>NC_084834.1:101982307-103266473 GCF_033115175.1 Lepus europaeus | reverse complement strand
GAGACCTATGAACTCTCTGACTCTCTGAAAAGCAAATGAAATAAATATTCAAATGAATCTAGCTGGTTTCCTTATCTTGCAAGAGTATCTGAAATGTTAAGTCAAAACAAAATCTTATTCCTCCACCCATACCTGCATGTAATTATAACCTGTTGCACAAGGAATTCCTCTGTTTATGTTTAATGACATCACATGGATTGACACTGAGTTCTTAATCCACAGACAACTGAAGCTTGGAGAATGGACATAAATTTACAGATGCAACCCTCATTTACATACTCAATTTTGGGAAGCTGTGGTGTCTCATGGTGACATAAGAGCATATAAAATCAGCATCACTCTCTATTTTACAACTTCAGAACACAAAAAGGAGGTTATTATTCCTTTTATGCTCATGTTTTCCTCAAATTAATAATTTGATTGAATGTTAAAAGTCTTGGTTACTTTTAGGTACAATCCTGAATGCTAGAGTTGGAAAACTAATTGTTATATTTCTTGTTATAGAGATTTGACAGAAAAAAAAATTCAAGTAATGACAGTGCAGTGTGATAAGATGCCATAAGAAGTGTTAATTAATATCAATGTTTATGAGTTATGAAGTCAAAAATAAAGACCAGTGTTCACTTGAAGGTTTTGCCTTCGTTTATTGGAGAGCCACCAGTTTTCATGATTTTGAATAGCCTTGTATGTTGTCTATACTTATGCAAGCTGATACATTTTTTCATACATGCTTTCTCACTTGCAAATCAAATCGATTTCATTTAGACTTTGATGGTTTCAGATGCACACTAATTACTTTAAGATTCAAAAGCATAGCATTGAAACAGAGCATTTCCAGTGAAGTCTTTGGTGCATAGAACAATCAGAAAGCCATAGTTGACTAAGTTTACCATCGAGCTGCATTAGTTCTTTTTCTTTTCTTTTTTTGTTTTTGTTTTTGTTTTTGCATTAGTTCTAAATAAGGAACAAAACATTTCCTGGGCTAGACTGGAAAACAAGTCTCTGTTGCGATAGTAATATAGTCCCAGGTACTTATTTTTTACCCAGAAGGATGGATTTGCGGGTGAGACCCTGGAAAGAACAGTGACATCATGCATTCTCTCCTTCTCTGGTTCTGTTTTCTGCTCCAGGCCTGTGGCTCTCCAATGACAGCGTGGCAAAATGTGGTAAACAATTTAGTTAAACATGTCATGAGAGCTGCTCAGTGACTTGAAAACGCATGCACCTCACCCTTGTACCTTTGAAAGCAAGAGTATAACATGAAATAAAGGTCCTTACAGTGCTTCCACTTAAAGTGTTAAGGGGTGTGTGTGTGTGTGTGTGTATAAATAAAATCTTTTATAAAATTGTTAATTTTGTTTGTTAGTCTACAATATTGCATCCCTGCACTTGTCTTCCCTTTTCTGTGCATTTTGGCCTCTGTTTTAACAGAAAGTGGTAGATGACATTCAGGGTTTGGAAGGTGTTCACGGAGGACCTTCCAGACTCCAGGAATAGCCCCCATGGGAATGCAGCTTGTCATTGATTGGGAAGGCTTAAGTGGCTTGTGGCTGAGAAGGACACTCACATCAAGTGGAGACTCAGTGGTTTAGGATGTGGGAGGGAGTAATGGCATTTTTTGAGATTATGTTCTATTTTAGAGAGGCTTTTCAAATGTCAGTTTTTGCTTTTTTGGGTCACTCTTGTTCACAGTTTCCTCCCCTCAAATGTGTTTATGGTCTAGTAGTCTGAAAATAGAATTATTACCAAAATGTTTATGCATTCATGTACATATTCATTTGTCTATTCATTCATCCAGAAATATTTAATGTTTGTCTCCAAAACACTTATATATGAAGTATTTTTTTATTTGACAGATAGAGTTAGACAGTGAGAGAGAGAGACAGAGAGAAAGGTCTTCCTTCCATTGGTTCACCCCCCAAATGGCCATTATGGCTGGAGCTATGCTGATCCGAAGCCAGGATCCAGGTGCTTCCTCCCGGTCTCCCATGCAGGTGCAGGGGCCCAAGCACTTGGGCCACCCTCCACTGCCTTCCCGGGCCACAGCAGAGAGTTGGACTGGAAGAGGAGCAACCGGGACTAGAACCTGGCGCCCACATGGGGTGCTGGCACCGCAGGCGGAGGATTAACCAAGTGAGCCACAGCGCCAGACCCTGAAGTATTTTTTTTTTAAGATTTGTTTATTTATTTGAAAGAGTTACACAGAGAGAGAAGAGGCAGAGAGAGATAGGGTCTTCCATCTGCTAGTTCACTCCCCAATGGCTGGAGCTGTGCCTATCTGAAGCCGGGAGCCATGAGCTTCCTCTGGGTCTTTCCATGCGGGTACAGGGGCCCAAGGACCTGGGCCATCTTCTAGTGCTTTCCCAGGCCATAGCAGAGAGGTGGATTGGAAGTGGAGCAGCCGTGTCTCGAACCAGTGTCCATATGGGATGCTGGCACTGCCAGTGATGACTATACCCACTACTCCACAGTGCTGGCCCCATGTATGAAGTATTAATATCAGACGGGAGGAAGGATGTTTTCCCAAAAGAGTAGACAGCACTTGCCCAGGGAGAGCAGCCATCATCCAGTGAAGCAAGAGGCTCATCTGTGTGTGTGTCTGCAGCAAAGATGAAAGTAGCCATGTGTTCCAGGAAATGCAGAATGAAGGAAAAATTCTCGTGGGGCATACTAGCCTTTTATTATTGCTGTTTTTTGATAGTATTATTACCTTCCCAGAAAGAGCTACTTTAATGCTCACTCTTCTTTTGTAGAGATATCAAGATAGTAACAAACATTACAGAATTATAAAGAAAAACATCCACAGGAGCAATGGAAAATCATGTGTTTCGTCATAAGTGTTTTTTTGAAATGGCATGTTATTCACTTTTTTCTTTTTCTTTTTTGTTTAATTTCAATTTAGTGGATGTAACAGACCAAAATGAGCTTGTGTGAGGAAAAGCTCCATATTCATACATTCTTAAACCTATGGTGAACATCTTCAGGTGCAACTTTAAAATCCTGTTCTCAAAAATAAACATTTCTCAGAGATGAGGTATTTATTCATTCTTCAGTTCATATATGTCACTCAAGCATAGCTAGTTTTCCAGGATTTTCCATGAGGTCTCCCTACTATCTAAGCAAAAACTTTCAGAATAGTACATTTTTCCCAGAAAAATGTCGTATATTTAATCTTATGGAAGAAAAAAGGTGAGATGTAAATGCTTAGCTATTCAGGGAATCAAATCAAAATGAATTATAGATTAATTAAATGAAACACACGGTAACAAATGTCACACTGAGGGTGTGTATGATCCATGTTGTCACCAGAACTTTAATGCCCAATAAAAGGCACACACATCTGTTGAGAATGCTATTTACAAGCTCTTCTTCCCAAGCATATGGGGAAAAATTCATTGTCTACTCAAGACGCTTTAAGATTGCATAAAATGAGAGGTATAGGAATTGGACGTTGAGAGTAGGAATTCACTTGTACACCCTGCAGAAAGGCTGAGGTGAGACTGTGCTGAAGGATTAGAATTTTTATTTCCAAGGCTCAATATTGTTCCATTCTGTCATCAAAAAAGTAGCAGACAACAATGAACAGCAAGTTGACTTAATGCAATAATCTCCAGAGAACATTGGCAGTGAGGGTTAACAATGAGCGCCGGCCTTTCCTAAGCAGTTATTGAGGAGTTTATATTTTCAAACATTGTGCTAAATGTCAGGCCTAAAAAGATAAATAAGACTTCATTTAAGGCAACTACATTTGGACTTTTAAAACATTTTTTAATGTCTTGGTATATTAGATGGGTTCTTCAATTTTACTATTTAATATTTTTTGCCTCATTTGATATATAATCCAAAGCATTACTTTACAGTGACCTATTTTTGTGACTGATTTAAGATTTGCATTTATAATACATTCATTCAGTGTCTCCAATAGATGAATTGATAATAGTTTCTAACAATGGCTGAATTTCTTAAGCTTTGAATATATATTATCTTATTCCATTCTCAAAATATTCATATGCAATAGGTACTAAAATCACTCTTATTTTTTTATCCTCATTATGTCTATTTTACAGATGACAAACAAAGATTCAGGTAGGTTATTTAATCTACTAAAATCACATAACTCTAACTCATTCCTGATCTGTCGTACTCTAAACCATGTCCTGGAATGTATCACTGGGTTTCAGAGTGGGGTCCATTAGAGTCTCCAATACACTAAGTAAATTGTCAAAATGTTATTTCTCTATATCATCCAGAATCAGGATGAATATATTATTCTCATTTACCAAGACTATTTGATTTTTTTCATGGAATCAGTGTGATGAATGTGTAGTCTAAAAATACTAAATCATGCCCAAAACATATTCAAAAGAAATCTTTTACTAACTGCCATCGGATCACTGTGATGCGCAGGTCGCAGCGCCAGCTGCGGCGGCCATTGGAGGGTGAACCAACGGCAAAGGAAGACCTTTCTGTCTGTCTCTCTTTCTCACTGTCCACTCTGCTTGTCAAAAATAAAAACAAACAAACAAACAAAAAAACTGTTTAACCTAGGACTGATGTTGGGCCACAGCTTGCAATGCTAACATTCTATATCAGAATGTTTGTTCAAGTTCTGGCTACTCTGTTTCCATTTCAACTTACTGCTAATGCACTTGAAAAGGCAGCAGCAGGTGACCCCTGCGTTTGGGTCCCTTCTACCCATGTGGGAGATCCAGATGGCTTTTCTGACTCCTGACTTCAGTCAGTTAAATTTGGCTGTTGCAGCCATTTGGGGAGTGAACCAGTAGATGGAAATCGGTGTCTCTGTTTCTCTTTCTTTCTCTGCCTCTCTTCCTTTAAAATAAGTAATTAATATTTAATGAAAAAATATTTAAGCCAATATATAACCATGAACCAGAAAACCACGAAAGAATAGCAGACTTTGGTAACTAAATAAGAACTTGCTCTCAGCTGACTGCATGATTTTCAGGTTATCTTGAGGTGTTGCATCTTCCAGCTTTATCTATGAAAGTGAAATTTTTCTTATGGCACTCTCATCCTCTCATCTGTCTTTAAAAATATCTCCATATTAATTTCCTATGACAGCCCCAATATTCTCTCAGATACACAGGATGATGAACACCCATAGTTTAGGAATACCATGCTAAACTGTTCTCTCCCATTGGAGAAAATACATTGGCTTAAAATAATTTTCTTTGATTTCAAATTGAGTTCTATAATACATGTAATTGAGCACTCACCAGGCAACCTTCCACTAGATAGGAAAATAATGCCAAACTGATCTTTATTTGATATAATACAGATTAGACATTTATTTTGTGCTTAAAGTCCTTCTTACTCTGTTTCATTTAGTGAGAGAGTAGTAAGACCAATTCTAATGTTGTTGCCATCTTTTATGTCCTACCTCCTTGCCCAGAAAAGCGTGCAACCAGGGACTTGGCACTGTTTAAGGTCTGCAGAATGGGGACAAGGAGTTGAAGGAGTTTGCAGTTACAGGCATGAGGCAAAAGAAGCTTTGGGAAAGAGAGAAGTCAGAGAAACTATATTTGTGATGGACTGGCGGTGGGTGGGGGAGAGAATTGAGTCCAGACAAGAATATCTGAATTGAAATCTATCACAAGAGGGGAGCCAGGAAAATGTAGTGTATATCTGGACATGTTCTTTGTCTCCTAAAATTCTACCCTCATCTTTTATTCTCTTCTTTCATCCTTTCCTAAAAATAGAGGTGTTCCATAACATTTGCACTCATCCCTCTTTATTTCCTCACTTCTCTTTCAGACTTTGAGTCTTGTGGTTCAGTGATTCCATCCAGGAAGACAGTTACCTGGTCCCTGCCTCCAACACATACTCACTGCTTGAAGTGAGCCATAGTTTTTTTGACTGCACAATAGCCCCTTCCACTTGGGCATCCCACTAGCTTTTGACACCTCACCAATGTCCTGCATTGTGCTGGTCAATGAATTAGTACAATTTAAACATGCTTCTATAGGATATGTCACAGCTGAGACTGGGACTATGCTCACATGGAAACATTTGCCATGAGAGTCAGGTCCCAAGAAACCCCTTCACAAAAATATTCCCTAAATTCTATTAAAAATGATAGCAAGCTTTAATTTTGCCAGTTTTTTTTTCTACTGCCATTTAAAAATTTTATTTAAAATATACAAGTTTCATGTATTACATAAATACAGATTTAGGAACATAGTGATACTTTTCACCCCACCATCCCCCCCCACCCATGCTCTCACTCTTCTTGCTCCTCCCTATCCTATTTCCACTCTTCATTTTTACAAAGATCTATTTTCAGTTTATACTTGGAAGATTAGCCCTATACTAAGTAAAGAGTTCAATAATAGTATGAAGTAGAGACAAGGGCTGTAAACCATCATCAAAATCTCAAAATGTTGATTTCACTTCAATGCATTACATTTTAGGTACTCTTTTAGTTAACACAGATGAAGGAAAACAATTTTTTTTTTTCTTTTTAGGACTGGCTTATTTCACTAAGTATAATGGCTTCCAGTTGCATTCATTTTGTTGCAAATGACACGATTTCTTCCTTCCTTCCTTCCTTCCTTCCTTCCTTCCTTTCTCTCTTTCTCTCTTTCTCTCTTTCTCTCTTTCTCTCTTTCTCTCTTTCTCTCTTTCTCTCTTTCTCTCTTCCTTTCTTCCTTTCTTCCTTTCTTCCTTTCTTCCTTTCTTTTCTTTTCTTTTCTTTTTTTTCTTTACAGCTGAGTAGTACCCCATAGTGTATATATACCATAATTCACCCAATTATCAGCTGATGGACACCTTGGTTGACTCCATGTCTTAGCTATTGTGAATTGAGCTGCAATAAACATGGGAGTACAGATAACTCTTTTCATGTGCTGATTTCATTTTGTTTGGATAAATTCTAGGAGTGGGATTTCTGGGTCATATGTTAGATAAATTTTCAGATTTCTGAGGTATCTCCATAGAATCTTTCACAATGGCTGCGCCAGTTTACATTCCCACCAACAATGGATTAGGATACCTTTCCCCCGACATCCTTGCCAGCATTTATTGTTTGCTGATTTCTGTATGAGAGCCAGTCTGACTGGGGTGAGATGAAACCTCATTGTGGCTTTGATTTGCATTTCCCTGATTTGCCAGTTTCTTAATACAATGTCCCTGCAAATTTGTTTAAAAATCTCTTTTATAAACATGAAAATGGTTCAGAGATGCTAAGATGCTAAGGGGAGAGGGAGCGGGAGAGGGGAGGGTTGTGGGTGGTAGGGAAGTTATGGGAGGGGGAAGCCATTGTAATCCATAAGCTGTACACTGGAAATTTATATTCATTAAATAAAAGTTTAAAAAAAAAGAAAAAAAAAGAAATTCTCTATAATTATTGAATTCTAGAACTGATATTTTTCAACAGCTCTAACTTAGCATTTCCTTTTTAAAAATATGTTTTATCATGCATATTTAAGGTTAAAAGCACAATGTTATAATATCTCTAGAGGGGTTCATCTAGATATCTCTTATTTGTATCCTCTGATCAAATCACCCTCTAGCCTGTGAATCTGCTGGTTTATTCTCTACAAATGATATATTCAAATGTATCAAGTATAATTGAGTTTATTAAATTTTAAATTCCACAGTAAGTGAGATCATGTAATATTTTTCTTTCTGTGTCTGGCTTCTTCCACTTAGGGTAACATCTCCAAACTCATCAATGATATGGAAAATGCTATGTTCTCATTCATTTTTAGGACTGAATAATATTTGTGTGTATGTGTGTGCTGTATGTATATGCAATCAGTGCCTTATTTTTTCTTTCAAGGGACACTTAGGTTGCTTCCATATTTTGACTATTGTGAATGTTTCAATGAACATGGGAGTGCAAATATGTTTATGAGGTGATGATTTTATTTCCTTTGGATATATACTCAAAGAGGAGTTTCTGGGTTACATAGTAGATCTATAATTTCTTTAGAAGCATTATCTACATTCTCACTAACAGTGTGCAAGAGTTCCCTTTTCTCTATATCCTTACAAATATTAGTTACCTCTTGTCTTTAGATAAGGTATGAAGTGGTATCTGATAGTGATTTTGATTTGCAAATCGATGATGATCAATAATGCTGAGCACCTTTATGCTGGTCATTCTGAAACGCTTATTCAAATCTATTACCCATTTTTAAATTGCGCTGTTTTTTCCTCTGTTGTACAATATGTGCTCTTTACACAATTTGGATATTAACCCTTATCAGATCAATGGTCTATAACTGTTTTCTCCTAGTATGTAGACTAATGTTTTGCATTGTTCATTGGGAATTTTTATATATAAGATTATATTGGTTGGCGCCGTGGCTCAATAGGCTAATCCTCCACCTTGCAGCGCCAGCACACCAGGTTCTAGTCCCAGTTGGGGCACCAGATTCTGTCCCTGTTGCCCTCTTCCAGGCCAGCTCTCTGCTATGGCCGGCAGTGCAGTGGAGGATGGCCCAAGTGCTTGGGCCCTGCATCCGCATGGGAGACCAGGAGAAGCACCTGGCTCCTGGCTTCGGATCAGTGCAGTGGGCTGGCCACAGTGCGCCGGCCATTGGAGGGTGAACCAATGGCAAAAAGGAAGACCTTTCTCTCTGTCTCTCTCTCTCACTGTCCACTCTGCCTGTCCAAAAAAAAAAAAAAAAAAAGTGTTTGGAAATAGTCCTTCTAGCGCTATTTTTCAGAAGAGTATAAGATGTGTTGGTTTTCATCCTTTTTTTTTTTTTTTTTTGACAGGCAGAGTGGATAGTGAGAGAGACAGAGAGAAAGGTCTTCCTTTTTGCCGTTGGTTCACCCTCCAATGGCAGCTGCGGCTGGCGCATCGCGCTGATCCGAAGCCAGGAGCCAGGTGCTTCTCCTGGTCTCCCATGCAGGTGTAGGGCCCAAGCACTTGGGCCATCCTCCACTGCACTGCCGGGCCATTTCAGAGAGCTGGCCTGGAAGAGGGGCAACGGGGACAGAATCCGGCGCCCCAACCGGGACTAGAACCTGGTGTGCTGGCGCTGCAAGGCGGAGGATTAGCCTGTTAAGCCATGTCGCCGGCCGGTGTTCATCCTTCTTCTAAAGTTGGTAGAATTCAGCTGTGAAGTCAGCTGGTTCTGGGGTTTTATTTGTTTGGAAAAATTTTTATTACTGCTTGTTATACTTTGAATGTCCCCTCCAGAAAGTTCACATTGAGATTTAATTGGCTGTTAACAGTACTAGGGAGTGAAACCTTTAGTGGCAATTAGGTCATGAGGAATCTGCTCTCATGAATGAATTAATATTGTTATTTTGTGAGTGGGAGAGTCAATGCAAGAGTGGACTTGTTAGAAAAGTGGCTACCTCTTGCTGTCTGTCTCATGTGTTCACTTTTCCTTCCTCCATGTTGTGATGCAACACTAAATGCTGGTGCCATTCTCTTGGACCTCTCAGTCCCCAGAGCAGTGATCAAAATAAATTTCTATTGTTTGTAGATTACCCAGTCTGTGGTTCTGTTATAGCAATAGAAAATGGACTAAGACTTTCCTTCAATCTCCTTGATATTGGCCTACACAGGCTTTCTGTTTCTTCCTGATTCAATCTTGATAGGTTCTATTTTTCTAGGAATTTATCCATTTCTACTGGTTAACAAATTTTTTATTTTATTGTGTAAAATAATCCTTTAGGATTCTGTTTATTTCTGCGGTGTGTGTTACAGTTTCTTTACTTTCACTTTTTTTTTTAATATGAAAGGCAGAGTGACAACAGAGAGAGAGAGAGAGAGAAGGAGAGACACAGAGAGACAGATATCTTCCAAATGATGGTTCAGTTTCCAAATGGCCACAACAGCCAAGGGTGGACCAGAATGAAGCCTGGAGCTAGGAGTCAGGAACTTCATCCTGGTCCCCTACATGGTTGGCAGGGCTCAGGTACTTAAGCCATCTTTTACTACCTTCTCAGGAGTATTAGTAGGGAGCTGGTTCAAAAGAAGAGCAGTTGTGACTCAAACTGGGGCTTCAGTATGGGATGGCGACATTGTAAGCAGCAGCTACACCACAATGCCAGTCCCATCTTTCTATGCTTTTTCTGTTCTCTACTTACACTTATGATTTTTATTATTTCCCTTCTTCTACTAATTTTGGGATTAAATTACTCTATTACCAATTTTTAAAAGTATAATGTCTGACTACTGTTTGAGATTTTTATTTCTTGGTGTAGGCATTGATTACTACAAACTTTCCTCTTAGAACAGTTTTGGCTGTATCCCATAGGTTTTGATATACTGCATCCCCTTTGCTGTTTATCTTAAGCTATTTTAAAGTTTCCATTTTGGTTACCTTTACTCATTGGTTGTTCTGAAGCATGTTGCTTGATTTCCAAATATTTGTGAACTCTCTATGATTCCTCATTTTATTTATTTCTAGTGCCTTGCCATTGTGATCTGAAATAGTGCTAATATAGTTTCTGTGTTCCACTTTCTTAAGACTTGTTCTGTAGTTTAAGATACGTTCTATCCTGGAGAATGCTCCATGTGTGTGTGAATAATAATTATTTATTATTATTATTATTATTATTTATTCCTATTATGGAACAGGAAGTTCCATGTCTGTCCATTTCCATTTGTTTAAAGTGCATTTCTAGTACTGTATTTCCTTATTAATTCTATTCTAATTGATCCACCCTTTGTTGAACATTGAGTGTTAAAGTCCCCCAACATTACTGTGTTGCTATCTATTTCTCCCTTCAGGTTCATTAATATTTGGTTTAGGTAATTAGGTGTTCCAATGTTGGATGCATGTATACTTATAATGGTTATGTCCTCTTGGTGAGTGGACCTTTTTATCATTAAACAATGATTTGTTTCCTGTGACAATCTTTTGCTTGAAGTCTATCGCATATGGCAACAGCCATCCTCGCTCTCTTTTGGTTGTCATTTCAGTGAGAGATCTTCTTCCATCTTCTTTCAGCCCATGTTTGTTCTCTATGTCTTCTGACTGGAGAGCTTAATCCACTTACATTCAAAGTTATTTTTGGTATATAAGGATTTAATATTGTCATTTTCTTATTTGCTTTCTGGTTATTTTGTAGCTCTTTTGTTCCTTTCTTCCTTTCTCATTGTCTACTTTTTGGTTCGACAGTTTTCTGTGGTGCTAAACTTTGATTGCCTTCTTTTTACTGTTTATCTGCTGTAGTTTTTTGCTTTGTTATTAGTGTGTTATTAGTGTGGTTAGTACACACAAACCAGTGTACTGTTATAATCTACTCTTTAAAGGACATAGCAATTAAAGTTTGTTGCACACAAAAACTCTAGAATTTGTCACCTTCCTTCTGCCCACATTTATTTCTTTGTTTCAATTTATTTTTAAGCATAATGTCTTATTATTTTTAATAACTTGTTTTATAAACTTATGATATTGTTAATTTCTGAAATTTCCATTTAATGGTTTCCGAGTAGAAATAACTAAAATCTCCCAAATTGAAACCAAGTATAGGGGAGAATACTGCAGTGAGATTGTGTGTGTGTGTGTGTTTCGTTTTTTAAACCATATTTTAAAATTATATTGTAGCCAAGGGCTTAACTCTTCAATAAATAAAGAGTTCAATAAATAAAATGAAAAATCATAGGTGAGCAGGAAATATATGCAAGAGCTATAAATGATAATCAAATGAAAGATGTTCAACATTACTCATGTAAATTTTAAAATAGTCACAAATTATGTTTTTGATACTATAATTTATATAATTTTATAGTATATATTCCTTACTGTAGTTTTATTATTTTTGACCATTTGAATACTTAATCTTCATACTATAGGCATGTATCATTTATACACCACCATGACAATATTGAAGTATTCTAGATTCAGTTATGTATTTATCTGTACTATTGAATCATATCCTATCATATGTATTTATTTCACTGATTACTGTTGTTTCATTTCTACTTGAGCTCTGTTAAGCATTTTTCACAAGCTGATTCTAGTGGTTATGAACTCCCTGAACTTTTGCTTGTCTGGGAAAGATTTTATTTCTTCTTCATTACTAAAGGAAAACTTTCCAGAATATGGAATTCTTAGCTAGATTTTTTTTTCATTCAGTACATTCAATGTATGATCCCATTCTCTACTGTCCCGTGAGGTTTCTGCTGAGAATTCTGTTTATAGTCTAATGAGAATTCCCTTATATATGCCTTGATGCCTTTCTCTTACCCCTTTAAAATGTTCTTTTGGCTTTTGATGTTTGACAATTTGATCATAATATACCTCAGAGAGAATTTTTTGATTGGAACTATTTGGAGAACCTCAAGTTTCATGGATGTTCAACTGTCTCCCGAGACCTAAAATGTTATAAACAATTTTTTAAAATAAACTTTCAGTCTTTTGTTTTGTTTTGTTTTTTTTTCTCCTTCTGGAACTTCTATGATACAAATATTTCTTTGCTTAATGATGTCCTATAAGTCCCATAGTTTAACTTAAAAGGCAACTGGAAATTTTCAGTAGGAATTTCTTTAACCAAAGTTACTTTTACGCCCACATGAAGAACATTCAGTTGATAATGCACGTAATCTTGACGAAGTGTTTGTGAATTATTCATTGTGGCTTAGAAGAAATGCATCGTGCAACATCTCATGAGGAACATGGGTGTTTAGGCAAGCAAATGCATCAGACTATTTCCAGCTTCACTGTTTGCCTGGAACTTCATGAGAAGCTGACTGAAACTAATTGGAAGCCATAAAAATGTTGATAAACACTTCATGAAAGGTCACCAACATGAAATTGGGTAATCAGGAGAATAACATTTATCTACTTTGAGGCTTGTAAAGTACTGAAGACCAACTGAAACCAAAGTAATTTTGAATTTACTTGTAGCTACACTATAAATAGAAAAAATAAGTAAAATTGCTTCTCAATAATGTAGTTTAACCCACTATATCTAAGATGTTATCATTTAACATGAAGTCAGTATAAAAATTCTTAATATTTGATACTTTTTCCCACTGGATTTTCAAAATTTGGAGTGTGTTTCCTATTTTTTTTTTTTTTGACAGGCAGTGTGGACAGTGAGAGAGAGAGACAGAGAGAAAGGTCTTCCTTTTGCCGTTGGTTCACCCTCCAATGGCCGCCGCGGTAGCGCGCTGCGGCCGGCGCACCGCGCTGTTCCGATGGCAGGAGCCAGGTGCTTCTCCTGGTCTCCCATGGGGTGCAGGACCCAAGGACTTGGGCCATCCTCCACTGCACTCCCTAGCCACAGCAGAGAGCTGGCCTGGAAGAGGGGCAACCGGGACAGGATCGGTGCCCCGACCGGGACTAGAACCCGGTGTGCCGGCGCCGCAAGGCGGAGGATTAGCCTGTTGAGCCACGGCGCCGGCCGTGTGTTTCCTATTTTTAAGACATGTCAATTCTGACATTTCAAGTGCTCCGTTGCCCCATGTGGCTAGTGGCTAATTTTAAAACTGCTTAATAGCTAAGGAATGAAGGTACAGAACTGTAGTTTCCATGTGCCCAGCAGAATGGATGCCTTTAGTCTCTGAGCTTTCCCTTGCTCTAACTCTTCTCTTCAGTTTTGTCTTTCTGAGGGATTGCAATAGGCTACAGAAGTCATATAGTCAGTAACTTCACTAAGAGGCAAAATGCCATGAAAATTTGCTCTTTCTGGTGATCAAATCCATCCTGGGACCCATTTAACATCTTATTAAAACAATACATTTTAGAGCTGGTTATTTAGTCTGACAGTTAAAACACCTGTATCTTATATTGGAGTAACTGTGTTCAATCTGCAACTCTATCTCCTGACTCCAGCTTTCAATTTAGCAGGAAGAACTGATGCCTCAAATAATTGAGTTCCTGCCATCAACATTGGTGACCTGGATTCTGTTTTAGGCTGCCAACTTCAGTCTTGGTCCAGCATTGTCTGTTGCAGCCACCAGGGGATTGAACCAGTGGATGGGATCACATGTTTTCTTTCTCTCTGTCTCCATAACTGTCAAATAAAAGTTGAACAACAAGCAAAACAATTAATGTTATCATTATCATACCCTCTCATTTCTGATAGAAGTTTTAAAGATGCTAGGATTGTTGACCAAGACATCAGCTCTACCCAACATACCTAAAGATTGAGTATAATTAATACCTGAAAAACGAAGCCATCATCACATTCAAAAGAAGTCAAGAATTTTCTTACAGCAAAATAGGTTCTAGGCTTGATCTTATTTATCACTGTCTTAGTTCATTTGTTCTGCTATAGTAAAATGCCATAAGCTGGGTGGCTTATTAGCAACATGAATGTAATTCTTATAGTTCTAGAGGCTGAGAAATTAAAGGTCAAGGCACTAGAAAATTTAATGCCAATGACAGCATAGAATTCTGGTTCATAGATGGTGTTATCTTGTTGTGTCCACACATACTAAAAGAGATGAGAGTTCTATCTTGGGCCTTCAGTAACAGCACTAACCTAATTTATGAGGGTTCAGCCCTAATAATCTGATCACTCCCCACAGGTCTCAGCTCTGTACATTATTGTCTTGGAAGCTATGAATTTTTTGAAGACAAAATCATATAAATCATAGCTTCCACCTCCCGGGTCCCAAAAATTCATGTTATCCTCACCTGTGAAATATATTCAGTCTATCCTAATAACTCAAGAAATTTTAACTCATGCCATCATTAACTCAAAATTCAAATGTCAAAGCCTTATCTAAAAACCACCAAAAGGATGAAATTCATGATATGATTCACTATATTACCCTCTTACTGTGAACCTCTAAAATCAAACATGCTACATGCTTCCAAAATACAATGATGGGGAAGTCACAGGACAGATATTCATATTCCAAAGTGGCAACTAGGAAAGAAGGAAGGAGTTGACAGATACTGAGCAGGTTCCAAACCCAACAGGGCAAGTAACATTAAATCTTTAAGACAGAATACTCTTCCTTGACTCAGTGCTGTAGTCTCTAGTTCCATATATTCACTGAAGAAGGGATCAGAACCTCTGCGATACAAGTTCTGTCCCAATAGATTTGCTGTGTGCTTAACTCTCACTGGTTGGAGTCAGATGCAAGTGGCTCTACTAGTATGGGGTCACAAAGACAGCCTTTCTCCATGGCTCAACCGGGCATTGGCTCTTCATAGTGGTCTTGCCCTCACTTCAATTCTCTTCCAGTAACTTCTGGCTCTTGGTCATCCTTTGAAAACTTGGTGGGGGCAATCACACCATCAGAGCTTCACTGGGCATAGTATACACTGAATGGATGTCAGTCAGATCCATAGCTGTGGTGGACAAGGAGTGTTCTAATGAAGGACAAGGAGTGGAATCCAAGACATGAAGTGACACTAGGCTTCGGTGACCCCTTCTTTTAAGTTTTTCTGCTCTAAAGGCCTTTGATTTCTGATCTGTGATGAGAGGAACACTTTTCATTATCTGCAAAATGATTTTGGAATAATTTTTCTATCATCTTGGAGAGTAGATTCTGGCTTCTGTTCATATGGCTGACTAATCTCCCCTTTGTCTTGATGACTAACCCCTGACTTCTGTTAAATGGCTTACCCATACTAATCAAATGATCTGTCAGACACAGCTTGCTGATTTCCAACTTTCTCATTTGTTCAAAAATGCATAGGTTAAGAATTTCACAAATTTTTAAGTTTAGTAATTCCATTTTTAAGCCTCTTCTCTCTTCGCATTTTACTACAGATAGTCAAAAGTAATAAAGTCATAACTTCAACACTTTGCTCAAATATTTCCTCAGCCAAATATCTAATTTCATCATTCACAAGTTCTACCTTACACAAATAACTAGGACATGATCACCATTCAGCCAAGTACTTAGTCATTTTATATATAGGATGGTTCTTCCTTCACTGTCCAATAACATGTTTCCCGCTCTTATATAAGACAGCATCAGAATAATCTTTTTTTTAAAATTTATTTGATAGGTAGAGTTATAGACAATGAGAGAGAGAGACAGAGAGAAAGGTCTTCCTTCCATTGGTTCACCCCCCAAATGGCTGCTATGGCCGGCACGCTACGACGATCCGAAGCCAGGAGCCAGGTGCTTCTTCCCGGTTTCCCATGCGAGTGCAGGGCCCTAAGCACTTGGGCCATCCTCTACTGCCCTCCTGGGCCACAGCAGAGAGCTGGACTGGAAGAGGAGCATCCAGGACTAGAACCCAGCACCCATATGGGATGCCAGCACCACAGGAGGAGCATTAACCAAGTGAGCCACGGTGCTGGCCCCAAGAATAACCTTTATCAGACCTACTTTCATCAACATTCTGATCATGGCTCCGCAGATATTCTCCAAGAAAACTGTGCCTTTCTCTAGAGTTCTCTTTTCTTTTTTAGGCCTTTGTTTGGATTCTCCTTTATGGTTCTTGCGTAGCCTTATAGACTTTTTCTAGTGAATACCCCATAATTTTGACAGCCACTACTCATTACTCAGTTCCAGAGTCATTGCTACATTTTTAGGTGTTTACTACAGCCACACCACCACTTCATGTTTCTGCCTGATTCTATTCAGGCTGCCATGACAAAATACCTGCCATAAACTGGGTAGCTCACAGTTCTGGAGGCTGGGAAGTCTACAAGTAAGTTGCTGGCAAGTTCTGTCTGTGATGAGGCTCATTTCCCATTTCAAAGATAGTATTTTCTCATTGTGTCCTTACATAGAAGAGGTGAAGGATCCCTCTCAGGCCTCTTTTAAATTAGCACTAATCTCATTCATAAGAGCCCCTCCCACATGGACTAATCACTTCCCAAAGCATTTCCTCCTACTACCATCACCCTGAGAGTTGGAACTCAAACATATGAATTTTGTTGAATACAAACATTCAGACCATAGTGATCACCTAGAAATCTGGTATGTTTTTCTCATGCAGAAAAATAACTCATCATTATTTTTCACATAAAAATTGAATATAATTGGTTTGCATAATGGATTTCTCCCTAAAATAATATTTGATATAAATAAGATATGGGATCACAAAATTAAAAATCTTATATAAATCTTATTTTCTCTCCTAGAAAAATGTGAAGAGGACATTTCCCCTATGGTTATTTAATAGCAGCAGGAATACAAAATTTAATTCATCATTAGTGTATCAGGTAAAGAAAAGAACATTATTAGGGTTATCGCCACAATGTGAGGAGAGCAGAAATGCAGTTGATTGTCTTATCCAAACCAGTCTTAAAGAACTGTTTGTATTAAAGATGTCCTAGGGCTAAATAAGAAAGGACTCACAAAGCTACAACAGATTCAGCTACAAAGTACACACACTTGGTAAAGGTTTCAGTGCCAGTGGGCAATTCCAAAGAGTCCATTTGTCACCCAACGAAATGGATAATAATGGAAAGATATTTGAATGTTATTTCTCTAAAGGTGACACTGGGGTACTATTTAAAAAACCGAAATTGGCTATACCATAATTAGCTGATACTTGGCCCTTCTATTATTTCCCATTCCTTTCCTGTCTCCCTTTTATCCCACTCTTTATATCTTCTCCTCCCACAGTTTTGTGGGAGGGCATGAGGCATGTTGTCATCATTCTCTCTTCCCTCCTCCTTCTCATTAACATTATTCTTAATAGCTGTGGTGTCTTCAGCACTTGCTTGCAGAAAGACCAGGACTTGTCAGGGTGCATGTGACATCTTATTTAAACCATACAATGACATTAGAGCTGACACTTGTGGCCCCAGCTGAGGAGTGAAACAGGCTCTGAAATAAATCCTCCTCAAATTGTAGTTAGGCACTGGCAGTTGCGGGATTTTAAAATGAATGCAGTTTTACTATGAAAACTATATTGGTAGTTTTTAAAATATATCATCAGTATCCTGTCCCTTAAATCCACAAATACATAAATGAAAAAATTAAATAAACAACAATTAACTTACAAGTAAATACACTTATTTTCAGACTCCTTCACCTGCTTTCTTTTGACAGGGCAGCACTAAGTAGTTATTCCTTTGGGCTACCTTACAAACAGTATTGGGACTAATAGGAATCCCAGCCCCATTCCCAGAAGACGTGTCAGACGTTGAGGAGCACAACTTGTTTGGGTGTCCATTTCATCTGGACCCTGAAGCCCAAAGCATTAGAAAGAGACAGTGGTGTCCTGCAATCAGCTTAGGACTATTAGAACCACAGAGATAGCCTTTGTCTAATCCTTCAGCACTGGATCCTTTTCTTCTATGTATGTCAAAAGAAGGAGCAAAGACCTGCTTGGGAAGAGGCTGCTATACCATTTTTTAAAAAGTTTTGTTTATTTATTTTCATCTACTTAAAAGGCAAAGTGACACAGAGACAGAGACAGATTTTCCATCTGCTAGTTCACTCCCCAAATGCCTGCAAAAGCCAGGCTGGGCCTGGTCACAAACAGGAATCCAGAACTCCTTCTGAGTCTGTCATGTGGGTGGCAGAGGCTCACCTGCTTGAGCCATCATCTCTGCCTCCTAGGATGCATTTGTAGGAAGCTGGATGGGAACAGGTGTAGCCAGGACTTTGAACAGACACTCCAATATGGGATACAGGTATCCCCAGTGACAGCTTAACCAGCTGTGACATGCCTGACCCCACTACATAATTTTTAATAGCATCATACAGTTATGCTATCTTAGCAACTTTCCAAATAGGACAGTGACCTCACCTGGCAACCATTTCTACTTCCTCTGATTATCTCTTTATCTGCTCCCATCTTGAGTCTGCCCTACCTCTTTATTTTCATATCAGAACTTCATTGATTTTTGCCCCTTGTAACATGGCTAAAACTACCCCAATGCTTCTAATTCAATCTCATTCCTTCCTACCCTTGTGTCTCCCAAGCTATGGCTTTGCTCACATTTACTTCTTTTAGTCTGTATGTTTTTTTTTTTTTTCAATTGGATAAAATGATATTTTGGCGAAGGTGTGAGACAGCTCACAGCAATGCATCAATTCTTGACGCTGTATGTGGGAACACTTCTGGAGGGATGCAAACCAATGTCCATCTTCTCCTCTCCCTGCCATTCCTGAAAGAATAGAAGTCTTTATGTTCATCCTGTCACTGTTAGTCATGGCAGCACACAGAATAGCTACAATGAACAATGGGAAATGATGTATTCATTTCCTTCATTTAGGCACTTCTACCGTTCTAGTTCTACTTCCTGCTTTGCTCCAACTCCCACTGCATGTACTAATAAAACTAACTGACCTGTATTTCTTCATAAATACTACACCAATGTAGCTCCATGTATCCATGATGTGGTTCTCTATTCCTCTGTTTTTATTTATTTGCTTAATTATTTTTCGTGATTAATAATAATTTTAATTGTCTTCTCTGCAATTGAGCATCTCTTACCCAAAATGCTTAGGACCAGATGTGTTTCACATTTTGGATTTTTTGTGTGTGTGTGTGTTGTAATATTTGCATATATAAAAGGAGGAATCTTTGGAAATGGGATCTAAGTTTTAACACTAAATTCATTTATGTTTCATATACACCTTATGCACATAGACTGAGAGTGATTATGCAATTTTCTCACTGCTCGTGTGATTTGACTGTGACTGGTCACATGAGATCATGTTTGGAATTTTCCACTGGTGGTGTCAAATTATCAATCAGAAAGTTCCAGATTTTTGAAACATTTCAGATTTTTAGATTAGTGATGCTCAACTGGCACCACATTAGTACATGTGGCTCTGAAAAAAAAAATAACCAGCATAAAAACAGAACTTCAGAAAGTCCACGGAAAGTTCATGCGCCATCTCTTTTTAGATTCATTTTATTTATTTATGTAAAAGGCAGAGTAATGGAATGAAGGAGAGACATGCAGAAAGGGATTTTACATCAGCTGGTTCACTCCCCAAAAGACACAATGGTCAGGACTGGGCTAGGCCAATGCCAGAAGCCAGGAACTCCATCCAAGTCTCCCAATGTATGGCAAAGACCCAAATATGTGGGCCAGCATCCTCTGCCTTCCCAGGTGCAATAGCAGAAAGCGGGATCAGAAGCAGAGTTGCTGGGACTCAAACTAACACTGGGATATGGGATGCTAGGTTGCAAGCAGTGGCTTAACCTGCTGTGCCACCATGCTGGCCCCTCCCTTTTGTTTACATTGTCTTTTGATTGGCTCTTTTATTTGCTCATAAATTATATAATAGGATATTGTGGACAAATTTCAACAAGTTTAATGGTAACTTAACCACGTAGAACACAGAAATCCTATGGGAATATAATTCTTTAACTTGATAAAGAATAGCAATTTAAATGCATTAAGTAATGTTGAAATGATAACAAGAAATGTAAGTTAAAAAATAAAAATAAAATCTGTAGGGCTTGGAAGGGAATAAATACAATTGTCTTTATATGGAAAATTGGATTAACCTATAAATAAGTATATAGAATAATGAGAGTTGATGAATATAAAACCAATATGATAAACTTAATTGTATCTTATACTTTAGCAACAGGGAGAAATTGTGTTTTGTCAAAAAGGTTATATTTTCATATTAACAAAACTATTAGGAGCTCAAGATCAAATACTATAATCATATATTTTATAAAAGCTTTATGGAGAAAATTATGTGTTTATAATTAAAATTTATAATAATAAAATTTTATAATTATTGGATTATAATCATTGAAATGCACTGAAGGAAACTTTAGAAAATGAGATCTAAAATTGAGAGATGAAGTAACATGCTTAGGAACACACAATAAATTAAATATCAATTTTCCCCAAAGTAATCTGCATATTCAATGTAACTTCAATGAATGTATCAGCAATTTTTTTCATGGAAATTGACAGTTCTATTCAAAATAAGTTTGGAGTAGGCATTTAGCCTAGAAGTTAAACTGCTGTGTAGGTATGCTGGATTTCCATGTTGGAGTATCTGTAAGTACTTAAGTCCTGTCTCTGCTGCTGATTCCAGCAACAAATGTTTAAGGAAGAAAGAAAAGTTGTGGTACATACTCAACTCGATATCAAGAGTTATTAAAAGTTATAATTTTTAAAGCTACATTGTATTTGTATAGAAACAGGAAAAAGAGACTAGTAGTAAAGAATGAAGAACTCAACTGAAGGGTCATTGGTATATGAAATCTTCCTTTTTATAGAGACAGCATTGAAGATCTGAGGGAAATAATGAGCTATCCAACAAACAATGCTTGAAAAAATGGTTTTTCACATGGAAGAAAGTAAAATCAGAGTTCTACCATAATATAAATAATTAAAAAATTCAATTCCAGTTTGATTAAAATCTTCAAATTGTAGTACAACTGAAAAGTTTTAGAAGAAAATTAGCATAATACCTTTCTGATCTTTAGGCAAGATAAGATTTCTTAAACAAGATAGTAAAATAAAAAATACCAGAAATAAACATTAATTATACTGCATTAATAGAAAACCTTTTGAATTTCAAAAGATACCCTTTAGAAGAGGGAAAGGGTCAGTCTTTAGTTTGCTTGCAATATATTAAATGAACAAAGGTTAATATGTAAGAAAACACAAAGATCAATAATGGAATAACATATAGCAGATAAAACTAGAAATATGCTATATAAGGGGTCTCATGTAGCTAATATGCATATGAATATGTTTTTGCCTCATTAGTAAAGCAAAGGTGAAGTAGCTTGTAGCTCCATGTAACATAAGAAAGAAAGAAAGTTTATAGTTGTTAGATAACTGGTATGTTGACACTGTCACCATAGGAAAAGCTAATATACCTATAAAGTACAATGATATTCAATAGTGTGACCTCATGTTAAAGTTGTCTTCCACCAAGGAGGTTACTAACCCACCTTCTTGGGAAGGAATTAAGTACAGAATGATTGACTGCTGTGTTTAAGCAAATCTATTCTCAGGAATCAGACCAGTGGGGAATATACCCAAGTCAGAGCCACTCCACCTCAAGGAAGAGATGAACAGGCAATCAGGGAAATCTGCTTTGCCCTTGTGTGGGATCCCTTCCTGAATGAAGTAGTCACTCCCCTCCCTTATGTGGGTTTACTTTCTGTGATTTCAGTTCCCCATGGTCAATCACAGTTCAAAAATACTACATGGAAATTCCTAGAAATAAAATTTATTAATTGTAAATAAGGTTTATCATAGTATATTATTACAGTTAAGTTATTTCATTATTAATCATTGCCAGTACTATACTCTGGCTAATTTATAAATTAAACTTTATCATAAGTATGTATGTATAGGAAAAACTACTATCCATGGTTTTAGGAATCCACCTTGGAAAAGGTGTCCTGCAGACGAGTAGGGATTACTGTGTCAGCCAGTGTTTCTTTATCTATCTTTCCCCAAGCCTATAGTACTCAATGTTGGAGTGGATCAAAGCAGTCACTAAAATTTCAATATTATGCTCTATGTAAGGTACTATGGTCACTCTCTATTCCAAGTTTTATTGCAAGTTATGCACATTTGTCCAATAACAGGGCTTATTAATCATTCTATAAGTTAAAGAAAATTGACAGATTTTATTAACAAAATGCCAATAACGTTTCAATGTTCAAAATATGGATATAACTCTTTTCCTTTTGTCAAATATAACTCTCTTCCTTTTGTCAAATTAAAGTTCAAAAATTATAGTTTTGGGGCTGACTCTGTGGTGTAGCAGGTAAAGCTGCCACCTGTGGTGCCAGCATCCCATATGGGTGCTGGTTCAAGTCCCAACTGCTCCACTTCTGATCCAGCTCTCTGCTATGGCCTGGAAAATCAGTAGAAGATGGCTCATATACTTGGGTCCCTGTACCCACGTGGGAGACCTGGAAGAAGCTCCTGGCTCCTGGCTTTGGATTGGCTTAGCTCCAGCTGGTGCAGCTAACTGAGGAGTGAACCAGTGGATGGAAGACCTCTCTCTCTCTATGCCTCTCCTTCTCTCTCTGTGTAACTCTGACTTTCAAATAATTAATTGTCTTTAAAAATAATTATAACTTCAATGAATTTGAACTCTAAAAGAATTAAAATCAGAATTCAGATGATAGGGGCTGGTGCTGTGGCATAATAGATTAAGGCTCTGCCTGCAGTGCCAACATTCCATATGGGTGCTGGTTGGTGCTGGCTGTTCCTCTTCCTATCCAACTCTCTGCTTAGGGCCTGGGAAAACAGTGAAAGATGGAACCAAGTACTTTGGCCCCTGAACTCATGTGGAGACCCAGAATAAACTCCTGGGTCCTGGCTTGGGATCAGCTCAACTCTGGCTCTTGTGGCCGTTTGGGGAGTGAACCAGCAGATGTTAGAGGATGGAAGAACTCTCTCTCCATCTCTCCTTCTCTATCTGTAACTCTTCCTCTCAAATAAACAAATTAATTTAAAAAATTACAAAGTGTTGTCCCCTTAGTCAAATATAAAATAAAGTTCATAATTCTTTCCCTCTATTATTATTAATATAATGGAATCTTCACTATACATGACTTGGAGAAGTGCCATGTGGTTGTTACTTTGTACCAGAGCTTCAGGTCCAGCAAAGCAAAAAACACAGTCGTCAATTTTATACTTACAAAGCCTTTTCAGGAAATGAGGTCATGTTACTCATAGTTAGCCACTCCCTGGTAAATGGTTTCAAACTGCAGGGATGAGCCATTTAAATAGGTATTGTTCCACTTAGTGAGGAGGTAATCCTTTTTGCTTCTTTCTGGAATCACTGTCCTTCCTCTTTTGCCCAGTTTGAGTGTGGACCAGGTCTCTTCTCTCCAACTGAGTAAGCTACCAGTCCAGGGTTAGAACCTGAGGCCTTATTCCCTGGAAGATACACTTAGCTCATGTTCAGCGCCTTTGCAGCACCAACTCTTTGTTGTTACATTGAAGATATGGCTAGAGACTCCTTGGGAAATATTTATGTGAAACATCACAGAACTAGTAAATCAGTCAGAAGATACCTGATACACCTATGTTCAGACAGACATCTCCAGCTCCTGTTCCTAATTGATATATTCCAGTATCTAATGGGGAGAAGTCACACTAACCTCAACCATATAAAAACAAAGGAAGAACCATGTTGTCCGGGGATTGATTGAGAGAATTTTTCAGTGGAGGATGGACACAACAGAACATAACAGAGGCTCTGTGGAACAGTCAACAGTGAGGACATACACAGAACCATTGGCCATGCTTCGCCAGCAAATCCTGCATATCCATGGCCTGTGACCAGCTGGGAAGCACCATCTTACCAGGCAAAGTGAGAGGAGGATGCCATAGCCTATGCCACTTGTGGCTTTAAAAAAAAATTTATTTTATTTATTTGTAAGGCAGAGTTTCAAAGAGAAAGAGGGAGACAGAGAGAGATCTACTGTTTGCTGATTCACTCCCTAAATGACCACAATGTCTGGGCTCAGTCAGGCGGAAGCCATGAGCCAAGAGTTTCATCTGGGTTTCCCAGGTGTATGCAGGGGTTCAAGGACTTGGGCCGTCTTCTCCTGCTTTTTCAGGCACATTAGAAGGGAGTTGGATTGGAAGTGGAGCAGCCTGGACCTGAACAAATGCCCATATTGGATGCTGGTGTCGCAGGCAGCAGCTTAAACCATTATGTGGCAACGCCAGCCCCACTGGTGGCTTTGACAGAGGGGAGAAGTCCATGATACTCATTGACTTTGAGATTGGCAGCCTGAGCAACCACTTTATTCCATGAAAGTGGACCATGTTGCTTCTCTCCTCCCTCTACCAAAGCACCAATCTCGGTTTGCTAAGGCGGAGTTGCAGCATTCTGTCATGTCTTGGGGAGGAGCAGGCAATTTTGAAAGGGATGGGTCAGCTTGCTGGGTAGAGAGTAGACCCTCTGAACTTTGTAACTGTGAGAGTTCTGGACACAAGCCACAGGGCTGAGAGAGACATGGGCTGTGCCTATTTTTTCTGCATGCAGTCTGACTGTGGAAACTCAGAACCCCTAGCACACTGGAAAGGGATCTTATGAGGGACTCCCGGGACACAACACAAAGTGTGCCAGTGTTCTGTATGGTGCATATGTTCAAGTGCGTGGAGGTTCATGGGCACTATGAGCTTACTCTATACCATGAATCAGGTGGTTCACCTTGATACAGGAAAGCGATGGGATTGTGACCATACTAGCTACTCCAACATTCTCTCCCCATAGTGACTATAGCCAGAGGTGCCACACCACGCCCAACTTGGGTGTCACTCAGGATTGTTATCCCAAACAAAAATGGTAGCACATACCCCTGGAATTCCAGTGCAAATCTCAGGGATTCCACCAACCCAGAAAGGCACATTTCCACCAATAAAGCCTTCAATAAAAAATGCCCCAGAGCACATAATCACAAGTGATCCCCTAGAGCATAAAAACCAAAGCAGAAACATGCGAAATGTGAACAAAGTAGGCAATATGATTTATGATTCACCAAAAGGAATTCAATAATTCATTAATATTTAAGTGTGAAGGAGTGATTGACAAAATGCCTTAAAAGTTATTTTTAAGGTTACTTAAGAACACAAAGAAACAGTTAACATGAAATAAGTAAATCTGTCCATGACATGCATGAGAGACTCTGCAAATAGATAGAGATATTGGAGACAAATCAGACAGAAATATTAGAATCAAAGTATTCAATAAGTCAAATAAAAAAATGTCAAGTGTTAACAGACTTTGTGGGGCAGAAAAAGCATATCTTATCTAGAAGACAAGTCTTTGGAAATATGTCTATCTGAAAAAAGAATAAGAATTTAGAAAGACTGAGACATTCAAAATCTATGGGATATCATCCAACAACCAAATATACAAGTCTTAGGAATTCCTGACAGAATGGACAAAAATAGAAAACTGACTCAGTAAAACAATTTGGAGAGGAATATGGCCAATGAAATGAAGAAAACACATAGAACCCCAGATAAGCATGATCAGAAAAGGTCCTCACTGTAATGCATTACAGTCAAACTTTCAAATGTAAAACATAAATAGAATATTCTAAAGTATGCAAAAGGGAAATGTCAGATGATGCTTAAATGATCTCCATCAGATTAACAGCAGATTTCTCAACATAAACCCTACATACCTGAAATGAATGGAGGGATATAGCCTGAGAATTATAAGAAAAAAAAAAACTGCCAAACCAGAACACTTTACCTAGTAACACTCTTATTAATAAGTAAAAATGAAATAAAGACCTTCCAAGACAAGAAAAATTGAAACAACTTTTGGAAAACTGAAACAACATGGCAACCTTGAAAATGATTCTTAAGGATCTACTACAGGGGCCAGTATTGTGGTGTAGTGGGTCAAGCTGCCGCCTGCAGTGCCAGCATGCAATATAGGTGCCAGTTAGAGTCCTGACTGCTCCACTTGTGATCCAGCTCTCTGCTATAGCATGGGAAAGCAGTGGAAGATGGCTCAAGTCCTTGGGCCCCAGCACCCATGTGGGAGACTCAGAAGAAGCTCCTGGCTCCAGGCTTCAGATTGGCGTAACTTGAACTATTGCGGCCAAAGGAGAGTGAACCAGTGAATGGAAGACCTCTCTCTCTCTCTATGCATCACCTTTCCTTCTGTGTAACTCAGACTTTCAAATAAATAAATAAATTTTTTTTAAAAAAGGATGTACATAGAAAGATATTCATGAAATAATTTGATAGAAGAAAATCTTCTAGCAAAATAATAAAGAAGATTCAAAACAAACAATAGAAATATTCATAGGAAAATGTCGTGACTACCCATCATTTATCAAAAATAAGCTTGGATACAAATAGGCTAAATTCTCCAATAAAAGATACAGACTGCCTGAATGGGTTAAAAAAGAAAAACAAAAACCATCTATATGCTTTCACAATAAAGATACACACACACTGAAAGTAAAACGAAAAGTTGGATTAATTTCATATCTTTTCTGATCACAATGAAATGAAGCTGGATATAAGCAACAAAGAAATTCTAGAAAATTGTCAAATACACAGAAACTGAACAACAGGCTCAGGAAAGAACAGTGGGTCATAAAAGAAATTTTAAAAATTTCTTGAGACAAATGAAAATGAAAGTACATCTTATCACCACTTACGGGATACAGCAAAAGCAGTTTTAAGAATAAAGTTTTTGGCCATTGCTGTGGCTCACTTGACTAATCCTCCACCTGCGGCACTGGCACACCGGGTTCTAGTCCCGGTTGGGGTACTAGATTCTGTCCTGGTTGCTCCTCTTCCAGTCCAGCTCTCTGCTGTGACCCAGGAGTGCAGTGGAGGATGGCCCAAGTGCTTGGGCCCTGCACCCGCATGGGAGACCAGGAGGAAGCACCTGGCTCCTGACTTCTTCAGATCAGTGCAGCATGCTGGCTGTGGCAGCCATTTGGGGAGTGAACCAACGGAAGGAAGACCTTTCTCTCTGTCTCTCTCTCTCTAACTCTGCCTGTCCAAAAAAAAAAAAAAAAAAAAAAAAAAAAAAAAAAAAACCTTGGAAAACTAAAATCACAAAGAAGCCAATAAAAAAGAATAAAGTTTTTGGAGTTGGCATTATGGTATAGTGAGTTAAGCCATTGGATGTGACACTGGAATCTCATATGGGTTCCAGTTTGAGACCTGGTTGTTTCTATTCCAATCCAGTCTTTGCTAAAATGCCTAGGAAAGCAGTGGAGAATGGTTAAAGTGTTTGATTCTCTGCACCCATGTGGGAAATCCAGAAGAGGCTCTGGGCCCCTGGCTTCAGCTTGACACAGCCCCAGCCACTGTGGCCATTTGGGGAGTGAACCAGCAGTTGAAACATATCTCTGTCTCTGTCTCTTTCTCTCCCTTTCTCTCTCTCTCTGAGTGTGTGTGTGTGTGTGTGTCTCCCTCTCTCTTTGTAACTCTGCCTCTCAAATATAAATAAAAATTTTATCAGTAAGTGCCTACATCAAAATGTACAAAGCAAATTATCTAGCAATGAATCTCAAGGACATAGAAAAAACAATAACAAACCAAACCCAAAATTAGTAGAAGGAAATAAATAATAGAAATTGGAGAAGAAAGAAACAAAATTAAAATAAAAATGACACAAAATGTCAGTGAAATGGCTTTTTTATGAACAAATTTATAATAAACAGTTTGCCCTAGTAATCAAAAAGGGAGAAAACCCAAATTAATAAAATCAGAATTGAAAAGGGAGAAGTTATAACTGATATCACAGAAATACAAAGAATTAGGAATTAATAGAAACAGATATATGTCTGTAATCAGAAAATCTAGAAGAAATATATAGATTTCTGGTCACACATCATTTACCAAAATTGAGGCTTGAGGAAATAGAAAAATTAAAATACCAATAATTGAGACAACCCATAACAAAGGTCTCCCAAGGAAAAAAAAGCCCAGGACACAATGGCTTCACTGCTGAATTTCGCTAAACTTCTAAGGAAGAATAAATCCCAATTCTTAAATTATTCAAAACAATTGAAAGAGAGGAAACTTAAATTCAAATCAGAGATAGATACAATGAAAAAGAAAATGAGAGAGAACTACAGAGCGATATTCTTGGTGAACATAGATGCAAAAATCCTTGACAAAATACTAGGGAATTAAATCCAACAACACATAAAAAAACCATCCACTTGGACAAAGTCAGATTTGGTCATGTCAATACATATGACTCTTTAACAAAATGAAGGATGAAAACCATATGATTATTTCAATAGATGCAGAAAAAGCATTTGACAAAATATGAGACGCTTTCATGACAAGAACCTTTAAAAACAGTACAGAAGCAGCATACCTCAACACAATCAAAGAAATACATGAAAAACCTACACAGCATCATGTTGAATGAGAAAAACCTGGAAATATTTCTGTTATGTTCTAGAATCAAAGATACCCATGCTCACCATTATTATTCAATATAGTTATGGAAGTTTTAGACAGTGCCATTGGACAAGAAAAAGAAATCAAAATGATACAAATTTGAAAGGAGAAAATCACATTATCTGAGTTTGCAAATGGCATGATCCTTTATAGAGGGGAATCCAAAGATCATACTGCTACTATTGTAAGTAATGAGAGAATTAAGCAAATTTGCAGGTTATAAAATCAACTTACAATAAACAATTTCATTATTATAGACCAACAATGCTCTGGCTGAGAAAGAACTTGTAAGATCAGTCCCAATCACAATAAGTATAAATATTTTTAAAAATAATATGAGATAAATTTAACCTGCTCTATTGGTTGCCTCTTCACTTTGTCAATTGTTTCTTTTTCTGTGCAGAGGCTTCTTAGCTTCATGCAATCCCATTTGCAAATTCTTCTTTTATTGCCTGTGCTTCTGCAATCTTATTCAAAAAGTCTTTGCCATGGGAAGCAGCCAGTAGCGACTCAAGTAGCTGGTTTGCTGCTACCCATATAGGAGGTCTGAAATGTGGCAGTTTCTAGCTCCTTGCTTGCAGTCGTTTATGTGGTGAAACAGTGAATGGGAACAATCCTCTCACTCTTTCTCTCTCTCTCTAATAAATAAGAAAAACATACGTATACAGTGACTATAAGTATACAAGTATTGGAATTACACATAAAGGAAAAGCATTAGTTGGTAATGTGGGATTATTGGTGAGTGTTTTTAGAGTGAAAATATTACAGTTATAATTTTAAGTATATAATATGAGGTGATTTAATGGAGAAAACCAACAAGCATCTTCAAAGAATTCTGTTTGGTAACAATGGAAACTAACAGCAAATTTATGAATTTAGAATCCAATTGAATGAATGAAAATTCACAAAGCAAGAACTTTGAAGATTTATATGCATAAAGAAGTATTTGGGGGGCTGGTTCTGTGGTATAGTGGATAAAGTCACTGTCTGTGATACCAGCATTTCCTGTGGGCACAGGTTCAAGTCCTGGCTGCTCAACTTCCAATCCAGCTCCCAGCTAATGAGTTTGGGAAAACAGCAATATACGGTCCAAGTGTTTGGGTCCTTGCATCAACATGGGAGACCTGGAAACAGCTCCTAGTTTCTGGCTCCCACCTGACCCAACCCTAGCTGTTTGTGGCCATTTAGGGAGTGAACAAGTGGAAGAAATATTCTCTCTCTGTCTCTACCACTCTTCCTCTGTGGATCTTTCAAATAAATAAGTAAATCTTTTTTTTAAAAAAAGAAGTATTTTGAAGCATAAAATGAATAAATAACACCAGAAATTATGTGCTGACAAAAGCACAATCATTATGTATTTTTCTGTAATAGAATCACATCTATTCTAATTGCTAATACTATCTTATGAAGACAATCCAAAATAAAGGTGAACTGAAGACTTGAGCTCTTCCATGCATGGCAAAGCACATTGCCTGCATTCACTAAAGGGGCATACTGTACTTAGACTCTTATTTTGACATTTACTGTTTATTGCTCTGCACCAATTGTTCTGTATAAGATAGTTTCTTAAAGTGGAATTTTGTTTCTCTTTGTTTTCAGACAGCAAAAAAAGTAAAAGCCCATAGCTATAAACATACTTGCTTAAACTTTAAAAACAGCATCAGAGATCTCTTTTAGAATAATTCAATCTGAATAATGTGCTGAAGAACTTCACTGCAAATAATCTTAATGAGGTCACTCCTACCAGAGGAAAAGAAAAAATATCTTTAAACATTTCCTTTAGTAAAACTGTTACTAATTCTGTTTTTATAAATTTGTAAATATAATCCCTATTGCTCATGAAAAATAATACCTAGAGTCACCTTTGCCCTCTTCTATACTTCCCTATAATTTTGGAGCAACACAAATCCTCATCAACTATTCACAGCATTGTTTTTGAGATATCATAGCCTTTCTGCTCATAACCATTGTGTCAATCAAAAATTAAATTTCCAATATCCTTATACATAATGTAGTACATAAAATGTGAAAACATGCCTTTGCAAAATCTCAAGAATCTATTTATATTAATGTCCACTGCTTGGAAACACACAATGAATGAATTAATATTGCATATTCCCTGCTAATATTTCTGGTGTCCTGTGTGTATAGCCTCAGTTCATGCTCATTATTTTTTTTTTAAATTAAAAATTTATTTGAAAGGCAGAGTTAGAGAAAGACAAAGATAGGTAAATGTGTGTGTGTATAGATGTGTGTGTGTGTTTGTGTGTGTATAGATCTTACATCCTCTGGTTTACTCTCTAAATGGCCACAACAACTGGGGTTGGCTCAGGCCAAAGCCAAGAGCTAGGAAATCTTTCCAGGTCTCCCACGACTGGCAGGAGCCCAAGAATTTGGGCTATTCTCTACCACCTTCCCAGACATACCAACAGGGAGCTGGATCAGACATGAAGCAGCCAGGACTTGAACCAGTGCCCATATGGGATGCCAGGATCTCAGGTGGCAGCTTAACCTGCTGTGCCTCAATGCCGACCCCTCATGCTCATTCTTGCCTACAAAAGAACATAAGAACTACATGGACGGTTCAAGTAAATCCTTCTAAGCCCAAGAAGCTAGCATAATTCTAGATTTAGCACTCTTTCAAGAATATTCTTTTTGATTTGTGTGGGTACTGGTGATACCTTCAGGTTAATATGATGGATATTTTGAATTGCTATAGATTTATTTTGCTTAATACATTAATAGTAAAACTTTAAAACAAGATTTAGCACTTTTGGATGGTTTTGTTCATTGTAAATAAGCAGAATTCCTGAATATATTCTAAGGTAGACTGGAATTTATGAAATTTCATTAGCATCTTGGCTGTTAATTTCTAAGAGAAGATCTATTGATGGAGTCATCAACTATAAGTCTTTGTCTTGGTTTCTTAGCCCAGTTAATGTTGTAGCATAGAGAAGACCAAAGCCATCCTGACTCATTGACACATTTCTGTGTTTGGCAGACATTTTCTGATGTCAAGTTAGCTACAGGAAGACAAACTTTGAAAACCACATTATTTCAGGAAAACTTTAATCTCCAACTTATCTACAGTCATCCAACCCTCACCAATGATCATTTAAATGTTTATTTTAGATATACTATACTCTGTACTGGTGATTAATACAGTGTTGAAAATGACCTTTTAATTAATGAGAGTGATGTACTGTTCTTTGAGAAGATGACGCTACTGAGATGTCAAACATAAAGGGTCATAAACTTTATGTTGATTTCCTAATTGTGATGATACATTAGCCTTTATTTCTCCTGAAACATTCACTTTATTTTAAGAGGATACAATCCTTCCTGAGGCCATTGTTGATATAATTGTGCAAGGTTAAAGTAAATTAACTGGCCTACATACATTCTACCCGCATCCTTGTCCTTCCCTAAACTGTTCTGGTCAACTGAACTGAGATCAAGCCAAAGAATTTTTGCTAATGATTCCATCTGCCACCCACATTCAGCCTGAGAATTTTGCACTGGAGTTTCTAGTGAAATTTTAGAGATGAGAACATTGTTTCAGTCCATCCTAGAACTTATATTACTGGCAATGCGGAATCTATCAACCATTAAGCAATCTGTTTTAGAGTTATAATGAACTACAGAATGGTTCTGCAGCAATCAATTTCTGTCATTTAAGTTTCATCAAATGCAAAATTGGTGATGTTACCAGTACTAGATTGCAAATTTTCTCTTTGGAAATAGTGCTGGAATTGAAATTGAGGTTACTATGCAAATCCAGATGACGTCATTTTGCATTTTATTAGCTGTGTTATCTCAAGCAGGATGCAAGACAGACCTCTCTGCAACTGTTTAGTGATGAAATGGATGTGATTACTGTTTCCTAGGTTAGTAATGAGGAACAGATGGGTAAAAGATAGTGAAGTGCACTCAAACCTGTAAATAAAGGACATTATTATCACAATGGCTATCAGTGATTAATCATATTTTAGCTTTGAGAATTCCACGTGAGATTAGGTGTCTCTAAGAACCCTCTACTTCTGGTGTAGCCTTTCTAGTTAATATGTATCTTCCTTCCTGGATCCTCCCTTCATATTTATTCATATTTATCCTTTTGAAATATAGACCAAGAAGATCTTGAGAGTCATTTATGGTTTTGTTTCTTCAGAAATTACATACAAGAATATTTAAAACCCATTAAACAAAAGAATCCCTATAGCTTAACATTATCAACAGGTTTTAAAGCCCTCAAGATAGGTCAGTACTTTGTAGATGGTAGGTAGTCTTACATATGAGAAATTTTTATTCCTAGTCAATCAACTCTATCCCCTAGGAAATGAAACAGTTAAGAAGTATTGGAATTTTTGTTTTGATCTTTCATATAGAAGCCATTGTTTCAGATTTCCTATAACAAATGTCATAATTATTTAACTATTTATTTGCATTGATTTTTGGTATTACTGATAGTGATGAAGAAAATAGCAGTGTATGAAAACATATGCAGGAAGTAACATGCTTTATTGTTCAATTTTAGAGTTCAACCTTTAAAATTGTATCTTTAGCTATACATTTGAATAGTGCATAGCTAAAGCTTGAATAATGCATAAACTATTTTGGTATGATTTAAGGGCATATATATAAACAATAAAGGGTGAAATTTTTCAAGAAAATATTTTTAGGGAGGTTGTGCTATTTTTAAAAATAGCCTCTCTTTAGGCACACTTGAAAGTGTGGGGGAAAGACTGAAATTTTGGAGAGGAGAATAAACTTCTTTGTATTGATTGTAATACCTGGATCAAAGAATATATGATAAAATCAATGTTGAATTCTGTAGTGGTTTTCCTTAAAAGTAAATGTGTTTTTTTCTTGGGTTAGTAGTGAGTATAACATTGTTTTTTATTTATTTATTTATTTTTAAATTTTTTTTTGACAGGCAGAGTTAGACAGTGAGAGAGACAGAGAGAAAGGTCTTCCTTCCATTGGTTCACCCTCAAAATGGCCATTATTGCTGGAGCTATGCCAATCTGAAGCCAGGAGCCAGGTGCTTCCTCCTGGTCTCCCATGCAGGTGCAGGGCCCAAGCACTTGGGACATCCTCCACTGCCCTCCTGGGCCACAGCAGAGAGCTGGACTGGAAGAGGAGCAACCGGGACTAAAACCCGGTGGCCATATGGGATGCCAGCGCTGCAGACGAAGGATTAACCAAGTGAACCACAGCGCCAGCCTACCCACAAAACTTTTAAATCTAATATTTTGGTGTTTTAAAGTTTTAGTGTTAAGGTACTTATAAGATTAGCAATATAGTAACATAGCTAACTATTTAAAATTTCCAAAATATCAAATTAATATATCACCAGCATTACCAAAAATAATAATAATAATAATAAGGTTTGAGAAAGAGTGCTGGAGTTGGTTTTCTAAGGCAAAGTGGCAAAGTCAATTCCAACTCAAAACTCTTAATCTCAAGGTCTTAACCCAGCATTATTGGTCCATCACTCATCTCATTACCTTGTAGAGGTTAGACATCTCTCCTGCACAATTCTTCTCCCAACAGTGACTCAGCAACCCAGTATGCACCCACCATGCAATTTTGCCTTTCTGCAGTCCTTTGTCAGAGGAAGGAGAGAAAATGTAGAAAGTCAGCAACATGGATAGCACATATTTTTAACTTGAAAGGAAGAGCACAAGGGATATTTGTTGAGTGTCCCCTGCCTCTGCCACAATATTTAATCCCATTTTGTATGACAATAGCCATGGCCTATACTTTTTACATATAGTTTAACAATAAAATTTAGCAATTTTCTGAGCACTTGGAACCCGGGCAACTTGCAATATTAATAGGATTCCTATTTCTTTCTTTCTTTTTTTTTTTTTTTGACAGGCAGAGTGGACAGTGAGAGAGAGACAGAGAGAAAGGTCTTCCTTTTGCCATTGGTTCACCCTCCAATGGCCGCCGTGGTAGCGCGCTGCGGCCGGCACACCGCGCTGTTCCGATGGCAGGAGCCAGGTGCTTCTCCTGGTCTCCCATGGGGTGCAGGGCCCAAGCACTCCCTGGCCACAGCAGAGAGCTGGCCTGGAAGAGGAGCAACCGGGACAGGATCGGTGCCCCGATCGGGACTAGAACCCGGTGTGCCGGCGCCGCAAGGCGGAGGATTAGCCTATTGAGCCATGGCGCCGGCCGGATTCCTATTTCTTTTGTAACCCCACACCAATATGCAAGGAAGGGAGATCTAGGTGCCACATGCATCCATGGTTAGTGTGTTACCACCATAAATGGGAAAAGTACTATGTTAAAGATGTAATGCCAAGACAAAGAAAATTTCTCTCATTGTGAGATGTTCAGCTTCATTCTATTAGACAATGAAAACTACATAGCCCATTGTTTGCTTGTTGATACTCAAGAGTCAAAAGTTCCATTATAACTACAAGCATAAATAAGCTAGACTTGAATTTGAAAAACCATATGCCTTTCAAATTGCACTTCTGTAGTAAATAGTTACATAAAATCCAGTAAGTATATAAGTTATTATGTCAATATATCCCTGGCTGTCTTTCTAAAATTTTTTTAAAAAATTATTTATTTATTTGAAAGGCAGAGTCACAAACACACATACACACATGCGTGCACACACAGACACACATACACAGATTTTCATCCACTGGTTCACCCCTCAGCTGGCTGCAATGCCCATGGCCAGGCAGGCTTAAACCAGATGCCTGGAACGCCAACTGTGTCTCCCACGGCAGTGGGAGGGGTCCAAGAACTATGTCCATTTTCAGCTGCTTTCCCAGACACATTAGTAGGGAGATTGATTAGAAGTGGAACAGCTGGGGCCTGAACCAGCCTCCATATGGAATGTTGGTACCCTGCTATGCCACAATGCCTGTCCCTTTGCTGTTTGTTTTTTTTTTTTTTGTTATTGTTAAATCTGTATCTGTTAATATACAATGAAAAGCTTATAAGGAAATGGCTAGAAGCCTTTAAAAATGAATTGTCTGATCAAACATCCCTTTACATTAATATATTTTAATTTATTTTTAACAATTATTTATTTATTTGAAAGTCAAAATAACAGAGAGAGGGAGCAAGATTTTTAATCTGCTTGTTCACTTTCCAAACAGATGTCAAGAGCCACGAACCTCCTTCAGGTCTCCCTCATGAGCGCAGGGGCCCAAGGACCTTGACCATCCTCTGTTGCTTTCCCAGAAACATCAGCAAGGAGCTGGATCAAAGTCGAGCAGCCAGGACTCCAACAGGCACCCATGTGGGATGCTGGCATCACAAGCGACAGCTTAACGTGTTATGCCACAATTCTGGCCCGTACATTTATATTCTAAATCAACTTAAACCTCCTATGTTGTTTAGCCAACTCTTAAAATGTCACAAACAGGCCAAATGCTGAGTCCTATTACCTGACAAAAAATGACTGTATTTACTCAGTCCCCAGAACAGGAGATTTAAGTAAGAATTTAGAAGAGATAGCTGTCTTTTTCATGGGAGGTTAATCTTACTGATTTAATACAAATGTAAGTTAAATCTAATGAGAATCTTATTCTTAGTTGCAAAACTTTCATGGTATTAGAATCGGTTGTGAGAAAATTCTACATAAGATAGTATGTTGAAATGGAAAATTTTATTTGTATGTGCCTCTGATTGGTGCAGGTGAGTTTTCAGGGACTTTGAACTCAAGTTAATTTTTTTCACATGTCGTGATTGTGTATAAAACCCTTGTGAAGGGGCTCTAGTCCACACACTTTTCCCTTATTTCGCTCCTGGTCCCCATTCTGGGGAGAAATGTTGAACGACTCTCTGGGAACCTCCTGAAATCTGCCTACTCTTCCACAAGGAAATCTGCTCCTCCCGCCCTTGAGAATAATAAGTCACCATCACAGTGACAGAGTCCCAAAAGGTCACTGAATTTCCTAGTTCCCAGAATCACTTGCCTGCATTTGGTAGCAGAAACCTGGAGTTCCCTGCTGACTCTATGGTATTCAAACAAAGAAAAGAGCCACCATATTTTGTGCACCAAAATGACATAAATGAAAACAAAAACAAGTCTTTTTCCCACGTGGCAGTCTACACAGTAAAGGCCATTGTTCCCTAGGAGCTCCACCGACACACGCCCGCTGTGCCGGATCAACTGGCTAGTCCTCAGTTTATGGGTGTGAAGTCACAGTCATCAAGCTCCATCCCTTGGGTGATTTTCCTCTTTGGTTGCAATGGGCCATTTCCTGATATACTTGATGTGCCTGAATTCAGCGTTGTAAGGAAGAAACAGACTCTGGCTGCTATACTTATATTATCCTTGGGAGAAATAATCTAAGGAAGAGGCTCACAGGTTGCTAGTAGACAAACCTACAAGGTAGCTGGCAATTTGGGGGCCTGTTTAGTGAAAAACAGTTGAAAATATATGTAAAGTAGATTCTCACAAGAGCTGATAACATAGAGACAGAGCTTCAGAGAAACGTTTATGCAGCTAGGTGATGCTTTGGGGAATCAATGAAAAGCAGCAAGGAAATGCATGACACAGAAGGATAGCAAAGTTTTAAGGAAATGAACACATGCAATCGTGCATGCTTGAGTCATATTAGTCAGGAAAAACACATTAGGCATATTCGCTTCTAGGAGCCAGTGCACCAAGGCCACATGACACTCCCCATAGCCCTGTGACTTTTTTGTAGTAAGGGCAGAGTTCAGCTTCAATTTATTGTCTTTATGTCTAACAAGTCCTTTTCCCTTCCACACTCTGGAACCTACAAAAAGATGAAGTAAACACAATTTTTGTCTCAGTCCTACTTGGGCATAGGCAGTCCACGGTAGGCAGAGATTTCTCTTCCCTGATGAGTAATGATATGAAGGGAACGGAGACACAGAGAGAGGTCCCAATATAATATCCTCATCAGTTTGTCTCAGTCTCTTATCATTAAAAACTTGGGCTTAAACAGAGATGTCTACAATAGTTCCTATGGGCCAGACATTATTCTACAAATTAAGAACAGAGGATGAGTATGTTCTTCTTAAAGTGTAAAACCCCTATGTGTTGCTACAGCAAATTGTTTTGCTCTGCCACAGAGTCTATCATAAGCATTATCATTGTCATTGTTAACCGGTCTCCAGCTTGGTCTTTGGAGGCAAAACTTTTTTTTTTTTTGACAGGCAGAGTGGACAGTGAGAGAGAGAGACAGAGAGAAAGGTCTTCCTTTTGCCGTTGGTTCACCCTCCAATGGCCGCTGCGGTAGGTGCGCTGCGGCCGGCGCACCGCGCTGTTCCGATGGCAGGAGCCAGGTGCTTCTCCTGGTCTCCCATGGGGTGCAGGGCCCAAGCACTTGGGCCATCCTCCACTGCACTCCCTGGCCACAGCAGAGAGCTGGCCTGGAAGAGGGGCAACCGGGACAGGATCGGTGCCCCGACTGGGACTAGAACCCAGTGTGCCGGCGCCGCAAGGCGGAGGATTAGCCTATTGAGTTGTGGCGCCGGCCGGAGGCAAAACTTTTAAGTTGGTAACATTAGTATGTGTTAGAGACTGATGCATAGCAGGAGCTGTACTTGAGCGAATATGTGAGTGAAGGAAGGGCTGACAACCCAGTGCACCTTACCAGACAAGGCAGGCATTGCCAATTAAGAAGAAACACATGGAGTATAGGACTAGGAAGTCTTAATGGAGGGCAGGTGAAAGGATTGAACTAGAGCCTGAGGCTGCACCCAAAAGAAAGCATCCTTGTGGATGGAGCTCTTGGGCCCTGAGAACAGCACCTCCTGGAGGAGAAGGAGCGCTCTAGATTGGTAGGGGGAAGGTGTAGGGGACAACCTCTAGTTTGCAATCACGCCCAAGCTGCATCTTAGTTATGGATTTTTTTTTTTTTGGTAATATATTTAAAGCCTAGTTTATAAAGAAGAGAAGTATTTCCAACCTAACTTCCCATAAAATAAGTTTTAGGAGGTACTGAAGTTAGCAACATTTTTATTCCTGGGATTAAGTAACACATTTTTTTTGTTTGTTTGTGACTCAAGTTTAATTGTTTATTTGCATGGAACACCTTCTGGAACCCTCATCTCCTGAACAACAAGGCCATTTCTCCTGGGAGTTGTGGTGTCTTGCCCTGGGCATCATTCTGAAGTCTGGATTTTTTTGTACAGCCAAGTTAGCTCCTCAGGACCACAGCCAATACTCATGGGGCTGTTCAGATGCTTAGAAAGGACATTGTCATTCTCTAACACACTGCCACCTTTTGATCATGAGAAGCATAGCAAAAACAGCAAAAAGAAAGAGGGCCTTGTCTACTAAATGGAAGCAATGCTACCACCCACTCCACTGTTAGAAGCTCTTTGGAACTGGCAAGGCGACACAGAGCACAATGGGGAAGTGCTTCATGAACTTGATCATAATTCATCTTCCCACTACTTTGATCCCACTAGTGGCTCCGTTCTTTAATCTCTTGATGGTTTAATACTACTTTAAGACTTTCTGTATTCCCATTTCATGTATGATGCTGCAGTGCAAAAATATACACTCTGAACTACCTAAGCATCATATATTTTGAGAATCTTACAGGGCTTTCCACAATTTGAAATCCATACTCATGCAACAGGTATTTTCCATTACCTACTACATGCCAAGCTGTGTTCTCAGTCGTGGGGGTGCAGTAGTGAACTTTACCAAAGTGGCTTCTGCCCCTTTAAATGTTAGACTTTACTGTGAGCATTGCACATGTGAGACAAAGTCTGATTCAGAACAGTACAATATCGTCCAAGAGTAAGAGAGGAATTTAAATCTGATACCAAAGTTTGACTTTCAGGAATTGTCACTTATATGAAGACAAGGATGTGGAACAAAAGTTAGCAAGATCAAAAGAGAGGAGTTGGGCAAGGGAAGCAGGAAAGAGAATTAATCTGTGTAGATGTGGTACAAAACATGTGATGTCATGAATTACCAAGTGAGATCTTGATTTGCATGGATACTTCATACTAATGTCTAAAACGTATACTCCTATCCCCTAAAATATAGTGTTATATTCATAAGCATGATTAATGGGAAGTAGTATGGCAGTAGATAGAATACAGGGATTTTTAGCCTGAGAGACTTGAATGCAAAACCAATTCACACTGCAGTTTTAAGTAATTTATTATTCTGAGACTATCTCTAAATTGGGAACAATTGAATTGAAGATTGCTCTTTTCTGACAATGTTCAAAATAGTAAAAGTATTTAGCGCCTAGCACACGGTCACACACAACACAGGTGCCCAACTCATCCTAGACTGCCTTTGCATCTTAACTGCCTTGGGATATTGGAGATTTCCTGACCTTACAGAAGAACTTCCAAGGATCATCATGAACAAATTGTTTAAAAGACCATCTTGACCACAGGCTTGTGATTTGTGTATGACCACATTTTATACTTCATCAATCCCCTCAAACTTGATTATTAATAAAATCGTTTGAATGTACTACTTCAACAAGTGGTTGGCCAGAATGTTTTTGTCTCTTATGGAGCAGAGTTTAATTAGAATGGAAAGATCCTGGCCAGTGCCGCAGCTCAATAGGCTAATCCTCCGCCTGCAGCGCTGGCACCCCAGTTCTAGTCCCGGTCAGGGTGCTGAACTCTGTCCGGCTTGCTCCTCTTCCACACCAGCTCTCTGCTGTGGCCCGGGAGTGCAGTGGAAGATGGCCCAAGTGCTTGGCCCTGCACCCACATGGGAAACCAGGAGAAGCACCTGGCTCCTGGCTTTGGATCAGCGCGGTGCACTGGCCATAGCGGCCATTGGGGGGGGGGGGGTGAACCAATGGAAAAAGGAAGACCATTTTCTCTGTCTCTCTCTCTCTCACTGTCTACTCTGCCTGACAAAAATATTAAAAATAAAAAGAATGGAAGATCCTTAAATTACTGAAAGTGTCTGCTGTTAACTACACATAACTAGTCCAATTCATTTACTAAGCATATCTCTTTTTTATAAGGATTTTATTTAGTTTATTTGAGAGTTAGAGTTATTGACAGTGAGAGGGCGAGACAGAGAGAAAGGTCTTCCTTCCATTGGTTCACTCCCCAAATGGCCACAATGACCCGAGATATGCCCATCCGACGCCAGGAGCCGGGAGCTTCTTCCTGGTCTCCCACACGGGTGCAGGCGCCCAAGGACTTGGGCCATCTTCTACTGATTTCCCAGGCCATACCAGAGAGCTGGGCTGGAAGTGGAGCAGCCAGGACTAGAACTGGCGCCCATATGGGATGTCGTCACTGCATGCCTACTGCGCCATGGTACTGGCCCCCTAAGTATATCTCAACCTTACCTATATAGAAGTAATCATAGATTACTCCCCAGATAGCTCTAAGTGTGTGCTTGTTGGGGGCTAGAGGAACATTCAGAATTAGTGCTTTTACTATATTAGAATATCAATATTTTTTTTAAATTTTGCCATTCTTACCTAATATATTCAAACCCAATTTATCAGTACAAAAACATGGCAGTATCATTTTGAAACAATGATAACTCATTACCACGTAAGTCCATTTTGTATGTTTGTGTCTCCCATTAACTGGTATCCCCTATAATGAGTTATGAAACTGCTAGAATTGAATGGATTTCTAGTTTGTTGTTCTACTGATCAGGAAACTGAGGCATGAAAATGGTAGCCTCCAAAACTTAGCAGGAATCGAAACAAAGATTCTCCTATAGAGATCTTGGATCTCAGCTTATAGTTCAGACATATTTTACAAGGCAATCATTGGAATGGGCCTGTTCCACTGAAACCAGTGTTATAAAATATACTTTATTAAAATAGAATATAAAATAGTATTTTTCTAATTATTAATTAAGAATAATTTAAGTAGTGATTTTCTGTTTCCAACTAGGGTAAGTTTTATTAAGTAATCCTTCAAATAACAACAAAATATAGATTGTTAGGCAACAATTTATTTAACATGATTCCTGAGCATGTAGAGTTTTTAAGATAGTGTGTTAGTTCATTGATTATTACCCTACTTTATTAAGCAAAGGGGAGTGGGAATGAAGAAAATGTTCATATGAATAACTCATCAAAATCCTTTCCTAAGTTTTCCATAGCCTGCAGTATTCTGATAGCATGCACCTATAGAGCACTAAGTAGTCCAGAGCAGCTTCTCATGATATATATTCCCATTTCACATGGTTTCCACCTATATGACTTAAACTTTTGCAACATGTTTATATTGATATTGTTGTTTATATCATTGATCTATCAAATTTTTTTAAAAAATTTCCCACTTTATTTAGAAAATAGAGAGAGATCTTTTACCCACTGGTTCATTCCTCAATGTCCCCAACTGTCACTGCTGGGCCATATGGAAGCCAGGAGCCCAGCACTCCATCTATATCTCCTACACTGGTGACAAGGACCCAAATACTTTATCATCTGCTGCCTTCCCAGGACTCACTTTAGTGGGAAGCTAGATTGGAAATGGTGGTGCCAAGGCTCAAATCAAGCACTCTGATATGAGATATTTGGTATGCCAAAGAGCTACTTAACCCTTGTCCAAATGCTTCTCCCAATCCCTTAGATTTTAAGTTTTAAAACTGAGGCCATTTTAAATGCCACTGAATCTTCCACAGTGTCTAGCGCACTTTCATGTAGGTGCCTCCTATTTGATGAATGCATGAATGTCATTTCATTTGAACCTCAGAAGCATAATCGACATAATTATCCTGTGTTAGAGTAGAGGATGCTGTAGCTTAGAGAGATTAAGTCCTGATTCTCATTGCTGAGAAGCCATAGAGCTCCAAATAGGGTCTCCTCCCGCTTTGTTTTATTTATTTATTTATTTATTTATTTGACAGGCAGAGTGGACAGTGAGAGAGAGAGACAGAGAGAAAGGTCTTCCTTTGCCATTGGTTCACCCCCCCAATGGCCACTGTGGCCAGTGCGCTGCGGCCGGCGCACCGTGCTGATCCGAAGCCAGGAGCCAGGTGCTTCCTCCTGGTCTCCCATGCGGGTGCAGGGCCCAAGGACTTGGGCCATCCTCCACAGCACTCCCGGGCTGCAGCACAGAGCTGGACTGGAAGAAGAGCAACCGGGAAAGAATCTGGTGCCCTGAATGGGACTAGAACCTGGTGTGCCGGTGCCACAGGCGGAGGATTAGCCTAGTGAGCTGCAGTGCTAGCCCAGACCTCTCGCTTTATGCTTAATCAAAATTGTGGGGCCACCTTCATTCAGCATAGAAGCACATCTTCAATGCCATGATAAACAAGTCACTAAATAAAATAGCATGTGGCTATAGGTCAAATTATATGGGTTTTACAGTTTACTTTACTTTTCTTACACAAAGTTGTTGAATCTCCATTTGGAATTTTACTTCAAGGCCCATTTGTATTGTTGGAAAGGTGACAGCGACCAGGAGAACACTAAATTACCTTGTGGAGAAGAAGAGTCACATTTGATGCGTTTTTATGTATGTCATGATCTTTATGTAAGTCACTGTAAGTGACTTCCTCTTCCCTGTGATGAATTTCAAAAGAATGAGAATGGTGCAGTCCTCTCTCCTCCTGTCACTGGACGCAGGGGAACTCTCCACAGGTAAAACAATTCACATTGTCTAAAATGAAAATGTAGAATATGTGCATTCCAGTGAAAGATTTCCTTTCAAAAACAAAAAAAAACATGTCAAGGAGTCATCTAAACATGGGCTTAAACTTATGTAGCTTTAGCAACAACAAAATAATTTATTCTTTTGTGGACAAAGAAACGTATTTGTTATATTTCTCTTTTCTGAATACACTGTAAAGAAAGCAATTTCTCAAAGAAAATATCAGTCTTGTGCCTTGGGCCTTCTTTCAAACTCACATCGCCAGATAGATGTGATTAAAACCTGAAGCAAACACATCTCCAAGTGATTATTTTTAATATATACATGTAAGTTTGTGTCTGTTTTTACATTATTGACAAAATGTTCTCTCCATTCTGAATTTAACACTCTTGTCCCTTAAGGAGAACCTTATTTCCTTCAGTGAACAATCAGAAGGTTGATAATTAATACCTGGTGTTACACCATGCTTTATAGTTTCAGAAGCACTCTCATACTTCCTATCTCCATTGCCCTTCCACCTGTTCCTGGCAAGGAAGTTATCATTAGCTCCACCTTACAGATGAGAAAAGGGAGACTAGTGTCAACCAACTAGTAAGTGGTAAATTCAAGCCTTGAACTTAATCTTCAGACTTCAAACCCAGCATCTGAATTTGCTGAGCAATATATGACTTGCAAATAGCAAACCTTCCCAGAACTTTGATAAGTTTTAAAATTATAGGCTAAAATGACTAGTTCCATGGTTAAAGTGCTGAGGATAAATGCATATGTTAGAATAGTTCTAATTATCAGGAAAAAGTATATGAGGGGGCTTCAAAAGGTTCATAGAAAATGTACATCATCCTTTAATTATCATATATAGCAATAGCTCAGCTGCCATAAAAAATCCCCAAATCCAAATTTACTGATAAACTGAGCAGATATAAACTTCAACAATTGTTGTTTAAATTGACATAATTATTGACCTATGTATGTGTTTCATTATTTAGATTGGCTTTGTGAGTTCAGATATTTAAATTCTATTCAATCTCTTATTTTTAAACAATCAACTGAGTTTGACCAAGGTGAATTAATTTGATTTTGGTATTGTATACTCATTGTTCAACATTAAGATTTTAAGATTGTTCAATATTTAAGATTTTTAATATGATGCTGAACAATATTAGATGTAAAATCTTATGCTTGAAAGTGTGGGCTCAAACTGTGTGATTCTGATCATGCAATCAAATCCTGCATGTCTTACCCTGAGAGTAAGCATAATAATGATAACCCAACTGCTTGGTTTGTGGGAAGGATTAAATGAACTGATCATCTGCAAGAAATTTAGTTTCTGACATATGATAAGTATGAAATAAATACGACCTCTGTTCTTTCTATGGAATTTACCATGCTGATGTTTAATTAGCTTATTGTCTAGGTGATGAAGGTACTGCATACAAAACTGAAATCTTTTTTTTTTGAAAAATTTCCTTAAGATTATAGTTACTTTATTCAAATTGATTAAACTCTCTGAAGTTCTATAGGAATTGATTCTTTCAAAATTATTGTAACTGTGAAGGATGGTGATGTCACTGGGCATTGCTATCATCTGAAAAGCAAACTTAGCTTTCATAACTTTCTTGCTGTTTGGCTTTAGCAATAGGTTATTCTGCCTCTCAGTGTCTTGGAATCCTCTTTCTCAGTGACACCTGCTATGCGATCTCTTCCTCCTGGGAATATCCGTCAAATGGGGCAAACTTTCATGGTTAAGATAAAGAGAATTATCTAATGATATAAAATTTGAGTACTTATAAAATTTAAAAGTACTTCTTGCAGACTGAAATGTAAAGGAAAATAAGTGTGGCTTGCATATAACTGTCTTTTCTAAAGGAAAGTGAACTGCATATAGTTCACTTGTATTTTATTCCATTGTGTGTGTGCTTGTGTAGGAGATGGAGAAAGAGAAAGAATTTCAGTTTCCATAAAGAGAAAGGGAATGTTTCTAGTGTTACTTTTTCATCCAAAGTGTTGAAAAGCACTCCATTTAGAATAAGTATGATGGGAAAAAATTGGGAATTTTAAGTAAGGAAAAAGAATGAACCAAGGAAATATTCAGGTTTAAAGGGGAACTGAAGTTGAGAGCAAGATTTTGGCTTGGATGCCACTCTGTCACTTTGTAATTAATTTCAGCAATGTTTGACTGTGGTCAGACACATGAGACACATGGACTTCCACCTTGAAAAGAAATCTTGGCTGCCTAGAACCAGTTGCTTCCAGAGAAGGGGATAATGAAATTTCAGATGGGGAGGAGGGTGTGTTTTGACGTAGAGGCTTTGGTGAAGCTAAGGAACAGGTACCAAAGGTATTAGGAACCAGAAGAAGTGGGAGAAGAGAAGATTACAGGCAGAGAGAGGAATTCTATGTCGAAACATTGTGGGTGGAGCAGTGCTGAGTGATGTTGAAGTCAACATTAGGGAGCTGTGAGTGGGTGACTGAGATGAAGTGGATAGAGAACTCTGAGTGGAAAATGTGAGGGAGCTAAGAGACCTGTGTGTTAAAAGGTAACTAATGTTGAGAACAAATTCACCAAGCATGTTGAGTGAGATTGGCGAGAAATGAAACATAAAATCAGTTGTCGGCACCATGGAGAAAGGTGAAAGCATTCTGGAAGTTCAACAATCATACCTGTAAGTGAAGCTACCATTATGTACTAAAGTATATATTAGGTAGGAAATGAAAGTCAGAAACCGTCGGTCTTTCAGAGCACAGAAGGTCATGGTTTGAGTTAGGATTATGGCAGTGTCATCCAGGTAGCATTTAAAAATACGAACTCACAAAGGAGAACTAATGAAGGTGAATTTCTAGATTTCTGTTGCCTTTCGTTAAGAGAAGAATTATTAGAGAAGAAAGAAACTGGAAGATCAAAAGTTCACTTCTGTACATATAATTAAAACTTCCAAATTGAGATGTTAATTAGGAAACTGGATATAATGAAAATACAGGCCCGAGCTCATCATGTGAATGTAGAATTTATCATTTTATACAAAGCATTGAAAAACCATAAGAATAGATTGAATCATTAGGGTAAAAATACAGAAAAGAGAAGAGAACAAAATGCTTAAGAATTATAACATCTAGACATGTCCATGTGATTAGCAAAGCCTGTATCACCGAGTAGGCCAGAAAAGTAAGAGAAAACCAGGAGAGGATGGTGTAATGGAAGGCAAGAGAGGAAAAGATTTCAAGTATAACACTTGGATAATGTCAGCCAGGTGAACAAAGAAAGCAGCTAGGGGACTGAATGAGCTTGAAGTGAGCAGTTTCACAAGAGACTATGTTTTCCTACTGTTGCCATCAGGCAAAACTTGGTCATTATGCTTCATAGCTGAAGGCTGGAGTTGTGTTCCTGCTGGTGAATCCTTAGGCCATGGAACACTTAGAAAAATTTACCTTTGGTTGACTACACTAGTCAGCCTAATTCCCCTACCATCTCCATGTTTGTTCGTTCACTTTCAGTCTACAACCAGATGATCAGATAGATCATCAGCAAAGAGATGGCTATGGGCATAGTTGCTTTCAAGTTTCTGAACCACCAACAAGAAGTTTTTGCTGAATAAGAAGAATCCTTCATTTTTCTATAAAACTTAAAGTACTTCAAGGAGTAAATCAAACAGGGGCTCTTCCCACCTAGATGCTGTCCTTTTGTTGTTGCATTCAATATAACAAGTCAATATTATGCCTGACATTAGAAGAATGGAGTACTACTGTGATGCAACATAGTTAACAATAGTTACCACTTATGCACCAGTGTGTTCCAAATGCTTCCTATACATTAAGGATCTGATGCTCACAACAGATCTATGAGGTAATAGGTTGTATGATTAGTCCTATTTTACCCTTGCGGACAGTGAGGCCAAAGAGTTTAAACAACTTGCCTAAGTGTAGCCCCAGAGTTCAGACTCTCAATCAGTATGCAACACACATGCAGACTCATGAGGACTCAAAGCTACCATGTAGAAGAGAACCAATGAACCCAAGAAGAGGGGCACCTGTCTCTCTATGCTTGACGTAACTGGCTCTCAAGTGCATATGAAGATGCTTTAGGTGATAAAGACCTGGACTCCGCTCAGCTCCCCACCCAGGGCTACCTCTGGGAACTCCCTTCCACTCATCACCTAAACTCATTACAGGAAATTCCCACGAATCAAGTGACTCTGGTATTGCCAGCTCTTAAAGTGGCAACCAAAGAATAGACACACATACTTTCAGCCAGGAGGGCAACCTTTATTTATTTTTTATTTTTTTGGACAGGCAGAGTGGACAGTGAGAGAGACAGACAGAGAGAAAGGTCTTCCTTTGCCGTTGGTTCACCCTCCAATGGCCGCCGCGGCCGGTGCACTGTGGCCGGCGCACCGCGCTGATCCGAAGCCAGAAGCCACATGCTTCTCCTGGTCTCCCAAGGGGTGCAGGGCCCAAGCACTTGGGCCATCCTCCACTGCACTCCCTGGCCACAGCAGAGAGCTAGCCTGGAAGAGGGGCAACCGGGACAGAATCCGGCGCCCCAACTGGACTAGAACCCGGTGTGCGGGCGCCGCAAGGCGGAGGATTAACCTATTGAACCACGGCGCCGGCCATCAACCTTTATTTTTTTTAATATTTTTATTTATCTAATTGAAAGGCAGAGTTACATAGAGGCAGAGGCAGAGAAAGAGAGAGAGAGAGAGAAAGATTGAGAGAGAGTGAGCGGGAGAGAGAGAGCAAGAGAGAGAGAGAGTCTTCCATCAGCTAGTTCACTTCCCAGATGGTCGCAACGGCCGGAGCTGTGCTGATCTGAAGCCAGGAGCCAGGAGCTTCTTACAGGTCTCCCACATGTGTGCAGGGGCAGAAATACTTGGGCCATCTTCCATTGCTCTCCTAGGTCATAGCAGTGAGCTGGATTGGAAGTGGAGCAGCCGGGACTCGAACCGATGACCATGTGGGATGTAGGCACTGCAGGCAATGGCTTTACCCACTACTCCACAGTGCCATCCCCCAGAAGGGCAAACTTTACCCTAAAACAAACTAAATGGGTACCCAAGATGCTCTTTCCTCAGAAACAGACTTTCACTTCCAAGCTGCTACATTCTGGAGTACATGAGTGCACTCCCAGACATGGTGTCATTATTAAAATTCTCACAAATCCAGAACTTACAATTGCACAATGAAATGGATGTAAAAACAGGTGCACATATAACGTCAATCCAGGATAACACAGTGGGTAAGTGTATGAGTCGGGATCTCAACCCAGTAAGAGTGGCTCTAGACACTAAGCACTTAACCTCTGCCTTCTACTTCCTGTACAACTGAGTACAAGGTGGGCATGAAGATGCTACCCACTTCTCAGGGATCCTCTACTCACAGTGTCCTGAGATGACAGCAAGTAACGAGAGGATGGAAACTTCACATATGATAAGTCATTTGGAAAAGCAGGACATTCACCACACTTCACTTCAGGTCTGTGAGGAGGGACCACATCACAGAGTACCTTGACCCATCATGGGTAATGGCAACAGAAAGGAAATGGCACTGTGGTGTGTTGAGTCAGACAGTGCCCCATGGAACACCTTCTTGTTCCCCAAAGCTCCTTAATCAGAGAGTGTGGTGTGACGGTCACAGACTCCAGCATGGATGCCTGCACACTGTAGAGGGCAAGAGGGATTCAGTGCATCCGCAGCAGGAGCAGAGGTCAAAAGCCAAGGACTCCCAAGTGTATGGAGGAATGAAGGAGGACAACACAGCAAAAGAAGTTGTGTTCACACATTCAGTTATTCAGCACACATCTACTGTGAATCAACTGTGTTCCAGAAACTGTGATGGGCATTGGGACAAGAAACAATGTGGCCGGCACCACGGCTCAATAGGCTAATCCTCCGCCTTGCGGCGCTGGCACACTGGGTTCTAGTCCCAGTCGGGGCGCCGGATTCTGTCCCGGTTGCCCCTCTTCCAGGCCAGCTCTCTGCTGTGGCCCGGGAGTGCAGTGGAGGATGGCCCAAGTGCTTGGGCCCTGCACCCCTTGGGAGACCAGGAGAAGCACCTGGCTCCTGCCTTCAGATCAGTGCAGCACGCTGGCCGCGGCGGCCATTGCAGGGTGAACCAACGGCAAAAAGAAGACCTTTCTCTCTGTATCTCTCTCTCACTGTCCACTCTGCCTGTCCAAAAAAAAAAAAAAAAAAAAAAAAAAAAAAGAAACAATGCGAGCAGGCTCTTGTTTTCAAAATGTTCACCATACAGTTAAGGGGATTGCATTTAGTGATGAAACTTTTAGCAAATAAGAAGGAGAAAAATTCAAGTGACAAAAAATCTGCTGAATCTGCTTTCAATGTCTAATTTATTTTAACAGTAAAGAAAACATTTGATGTCAGTGTAGCAGAATGTTAACTTTTGTTAACTTTCTTAATGCTCAGTGTGACTGCACAGGTGTTTGTTAGATTGTTCTCCAAATTGTTTTGTATTCAATTTTTTAAAAATTAAATGTATGTTAGAATGCATAGGTTCACACTTCAAAAGTATGATAACACAATCATAATATTCTCCTTTGTCATGAATTTTCAAATTATGTATTTTGCTTTTGGAAGAAATTAAATAGTTTTTTCCTTGGGAAATGTCAAAGTATCAACTGTCAAAATGTCTTAAAATATCCAACCTTCTGGTAATAGCATGTGTGGATCTGGTGCTTGTATAAACACATTTCCAAGATTAGGGGGAAGGGACTGCATTAGGACGTAGGTAATGTGCAATGTGTCGATATTCAGCACGAGTGAGTTTTGTGATCTGTAGAGTAGGTACAGAAAAAAATGAGCATCCAGACATCTAAAGAAGTAACGCTTTTTCATGAACGTTCTGTTCACAACCTTTCATCCACTGAGCAATCTGGATATTCCTTAGAAGGAATCTGAAGAGGATATAGACATCAAACCTGGAAACTCCGAATAGCTTTGGTCAGTATGAATCCCTGAAAGCCAGGTCCATTCTCAGTGTGTGAAAGAGAACAAATTCTTTCACTAATCCTTAGATGGCTTTATGGTTTCTCTGTTCATTCTACTGATTGTACTGGAAACAAGTTTCACTTCAGATATAATAGTTAATGACACAATAGAAAGGAAAGTGGGTGCGGTGCTGTAGTTAACTTTAATGACAAGAGGGTTGCTTGCTATTTATAGCATTTGTTAAACTTTCATCTCTTCAAATTGCTATTTTCATGCAGCAAACTGAAATCTCTCAGGCAACAGGGTAAGCAACACAAGATTAGAGCTGGAAGCAATTTCTGGCATTAGGCAAATATGTAATGACTAAGAAAAACACCTTCTTCACCTTGAAGTGCCACCAGTTACTAATGAGAATATGAAAATAAATACAAAGGAAACTTGGCAGCAATCAGTGTGTGAAATGGTCAGAGAGGGTGTATACCACATATACCTATCCACCAGGAAAAACTGATGAAGTGCAAATTTCAGACAAGAATTTGAATAAAAGTCAAAGCAGTTTTATTAAAAAGAGCCTTCTGCAATTCATTTGCATGTACCTAATAACAAATATAATTGGTGGTGAGAATGGATAGTGGCTGATCTGAGACCACAATCGCAGAGCTGTGGTTTTGAAACATTGGCCTATAATTTACTGTGTAGCTATAAAAATGTTTACCGTGTTTATGTACCCCCAGGTTCCTCTTCTTTTCATGTGTTCAGCTCTGCCACAGCCTCAACCAGTGCCACAAGAGTGATAAGAAGAGGTAGGGTTAGTAAAGGTAGCAGAGTTGGGGGTCGATGGGGAAAGACAAGAAAGAGACCCCTTTTTATCACTTGTACCCTCCCTTTACCTAGTCTTACATCACGAAGACTGATGTTCAGGTTTTTATCTCCTGCTAGATGTTAACTCCTGAACCCTTTCTTTTCAATCTGCTGGATTTGCTCCAGGCCTTGCACACAGTACCTATATGTAGAATTTATATATATATATATATATATATATATATATATATATATTATATATACACACACATCTAAATTCTAGGAAAATTCAGATGATTTGATTCTAATAGAACTAGTTGAATGATTTTAATAAGTACTACAAACCAGTAACAGATTATAAAATGAGGCTAATGAAAAACATAGACCTGCATAGACCTGAACAAAGAAAAGAGATCGCAACAAATGGGGAGCTCCATCAAGACTGTTGGACAGCTGCTCTTTTGGTAACCCAGGCCATATCGAGGTTATATCCAAAGCTGGGTGATTTTGTTGAAATGATCTTACGTGTAGTGGCATGGAGTCACAAGATTTAAGTGTTTGAGTAGCTGAAATTTAATTCATTTACAAGTTTCAATTCAATACCCAACTATAGTATATTTTATTGGTTGTGACCAAGACTCTTATGACGTTGAGAACACTATCAGTAAATACTCAATAAACATGATGAGACTAACACAGAGTTCCTTCTTTACTAACACTGAAAAATGTTCACTACCCAACACACATGGGCTCAGATTTCCAAAGTTCTCTATTGGCCTTTCCTTTTATAGCACAAGGCATCATCCTGAGGGCTGTAAGCTTGATGGTTTTCTTCCTTACGACTGCAATCGTGGTTTTTATGCAAGGTTTTATTCTGGAATAACACATGAATCAGAAAACTATGTACTTTCATTCCGTTAATTAAATTTACACATATGTATTGCTCATTCAACTACGTATAACTATGACAAAGACAAAGGAACATAAAAAAAGTAAGGACCTACTTTATGAAATAAAATTATCACCTGGAAAAAAAAATAAAAAGAACCAGCACTACAAGGCCAATGATTCCTGGCAGATGAGAACTAGAACACTGAGTGCTGTAAGAGGTCAAGGCAGGGTGAACCTGTTGGGCTGGGATAATCAAGAACGACTTCCTGAAAGGGGTGGAGTTTGAGATGAGCCTCGCAAAAGGTGCCCACGTTTGGGAGGTAAAGATAAGGCAAGAAGGTTTTCCAGGCAAAGGGAATACAGTGTGTTCCAGTATGGGTTCTCCAGACATTTTAAATTAGATGTAGAAACAAATTCTTGCCTCCAGAAAGAATGAGGAACTGATTGGTCCAGGTAGTGAAAAGTCTGGTTACCTCCAGATTCAGATGCACTTGGAGGCAAAAGCCCAAAAAACCACTGTGTCTATGCCAGCTTCATTCTCTAGAAGTCTCTCCCAATCCTGGGATCTGGGAACCCCATATTCATACTCTGCAACATCAGCAAACCCACAGAATGCAGGCACATGTATCCTGGGGTTAAGCCCCATTATCTGACTTGGGACAAGACAGTCTGTGAACCAAGTGCTGAAACCAAGGTGAAAAATACTCCTTTTACCTGACCTAGGTCATGAGTTCCTAAACTTGGGTTAGGCTGGGAATGGGAGATTTATACCCTTTTACCCTGATACATATTGTGCCATGTTTGGATAATTCTGTAAGGTAGGTTTGAGAAGTAAGTATTCCTGGAAGGAGAAACATGAATACTAGGAGTCAGGAACTAAGACGACTATTAAAAACACATTCCAAAATGGAAGAGAGGTCAACATTTACACAGACCTAGATATCCTTAAATATAGCCAGGAATAGTGGTCATTCAAATCAATGATTATGTTTTCAGATATTTATCTTTCTATTTGTCTTGTCAATGATCCACCAAGCCAAGATTTGGAAACAATCTACAAACCATGTTTCACACCTATTGTCTTCTATCCTTATACTGCTATACTGCTATTAAAAAAAAAAGTGCATTGAGAAACACAGCGAAGCCTGGGACATTCTCTGTGGCTCAGGACAGAGTGTTAAGAAATCTTTTCTTGGGAATTCCCCATGTTTCAGATAGAATAGAAATTAAGTGGCTGATTCATTCATTCGTTAACAATGGGGAGAATGTTCTGAAATGTCAGTCCATCCTAACCCTAGCAGATCCTCCCTAATCCTGTTCTTGCAAAATGCCTCTGAAATTTCAGGTGTGTTTACTGGCACTTGTTCTCACCCAAGGCTAATAGGCCTATGTCACGGTACTCTGTTTATGTACTGTGGATGTTGGTATACTTTGTTTTAAAGGAATCACAATCAACCACATTTAAGTAGCACTGAATACTCAATTCAGATGATACAACATTTTCTATTTTTAACATGGTTGCTTTCAAAGTCTACTTAGAATTTCAAATATCAAGCAAATTAACCTGCTAAAAATATCAAAGTTGAAACTATGGTTGAGAATGTGTTTTCTTTTTTGAAGAACTAGGTATAACTAGCTAGACCTGTGACTCCAAGCACTTTATTTATTTATTTGTTTACTATTTGAAAGGCAGAGTTACAGAGACAAGAGGAGAGACAGAGAGATCTCCATCCACTGAGTCACACTCCAGCTGGCCGCAGTAGCAAGGGCTGGGCCAGGCCAAAGCCAGGAGACTGGAGCTCTCCCCAAGTCTCCTGCTTGGGTGCAGGGATCCAAGCACTTGAGCCATCCTCCTCCACCCTTCCCAGGACATTAGCAGGGAGCTGGACCATATGTGGAACAGTTGGGACTTGAACCGCCATTCATATGGGAGGCCAGCATCGCAGACAGTCTTATCCCGCTAGACCACAATGCCAGCCCCTGAGAATGTGTTTTCATAATGCATTTTTGTGATCATTTAAAAACATCCCAAGGCCTTAATTAATTAGGGTGTGTGGATCCAGCAGGTTTTAGTGCATCTTTTTTTTTTTTTTTTTTTTGACAGGCAGAGTGGGTAGTGAGAGAGAGAGACAGAGAGAAAGGTCTTCCTTTTTGCTGTTGGTTCACCCTCCAATAGGCGCTGTGGCCGGCGCATCGCGCTGATCCGAAGCCAGGAGTCAGGTGCTTCTCCTGATCTCCCATGGGGTGCAGGGCCCAAGGTCCTGGGCCATCCTCCACTGCCTTCCCGGGCCATAGCAGAGAGCTGGCCTGGAAGAGGGGCAACGGGGACAGAATCCGGCGCCCCAACCGGGACTAGAACCTGGTGTGCTGGCGCTGCAAGGCGGAGGATTAGCCTGTTAAGCCACGGCGCCGGCCTTTAGTGCATCTTAAGGCTAATTATGAAGTGAATCCCTTCCCTAAGGTGAATTTTTCATCTCTTTTTGAACACTACCTTGATCATCTATATTTGACCTGAGCCTTTCTTCATATTTACATTTTCATTCCATAAGTCCAACCTTTCACCTAGAAGTCATCTTAATTTCCTCCTTTTATGTCTTTAACACTTATTCTCCAGTAGATCTTCGTCTTTTATGGATGGTAGAGTACTCTAAAACCATGCAAATCTATGGGCACTGCTCTTCCTCTCACCTCACAATGCAAAAGCACATCAAATATCACTTACAACTCTAGATATTTTGCATATCCATTATTCCCATAGAATTTCCCCCATTTAAAGACATCTGTTTTAATGTTGGGAAACATGTATTTTGTTTTCCACTTCAGATATCTTTTTTAAAAAGTATCTGTGATCATTTGTCATCTCCTTTGGTTGACCTAGGCTCTGTCACCTTCAGTACAATAGAACAGACCTCAGAGAAAGAGGAGTATAGTGAATCATGTCTCTCTTCCTGCTGGTCATGTTGTTAGGCAAGGAGATACTTTGGGCTCCACTCATGTGAATTAGCAATGCCAGCCAAAAGTCAACCAGTCAGTTGTCTAGTGACACCTATAGAATGCTAGATTGGCTATGTAAAGACTAACCAGATCTAGTGACACATTAAAAGACTGGCCTTCCCTCTTATTCATCAAATATTTCTTGGATGGCTTCTATGCCCAAGATATTCTGCATGTATTAGTTGGTTTCTTTGATATTTTGGGCAGTGACCCACAAATAAGAGGCACTCAATCCATATTTGTTGAATATGGATAATAACTGGTGTTCATCAATCACTATTTGCTAGGAGCTCTAATTTTCAAAATAACTCTACAAGGTAACTGCTATCAGCTGTTATATAAAAAAGGAAACTGAGGCACAAGGGCTCTCAGTTACCCATAGTAATATAGTTGGCAAGTGGTGAGGTCCCTTAGATTTGATGCTTTTTACCACTGTATGGTATCACTGCAACACATTGTGTTAGATATGACTAAACCTGTTTAAGAGATAAAGAAGTCAGATTTCAGATCTAGTGAAAGATTTGCTCAAATGCACACAGAGCAGTGCCTGAGTTTGACTGATTTCAAAACCTGAGCTGTTTTGCAACACAATTTCTACCTTTTTTATGATAATGTGAATCCCATCCATACACTAAACTTCTATTAATTTTTAGTGCATCTCCATTGCCATAGCTATTTATCTGAAATAGATTGCCACGGAAAAAAGAACAGTGATGGCTGAAGAAATGTTCCTTATTCTTAGCTAAGGCAGACACACAAATATCCTATTAAACTTCATATCTCATTCACCATAATCTCTTACCAAAACATTGCTTATGTATTTTAAATTTAGCAGAATTACAGTTTTCTGAAAGTTCCTTGACAAGTTTTCAGTAGAATTTGCGACCAATAAGGGGGAAAGCAAGTGTCTTAAGCTTCTTTTACTATAGTAATTGTTCCATACAGGTTTGATATTTTTTTTTTCTAGGGGTCACAGGCTTAGCAGTTTGGTTCTCTTTTTTCCTCCAACTACAAGAGTGGATGTCTATAGCTACTGATTCCTTGGAAAGGCCTACAGGAGGATATCATCTACTGTGTACTATGTAATCAATGTTCTCTACTTATTGTCCTGACATTTGTTAATTTTGAGAGTTGGTGCCATTCTCTATAATAAGATCTATAAAGAACCAACAATTAAAAATCATGAATTCTGCTTTGCTTTGTTTCAAGTGCATCACACGAAGCCAGTTATTTAAAATTAAGCAATTCCTAAAAAGATAGCAAGCCGGGTCTGCCCTGGCCTACATGTTTATATAGGGATTTAAATTATTAAAGGATGCTGAACACCAACTCTGCCATTTGGGAGTTAAAAATCTTATCGCACACTGGTGTAGACAGAGATAAACACAAAAGAACATAAATAAATGCAATCAGGTAATACACTGGCCAGATCCTTATTTATCAAGAGGAACAAACATTTGTTCAGTGAGACAATCTTCCCAGTTCCTGAGAATATAAGAACATCACCATTCTGGTTAACTGCCAAACTCCAGGAAGTACAGTTATTTCATGTCTCCAGGCTTCGATATCTTCATTTATTAAGAGATGACATTCCAAAAAGAATATGTGTTTTTAAGTGTCAGTAAGCATTGGAGCTCTAGTCAAGGACCAAATCCAAGTCCAAAGGGAAATCCCCTTCATTCCAGCTGCAACTATTCTCAAAGCTGGACAGAAATCCTAAATCCAGGGTAAAAAGAAAGGTAGATTGATTACGAAAGGTGGATCTAAAGCTTTCTTCAATTTTTAATTCAGTTATAGAATAATTAATACTTACAATGACCGGTTTCTCTCTTGGTCATCTGTCAGTTTTTCACCAGGTGTGTTCTCACACATGTGGACGCGTGAAGCAGATAGCTGAGCTAACCACTTTTCCAACACAAAATGTGAGTGGAAACAAAGATTATTTTATTTTATTTTATTTTAGCTACATTTCTCAAAGAAGTACTCTCTTTGTGCGTTATTAAGAATCCAGATTTTGTCTTTTGGACTGGAGACTTATTAGAGATATCAATTCAAAGCAAAAAAAATTATAAAATTAGGAAAGCCTTTGCCTATTTGTACTATGTTAAACAAATTATAATAAATAAAGATATGAAGACAATATTCCATTATTAGTGATGATGGCCTACTCTATACAAAGATTACACTGCTAGGAATTCTGAATCAGCTTTCATGCTATATAGATGGATTGAACTTCTTCATTTCCCCCAAAATCAGCTTTCCTCATGAACAAATTCATGTATTTGTTATCTGGTATTAGGGTAGAGTCTATAAAACAAGTAAAGCCAGTAAAACTATGACCTAATATGCACTCAAATAGTACCATAGTCACCTGAACAAAAGGCTATGTTTTATTTTATTTTATTTTTAAGATTTATGTATTTATTTGAAAGGCAGTCATAAAGAGGCAAAGGCAGAGAGAGAAGAGAGGTCTTCCATCTGCTTGTTCACTCCCCAATTGTCTACAATGCCAGAGTTGCACCAATACAAAGCCAGGAGCCAGGAGCTTCCTCTAGGTCTCCCATGCGTGTGCAGGGGCCTAAACTCTTACACCATCTTCCACTGTTTTCTCAGGCCATAGCAGAGAGCTAGATGGGGAAGCAGAGCAGCCAGGACTCAAACCATTGCCCTTATCAGATGCGGGCACTGCAGGCTAAGGCTTTATTCACTACACCACAGCACCAGCCTCAAGGCTATGTTTTTACGGAATCTATACCCAAGTTTCTCCAAAACATTTACCGAGACGCTCCGTTGCAAGGTGAAGCACTTAATTTTCTGCCCACTTAAGCCTCTGGGCAAGGCTGTGCAAGAAATGGAGACCTCAGTTCATGTATTCACAACACACTCATTTTTAAAAAAATCATTTCCAGGCATTATATTTGATTCCGCATTTTGAAATTAAAAGTTTATGTTAAACTTTTGATATTAGTCACTGTACAGTTTTCTTTCTTTCCTTTTTTTCTCCCCAGAAACCTTTTATTTAAGGTATGCAATCTTCATTCATTTCACAAATACAAATTTAGGAACATAGTGATTCTTCCCACCCTGCCTGCCCTCCAACCTGCACTCCCACCCATCTTCCTCCTCCTTCTCTTACTGGCATTCTTATTTTTTTCTAAGATCTATTTTCAATTAACTTTCTATACCTCAGATTAACCCTATACTAAGTAAAATGTTCAATGAATTGTATGAAAAAAAAGAAAAAAACTTCCTCAACAGTAGAGACAAGGGCTGTTCAGTCATCACATTTCCAAGTGACAATTTCACTTCTATAGATTATTTTTTAGGTACTCTATTAGTTACCGCAGATCCCAATACACTCTTGAAGGGAAAGGAGGGCCAGTGCTGTGGTGTAGTGGGTGGGGCTGCCGCCTGCAGTGCTGGCATCCCACGTGAGTGCTGGTTCAAGTCCCAGCTGCTCCACTTCTCATCCAGCTCTCTACTATGGCCTGGGAAAGCAGTAGAAGATGCCCAAATCCTTGGGCCCCTGCACCCACGTGGGAGACCTGGAAGAAAATCCTGGCTCCTGGCTTCAGATCAGTATATCTCCGGCTTTTGAGGCCAATTGGGGAGTGAACCAGTGGATGGAAGACCACTCTCTCTCTGCCTCTCCTTCTCTCTCTCTGAAACTGTGACTTTCAAGTAAAATAAATACATATTTTTTTTTTAAAAAAAAGGAAAGGAGCCAGACTTTCAACAAGCTCTGTGTTCCCCCATGTTCTTTGTTCTGTCTCATATTCCCAACACTAAAGAAACAAAGAGAAGAGTAAAATCAGCCCCTGCCAGCAGGGCCTTCATGGGTGTGGTTGCACACAGCCCTAGCTCAAAGACTTCCACACTTCGTTTGGGGTTCTTCTGTCATTGCCTTGAAATTATTAATTCCTAAACAATGGAGCCCATGTTTCATTTTATTATGATCTCAGCAAATTATATAAGTATAGCATGTAGGGGAAAAAACAATGCCTTTAAAGTCAACTTGAGGAGCCGTTGCTGCGGCATAGCGGGTTAAGCCGCCACCTGCAGTGCCAACATCCTATATGGACACCGGTTCGAGTCCCAGCTGCTCCACTCCCAATCCAACTCTCTGCTATGGCTTGAGAAAGCAGTGGAAGAAGGCCCAACTCTCTGGGCCCCTGTACCAGTATGGAAGACCCAGAAGGAGCTTCTGGCTTCAGATCAGCGAAGCTCCGACCATTGCAGCCAATTGGGGTATGAACTAGCGGATGGAAGAGCTTGCTCAATCTCTGTCTGTCTCTCTCTCTCTGCCTCTCATTCTCTCTCTGTGTAACTCCGACTTTCAAATAAATAAATAAATTTTAAAAAAATAAAGTCAACTTGAGATGGTGGGAGAAAGAAGGCAGCTTTGTCAGTAGCTGCCTAGATAATCAGTCATAAAATTGATCTAAAGGCATTCTAGATATTTCAGGAAAGTGCTCAGATTTTTGTCATTTTTCTTCAGGGGAAATAGAAGTGAGATATAGTGTTTGCCCCTTTTCCCTTCATATTTAAATGTTTCCCCTAGTAATCTGTTTAATATTTGGAAGTGGGAAGTAATATTTCATACCAAATAAGAACTCTATTAGAAGAAACGCTCTTGCCAGTTCCCAAAGAAGTCTCCTATTTGGTGTCAGTTGACAGCATCCATTCAAGCTCTTTTCTTGCTTCAAAGAAATTAGCTGCTTTTCTCAAATCCAGAACACTGAATGACTGGAAAGACCAAGTCCGCTGGAAATGCAAAGGAGACTCACCTCTCCTAAGTTTTAAAATCCCCAGAAATCCTATGGATTTGAAAAAGAAAAAAAAATTTTTTTTTGCTGCTTTAAACATCAACAATGCTCTCAGAGCCAACAGATAAAGATCTGGAATGCTGGGATCATTACCTGTGAGTTATCTAATAGTTATCCAACACTTCTGATAATCATCCCTTGTTAACAATGACATTGGCAAGAAGAGTTCATCCCTTACAAGACAGTGACTACAAAGAACATGTGAGATTTAGCAGCCAACCATGCACTGGAAGACTTAACTTCGGATGTGGGTGGAAGCCTGTATAATTACCTTCTGGAGGGAAGTTCTACTAATTCCAACTTCTTAACTACAACGTGATAAGGTACTTGGAATTCTAACACAGGAATATCATTCTTTGGGGTTAGAAATTGCTTTAAGGGGTGGTGCTGTGTCTTACTAGGCTAAGCCTCTTCCTGTGGCTCCAATATCCCACATGGGTGCCAGGTATTCCTTGACTGATCCAACTCTCAGCTATGGCCTGGGAAAGCAGTAGAAGATGGCCCAAGACTTTGGGCCCCTGCACCTGTTTGGGAGACCCAGAGGAAGCTCCTGGCTCCTGGCTTTGGATCAGCTCAGCTTCAGCCAATGCGGCCATTTAGGGAGTGAACCAGCAGATAGAAGACCTTTCTCTTTGTCTCTCCCTCTCTGTCTATAATTCTACCTCTCAAATAAATAAATAAAATCTTAAAAAATAAAAAAATAATTTTTAAAAAGAAATTGATTTATTAAACATCCTATCCTCATTGGTAACATTTACAATCAGATTTTTTTCTATATGGTTGGTAGGGAGGGAGAGGAGCAGGATTTCTAAAGGGGAATGAAAGTAAGTGAAGGCCACACTAAAAGAAGAAATTAAGCTTGGGAGGGGTGCTGTGGTGCAGCGGGTTAAAGCCCTGGCCTGGGGCGCCAGCATCCCATATGGGCACCAGTTCTAGTTCTGGCTGCTCCTCTTCTGATCCAGCTCTCTGCTGTGGCCTGGGATAGCAGTGGAAGATGGCCCAAGTCCTTGGGCCCTGTACCTGCATGGGAGGCCCAGAAGAAGCTCCTGGCTCCTGGCTTCAGATCGGCACAGCTCTGGTCGTTGTGGCCATCTGGGGCATTAACCAGTGGATGGAAGACCTCTCTCTCTGTCTCTACTTCTCTCTGTAACTCTGTCTTTCAAATAAATAAATCTTAAAAAAAGAGATATTAAGCTGCAAAAAATACAGTTTTTTCCGCTGTTTTCTTCCCATTCAAGCCTCCTAATTTTGCCTAAAACTAATGCAAAAATCTGATTTAGTGACCATGGCACAAGTAGAAACTTTAACGTCAACAATATCAAGAATTATTAACAGTAAATTATTTTTGAGTGCTGTGGATTACATTTCATGGAGTATATATTTTACATTATCTCATTTAATTCTCAAATCAAGTATATGGACATATTTGTATCAGTTCGATGACTTTCAGTTGCAAGAGTGAGAGAATTCAAAATGGTTTGAATAATAAAAGAAACCCGTTATGTCAAATAACAATACATGCAGAGCTGGGTGGATGGAGGATAAGGTAATCTAACAATTCAATAACGACAGAAATGTTTCTTTAAAACCAATTCTGCCCTTGCAGCAATGTTCAAGAATTGTCCACTTATGTTTTTGAAAATAGCTCACATGATCCAAAGAACAAAAGATAGAATAGAAAAAAATACATATAGTATATTGATTTTCCCTGAAATTATTTGAAAAGAGCAGAGAACAACAATAATTTCACCAAAACCCTGTATTTAAATGAGAAGAGTCATAGTCAGATATGTACACCAAGTGAATTAAAATTATTAGATGGCTGATTTTGCCTAACTGGAAGAAAATGTTATTTTGATTACACAAGCTTCAGAGGAAAAGAAGAGCTAAATATTGTATATGAGTTAAACTGTTGGCAGTATTCTATACAAATACTGGCAAATAGACAAGGAGGTTAAAAAGCCTCCTAATGAATTGAGGAACTGAACGTACTATTATGTTAGCAAGAGGAAGACTCAATTTTAGTTTTCATTTTTGCTTTCCTTTCCAATACACCACGGTTCCCATACTTTCTTAAATTTTGCTTCTCAAGTTCTTCAAATGGAGATTTTTTTTTAAGTCAAGCACAGTAAAAGATGGTTAAAATAGAGATGAGTTTTAACACTCTGTTTTATCTATAATAGAGTTATCAATGGATCAGCTAATGTCATTTTTTTCCCAAAAAAGAAATGGCTAGATATTTTGGTAAGCTTAAATATATCAAAAAGATTCCAAGTGTATTAAGTGGGGGTATATTTTTCAATAAACTAACTTTTTTTGCATAGGATCATTTTGAACATAAAAATACATTAATATTAAATGTGCATCATGTATTTTATAGTTTCAAAGGAGAAATTTTAACAATTACTATAAATAAGTACTTATCACTTGATTTTGTGAGACATTTCACATTTAGATCACAGAAAAAAACAATAAGGAAATGTAAGTGGAATTGGTTAAGATTTTATGAATTTAAAGAATTCTAAGAAGACTGTTATATATTCTTAGATAAGCTAGAAGTGGCAAATGGGAAATGTGAAAAAATGATGGGACATGAAAGAGTGGTTTTGAACTCTGAAGCTTCTCAAAGGAAGGAAATGAGATGAGATAACCTCTTTTTCCTGGGAACCTGGACACTGAACGACAAAGAAGTTGTAGAGAGGGGATAGCAGAAAATGAACTTCAATTTCCTCCACTACAGTGAAGGTAGAAATCAAAATGGCTGGAGTTGCTGTTTCTCTTTTTAAAACATTACTGGCCATTATACATAGGAGGAAATTCTTAGTAAATATCTTGTTAAATAAATGAATCAAGCAATGACATGAATGGAAATGTCACTAGAATCAACAAGACTTTCCAAAGTGCTTTTAAGGTAGGCGTTTTAGCTTTCTTCAATGCTAAAAGAGATGGCTCTGAAATGAAGCTGGCTAAAAAATTGATTTCTCACTCTGAAACACAAATTAAATTACAATCTGAATTTATTCAAAGAAGATAATGAAATGGGATTGGGCCAATGAGGTCCTGAGGCAAAAAAAAAAAAAAAAATTGTGTTGCTAACAGCTTGTGTGTTTTATTCTCTAATGGTTTCCATTTACTGATCCATTTCCTATTCAATGGAATGTGTGCCATGGAATGTGATCCAAGGAGAGTCTGTATGTCTAGTCCTTCTGAAAAAGTGAGTTAGATATAGCATCCACAGAAATCTACAATGAGCAGAAACATGGAAACAATCATTGCTGAAAACTGAATTAAAATATAGGTTTATTTTGGTGCAAAATCTTTGTTGAAAATTTATTTATTTGAAAGGCAGGGTTACACAGAGGCTGAAAGAGAGAGAGAGAGAGAAAGAGAGAGAGAGAGAGAGATGGTTGCAATGGCCATAGTTGTGCTGATCTGAAGCTAGGAGCCAGGAGCTTCTTCCAGGTCTCTCAGGTGGGTGCACGGGCCCAAGGACTTGAGCCATCTTTCACTACTTTCCCAGGCCATAGCAGAGAGCTGTATTGAAAGTGGAGCAGCTGGGACTCAAACCAGCATCCATATAGGATGCGGGCACTGCAGGTGCACACTTTATCCTCTATGCCACACTGGCCCCAGGAGCTACTTTTGAGGGCAAATCCCCAGTGACCTAAAGAACTCCCAATAGAACCATTTTCAGATGTCATAAGTTGATCATATCTTTATCCTACAGTCATTATTAGGACTTCAGAGTTTAAATATCTGCATGAATTTGAAGTCAAGTTCTGTTCCATCTATAACAGTGTCCCACTTTGAATGATAAAATATATGATTATTAATCACTTTAATACGAGGGTATATGACTTAGTTTCAAAATCATGAAAGAAATCTTTTAGAAAGTGAGATTTCAGCTGAGACATAAGAATGTCAATGAGGTGCCAGGAGAAGAGTGTAGGATGAGGTGGAAAAGAGGGAGGAAGCCGCAAGCACAAAGTCCAGGGGGTGAAGGAGTTCAGCCCATTTCAGGATCACACAGATCTTCAGCGAGTAGAAAGCATTTTGTCTGAAGGAAAATAGCAGAGTATGCAGAATACTGGAAATAATTTTCTAGGGTTAGGATTTATAGCAATAGGAAACCACTGAGCTACAATGATAGTAATAGCTATTATCCGGGATGTGTCACTACCTGTTTTACAAATGTTAAAGATATTAACTTACTTAACCGTACAACATTTGAATAAGTAGTACCATATCTCCCGTTTCTCAGATTCGGTCATAGAAGCACAAACATGGCAATTTGCCCAAAGTCAGAAGTCAAGAAAGCGATTGATTGACTTCCCACCAGGAAGGCTAGCTCTGGAGTCTGCTCTGCTAGTCAGGAGAATAAACAGTTTGTAATAACCTCATTGAGCCCAAAGAATCCCAAAGATTTGAAATTTGTTACATAATAATCAGATGACAGTGACACATTGAACTTCCTATTTGTTTCCCTCTCCAGGTTAAAGTTCTTGTTTGCAGAACAATCGAGTATGTTCCTGTTAAATAAAATATGAGAGGATACACATATGTATGTGTAGATATTAAATAACATAAAGGAAATATAAAAAGTTCCTAACTTTTCTCTGAGGATTTATTGTAATGGACAACTGGAAGAGTGAGGAATTTTAGTTTTCATTCTGAGCTGTTGATTTCTTTTGCAAAAGTACTTATGTTTTAACAATAAAAATCAAAAAGTAACAATTATTATCCACAATCCTGCAGTAAGAAACATATAATGGTTTTTGTATTGGACCCAAGCTAGTAAGAAAGGAATCACTTAATATCAGCCTTCACTCATCCTGTGAGAACAGAGTAATTGGAAAAGACATCAAACAAACCACACAGAATGTTTGTTTGAACAAGAAATTAAGTATGTGCCTATGACCAAGGTACTGTACGTTCTGAAAGACAGTATAATCATGTTCATTCCCAGCAATGAGAAACTCTGAGGAGAGTGCTATCACCATCAATAGACAATGCAGCAGCAGCAGGACAATTTCCAGGTAGTATAAAATGATGTCAAACAAAGTTCTAGCAAAATTTTAATATAGTTGGGCTAAGTTTTACTTAAATTCCTTATATTTTACTATTTCTAAGACATTATTTAGATTGCTAGACTCAATCAATCAAGGCCAAACAATTTTTGATGCTTCTCCAATGATCTTATATCTGTAACATGGGGCTGGATATATACACTTTTACTGAATCATGGCAGTGAATTTCAGATCACAGTATCTTTCCTAGAATATAAAGAAAAAATTGTCCTTTCTCTAAGTTAAGTTTTCAGTCTTCCCCTTTCACTTAATTGGGCAAACAAATTGAAAATTTACTTTGCTTTATAGATAATCTTGGGTCTAAATTTGTGTCCACTGGATATTTTGTATTTTCCATAATATTCACTGAAATGTTTTTTTTTCTCAGAATAAAACTTCTGAATAGTGCCCATGTGTGCAATGTGATAGAATGACAAAGATTTACTTATTATGGTTAATGATAATGATTAGAATGCTGTAAGACTTGAAGTCTGTAATAGGAATCTAGGATTTCCTAAGAAACCCACAAATTCTGGGGTGTCTTAGCCCCTAAGATCCTCAGACCCTAAGTTGCACTGATCCTTGTATATAAGGTGTGTTCTTTTGATTTGTGAAGATGTTGCTTTTCTGTTATTCTGCAAAGGGTAGGTGCTACTAGGATGTGAAATACTCCATTTAATATTTCTATCAGATTCAGTTGACAGCATGGCATGTTTCTGATTTCTAGCATTGGGTTTATGACCCAGCATGCTTTAAAAACTTACATTTATTGAGATCTAGGAACACAATTATTTCCTTTATTCAACAGGAATTTTGTTAGGTTTCATATTTAGAGAATCTTTTTATGTCATTTTGCATTCATAACATATTTTTCTTAATGCTGATACTAATCACATTCATTTTATTTCTTTTGTTGAATTTCTCGCTCTCATTCTAATTATGTGTTTTGAAGAGTTAATATTTATTATCATTTTTATTAGAGTTCAAACATTGAACAGTCTCCAACATGTCATGGGTAGAATATGTGTTCTATCTCATCCTACAAAAATGAAAGAACAACCATATCCATTCTTCAGAACCTCAGATAAAGACATACATAACAAAACTACCAACATGCAAAAAACAAAAAACTGAACAGCAACATGTATATATTCCTAAACACAACTCTATCTTCCTCAACAAAAGACAATCAAAATGGATTACAGTAAATACAAATGATACAATCTCATCCAGAGCAATCCTTGGGTGACTCAATCACAATTCAAATCCACTTACAGCATGTTTTGGGCCTATGCTTATACTCCTTACACTCCAGAAAGGATGAAAATTTTAAAAGGTTTTGAGAATATAGATGAATACTCTATATTTGAAAATTTATAGGACTTTTACAAATGAGTAGCTAATATTCTTGAGAGAGGGAGAGAGTAAATAGAGTAAATAGAATAGTTTCCCTATGATTTCTAATTACTAAAATGAGAAGTAGATTACATACATCTGTAGAATATATATCTGCAGACATATTCATCTTGGATGAGACTATGAAAAGCTTAAGAAACTATTTGACAATCATTGTCATGAATCTCTGCCTTATATCCAATTTACAAATGAGGAACTATCATGTGAGCAATTCATGAAATAACCAGAAAAGAAATTTTTTAAACTATTAGTCCAGAATACCATTGAATCAGATAATTTTATATCTGTCAAAAGTGACTGCACACTGAGGTCTGAGAAACCCATCACAAAAAATGTGGAAAATTTAAAAACCTGAATACTTTCCTCCTAAGACAAAGAACAGGCACGGATGTGCTCTTTAAAGATCCTACACAACATTTTTCTGGAAGCCAAAGACAGTGTCATAAGACAAGAAAAAGAAATAAAAGCATACATACATAAGAGAAAAGAAGAAATAAAATGGTCTCTATGGAAGTTAAGATTATCATAGTCTCTAAATTTCTTTAATCTTCCTTTTCTTCTACATTAGTTCTGATTATCTAAAAGTTTTTTTCAAACCACTCATTGACATCAGCCCAGCTCTGGCCCTTGAGGCCAACTGGGGAGTGATACAGCAGATGGAAGACCACCCCCCCCCCACCTTTCTCTCTGCCTCTCCTTCTCTCTCTAAGTCTGACTTTCAAATAAATCTTTAAAAAAAACAAAAAAAAAAACAAAAAAAAAAAAAAACAAGAAAAGAAAGGACTGTACTGATATATGCTATAATGCATGTTAAATTTGAAAGCATTGTCTGTACATGAAAGGAAAGCACAAGATTACATGACAACTGATAAAATAGGAAAAAATGTTTGTTTATTAAACACCAGGTAGAGTGAATATCCAAAATATGCATGGAATCCTACACTTCAATAGCCAAAATCAGATAGCCTTATTTAAAAATGAAAAAAGAAACTAGGTATTACTTCAAAGAAGACATAGAAGTGGCCAATATGAAAAGATGCCCAACATCACTAATTATCAAGGAACTGCAAATGAAAACCATAAAGAGATATAGCCTCAGGCATGTTAGGAAAACTATCATAAAATATTAAAAAGTGTTATTAATTATGCAGAGAAAAGTTAATTCTTGCACACTGTCGGTAGGAGTGGAAATTTGTATAGCCTGTGCAGAGAACAGTACCCGGGTCTTCAAAAAAGTGAAAATAGAACTACTGTATAATCTAACAGTCCTACTTCTATGTATACAACCAAAAGAAATTCAATCAGTATGTCAAATGAGAGGTATCTACACTTAGATATTCATCTCAGCATTATGCACAATAGCCAAAATAGGAAGGTAACTTAAGTGCTCATTAATGAATGAATGGATAAAATAATTCCTGGGGTTTTATCCATGAATACAATTAATATTGAAAATATTTCCATTGCTTATATATATATAGGCAAATTTCAGCAGTTTCACTCAATGCTACAAAAGGGTGACACCAGCTGCAATTATTATACAACATTTTTGAGACAATGTTTATAAGGCTGAACATGTTAAATATTTAGGAACATGTAAAATCAAATATAAAAATTAATGGTAGTATTGTTACTAAATACATTAAATATCCACATACTTGAATTTCATGTACAGAGATTAGAGGAGTGACTAATGCTTGTTTATAATGACTATTTTTAAGCTGCTGGTTGCAGTGAAATTTAAGGCAATTTCTTCCACAAGCTAATCATGTTTTTAAATGTTATTTACAATATTAAATTGCTTAGTAAAATCAACTAGAACTGATGCTATGTGGTGCAGTTTTACTTACTACAAATTCAATTCATTTTATGTTTTTAATCAGGGACAGTATAGTAAAACAAAGTTTTATTCTATATTTGAGACACTTCTTAAAGCTATACGGAAATTTTATGTCTCCATGAAGTTAAAAGTTTAATATTCTCCACTCAATTGAGCAACCAATTAAATTCACTGAACCTTGTCCTCCATAGAAAATTCTATTCAAAAAAAAGTGCCCATCTGACAGTCTCTGCTTAGAGCTATAGTTTCTCAAAACATTAAAAAAATTATTTTCTCTGTATTTGCACAGAGCCAGAATGACATGTAATTAATATCTCCATGCATACATGATGGATTGACATATGTTAAATTTGAAGAAGATAAAGTCTGGGAAAAGAACCTATCCTTTGCAGCATTATCTGTTGTTCTGAAAGTTTTTATAATTGAAAACATGAAAAAACAAAATGTATTCACAATTACAACCTGTACACATGCATATATACACGTGTACACACACAACCTTCACTGTTCTTACCATTTTAACTCTGATCCAAATTTGAGTCTGGTAGGCAGAATAACATCCACATTTTACTCCATGGAACCTGGAAATATGCTACCTTCCATGTGAAAGAGATTTTCAGATATGATAAGGCAGAAGAGTTTGAGATGAGGAGACTACCCTGGATTATCTGGAGGGATCCAATGTAATCACACAAGTTCTTCAAAGAAGAGAATCTTTCCTGCCTGTGGTCAGAGGGAGAGATGACAAAGAAGGTTCAGAGGATGGGAGGAAATTCAGGGAGAGAAATCACATGATGGATTTGAAGGTAGAGAAAGAGGGGTAGGCATGAAACAAGGGCTATGGGTATTGTCTGGAAGCTGGGCATGGACTTTAGCTGACAGCTAACAAGGAAATGGGGACCACAGTCCTACAATTGTAAGGGGGTCAATTTTGCTAACAACATGGGTGGGTAAGGAAACAGAAGTATCCTGATAGTCTTCAGAAAGGAATGCAGCCCGCTGACATCTTGACTTAGCCTGGTATGGGCCATATCAGATGTATGATCTCTGTAACTTCAAGGTAACAAATTTGAATTGTTTGCAACACTAAATTCCTGGTTATTTGAAAAAAAAAAGAAAATCCATATATTAAAATACAAAGGTACTTCAAAGGTTTATGGGAAATGGAATTTTAAAAATAAACTTATTTTGTTGCAACAAGATTAAAATCCATGTGTACTTGTTATCTTCATAAATTACATGAAATATGTACATTATGAAATATGTAAGCACAAAGTTTAAAAATTGATCTAAAATATTTTTAACTTCATTTTTCACAAACTTTATGAAATACTCTCATAGATAAACAAGGATACTCTGAACCATTAGAATAATCAAAGAAAAGTCTTTGTACACCTGCCATATTTCACATGGTGAGAACATGAACCATGTTCTACTTCCTTTCTAGAATTAAATGGCCTAATGTCAGATCCATAAAAGTCATAGCAGATTGTTACAGAGTAGCCATACACATGAAAAAAATAAAATAAAAAAGAGAAGACTATTGGTGAAAGAAAGGGAAAATACAAAAAAAAAAAAAAAAGAGAGAGAGAGGAGGAAGTACATTCTCAGGAGAGAGTTGGAAAGAATCTGCAGTGGAAATTTTACAGAAGGAAGAAGACTCCATGATCAATTTGGACAATGTGGCTGTGCAGCAAAACAGACAACACACAAAACCCACACAGCTGAGAGCTGGAGGAAATGCCAGCTTTGGAAAGTGTGCCACTGGTTATATAGCTAGAGGGAGAGCGTGGTGGACCACACTATCTTTGAGTCAAGCATGGACCCCTAATTGAGGGGAAGAGTACCAACCTAACCTAGTAGGAAAAAAAGCATATTTCTTTCTCCCTATACCCCAACAAGGGCATCTGACAACTGGTGGGGATAAGGTGCTATTTTGACACCAGTAATGACTCTGGTGGCTCCTGTGACATCTGAGATTAGAGGATTTTACCAGAGGGAAAAATACATGTTCCCCACTGACACAGTCTGGCTGGGAAGGTTGACAGGGAGCTGGACAACCACATAGGACTGTGAGGTGCCCCCAGCTTCTCAAAATATCACATGCTAGGGGGCTCAACCCACAAAGGTGGAGCATCCACAGACAGCTGGCTCAGAGAACATGTTAGCTCACTACATGGACAGGACAAACAATTGGGGTGGGGTGAGTCCTCTGCAAACTGTGACAGTGGGAGCCCTGTATGCTGATACTGTGGGAACACTGTGATTGCATGATAGGACGCAGGATATACCTGTATCTCTGCACAATCACTGTGTCTGGTGCATGAGGCTTAGAGCTCCCTGATTTCAGGGATAGGTCATTGTAGAGGGATCTGTGCTCACACTGAAAACTCCAGTGATTCTTTCTGTGGTTCATGTAACAGTACCAGTGAGTGCTGAACCCACTATGGGCTAACCATAGGCCTTGATCACATTGGAAGAGAGGAGGCTAAAGTTTGATCATATCCTCCTCTTCTGCTGACAAAAGAGGAGATCTAACCACTCAACTTGGGTGTCACCCTGGATACCTTCCCCAAACTGGAGTGTTAACCAGAGTTCCCTGGCCACACCCAGCACACTCCACTGGGTATTCACTGAAAGAGCAGACACTCCACTAAGCCACGGAGAAATAGTTCAACGAAAAAAACCATCAGAGGAGAAAACCAACAAGTATTAATACAAATGTCTAAAAATAAACACAGAAATTCAAGAAACAAGAATAAGGAAAACAACATGACTCCCCATAAGCAACACAACAGCACTTCAATATTAGAATATGAAGATGAAGATACTGATGAAATATCTAAAAGGAATTCAAAAGAATGATCATAGGATTACTCAGAAGCAAATTCACAAGAAAAAATCTATACAATACAAGGAGGAAAAATTTTCCCATGACATTGAGATTCTCAGGGGAAATCAAACTGAAATATTAGAAATGAAGATTCAATATTTCAAATAAAAATACAGTGTAAAGAGTTATCAACAGACTTGGTGAGCCAGAAGAAAGAATGTCCAAGCTAGAAAACAAATGTTTGGAAATATCTCAGCCAGTCAGACAAAAAAGGGAAGAAATTAGAAAAATTAAAACAGTGTTGGAGGGGCCAGTGCTGTGGCATAGTAGGCTAAGCATCCACTGAGGTGCCAGCACCTCATATGGGTGCCAGTTCATGTTTGGGCTGCCCCTCTTCTAATACAACTAACTATTGTGGCCTAGGAAAGAACTAGAAGATGGCCCAGGTTCTTGGGCCCCTGCAACTGTGTGGGAGACCTGGAAGCTCCTGCTTCAGATCTGCCAGGCTTCAGACATTGCGGCTATTTGGTGAGTGAGCCAGCAGGTGGAAGACCTTTCTCTTTGTCTCTCCCTCTTTGTTTCTATAACTCTGCATCTAAAGTAAATAAATCTTTAAAAAGTGTTGGAGATGTATGGGATATTATCAAATGACACAACATAAAAGTTTTAGGAGTTCCTGAAGATGTGGAAAGAGAATGGATTAGAAGGCCTAGTCAGAGAAATGATTACAGAAAACTTCCCTAATTTGGAGAAAGAAAGGGACATTAAAGTACATGAGGGACATAGAACTCCTAATACACATGACCAGAAAAGATCTTCACCATGACACATTGTAGTCAAACTTTCAACAATAAAACATAAAGAAAAGATTCTAAAATGTGCATGAAAGAAATGCCAGATTACTTTAAGAGGCTCTCTAATTAGACTCACAGCTGATTTCTCATCTAAAACTCTACAGGCTAAGAGAATGGAAAGACATATTCCAAGTATTAAAGGAAAAAAAAAAACTGTCAACTCAGAATACTATATCCTGCAAAGTTTATGAATGAAGGTGAAATGCAGACCCTCCATAATAAACAGAAATTGAAAGAATTTGTCATCACACATTAAGCCTTACAAATGGTTCTTAAGGATGTGTTTAACACAGAAACACAGAAAGGTAGTCATCATTATGAAAGCATATGAAGTAAAAAAATTGCAAAATAAAAGCACACAGGAAATCCAAAGCAAACATAGTAATTGTTATGGAAAAATGGCAGGGCCTAGTTGTTACTTATAAATAGTAACCTTGAATGTGACTGGCCTAAATTCTCCAAATAAAAAAATGTAGACTGGATGAATGAATTAAAAAAAAAAAAACCATGACTCAGCTATTAGCTGCCTATAAGAAACACATGTCACCAACAAAGATACACACAGAATTAAAGTGAAAAGATGGAAAAAGGTATTCCATGCTAACAGAAAGCAAAAATGAACCAGTGTAGCCATCCTAGTATCAGAAAAATAGACTTTAACACAAAAACTGTTAAAAGAGACAAAGAAAGACACTATGTAATGATTAAGCAATCAATTCAACAGGAAGATGCGAGTATAATAAATGTATATTTACCCAATTCCAGGGTGCCTGGGTATTTAAAACAAATGTTATTGAATCTAAAGGGAGACATAGACTCCAATACAATTGTGATGGGGAACTTTGACCATCCCATTTTCATCAATGGAGAAATCAACTGGACAGAAATTCAACAAAGAAACAATAGAGCTAATCTAAACTATAGAACAAATGGACCTAACTGATATTCACAGAACCTTTAATTCTACTGTTGCAGGATACACATTCTTTTCACTAACATGTATCACTTACTCTAGGATAGACAATATGCTAGGCTATAAGCAAGTCTCAGCAAATTAAAAAAATTTGAAATCATATTGTGCATCTTTTCTGACCACAATGGACTGAATCTGGAAATTCATAACTCAGGCATTTCTATAGATCTCTGTAAAAAAAAAAAAAAAAGATAAGAATGGGAATAGGAGAAGGATGAGGAAGGAAGGTAAGACTGTGGACAGGAGGGAGGGTAGAGTCGGAAGAATCTCTGTGTTCCTAAATTTGTATATATGAAATGAATGGAGTTTGTATACCTTAAATAAAAAGGTTTTCAGGTTAAAATTAAAAAGTGCATTACTTTAAAAAATTGGAAATATTTGAATAATGGTTTCCTGTAACTTTTCTAGTGTCTAGTGTTTATCTCATTTGCAATGATTTTGACTATTTATTAAATTCTTAAGAAGCAAAGTTGGACTTTCTAGAGTTTCTGTCCTAACCCTCAAATCAAACAAGATGAAAATATTTCTAATTACAACCTACAGTGATGAAATACTGGAAGTAATGATAGCATCTCTGACAGACTAAAACAAAGTATAATATAGGCTTATACAAAAATACTATATTCAATTATTAATCATGAATTATTTCATTTTATGTGTTAGTATTTATCATTCTGTATTTATAGCTTTGTTGATAATATGGTCTTCAAAAAGTTTGCAGAGAGTGAATATTATGAAAAAGTTATGCATGGTTTTTAAATTTTTGCATTAAGATAAATTAATCTTTGTTTTCAAAAAAGAATTCTATAAAATATGCAAAGATGTGGAGACTAAACAACACAGTTCTCAATGAACAACGGGTCATAGAGGAAATCAAAAGAGAAATAAAAAAATTCTGGAAACAAATGAAGAGGACAATACAATACAACATATCAAAGCGTATGGGATATAGCAAAAGCTATGATAAGAGGGCAGTTTATAGCAACTGGTGTTACATCAATAAATTAGAAAGGTATCAGGGAAATGGGCTACTAATGAATCTCAAAGAACTAGAAAAACAACAACAAACCAAGCTCAAAATTAATAATAAGAAAGAAATAACTAAAAATAGAGAAGAAATAAACAATACTAAATACAAATGAACAGTGAAATGAAGAGCTGTCTTTTTGAAAAATAAACAAAATTGATACACCCTTGGGCCAACTAACAAAAAAAAGTAGGGGAATACCCAAGTTAATAAAATCAGATATTAAAAATTAAGTTAACAATGGATACTACAGAAATAGAAATAATCATCAGGAATTACTACAAACTGCTAACTGCCAACAAATTGGAAAAATCTGAAGAAATGGATAGATTCCTAGACAATCCATATGTCCATCAATTGACAACTGGATGAAGAAATTTTGGTATATATAATATGTACACACACACACACACACATACATATACCATATATAGTATGGAATAGTACTCAGCTGTAAAAAAGAATGAAGTCCTGTCTTTTGCAGCAAAATGGATACAACTAGAAACCATTATATTTAGTGAAATAAGCCAATACCAAAAAGCAAATACCATATGGTTTCCCTGATCTGTGGTAACTAACAGAGTTCCTAAAATGTAATTTATAGCAGTGAAATTGACGATTTGTTGATTTTTAACAGCCATTGTTTCTATGGTTGAGGAACTGTGTTTTTTTCTTATTATTTGTTGGACTCTTTACCTACTACAGGGTTAATCTAAGAGTATAGAGTAAACTGAGAATAGATCATTATAAAGTTGAGAGGAATAAGAGAGTATGGAGGAGGAAGAGTGGGAGCATTGGTGGGTTGGAGGGTAGCGTGGAAAGTATCATTATGTTCCTAAATCTGTATATATGAAATACATAAAATTTGTCTATCTTAAATTTAAAAAACTGAAAAGATTGCTGGTGTAATCACAGACATAAAATTCATTGTTTCATTGATGTGTTCATCAGCTAATCTTGTTCTGGTCAACACCAGAGCAAATTGCTTTGTCGACATTCAGATGCCAAGGGTGTGGTTTCCTCTCACTTCTCTGCTTACAGAGGAGCTGGCTCCAGCCTTCTTTTGCTTCCTCTTTATTAATAATGTTGAGAAATAGGATTCCAAGAAACTTGAACCATGATAGTACAAATGATCCCGTCACATTTCTGGACTATAGAGAGGGACAAAACCCCCATGCTATGGACACATGCACAACACTCCAAGAATCTGCTATTTTGAAGAATGTCTAGATGGTAGACACAGAGGAGACTTAAGGTTAAGGAAATGAGCTCAGGTGTGCGATTTCCTGGGCTAGAATCCTCTTCCATCAGTTGCTAGCTGAATGAATTGAGCAAATTATTTTCTCTTCCATGAATTAAGGGTGATTATTAAAATAGTTCATTAGGTTGTTGTATGGGTTATAGGGATTCAATAGGTGTCATCTCTTTTTTAATAAATACCTATTGAATTGACTGGATATGGTGAGGTGGTCTGTAACTTTGCAAGAGGGAAGGGTTGTGGAGGGAGAATAGGCACAAAATTATAGAAATCAATTGTTTGAAAATGATGTAACTACTGTTTTAGTATCAAAGGTAGTAGAGACATTGGAGAAGCACTAAAGATCATTTTAAATGAACTTTTTATTTATATTAAAGTTATTCACATAGGGAGCTTGGAGGATCACATGTTCATGAAAGCCTTGTTTCCTTCTCTGGCCTCCCACCATATTTCTTGCTCCCCCACAGGCAACCATTTTCATCTTGTTGAATGACTTTTTAAATTTTCCTATCACTGGAGAGCATTTCCTTTGTATTGGCTTCTAGTTTGAATGAAAAAAGATTTTGCTTTTTCTACACCACTTTTACAGTCTCATCACAAACCTGAATATATGCAAGCTTTTGTCTTTTTCATGTATATTGTCATAATGATGAAGATGTTCTTGACATTGGAGCCTTTCCAATATCTTGAATACCTATATTTCTTCCACATTTTTTTTTTATTTTCAAGTTCTTTTGCATCTCTAGGGTGCACCTTATTTTCCTTTGTCAGTTTTTCTGTTTATCATCAATTTACTGCAACTCTTCTGTAATTATGTAACTCTTCTCATTTATTCACACATAAAGCACATTAAGAAGTCTGTCAATTTCATCTTTCTATAACCCCCTCCTCAAACCCTCTAATATGTCCTAGAGCCTAGTCTGCCTAATCTCAACACCTGCTACTTCTCCTTCATATTGGGCATTTCTATGCCTACATATTATTCTGAGCCCTTTGTTTCTCAGGCGATGTATGTTTTTCTGGTTCATTTTCTTGTTTGTAGAGAATATCTTCAGTTTCCTCCTCACCCACTCAAACAGATTTTGCTACCTTCCAAATACCATGTATCGCTACAGGTACAGAGGGGATAGTGGGCAACTTGTCGACAGGCAATTGTATTTTGAAGAACACCAAGATAGAAAAGAACCAACTTTCTCCATACATTTGAGGCAGAATTAAGTCTACTTCATGGGACACATTGAGCAGTAAGATTTAGGAGAGAGTTGGTAAATCCTTATAGCATCCAGCTCCAATCTTTTCAGCTAAGAGTTTACTTTGCCCTGGAATACCCCATGATCACATAGTCTGGTCCAGGGACAGCTGCATAGTACAATCTGGGATTTTGCATCTCATCTTTCAATGCATATACTGAAGTTCCTGAGATTAAATAAAATAACCTTGAGCTCTCTGTGGTCATGTATTTTCCCTCATTCCCCAGCATGGAGGTTTGCCCCATTCAAACTTTGCTTATTCTGTTTTCAAAGCTTTCTATTTATTTGAAAAAGATGGGAGGAGAGGTAGAGAGACTGGGTCAGGTAGAAGATTGGAACTCTATCCACATCGCCCATGTGAATGGCAGGGACTCAAGTGCTTGAACTGTCATCAGCTACCTCTCAGGGTAGCTCTCAGGTAGCCATAAGGAAGCTGTAGTCAGGAAGTATAGTCAAGACTCCAACCCAGACACTCTGATATAATATACAGGCATTCCAAGTCACACTTTAACCCACTGCACTACAATGTCCCTCCTTTGTCTATTTTTTTAAAAAAATTCATTTATTTGTTAGAAAGTCACAGTGAAATAGAGAGAGGGAGCAATGGAGAGAGATTTCTTCCATCCATTGGTTCACTCCCCATGTGGCAGCAACAGAGAGGGGTGAGTCACGGTGAAGCCAAGAGCCAGGAGCCTCATCCCGGCTATCTTCCACTGCTTTCCCCAGGCCATTAGCAGGGAGCTAGATAAGAAGTGGAGCAGCCGGGACTTGAACTTGTGCCCTTATGGAGCTATGGGATGCTGGCACTGTAGGCAGTGGTTTAAACCACTATGCCACAACGCCAGCACTCTTTGTCTCATTCTTTAGAAATAAAGCATACTTAACCAGTTTGCATTCCCACCAACAGTGGGTTAGTGTCCCTTTTTCCCCACATCCTCTCCAGCATCTGCTGTTGGTAGATTTCTGAATGTGAGCCATTCTCACCGGGGTGAGATGGAACCTCATCGTGGTTTTGATTTGCATTTCTCTGATTGCTAGTGATCTTGAACATTGTTTCATGTGTCTGTTGGCCATTTGGATTTCCTCTTTTGAAAAATGTCTATTGAGGTCCTTGGCCCATCTCTTCAGTGGGTTGTTTGTTTTGTTGTTGTGGATTTTCTTGATTTCTTTGTAGATTCTGGTTATCAACCCTTTATCTGTAGTATAGTTTGCAAATATTTTTTCCCATTCTGTTGGTTGCCTCTTCACTTTCCTGACTGTTTCTTTTGAAGTACAGAAACTTCTCAATTTGATGCAATCCCAAATGTTAATTTTCGCTTTGACTGCCTGTGCTGCTGGAGTATGTTCCAAGAAGTCTTTGCCTGTGCCTATATCTTGCAGGGTTTCTCCAATGCTCTCTAATAATTTGATAGTTTCGGGTTGTAGATTTAAGTCTTTAATCCATGTTGAGTGAATTTTTGTGTAAGGTGATAGGTATGGGTCTTGCTTCAAGCTTCTGCACGTGGAAATCCAATTTTCCCAGCACCATTTATTGAATAGACTGTCCTTATTCCAGGGATTAGATTTGGATCTTTGGTCAAATATAAGTTGGCTGTAGATGTTTGGGTTGATTTCTGGTGTTTCTATTCTGTTCCATTGGTCTATCCATCTGTTTCTGTACCAGTACCATGCTGTTTTGATGAATGCAAACTGGTTAAGCCACTATGGAAGTCTGTCTGGAGATTCCTCAGAAACCTGAACATAACCCTACCATACAACCCAGCCATTCCACTCCTTGGAATTTACCCAAAGGAAATTAAATTGGCAAATAAAAAAGCCATCTGCACATTAATGTTTATTGCAGCTCAATTCACAATAGCTAAGACCTGGAACCAACCCAAATGCCCATCAAAAGTAGACTGGATAAAGAAATTATGGGACATGTACTCCATAGAATACTATACAGCAATAAGAAACAACAAAACACGGTCATTTGCAACAAGATGGAGCAATCTGGAAAACATCATGCTGAGTGAATTAAGCCAGTCCCAAAGAGACAAATATCATTTGTTTTTCCTGATTGGCAACAACTGAGCACCAAAGGGGAAACCTGTTAAGTGAAATGGACACTATAAGAAACAATGACCTGATCAGCTCTTGTCCTGACTCTAGAGGTACAATACAATACTTTGTCCTTTTTAGTATTTGTTGTTGTTGTTGTTCTAGTACTAGTGGTTGAACTCTATAATTAACACATAATTATTCTTAGGTGTTTAAATTTAATTGAAAAGTGATCCCTGTTAAATTTAAGAGTGGAAAAAGAGAGGGTTCTAGTCCCAGTTGGGGTGCCGGATTCTATCCCGGTTGCCCCTCTTCCAGGCCAGCTCTCTGCTATGGCCCGGGAAGGCAGTGGAGGATGGCCCAAGTGCTTGGGCCCTGCACCTGCATGGGAGACCAGGAGAAGCACCTGGCTCCTGGCTTTGGATCAGCACGATGCACCGGCCGCAGCGGCCATTGGAGGGTGAACCTACTTACCTGATTCAATCAGTTTGTGACATGATTAAAGTACACTTATATGACAAAAGAGGTGAGGATTTGACCTTGTTTTATGTATTAATTTTCTATTGTTGCTTGTCATGATTTAGAAAATAGTTTGGGTGACCCAGAAAGGCCCATGTTTGGGGACTTAGCCCCCTACATCTTATGTTAATGGATTAACAGTAGACTTGATCTAATTATGGCATCTAGGAGGTGGTCCCAGTAGGAAGTTTTTAGGTAATTGAAGTATCCTTTGGGAAGCATTTCTCATGAGCAGGTTTGTTATGAGCTGAATTGGGCCTCCTTCTTTCTCTGCCTCTCCTTCCTGTATCACCAATGGGTCTCATTCCTCTGCACATGCTCTAACATTGCCAGCATTCATCTGATTCTAGAATAATTTGCTTCCTGATCCTGGACTGTGAACCTCCAAAACTGTAAGCCAAATTAAACCTTCTACCTTTCTAAATACCTTCCCTAAGGTATTTGTTGAAGTAACAAAAATCTAGCCAATAACATTGCTACGACAAATTCCCAAAAATTAGTGTTTTAAAACAATGCAGATTTGTCATGTTATAGTTCCAGAGGCCGGAAGTCTAAAGTGGATTTTACATGACTAAAGTCTATAGGTCAGCAAGGCTGAATTCTTTATGAAAGCTCCAGGAGGGAATCTGTTCCTTGCCTTTCCCAGCTCCCAGATGCCACATGCATTTTTAGCTCATGATCTCTCCCTTCTCTTCAAAGCACATTACTGCAACCTGTTTCCATCATCACATCTGTTTTTTGACTCTGACACTCTCCTGATTTCTTCTTACAAGGGCCCATATGATACATTGAATTTACCTAGGTAATCCAGAATAAACTTTCCTTCTCAAAATCTGTAACCTAATTTTATTGCCTAAGTCCTTTTCCTGTGTAAAGTAGCATATTTATAGATTAGCAGATTCTGGGGATTAGCAGATAGAAATCTTTGGTGAGAAGGATTTGTAGTTCTGTCTAACACAGTTTATGTCTCTAGTTTACCAACTATAAGGTATAATTTATATCTCTCATCTTTTTATCTCTAGAATGGAAATTGTTATAAATCTCAGTGTTGTAAGATTTCAAGGAGAGAATGAAGATAAAGTATTTAGTGCATTGGCTGCCATACAATATCAATGAGTGATAGTTAATATATATGTCATCATTATTGTTGAAAGTAGTGAATCTAACAGACTGGTTCTTCCATTCAGTCTGATGACAGATACATAAACCATAGAAATATAAAAGCTTTAATTTTATTTACATAAATGTTGAGTCATCTGTTTTTAATTTCTACTAGAGTACTTCAACAAGTTCATGAAAAATAGAATTAAAAAGATGAGTGTTTCTTGGTGCAAGAAAATTTTGAAAGCAGTCATTTTCAATTAACTGTTTGAAGACCCCTCATCTGGCAGACCAATATGATTTGTTTCTCTTAAAGGAAAATAATAATGCAACAAAAAGCGGGAAATAGAAGGAGTAATCATTCAGTAATCTCTGGCAGTAGGAATTTTAATCAGAGCTGATTTCACACCTGAGAGCACATCGATCCAGACACTCTGCAGAGCCTGTCCTTGTGCATTCACTGACAGGGCACATTTGTAGGGTGATTTTTAGCTGTTTGATACAGTAGTAGACAGTTCACTGGGTGATGAGAAGGGACTATGTACTCATATCTAGAAGATGATTACACTCTCACACATACGCACACACACAATTTCAAAGAAAAGCAGCACATCAGCAAAGTACTTTGACCAATTATCTTAAATAGGATGGATGTGCAATTCATAAAAATAAGTTTGTTCCATACTACTTGCTTATGAAAATTGTTGAAAGGAAACTGCATTGTATAGGCATATAAAATTATATAAATGCATATTACTAATAAATACATATTTTCCTAAATAATTAATGCATATCTATGTAGCTATTCTGTCTTTTTTTTTTTAACTTTTATTTAATGAATATAAATTTCCAAGGTACAGCTTATGGGTTACAATGGCTCCCCCCCTCCCGTAACTTCCCTCCCGCCCGCAACCCTCCCCTCTCCCGCTTTCCCTCTCCCCTTCCATTCATGTAAGGATTCATTTTCAATTCTCTTTGTATACAGAAGATCAGCTTAGTATATATTAGGTAAAGTTTTCAACATTTTGCCCATATAGCAATACAAAGTGAAAAAACTACCATTGGATTACTAATTATAGCGTCAAATAGCAATGTACAGCACATTAAAGACAGAGAACCCACATGATTTTTTCTCAGATTAATTAATTTTCTATGCCATTTCCCCTTCAACACCAGGTTGTTATTATTATTTTTTTTTCATTTCCAATTCTCTTTATATACAGAAGATCACTTCCCTGTATATCTAAACTAATCCCAGTTGTCCTTACAGAAAGAAAAATGCCAATTATACTGTGTATTTGTGTGTATAAAGAATAGCACAACATTTGAAGATTGTAATAAAAGTCATACTAAAGTTTATAGCAATATGGCAATCCCATTGTCAACTGTTCATTTAAAGCTTAACGGTATTTAACTTCACCCACTATGAAGGCATTGTTCACCTTTTGGCTATTCTATGACTTGATTTGTTTTGCTGTGAGTTGGGGAAAGTTAGCAAGTAACTGAACAAATTCATTTAGAAAACATGCATTGAGCATCTATTATACAACATGAGAATACATACATAATGAGAATGAACAAATGAACATGAACCCCAACTCCCATAGACTTCACATGTAGGAGAAATAGAGAATGAACAAATAAACAATAATTTGTTGAGCCACAAAAATTAGAAACCAAATTTTGGTACAGTATAGATAACGTTTTATTGAAAATATGTTCAAATATATCTGTACATATTTTGAAGTACATATAAAAATTAGAAAATATGTTTAAATATTAACAGTATTTTCTCACAATAAAATTATGTTAACTAAAATGAAGTAGAAGAAAAGAAATAATTTGTAAGGAAAAAATAAATAAAAATAAAGTGACTTGAAGATAGAGAAACAATGAGAAGTTATACTTTAGATTGAGTATGAAGTGTCTGTTATCACGTGATGGCCACAGTGTCTTCCTGTTGAACATAGCCAATTCTACAGAAAACTGAAATCAGACAAGCCCACTCTCATGACTATATTAGAGCAAGACAAAAACAGGACAAAATGGTAAATGTGTCTGAACATAGATAAAGACACACTGCAAATCACAAAAATAACCAAACATCCTCTTTGTTCAGCTAACATGTACAAGCATTGATTCTTGTAGGTGCTTTCCAGATTATACCTTCAATCTTACTCCATCCCTCCTAGTTAAAACTATTGAGGAACTAGATTGTAAAATTGCCCCTACTTTCTTACAGCCTCCTATATAGAAGTGAAATTGTGCTTCATTGAATTCTCCCCAAAATGAACTATCACAAACCTCATCCCTGTTACAAGCTCCTTCCAAACTCCTGCACTGACACAACATGTGGGTGCCTGTGGTGTGTAGTTTCTGTTATTTAAGATCCAAAATCTGTTATATTTTGTTTTGGCAACCCAAACAGACTGAAGTTAGGGTTTTGAATCTTTTCACCATAAACATGTTAAATGTTTGAACAGATAGATATAGATATAGATTGGGCATTACACAATGTATACCTGTACTGAAACATCACATAGTAACATGTCAATATGTACAATTGTGTATGCCTCTTAAAGTGTTTTAATAAATTTATAGAATATAGATTTATTTAAGTGCAAGTGAGTTGGAAATCTTTGGAGAATTTTTAGATAGAGATGACCTGACTTACATTTTTCTTTCTTTCTTTCTTTCTTTCTTGCTTGCTTGCTTGCTTGCTTGCTTTCTTATTTGCATCCATTTCATAAATACAACTTTAGGAACATAGTAATTCTTCCCACCATACCTGCCCTCCCACCCACACTCCTACCCCTCTTCCTCTTCCCTCTCCTCTTCCCAGTCTTGTTTTTACTAAGATACATTTTTCTTTTAACTTTATACACAGAAGATTAACACTATTCTAGGTAAAGAGTTCAGCACTTTGTATAAGGAAGAAAAAGAAAAAAAGAAAAAACAAAAACAGAAAATAGAAACAAAAACTGTTCCTCAACAGTCCATACAAGGGCTGTTCAAAGTCATTGCATCTCAAAGGTAATTTCACTTTTTTAAAAGAAAATTAATTATCTTTAAAGACAAACCCAATAATAATGCACCTTTTGCAAACACTTAGACATAACTATAATTTATGAAACATAAGTATATCCTCCACCTAATACACTAAAATGAAGTAATTCTTTGAGAACAAGTTTTACTATTATCATAATACAACTCTTTGAGGACAGAGGTTCTACATGGGAAGTTAGTTCACAATGACTTCTGCTGTTTATTTAACAATTAACACTTATGTATGATGTCAGTGATCACCTGAGGCTTTTGACATGAGCTGCCTAGGATATGGAAGCCTTTTGTATCCACAAACTCCTTCAGTATTTTGATAAGGCCATAGGTAAAGTGGAAGATCTCTCTTCCCTTCAGAGGAAAGAACGCCCTTATTTGGTGGCTGCTTCATTCCACTGGGGTTTCACTCACAGAAGTCCTTCATGCAGAACATTTTTTGCCACAGTGTCTTGGCTTTCCATGCCTGAAATTCTCTCTTGGGCTTTTCAGCCAGACCAGAATGCCTTAAGCACTGATTCTGAGGTCAGAGTGCCACTTAAGGCAATTGTCATTCTATGAGTCTGCTGTATGAACTGCTTCCATGTTGGAGCATCCACTCATTTTTAATTCTATTAATTAATGGTATTACCAAACAGTCCTACTTATATGACCTTTTTTTTTTTTTTTTGACAAGCAGAGTGGACAGAGAGAAAGGTCTTCCTTTGCTGTTGGTTCACCCTCCAATGGCCGCTGCGGCCGGCACACTGTGACCGGCGCACCGCGCTGATCCAAAGGCAGGAGCCAGGTGCTTCTCCTGCTCTCCCATGGGGTGCAGGGCCCAAGGACTTGGGCCACCTCCACTGCACTCCCGGGCCACAGCAGAGAGCTGGCCTGGAAGAGGGGCAACCGGGACAGAATCCGGTGCCCCGACCTGGACTAGAACCCGGTGTGCCAGCGCTGCAGGTGGAGGATTAGCCTATTGAGCCATGGCGCCAGCCTATGTGACCATTTTAACACTTAATCCTATCCATATGATCTCTATAACACTTAAAATGCTGGCTTACATTTTAATAGGATAATCCTGGCTGCCCTATTGAGAATATATTGTAAGAAACTCAAGAAAAGGTCCAGTAAGGAACTCCAATAATAGATGATGGTGTCTTTATTTAGGGTAGTAGCAGGAATAAAAGTGGTGAGAAGCAGTAGGTGATCAGAATAGAATAGTCTACAGAAGTCTTGTCTTTATAGATGAATACCTTTTGAAAGTGGGGCCCATTTGCTGTCCCATTTGATGTGGGCCACAAGAAATATAGATGGACGAGTCAAGTATTATTTTAAATTCTCAGAAAATGTATGAATTGAACTATTATTTTACTTACATACATGAGTATTATGTCAAGGGGGATTAAGAATGTGGGTGACTATAAGTTAAGATCTCAATCTTGTACAAGTTAAATTTGGAACACCTAGTCTGCATTCAAGAGGAGACACTAAATGGACAAATTCCTAAACCTGAAGCTTAGAGAATGAAAATTATGAAAATAAATGTAAGAAGTATTATTCAGTTTGATAATGACTGCATTGAAAGTCATGAGAATGAAATAGCCAGAGAATCAGAAGACCAAGGAAAAAACCCTGGGACACTCCAAAGGTTGGGAAGGAATAGCCAGGGAAAGAGTCAGTTAGGTAAAAAAAAGCCATGGGCATGTCATGTCCTACATCAAGCCATGCTCTGTGATATCATCAATTGCCTAATGATATAAATGTCACATGACAAGTGTACCTGGTAAGAACAATGCATGAGCCCTTTCCAGAATGTCTCATGTGGATCCCATAAGATGCTAATTGAAATCTTGTGTATGATGGAATGGCAGATGTCCTAAACAACACTCTGGCCTCAGAATCAGCCCTTAAGGCATTCGGACCTGGCTGAAGAGCCCATGAGAGTATTGTAGGCATGGAAAGCCAAGATACCATGGAAAAGAAAAAAAGAAGAAGACCTAAATGAAAGATCTCTGTGAGTGAGATCCCAGTGGAAAGAACGGGGCCATCAAGGAAGGAGGTACCTTTCTCTGAAGGGAGGAGAGAACTTCCACTTTGACTGTGACCCTATCGGAATAAGATCAAAGTCAGCGAACCCTAAAGGCTTCCATAGCCCTCGCAACTCATGACTAGAGCCTAGGGAGATTACTGACGCCATGAACAGGAGTGTCAAATTGTTAAGTCAGCAACAGGAGTCACTGTGTACTTACACCCCATGTGGGATCTGTCCTTAATGTGTTGTCTAATGTGAAGTGATGCTATAACTAGTACTGAAACAGTATTTTTACACTTTGTGTTTCTGCGTGGGTACAAACTGATGAGGTCTTCACTAATTATATACTGAATTGATCTTCTGTATATAAAGATAATTGGAAATGAAAAAAAAAAACCTGGTGTTAAATTGGAAACGGCATAGAAAATTAATTAATTTTTAAAAAATATTATGTAGGATCTCTGCCTTTAATGTGCTGTACACTCTTATTTAATGCTATAACTAGTATTCCAACAGTATTTTTTTTTCACTTTGTGTTGCTATATGGGGGCAAACTGTTGAAATCGTTACCTAATATATACTAAACTGATCTTTTGTATATAAAGAGAATTGAAAATGAATCATGATGTGATTGGAAGGGGAGAGGGAGCGGGAAAGGGGAGGGTTGTGGGTGGGAGGGAAGTTTTGGGAGGGGGAAGCCATTGTAACCCATAAGCTGTACTTTGGAAATTTATATTCATTAAATAAAAGTTTAATTAAAAAAAAAAGAAATCTTGTGTATGGCAAAATAAGCTTAGTTTATATTTTAAATCTTAATCTCTCTTCCTTTTTCTCTGAACTTAATGCAAATTAGTCCAACTGATTGCTAAGCAAGTGTTTCTAACAGTGAGGTTCAAAATTTCGTGGGTGGTCATTTAGAATGCGTACTGCTGAACCCCAACACAGATCTGCTGAAACAGAGATTCTGACAGTGGCTTCCCGGAACTTAGATTTTTAATAAGTTTCCAACTGGGACAGTCATGGACACTACAGTGGGGAACAATGGGCTGTTTCTCTAGTCTCATCTGACATGAAAAAGGAAAGGAATTCATCTGAAATAACCAACTTCAAGGCTTTACAATGGGCCAAGGATCTTTCAGAGAGAATGGCTAAGCAAAGACTATATTTTTAGCTGGTAGGACTTCCACTCTTGACCATTCATTATTCTATTAGCTTCTATAGAGAATCTTCTATATAGAAAATCTTCTATACAGGAATTCTTTTATATAGGAAATCTTCTATATAGAAATCTTCTATATAGAAAATAGGTGAGTGTACAGTGCTTTTTTCTGAAGATATCTTGGCACCAACATGCAAATATGCTTGCAATTGCTTTGTCACTATCAGAATATCCTATTCTAGTTTAGATACAAACATAATTCAAGCCATTGCTTGCAGAAATTATAACATGCCAATGATGAAATCTAGCAGCTATACTGTGAAGAGACATACCCTCTTGATGAGCTACTTTTGCACACTTTCTTTTCACTATTGAATACAGAAGTGCCCTCCACTAGTGGGTTCTGAATTGACTAGATTTGACTAGAAATAAAGAAAGATGAATGGTTAAGAACATCTTTAGCAAAGTGGTTTTTGAGCAACTATAATAATAATCATTTCCAACATTTATGAGTATGGATATGTCACAGGCACAATAGTAAGGCAAACACTATTTCATTTAATCTTTTCAATAGCACTTGGTTATGAGTAAGTTGATTTTGGAAAGTGCTGAACATTGGGAAACAGGGGAAATGGAGTGGAGAAGGCAGGGTGTTTATCAGGGAACACTCTTGAAATCAACATTAGTTGAAAGGAAAGCAAAGAAACAGTTGCAGCCAGACAGAGGGGAAGAAAGTGAGCTGTGATGCAACCTTAATGACAGGCTCAAAAACCTGGGAATGCTGAAATTAGCATGGCCCCTCAGACATGTTTTGAATTGAGTGTTTATGGCTAAGTCTATAAGACTGAGCATCAGTCACTGAGTTTGGATCACTCTGGCAAAAGGCTTCACCATGGGTGAAGAGGCTATGTGAAAGTAAGGCAATCCATAGCATTGTTGACACCTGAAGGTTGTGGGCAAAGAGTAGTTCCTAAATTGGGGCAACACCTGCTTCGTTGAAGAGGTTTAAGGTGTTGACCTCAGGATCTCAAGACATTACAGCACTTGTGAAGGAGCTGAGAAATTTAACAAGGGATATTCTTTTTTTTTTTTTTTTTTTTTTTTTTTGACAGGCAGAGTGGACAGTGAGAGAGAGGCAGAGAGAAAGTTCTTCCTTTTCCGTTGGTTCACCCCTCAATGGCCGCTGCAGCCGGCGCACTGTGGCCGACACACCACACTGATCCCAAACCAGGAGCCAGGTGCTTCTCCTGGTCTCCCATGCGGATGCAGGGTCCCAGGACGTGGGCCATCCTCCACTGCACTCTCAGGCCACAGCAGAGAGCTGGACTGGAAGAGGAGCAACCGGGACAGAATCCACAACTAGCTGCCTAAAACATGCAGAATTTTACAAATGCCTTTTTACAGCAGAGGTGAGTTATTAAGAAATGGGCAGTGGTTATCTTCAGGATTCATTTACATGGTTGTCTTCAGAGTATTAGAATATCAACTAACCATTGTTTGCTCAGAAAAAAATTTTAAGCTTTCTTCATTTCAACCATAAGGCCAGGTATTGTATGCAAGGCTACTTTGGAAAGTTAATGAAAAAATAGACTTAAAAGATAAATTTTTTGGAGCTGATGTTGTGGCGTAACAGGTTAAGATGCCATCTGTGTTGCTGGCAGCTCACATGTTGATTTGAGTCCCAGATTCTCCACTTGTGATCCAATTCCCTTCTAATGCACCTGGGAAAGCTGTGGAAAATGACCCAAGTGATTGGACCCCTGCACTCACATGGGAAACCCAGATGAAGATCCGGGTTCCTGGCTTCAGCCTAGCCCAGCCCTGAGTCTTATGGCCATTTGAAGAGTGAATCAGTGGATGGAAAATCTCTTTCTCTGTCTCTCCCTCTCTATCTGTAACTCTACCTCTTAAATGAATAAATAAATAAATCTTTAAAAAAAGACTCCTGGTAGGAAAAGGCAGGAAAGGCGAAAGTGGACAGTTGTCAGGGATCAGCATGTTGCTTGGGACTGTGTTCAGAATAATTAGGTATTACTAAGCTGGCCCATTTCCTGCCTGGGGCCATGGCATTGTTTATTTAAAAATTATTTAACAGGAAGTGAGAATGTTTGAGCATTCTAATATGAGTTCCTGAAGGCAATTTCTTAAGCAGTCATGAGCACAGTTGTTGGAAAACACAGAGTGCTGGCTTTCAAAGAAGGTGTGCGTATATTAAGGGGTGTATTTATTTACAAATCATTATTTTATTGGCTTAAATAGATAATAAATGCATGACTAAGACTACATGAGGATGAATCAGTGACATTTCTGCCTGGGTGGTTCAGTTACAATTTTATCATTTCTAGATTAGATTGCAGTAATTACTCGTACTTTCTGTTTGAATAATAAATGAGCTGGATTCTGGTCAAATTAATGCCCAAACCTACACTAGGCCCAGTATTCTCAGCAACACTTTGAGAAAATAATGACAGAATGAATTATACTTAAAAATAACTTTTTATCCTCTTGCAAAAGAGTGTGTTGCTCTGTTCTGCTCCAGGGCAGAGGAGGCTGATGGGTACATAAATAATTAGTGAGATCCTGACAAACAGCTAATAGCTGCTTTCAGGAAAAATCCTGTTGTTAAGTTATCGGAAGTCAAGATGGGTTGAAGTATGCACAGATGGAAGCCAGACATCTGCAAAATTACTCCTCTTTGCTATTTGATTTGTTTTAAGACCAAACTGTATTGCAGTGTTCCTCAAAATAGTCTCCTCCTATCCAGCAGAGAAAACACTGCAGCGGTGAAGCTTGATTTACTGCTTAATGGCAGGGAAACATTCTGAGAAATGCATCATTTGCTGATTTTGTGTCAAGCAAACATCTTAGAATACCCTTACAAAAATCTAGATCATTTAGAGGGTACTCCTACAGCATGTTAATTTACTGAATACTGTTGGACATTGTAACACAATTCTAAGTATATATGTGCCCAAACATAGGAAGTGTACAGTTAAAATATGGTATAAAAATGCAAACTGTATGCCTCTATGGGGCATTTACCATGAATAGAGCTTGTAGGACTGGAAGTTGCTCTTGGTGAGTGAGTGAGTGAGTGAGTGACCAGTGAATGTGAAGGCGTAGGGCTTTATTGTACACTGCCAAAGCCCTTATAAACACTGGATATTTAGGCTACACTTAATTATTTAAATCATTTCTTTTCTTTTTTTAAATAAAAAAGCCATAAATTTATTACAAATCTAGAAGTACCAGAATGTCACCAGTATGGAAACAATCACCGGTCTTGCTTTTATTCTCTTCCAGATGTCGTTTATTTTCAATAAGCTTAGCTTACTATAACTTCATTTTATAACCATTTTAAACTTTTTGAATCTTTTGTAATAACATTTAGTTTAAAAAAACAAACACATGCATAGTTGTACAAAAATATTTTTGCTTAACCTTTATCTTATCAATTTTTTCAACTTTTCAATATTACAAAGCTTAAAAAAAAACTTTTATTTAATGAATATAAATTTCCAAAGTACAGCATATGGATTACAATGGCTTCCCCCAAAACTTCCCTCCCACCCAGAACCCTCCCCTTTCCCGCTCCCTCTCTCCTTCCATTCACATCAAGATTCATTTTCAATTCTCTTTATATACAGAAGATCAGTTTAGTATATATTAAGTAAAGATTTCAACAGTTTGCCCCCACATAGTAACACAAAGTGAAAAATACTGTTGGAGTACTAGTTATAGCATTAAATCACAATGTACAGCACATTAAGGACAGAGATCCTACATGATATTTTTTAAAACTTGATTAATTTTCTATGCAATTTCCAATTTAAAACCAAGTTTTTTTTTTCATTTTCAATTATCTTTATATACAGAAGATGGATTCAGTATATACTAAGTAAGGATTTCATCAGTTTGCACCCACACAGAAACACAAAGTGTAAAAATACTGTTTGAGTACTAGTTATAGCATTACTTCACACTGGACAACACATTAAGGACAGATCCCGCATGAGACGAAAGAAAGTACACAGTGACTCCTGTTGTTGATTTACCAATTTGACACTGTTTATAGCGTCAGTAATCTCCCTAAGCTCTAGTCATGAGTTGCGAGGGCTATGGAAGCCTTTAGGGTTCGCCGACTTCGATCTTATTCTGACAGGGTCATAGTCAAAGTGGAAGTTCTCTCCTCCCTTCAGAGAAATGTACCTCCTTCTTTGATAGCCCCATTCTTTTCACTGGGATCTCACTCGCATAGATCTTTCATTTAGGTGTTTTTTTTTTGTTGTTTTGTTTTTGTTTTTTTTTTGCCAGAGTGTCTTGGCTTTCCATGCCTAAAATACTCTCATGGGCTCTTGAGCCAGATCTGAATGCCTTAAGGGCTGATTCTGAGGCCAGAGTGCTATTTAGGACATCTGCTATTCTATGGGTCTGCTCTGTTTCCGCTTCCCATGTTGGATCGTTCTCTCCCTTTTTGATTCTATCAGTTATTATTAGCAGACACTAGTTTTGTTTGTGTGATCCCATTGACTCTTAGACCTATCAGTGTGATCAATTGTGAACTGAAGATGATCACTTGGACTAGTGAGATGGCATTGGTACATGCCACCTTGATGGAATTGTATTGGAATCCCCTGGCACGTTTCTAACTCCACCATTTGGGGCAAGTCCAATTGAGCATGTCCCAAATTGTACATCTCCTCCCTCTCTTTTTCCCACTATTATATTTAACAGGGATCACTTTTCAGTTAAAATTTAAACACCTAAGAATAATTGTGTGTTCATTACAGAGTTCAACCACCAGTACTAGAACAAAAAAATACTAAAATGGATAAAGTATTACATTGTACATCAACAGTCAGCACAAGAGCTGATCAAGTCACTGTTTCTCATAGTGTCCATTTCACTTCAACAGGTTTCCCCTTTGATGCTCAGTTAGTTGTCACTGATCAAGGAAAACATATGATATTTGCCCCTTTGGGACTGGCTTAATTCACTCAGCATGATGTTTTCCAGATTCCTCCATCTTGTTGCAAATGACTGGGTTTCATTGTTTTTGATTGCTGTATAGTATTCTATAGAGTACATGTCCCATAATTTCTTTATCCAGTCTACTGTTGATGGGCATTTGGGTTGGTTCCAGGTCTTAGCTATTGAACTGAGCTGCAATAAACATTAATGTGCAGACAGCTCCTTTGTTTGCCAGTTTAATTTCCTTTGGGCAAATTCCAAGGAGTGGGATGGCTGGGTTGTATGGTAGGGTTATATTCAGGTTTTTGAGGAATCTCCAGACTGACTTCCATAGTGGCTTAACCAGTTTGCATTCCCACCAACAGTGGGTTAGTGTCCCTTTTTCCCCACATCTTTGCCAGCATCTATTGTTGGTAGATTTCTGAATGTGAGCCATTCTAACTGGGGTGAGGTGAAACCTCATTGTGGTTTTGATTTGCATTTCTCTGATTGCTAGTGATCTTGAACATTTTTTCATGTGCCTGTTGGCTACACTGACTGCAATAAACTTCCCGTTTAGCACTGCTTTTGCTGTATCCCATACGTTTTGAATTATGTATTGTAATCTTCATTTGTTTCCATAAATTTTTTTATTTCCCTTTGAATTCTCCTATGACCTGCTCTTCATTTAGGAGCATGTTGTTCACGTGTCACCATGTGTTTGCATATGGTCTAGAGATTCTTGAGTTGTTTATTTCCAGCTTTATTCCATTGTGGTCAAAGAAAATGCATGGTATGATTTCAATTTTTTGAATGTGTTGGGACATACTTTATGGCCTAACATATGGTCTATCCTAGGGAAAGATCCATGCACTGATGAGAAGAGTGTGAATTCTGCGACTGTGGGGTGATTGTTCTGTAGATATCTGTTTGGTCTATTTGTTCTATAGTGTCAATTAACTCAGTTGTTTCCTTGCTGATTTTCTGTCTAGCTGATCTGTCCATTGCTGAAAGTGGGGTATTGAAGTCCTCCATTATTATTGTATTGGAGTCTATATCTCCCTTTATGTCCATTAACATTTCTTTTAAGTACTCAGATGCCCTGTAATTGAGTGCATATACATTTATTATAGTCGCATTTTCCTTTGAATTGATCTCTTAATAATTACATAATGCCCTATTTTAAAACAAGGTACAACAGGCCGGTGCTGTAGCTCACTAGGCTAATCCTCTGCCTGCGGCACCGGCACCCCAGGTTCTAGTCCCGGATGGAGTGCTGGATCCTGTCCTGGTTGCTCCTCTTCCAGTCCAGCTCTCTGCTGTGACCCGGGAAGGCAGTGGAGGATGGCCCAAGTGCTTGGGCCCTGCACCCACATGGGAGACCAGGAGGAAGCACCTGGCTCCTGGCTTCGGATCAATGCAGCACACTGGCTGTAGTGGTCACTTGGAGGGTGAACCAATGGAAAGGAAGACCTTTCTCTCTGTCTCTCTCTCTCTCTCTCACTGTCTAAATCTGCCTGTCCAATAAATAAATAAATAAGTCTACTTTGATATTAGGATGGCTACACCAGCTCTTTGCTGGTTTCTGTTAGCATGGAATATCTTTTTCCATCCTTTCACTTTCAGTCTGCATGTATCTTTGTTGGTGAGATCTGTTTCTTGTAGGCAGCAAATAGATGGGTCTTGTTTTTTTAATCCATTCTGCCAGTCAGTATCTTTTAATGGGAAAGTTGAGGTCGTTTACAATCAAGGTGACTATTAATAAGTAATGACTTGGCCCTGCTATTTTCCCATGAATAATCCTATTGTTTACTTTGGATTTCCTTTGTACTTCCACTGGGGGATTTTCCGCCTTCTCATTCTTTCATAATGATAGTTCTCTTTCTGTTTTTCTGTGTGTATCACATCCTTAAGCATCTTCTGTAAGGCTGGACCAGTGGCAACAAATTCTTTCAAATTCTACTTGTTGTGAAAGGTCTTTATTTCACCTTCATTCATAAATGAGAGCCTTGCAGGGTACAGTATTCTGGGTTGACATGTTTTTTTCTTTTAAGACTTGTACTATATCTCCTCATTCCCTTCTAGCCTGTAAAGCTTCTGATGAGAAGTCAGCTCTGAGTCCAATTGAAGATCTTCTGGAAGTAATCTGGCATTTCTCTTGTGCACACTTCAGAATATTTTCTTGATGTTTTACTGTGGAAAGTTTGACTATAATGTGTTGTGGTGAAGATCTTTTCTTGTCATATATATTAGCAGTTCTATGTGCTTCCTGTACTTGGACATTATTTTCTTCTTCCAAATTGGGGACGTTTTCTCTAGTTACTTCATTAAATGGGTCTTTTAGTCCAGTCTCTTTCCATACCTTCAGGAACTTCTAAGACCTGTATGTTGGGTGGTCTCATAGTATCCCATAGACTTGCAACACTGTTTTTAAGTTTTCTATTTTCTTGATTTCTTTTTCTTTTGTCTGACTATAAGATTTCCAAATGTTTGTTTTCAGGTTCAGATATTCTTTCTTCTCCCTCACCAATTCTGCTGATAAGGCTTTCCATTACAATTTTATTTGATCTATTGATAATTAATTTCTAATATTTCATTTTGATTTATCTTTAAAATCTCAAGTTCTGGGAAACATTGTTCATTCGTGTCACCTATGGTTTTGTTTATCTTCTGGATTTGCTTCTGTATAATGCTACGTTTAATTTTGTGAATTTCGTTGCTGGCATTTCCTCAATCTCTTCATCTTTACATTCTGATATTGAAATGTTGTATTCTTTTGGGGAGGTCATGGTGTCTTCCTAATTCTTGTTTCTTTTTTTTTTCTAATTTATTTGACAGGTAGAGTTAGACAGTGAGAGAGAGAGAGAGACAGAGAGAAAGTCTTCCTTCTGTTGGCTCACCCCCAAAATGGCCACAACGGCTGAACTATGCCGGTCCGAAGCCAGGAGCCAGGTGCCTCCCCCTGGTCTCCCAAGCGGGTTCAGGCACCCAAGCACTTGGGCCATCCCCCACTGCCTTCCCAGGCCACAGCAGAGAGCTGGACTGGAAGAGGAGCATGCGGGACTAGAACCTGGAACCCATATGGGATGCTGGTGCTGCAGGTGGAGGATTAGCCAAGTGAGCCATGGAACCGGCCTCTATTATTGTTTCTTTAATTTCTGCATTTGTTTTTAGGCATTTGTGGAATTGACTTTTTTTTCTTCTGATCATTTTTATCTTCGAGCTTTTCCTCTGTGGCTTAGTGGAATGTCTGCATTTTCAGTGAATACCAAGAGGTGTGTGGTGTGTGTGGTTAGGGAGGTATAGTCAATACTCTAGAGTGTGGCAAGTATTCAGGGTAACATTCAAGTTGGGCATTGTAGATCTCAATACCCAGCTACACCTTGTACCTTCTCATGTAAACCACCAAGTACCCATGGTCTCAGCACAAAAAGGTCCCACAGTTGCTGGGTCCAGAGGTTTCACTCCAACCTGCTAGCCTATCCAGTCAACAGAGAGACGGATGTTCACAGAGACAGTTCCACCTAGTCTTGACCCTGGGAGGCTGTAGGCTCCCCACCATCCCATATGGCTGCCCATCTACCTTCCAGCCAGGCTCAAAGTCAGTGGGAACTTTGGACTATTCCCTCTGTTAGTTCGTCTGAATCACATGTGCACATAAGAGCCAATGGCTGACCATTGATGCCTGCCTGCTGGTGCTGTCAGCACTGCCATCTCAATCAGTTGCTATGCACACACAGAAAGGTTTCTGTAGCTGCTGCCCTAACCCAAAATGGCACCATCCCTCTCTCAGTCAGGCAGCAAGCACTGTTTTGGGAAAGTTGAGGGGAAGCAAACATCCCCCTGCATTTCCACTGGGTCTGTGGGCAACTGCCAGCAACCACCAGCCCCAAGGGCTCCAGTCTAGACCATCACCATGCTCTCCCTCCAGCTCTGTCACCATGGGTCTCTGCAGTCTGGTCTCACCTCCAAATCCACACTACTTACTACTCTGGCTCTAGGATGCTGCAGCTGCACTAGTGCTTGTGCTGTGAGTCCACACCCTCCACACGAATCCACACCATTCTCTTCCTCCCATAGGACTTCCAGTTCAGTTTTCTGTCCAGTTCTCCCCTGAGTCTATACTTCCTACATTTTTTCACTATTTATTCTTAGCCCAGCATAACATGTCACTCCCTAATCTGCTTTCTTGAATCTCCTTCTCTGTATATATTGCTAATTTTGTGAAAAAAAGTCTTCCCTTTTTACTAATGGAATCAATTTACATAAAACGTTATATATCACATCTAATAAAGACTAATAAAAGAACACAGAAATGTCAATGACAGTTGGTAAATTAATCTTTATTTCATTATTTTTTATTTTAGAGATAACATTTTAATTTGTGTTATAGTCAAAGGTTTATACTCCACTAAATAAAGAATTCAAAAAGTAAAAAGACCGTAGTTCAGCAAGAATACAGGCAAGAACTATATATAATAATCAATTGAAAAGATGTTGATTGAAATTGAAATTTTGTGAGAAGAAAATGAGTATGAAAATGCACTTTTGATTTACTATGTAGGTGCTATTGTTCTACATGTGCAGAAAGTAAAATTCTTGACTCAGTTCAAGCATGTAGAAATAACCACAACACATTTCCACAGCTTCCCAATGTGACAGACACATTTTCCTGTCAATGATAATATCAGGTTTAAAGGGAACACACAGTAAAACCAGGCCACTCTCACTGCCAAGGAAATGATAAATACCAAAGGAATATGGTTTTCCATGTTTTATCAGGAGTTAGAAAAAAATCCAAGGAATTTCAATGCAAAATAATCTGTCAAATGCAGCTAAACAAGAGGAATGGGCAAATGCTCAGAACTGTTCAACTTTGTTAGGGATACTAAATCCTTAGAAAGACCAAATCCAGACCAAGACAATCTGATCATTCAGATAAGAAGAAAAAGAATGCTGTGCATGATATTCAAGAATATATGAGCATCAAAACAATGTGTGCTTGATATCTGTGCAGATGCACTGAGTGTAAATCTATTCATTTTAATTGTTATAGACTAGTCCATTACATCACTTTGTGATGCTTTATTTATCCATTTCCAGTTGATCACCACACAAAGTATATCCCAATTTTTACTCTAAAACTAATATTGAAAAGTATATGGTATTATACATTTCCCCATGACAAGCACAATTTCTTCAAGGGATAGGTCAGCCAGAATTGCTAAAATGAAGGCAGCCATAAATCTTCAGCTTCCTTGCATATTGCTAAATTGCTTTCCAAACTGGCTGGACTGATGTGTCCTCACATCAGCAGTTAAATGGGTTAGCATTTCCTATACCTTTACCAACACTTGGCTTAGTGGCTTTATTTTTGCCTAATGAATGGGTGTGAAATATCATCCCATTGTTATAATTAGCATTTCCTAAATAGTAAGAGTAAGCACTTTATTCAGCTTATTTGCTGTTTAGATTTCCTATCAGGTTAACTGATTTTGTTTTCTAATTTGGGATTCTCAGCACATTTTGAATATTGTGAGTTAGCTGTATGAATTACAAATCTCTTTTTCTTCTGTCTTACCTTCTTATTTTATGACTTATTTTTGAGACAAGAAAGTTTTAAATCTTAATTTGCTCAAATTTAACAGATATTCCCCCTAAGAAATCCTTTCTTAGGTTTCTCTCCAGGGTTTTTCAAAATGTAAAAATGTTCATAGTTTACATATAGGATTTTTGTTTGCATGGAAAATTATTTTTGTGTCTGAGGTATGGAAATAGTTTAGTTTTATTTTTCAATGTAATATTTTGTCTTACTGATTTGTAAAGCCCATTTTGTCATATATCTGTGTGTCTATCCTTTTACCAGCACCACTTCAAAATTATATAAGCTCATTTATGACTTCAAAGAAGGAATTTGTTTCTTTAAGGACTGTCTTCTACTTTGTTTTCAATTTTAGTAAATTGGGTGGACTTCGCACTCAAAGGAGAAAATATAATTTTCAGTATAATTGAAACGTTGAAGATAAAATTATAATTGAATTCAAAACATTTTTCTCTTACTATGTCTTTTACAAATGTCATTTTACCATGTATTTTTTAAATGGAAATAATGAAAATCAGCTCTCCTGTCCACTTGGACTCTCACAGTTTTGCAGGGAAAAATTTATTCATTGAATTATTTAAACAAACGTCAATGAATTTAATTTTAGGTTCACCATTTAAAGATGGCAAGGAGGAGTGGGCCTTTGGAGCAGCAGTTAGAACGCCACTTGTCTGCATCCCATATCCAAGTGCCAGGACTGTAGTCCTTGTTCTTCTGATTCCAGTTTCCTGCTAATGCGTGTCCTGGGAAGGCAGCAGGTGACAGCCCAGTACCCACCCACATTGCATACCCAGACTGAGTTCCAGGACCCTGGCTTCAACTTGACATAGCCCAGGCACGTGAACCAGCCATAGATCTCTCTCTCTTTCTTTCTCTCTCTCTATCTCTAGTTCTATCTCAGAATTATACAGATTAATTAACAGCAGAATTTTCATGTTTTCTTTAATTAAACACAGAATGAGAATCAACTTCAACTCCAAGAATTTTAAGGACTATCTAATATTCTATATAAGCACTATAACAGACATTTTTATAAAACATAATGTAATTCATATCAGATGGATGTCAAGTACAAAGCCACCAGTGAAGATGAAGAAGCAAAAAGAGAGAGCTAAGAAAGCAGACTACCAAGAAGCAGAGCAGCCTTTGACCTGTCAGGTCCTGTCCTGGAGCATGTGTTTCATCAGCCCAAGACAGCTCCAACAATTTGCAGGTTTGCGAGGAGAATCCAATAACTCTACCAATCAAAACTGCTAGTTTCCTTATTGTTCCAAGGCTGTCCTAGGAATGCTTTCTTTTACCACAATTTTAAAAATGTCGATGAAACCCAAGAGAACAAGAATCTATACTGGAGAAAAAAATTTGAAAAGAAACTTCTGCATATTTTACTATTTTATTCCTACTTCATTACCTGTAATAGACAGGTAGTGCTAAATATATAAATCAAATTTTAAGTTTATTCTTTTATTATCATGTTCTCAGTCAAGTAGCTCCACAGTTACATTAAACATTTAAATTTAAACTAGAATTGAATGCATATGATATTCTGGGCACTATGTTAAGAAATTACATATGGAATATTATTTAATCCTCTTAAAGATATAAGAACACATGTAACTTACAGATGGAGAAACTGAGGCTCAGAGTGAATACATGAACTACCCAAGTTAAATATTAGATTCATCTATTCAACAAATATATTTCAAAAACCACCAGGCACTTGACTCAAGGCTTGAATGAAAGGTTTTTTTTTTTTTCTTTATTTCTGGAGAAGCTTACATTTCAGAATGGGAACAGATAATAAAGAAATCAAATCAATGAATAACATGGAACTTCATATTAGGTTTGTGAGGGCAATATATGAGCATTTTGCTAGAAAACCTTGCTTTGGATAGACTGACCCTGAGCTTCTCTGAGAAGCTGACATTGGATGTGTGGTCTGTGAGGTAAAAAGGATTCAGTGATGGGAAAAGAATTGGGTAACTACCCAAGTGATTCCAGTGGGTCTGATCCCACAGCCCATCTAGGCCCATAATAGGCTGCTCTTCCACCAACTGGCTTTTGACTCACTCTGTCTGTCAGGGCATCACTTTGCCTTTCTTCAGTTTTATATTTCCACATTAATTGCTTTTCTAGGACACAACACCTCAAGTACTACATGTGCATTTTTTTTCAATAAATGTAAATGAACATTGTGGTTGGTAAATATTTAGAAATGTTAAATTATCACCCTGATATTTTTTCCAGTTCAGCACTCATCCACTGTTTTAGCTTCAAAGACCCCCTATGAGACAGAGCTAGGTGAGGCTCTCTCCCCATCCACACACAGAAGACATTCTATTTATAACCCAGTGTCAGCCCAGCGATAAGTCTTTTCTTCTCTAAGGCAGTGTTTCTCAAACTTCAGTGTGCATTAGGGGTCAGCTAGAGCCCTGTTCCAGTGCAGGTTCTTTTTCAACAGGTCTAAGATACTCTAGGACTAACAAGCTGTCATATTACACTGAAGTTGTTGGTACGAGAACCACAATGTGAGTAGCAAAGCTTTAGATGAAAACAAAGCAGATGATCATAAAACAACAGCGAGTATGCAAAACTTACAGCTCACAAGTCTGAGAAATTCTACGAATTAACCCAAATGGAAAATACAGTAATATATAGGCTGGAGATTAAAATCTACCCAACTTTAAGCCAGAAACAAGGGCAGAATGGCTTCAGAGCACAGAGAAAACATCACAGGATTGTGCAAGCAGTTTCTGTTGATTTATCTACTTAATGGCCCACCACTACTAGTCCTCAGATTGTTGATAAGACAAGCCTTGCAACATCACAGAAATATCAGGTTTAGGCTATGATCTGAAATACTTATGATATCCTGGGAACTCTGTTAAAACTGATCCTACTTTAAAACAGACTGTGCTAAATTTTTCTTATTATGGGGGAAAAATCCATTGATATGGCACAGAAAAGACCACCCTTACTCAAGAACTTACAATGACATAAGCATAATGCATGGTACTAGTATCTTGTGATTTTTAAAGGGACTGACATAAAAGTCTGAGGCCCTCTGTAAACAGCAATAGATAAACACACTAATAAGCACCACTGCCTGTCCTGTAGAGTATACTTGGACAGAGTATACTTTTTAAAAATGTTTATTTAGTAAATATAATTTCCAAAGTACAGTTTATGGATTACAATGGCTTCCCCCCCCATAACTTCCCTCCCACCTGCCCCCTCCCATCTCCCGCTCCCTCTCCCATTCCATTCACATCAAGATTCATTTTCAATTATCTTTATATACAGAAGACTGATTTAGTATATATTAAGTAAAGATTTCATCAGTTTGCACCCACACAGAACATGAAGTGTAAAATACTGTTTGAGTATTAGTTATAGCATTAATTCACAATGGACAACACATTAAGGACAGAGATCCTACATGAGATGTAAGTACACAGTGACTCCTGTTATTGACTTAACAATTTGACACTCTTATTTATGGCATCAGAAATCTCCCTAGGCTCTAGTCATGAGTTTCCAAGGCTATGGAAGCCTCTTGAGTTCGATGACTTTGATCTTATTTAGACAAGGTCATAGTCAAAGTGGAAGTTCTCTCCTCCCTTCAGAGAAAGGTACCTCCTCTTTGATGGCCCGTTCTTTCTACTGGGATCTCACTCACAGAGATCTTTCATTTAGGTTTTGTTTTTTGTTTTTTTGTTTTTTTTTTTTTTTTGCCAGAGTGTCTTGGCTTTCCATGCCTAAAATACTCTCATGGGCTCTTGAGCCAGATCTGAATGCCTTAAGGGCTGATTCTGAGGCCAGAGTGCTATTTAGGACATCTGCCATTCTATGAGTCTGCTGTGTCTCCCACTTCCCATGTTAGATTATTCTCTTTATTTTTAATTATATCAGTTAGTATTCGCAGACACTAGTCTTGTTTGTGTGATCCCTTTGACTCTTAGACCTATCAGTGTGATCAATTGTGAACTGAAGATGATCACTTGGACCAGTGAGATGGCATTGGTACATGCAATCTTGATGGGATTGTATTGGAATCCCCTGGCACATTTCTAACTCCACCATTTGGGGCAAGTGTGAGTGAGCATGTCCCAAATTATACATCTCCTCCCTCTCTCTCTCTCTCTCTCTCTCTCTCTCTCTCTCTCTTTTTTTGACAGGCAGAGTGGACAGTGAGAGAGACAGAGAGAAAGGTCTTCCTTTTGCCGTTGGTTCACCCTCCAATGGCCGCCGCGGTTGGCGCGCTGCGGCCAGCGCACCACACTGATCCGATGGCAGGAGCCAGGGGCTTATCCTGGTCTCCCATGGGGTGCAGGGCCCAAGGACTTGTGCCATCCTCCACTGCACTCCCTGACCACAGCAGAGAGCTGGCCTGGAAGAGGGGCAACCGGGACAGAATCCGGTGCCCCGACCAGGACTAGAACCCGGTGTGCCGGCGCTGCAAGGCGGAGGATTAGCCTAGTGAGCCGCGGTGCTGGCCTTCCTCCCTCTCTTATCCCCACTCTTATATTTAACAGGGATCCCTTTTCAGTTAAAATTTCAACACCTAAGAATAAATGTGTGTTAATTACAGAGTTCAACCAATAGTATTAACTAGAACAACAACAAAAAAATACTAAAAGGGACAAAGTATTAAATTGTACATCAACAGTCAGGACAAGGGCTGATCAAGACAGAGTATACTTTTAAGATAAAAAAAGGAATGCTGAATATTTCATTATTATTCAAGTGTGGTGAGGCCAACAGCAGGAGATGATTGCTGAAAGAAATATATTTCGTCTCAGTTCATATAAGGAAACATCACATCACATCATAGAGGGCCCCACAGAGGAGCCCCAGCATGGGCCAGGGGCAGGGGAAGTGAAGGGAAAATGTAGTCAAGGCAAGGGCATCTATTTTGGCTTCTTTGTGAAGGAATAGTCAAGACAGGGTAGGAAGGTTTAGATTTGCCTCATTTCATTCATTCCCATGAAATCTCAAGCGTAGGGGCTGTCCTCAGTTGTCTGGTACCTGACTCCATATTGGAAAACAGTATGGAGAGTCCTCAAAAACTAAAAATAGATACCAACAGTCCCACTGCCGTGAATATATCCAAAGGAAATGAAATCAGCAAGTGTCTCTCTCTCTCACTGTCCACTCTGCCTGTCAAAATTAAAAAAAATAATATGATGTATTTTGAAATAAATATAATTCTAAACAATTAAAATTATATGTTTGTACCTGTACACAAGAATACACACACACACACAAACACACACACATTCCTGGAGGTAATTTATTTTCTTTTTCATTCATTCACTACTCCTTGCTTTCAGTCTTCTGATTCAGAATTTTGTTTATCTGTTGTTAAGTTTATAAAATTGGTCTTCATTTACTCCTGTGACCATTGCCTTGTCCATTTGCTCAGTTATCTTTGTCCGGAACACATATCTCCTTCACTGTCAACTTGATTGTCTGTTAGATGTTCACCTCAAACCTCACCTTTCTTTACTCTTGTAAACATTGGAATTGCTCTCTGTGGTTTACTCATCCTTGGAAAATTTTTAAGGATACCCATAAGGAAGAAGGGACTAGAGATTAAGTAAATTTACAAAATGCTACATTTTAGATCTCGGTTGGAGACTCACCATGCATATTAGACTTTAAGGCATTACAAACTCACACAAATAAATGTCTTGAAATTTTAAAGGAATTATCTAATGAAAGAAGGTAACCATTTCCTTATAAAGTCCCATAGTTCCACTTTCAGGGCACACATGGAACACTGTTCCAAAGGACGTCAACATCAGAATTGCTACCTTTGAGGGTATGGCAAAGGATACATAACCTTGGTACCTCTTGGTACTGTATCCCCAAGATTTGCTACTGATTCAGTAGATTCCAACTACTAGAACTTGTACCTATACTACTCTAATGATTAATAGCAGCAACTTTTTGAGATAAAGATATGGGTTTCTGAAAAGATCCCAAATGTGTCTGTGTACTGATTGTTTCCTAGTTGTCAGTCATTTCATTAATTTATACTTGAAAACAATTCTCATGGCAGAAATTATTATTCCCATTTTATAGATAAGGCAAGTGAGACTTAGATAAGTAAAGGAAACTGTCCAAAGCATACAGCACTGTTTGTGAAATACAAATTCAAGATTAGCAACAAATTTCACCTTAACCACTATAGGAAACAACTCCACGTAGGTAAAAATTAATGAAACCGAGAGAATGAAACGATGATTATAATTCAAAAAGCCATTAGGCAGAAAAAAGTGTATCACATGAGGTACAACAGTTGACATTATGGGGAAGAGTATTTAAAGTTTACATGGAGCATGCAGTGACTATCTTTTTGAAAGTCAATGAAAAATTGATTTAGACACAGCCTCTGAGAAAGACCACTTAGATCTTCACCTAAATCCAAGATTTCACTTCATTAAGTAACCGTTCTTTAAAATGTGGCTTATGTGTCTCACACCAGAGTCACCCTCTGTCTTGATGCTCATTCTATTCTATGAAAAATTCCCTTCTTCAACATTGCTAAACTTATCTACATCTCTGAAGCCCAGAGAATACATGTGTGGATAGAAGAGAGGAGCCATGAGCCATAAGTAAGAGCTGAAACCAACATTTCGAGACATTAGCCAACCAAAAACTTCTTGGAAAAGATCCCAGACAAATAGGATTATATCAAGCTAAGAAATTCAGCATAACAAAGAAACAATTAACAAAGCATGAGACAACAGAATGGGAGAAAATATTTGCAAAATATGCATATAATAAAGGATTAATATCCAGAATATATAAGGAGTTCAAGAAACTTAATAACAAAAAAAACCAAACAATCCAGTTAATAAATTGGCAAAGGGAGCCAGCATTTTGGCATAGAGGTTAGAACTGCCACCCGTAACACTGGCATCTCATATGGATCCCAATTCGTGTCCCCACTGCTCCACTTCTGATCCGGCTCCCTGCTAATGGCCTGGGAAAATGAGTGGCGGATGACCCAAGTGCTTGGGCTCCTGCCACTCACATGGGAGACCTGGAAGGAGCTCCTGGCTCCCAGCTTTGGCCTGACCCAGAGCTGGTCATTGTAGCCAACTGGGATGGAAGATCTCTTTCTCTCTCTCTTTCTCTCTCTCTCTTTCTCGCTCTTTCTCTCTTTCTCTCTCTCTGACTTTAAAATAAATAAGTAAATCTTTAAGAAAATTTAAAAGAATAAAAATAGTAGAAGTTCATGTTAATTGCCAAGGTTGAAAACATTCCTAGGATATCGGAAACTTTCAACATAATCCTTTATTTGTGTTTTCAAGTCAATATCAATTAATTAGAAAATTCTATCTCATTGGAACCAAATGATTCTTATGGCATATTTGGACACTCCTAATTTAGAGACAGTTTTCAATTAACACAGGAAAGCATGAATAAAATTGCCTTATTCATATTAGTGAGATCTTTTAATTCTGAAAATATACTATAAAGAAGTACCACAAACTAGATAATTTAAATGATAGAAAAGTATTATCTCAGTTGTGGAGAATAGATAGAAGTCTGAGACTGAAGTTGCTTCCTATGAGGGGTAATGTCTTCCATAGCTCCACATAGCTTCTGATGAATAACTAGTAACCTGTGGTACCTCTGGACTATAAGCATCACCCCCATCTCTGCCTGCATCTCAACATAACATTCTGCCTATGTATATGACTCCAAACTATCCCCTTTGAAAAATAGATTGGTCATATTTAATTAGGGGCCCATTCAGTTCAATTGTTTCCTCACACTAACAACTAATTACACCTGCAACAATACTATTTCCTAATGAGATCACATTGCAAGGTATGACCTCAAGATATGAGTTAGGAGGGACAGCACAATCCTACCCATAACACACACTTATTTGGTTTCATTGCCTATAAGTGTCCTTTACAAAAACAGAAATGATTGCAATGGTATTATTTTGCAGAAGATATTTAATTTTGAATTTGTTGTTAATCACCTTATATAATTTCAGAAGTCCATAAACTTCTTTCATTTTCAAATGAACTACATGTGCACATTTATTATCTGTGAAATATTAAATTATCTACAATATAGGGAATAACATTTCACATTAAACCACAAATCATGGCAATTAATGGTCACACTTTGGATTTATAATGCATTAATGGGTATTTTTCCAAAGAATACCTTCATTATTCTGCCCTGCTTGAGTGGATACTTTAAATTTAATTTGGATTCCCTGAGTTCATATATACTGGCATTAGAATTTGCAGCTAATAATGTGGATGTTAGCAGGGATTCAATACTGATTAGAAAGTTTATTTAGGTAATTATGCTTCAATTCTATTTTCTTGAGTATCATAGCACTATGGGAAATAAGAAGGCTTAAATGATTTTAATGGAACTGGGAAAACTACAAATTTCAACTTTTAAAGAATCTCAATTCATATACTTAACGTTTATACTTAACGTTTATACCTAACGTTTTCTTATTTGTGTAGCTCTAATAAAAGGTTGCTTCAAAGAGTTTGTGGAAAAATTAAATTGAAAGATGAGAATTAACTGTAAAGCTTTTTTTTTTTTTTTTTTTTTTTTTTTTTACAGGCAGAGTTAGTGAGAGAGTGAGAGAAGAGAGAAAGGTCTTCCTTCCATTGGTTCACCCACCAAGTGGCCAGTGCTTCCTCCTGGTCTCCCATGTGGGTGCAGGGCCCAAGTCCTTGGGCCATCCTCCACTGCCCTCCCTGGCCACAGCAGAGAGCTGGACTGGAAGAGGAGCAACCAGGACAGAATCCAGCGCCCCAAAGAACTCGGAGTACCGGTGCCGCAGGCAGAGGATTAGCCTAGTAAGTCATGGCACCGGCTGTAAAGCTTGTTTTCAAATAGCATTTTATTATTTGCATGTCTGTGTGGTTCAAATTGTGGAAATCTGTACTTAATATAGAGTTGTTCTTCTGTATATAAAGTTAATTAAAAATTGATCTTAATGAAGAATGAGATGGGAGAGAGAGTAGGAGGTGGAACAGGAGTAGGGGTGGGTGGGTGGGTATGGGAGGAAGAACCACTGTATTCCTAAAGCTGTACCTTTGGAATTTGTATTCATTAAATAAAAGCTTTCTTAAAAAAAGAAAAGATAAGTTTTGGAGCAAAATGTTTTGAAATCCATGAAGTTTTTTCATAATAAGTTTTCGATGAGCTTTTTGAAGATCCACTCAAATAGATGTAATTTTCTACAATTCAAAGAACTTGGAAACTTCTTGACTGTTTTTCCACAATTTCAAAAAATCACAAATTTACCTACTTTGTAATTTTATCTAAAACTTACATTGTCATGGAGAAAAAGCATTTGGCTCCTCATAGACTCTCTACATAACTGGAGTACCCTCACAGAAAAAAAAAAAAAAAGCTGACAAAAATAAATCAGCTTTAAAGTAATTTCTTAGTTGGAGGAATGGCCTTTATGATGTATCTTATCTTGTCTTAGATAAGATTGGATATTTCCAAGACACATAAGAGACCCAGTTGTGAATAACCAATGTGAGATGGCAAACCTTGCTGCTGACTTAGCAATTTACCCTGTTAAATGCCATATGGCAGTCGACCTAAACTGAGGCTTTTTTTCCTCCACTTATAAACTAAGTGAAGGACTGGGAGTTGGTCATTAGAGTGTTATCTCTTCTTCTCCCTTTCTTTGGACTTTGGATATTTCAGGGATCAAGGTTGGGCAGGCAGGATTCAACATTAGTACTACTTTCTATATCATTGCTGCTTTGTAGACAAGAAATACCAACTGAAAAGTAAGAGTAAAAAATAGCTTTGTAGGTGAAGTAAACTGTGTGTTTTCAAGGATCCATTCTAAAGTTACATTACATACTCATGTGTTTTCTCAACTCCACATGTTTCTGTAGAATGTCAATTTCACTTGATGTGCTTTCTGTATGTCCAATGTTTAGCATACTGTAATCCTCACCGGTTTTCTGACTAACCTCATAAACTCTGTAAAAGGAAACTTCACTGATGAGAAAATAAAAGGAAAACAGTGGTTTTTTAATGAAATCTTATTGAGGGTTTATACTGAACTACAGTTTTATTAGCTCTACAATAAAAAAAAATCCTCTGTCCTGTAACCCATCACACAAAAATTATCAAGGGCTGAGTGTGACTAGAGATTTCTCCCTTATAAAGAGACAAGTATGTTAGCTCATCATGTTTCCAATATGCTTTAACTGAATGGTGACACTTCAGACAGGGCATCCCAATTAGTCACCCATTGGTAGCAATACAAACACACGCACTTACTTTATGTACCTCAGTAAATCTGTCAGTGAACTAAGGTGTGTTGCTTTTTGCAGTGTCTTTTCCTGTATTAGATCACACCAATGTATAATCATGCACATCTTTTGGTTGGGAAGGTGCTGTCTCTTTTTATGCTAAGGCAAAGTTGTACCCACTGTACCAGTAGTAGCTAGGGGCCTGTATCTGAAGTTCAGGTCTTTTGTTTCTCCAGTAGTTTAAGAGAAAGTCAGCATCTTTGCCAACAATAAGGTGTTCACACAATTCAGGTTTTATGATTGAGATAAGACTTTCAAAATCATCACCTTTGGTAAACATCTTACAGAACCTTCTTCTGTCGCTGTTATATTTATTGAGTCCTCTTATGTCCTCAGTTTCTTACCTAATGGCTTTGGCGTATAACAGGGAAGAGTTACCTACCAAGTGAAAAGGACTAAAGAGAATCCACCTGTCATTTGCTTTGTTTCAACAGTTACAAAATTCAAACTTACTGCATGTTGTTTCTTTTGCAACTAAATTCTGATACTAATATAACCTCAATGTAGAAAATAAAACAGATAATGTGTTGTTGAGTACAAAGCTCTTGTATACCCCCAATTAATTTCCCCAGTAATAATTGGCTAAGTGAATTTAAATAATTGGGAAATTAAAGTTAGATGGAAAGTCAGGAAAGAATGTTTTCAAAATTTCCTTTCTCTTGAATTCATAGGCAGTGACACAATTAGATTGTATAGTTTTCCACAGAAATATGTGTTATATATAACACATATTACTGTGAAAACTACAATATATATATATATATATATATATATATATATATATAAAACTTTCTGATAGTGAGGAACTGTTGACTGTCACATTTAGTACTGCTAAATGAAGTTAGGTTTTCCTCCTGTACAGTCCCATGACAATATAGGAAATTGATATTCAATGTTTTCTTATCCCTCCTTCATAATCCCCTATCCCTCAAAAACTGGTTGAGTATTACCTTCTCTGAAGATAATTTTAAAGCATCATTTAGTAAATAAAGTTCATTGTAGAAATAGTGAAAATGCCTTTTCCCCCCTAATTAACCAAGACTAAGTGTTGGGTACTTACTCTGTGAGATGCAATATATTCAAACCAAGAAGAGACTAAATTGCAACTTTTGATTTACCTTGTCAACAATTTATTCTCTGTCTATGATTTAAATTTCTATCAAAATAACACAGCTGAAATGTGACGTACTGAATGGACTGAGATGACTGATGGTTCCAGTTTGATCAAAGAATATATGTTTGTCCTAAAGTGGATTACCATTTTCTATTTGGAAATGTTACATCCTAATAGAAACCAGTTTTGACATTTTTTACCTAGAAATCTTTTATTTAAGGTATACAAACTTCATGCATTTCATATATACAAATTTAGGAACATAGTGCTTCTTCCCACCCTACCCTCACTTTGCCCACACTCCCACGTTTCTTCCTCCTCCTTCTCCTATTCTCATTCTTAGATTTTACTAAGATCTGTTTTCAGTTGACTTTATACTCATAAGAGTAACCTTACACTACGTAAAGTATTCAGCAAATAGCGTGAAGAAAAATTAAAAAAAAAAAACTTTATTCTTCAACAGTCAAGACAAAGGCTATTCAACATCATCACATCTCAAAGTGTCAGTTTCACTTCTCTAGATTATCTTTTAGATACTCTATTAGTTAATACAAATCAGGGAGAACATCTGGTATTTGTCTTTTGGGAACTGGCTTATTTTACTAAGTATAATTGTTTTCAGTTGTATCCATGTTGTTGCAAATGATGGGATTTCATTTTTTATGGCTTAGTAGTATTCCATAGTATTTATATACCATAATTTCTTTATCCAGTCTTCAGTTGATGGACATCTGGGTTGATTATATATCTTAGCTATTGTGAATGGAGCTGCAATAAAAATGGGGGTACAAATCACTCTTTTAAAGGATGGCTTCTTTTCATTTGGGTAAATTCCTAGGAGTGGGATTGCTTGGGCATATGGCAGGTATATTTACAGATTTCTGAGGTACCTTCATGCTGTGGTTCTGACATGTTTTAAGGTACATCTCAAATTGCCCATTTTTCCCTTAGGTTTGGATATTGACTTAGTAGCTCATGTTCGAAATGCATTAATTGTCCTTTCCTGATGTCCAGGCTTATGAATGTATTTTTTCACTGCCTGAAGTTTATTTCTTATCTCAATTGGGGGGTAAGACAATTTATTTATTTTTATTTCTAAATTGGAGCTACTCATTATTCTGAGTTTTCCTGGAAGTGAGACTTTGGTGTTGTATTGTTTGTTGAGTTCCTCCATTAAAATGTAACATGTTATGGCTGCCATCATGGTGCACACTGTGAATGCTGCATTCCATATAAGCATTAGATTGAGTCCCAGGTGCTCCATTTCTGATCCAGTTCCCTGCTAATGTGACTGGGGAGGAAAGTGGAGGATGGCTCAAATGTTTGGACTCCTTCCATCCACCTTAGAGATCAGGTGGAGTTCCAGGCTGCTAAGTTCAGCATGACCCAGCCCTGACATTTGCAGTCATGTTGGAAGTGAACCAGAGGATAGAAGATATTTCTCTATTCTGCCCAGTATCTCTCTCTATCTCTGTAACTCTGCCTTTCAAATAAACATATAGGAAAATCTTTCAAAAAACAAAAAGAAAGAAAGTTGTCAGGGTTGGTGACATGGCACCGTGGGTTAAACTGCCTTCTGCAATGCCAGCATCATTCCACTATGCAGGTTCCAGCCCCAGCTGCTCCACATCTGATCCCGCTCCTTGTTAACGCTCTTGGAAAGGCAGTGGAAGATGATTCAAGTACTTGGGCCTCTGTCATCCATGTGGGAGACCCAGATGGAACTCTTGGTTCCTGGCTTCAGCCTGATCCATCCCTGGCCATCATAGCCATTTGGGGAATTAGCAGATGAAAGATCTCTCTCTTGCTTTCACTCTCACTCTCGCTCTCTCTCTCCCTGACTCTCCTCCTCTCCTCTCTCTCTCCATAACTCTGTCTTTCAAATAAAGAAAATAAGTCCTTTTTTAAAAAAATGAAAAAGACTAAGATAAGCAATAAGGAAATTTCCAAAGGAGGTCAGATGTCTCTTCGGGAAGATCCAGGGATGTAAACACCTCTTTGACCTTCATTCTCCCAGATCCATACCTAATTTTCCCAGAAAACCTAGTGCAAGATAGGGTGTGACTGCTTAAATGTACATAAAAGGTATCTCTTTTACTGTATTGCTAAAACAGACACATGGCATATATACGTGGGAAAGTCATGTTCTAATTTGAAACCTGATATGGTAGTGTGGAATCAAGTTTTAAGGACTTACAATATTTGGCTATTTTTAGTTTTTTACACTTAAATGTCCTAATGAATTAACCAAGCATGGCCATTTCAGAAACACTGTGCTACTTCAAGTTCATAGATCAACATTCCCAGCCGCAAGGAGGTCTTACCTATTTCACTTGATGAACAAGCTACCTTCTGAATGTTTTGAATCACATTTCTGCCTTAATCCATTCAGTCATTAATTTAGGTTTGAAATGTCTTCACTTTTTACCCTTCCTTTTCAATCTCTTGTAGGGTGAAGTATGGATAGTGGAATACTTCTCAGATGTTCCTGTGCACTTACTACAATACTTATTGATGTTTCAGAATTGTTCTTGCTAAGATCTCCAGTAATCTCCGAAGCAATGTATTTCTTCAGCTCTATAATGCCAAAGGTTAAAGTACACATCATCATTTTAATAATAACCTATTAGGAAAAAAATAGCATCAGAAAAATTGTACATTTTGATTGAAGGATACATAATTACAAATATTAAACTGTGAGTTTATCCTAGAATGAAAGAAAAATGAAGCAATGAATGACCGTTAATCCTTAACTCTTGAGCATTTTGTAGACTCTCTTGACATTCAGAACTTCCTTTTCTTCTAATCTTTTATTTGTCCAATGCTTGCTTCTTCCCATCCCTCTTCGCCTTTGTCATAAGCTCTCCTTACCTAACATCCCAAGCCCAGCTCTTCAAACACAGACTTTTCCACATTTCTTTACTTTTCTCTCTTCTTGTTTAATCTGATTTATTTTCCTTGAGCCATACCACTCTCAGCCAAAATTATAACTACCACCTTACATTTAGAACACTTTCATCTTTTGCAATTAGTTAATTTTATATAAAAAGTGGAATGACAGAGGAGGGGAAGACAGAGAGATCATCCATCTACTGATTCAATCACAAATGCTTACAAGAGCCAGGCTGGGTCAGGCCAAAGCCAGGAGTGGAGAATTAAGTCTTGGTCTCTCATGTGGCTGCCAGGGGCCCAAATACTTGTGCCATCCCTCCTACCTCCCAGGGTTTACATTAGCAGGACATTGGAATTGGAAGCAAGACCAGGACTTGAATGAAGGCATTCCAATATGAGATGTGGCTATCCCTAACAAAACATTTTTTTTAAACATTAGTCTTATTCTTTTTTTAATGTTTTTCTTTTTTTGCTTTTATTCTTACTCAACTTATGCTTTTTCTTTAAGATTTATTTATTTATTTGAGATGCAGAGTTACAGACAAAGAGAGGGAGAGACAGACAGAGAGATCTTCCATCCACTGGTTCACTCCCCAAATTGTCTCAATGGCCAGAGCTGAGCCAATCTGAAACCAGGAGCCAGGAGCTTCTTCTGGGTCTCCCATGCGGGTGCAGGGGCCCAAGGACTTGTGCCATCTTTTACTGCTTTTACAGGCTGTAAGCAGTTAGCTAGATCAGAAGCAGAACAGCAGGAACTCAAAGCAGTGCTCATATGGGATGCCAGAATCCCAGGCAGAGGCTTAACCTACCATGCCACAGTGCTGAGCCCCCAAGTGATATCTTAACTGCTGCACCACTCCCATTTCACTTTGATCCTTAGGGATACATGTTTGCCTTGTTTTATACGTGTTTTTCTTCCATTAACCTACTCTTCCACTCCTCTAACTTCTAATGAGTACCCAAAAACTGAGTATTCAACTTGTCAAAGTTATTTAGGGGTTTTCCTCTTTCCCATGGATTTCATTAATTCTTAGTTCAGATTCATGCTACTTTTCAGTATATCACCAAGAGCACTTCTGATTCCCTATCTTAACTTTAGCAAATCCATTCTTCATACTAATACTTAAACAATTCTACTAAGGTTCAAAGTTTGTTATGACCCTTTCACTGCTTAGAAACCTGCCATGGGGCTCAATTGCTGACATAAGAAAATTTATAGTCCTTGATCAAGGCCACACTAAACTACTTAAAGCTTCCAAAGTACATACTGTTTCAAATCATACTGGTCTTCCCTTTACCAAAACTATCATTCTCTTTACACCAAATCATTCAGAAAATTCTTATTCAATGTACTAAAGACATTGGTAATGAAGAACAACCAAGAGTTAACTAAACACATCCCTTCCTATTGTCCCCCTACACATGAACATGTTCCACAAAGCTGAAATGCAAGGTAAAGGAAGAAATCTTGAATGAAATCTATTTAACTTCTCAACTAATTGATACCTGAATTTGCCACTAGACATTTTAGTTAAGAAACCAACAAACTCCATTTTTTTCATGCTTAGATGTCTGTTAGTTACAACAGAATTAATATCAATTAGTATAGACAGCCCTTTTTTAACCATAAAGAAATATTAAATATTTAAGGAGGTAAATACCCAAATTGGACATTATGCAAAGCATTCATGTACCAAAGAATGATATAGTACCCATAAATATGTATAATTTTTAAATGATTTATTTATTTATTTGAAAGGTAGAATTTCACAGAAAGAGAAGGGGAAGAGACAGAGAGAGAAATCTTCCATCTGCTGTTTCACTCCCCAAATAGCCAACACTGGGCCAGGCTGAAGCCACAAGTCAGGAATTTCTTCAGGGTCTCCCATATGGGTACAGAGGCCCACAGACTTGGGCCATCTTCTGCTGCTCTCTCAGGTCATTAGCAGGAAACTGGGTCAGAAGTAGAGCAGATAGGACTGGAACTGGTGCCCATATGGAATGCCTGTGTCACAGGTGACTTTACCCGCTATACCACAACACGGGCCCCAATATGTACAATTTTATATGTCTGTTTATATACCTGTTAAATTTTATTTTAAAAATAAATTATATGTGTGTGAGAAAAGAAATAATAAATAAATTTATTACTCAAAAGTTATGTCTGTTAATAAAAGCTGAGCAAAACTTGTGACTCATGCATCTCTTAGCATCATGCAATTATAATATAGTATCACCGTAAAAATAGAGTGTAATTTGGGACATATCATTAAAGGTTATCTTTATATCTTTTCTGATTTCTACTGTTGTTCATTTTTTAATTTTTAAGCATAACAAGTGATAAGATGTCCCAAGAGAACTTGAGAGATGTTAGCAAAGAGTTAATTGATAGCTCGGTAGCTGGTGCTGGCCTTCTAAGCAAGAGTCCAGTTTACACTGGGCAGATGAACAAAGAAGATGAATATCTCTAACTGCTGTTCTCCCCATTCAGGAATGTCCAGTGATTGTTGACCCCAGTAAGGAAAGCACAGCATCTTTCACTAAGATGAGAAATCATTAAGCTCTTCTTCAAATACTAAGATAGGAATCATTCAGATGAATGCCTCTATTGGTCACTAGCCAAGTGCCGTGTCCAATGCAAACATGTTTGCCCAAGATCAAAGTGAAATAGGAGTGGTTTTATTAGAAGAAACTGAACAGAATTATATCTGGCTGTTGCTTTTGGGTTGGATCCCATTCCTCTTGATGCAGCTGTAACTTCCAGTAGTGCTTTTGCTTATACATTTTGGTTTTAGGAAGAAACCTAGGCCATTCAGCAAGTTGAAAAATTTGAAGACTGAAGAAGGCAGATCGTGGTAGAATGAAGCAATCCTAACAAGTAAAGACACAGCATCCTTTATCTCTGAGGCACCCCAGTTTGTGAGGAATTTCAGTTGCACTAAGAGGTGCAAGACTGCCCCAACTTATGAGCTTGGACTGCAAGAACACACAGAATGCTAACTCACCTGTTGTTGTCCAGTGGAATTTTTGATCTAGCACCTGTTACCATGCTTTCACAGGTCTGCTGGGTTATGATCATTCAAGGGATAAAGAATAAGTGTTGAATGATGTGCTCTTTCGCATCTCAAATCTAATCTGTATGAAAATGCAAGATATCTCAGAAATCCCTTGACTCTCTTAAGCTCTATTTCTCATCCCTCAGGGATTCAGGGGAAGGTCTGATAGAAGCAGGATCTGGCAGAGTTTAATATGGGGGGAATGATATACAGATGCAGTTCTCCAAGAATCTCTAACTTGAGCCACATTTTGTAGCCACATTCATACAACCTGCCCTACACCCCAAGAGCTCTAGTGACTCTGGACACCTCGCCAAGCAAGCAAACCATATCACCTCTGTCTGCAGCCACACCTTGGCTCACTTTGAGTCCTTGGCCCAGAAGGCTCGCTCCACCTCTTTTCATCTGGCTTTTATTTACCTGAAGGTCTGCAGTGAGCTAAGTGTGTTTCCTCAGTGGTCCTATAAACCATTGGGTGCCAATCTCACTGTAAGCAGACTCACTTCTTAAACATAGATGTGCTTTTGCATCAGTGATTGAAAAAGTAATTAAGCTCTGCATTTTTAACAAACGTCTTCAGAAGATTCTTAAGCATAGCCTAAGATCATTGATGAGGTATGTACAGAAGACCCTCGAAACACGAAACATGGCTGAGAAGTCCTTTGCATCTCTCTTTCTCCCTCTCTCTCTCTCTCTCCCTCTCTCTCTCTTTGAGATGTAAAATCAAGATTTATTTAAGTCAGAGACTTCAAGTCAGAGTGGCATGGAGGGGGGCTCCAAGAGAGGCAAAATCCGAAGGGGCTGGTGATACTATGTTTTTAAGCACAATTTTGGGGAAGAAAAAAACTTATCAGCTTGACATTCAGTTACAAGACAGGGACAAAACCCATCAAAAGACCTGATCTGCAATGTTTTTACCCTGGCTGGCTTACTCATGATAAAACAAAAGAGCCATCAAAGAGTGGAATACCTAATTTGTTTTACAGTAAACTGTGAGCTCAGAAGGGTGGAGTCACCACTCCCTTGCTATTCTCAAGAAAGATTGTAAGCTCCTAAGTAATGGGGCAAACACTTTTAATCTTGCTAATGGTAACTTTTTGGGAAAGCAAATGTTTTGCACCCTCAATTCCACTGAGGCCAACCTGACTGTCTATTGACCCATCTGACTCCTCACATTTCCTCCTCCAGAAGAATGGGCCTAACTTCTGTTAGGAGGTATGGGACAATGACCTCTCTGGCTTCTTCAAGCTGAGTAGGGTTGAAGCATGGAATGGCAGTCAAGACAGGGCTCCAGCAGGAGGGAGACTCAGTGCCAACTTGCAGAAACTGCTTCCATCCAAGGTTTCATGTGCATGAACATCTAGAATTTCACTGTTTCACGTCTGGAGAAAACAAATCTAACAAGCAGATTAAGTTCACAGGGAGTAAAACAGTTATTATTGGAGGATCTAAGAAAGGTGATGTCTAAACCACAAGGAAGTTTTTCCATTGAGAAGCAAATAGAAACTGACAGGAGGGGATTGATAATAATCAGGTAGGCTTGAAGGCCTGGCCAGGTATAAGGCCCAGGCCTACCTTTCTGTTCACATGGGGTGTTTAAAGAGGCAAACAAGGAAGGTGTGAGCCTCCTTACACAAGGCACCCTGTTGACTTTTATTACCCAGCTGGTCTGGGAGAAGAGCTGGCCTGAAGAGAAGGCAGGTGACATCTCTAAAGGAAATTAACGGTTGTGCATGCAATGTTACTGACCCTACTTGGTCATCCCCTCAGCAGTGGTGGTTACTTTGCAAGTTGGGTCAAGTAAAGGGTTTTTTTCAGGTTAGAGCTAACACGGTCTGTGACTCTGACCCAGGAGTCCATCAACCCCCAGGGCAGTTCCATTTCCATTGACCTAGCTCTTGCCTGGCAGAGCTGCCAGGGCTCTTCAGGAGCTGACATCTGTGTCCATCTGAAGCCCTGGCTTTCCACATGGAAAGCCAATGCCATTTGCAGTGGGCTGGCCTGCTGGGTCTCCTTGATGTAGATCACTGGGTAAAGCAGTCACTAATTGGCCTGCCACCCATCTTTACATTGTTCATGCTGCCCAGCTTGCTGCTTTTCCTCCTGGTAAAGAAGAGCACAGAGGCAGCCTTTACTGTCAGCCAAGGGGGTGCTCTGTCCCATCTCTAATCTTTGGTGGCCTAAACTAGAAATCTATAGTCACAGGCATGTTCTGATAGTGGCTTTTCTGTGAAGTAGACAGAGCTAATGAGGAAAGCTGTGTACTCACTTTAAAACAAACATAATGACCACTGCACACTCTCTTAACAATCTTAGCTCTTTCTGGGTATGTGGTTATCTCCCCATAAGATTTCATCCTTTTTGATTATAGAGCCTGTGTGGTACCACTCTTTGTGCCATTAGCACTTAACTCAGGATCTCACATCGATTAAGAGTCCAACAAATGTCTTTTTGATTAGAACTGATTTCTAAAATATCATAGTGGATCTTTTATGTGAATAATTTTTGATATTGATGAAAGTAAAAACAACTCCAGTATATAGACTCAGAGTTGTAGCATATAAAAAGGCAACTGATTAGAGACAAGCAGCCAAATTCCAGATCCTATGATAAATGCTTTCCTTAAATTTACTTGATTAATATCCAGTAGAACCATGTGTTAGAAATATTAGTACCCCTATTTTTAAGGCAGAGTTATTGAGGTTTAGGAAGGTTAAATATCCAAACAAACATGACACAGCTATTTAGCCAGTTTTATGCATTCCAAAGGCTATGCCTTAAATACTACATAGGAGTATACTACATACATTTTTAAAAAATATTTATTTATTTATTTGAAAGTCATAGTTACATAAAGAGAGAGGAGAAGCAGAGAGAGAGAGAGAGAAAGAGAGAGAGAGGAGGGAGAGGTCTTTCATCTGATGGTTCACTCCCCAATTGGCCACAGATCCGAGACCAGGAGCCAGGAGCTTCTTCTAGGTCTCCCATGTGGGTGCAGGGGCCCAAGGACTTGGGCCATCTTCTATTGCTTTCCCAGGCCACAGCAGAGATTTGGATCAGAAGTGGAGCAGCTGGGTCTTGAACCGGTGCTCATATGGGATGCCGGTGCTTCAGGCCAGGGAGTTAATCCACTGTGCCACAGCGCTGGCCCCTCTAAATACATTTTAAGGCAGCCACATGGCATAGATTCCATTGGAAATACTGTAAAGAGGTTCCACTGTCTTTGAAATTATGAAGGTACAATCCCACTACTGGTTATTCCAACCAACAGATTTACTGGCTCAAGCTGCAGCTCCCACTGCCCTCCCCCAAAATTCTGATTTAGGCAGCCCTTGATGTCTACATAGTTGAAAATGTTATGATGTCCTCGTTCAAGTAGAAAAAATAAGCATAATGTAATACTCATGTTTTCATTCAATGCTCCTCTATTTTTCTTTGTGCAATGTTGCAGTAAGCAAAGCAAATAGGAATTATAGTCAAGACCACTAGATTTTTTTCATGAATAAAGTGATAAAAAAAGATTAGTGAATGCTGTATTTTCTTTTTTAAAAAAAGATTTTATTTATTTATTTGAGAGGTAGAGTTACAGACAGTGAGAGGGAGAGACAGAGAGAAAGGTCTTCCGTCCGTTGGTTCACTCCCCAAATGGCTACAACGGCCGGAGCTGCACCAATTTGAAGTCACCCGGGTGCAGGGGCCCAAGGACTTGAGCCATCTTCCACTGCTTTCCCAGGCCATACCAGAAAGCTGGATTGGAAGAGGAGCAGCCAGGACTAGAACTGGCGACCATATGGGATGCTGGCACCGCAGGCAAAGGATCAACCTACTGCACCACCGTGTCGGCCCCAGTGCTGTATTTTCTAAGCTCTTGCATGTTTGAGGCCTACATTTTTATACTAATTCAATTTAAAAATCTCTGGATTATACTATGTTTTCCTCAGGACTTAGGTGCATTATCTCTGGCAACAGATTACAAAAAAAAAAAAAAAATAAGGACAACCTGTTTTTTTCCCACTTTGTATATAATGTGCTTTACCTGACAGCACATGAAAATGTTACTGAAGTGAAAGACGTTCAGGTAGAAAATCCCCTGTGTTTATCATTCTTTATCAAAGCTTGCAAAAATCTTGAGTGTCATCTCAAGATCTACATGAACACTTCCTTTCCTGGAGTGACTGATGATTGTGATCTGTGTCCATTTGTTCTGCCTTTCCCCCTTGAGAACATCATTTTATAAATATCATCTTTCCGTTGTCCATTGGTGTCATCTTGTCCATAATTTTTTGTAGATTATTGATATATATATAATTTTGTATGATTTCTTCAAGCATATAAAGAAGGAATCTGCTGAGCATCTTGAATTCACACATTTACATCTTCCAACAAAAGGAAAAAATTGGGCAGTTACATACATAAATTTTTTCTCTTTCATATTTTCACCCTCTTCCCTGTCTGGGACTCCAATTACAAGTACACTAGATTTTTTATTTTTATCTTATATATTTCTGAGTTTCTGCATTTTTTTGAAGATTTGTTTTATTGATTCGAAAGGAAGAGGGAAAGGCATCTTCCATCTGTTGGTGAAGTCCCCAAATGGTCATGATGGTATTGGGCTGGAGCAGGCCAAAGCCAACAACCTGGAAAGCTATCATTGTCTCACCACTTGGATGGCAGGGGCCCAAGCACTTCAACCATCATCTGCTGCCTTCTGAAGCACATTAGTAGGGAGCAGGATTGGAACTGGAGCAACTAGGACTCAAATAGGCCCTCATGTGGGATGCCAATGTTGCAAGTTGCAGTTTAACCTACTGTACCACAGTTATGCATATTTCCAGTCTCCTTTCTATCAGGACTTCAGATTAAATATTTTCTTTTTTTATTATTTATTTGACAGATAGAGTTAGACAGTGAGAGAGAGAGACAAAGAGAAAGGTCTTCCTTCCATTGGTTCACCCCCCAAATGGCCACTACAGCCAGGGCTATTCCAATCTGAAGCTAGGATCCAGGTGCTTCCTCCTGGTCTCCCATGCAGGTGCAGGGGCCCAAGCACCTGAGCCATCCTCCACTGCCTTCCCGGGCCACAGCAGAGAGCTGGACTGGAAGAGGAGCAACCGGGACTAGAACCCGGCGCCCATATAGGATGCCGGCACCACAGGCGGAGGATTAACCAAGTGAGCCACAGCGCTGGCCCCTAAATATTTTCTTTTTTCTTTAATTAAACTTTTATTTAATGAATATAAATTTCCAAAGTACAGCTTATGGGTTACAATGGCTTCCCCCTCCCAAAACTTTCCTCCCACCCACAACCCTCCCCCCTCCCGCTCCCTCTCCCCTTCCTATCACATCACGATTCATTTTCAATTCTCTTTATATACAAAAGATCAGTTTAGTATATATTAGGTAATGATTTCAACAGTTTGCCCCCATATAGCAACACAAAGTGAAAAAAAAAATACTGTTGGAGTACTAGTTATAGCATTAAATAAGAGTGTACAGCACATTAAAGACAGAGATCCTACATAATATTTTTTTTTAAATTCATTAATTTTCTATGCCATTTCCAATTTAACACCAGGTTGTTTTTTTTTTTTTTCATTTCCAATTATCTTTATATACAGAAGATCGATTCAGTATGTAATTAGTAAAGATCTCATCAGTTTGTACCCACGCAGAAACACAAAGTGTAAAAATACTGTTTCAGTACTAGTTTTTTTATAGCATCACTGCACATTAGACAACACATTAAGGACAGATCCCACATGGGATGTAAGTACACAGTGACTTCTGTTGCTGACTTAACAATTTGACACTCCTGTTCATGGCGTCAGTAATCTCCCTAGGCTCTAGTCATGAGTTGCCAGGGCTATGGAAGCCTTTAGAGTTCGCTGACTTTGATCTTGTTCCGATAGGGTCACAGTCAAAGCGGAAGTTCTCTCCTCCCTTCAGAGAAAAGTACATCCTTCTTTGATGGCCCCGTTCTTTCCACTGGGATCTCACTAACAGAGATCTTTCATTTAGGTCTTCTTCTTTTTTTCTTTTCCATGGTATCTTGGCTTTCCATGCCTACAATACTCTCATGGGCTCTTTATCCAGATCCAAATGCCTTAAGGGCTGATTCTGAGGCCAGAGTGTTGTTTAGGACATCTGCCATTCTATGAGTCTGCTGTGTATCCCACTTCCCATGTTGGATCGTTCTCTCCCTTTTTGATTCTATCAGTTAGTATTAGCAGACACTTGTCTTGTTTGTGTGATCCCTTTGATTTTTAGACCTATCTAAGCCATCGAATGTGAACTGAGATTGATCACTTGGAAGAGTGAGATGGCATTGGTACATGCCACTTTGATGGGATTGTATTGGAATCCCCTGGCACATTTCTAACTCCATCATTTGGGGCAAGACTGATTGTGCATGTCCCAAATTGTGCATCTCCTCCCTCTCTTTTTCCACTCTGAAATTTAACAGGGATCACTTTTCAGTTAAAATTTAAACACCTAAGAATAATTGTGTGTTATTTACAGAGTTCAACCACTAGTACTAGAACAACAACAACAACAACAAATACCAAAAAGGATAAAGTATTACATTGTACATCTAGAGTCAGGACAAAAGCTGATCAGGTCATTGTTTCTTATAGTGTCCATTTCACTTCAACAGGTTTCCCCTGTGGTGCTCAGTTGTCACCCATCAGAGAAAACAAATGATATTTGTCTCTTTGGGACTGGCTTAATTCGCTCAGCATGATGATTTCCAGATTCCTCCATCTTGTTGCAAATGACCGGTTTTCATTGTTTCTTACTGTTGTATAGTATTCTATGGAGTACATGTCCCATAATTTCTTTATCCAGTCTACTGTTGATGGGCATTTGGGTTGGTTCCAGGTCTTAGCTATTGTGAATTGAGCTGCAATAAACATTAATGTGCAGATGGCTTTTTTATTTGCCAAATTAATTTCCTTTGGGTAAATTCCAAGGAGTGGGATGGCTGGGTTGTATGGTAGGGTTATGTTCAGGTTTCTGAGGAATCTCCAGACTGACTTCCATAGTGGCTTAACCAGTTTGCATTCCCACCAACAGTGGGTTAGTGTCCCTTTTTCCCCACATCCTCTCCAGCATCTATTGTTGGTAGATTTCTGAATGTGAGCCATTCTCACCGGGGTGAGGTGAAACCTCATTGTGGTTTTGATTTGCATTTCTCTGATTGCTAGTGATCTTGAACATTTTTTCATGTGTCTGTTGGCCATTTGGATTTCCTCTTTTGAAAAATGTCTATTGAGGTCCTTGGCCATTCTCTTCAGTGGGTTGTTTGTTCTGTTGTTGTGGATTTTCTTGATTTCTTTGTAGATTCTGGTTATCAACCCTTTATCTGTAGTATAGTTTGCAAATATTTTTTCCCATTCTGTCGGTTGCCTCTTCACTTTCCTGACTGTTTCTTTTGCAGTACAGAAACTTCTCAATTTGATGCAATCCCAAATGTTAATTTTGGTTTTGACTGCCTGTGCTCCTGGGGTCTTTTTCAAGAAGTCTTTGCCTGTACCTCTATCTTGCAGGGTTTCTCCAATGCTCTCTAATAATTTGATGGTTTCGGGTCGTAGATTTAAGTCTTTAATCCACGTTGAGTGAATTTTTGTGTAAGGTGAAAGGTATGGGTCTTGCTTCAAGCTTCTGCACATGGAAATCCAATTTTCCCAGCACCATTTATTGAATAGACTGTCCTTATTCCAGGGATTAGTTTTGGATCTTTGATCAAATATAAGTTGGTTGTAGATGTTTGGATTGATTTCTGGTGTTTCTATTTTGTTCCATTGGTCTATCCATCTGTTTCTGTACCAGTACCATGCTGTTTTGATAACAACTGCCCTGTAGTATGCCCTGAAATCTGGTATTGTGATGCCTCCGGCTTTGTTTTTGTTGTACAAGATTGCTTTGGCTATTCGAGGTCTTCTGTGTCTCCATATGAATTTCAGCATCATTTTTTCCAGATCTGAGAAGAAGGTCTTCAGTATCTTGATTGGTATTGCATTGAATGTATAAATTGCTTTTGGGAGAATAGACATTTTGATGATATTGATTATTCCAGTCCATGAGCATGGAAGATTTCTCCATTTTTTGGTATCCTCTTCTATTTCTTTCTTTAAGGTTTTGTAGTTTTCATCATAGAGATCTTTAACGTCCTTGGTTAAGTTTATTCCAAGGTATTTGATTGTTTTTGTAGCTATTGTGAATGGAATTGATCTTAGCAGTTCTTCCTCAGCCGTGGCATTGCCTGTGTATACAAAGGCTGTTGATTTTTGTGCATTGATTTTATATCCTGCTTCTTTGCCAAACTCTTCGATGAGTTTCAGTAGTCTCTTAGTAGAGTTCTTTGGGTCCCCTAAATAAAGAATCATATCATCTGCAAAGAGGGATAGTTTGAGTTCGTCCTTCCCCATTTGTATCCCTTTAATTTCTTTTTCTTGCCTAATAGCTCTGGCTAAAACTTCCAGAACTATATTGAATAGCAGTGGTGAGAGTGGGCATCCCTGTCTGGTACCAGATCTCAGCGGAAATGCTTCCAACTTTTCCCCATTCAATAGGATGTTGGCCGTGGGTTTTTCATATATTGCTTTGATTGTATTGAGGAATTTTCCTTCCATACCCAGTTTGCTTAGAGTTTTCATCATGAAAGGATGTTGTATTTTATCAAATGCTTACTCTGCGTCTATTGAGAGAATCATATGGTTTTTCTTCTGCAGTCTGTTAATGTAGTGTATTACGTTGATTGTTTTGTGGACGTTGAACCATCCTTGCATACCAGGGATAAATCCCACTTGGTCTGGGTGGATGATCTTTCTGATGTGTTGTTGCATTCTATTGGCCAGAATTTTATTGAGTATTTTTGCATCTATGTTCATCAGGGATATTGGTCTGTAATTCTCTTTCAATGCTGCATCTTTTTCCGGCTTAGGAATTAAGGTGATGCTGGCTTCATAGAAAGAATTTGGGAGGATTCCCTCTTTTTCGATTGTTCTGAATAGTTTGAGAAGAATTGGAGTTAGTTCTCTAAATGTCTGGTAGAACTCAGCAGTGAATCCATCTGGCCCTGGGCTTTTCTTTGTTGGGAGGGCCTTTATTACTGTTTCAATTTCTGTGTCAGTTATGGGTCTGTTTAGGTTTCCTATGTCTTCCTGGCTCAATTTAGTTAGGTTGCATGTGTCCAAGAATCTGTCCATTTCTGATAGATTTCCCTGTTTGCTGGCATACAAGTCCTTGTAGTAATTTCTGATGATTCTTTTTTATTTCTGTGGTGTCTGTTGTTATGTTTCCTTTTTCATCTCTGATCCTATTGATTTGGGTCTTTTCTCTTCTTTTTTTAGTTAGTTGGGCCAATGGGGTGTCAATTTTGTTTATTTTTTCAAAAAACCAGCTCCTTGTTTGGCTGATTTTTTGTAATGTTTTTTTGGATTCAATCCTGTTGATTTCTTCTTTGATTTTAATTATTTCCCTTCTTCTACTGGGTTTGGGTTTGGTTTGCTGCAGATTTTCTAGATCCTTGAGATGACTTGAAAGCTCATCTATTTGGTGCCTCTCCAATTTCTTGATGTAAATTTTCCTCTTAAAACTGCTTTTGTTGTATCCCATAGGTTTTGGTATGTTGTGCTGTTATCCTCATTTACTTCCAGAAAATTTTTGATTTCTCTTTTAATTTCTTCTATGACCCATTGTTCATTCAGGAGCATGTTGTTCAATCTCCATGTGTTTGCACGTGCTCTGGGGATTCCAGAGTTGCTAATTTCCAATTTCATTCCTTTGTGGTCTGAGAAGCTGCATGGTATGATTCTAATTCTTTTGAATTTGCTGAGACTTGCCTTATGGCCTAGTATGTGGTCAATCCTAGAGAAGGTTCCATATACTGCTGAGAAGAATGTAAAGTCCTTAGATGTAGGATGAAATGTTCTGTAGATATCTGTTAGATCCATTTGGGCTATAGTGTCATTTAAATCTGCTGTCTCCTTGTTGATCTTCTGTCCTGTTGATCTGTCTATCTCTGAGAGTGGAGTATTGAAGTCCCCCAGTACTATTGTATTGGGGTCTAAGTCTCCCTTTAAGTCCCTTAACAAGTCTTTTAAATAAGCTGGTGCCCTGTGATTAGGTGCATATACATTGATAATTGTTATATCTTCCTGTTGAATGGATCCCTTAATCATTAAATAGTGCCCCTCTTTGTCTCTCCTGACAGTTTTTGTGGTAAAGTTTATGTTGTCCGATATTAAGATGGCTACGCCCGCTCTTTTTTCATTTCTGTTGGCATGGTATATCTTTTTCCAGCCTTTCACTTTCAGTCTGTATGGATCATTTTTGGAAAGATGAGTTTCTTGTAAGCAACAAAAAGATGGGTTTTGTTCCTTAACCCAATCAGCCAATCGGTGTCTTTTAACTGGACAGTTCAAGCCATTAACATTCAATGTGACTATTGTGAAGGAGTAACTTTGCCCTGCCATTTGCCAAAGATATTTTCTAATATATGCTTTGAGATTCCTGTGATCTTTTGCTGTGAGGTTTCCTTCCTTTACCTTCCTTCATATTGGTTACCGTGTTTCTGTGTTTCTGTATGTAACACATCTTTAAGCATCGTTTGCAGGGCTGGACGAGTGGCGACAAATTCTTTCAATTTCTGTTTGCTGTGAAAGGTCTTTATTTCACCTTCATTCACAAATGAGAGCTTTGCAGGATATAATATTCTGGGCTGGCAGTTTTTCTCTCTTAGTACCTGGGCTATATCTCGCCATTCTCTCCTGGCTTGTAGGGTTTCTGATGAGAAGTCAGCTGTAAGTCTAATTGGAGATCCTCTGAGAGTAATCTGGCGTTTCTCTCTTGCACATTTTAGGATCTTTTCTTTGTGTTTCACTGTGGTGAATTTGATTATGACGTGTCGTGGTGAGGATCTCTTTTGGTCATGTTTATTGGGTGTTCTATGAGCTTCCTGTACTAGGATGCCTCTGTCCTTCTCCAAACCTGGGAAATTTTCTGCTAGTATCTCACTAAAAAGGCCTTCTAATCCTTTCTCCCTTTCCATGCCTTCAGGAACTCCTAGAACCCAAATGTTGGGTTTTTTAATAGTATCCTGTAGATTCCTGACAGTATTTTTTAGATTTCTGATTTCTTCTTCTTTTCTTTGATTTGACTGTTTCCTTTCCTGTTCTCTGTCTTCTAATTCCGATATTCTCTCTTCTGCTTCACCCATTCTGTTTTTAAGGCTCTCTAATGTGTTTGCCATTTGATCTATTGAGTTCTTCATTTCATTGTGGTTTTTTGTCACTATCTCAGTTTCATGTTCTACTAGTTGTTTCATTTCATTTTGATTCCTCCTTAATATTTCATTTTCACGGGAGAGATTTTCTATCTTGTCCATTAAGGATTTCTGTAGTTCAAGAATTTGTTTTTGAGAACTTCTTAATGTTCTTATCAATTTTTTGAGATCTGCTTCTTGCATTTCCTCTATCTCTTCATCTTCATAATCTTGCATTGGCGTGTCTTTCTCATTTGGGGGCGTCATAGTGTCTTCCTTGCTCTTGTTACCTCGGCTTCTATGTTTGTTGTTTGGCATGTTGGAGATAATTTATGGTGTTTTTTTTTTTTTTTGACTCAGTTGGGAGTGGAGTTGAGGGTAGTTGAAATCTGGCCTCTGTGAGTATTCGTTTCATCTACCCCTGGGACCACACAAAGAGTTTATGCAGCCCTCAATGTGTTCTCGAGTTTTGCTAAAGTTACTGAGTTTGGCTGCACTTTACATATGTAAAATCGCGGTGCTCTTTGTTTTGCTTGGTGAGTGAAGGGAGAGGCCTCTGTCCCCCCCCCCCCCCAATGTCTCGGGTTTCTGAGGTCTTACCCTCCTCCGTTGGTTCCCGCGCTGGCGAGATTCTGTGGCTCGTCTCCCACCGCTCGGCTCCTCTCCCGCCGCTCGGCTCATCTCCCGCCGCTCGGCTCCTCTCCCGCGGTTGGTTTTCCACGCGGTGGGCTCCCTGTAGGTCCTCTGTGTCACATCCACTGGATCCAGAAGCGTTTCCTCTGCAGTTTTTTTCTTGAGTCTTTTCCTGAGGCTACAGTAATTCCACTTTTATGAAACTTTATTTTCCCAAACTACGGCGCACGTCCTCACTATCCGCCATCTTGGCTCCGCCCCTCCCTAAATATTTTCTAATAGATATTTCTTCAAGATCACTGAGTTTTTCTTCTGTCATTTCCAATCTGCTGGTAAGCCTATCTAGTGATGTCTTTTATTTTTGATTTTTTTTGGTATTTCAGAAGTTTCTTTTTTATTCTTTTTAAACAGTTTCAATTCTTCTATTGAGATGTTCTATATTTTCATTTATTATAGGTATGTTTTAATGTACATTTAAAAATAAAACTTTTTTTACAATCACTTTAAAATTCTTTCCTGCCAATGCTAACAAACTACTCATCTTGGAATGGTTTCCATTCACTACCTTTCTCTTAAATGTGAAACAATTTTCTTGTTTCTTTAAATTTTATATTGTACCCAGGACATTAATATATATAGAAGAGAGCAAATTCTTTCACTTTTTCTTGCAGACTAGCAGTATATTGTTGTAACAGACAGAAAACTTGGCCGAACTGAAACTCCAAAATCTGATATCAAATTCAATTCTTTTAGACTTGGGTACTGCCCATAGTCTGTTCTGTGTATGAACAGTTCACATGTCAGACAGATATTTGGACAGAGTTTGCATGGACTGGGGGCTTCCTCTATGTGACCCACCCTCTTCTAGTCCCCATCTCACTTTACAGATGCAAGGTCTCCCAATTGTCCATCCTTGGGTGTACTTAGGTTCTAGCTGCCCTTGCTTGTTTCAGATTTGGATATGTTCTCAGATTAAAAGCCACAAAGCACAGGAAACCCACTTAGTGCTTCTCTCTTCCTTTGTGTGTCAGCTACATACAATCAGTATCTGCTTGCTTTAGTTTGTTTTATGGTACATTCAGGTAATTACTTTTTACATATCCTTCATGGCCTATATTTGTTATTTGTCTGATACTTGAGAGTCTAGTAGCTACTTGGTTAATGTAATAGGAACAAGCTGTCATCCCAGGCATGCTGGAGCTTTTTGTGACTCCTGTCCAGAAACCTACCTCTTCTCACCACCTCCATCCTTATCCAAGACACCACCACATCCTTCTTGAGTTACTGTGCTACTCCAATGTGGAGCCCAGTTTCTATACAGCATCTCCGGTAGATAATTTTCATCAAAGCAGCCAAAGTGATCTACTTGGAACAAGTCAGCTCAGGTCATTCATCAGTCCATAATTTTCCCTATCTCCCCAGAGTGAGATCCAGCATCTTTACTCTGTCTTACCAAGTCCCTCCCTGTCTGCTTACCATTAGTAGCTGTGATTTCTTCTGCCTCCCCCACCACACACACATACTTAACTCTAGCAAATTGCTGGCCACATCACTTTCCTAAAAACACCTCTAGTTAGTGCCCCCTTGGACCTTGGAGTCTCTGCACTTATTCTTCTCTCCACACTACATAATTGCTCCCAAGCTTGGACTCCTTCCCACACCTCCTTTACATATTTGATTAACATCACTGTCTCAGCTGAGGCTTTACTTTTTTTAAAAAAAATTTTTTCTCTTTCTTTGAAAGATGGTTACAGAGAGAGAGAGACATAGACAGAGAGCCAGATATTGCATTTGCAGGTTCACTCCCCAAATGAATGCAACCCCTGGTGCTGGGGCAAGCTGAAACCATGAGCCTGAAACTCCATCCTAGTCTGCCATGTAGGTGGCAGGAACACAAGAACCTGCACCATCTTCGACTGCCTTCCCAGGTGCATTAACAGGAAGTTTGATCAGAAGCAAGGCAGCCTGAACTCAAACCAGGACTCATATGAAATATTGGCATCGCAGGCAGTGGATTATCCCTTTGTACCACAACACAGTGAGGCCTTCTTTGACCATCTTATTTGATCCCATCTCTCTTAGTCTCAGACTTCACCCTCTATTTGCCTGGCTTTACTTTTCTCCACAGTGTGTGCCATCTTTCCCATTTATTCATCAATGGTTCATCCCTGCCAGTGAAATCTGAGTTCCATACAAGGTCCTGTCTGTCCCTGTTTCACTCACTGAAGCATGCCAGTGTCTAAGATAGTGCTTGATGTTCATGGAGGACTCAGAGTTTTTGAATGTATCATTAATTACATTGGCAAGGTCTTCAGCATCTAGATCAAAATATCCAATTCAAAACTATCCTTGAGCTTATATATGAATAAATAAATGAATGAATATTCCAGTGATTCTTTCTGTGGCAGGGGTTATACAATTTTTCTAATTATCTTGAATTTATGTACAACATCAAAACCTTCCTTCCAGGTAACCCAGTGCCCTCGTGTTTAATAAGCTTTCCCTTATCTGAAAGCAGTATAAGTTTAAGTCAGCAGTTGGGCAGCTGCTTCATCACAGTAGTGGACTGTGAACCTCATACATTTTATACTGAACCAACGTCTGTGGAGTTTCTATAATTCTCTGTTAATCTTAATTGTGCCTTATTTGGAGTGAAAGTCCCCACATATCAACAAGACTGAAACTCTAGTCGAATCTTCTTGAGCTTTGTCTTTACAACCATTCAATAAACATAAGGGTGTCTGCTTATATATGGTATTTAAAAAAAAAGAATCTCAGTGTAGTGTCACATGAATTTGAGCTGGAATCTTGGCTCTGCCCAACCCAAGACAAAGTATGTGACCTTGAGCTGCCTGCTGAATACATTTCTCATCTGGAAAATGTAAGAAGTATCCTATCAACCTATATGCTGTTTGTAGAAACTGCATAAAATAAGGTATATAATATAGCCAATACAAAAATGATTTTAAAAACTAATTTTCATTTTTATTCCTCTTCCTTTATGCTACCTTCATTTGTTTTATTTCTGCTTTTAGAAATACAAACCTTTTGTATCATTAACATGAATGACTAAATCCAGAGATTTTATTAGGTTAAAAATATCATCTTTGAGAGCTTCACGGGAGTACAAGGTGGAATCATTACTAAAAACTAGCAGACCCTGCACTCTGGTAAAGGCATAAGTTTCAACAGTCTCACGGGTACCCAAAGAAAGATTTTCAAGTCACTTGTATTGACCCAGTAATCTACTGACTTTCCTAAAAGTTCATCCAATGAAAAAAAGCATCTTTAGTCTGTTTTGGGGAAAAAGAACAAGCAGTGTACTGAGCTTTCTCCAAGAACTGTCTTTGCCCCCAGGAAAAGGGTTTCTGGGTAGCTAGACTCTGCAAATATTTGCTGAATAAATGAAAGAATAAATACACATATGAAATAATTAATTAATATTATTGCAGAGGCTGATAAGTGTCTCTGTGGTTTTGGTCTTTCAACAACCACTTAGAAGGGAAAGGAGAGCTGGGAAGGCAGCCCTTTGAGTTGTGCAGGGTGTGCCTAGTTCTCTAAGCCTGGCACACCAATGAGAGACTACGTCACTGTTTTGCTACCTATTGCCATAGTAATCATGGGTATGGCCACAGTAGCTGAAGCCCAATGTCAACATTGCCCCCATTCATCTGGTTGAGCCTTGTTCATCCCCAAAATTCATTCTTTTCTTCTTATCATTCTGGCATGTATTTATATTTTTCCTGGGAAGGGATCCAAAGTAATTAATGAGATTGTGTTAGTGTATATAAAAAGGAAGAATCATAGAACTCATTTCCTTTATGAAAACTATATATTTCATCTCCCTTTCTTGGTGTTTAGTACAACACCTCTTGCTTTAAGAATGTCCCTATCAAAAACTAAGAGAAGTTGCCATAGGGATTCTTCCATTGAACTTTAAGCAGAGATGACTTAAGATTGTGAATTCCTTAAGATTTGATATCTTCCTCAGTGTTTTTCAATTCATGTTATTTAAGAGACTCCCTTAATAAGATGAATTCAAAAAATCTATAATACAATTTAGTATAATTCAAATTGCCTTATACATCCTACAAAGGATTTCATTACTAAAGGCCCTAGAGATATTCATTAATTTGTAGGCCAACTGTCAAGATATTCTTCAACATTTATTGCAACAGAAGAATAGTCATGAGGCTCTGCTAATTTTTCCTTCAGCCTTTGATGTTAATTTCTAATTTTATCATATATTTCCTCATTATAAATTATTATAAATTATTGTTATTATACCATCATAGATTGCTACTAAAAAGAAGAGTTAATATATGCAAAATGATTGGAAATGCTAGCTCCTTTTTATCATTATTAGTCAAATGTTATTTTATATTTAAAGTATTTCTTTACTCCATAGAGCAAAAACAACTCATTATCATTTCTGCTTTCCAACATTCAATCTCAATTTGTGACCACACTACATTCCATGAACTTTGTGTTTTTATTGGTGGGAATTAGCTGCATATTAAAGGTTCAGACAAACAAGGATAAGAAAGATGAGGACAATATAAGCAGAAGGATGAAAGCAACATAATAAGAATCTGAATTTGTTAATATTATATTGTAAGCTCATAGAAGACAGAGATTATACCATCTATGCACTTATTATTTGGGCATTTGGAGTATTGTCTTATGTATGATTAGTGCCCCCAAAATCTGAATGCAAAAATGAATGAATAGGTAGGGCTGGTGTTGTGGTAGAGTGGATTAGGCCAACACTTACGATGCTGGTATCTTATATTGGCACAGTTTGTGTCCCAGCTGCTCTGGTTCTAATCTAGCTCCCTGTTTATGTACCTGGGAAATCAGTGGAAGATGGTCCAATTACTTGGGACCCTTCACTCATGTGGAAGACATGGAAGAAGCTACCAGCTCCTGGCTTTGAGCTGGCCCAGCCTTGGCCATTGTGGCTATTTGTGGAGTGAATGAGCAGATGGAAGATCTCTCTCTTTCTCTCTTTGTGTGTAACTCTGCCTTTCAAATAAATAATAAACCTGTTTTTTTTTTAATTTAAAAAATGGTAATTTGTTGACCCTCTGTTTTCTGCCGACCGGTGATGCATTTCCACACTTGTGCAATGTGAAAGTAAGTAGAGGCACCAGGAATGCTCATCCTTGGGCACACAGTGACAGGATGAAATGCCATCCCTAGGGGATCATTCATGCTGTGGTGTACATTCACATGGCGGTGAACAAAGCAAAATGAACACCCGTGCTTTTTAGAACCAAACATGGGAAACTAAGAGGTGTTTGGCTGATTTTTAAATAGAATACAAATTTTGAATAAATGGGATTAAGCTTGAGAAATTCAAGGTTTTTCCCACTTTTCACTTAGATCTAGACTCCCAGCACTGATTTTTTCCCCACAGCCCCATAAGTAGACATCCGCCTCTCTTTCTAAGCAATGCTGAAGAGCAGACTTCCTCAGACTTTTTGACCAGGATCCACTTAACTAAGAGGAAAATAAAAAGAAAATGCAGATTCTCTTTGATTTGCCATGGAATTGCATCCCTATAAGCCCATTGTCCATTGAAAATGCCATCATGAGTGCACTTAATACACCTTGCCTACCAAGCATCATAGCTTACCTTAGCCTACCTTCAAGGTGCTCAGAACACCTACATCAGCCTACAGTTATAAATTGCAAGATAGTATTGTAGCACATGTTGGGAGCCTGAGGAAAAGATCAAAATGCAAAATTTGAAGTATGATTTCCCACTCAGTTTTTGCCCCATTATAAAGCCAAATCATTGCAAGGCAGCGATGCTCTCTATGGTCTGCTTATTTCACTGTGCTATAGAAAAAGCTTTGTGATGGGAAGAACTAGAAAGGAACAAAAGAACAACAAAACACGGTGGTAGCAATTTAGAAATTACTTAGAAACAGAGCTATCATGAAAATAATGCAACTTAAGAGAAATTCTACAAGTCAGCAGTACTGAATCAGAAAGCCACTGAAAACCATAACTAGCTTAAAACAATCCTAGTGTTATCATCAGATCAGGGAACTTTCTCTGAAAAATTAAGAAATTCCCTTTTCCTGAGTGTGTTAGATGCTTTTGCCAATCGTCACTTGGCATGGAGCTTCTTAGCAGGTATTAAATAACTGCTCTCATGAAGCATAATAATTTTTAATTTATGGGCAACAAATTATAATCCTTAATAACTCACTTACGAAATTCTCCATTATTGAGAAAAAAATTGTTTGAACAAAGGAACGATGTGTGTAGGAATTCCAAACTTTTCTGAGTCCTGAAAAATGAGAAATGGAGATTCGGAACTGCCCTGGGTCTTTAGACCCTGCTGTAAGATCAAAGGGTTGCTCCGCCAGCCATGGTATACATTTTGGTGCCACCTGCTGGCAAGATGTGACATGCGCATACAGAAGTTTATAAACCAAAGTACTTAGCACATGTATGATTCTATGTCAAAGACTGCTGAACACAGCAGATACAGTGGCAAGCAGAACAGAATAACAGCTCCACTATTAGGGCTGGTAAGCAGTAGTCCAGGAATCACCACAGACGGACCAGAAGAAAAAGATCTTAGTCTCAGGGATCAAGGAGGACTGTCGATGTGGTCAGAGTTCACTAGGTGAAGGGCAGGCTAGGGGAGACCAAGGAGAACACACTGCAGAGGAGGGAATCTGGTGCATTTGCGGAAGTAAGGCAAAGACATGGTGGCTGGCCCTTGAAAACTGAAGGAAAGGTAGGGTGTTAATGGTGAGGAGATCCTTACACTATCCATCCTTGTGATAACATTGCTTTACTTCCAGGAAGTTTGCTAAGTGTCCATAGATATTAACCTTTCAACCCCCCTAAAAACTCTATGAAGAACAGACCATTATGAGCCTTATTTTGAAGTGACGGACCTCAGATACAGAGACATTAATTTCTCCCAAGGGCCCAGCCAGTCATTCACAGTCAGGAATCGAATCCCACAGTCCTGGTCCAGAGTCCATACTGTTCACGTCTACAGTGTGCTGCCCCTGGGGTGATGGGTGATCATGGCTGTGTGGGACATACTAACTACACAGCACCAGACAGCCATTGACATGGTCTAAGGAAAATACAACATGAATAGACTTGGAGTCCATGGAGATTATCCTGGCAACATGTAGGGAACTGGTGGGAGTAAGATACAACAGAGATGTATGGGGTTGGTGGGAAACTAATAACCTCCAAGTAAGGCCAGCACAACTGCAAGTGAGGAGTGTTGTTCTCCTGTGTGGAGGGAGCTGGTGGCTATGGGCGTGGGGAGAAGTAGACACATTTGGAATGAGTTTAGAAGCTACAATGATCAGGACCTGCTGGTGAATTGACTACGTGGGTGAGGTGGTAAAAGACAAGGAAGATTCAAGGATGACATTTGAGTCTCTGGATATAGAATTGTGTGATCCTTCACAGCAAAGAGGAACCCAAACACAAGACTCCACCTTCAGTTGCTTCATTACAATTCCAAAAATATGAAAAATGTTAGAAGTTTTAGAAATTGAAAACAGAAGACCTCTTTCTTGGAAGATAAGCTAATATGGTTAATTGACATTCTATAAACTGTAAAGAAAGCAGAAAGTGCACATCAAACATGCTGTTGAAAATCAATCTCTTCTGTCTGCTGGAGCTACTTGTCTTCCATGTTAGCCTTCTTACCAGAGTTCTCCATTTTTATATGCTAGAAATGGCAATAGAGAAGAAAAATTCTCAAGGCAAACATGTAGAGTAGGTTCTACATACACTACCACAAAGCTTCCTTAAAGGACACCGCATTGCCGTTTTTGTCAGAGGCATTTGAGAGAATGAGAAGTCTTCAGTCTTTCCAGGAACAAAGCATATAATGAGAAAAGTGGATAAACATATTGAACAAAATTAAATAAAGTAATCATGTATTCACATAGTACAATGAAAGAGTGAATACATCTATATTACGCCATTATTTAGGAAAATGCGATAAATAGATGAGACAGTTACATGAAAACAGTAGATGAAAAAACAGTGTGTTTAGTTATGTATCCATTCAAGAAATCTGTTAGGTACTCATGGAATAGAGACTTAACACTCTGTTTCAAAATATTATCACTAGTCATGTTTGCAATGAAAAATTACTGGAGTTTCATTTTTTTCATTTTTGCTTGCACATATTTTGTGTGAACATGGGCATTGGTTTTAAGCAAGAGAGAATGTAACTGTTTTCAGAAACTGTGAGAATACCATGCTCTTTATTGGATAATTCCTTAGCCTGGTTTCACAGGACCCCAATTATTGTTCAATTTAATTGTATTGAACAGCTGTCATGGACCACATGCATCAGTTGAAATGTTCTCATTCTCAAAGTTATTAAAAACATTTTATCAAAATTATAAGTGTAGCCAAATAAACTGACAAATTACAAAAAGTTCAAAATTGCTTTTAGTGATCAAGATTTGAGACAAAAGTTAAAGGAAAGAAAGTCATGTATTTAAGATAAAAATAAAATTATACAAAAGAATATGAAAGAAAACTAGCTCATAAAAAAAGAAATTTTAGCTGACCTTGGTTTAATATATGCCAAAATATTTTTAAGAAGTATCTCTCTGGATCAACAATTTTACAGACTTATGAATTCTTGGTTCTTTGTGCAATATTTTAAGGACTTTAACAAAAAACAGAAAAGGTGGCCTGAGTGATAAGGAGTTTAAATATATGACAAATGTCATCTTTAGCTTTAGAGGAAAAACCTGTGGGAAATGTGGTAAATTTGTCAGAAACTGGAAAACTTCCGATGTGAAAGAAGTGGATTCCTGCAGAGTAAAGGACACAATAAAGGCACAGATCCTGCTGGAGGTAGAAATGATGATGAAAGCTTCCTGACAATGAACTTACACAAATTCACTGCTTTCCTGATGGCAGTGGTGGTTGTATCTGAGGTCGGCCCCTGCATACTGCAAAAACTCAAACATGGACACAACTGCTTTTCAGCTCCACATCCTGGTACCTGGTACCATCAAAGCCACCGACTTCAGAAGGAAGACAGAATAATGAAGAAAAGAGGGCCAAATGCTTCTGTAGACCAACGTGAGTCCAGGGAAAGGGGAGCCTTCACAGGGAAAGAAAAAGGAGACAGCTTTTCCTCTGTATTTTTGCTTCTTCTCTCTGTGTATTTTAACACCCTGCTTTAGTTTATTTTCTGAAGTATCACCATCCCCATCTTAAAGAAGGAGCACTGTCTTGTTGAGGGATTCTAGGACACTTAGGACTTTAAGGAGGGAAGTTTGAGAACCACAATAACCACAGTGTTTGTTTAATAAACATCCTAAGACATTGCACACGGTGAGAACAAAATGAATCAAAGTGGAGCTTAGGTATCCTGATGGAATATGAATGTGTGAGTCACTGAAGGGAGGTGGGGACACAGCCTGTCAAGATGACCTCACTGGGTCCACGCTTCTCTTTCCTATACAAAGTCCTTTGATTCCTGGCCAGTCATGAAAACTAAAGTAAAATTTAAAGACAGATGAATGCCTGGAAGAGCAGACCTAGCACTGAGCTTCCAATATCTCCTCTTCTGTCCCCTCTTCTGAGCAAATACTTAGAAAAAAAGTATTTCTAAGCAGACATGGGCTATGTTGTCTACATGAGCTAGAGCAACCTGTCCTGGTGAACAGAAAGATTAGCTCTGGTTTGCTAATTAAACATAATTAAGTATAATGAGCAGATAAAAATAAGGAGCTGCAATTGGAGATAAAAAGCAATAGGATTGCTGTGTCATAGGCATAGATGTATCTTAGCATGTTTTTAAGTTTTATTTATTCGTTTGAAAGTCAGGGAGACAGAGAGAGAAAAAGCGATGAAGAATCAGGGAAAGAGAGGTCTTCCATCCATTGGTTAATTTCTCAAATGCTCACAACAGCCAGGGCTGGGCCAAGCCAAAGCCAGGATCCTGGAACTTCATCTGGTTCGCCCACATGGGTAACAGGAATCCAAGTACATGAATCATCATCTGCTGCCTTACTAGGTTCATCAGCAAGGAGCTGGATCAGAAACAGAGCAGCTGGGACTAGAACTGGTACTTCAATATGGGATGCTAGCATCCTAAGCAGGGGTTTAACCAGCTGCACTGCAACAATCACCCTTCAACTATTTTTTAAAACATAGAAATAATTATTCATTTCTGAACAAAAGAAAATGGTCAGTAGGTCAGCAATAAAGCTCCTGATAGACATTAGGTGGCATGTCCAATGCTGTATTAAGTCACAAAAGTGTTTTTATTTTGTTTCAGTCTAATGGTCTTAAAGAGAAGGATGAGGGAGTCACATCTTAGCATTTTCATTTGGAAACATAACTTCTGCTATTATCTTGTGTTAGGAAGGTAAATGAAAGAAGAGAATGTAAAGAATTATGTATTCCAAGCTCTCTCTCTCTCTCTCTCTCTCTCTATATATATATATATATATATATATGTATATAATATATATATTCTCTATATTGCTGACTTGCTGAGGTGAGTGCTCCTCAAGAACTAGTGCCACCCACAGTCTGATCATTGAGGTAGGTGATGTAATGGTCTTAGTTTGATTTCTATAAACATTTCTATCAAAGAATAGCTCAGTCTGGTGGGTTCTATGTTCACCAGGCAACGTTCTGGTATAAGTTTCCTTCATGTTCCTTTCCTACTGGAGAAGAGTGTACCTGCCAGAGGACATTATTTCTAAAAAGGACCTTTAAAAAAATAGAAGAATAAACACTACCATATTCAATAGGTTTCTCCACGGCAAGAAACATTTTCATTTCAAAACTGTCAAAATGTTAAAAAATGAAGTTGGAATTTAGCATTAGGGAATACAGAATTACATCTGCATCCTGATGTTTGCAACTCATTCTTTCAGGTTAACTCAATCTATCCTGAGAACCATACTTACATATTCTGGTTCCTAAGCCAACAAAGCAGAAGGCCAGGCTCTGGAGTATGGAATTGTGACCAAGACAGTATAATCCTATTCAGACCCTTTTTGATGACCATCCTATATTGAGAAAATAATACCTCTCGCTGGCCTTTTGTACACATCACCTGACACATTCAGAGCTGTAACACCTTCAAGGTCCTTCTGATATTACATAAACAGAAACAGCCAACCTCAGAGGCAGTAGTTTCTATGTCTAGGATGAAGCTCTAGTCTTACCTTTGTTACTTTACTGCTGTTTCACAGGTATATGGGGTAATGATTACCAATGGTACACCAGGTGCTATTAAAAAAAACTGACCAAATAAGATAAATGGTTGGAACTCTATGACCTAATTACACAGTACAGCTACTTATCACAAAAACCAGCCATATAAAAGTAAAATATCAAATTAATAGTCCTTATTCAACTTAATAATCTTGGAAATATACCAGGGATGACTCCAAAAATATTTTACATGCATAGTTGTGTATTTCTTTTAATTAAGTAAATGGGGCAGTGCTATGGGTTCAAATACCCAGCTTTGCCACTTCCTATTGATATGGCTTTTGTCAAGTTACTAAAATCAACTACATTGTCTCTTGACTATAAAATGGAAATAATCATATCCATCCGGTCTAAAGGAAAAAGAGTAATAAAGATAGAATGGCTAGCACAGAGCTTACCACTAAGTCATACTTAATATAGAGTAGTGATTATTATAATTATTAATAAGCACATAATTGGGAAGGAAGCTGACACACAGCACCACATCAGTGAGGGATGGAATAACATTCAATGGAAGGGAATGTGTAGCCATGGACTATTGAAAGGAATCTACTCTGGCCGAGACTGTGAGTTTGATAAAGAATTTCTTCAAGTGGCTGAGAGTTTGTCATGTGGGCAGGACGAAGATTTCCAGGTGTACAGGAAACATTTGTGGCAGCAAACAATTTTCATTTGAGACCTTGAAGTGAGCTACCTCCTACATTGAGAATAATTATAACATCTCCCATGAATCAGCTATAGATGATTCCTGTTGTCCTAGTCCTATTTAAACCTGTCTGGCAGAAACCAGGGGATTTCCACTGGCATTTGCACTTGGTTTATAGTCTCAAACTGGGTTTAGGTGCAAACACCATTTACCTTGAAGAATTTATTCCAGTCTTACTTGTACATCTTACGTGTTTTTTCTTCCATTTCTGACACTAATTGGAAAAGCAGCATTCTCATAGGTATTGTATTCCAAAGACAAATTCACAACAGGTGTCACAAATCCCTTCATTTTAGCCAGACAAAAGGAGATGGAGGAAAACACAGGCTAGGCTGAATAAAAATTGCAGAACAACCAGGGTCAGGGGTTATTAGTGACTTGAAGGAAAGAGAGGACCCGTCTCCCAGATTCATCCATCTTCCCCTCAGCCTTAGGCCATGTGCTCATTGCTTCCTTGTTTTGGCCAGTTTTAGATGGGGGAAGGTGTGGGTTTAGCCCTGGGTAGCAAGAAGCCATCTCCTCTCTGATGAGTCACAACCAGGATGTGTCTTAGTGGCCTACAAGCAAGCCTATGATAACATTTTCATACCACTTCTTCCCCCTTTCACTCGTGGCCACAGCTGTTGGTGCCTTTGAAATGATTCCTAATTTTGTGTCTTTAGCTCTGATTCTCTCCAAAGATGTGCTCTTATGTTCCCCGCTGCCTATAAAGGCCTTTAACTGGCAGTTCTTTCAGTACCATAACCCAACAAGAGCAAAGCCAAAGCATCCATCTAATGTCACATGTCTTCCTCCACCAAAAGCGAATTTAAATTCTCCCAGCTTCATTATTTCTGTCCTAACCTTCCCCCTTTCTAATTCTTTCAGTCACACAGGTTGACACCCTTCTAATCATCTCTGACTTTTCTAGTCCTTGCTGCCCTCAATGAATCAATCATTGAGTTCTCACTTTCAACGTCTACTAAATCTGCCCTTATCTATTTCCACCAAAGATACCCTAGCTTAAGTGCTCTTCACTTCTTATATGACCTTTTGTAATTGGCTCATAATCATAACTGATTTCCTTTCCTGTTGTCTGTTTTTGCTCAATCCATCCACACTTCACTGTCAAATCAATCTTCACATTATATAAAATCCTGGTTATATTTACAGTGGCTCACCCATGTCCCACTACTGACAACCGAGAAAATAGAGATTGCTTATCCCCTTTAACTTTCTACACATTTATCTTCCATGAATCTTGTATCTCTATCTAAATTCCATCCAGACTCAACTATAAAACTCATCAAAAACTCACCCCTTGCTCCACACCCTGGGTGGAATTCTGTGCTTTTACACTGGCTCCTAGAATTTTGCCAATAGATGATAACTCCAGTAATAGCTAGTCTCCCACAATGATACCACTCCAATGAGGCACTGTTTGTTAGCAGCTTCTATTCTTTGCATTACTGCTCTGTTGGCATTTCATTCACCTCCTATTGTAGACTGATTACATCAGTGCTCCCAAAACTGCACCTCTGTTCCTGTACTTTGCTGTAACCTTGATATTTCTCTCACTGAAGAGGCAGCATATATTTCCCCACTTCTGAATTTGGGCTAGACTTACATAGCAGCCATGAGGATGCACCTTTTTGGCCTCCAGCTCCATGAGGCATGATCAACCAAGGGCTTCAGCCTCTGGCTAAGATGATATAAAACTCATCATTGCATCTGTACTGAAGCAATGTTTCCTATAGACTACTCCCAGCCAATGACTATCCATCTGGGAGACACAGGATTTCTCTGATGGCCACCTTAAGCTTGAATATAATGCTCTAGTGACCTAGCCAAAACAGTTTCACATTGTAGAACAGTCTGGGATGCTTCCACCAGTTTTTCTCCCTTTCTCACTTGACAGGATCAGACCTGCCTTGTGGTCTCATGGGACCAGCCTTTCCAGGCTCCTTTCCCATTTTCTCTCAAAACTCTTCTCTGTAACAAAGTATAATATGCTTAGTCCAATCATAGCAGTCTTGGCATTTGCTTCTTAGACTTTGTGGCTCTTCTGTAGTGGTAGCAGATACCACAAAAGCTGAGCCTGTAAAAATGTACTTCTGCTTGCTCTTGCCTTATGTCGTCATCACAAGAAGGATATGTGCTGTGATTGGTCCCAAGAAGAGAATGAGAGCCATGTGGCACAGTGCAAAGTCACCCTAGTTATCCCATCTGAGTCCTTCTCAGTTCAGCTGCCAGCTAATTGACCCTAGACCACGAAGGAGCCCAGGTGGGATCAGCTGACCCTAACTCAAATCAGCTCAATGTCAGAGTCCTGCAAGAAATAAATGCTTATTGCTGTAATGCCAGTTTATAGCAATGGTTGCTTGTTACTTGCCATAACTGTGTCAATACAAATGTGGTAAACTCTCCAAATAAACTATCTGCCCTCAACTCTATTGAGAATAACTTGAACCAAGATAATATGTAAGCACACTTTATAAGATGTTGTGAGATACACACTCAATAGTTTAGAGTTGAAAACCTGTTCTCAGTTTCCAAGAACCCTGGGTTGAGGTACAGAACCTGGCACTCTGCATATTACCAAAGATGATGAGAAGAGGAGCAGAGACTCAACACAAAACTGTCAATTGGATTACCTGGATGCTCTCGGGTTTACAAAGAAGGCATAGAATATTACTGCTTAGAAAGGCATCTTGTCAACAGATCCCTGGGCCACTTCTCAGGCTGAAATTAAAAGTTGTTAGAGGAAGAGCAGATATCCCTTCCCTTCCCAGGGAAGATCACAAAGGAAACTCTGAATCTACTAAGACATGGTTAAAGGAAACGTTCATCTGAGTCAAACTGATTAGCCATATCAACTTGGACATATCTGTGATTGGCATGAAAGAAAAGTTGCCTAAAATGATTATGTTAATAAACCAACAAACAAGGAAACATTCTGCTTTCCTACAAGCATAAGAACAAGTAAAGTACATGGGACCTGTCCAGCTGCGCCTGTCAGCAGAATACTTGAAACAGTCAGAATTGCTACTCAACCCTCTACCCTTGAGTTATGTGAGTAACAGCTATTTTCAGGATGTGCAAATGGAGGGAGAATCCTTATCATTGTACATCTTTGGATGAGGACAGATATATGTGAACTTGATGTCCCCAGACCTTAGCTTCCTAGCTGGTACACAATAGACTTTATTTAAACAAAATCTTTATGAGTACTTCTTTGACCCAACAAAGTTTTTAGAAAAAAATTACATTTGAAAACATTTGATTTCACTTCCATTAGTCCATGTTATTGTAGTAATTCTAACTCAGTCACTAGCAAACACAATGGCTTAATCTCTCTGTGACTCAATTTCCTCTTCTAAAATTTAGAGATAATAATAACACTAACTCATAGGATTGTTATTGGATACAAAGACAAACAACTAAATATGTCAAACAGGGGATGGCATCGTGGTACAGAGGGTTAAGCAACCACTTGAGATGCCCACGTAAACATGTGGTAGTGGCTGCTAGAATCCCAGCTACTCCACTTTCAGTTCAGTTTGCTGCTGATGCATCCTGGGAGCCATCAAATGATGGCTCAAGAGCTTGAGTCCCTGCCATCTATATGGGAGATCCTGGTGGAGTTCTGGTCTCCTGGCTTCAACCTGCCCCAGTCCCAGCTATTATAGATATTTGAAGAATGAATCAATGGATGGAAGATCAATCACTCTCTCTTTACCATTCGAGGACAGGAAAATAAAATTTTTTCTTCATTAAAAAACAAATCATGTCATGCATTTCAAACAATGCCTGACTTTTGTTGTGTTTTATTAATGCTATCTAGTAAAAGTTATAATAACAATAAAAGTAGCAATAGCGGCAGTAGTAGAAGGTGGTAAGAAGAACTAAACAAGGGTATGTCATAAAACTCAGTTAAAATATGAGTATTAGAAGGCAATACGAACAGTATCAATAAATTTTTTCCACACTTGAGTGAACAGATCTTAATTATCAATTGATAGCACACACTATAAAGTAAGCTATTGGTATTTGTTTTCAGCAATATAGCCAATTAAATAATTAAAACTATTGAGAGATTTGAGTCTCTTGAAAAATAGTAAAATATCAGGCTTATCTTAAATATCTGAGTTGCAATCTATAGAGCAAATTCCACTTTGTTCTAAAATACTTTTGATACTCATATGTCTTTTCTAAGTCCTAAGTTCTGGGAAGCTCATCAAGGAGAGTTGAATGGCAGTCATCAGGCATATTTGCCTGTTGCCCAGGAGCACCTAACCTCTCTGTGTCTGGGTGGGTGGTTTCCTGTCTGTATTTGGCTTGAACCTGTTCCAGGGCTTGTGGTTTTGGCCAGGCTCAAACTGTGTGTTATCATCCTACTGCATGTTTAATAATGGTGCTGATTTTGCAATTGAGCATATGACTCCTGTGTTTCTCAGAGGAACTTATGGGAACTCTTCATGTTCTGGTTTTTATGTTCTCTTTTCACTCTCACACTCAGCAAGCTCCCCTGAGGTCCATCAAGGCTACTCTTCAAAATTAAACATTTTTCTTCATTTCAAGTTGAGAAACACATATTTTAAAGTTTGTTTGTTTGTTTGTTTATTTATTTATGTGAGAGGTAGAATGAGACAGAAAGAAAAAGAGAGAATGCTCCCATATGCTGGTTCATTCCCAAAATGCCCAGAACAGCTGAAGCTGATCAAGGCAAAGCTGGAAACTGGAAATTCAATGCAGGTATCCACCTGGGTAGCAGAAATCCAATGAACTGAGCTCTACCCTGCTGCCTCCAAGGCAGCTGAATTACAAGCAGAGCCAGATCTCAAACCCAAACATGCCAATATGAGATACAGATTTCTGCTAGGGCAAAGGCCCACTCTGAGAACACATTTTGAGTGCCAGCCTTACAGAATTATTGAATATGAAATTCAATTGAGCAAAAGCAACTAGGAAAAGGTGCGAAGTAAAAAATTTGTTTTATCTACCATGATAAAGAAAAAGGCAATAATTGAAGAACGTGAATTTGTCATGTGACTTAAACAGAGGAAGGTAAGATGTTAGTTATGAATGCAAAAATAGAGATGTGGAGGAGACTCCTTTTGTCCTGCTGCTTTTTTGTTCATTTAAAAAAGTCTCCCTTGTAGTATTATAAACATATTTCTCAAGCTCAAAATTCTATTTTCTGATTAGTAGACATGTGCATTTATTGAAACGTCACCCTGTACCCCACAGATATGTGTAATTGATGAATGTTAATGACAATTTTCTTAAACTTCTCAGTAGATGGAAACAATAACACATCTGATTTGATTACCACCCATTGAATTCACATCTCAAATTATTACCCTGTATCCTGCAAATACAAACAATTAAAATGATTTTATAAAACTAAAATTTTACCCTCTATTAATAGACCTCTGGGAAAATGATGACCAATTAGGCATCATTTACATGACATCAATGTATATGTAAGTCAATCTCTGTCTCTCCCACTCCAGTGTGTGTGTGTGTGTGTGTGTATGTATGTATGTATGTGTTTCCTTGTCTCTTCTTTTCCTTCTCCCTATGTCTTTATCTTGATAGCTAGATCAAAGTTCTATTTGATAAAGAAATAGGTAGGAGTCTGGAATCTTCAAAAATCCATTTCTTTTATTCAATAAGAATATGTTCTCAACTCATTTGATATCAGGTGCTGTACTAGACACTAGAAGTACAAATCAGAACAAGACAGACATGCCTGAAACTTCCAAAAAGCTGTTTGTAGGGAGTGTCAGAAACATAAAGAAATCATCTTGATCTTTCTCTCTTAAAATTCCTCTGACGTAAAGTTTCATGCCATCTTAATGTCACTTGGATTTTCCTTCAAACTTTTAAACTAGTGGATGGAACAATGTTACTCAAACTTTGCCAATCATGTCCTCCATGATGGCATTCCCTTGGTATATATTGGAACTTCATGACCGTATTACAAGGACATAAGGCAATGCTCCAGCCTGTATTCTCCTTCCATTTCTCCATTTGTCAGAGGAGAGCCCTGTTTCTCAGAACCACCTGAACTTATTTGCAAGTGAGCAGCACTGTTGCTATTGACAAGATTGTGCAGTTGAGACAAGAGATGGGAGGCCAAGAGTGAAGCATTCTAAAAGAATTTTTGTTTGCATTCTAAACAGGAGCACCACAGTACTCACTCAAATAATCATGGTTCCATGTTTTGTCCATTTGGAGACTTCACAATGCCTGACCTATTTTCTTTGAACTTCTCTATTATGTGGAAAGCCCTAGCTATCATCAGCAAGATTTTTAATTCTCTTAAGAAGTAAAGAGCGGCATGGGATTCTAGGCAAGTGTCCATAGTTAATCTAGTTGATTAGCTACAGATACTATTTATCTGATTATTCTATGTAGATAGCTTTCTTACTGTGCTAAGCACAGGAACTATTGAAAAAAATTGACCTCTCGAGTGCTTCAAATTATATTGTAGTCATGTTGGGCTCAGAGATCAGAGAATGTCTACCTAACTGATTATAAAAAATAACCTCTGCTATGCTTGGACTCCATTCTAATGGTGCTTAGGTAAGTAGGATTGACAAAAATGAACTTTCAATATATATGACTTAAGGAAAAACATCATTTTCTACAGCAAACTGTTATTTATAGGGCTCTCACCATAAACTTTTGAAACTATCTCTTTATGAATAAGAATACTGAGACTGACCAATAATACCTGAGCAGTAAAAATCTCAAGCGAAAAAAAATGCAGAAATTATTTATGTTAGCGTTTATGGAGGTTTATGTTTAAGAAAACCCAATGGGGGCCGGCGCTGTGGTGCAGCGGATTAACGACCTGGCCTGAAGTGTGGGCATCCCAAATGGGTGCCAGTTCTAGTCCCGGCTGCTCCTCTTCCCTTCCAACTCTTTGCTATGCCTTGGGTTAGAAGTAGAAGATAATGCCAGCGCGGTGGCTCAACAGGCTAATCCTCCACCTTGCAGCGCCGGCACACCGGGTTCTAGTCCCGGTCGGGGCGCTGGATTCTGTCCCGGTTGCCCCTTTTCCAGGCCAGCTCTCTGCTATGGCCAGGGAGTGCAGTGGAGGATGGCCCAAGTGCTTAAGTTCTGCACCCCATGGGAGACCAGGAGAAGCACCTGGCTCCTGGCTTCAGATCAGCGCGGTGCACCGGCCACAGTGCGTCAGCTGCGGCGGCCATTGGAGGGTGAACCAACGGCAAAGGAAGACCTTTCTCTCTGTCTCTCTCTCACTGTCCACTCTGCCTGTCAAAAAAAAAAAAAAGAAGAAGAAGAAGAGGACGTAGAAGATGGCCCAAGTCCTTGGGCCCCTGCACCCACATGGGAGACCCGGAGGAAGCTCCTGGCTTCGAATTGGCGCAGCTCCGGCCATTGCGGCCATCTGGGGAGTGAACCATTGGACGGAAGACCTCTTTCTCTCTGCCTCTCCTCTCTCTGTGTAGCTCTGACTTTCAAATAAATAAATAAATCTTTTTAAAAAAAAGAAAAGAAAAGAAAGAAAGAAAACCCAATGTAGGGGCCAGAACTGTGGCAGAGCTGGTAAAGCCGCCTTCTGTAGTGCTGGCATCCCATATGAACGCCAGTTCGAGTCCTGGCTGCTCCACTTCTGATCCAGCTCTCTGCTATGGCCTGGGAAAGCAGTGGAAGATGGCCCAACTCGTTGGGTCCCTGAACCCACATGGAAGACCTAGAAGAAGCTCTTGGCTCCTAGCTTCAGATTAGCTCAGCTCTGGCCATTGGAAGACCTCTCTCTTTGCCTCTGCCTCTTTGTAGCTCTGCCTTTCAAATAAATAAATCTTTTAAAAAAATAAAACCCAATATATAAATATCTGAAGGTAGAATAAATACATCTGTGGTATATTTGTTCACTTTATAAAAAAGAATTTTTGTTTTGCATGAATAATTATTTTTAAAAAAAAATTACATATGCCTGATGTTAAGTTTGGCCTTACTACTCCAACTTTTATTTATATACAATATCACTGAAAAATGCCAATTGTGTAAAATGAATCACAATCATTCTCAGAAGAGGTAGCTCTGGAAGGCCATTTCAGGAAATATAGTTCTAAATTTATAATAAGTAGTCCCCCACCCCTTTTAAAGCATAAAACCCTGAAACTAAAAAGCTATACTGAGATGCCAGGTAAGCACAATTGATTACAAGTGCAAGACCTGATGAATATCCCACAGCGATACAGTATCAAAGTAGTTGATATTTTTAAAAAGTTTCACTTAAAAGGACAAAACAAATTAAGGTAGCACAATGCACAAGACAAGTGTTCTTAGTCTGGTAAGGGAAGAGTTGAGGCAGGGGTGAACTCCCAAACCTGGGTACCAAAGCCTATGACTCATAAATTTCAAATGTACTCACCTGTGGGCTCTGGGGGCATGGTAGAACCCCGAGGAGAGAGTGAGGTCACTGTGGATTCTGTTAGGTCACCTCCCTTTTTTCTGAGAAGACCTCAGTTAATGTCAGGTCACTAATTCCTAAGAGCCTTGGCAATCAGTAAGACTAAATACATGGCTTGGTCACAGAGACCTATGACTTCATCCCCACATATTGTCTGAGAGATAAGCTTCGCCTCCCCTCCTCTTCGGTGTGGGCTTCATCCAGGTGCTCTGTTCCACTGTCCACAACTAAGACTAGGTGGGTAGGGCTGTAGGATGAGCCAGAGGCTCTCTGCTTTTGAATGCTACTAGCTTCTGGAGAGCTTCAAGCAACTGTACTCCCCTTTTTACAAATAGAATCCATGAAGCACTAGAGGTATTCAATTGGCTAATTCCTACAACTGGGGCAGGTGCTGTGGCATAGCAGGTAAAGCCACTGCCTGCAGTGGAAGCATTCCATATGGGCACCGGTTCAGGTCCCAGCTGCTCCACTTCCCATCCAGCTCTCTGCTTATGGCCAAAGGGAAAGATGGCCCAAGAACTTGGGTCCCTGTGCCCATGTGGGAGAACTGGAAGAAGCGCCTGGCTCCTGGCTTTGTGTCAATGCAGCTCTGGCCTTTGCAGCCTTTGGGGAGTGAACTAGCAGATAGAAAACCAATCTCTCTCTCTCTCTCTCTCTCTCTCTCTCTCTTTCTATCTCTTTCTCTCTGCCTCTGCCTCTCTGTAACTCTGGCTTTCGAATAAACAAAAAAAATCTTTAAAGAATATTAATTCCTAAAACTTTAGAAGGAGATATTGAAAAACCCAGGCCAATCTCCAAAAAGAATTATAGGTTAATGGTAACAAAGGCAGAACTACAGTTCTACTGTCTCCAATTGCAAGGATTAAAGCCAGAAAAAAATCCTGCAGTGAATTCTTTATATAGGTTTCAGATTTTCATTAAATTCTTTCTACTAAGCTAGAAGCTTTAAAATATGTGAGGTATTCAAAGGATGCTTTGCCTTCTGCTTACAGACATGCTATTACTAACCTAGAGATGACTGACAGGTTTTAATTCTCCTGTCAATTCTGATCAACTGGAAATGACTTCTCAGAAGTCATATTGAGGGTCCTGAGGGTTTAGACTCTAAGGAAAAATCATTTTGGAGGCCCTCAGTGAACAAGAAAGGAAAACATGGTGTTTTTGCCCATCATTTTCATTGCAAGATCAAGCAATTAGTGGTTATTTCTGTACTGATCTGGAACATTAAACTCTTCTTTAGATTGCGACTTTGGAGAGAAATTTAAAAAATAAGGGAAACAAGGAATCTACACCTTTTACACTCATCACCATTTAAAAATTTGTTGACATGGAACTATATCTTAGATAATGGTAATTACCATCACACTGCCATGTTACTTCTCCTTCTGTGAAATATGGTAGAATCACAAAAGAAAAACAAAGAATGTGGTAAAGCTCCCTTCTAATCTAAACATAAGTTAAAGCCAATCATAAATATCACAATAAATCATCAATACCTTGTCATTTAATCATAAATCAATAGCTAACTCTAAGCTAGTCAGATGAAAGTCCAGGGGGGGAAAAATGAAGTAAATCAACTTTTTAACATTTATTGGATGTAGAGTGACAGAGAGTGGAAGAGACAGAGAGAAAGAGATTTCCCATCCTTGATTCACTTCCCTATGGCCACGGACAGCTGGAGCTAGATCAGGCCAAAGTCAGGAGACACCTGTGGTTGGCAGGGACCCAGTACTTGCGTCATCCTCTGCTGTATTCCCAGGCACATTAGCAGAGAGCCGGATTGGAAATAGAGCTACCAAGACCAAAATGGGGTCAAAAGTTGTGGCTTAACACCATACCAGGAAAGTCCTTTCTTGTCCCTCACTCTCCATTACCACACTGAACAATCTGCATCCTTTTGCTATGAGTTTTGCTATGAGTTGCTCAAGTACGAAATTTCCATACCTAAATAGTCAACAAGTATTGACTGCTTACTATGTTTTTAGCACTACTATTGTAAGGATTTTTATGTGTATTTTCAATCCAAAAAATAAGCCTGTGAGAGAAGTGCTATTATCTCATTTTACAGATGAGAAAAACTGAAGCACAGGGAAGTACTTGTGCAGGGCCAAAAAGCTGGTAAGTGCCAGAGCAGGCCTTTGGATGCAGGCTGTCTGGCTTCTAGTCCTAGTGTACCACACTACTCATCTGGATGCTGCCCCTTTGGAGTGGAGACAACACAACCTGAGCTTCCAATTGAGGCAGATGCTTTTACGCCTTCTGGAGGACTCAGCTTTTTTATTTAGCTTTAAATAGAAAATAATAATTCATGACTTTCTCCTTCTCTTGCCTACCCTACAAGGGCATGATGAAGGAATTGAAGGACCTAGAACAAAAAGGAGGGACATTATGAGATAAATTGTGAATCCATTGGAAAGCCACAATCTAGGATTGGCACAGTAATAGATCAATAGAACAGCAATGAAGGATCCAGAAAGAGATCCTACCTCCAATGGAAGCTGTTTTCTTTGCATTCTTATAACTTCCTGACTGGGAGTGTTGGAGCTGAGATTTGAACTAAGATCACATAACTGAAGTCATAGTGAGGAACTAGCACACAGTACAGCTTCCTTTACACCTCCCAGACACATGTGCTTATCTAGAAATATCCTAGAAAATTAAGATAATTAAGAAATATTTGCATACCAAATATTAAATGTATTGCATAGCTACAGTAACTAAATAATGAAATTCTAAGTCCAATTGCCAGGGCTCAAAAATATTTGCTGAATTAATTTATTAACTCACCATATAGAATTCTCCCAGGGGTCAGACAAGAATTTGCCTAACATTTTAGTGTTATCAGAATTCCGTTAGTGTGCATATTAGAAATTCAGGTCTTTTCCCCTTCCCTTTCATCTTTAAACTATATATTTATTTTCATTTTATTTAGAAGACACAGTGTCAGAGCCAGAGAGAGATTTCTATCTTCTGGTGCACTCGCCAGATGCCCACAATAGCCAATACTGGGCCAGGCTGAAGCAAGGAGCTGGAACTCTGTCTACATCTCCTACATGGGTGGCAGGGACTCTACTACTTGAGTCATCACCTGCTGTCTTTCAGTCAGCACACCTACAGAAGCTGGACTCTGAAGAGGAATCAAACTCAGGCACTGCAATATGGGATGCAGGCATCCCAAGCAGTATTTTAACTGCTGTGTCAAACAACTGACCCCTTCCATCCTTTTTATACACACCACCAGGTCATTCATTCTGAAAGATCACGGTGAGAAATTTTGGCTTTTTAATTTTTTAAAGATTTATTTATTTATTTATTTGAAGCACACAGTTACAAAGAGAGAGGGAAAGACAAAGAGAAAGATCCCCCATCTGACAGTTCACTCCCTAGATGGGCAGCAATGGCCAGAGCTGAGCCAATCCAAAGCCAGAAGCTAGGAGCCAGGAGCCTGAAGCCTCCTCCAGGTCTCTCAGGTGGTGGCTGGGGCCCAAGCACTTGGGCCATCTTCCACTGCTTTCCCAGGAGCATCAGCAGGGAGCTGAATCAGAAGTGGATCAGCCAGGAATCGAATCAGCAGCCATTTGGGATGCCAGTACTGCAGATGGTGGCTTAACCCACTATGCCACAGTGCTGGCCTCAGACATTTTAGTTTTTAACAACTCTTCAGTTATTCCCAATACAAACAATACAAGAACACCCTGAAAAATATCACTCTTAAAGAAGAGAATGTTCTAGCTGATGAATTTCTGGGTGGCTGAGTTTAGTTTCCCATTGTAAATACTTTGGCTAGCTATTTTTTTGTAGGACAGCCTCTCATATGTGTGGTTATTGTGCATATTCTCAAGCAATTGACCAGCTTGTGAGTGTTCAGCAAGACTGATTTCCAGATCAAGAACTGCAGCTTTGGTCTCTTTTGTGAGCAACCAGACTGGCCCGCTCTGTGGTGCCCCAGCTTTGCAGCTTTCGGGAGCTACCAGGTGCTCCATCCAGATCAGCTCCTTTCCCCTTTCTCATTTACATCCCGGGAACAAAATCCACTTCCAACTTTTTCTCATTGTCTGCACTGGTTTGAACTAAATGTGCATTTCTTCCATGATCAACCGCTTCATTTCATCTTTAGGTATCTGGTTTCAGACTAAGCAATAACCAGCTTGTTTCTCTTCTCATACTCTTTGAACTTTCCTCTTTTAGATTAGAAATTGTAAAGATTGAGAAATGACTACATCATTCTTTTTATAAATCCACTTGCTAAAGACCCATGACTCTCACCTTGTAAAAAATAGTTTATCTAAATAGCATGAAGCAACTATTACTCAATACCATTTATGCTAAGTCATTCTTCTCACTTTCCATATTTCCAAATAAAAGCTTATTTCACTATAATTTACGCTCTTGTATCTAATACACTAGTGGATCATAACACTAATTTAATAGACCTTGACCAACATTTTTTCAAGTGAAATGAAAGGACAGGAAATGTATTGCATTATGAGTAGCTAAGGGAGGAGAGGGAGGGAGAGCTAGGGGGAGGGAGGGAGAGGGAGGGAGAGGGAAGAAGAGCTAGGGGAGGGAGGGAGAGGGAGGGAGAGTGAGGGAGAGAAGGAGGGGGAGGGGGAGGGAGGGAGAGGGGAGAGAGCGAGGGAGAGGGAGGGAAAGCTCTTTTTTTTTTTTTTTTTTTTTGCAGTTTACATTTCTTTTTAATCAGGTGCACCGACATCATCCATATACAACCTCAATCTACTGGAGAATCCAGAGCAGGGAAATCAGGAGCCAACTATCCCCAAGGTCAACCCTGCTGCAGAATAAGCCGCGGGCCACTCCATGCCTGGAGCTGAAAACGCATCTACTGAGAGGTTTCTGAGAGTGCAAACACTACCACTAGACATCAGCACCCCAAGGAGATGACACCTGTCATTCTAACAAACCAAAACACCAATCGGGCTCCACACGTGAGATTATAACGCAATCACATGAATGGCAGATGGCTGTCAGTGGACGGACCCCTGCCGGGTCTGAAGGGAACTCTGTCACTGGGGCCACCTTGCCCTGGCAAGATGGGGTTGGGTCCCGGAAGTGGGCCAACTGGATCAAATCGCGGTCTGAGTGGAGGGAACTGGCCAGGTGTCTCCCCAGGCCCAGGGATGAGTGAATTGATGGGATCTCCAACGTAGGGAAGTATTAGTCTTTGGCAAGTTCAGGGCTTGCCAAGTAAAAGCCAGAACAGGATACACCAGCTGGTCTTTGAAGAGGCAGGAGAGCTTCTGAAGATCTCTGTATATCTTGGCTGCATTTTCCCCTGGTTCTCCTATGCCAACAAAAGATTCTGGCAGGAGCTGCAATCTTTTCACACTTTAATCTCATTGTTGATTTTTAGAGTAGCGTTCACGACGACGAGGTTTCCCAGAGGCAGGCAGGTGAGCGCAGCAGAGCCTCCCTCACAGAGGGGATGCGTGTACTGCAGCCTGTACACACCACTAGCCTTCCACTGCTCCGGCATGGACAGGGCTTTGGCTTCGGTCCCCTGAGGTATGTACCCTGACTCCAACATGAGAAGATGCAGCAACAAGATCAAGGCATCGCTGGCGTTCCAGCAGTCAGCTGACTGATGCAGGGCCTCCAGCGAGTGTGGCACCTGCCCCTCCACGGCGTCGCTGCACAGCATCGGTTCTGAGGGACAGAAGCCCGTGCCCTCTTCCACATCTACAACATCTGGAATTGCTTCAGCTTCCACAGTCCATGATCCTGGTGGCGCGAGCTTTTGACACCGGTCAGAACCTCAGCCCAGAAAGGAGCCGAGACTGGCAGGAGGCCCTGCACTGGTACAACTCTGCCCTGGAGATGACGGACTGCGATGAGGGCGGGGAGTATGACAGCGTGCAAGATGAGCCCCGCTACACACTGCTGGCCAGAGAGGCCGAGAGGGAGAGAGAGAGAGAGGGAGGGAGAGAGGGAGAGAGAGGGAGAAAGAGGGAGAGAGAGAGGGAGAGGGAGGGAGGGAGAGAGAAGAAGAGAGGGAGAGGGAGGGAGAGGGGAGGGAGAGAGAAGAAGAGAGAGAGAGGGAGGGAGAGAGAAAGGGACAGAGAGGGAGGGAGAGGGAGGGGGAGAGAGAAGAGAGGGAGAGGGAGGGAGGGGGGAGGGGAAGAGAGAGAGAGGTAGAGAGAGAGGGAGGGAGGGGGGGGGAGAGAGAGGGAGGGAGAGGGAGAGGGAGGGAGAGGGAGGGAGAGGGAGCGGTAGAGAGAAGGAGAGGGAGAGAGAGGGAGAAAGAGGGAGAGAGAGAGGGAGAGGGAGGGAGAGGGAGAGAGAGAGGGAGAGGGAGGGAGGGAGAGAGAAGAAGAGAGAGAGGGAGGGAGTGGGGGGAGGGGAGAGGGGGAGAGAAGAAGAGAGAGAGGGGGAGGGGGAGAGGTAGAGAGAAGGAGAGGGAGAGAGAGAGGGAGGGAGAGAGAGGGGGAGAGAGAGGGAGAGAGAGCGAGAGGGAGGGAGAGGGAGGGAGGGAGGGAGAGAGAAGAAGAGAGAGGGAGGGAGAGTGGGGGAGGGAGAGAGAAGAAGAGAGAGAGGGAGGGAGTGGGGGAGGGGGAGAGAGAGGTATAGAGAAGGAGAGGGAGAGAGAGAGGGAGGGAGAGAGAGGGAGGGAGAGAGGGAAAGGGAGAGAGAGGGAGAAAGAGAGAGAGAGCGAGAGGGGGAAGGAGACAGAGCGAGAGAGAGAAAGAGAGAGAGGGAGGGAGTGGGGGGAGGGGGAGAGAGAAGGAGAGGGAGAGAGAGAGGGAGGGAGAGGGAGAGAGAGAGAGGGAGAGAGAGAGGGAAAGGGAAAGAGAGGGAGAAAGAGAGAGAGAGAGAGGGAGAGGGAGAGGGAGACAGAGAGAGAGAGAGAGAGAGAGAGAGAGAGAGAGAGGGAGAGGAGAGGGAGAGCAAGGGAGAGGGAGAGATCTTTCATCTGCTGGTTTTCTCCCCAAAGGACCTCAGTGGCTGAGGTTGGACCAGGCACAAGCCAGAACCCCAGGACTCTATCCAGGTCTCCCATGTGGATGACAGGGACCCAAGAACTTAGCCATTTTCTGCTGTTCTCCCAGGCCCATTAACAGAGAGCTCAATGGGAAGCAGAGCATCTGGGACTTGAATCAGTGCTCCTTTATGGAATGCGAGCAGTACTGCAAGCAGCAGCCTAATTTGCTATGCCACAATGCTGACCCCAAGAAAACTTCCGATTTGTTGAAGTTGGGTGTATTTTTCGAGATACAGCAGTCTATTTTTCTTTTTTTTTCTTTTTTTTTTAACTGAACTTACTTTAGATTATATGGCTTATTTATTTTGATTTATTTGAGACATAGAGATACTGGGAAAGCTTCCATCCATAGATTCAATCCCCAAATGCCAAAAATGATCCCTAGTTGGAGCCAAAATGAGGAGTCAAGAACTCAAATCAGGTCTCTGATGTGAGTGGGAAAACCCAATCACATGGGCTATCGCCACTGCCTCACAGGGTCTGCATTAATAGGAAGCTGGAGTCAGGAGCTGCCGCCAGGGCTTGAACCAAGGAACTCTGATGTAGATCATGGTGCTTAAGCAGCCATCTTAATCACTAGACCCACAAAGCCCATTTCTACTGACGATGACAACTTTGTCTTGATGGTAACCTGATCATCTGTTTCAAACACATGTCTCCCTTAAGTAGCCCCCAGTCAAATTCTAGAAACTTTTACTCCCTTTACATGTTCCTCTTTCCCTCTTTTTAAGGTGACCTGGATGTGAGGCACCTTGCCTATTGTCCTACAATTCTAAGAAGGATTCCTGGTCTGCCTGTTCCCTGTACTTGCTGACAACCTCTGAGAGGTCATTGATCTTGGACGCTCTCTGTCCTTGTGGGCTAACACCTTGTCCTGAACTTTGTGACACCCACTGAGTCCCATTTTTATTATGCTCACACTCAGTCCAACCTTGGATGACTCTAAGTCTGCTGCTCACTCTAAGATACTTTTATTCTCTCCATGGGGCTGTGGGGAAACGCCCTGTCTTGCCCATCTAATGAAAAGTGATTTTTGTGAATCAAAGGCTTTCAAATTTTGTACTATTTGCTTATAAAATTATTCATAAATATATTCTTTTTAAAGATGTATTTATTTTATTTGAAAGTAAGAGTTACACAGAGAGAGGAGTGGCAGAGAGAGAGAGAGAGAGAGAGAGGTCTTCCATCTGCTGGTTAACTCCCCAGATGGTCGCAACAGCCAGGGCTGCACAGATCAGAAGCCAGGAGCCAAGAGCTTCTTCCAGGTCTCCCACACAGATGCAAGGGCCCAAGGACTTGGGCCATCTTCTACTGCTTTCCCAGCCACAGCAGAGGGCTGGATCAGTAATGGAGAAGCCAAGACTCGAATGGGCGCCCATATGGGATGCCGGCACTACAGGCAGTGGCTTTACCAGCTATGCCATAGCGCCAGCCCCCATAAATATATTCTTGTTGGCCAGCACTTTCTAGTTTATGTGAGAATGGAAATATACTAAGAATGTCTACATTTTCCTATACAATATCTTCTGGTCACCTTGAAATTTTCATCTCTTGAAAATGAGGCTAATGTGATGGAGGAAGTGAGTTTTAAATTTTGGTTGATTTTAAATACATGAAATTCGAACAACTGCATGAGGTTAATCACAACTGTTTCAGTGCCCTCTGTGGTAGCAGCTTCTAAAAAATGAACTCCTACTGCCAAAAACATGGACATGGCCTGAAAAAAGAAAAGGGGAAGTAAAGTAACTTTTTAGTATCTCTTCATGTAGTCCTGACATGTTAACTTAGTTTTTTCATGAATTTTATTGAGTCATAGTTTATACATAACAAAAATGTACCCATTTAAAATGTGTATACATAACAAAAATGTACCTATTTAAAATGTGTAGCCCAATGAGCTTTGACAAATGTGTCTAGTCATGTAACCAACACCACAATGATTATATAGATTTATTTTCTCAAATTTATCTCTTTATTTGAAAGGCAGAGTTAGAGAGAGAGAGAGAGAGAGAGAGAGAGAGAGAGAGAGAGAGAATCTTCCATCACTGATCACTCCCTAAATGGCAGAAGTGGCTGGGGCTGGGTCAGGCTAAAGTCAGGAGCCAGGAGCCTCATCTGGGTCTCCCATGTGGGTGCAGAGGCCCAAGTACTTCCTCTGTTGCTTTCCCAGTTGCATTAGCAGGGAGCTGGATTGGAAATGGAGCAGCCGGGACTCAAACTGGCACTCATATGAGATGTTGGGGTTGCGGATGACGGTTTAACATGCCAGGCCAAAACTTCAGCCACAGTGATAAAGATTTAAATTCTCCATACCTTATCCCAACTCCTTGCCAAATACTGATCTCCTTTCTGTCATTACTGACAGATGTAGTCTTTTGTACCTGACTTCTTCAAATCAGCATAATAATTTATTTGTTTATGTCATTGATTGTATAGGAATCTGTTCCTTTAATTGCTAAGTTATTTCTTTTGTATGACATAATATAAGTTATTTAGCCCTTCATAAGTTTATCTAGCTTATTTTCTGCTTGGAATTATTTTTCTTTTCTTAGAAAAGATTTATTTGTTTATTTGAAAATCAGAGTTACAGTGATAGAGAGGGAAAGACAGAGAGGAGAAAGATCTTCCATCTGATGGTTCACTCCCCAGATAGCCACAACAACCAGAGCTGGGCTAGGCTGAAGCCAGGAGCCAAGAGCTTCATCCTGGTTGCTTAAACGATTATGCCACAGTGCTGGCCCAGAATTATTATTTTTCAAATCTGTTACCATAGGGCTGCTGTTGTCTCAGCAAGCTAAACTGCTGCCTGTTGCCTGGCAGCAGTTTGAGTCCTAGCTGCTCTGCTTCTGATCTAGCTCTCGGCTAATGTGCCTGGGAGAATAGTGGAGGGTGGCCTCAGTGCTTGGTCCCCTGCTACCCATATGGGAGACCTGGATGGAGTTTCTGGGTCCTGGCTTTGACATAGCCCAGCTCCAGTCATTGCAGCCTTTTACAGAGTGAGTCAGTAAATTGAAGATTCTCTCTCTCTCTCTCTCCTCATTCTCTCTCTCTCATCTCCTCTCTTCTCCCTCTGTCACTCTCTTTCAAATAAAATAAATAAATTTTTTAAAAAAATCTACTACCACAAATAAATAAATAACAACCTGCTTGTGGATATGTGCTTTAATTTCAGTTTGTAAAATACTGAGGATTGGGAATGCTGTGTCACGTGATAAGTATGTAATGAACTGCTGAGCTGTTTTGTCAGGCAGTGGTATTGTTTTGAAGCCCCACTCTAATATATGAGATTTATAATTGCTACATGTGCTTCCCATCACTGAGAAGTGCTGGTCTTTTGAATTGTAGTCACGCTTGAAGGTTTGCAGGGCTATTCTTCTGCAGTGTGGTTTGCAATTCCTTGATGCCTCTAATGTGGAGCATCTTTTTATGTACCTCTATGCATTTCAGATATCATCTTCAGTGAAGTCTGTGCTTAATGTTCATCATCTCCTTATTCAGTTGTGAGGGTTATTTATCAGATACAATTTGTCATACTTGTTCCCAATTTATGACCTGACATTTTAGTTTCTTACCATTTTTCAATTCTGTGAGTTGTGTCATTTTCGGTTTGGTTTGGTTTGGTTTGTGCTAAGAAATATTTATTTACTGAAGATTTCAAATATTTCCTGTTATGGCTTCTTCTACATTTATAGTTTTATTTCCTAAACTAATGTTTAATTTAAAATTAACTGAATATATTTTATTTATAGCTGGAAGCCCAGAAGAAGTAATTAGCAAGAAAAGTATCAAATATCTCAAAGAAAATCTTAGTAAAAACTAATAATCAAATAATTCATTAGTAGGAAACATTTAAAATTTTTTAATGAAATCAACCATTCTTCATTTCTTAAGTACTGTTTTACAGATCTCTCATAACCCTTATTCATCTATTCTAAGCATTGAAAATTCATGACAGACCAAAGATGTTCACAGAAACCTGTTTGGTTCCGTGAGCATATTCTGTATGTATTTCAGAAATTGGCACAAAACTGAGAAGGGAGTAACAGGAAAAGACATGAGTAGTTTTCTCTTTAGATGAAAAGCTACATAATCTCTCTCTTTTTTTTATAATTTATTGATCAGTTTTTTTCATTTATTAAACTTTTATTTAATGAATATAAATTTCCAAAGTACAGCTTATGGGTTACAATGGCTTCCCCCTTCCCATAACTTCCCTCCCACCCGCATCCCTCCCTTCTCCCGCTCCCTCTCCCCTTCCATTCACATCAAGATTCATTTTCAATTCTCTTTATATGCAGAAGATCAGTTTAGTATATATTAGGTAAAGATTTCAACAGTTTGCCCCCATATAGCAACACAAAGTGAAAAAAATACTGTTGGAGTACTAGTTATAGCATTAAATAACAGTGTACAGCACATTAAAGACAGAGATCCTACATAATTTTTTTTTAAAAATTAATTAATTTTCTATGCCATTTCCAATTTAACACCAGGTTGTTTTTTTTTTCATTTCCAATTATCTTTATATACAGAAGATCGATTCAGTATATAATTAGTAAAGATCTCAACAGTTTGTACCCACACAGAGAAACAAAGTGTAAAAATACTGTTTCAGTACTAGTTATAGCGTCACTGCACATTAGACAACACATTAAGGACAGATCCCACATGGGATGTAAGTACACAGTGACTCCTGTTGCTGACTTAACAATTTGACACTCCTGTTCATGGCATCAGTAATCTCCCTAGGCTCTAGTCATGAGTTGCCAGGGCTATGGAAGCCTTTAGAGTTCGCTGACTTTGATCTTATTCCGATAGGGTCATAGTCAAAGTGGAAGTTTTCTCCTCCCTTCAGAAAAAAGATACCTCCTTCTTTGATGGCCCCGTTCTTTCCACTGGGATCTCACTCGCAGAGATCTTTCATTTAGGTCTTCTTCTTTTTTTTCTTTTCCATGGTATCTTGGCTTTCCATGCCTACAATACTCTCATGGGCTCTTCAGCCAGATCTGAATGCCTTGAGGGCTGATTCTGAGGCCAGAGTGTTGTTTAGGACATCTGCCATTCTATGAGTCTGCTGTGTATCCCGCTTCCCATGTTGGATCCTTCTCTCCCTTTTTGATTATATCAGTTAGTATTAGCAGACACTTTTCTTGTTTGTGTGATCCCTTTGACTCTTAGACCTATCAGAGCCATCAATTGTGAACTGAAATTGATCACTTGGACTAGTGAGATGGCATTTGTACATGTCACCTTGATGGGATTGTGTTGGAATCCCCTGGCACATTTCTAACTCCACCATTTGGGGCAAGTCCAATTGAGTATTTCCCAAATTATACATCTCCTCCCTCTCTTTTTCCATTCTTATATTTAACAGGGATCACTTTTCAGTTAAAATTTAAACACCTAAGAATAATTGTGTGTTAATTACAGAGTTCAACCACCAGTACTAGAACAACAACAACAACAACAAATGCTAAAAAGGTTAAAGTGTTACACTGTACATTTAGAGTCAGGACAAGAGCTGATCAGGTCATTGTTTCTTATAGAGTCCATTTCACTTCAACAGGTTTCCCCTTTGGTGCTCAGTTGTCACCGATCAGGGAAAACAAATGATATTTGTCTCTTTGGGACTGGCTTAATTCGCTCAGCATGATGATTTCCAGATTCCTCCATCTTGTTGCAAATGACCGGTTTTCATTGTTTCTTACTGTTTTATAGTATTCTATGGAGTACATGTCCCATAATTTCTTTATCCATTCTACTTTTGATGGGCATTTGGGTTGGTTCCAGGTCTTAGCTATTGTGAATTGAGCTGCAATAAACATTAATCCCTTGCATCTTAAAGACTTTAGATTTCATGTGTAAGAAAAGGTTAGCTATTTCTTTTTTTTTTTTTGCTTAACATATTTTTTATTGATAAGAATATTGCCAAAGAATTTTTTATGCTCAGGAATATTCTCCTTTTATTTTAATTTATATATAATACTTGTATATATTTTTGGTGTACAATGTGAAAATGCCATACACGTATACAGTATATAATGATCAAATTGTCTTCATTAGAATGCTTCTCTCCTGTATCATTTATCTTTTCTATACAGTGGGAACCTTCAAACTCTTCTCCTTTGATTATTGATGAATATGTATTTAATTTTGGTAGACTATAGTGAATCCATTTTGCTATAAAACACTAGGTCTAATTCCTTCTTTTAATGATGTTTTGGTGTCCACAATCCAACATTTCACTATCCTCACCCCTCTTCATTGAGTCTAGTGATCTTTATTCTATTATTTACTCTTTTGATATCAGCTAGTTTCAGTTTCCACAAATTTTATTACTTCAATGATAGTATTTCAAATTTTTCGTTGAATATTCCATTGTGCATAAATGAGGAGTCTTCAAAAAGTTCATGAAAAAATTATATTATGAAAAACTATTCAGGACTTCTAATTTTTGAACCAAAATGCACTCAAATTAATGTCTTTTTATAATGTTAAAGTTCCCTTTTATTTAGTTTTTATTTTTATTTATATAAAGAGAAGACATTTCATGTATTTCATAGGTACATTCTAAGAAGATAACCACATTTTCCTCCAAACCCCTCTCCATCCTTCAAAGTCCTTCCTATCTTTTTTCTTCAATTTTTGCAAAAACATAGTTTCAATCCACTCTATAGTCACAGATTTAATGCACCACTAATCATAATATTCAACAAATAAAAATGGCTTGTACATATCTAATCAGGATCTACTTTGAGCACTAAGAAGGATAAGACATCAATTTGCAAAGAGTCCATTTCATACAGACATGAATTATGTTAATACTGAAGCAAGAATAAACATCAAATTGGAGATAAAGCGTGGGTGGAAGATTGATGAAATCACAATGATTTATGAAGAATTGATGGAGGCAGCATCCCAAAGTAATCAGAACTTTATAAATGCACACAAGAAGTGTGCACATAAGAAGTTGTAAGATTATCGATATTGAAGATGGAGCCCTCAGTAACCTACCACTTATAGCAAATTGTAAGGAAAAATTAATATTAATACTTTAGTAAAAGAAGACCAACAATTAACAGCAGCAACAATAGTCAACATCACAGACATTTCAATTGGTTCATCTTACATAATTCTGACTTGAAAAACATAAGTTATCTGTACCCCATGTTTACAGCAACTCAATTCACAATAGCTAAGATATGGAATCAACCCATATGTCAATCATCTGATGACTGGGTAAAGAAAATGTGGTATTCATACACAATGGAATACTACTCATTCATAAAAAGAATGAAATTCTGTGCAACCAGAGATCAATATGCTTAGTGAAATAAGCCAAACCCAAAAAGACAAACATCATGCATTTTCTGATTTGTTGTAGCTAATATATATAGAGTGCTAAAAAAAAATCTGAGTGCAAGAGTGAAATTGACATCTTGTGATTTGATTATTGTTTATAGCACTTGTCTATATTCTTACAGAACAGTAGTCTTTTTACTTTTTTACTTGTTGAACAATATATAAGCTGTGGAATGAAACCTGTGATTATAAAGTAAACTGAAAGTATGTTGTTGCAAAAATTTAAAGAATAAAATATAGAAAGGAAGATAGTGAGGGAAGCATCATTATATTCTTAGAGTTGTATCCATGAAATCCACAAAATCAGTTGTTTATATTAATAAAAAATAGATGGATTAAAAAAAATGGAAAGAGTAGGAAAAGAAAGAGGAGAGGAGTGAAGAGGAGAGGAGGGGAGGAGAGGAGAGGGGAGAGGAGGGAAGGGGAGGGGACAGGAGAAGAGAAAAGGAGAGGACAAAAGAGGAGAGGAGCGGAGAGGAGAGGAGGGGAGAGAAGAGGAGGGGAGGGGAAGGGAAGGGAGAGTGAGATCAAAATTTTGAAGTATGTCTAACAAGAATTGGAACAGGAGATGAAATGTGGCTTTACCAGTACAATCCTAAAGACAAAGCACAAAGCAGTGACTACCAAGGGGTAGAATTGGTTCAATCAAAGCAAAAGCACACCAATCAAGACCAACCAAAAGTCAGGAATACACTTGTTTTGGATTCTAAGACACTTTGCTGACGTTTTAGAGGGCCATAGAATAACACCTACTTAGTATGAGAGTGTTTTGACAAAGGCAGAGTACTAGCAGAAAATGCTGAGGAGAGCTTCATCAAAGAGCCATCTTCCAACACAATAATATTCTGCTCATTCCTCTTGTTGAACAAGGGTGATTTTGTGAGAGTTTTGATGGGAAATAATTACAAATCCACCTGAAAGTCCTGATTTGGTTCCTCTGACTTCTTTTCATTTCCTGTTGTAATGGACATCATTTTTCCTTAGTTAGTAATGTAAAAAAGACTCCACTGACATGTTTAAGTTCCTGGGAACTTCAGTACTAATGGCTGGTATACTTGCTTAAAAAGTCTTGAACTTTATGAACTTTTATGGAGAAATGAGGTTTACAATTTTTATTTTTATCTGTTGATTCTGTTTTTCTACCAACTGTTTAAAGTTCCCTCATAAGTCACATTCTTTTAAAATCTGTTTATTCATGAATGGACATTTTGGTTGATTCTTAATAACTCAGTGGCAGAATGGAGCGTTAAGTCCAACCAAGCATCTACAATATATTTGTAGCACGTTTCTTGGGATTATCTGTGTTTTATCAGTTTGTGTTTGTGTAAAGACCTGGAGCTACAATTAGAAGAAAAGCTAATTCTTAAAGGAAATTAATGTTACCTATTTACATGATTTTTCCCATCATATCTCCTCAATAGTGAGTGAAATTTTCTGAAGTCCGGTCAAAGGTGATTTAATCTTTGGATTTTCTGATGGGAATGCAATAGGATGCTGCTCTAGGGGAGCTGACCACAGTTCACCTCTGACTAATTTGTGATTGAACTGCAGTATCTGAAATGCAACAAAAATCCTGGAGCATATCCCCTTGTATGAACTCACCTACCCCTTGCGTGCAAGAAAAAACTAGACTCCTTCTCTGTCTGGTAAATGATTTTCCTAAATGATGCAACAGGTGAAAGATTTATCTGGTGGTTTATCTCTGGACCTGTTCACAATCTACTGGACCTGTTCACAATCTAACACGTGTTGGCAGGGACATATGATCACACTTTCTGTTCCACAAGCTATAATGTGTTTGCAAGTGAAAAATGATGAGTGTCACATGGATCTGAGCTGGAAAATACCTCATTAGGATGGAAGATCCTCTTCTGATTTGACCTGAGGCCCAAGGCAGAAGGATTTCTTTATCAGAGACAAATGAACTCTGACTCAGATGACTGTGACAGAGTTTAAAGTCTTTTTCAATGTATCAGTTTTATTTTTCAAGAAATATCTAGTGACCTTTTAGTAGATATTTTTCTAGTCACATCAATGAATAAGACAAAATCCTTGTCCTCATTGAATGACAGCTAATGTCCACTAAGGATGATAGCTAACTTAACATTTTTTACACGTTATGGGAAAAAAAAAACATGGAAGTAAGTAATTTTATCTTAATTCCTTTCCACAAACTCTACTTCTTTACTTTCTGTTCCTTGGCACAGAGAATAAAACACAAACTTAAGGCCAACTTGTACGACATGGCCTCTAAGACAATGAGTTCCATTTGTGAGGGGGAACTTAGGAAGAGATTTTGTGATATGAATAGAGAGACCAGGTCCTAAGGCACAGTCCCCTGAAGAAGAGAGTTTATTGAATCCTTTTGTTGTTTTCAACAGACAGGAAAATATTACTTATGTGCTTCCTTAAATAGTACCATAGCTTAAAGGTGAATTTAGATTATACCCTTTTGATTAAGACATGCCAATCTTTATTCACCAATCTGGCACCAACATCTAGAAGTTTTAGAGCTGATAGCTTGTAGAATCAAACTGACAATATCAAAATAGAGCTTTGACACACTTTCCCTGGTATGTTGCACTGTTATGCCCATATTTGGACCACTTCATATTAATATAAAAGAGGATAATCCTTAAGCTAAGTCTAGGAATTCGGTATAGACCCCCAGAGATTGCTGAGGCATAGTCTATATTAATCTGTATTCCTTAAGGTCAGGCATGACATAGAATTTAATAAATGGGAGTTTAACACGTGTTGGCAATGAAAAAGCCATTCATTCTGGAAAAGGGAAGAGATTCAAGTGATCTGCACATATGTGGACCAAAAGATCCATGTATGTTAGCTGATCCAAAAAAAAGAAATCCAAGCTCCATGTCTTAAACTTAAAAGTACTTTGAACCCACCAGCTAATTATGCCCAAGCAATAATAAGCCTGGTTTTTGAAATCTGCATAATGCCCTAGTGTTTATACACAATGTTTTAGATCCAGATACATGGCTGTAGGTCTGTTCCCATGCCAATCTTTCCAGTACAACTACTTTTGATAAAATAAGAAATGGATAATAAAAATTGGTTTTAACACTTATGAACTTCAGCTAGTCATTAAAATCTTTTAGCCAGTGACATTTCTTGAAGTTTCCTGAAATTCTCATGATTGCTCTTAAGTTTGTTAAGATATGTTGGTTAATGTTTTCATTTATGTTTCTTACCTGACAATAAGTTTGTTAGGAAATGCATCCTGGCTTTCATGTATATCCAAAAATGACATTATACCTTGGCGTGGCCTCTGAGCTAATTGCTGTATACACAGAGTGATTTTTATGTTCAGCAGTAATGCAATGATGGAGGTAGTTGCTCGTTCACCAAATACTTGTTGAGCTCCTATGACTGGGGTCTAGAATACTGAGCAAGGTGGACAGGGTTGCTGGGTTAGTTGAGCTTTCCATCCACTGTGATGGGAGAAGCAAAATTAGTAACCAACCAATGAAAATGTTTGATTGCAGAAAGTGCTGTGCAGAGAATAGAACAACCACATGACTATGTGTCTGGATGGTTACTTTTGACGAGGTGATCAAGGATGGCCTTTCTGAGGAAGTGACACCTGAGCAAATACTTGAACAACAAGAAGGACCCATACATACCAAGATTCCAGGCAAAGGGAGCAGAAATTATACTGTAAGTGAAATAAGCTCGATGTACACAATTTTTTTTTTAAAAAATAGTATAATGATGAACACCAAAATGCTACTGTTCTGGAACAGAGTGATTGAAAGGAAATGAAAGGGGCCGGCACTGTGGCTCGCTTGGTTAATCCTCTGCCTGTGGCGCTGGCATCCCATATGGGCGCCGGGTTCTAGTCCCGGTTGCTCCTCTTCCAGTCCAGCTCTCTGCTGTGGCTCGAAAGGGCAGTGGAGGATGGCCCAAGTCCTTGGCTCCTGCACTTGTGTGGGAGACCAGAAAGAAGCACCTGGCTCTTGGCTTCTGGTCGGTATAGCACCGGCCTTGGTGGCCATTTGGGGAGTGAACCAACGGGAGGAAGACCTTTCTCTCTTTCTCTCTCTCTCACTGTCTACCTGTCAAATAAAAAAGAAAGAAAGGAAATGAGATAAGAGAAAGCAAGGCCCACATTGTGTAGGCCTTGGAGGCCTTGTATCCTTCTCAAAGAATTTGTTTTATAGTCTAACTACATAGGGAAGCCATTAGGGGTATTTTAGCAAGGGAGTGATGTGATAAGATTTACTATGTAACAATCTATAGAAAATCAATCATTTGGAAGGGAAAGGAATAGCTCCCACCACTAAAACCAAGGTCCCTGTAACAAAACAAATAAACTAGTTCTTCTATTATTAACATCCCCTTAAAGCAGTTCCCATATAAAGCATCTTCCAGCACACATATATGCACACACACAAACACATGACGTGTCCATGTGTCCATGACCATTCATTATATACATTATTAGCAAGTGTAGGCCAAGAACAATTCTTCCAAACTTTGGTATTTCCCCCCTATGAAAAGGATTCAAATTGTATAACTGAATCTTTCTTATTTAGTTATTCTTTATTTAGGGAGGTGGCTGACTTAATATGGGAAATTCGAAGGATAAGTGGTTTCATTCTGCCCACTTTCCAGATATTTCTCATGAGAGTTGAGTCTTCTCTGCACTCCTCTGCATTGCTAAGGTACTACCTAGAAAGGCCCTGCTTCTGTTTATCTTTTTCCCCATTGCTGCCACTGCTCAGTAAGTCTACCTAAACCTCAGTTCAACAGTAGTAAATCCACCTAATAACAAGCTTAAAGTCCATTTCTCCAACCTGCCCTCTAATTGGAATAAAATCACAATTTGGCCTCTGTATCTATTATTTCCCAACTTGCTCAGAAGTAGAATAGGGAAAATAAGTTATCATTTTTAGTGGGTTTTGGGGGACTTAGTAATGCCAACTTCAGCTACCGAGAACATGCACTGTCTTTATATTAAAGATAAGAATCAAACATCTGTACTGAGGAGATTCACAATCCTTTCTATTAAAATATTAAGTGTTGCTGTCAAGGCAGTAATTTCTCAGAATATAATACCTCAACTCTATACTAAACAAACAAAAGCTCGTCTGTTTGAAGTCTTCCAAGACTGTCACATGCTCTAAAAGCCTAGAAATGAACAATCACTTTAGTTAAAAACAAATGACAAGACTTGTGTAAGGAATGAGCACCTTTCATACACACTCTGTGTTCTTCTCTGTTCAATCATTTCCATTGTTTTCTATTTATTGATCTGTAAACTTGACTCAGAATATTAGTTACATCCCACTTATTTCCAACTCTTTGTTCTCCAGTCTCCTTCTTCCATGTCAGACAATAAGAGAAGGTGGCTGTTCTTAGTCTTTTTTCCACAATTTTTATTGTTTGCACTTCAACATAACACATTACTGAAGCTCTGTTGATTGACATTTGAAGATGGTCATGTGGCATTTCAAAACATGAACCAACCAACCCTCTACCAAAACAATAGAAGCACCCTTTTGTCACTTTCTACCCAATCTTCATGTGGAAAAAGTGAGATGTAAAGTGAGATGTCTGAGAAAAAGACCTTAGACCTAATGAAGACTTACTTGGTAGAGAAAGACAATTTCATCATTCTTACAAAAGAGAATATAAACCTATTCAACCTCATATGGAAAACAAAGCTCTGAATCACTTGCCAGGTACAATACCTGAATGAACTAAAGATCAAATTAGGCTTGACCTACCTCAAATTTTTTTTTTTTGGACAGGCAGAGTGGACAGTGAGAGAGAGACAGAGAGAAAGGTCTTCCTTTTGCCGTTGGTTCACCCTCCAATGGCCGCCACAGCCGGCGTGCTGCGACCGGCGCACCATGCTGATCCGATGGCAGGAGCCAGGTGCTTCTCCTGGTCTCCCATGGGGTGCAGAGCTCAAGCACTTGGGCCATCCTCCACTGCACTCCCTGGCCACAGCAGAGAGCTGGCCTGGAAGAGGGGCAGCCGGGACAGAATCAGTGCCCTGACCGGGACTAGAACCCCGTGTGCCGGTGCCTCAAGGCGGAGGATTAGCCTATTGAGCCGCGGCGCCAGCCTTAACACATTTTTATTTTGTACAAATGAAATCAGGGGCCACCTCATCGAATTAGATTATTAAAAAACAAACAGGTACATTAAAGTGATATTTATTTTGTTTGTTTGACTTTTTAGCATTTATTTCAAGTTTCATAATGGACTTTTTCTGAAACACAAATGTACGAGGTAATTATAACATTGTAAATAGAACATATTTGATTGTACTTGATCTGTATCTTCTGAGCCTCCTAGAACTCTTACCCAAAGAATTTGGCTACCCTAGTGGACTTGTTCTAATAAAAATTAAATAGGAGTGATCCTAAGCGTAGGTTGCTGATCTTTGTCCTACTTTACACTTGTCCAGAACTTCTTAGGTTGGTCACAGACTTTTTGACTGATTAGAATCCATACCCAACAGGTTAAGACAAGGGTAGTGTAGGTGTTTGAATAAAAAAATTAAGGTGAATTTCCTGTTGCGTCACAGGTGGTGAGCTTGCCTAAAACACTGTATAAGCCATTACCCCCACAACTGAAGTTGCAGCCTTTAATTCTGTAATTGTCTCCTCCATGGTCTGGGGAGTGAATCAACCCTTTGGCACCCTGCTCCTCTTCAGATTGACTCACCTTGCTTCCGAAGCAGGTGCCACACATTTTTGGAAAGAAGGGGTGGAGTCGTTATCATGAATCATAAAATAATGAGAGACAACGACAAGGTGAAAGGTGAAGTCCATATCCCAAATGCATTTCACATGGAATAGTCAAAGGATACAAAAGATCAAAGCATATTTTACACTTGAGATTTTGAATAAGTACCTAAACAAAATTTTAAAGACTTTTTTTTTAACTTCTGGAAGTTGATCCTGTCTTAACCTTCATAAATAGACATCTACACACCATAAGAAGAAAGGTAGTGTGGATCTCATAGCCCTCTTTTGAAAATATACCTTTTCTATGATTTTCTCCATGGTATTCTATGATACAGCTAAACATAACTGTCTGAAACAATGGTCTTGGATTTATTGAACAAAACTAAACCTTTCAACTCCATTCTGGGCCATTGAACAATGCATGATCTTTGAATAATTAATTTAAATGCTAAGAACAAAGTTTGGTTATTGATAAGAAAAAATATCTTGAGTTAAACCAGAACAAAATTTTAAGCAGAAAGCATGAAGAAAATTGATTATTCTAAATTTACAAATGTTAATGTAAGACTCTTGATATAATAAAATATAAATCTAAGGGTATAATCTAGTAGATCTGGCGGGAGTATAGAAATCACTGAATGACATTAAGACTCCAACAGCATTGGCCAAAGCCACAGATTGAGAATTTAACCAGTGGTTCTTCTAAATATTTTGGAAGATATTTGTGAACCCATTAGAGACTGGTGTCAAGTTAAAACATTATTTATAAATGAATAATCTGGTTCATTTTTTTAACTCCCAAGAAAATTTCAGAAAGGAATTCCTTACCTTTACCATTTTTTAATAAACACCTACAAGTTCCCACTGATGCAAGGCCTGCTGAATAATAAGCTTAAGGAGAAAAAAAGGGGTTTTAATGGGATTTCCTACCTCGTGTCTGGGTGTGGTCTTTTGGGGCTAAATGCTGTGGTGGCATTGAACAGTATGAGGTAGTATTAGCTCTGGATGGATTGGAATCCCAACTTTGCCTTCTCCTTGCTCCATGCCCTTAGGAATCTCTCAACTTCTCTGTACTTCACTTTCCTCACCTTAAAATGAAGATAAAGATATTATGTACCTGGTTATGATATTATGGAGGTTTAAGTATGAAGTGCTAAGAACAGTGCCAGACCCATCAAAATCGCTTTAAAAATGTACATTGCAAAATACGTAAAAATTACACAGTTGCAGAGCTAAGATTTCACCCCCCCCATCTTTTGAAACCCTTGACCCCTGCGCTCACATCTAACTCACTGTAACTTTTGCAGTGTTAATGTGCTGCCTGAAAAGTGGACATGCTTCCAAACTGGTGGAAATGAATTTACCATCCCTGCTGAACTGGAATGTTTAACTTGAAACTTAAATAAACTTTTCTTTTCTTTCTTTCTTTTTTTAATATAAAGGCTTGTGGGGTAAGTGATATCTTCTGAGATATTGTAAAATGGGAAAGAAAATAGCAGATAAAGAGATGTCTGCAGTTCTGACTCAACCTCTGTGACTAACAGATTGTTCTTCCAGGACCCGTTTTGCCTGAGGCCCCTAAGTCCTTTGAAGGGCTGCTCTGGAGGCCAGGATTTTATTTATAACATAATCACATTTTCTGTCTCAGTAAATTGACAGGTACAGAAGGCAGCACAACAATGTCATTAACTTTAGACAATTGCCACAAGCCTTGAGGTCTCAACAAATATTTGCTGACTTGTGACTATTGGAGACCTTCCATTAATCTCACAGAGTCATCACTACATCTCTTTCCTCAAGGGGATGTGTCTTTGACCTGAAAGAAGCAAGATGACTGTGAATGAAAACTCCCAGCCAAACAAGACTACATTTTTACTTGCTACAGGATAAGACAAGTAAGGAACTGATATGATGAGACATAAGTCCCAGGAGCCAGGGTCCAGCAGAAAGTGTCAGCTCCTGCAGGAGCCCATGTCCCCATGACTCACACAGGTGAGACAGAAGTTTTCCTCTTCATATACAGGTGGTCTGGGGACAAACCCATCACAGAACCCTGCAGGCAATTCTCTGAATTCTGCACATTTCCCTCCCAACCCTGGAGAATGCCCAGGCACACCATTTTGAGGTCTAATCTGAATGTTACTCATCCTCTCAGTTTTCAGGTAAGGAGAATAAAGTAATCTGCAACAAACATACTTGATTTCCACTCACTCAACCCTACCCTAACTTCTCAGAAATTCCAGCCCAACCTTGAGTTCCTGTGATGAATGAGCACTACAGGTTTGATGACAAAATCTGAGTCAGTGTTGGATTATCACCCTTCCCCCTGCCAAAAGGGATCTACTTAGGGAGAAAGTTTTACAGGTTAATTCCTCCATTTGTTCCATGGCACTTTTCTCTAGGCAAATGATGCTTTTATTTGAAAAGCCTTTGTAAAAAGAACTCTGCTTTTTAGCAAAGGTGACTCAATGTAACAGTATTTATCCTTATCAGGGACCCAATGACTGGATTTTACACATTGATCTGATCTCTTAAGTTACCTGCATAACTGTTTACTAAAGGCTCTACGAGGAGCAAACTATAAAGTTCATAGTTTTTGCTGTGTATAGAAACCAAATAAAAAGAATCAAATTCATCTTCTTGGGAATATAAGCAAGCTTAAAAATAGAAAAAAAATGAGGGCTTATGTGATTTTTAAAATGAATCAAAGTTTTAATGTGGACTTTGTTAATATAAAGACATATGTGCACAAGATAAGTTAAATACAAGATCGCAAAGCAGAATTCCTTCAATGATGTAGAAAAGTATCACTATGGATAATGGCAAGGGTTGGGAACAAATCGATATTTATAGAAAGACATAATTTAATTCCATGCCTTTTGTTTAGATTATTTAAAAACTTATTTGAAAGGTATAGTTACAGAGAGAGGAACACACACTCATGCACACACACAAAGACAGAGAGAGAGAGAGGAAGAGAGAGAGAGAGAGAGAGAGAGAATCTTTTATCCATTGGTTCAATCCCAAATGGCCACAATGGCCTGAGCTGGGCCTATCCGAAGTCAGGAATCTGGAGCTTCTTCTAGGTCCCCGACATGGGTGCAAGGGCCCAAGCACTTGAGCCATCTTACCTTGCTTCCCCAGTCACATTAGCAGGGAGCTGGATCAGAAGTGGAGCAGCCATATCTCAAACTGGTTGCCCATATGGGATGCTGGAGCCACAGACAGAGGCATAACCCACTACATGACAATGCTGGCCCCAATTCCATGTTTTATGAAATTTTCTATAATATATACAACTGAAAAATAAAATGATTAACTATCTAATTTAAAAATTATTTATATTATTGGAAAATTCCATAAAGTGTGGAATTTAGGTATGGAAAACAATTAAGTGATGATTTAATTAGTTAATTATTTTAAATTGCAAAGATCCATTACTATAAAGCTCAAATTTATTTGAAACAGGCTTAATCTTGCCTTCCTGGAGTCTACAGCCTGTGAGCATTTAGTTAGCAGGAATAACAAAACCCCTATGCAAGTACTTTGATGAGCAACATGCAAGGAGGGCTAAGGAAATATGGAAGATGAAACACCTGTAAGTTCCAGATAACTCACTAGAGGAAGAAATTTTTAAATTATTTATTTATTTTCATTTGTTTGAAAGGGAAAAGGGAGAGCAGCAGAAGCAGAGGGAGAGATCTCCGTCCAGGTCTCCAACATAGGTGACATGGGACCAGATATCTAAGCCATCAACTTCTGTCTCTCAGAGTGTGCATCCTCAGGAAGCTGGATTATAGAAAAAGGCAGGATCCAAACCCCTGTACTCCGATATGGGGTGCAGATGCCTCAAGTGGCAGCTTAACTGCTGCTCCAAAGCACCCATCCTTGAGAAAGTAACTCCCTTCTTCTTCTTCTTCTTTTTTTTTTATCAATTTATTTATTTACTTGAGAGGCAGAGTTACAGAGAGAATCTTCCATTCACTGGTTCACACTACAAATGGCTTCAATTGCCAGAGATGTGCCTATCTAAAGCCAGGAGCCAGGAGCTTCTTGATCTCCCATGCAGGTGCAAAGGCCCCAAGCACTTGGGCCATCTTCTACTGCCTTCTCAGGCCATCAGTGGGCAGCAGGATCGGAAGTGGAGCAGCAGGGACTTGAATTGGCACTCACATGGGATGCCTGAGCCATAGGCGGATGCCATAGCACCAGCCCCCAGAAGGTAACTCTTACTGATGGTGCAGAAATAACCTGGCAAAGATGCAAGAGTTAAGAAAAAAAGCAGAGATAGTCTGTGAAGATGGGAAGGCAAATACCTTGAACGAAGAAAGCATTTGCTTTAGCTTTGAAAATAGTCAAGAATGCCTAGTTTTAAAAGACTAATTTCAAAGTCCAGGGTATTCAGACATGACTTACCAGATCATCATGACAGTAGTTGAAGCTGTCTTTATCTAAAAGTGACACACACAATTGGAGAGATCATCAGAAGACATGTCAAGAATACAATTAGAAATATTCTGATATGAAATAAAGCTGAGTTAAAAATCTCATTAAAATCTCATTAAAGGTGATCTATGAAAACAGTCAACCTCCAGCTCAACTCAGTGTGTTTAAATTCCTAGGCAGTTGTCCAGTGCAAAGGAAATGACAAAGATGAAAGATATTACGTGTATTCTTTCCTTCCTCCCTACTCATCAAACAATAGGTATTATTGTGCAAACATGCTATGTAATGGTTAGTTAGACAGCATAGCTTTTGGTCACAGAAAGGATTACATTTTCTTGAGTAAGAAGGTCAATTGACATAGAAGAGTAGAAGAGAGCGACTAGTTCATACATGAGATCTTTAAGAAGTTCAAAGAAAATGTGAATTATGAAAAAGTATGCTTGTATTTCCAAAAGTTTTTCACCATAATACTAATTTTTAAATTCCATTTTAGAAACTTGTTAAAGTATCCTTTTATGTACACATGTAACTAAAACAGAAAGAAACAGATATATTTGCTCCACTGACAATCAGTATCATATTACTGATGATTTATTAGTCAACTATGTTTTCCTTGGAAAGGAAGATTTTGTGGGATGGGTGGGTGTGAACTGGAGGGAGAGGGGAAGCAGGAACTGTAGAGGAGGTTCCAGACCAACAAAGTCCTCAGAGCACAGTTTCAGACACAGGCAAGGTCATGGTGCCCACGTGGGTCAGTGACTAGTCTAAGGTATGACAACATTTAAGAGTAGAAAATAATCGCTTTGAACTGCTAGAACAGGATGAAATTGTGGGGCAATTTGAAAAATAGAGGCCATTTATATAGTTTGACACTTAAATGAGAAAAGCATTAAATAGTATTAAATTGAAGAATATAGAAAATGTCTTTAGTGGTTATTCTAGTGACATTAAGAAAACAAAAATAGAGAAGAAAAAAAAAATCCCGATCACTGAGATCAAGAGAGAAGTATTTATAGTCGTCTATGCCTGAGTGGTGAGATCTTGGACATGAAATGAAAAACAGGGACCAATGTCAAAAGCATTTCAAAACAAAAGAAAAAAAGAAAAAAGAAAGGTCATTTGAGACTACCATCTAGATAAATGTAAGAACATGAAAGGCAGGAGGAGTTGAGAATACTCAACTAGCTATGCAAATCATGGCTTCAACTGGTGGGGCACAGGAAAGAAGGATGGAAAAAAGATGTAAGTTTGCTTTTTGTTGCTCTTGAGCTCAGAGTGATGACGTATTCAAGAAATATGTGTTTAGATATGAAAAAAAGCATACAAGACAAGTAAGAGCATACATTGGCAGTCATAGCCAATGTTTTCACATAGGTTTGTAAAGGAAAATTGCAGAGCAAAAGTTATCTTTACTTTTTGTTTCCGCAAGAGCCTTACTTAACACAAATGCCAAATTTTTGCTGTTTGGTAAACAATACAGGTAAGAACTTTGGAGGAGTGAGGACCTAGAGCTTCTCTCTTTGCCAAATCCTTCATTCCATGATATACTAGGATCTGGGAAATACAAATAGGAGCCACTCATGGGAAGAAGTTAACCTTCATTGGAATCATGTGGGGCAGGATAGGGAAGAGGATGAGAATTATCCTCAGTAGCGGAGCCAGGGCTGAGGGAGCCATGGAGACCATTATCAAAGGAACAGGTTGGGCTATCTCCAAGCTGAGCTGGTGGTCAAGAGCAGAGTGAACAGTCAGTCACAGTGCACAGGTAGGTCAGACCAAGCAGTTGGTTAAAGACAGGTGGACAGCTCAGAAATGAAGAGTTGAACCCTGACCAAAGATTAGGAAGGTAGTTTGGAATCAGGAAACCCAGACTTAACCAGCTGAGTATTGTCTCCACTAAGGGTGGGTCTCCAGGTACCCACTTATTCATTCAAAATCATGTGTTCACTGAACATCCACTATGGGCCAGACACTTGGCTAGGTCCTGGGGTACAACAAGAAGAAGAGAAAAATGTGCAGTTGCTGTCTTCAGTTTATGTACTATATCAAGGAGATTGCCCAGATTCCAGAAAATTCTATCCTCATCTCTCTCATTTCTTAGGTACATCTTGTATCTATTCAGCTTCATCTTTTGTGAATCTACTTTATTCCTTTGTATCCTGGCTGCTGCTTTATCTGATCTAGTTTTCTCTTCACTCCTAGATTTTCACCAATAAACTGAAACAAATGTCTTTGATTTTCATAACACAAAGATCCCTGGTAACTGTTCAGATGGCTTTGGATATAAGTAAAGAGAGCAAAGACTAGGCACAGCAGTAGGGCAGCTTCTTTTATGCTAAGGGCCATTTGGATATTTATAACATAATCTGGAGGGTATACAACACTATCAATTTAAAAATCAACCTGGTAGGGTCAGTGTTGAAAGGCGGTGGGTTAGGCCATGGCCTGCAACACTGGCATCTCATATAGGCTCCAGTTCATGTGCCGGCTGCTCCACTTCTGATCCTGTTCCCTGTTAATGTGCCTAGGAAAGCAGGAAAAGATGGCCCAAGTCCGAGGGTCCTTGTACCAATATGGGAAACCCAGATGGAGTTCTAGGCTCCTGGTTCAGCCTGGCCCAGCCCCAGCTGTTGTGGCCATTTGGAGAGTGAATTTGTAGATGGAAGGCCTTTCTCTCTCTGTCTCTCCCTCTCTCTCCGTAACTCTACCTTTCAACAAAATAAATAAATCCTTAAAAAAATTAGCTTGCGCAAAGCCCCAAATGGTAGAGTTAGAAATGTGCCTGGGGATTCCAATTCAATCCCATCAAGGTGGCATGTACCATTGCCATCTCACTAGTCCAAGTGATCAATTTCAGTTCACAATTGATCACACTGATAGGTCTAAGAGTCAAAGAGATCACATAAACAAGACTAGTGTCTGCTAATAATATCTGATAGAATTAAGAAGAAGAGAATGATCCAACATGGGAAGCAGGATACACAGAAGACTCATAGAAGGGCAGGTGCCCTAAACAGCACTCTGGCCTCAGAATTAGCCCTTAAGGCATTCGGATCTGGCTGAAGAGCCCATGAGAGTATTTTAGGCATGGAAAGCCAAGACACTCTGGCAAAAACAAACAAACAAACAAACAAACAACAACAACAAAAACAAAAAAACTTAAATGAAAGATCTCTGTGAGTGAGATCCCAGTAGAAAGAACGGGGCCATCAAAGAAGGAGGTACCTTTCTCTGAAGGGAGGAGAGAACTTCTACTTTGACTATGACCTTGTCTAAATAAGATCAGAGTCGGCGAACTCAAAATGCTTCCATAGCCTTGGCAACTCATGACAAGAGCCTAGGGTGATTACTGATGTCATAAACAAGAATGTCAATTTGCCAAGTCAACAACAGGAGTCACTGTGCACTTACTCCTCATGTAGGATCTTTGTCCTTAATGTGTTGTACAATGTGAATTAATGCTATAACTAGTACTCAAACAGTATTTTATACTTTGTGTTTCGGTGTGGGTGTAAACTGTTGACATTTTTACTTAATTTATACTAAATTGATCTTCTGTATATAAAGATAATTGAAAATGAATCTTGATGTGAATGGAATGGGAGAGGGATTGGGAGATGGAAGGGTTGCAGGTGGGAGCGAAGTATGGGGGGGGGGAAGCCATTGTAATCCATAAACTGTACTTTGGAAATTTATATTTATTAAATAAAGTTAAAAAAATTAGCTTGCTATAGATTATTGAATTTTGAGCCCCACCTGTGGTTGCCTTGGCAGGGCCACGCCACATGATCTGAAGAGCCACTCTTGCAAATTGAAAGGTTTTAAGTGGGGTTTATAAAAATTACAAATAAATTGTTTCAATTATGAAAGCAAGATTCATTGTGGAAAGTTTCTAAGAAAAAGTGTCTATATTAGAGCAAAAGTCATCCTTAATCTTACCACCCCAAATCAGCAACTGTTCATTTTTCTCTGCTTTTATCTATAGCATTGTGGTTTTGAGTGCAGAATGTAGAGCAAGGCTGCTGGCTTCAAAATCCAGTTCCGGTCTACACCCAAGAGAATTGAAAACAATGCCCACACAAAAACTTATACACTGGTGTTTACTGCAAAATTATTTGTAATTACCCAAAAAATAGAAACAAAGAAATTATATATTAGCTGATAGATGGATAAACAAAATGTGATACAACTGATATATATTGTTTGGCAATAAAAAGGATGCATCAATACAGCCTCTAACATGGAAGAACCTTGAAAATAACATGCTTGGGCCCAGCACTGCGCAATAGTAAGTTAAGCCTCCTCCTACAGTGCCAGCATCCTGTATGGGTGCCGATTCATGTCCCGGCTGCTCCGTTTCTGATCCTGCTTTCTACTCATTGTATGGGAAAGCAATGGAAGATGCCCCACATGCCTGGGCCCCTGCCCCTCCATGAGACACCCTGAAGAAGCTCCTGGCTTCATATTGACTCCAACGGTTGTGGTCATTTGGGGAGTGAACTAATGGGTAAAAGACCTTTCTCTCTGTCTCTACCTCTCTGTGTAACTCTACTTCTAAAATAAATAAATAAAATCTTTTAAAAAGGAAAGAAACTAGCAGGCTAAGTGGAAGAGCCGAGATATGAAAGCCCACATATTTTATGATTCCATTTGTATGAAATGCCTTGAATAGGCAAAGTCATACAGATAAGTTAGTGGTTGCAAGGGATTTGGTAGAGAGAACAGACAATGGGTATTGTTAATCTTTTAAGTTCCTTCTTTAAAAAAAGAGACAGAGAGAGAGAGAGAGAAAAAAAAACAGAGAGAGAGAGAGATACTGTGAGACAGACAGACAGAGCTCCCATTTGCTGATTCACTCCCCAAATGCCCTTAACAGCTGGGGTGGGCCAGGCTTAAGTCAGGAACCAAGAATTCTATCCAGGTCTCCCATGTAGGTAGCAGCTACCTGAGCCATCATCTGTGCTTCTGAGGGTATGTATTAACAGAAAGCAAGAATCAGGTGCAAAGTTGGGACTTGAACCCAGGCAATTTGGTAAGTGATACCAACTGCTACACCAAACACCCATCCCCTAAACATCTTTTACTTAGTTGATATCATGTAGTAAATAAAATTGCATTAGATTTTTCCATAACAACAGAATCTTTTTTAAATTTTAAATGATACATCTTATTTTCTCAATGATCACACTACTGTTGGATATTCAGTTTGCTTCAAGTTTTGACGAGGTTATACTGCAATAAGTATTTTTGTGGACAAACATTTGTTTTTTAATCATTCCCTTAAAGAAGATTCTTAGAAGTAGAATTACTGTTTCCAGTGGCAAGATATCTAAAAGACTAAGAGCTGCCAAGCTGTGGTTGAGAATGTTTGTTCTGATACACTCTCTCTTGCGTCACCTATGTATACGACCACCTGATTCCAACCACTGTTTCCAGCTCCTTTTATAATCCTTGCTAACTCATATCTCATTTTTGTTCAATTACATAAAGCTCACTGTTTTGAAGCTGAATTTTTTGAATGTTCTTGGACACTTATCTATCATATTCTTTGAGAAATTAAGAACACCAAGGCCTTTATTCTTAAACCTTAGGAACTCTTTGTACACTAAGTGTATTGTGTAAATGACAAAAAATTAAAATGCATTTAAAACTGCACTTGTATTTTAAAAAGTTCTTCTGCCAAAATAAGCTTATCTTTTCTTTAAAAATTTTTTTTTGTTGGTTATTTGAAAGGCAGAGGGAAAAAGTGTAAGAGATATACAAAGAGACAGAGAGAGAGCTATCTTCCATCTGCCGTTCAACTCCCCAAATGCCTGCAGCAGCCAGAGCTGAGTCAAGCAAAGCCAGGAAGCTGGAGTTTCATCTAGAGCTCCCACATGCATGGCAGGGACCAAGTACTTGTGCCACCTCATGCTGCCTCCCAGGGTGATCAGTAGCAGGAAACGGGAATCAGAAGTGGAACTGGAAACTAACTAGGATATCCAGCATGGAATCTAGACATCCCAGCTAACATCCTATCTGTTGCACCAAACATCTGCTGCTAAATTTGTCTCATAATTTCATTTCACCACACACTTTTGAAGTCCCCCCAGATCTTATTATTTCATAAAATATGACTTAAGCAGGAAAAAAGCCAAACATTTGGCACAAAAATGAATACTGAAAAACCATCTTCACTCACAACCCAAATAGGTACTTAGGTACTTAAATAATTGTGTGGAATTTTTTTCCTCTGAAAAATGAAGTTTCCAGTTCTTACTTTGTTCTATCACTTTGCTTCATTATAAAGGGGCTCTTGAAAGATTAAGCAATTCCTTGTTAGTAAGAAATTCTGACCATCAAGAAATAGATTTTAAGCTGGTTTATGACAATTAGTTTAATGGAAGATTCACTTGAGAAATTGGAAGTGTTGAGTTTGAAATAGGAATCTCTTTGACTTTAGAGAGCTTTCAAAAACTTTCTTTCCATCTGTAAAGTGAAATAACCCAGACACAGAAAGACAAATACTGTAAGTTCTCTCTTCTAAGGACATTTAAGAAGAAAAGTCCACCAGAGCTTAGAGTAGTGGTTACTACTGGCTTAGAAGGGTGGGGGAGCCGTGATGGAAGGACTTTGGAAATGAGTACCAGAGCACAGTCTGATAAATGTAGCAAGTTTTGTGTTCCACAGCACAGTGGAGGGACTGTGGTTCACCATAATACATTGCATCCTATAAAGAACTGGAAGAGAGGAGCTGGTAGGCTCCAAACACCAAAGATAAGGAAGCAGAAATGCTTGTTGCCTGGTTGATCAGTTTATTCTATGAATGTGTGTTGAAATATTTCCCTGTACTCTATAAAGTCTACAAGTATTAAATGTTTATAAAATTTTTAATGAAATAATGTTTTTGAAAATAAAGCATCTTGCTTTTTTTCTAAGATGTCCAGAATAACCCCCAGTCCTCAAAGTCTGCATCCCCATCACTGTGACCTCTTACTGTTTTATTTTTATAACTGTGTTCCCAAGGACCAACCCAGGTTGGGCAGTGAATACCCTTACATTTTAACAGTCTTCAGATAAAACCTCCGCTGGTCTGGCAGGTGTAATTTGAAGGAGCCTGCGTGTTTTAATGATTGCCTTATAACTACAAAGTGTTATAACTAATGTGTGAACAGCAAACCCTCTGTGATAGGGAGCTGCACCCTTTTTGCTGAAACACTTGCCAAGTTTTATGAAACAAGCGATGTTTGTTTAGCAAATCACAGAGTTTTATGGTCTATTAAATAGAGTTCTGCATCATATGACATTTGCATGACCTTCTAAACACAAGTCATCTTCAAAGAAGCAGAGGTCTCAGGTTTGTGTGGAAAGAAATGCAATTAACTGTTGAACACAAGGCAATGTTTCACAGAGGACTTTGGGAATAGGCTGAGTTTGCTGCATTGGCAATGACTTCTGTAAAAGCAAAAATAGTATATTGTTGGAGAAGTTCTGTTGATAGATGCTTAGAGTTTAGTTGCTTTACTAGCTCAGCTGACAAATGACAGTTCCTAAAACTCTTTTACTGTAAGACTCGTGTTTTCATACAACACCTCTATGCTCTCTATAAGAAAGGGCTCCACACCAAAGCTAAAAGGTAGGTATTATTTGTGCTGCTTTGCTGAAAAGGAATGTGCAGCTCAGAGAAGTTTAGTAACTTGCCCAAGGTCACACAGCTAATAAGTGAAAAGCAGAATTCAAAGTCAAATTTGTATGACTCCAAATGTTAAAGACTTTTTGCTTCAAGATGCTACTTGTGTATGATCGAAAGCTTTGATTCTCAACACTGGCTAACATGACAATATCAGAAATATAAAGTCAAAAATTCCCCGAGGAGAATGGAGAAGGGGTTTCTATGCTTTTCAAGACATCCTTGAGAAATTCTGATGTGTCGGCTGAGTTGAGAAATTACTTCATAGAGGTACGAAGTTTTGCCTACACAAGAATACACGTAAGTGAAATGAAGGGATTCTCTTCCTTTTTCTTTGGTTGGAAGCGTTATGGTTCAGGCTTCTGCCCAGGCTTCATGTTCACCCTTACAAGATCATTCAATCTTAAAATGATGGACTACCGTAAATGTAGTCCATAGCACTGTAATAACCCCCAAATCATATTTCATTGATAGATGAAACAACCAAAGTTTCAAAGTCAAGCTCAGCAAATAAGTGTATTCCTTCTTGATCATTTTCAGCAGATGGGATATCATAAGCTTACTGGAATTATTTGATGAATTTTACATCAAAGATCTAAACTAAAAGCTAAAAATTTGCAGAAAAAATCTTTCCCTTCCCTCCACCTGACTTTGCCTGGCTGCCTTGGAGTCTCCCTCTGCAAACTGACTTACAGAAAGCTTTCACTGACTTCATGCTGTTTTTGAAGCCTTTCTTGTGTCCTCCACAGGGTTCAGTGTCTCCTGCTAACACTTCCTTTAACACACTGTGGTGGAAGCCTTGCTGGTATTGTCTGCCTCTGTCTAGACTATAAGTTCTCTGAGGGCAACAACAGTCTTTTATTCCCCCTTTGTGTCCCGAAAGTCTAACACATAGACTAGCACAGAGTAAGTATGCAATAAACATTCATAAGATGGGGAGCGAAAAAAGGAAAAGAAAGAGGCAAGTAAAAGTGGAAGGAGGGAGGGAAGAAGAAAGGAATGAAAAAAAAGGGAAAGAGGCAAGGAGGACATGAGAAATGCCCTTTGTAGATGATTGTCAAGGCATCTCTACAACGCCAATGGCTAAAAATTAAAATATATGATATGAAATAACTTTGTCAATATTAAAAACAGGAAAGAAATTGGCAAATGTATTACTATCTCAGATCCCTGGGATTGCAGTAAAGTTGAGATTTCCTACAAGATATCTTTTATTATTGAAAATGAATTATAAAAATGATATAAGCATATGAAAGAGTTATCTGTACCCCCATATTTATTGCAGATAAGTTCACAATAACTAAGATATGGAATCAACTCAGATGACCATAAATGTAAATATACACTATTGAATACTACTCAGCCATAAGAAGAATGAAATTCTGTCTTTTGCAACAAAGTGTAAATCACTATACTTAGCAAAAATAAGCCAGTCCCCAAAAGACAAATAGCATATGTTTTCCCTGATCTATGATAACTGAGTACAAAAAAGTTATGTGGAGTGAAATTGACATTTTGTAGTCTGATGATACTTTACAGCCCTTGTCTCTACTGTTGATAAGCAGTGTTTCTTTCTTTTTACTATTAGTTGAACTCTTTATTTAATGTATGGTTACTCTTAAAGTAAATTAAAAGTGGATCATTGTAAAAATTAAGAGAGGGAATAAGAGAGGAAGGGGGAGGAAGGGTAGGAGCGAGGGTGAGAGGGATGGTAGGATGGGAAGTATCATTATGTTCCTAAATCTGATATACAAAATACATGAAACTTGTATACTTTAAATAAAATTTAAAAAGAAAAAGGAAAAAAGAAAATTAATTACTTTTGATTCCAGCATAGTGATTGATTTGTAGACATGGATGACATAAATAGATAAGAAAGAGCACTGATGACACCCAAAGGCAAAAGGCTGGGAGGCAGCTCACCACCACTTCCACTGGCAGAAGAATCAGAGTGACCCAGAAGTATGATTAAATAAGTGGCAGGTTTGTGCCTAGAATGGAAATTGGAAGGCCGAGGGCAGAGGGTAAGGAATAAAGCAATATACAAGAGACTATTGTTTTCACCTCACTTATATACTACTAGGATGCTAGGTGCAGTTTAGTTACTCATAAAATACAGTCTCTGTGATTTGCAATTCAGCAGAAGCCCAAGAGATATCACAGAAAACTAAAAAAAAAAAAAAAAAAATTAAAATATTCCACAGAAGTTCCATGATCAACTTGTAGTATTTCATTTTAATATTGGAAATTCAGTAGATGTGTTGGATAAATATCTTGGTTCCCATCCATACAAGTCATTGCTCCTGACTTTAGGGATATTCTGGTGGGTTTTGAAGACTCCAAAGCATGACTCGGCTACTGAGTCACCCTTCTCAATGCCTCAGCCACTGTAGCAGAGCGATGAGGGGAAGGCCTTTTGCAGTGGCAATGAGATCCAGCTATCCCAAAGATTTTGTACAGCAGCCAAGTAAAATGAGTAATTGAGGAGAGCAGGGAACAGAGGATCTGCAGTTTGGGAACTCCTGGAGAAACAGCTCAGATAGTGAGCCAGAAAAATAAAAATAGAAGTGTTAGCAATTCTACAAGTCCACACAAGACAGTATTTTCACTCTTTACAAGTGAGAAATAAGATTTTTAATTTTTGTTTTTAAATTTTAATTAATTACTTTTATTTGTTTGAAGGACAAAGAGACAGACAGACAAAGATCTCCATTCACTGGTTCTATCCCCAAATGCCAACAACATTTGAGGTTGGGCCACAATGAAGCCAAGACTGGGAACTCAACAAGTCTCCCACATGGGTGGCAGGAGCCCAACTACTTGAGCCATTTCCACCCAGGGTATGCAGTAGCAGAAAGGTGGAGCTGGGACCTGAACCCAGACACTCCAATATGGGACATGGGCATCCCAAGTACCAGCTTAACCACTCTCCAAATGCCTTCCCCAGGAATGAGTTTTTATTGCTGAAGTACCTCTCATAGAGTAAGTGATAAACACATGCATACTGAAAGAATGCATGCCTGTACCTATACATTTCACTCAGGTGAAACAAAGTGATATAGATAAGTGCACCTGCTGACCTGACAGGTAACATGCTCCAGCTGACTAATGTGCACCCCTGTCTTCTTGATTAAGGCACCATGCACTGAGCCTTCTGTTCTCAGCATCACTGTTTATTTTTCTTTCTAATTAGGAAGTTAAAACAGCCCAAGAATATTAACAATAATTAGCCTTGGAAATAAGAGTAAGCCCACGCACAATTTAGTGCTTACTAACAGCCCGTGATAAAGACAAGAATCATCAAAAATAAGTAACCCATTAGGTTGAGAGTTTAGTTGTCAACAGAAACGCTATCTCCTCATCTGCTTGGCCCTAGTCAGCCAAGGCACTTCAGTCAGTGGACACTTGGAGTTAGAGGCTGTTACAGGGATATTTTTTTTTTTTGCCCCAAATTTCCTGGACAACCTTCACTCCCTTCAGCATAGCATGTGACCTTAATGTTGACTTCACTAAGGAGATACAGATCATGGGAAATTTCACCTCCTGTCTGTGCCCTACAAATGTTCTGGACTGCTTCTCTTCTTTCCTGCTTCCCCTTTGTTCTCGAGGCAGGGGAGTTCCCTTCTTGTTGTGCAGCCGCACCATGGACCTGGCTCCCTGGACTCTCCTTCCAAGAAGCAACACCATTCCACAGCTGCTTCTTCATGCTCAGCCCCAGCTCTGCCAACTCTCTGGGCTCATTCCCTGCCAACGCCTGGGCTCTTCCCATCCTTTAAGTCTTTTCCTTGACCCTGTGTCCTTATCTAGCACTCTCTCTTCCTCAAACTTTCCAGAAGAGAAGATAATGCAACAGGTGTGCCCTTCCACCCTTTTCAGTCACTCCTCAATTCACTGCACCCTGGTTTTGTATCCATAGTTCCACCAAAGCACAATGACAAATGTTTCCAGACACCAGCAAATGATAGAGCAGTGAATCAGTCTTGTGGGATGTCACCCTCCACATCAACACCTTCTCTCCCTCTCCCCTCCAGCAGGGAAGCAGTCAAAAGGAGCATCACACAGCATTCTTCTCTCATTCTTCTCTGAGTGCCCAGGCAGACACTCTTCCACACACAAAGGATCCTTGAACCACTCACAGAAGATGTGTATTCTGAAAAAAACATGTCTATGAATTTCAGAATTGTTTTTCTCACCAAAATAAACTTGTCTTCTAATTCAATTTTTCCCCAATCTTCTGGAAGTGACCTTATATAGTAAAAGAAAATTGTACTTATGTACTCACCAAACTATATTGAAATACATTCACTTCTACGTCTGCCTTCCTTTTCAGATTATGAGTTTCTTGGAAGCAGAGAAAATGTCAATTGTGCCTCAAAAGTGCCTGGCACAATGTACTTAACACATAAAAATGACCCACAAATCTTAAAGGGGAGAAGAAAGAAAATGAGAGAAGAAAAGTCTGGAAGATATCTAAATATATCTAAAAGAGTGAAGGAAGCTCATTGATTTATAGCATTTTAATAGATAATACAAAGACATAGAAATGTTATCACATATCACAGAAAACTTTACATTTTAGGCAGCCTCTGCTGCCCCTAAAACTTGACTCACAAGGTCATTGTCCCTGGTTCCTGACTCAATACTTAAGCAAGACCATGACTTCTCTATTTTTACTCCTAGATTTCAGGCCAATTTTTGTCTTAAAGCAGTCTCAATTTTAAAAAATTGCAATATCCAAATCTACTCTGTCACCAACAATTTAATTTACTTTTAATTTTCTCCCATTTCCCAGCTCAGACTTGGTGTTGCCTACACATGCTTTTTAGATTTATTTATTTATTTATTTGAGAGGCAGAGTTACAGAAAGAGAGAGGAAGGGAGAGAGAGAAAGGGGGAGACAGAGAGAGAGAAAGAGACAGAGAGAGAGAAAGGTCTTTCATCCACTATTTCCTGAAATGGCTATAACAGCCAGAGCTGGGCCAATCTGAAACCAGGAGCCAGAGCTTGTTTTGTGTCGTCCACATGGGTAGAGGGGCCCAAGTACTTGGGCCATCTTCTACTGCTTTTCCAGGCCATTAGCAGGGAGATCAATTGGAAGTGGCATAACCAGGACACAAACTGGCCTCCATATGGGATGCTGGTGCCACAGGCGGAGATTTAACCTACTACACCATAGCACCAGCCCCTGGCTACATTTCTGCTCCAGGAAACAAACAGGTACAATGGGAGATGTGAGGAAGTAGACAGGCATTCACCTGGTGGGAGGCCTCAGACTCTCTGGGTCTTACAGGAAGCTAAGCTATCTTTCTCATGGGACAGTTTACAAGTGTTCTTCAGAAACCTGGCTCTTTCCTCGGCCACAGAAAATGTTCCTCCAGGTGATTGAGGCATTGCAACTCCTTCCTCAGCTCTGGGTTCACAGGATCCCATCTCTGTGTCCCTGTAGATTCTGGGAAAGAGTCAAAAACTCTGTCTAGACTTCCTTTCTCTTCTCTAGAAATCGACTGGATGTCAGTCCTGTGCCTCCTCCACTTCCTGGTTCTCTCAGTGGTCCACTTAAGCACATTTCAAGGCTAGAGTTTGAACAATAGAAACTCCATTTCCTTTCTCCTAAAGAAACCAAATGTATATGCTTCACAGTAGGAACAGCTATTCTAAAAAGAATTGTCTTTACCAATTGCATAGCTACCTTCCTCATCAATAGCTAACTGAAATGGCCAAAGATTTGGGAGATAACCTTTGAGACCATTCTCTTTGTAAATCAACATATAAATCATGAGGAATCAGTTTCATATCCAATTGGATATTCGATACCCATTTCTACTGATGCTTGCAAAGCACCTGTGTGTATATCACCTGCTGTGGGAGACTCCTGAGTCTGGTGGGGATGACAGAGGGATGGGTGCTTGTGACTATGGAAGGCTTATGTGCTGGCACTGGAAAACACTGAGGCTGTGTGGGAGGACTCAGGGTGTGGCTGGGACTTTGGGCAGGCACTGTGGGAGACTCCACACACTCAGGGCTCTCTGGTTACCTGGTGAGGGACATTTCTGGGGAATCTTAGCTTACACTGATGACTGCACAGATCCTTTATGTACTTGTGGTAGAGCAGACAAATAATATAACCACTGAAGCTAGTGCCCAGGCAACTGGTCTCCTTTGAGGAGAGGAGCTCAGCTGAGTCTACCCCAACAGACAAGAACAAATGTCCTTTTTCTTTTTTGGATATCCAGGGCTTTATTTTGTAATCCAGAGGCCACACCGTGGCCCCAACCCCACTTCCCACCCTTAAATGTTTATCACTCTTAAATGTTTATCACTCTAGGAGACCCAGCAGTCCCCTTCATGATCTTTTGAAGATAATTGAACTGGAAAATTATACTCTTATTTCTCTTAAAAAGATCAATAGCATTATTTACAGAATTCATTTTACATAGATAGCAAAAGTTATACTAAAATTTTCACTAAACTAACTTTATATTTTCCTTGCTTCAGTTTCATTGCTAAACATCGTCACAATGCCTTCTGGTTCTCATTTTCTTGGTGATTTCAAGGAAATTTACCATGTCAAACCTGGGTATGTCATTTCAGACATGCCCTTCACCCTGGAGAATTTGACCATACCTACCACACACCTCTAGGTATTCATTGAAAGCAGGCACTCCACTAGTCTACATAGGAATAGTACAAAGATAAAAGACACCACATCAAAAAAAAAAAGAAGAAGAAATCAACAAGTATCTCCACAAATGCTGAATAACAAATGTACCAATTCAAGAAACTAGAATAAGGAAGGCAACATAATACCCCAAGAAAAACACACCACTTCAGTACTAAATTCTGAAGATGATAAACTTGAAGGATTGTCAAAAATGGAATTCAAAAAGAGATCATAATAATAATTAGAATCAAATGCATGAACTAATGAAATCTGTATATGACATGAAAGAAAATTTCTCCCAGGAAATTGAGATCCTAAAGAGAAATCAAAATGGGGGCTGGTGCTGTGGCGCAGTGGGTAAAGCTGCTGTCTGCAGTGCTGGCATCCCATATGAGTGCTGGTTCAAGTCCCAGCTGCTCCAGTTCTGATCCAGCTCTCTGCTGTGGCCTGGTAAAGCAATGGAAGATAACCCAAGTCCTTGGGCATCTGCACCCACATGGGAGACCTGGAAGCAGCTTCTGGATGTTGGCTGCAGATCAGTGCAGCTCTGCATTTCAAATAAATAAATAAAACTGACTTTCAAATAAGTAAATAAATAAATCTTTTTTTTAAAAAAAGAGAGAGAAATCAAAATGAAATCTTGGAAATGAAGAATTCAATAGAACAAATAAAAAATGCAGTGGAAAACTTTGACAATGGAATCAGTGAAGCAGAAGACTATCTGACTTGGAAGACAAAGCACAGGGAATTATACAATCAGACCAAACACAAGATGAAGAAATTAGAAAGCTAAAAACCTACAGTAATCTACAGGATACTACCAAATGATCCATATATGAGTTCTAGAAGTTCTGAAAGGGGTGGAAAGAGAGAAAGGATTAGAAGGCCTTTTTAGTGATATAATAACAGAAAATTTTCTCAGTTTGGAGAAAGAAAAGGGCATCCAAGTTCAGGAAGTAAATAGAACTCCTAATAAACATGACCAGAAAAGATCTTCACCATGACATCTTGTGATCAAACTCTCTGCAGTAAAATATAAAAAAAAAAAGGATTCTAAAATTTGCACAAGAGAAATGCAAGCTTACTTTCAGAAGATGTCCAATTAGACTCATAGTGGACTTATCAGAAATTCTACAGCTAGGAGAGAATGGGAGACATATTCCAAGTCCTAAGAGAAAACAACTATCAACCCAGAATACTATACCCTGAAAAGCTCTCATTTATGAACAAAGGTAAAATAAAGGCTTTCCATGACAAACAGAAATTGAAAGAATTTTCACCACCTGTCCAGCCCTGCAGAAGATGCTTAAGGATGTCCTGCACACAGAAACACAGAAACATGGTCAACATTATGAAAGAGGGTAAAGAAAATCTCCATTTAAAAGTACAAAGGACTGGGTTTTATTCCTGGTTGCTCTTCTTCCAGTCCAGCTCTCTGCTGTGGCCCAGGAGGGCAGTGGAGAATGGCCTAAGTCCTTGGGTCCCTGCACCCACATGGGAGATCAGGAGGAAGCACCTGGCTCCTGGCTTCGGATCAGCACAGCGTGCCGGCCATAGCAGCCATTTGGAGAGTGAACCAGCGGAAAGAAGACCTTTCTCTCTGTCTCTCTCTCTCTCACTGTCTATTACTCTACCTGTCAAATAAAAAAAGTACAAAGGAAATAAAATGTAAAAAAATAGGAATATTTATGGAAACATGGCAGGGCAAATTCATTACTTATCAATACTCACCTTGAATGTAAATGGCCTCAACTCTCCAGTTAAAAGATACAGACTGGCTGAATGGATTTAAAAAAGCAAAATTCATCTATTTGCTGCCTACAAGAAACACATTTCACCAATAAAGATGCATGCAGACCAAAAGTAAATGGTTAGAAAAAGATATTCCATGCTAATAGAAACCAAAAAAGAGCTGGTTTAGCCATCCTAATATCAGACACAATAGATTTTAACACAAAAATTGTTAAGAGAGACAAAGAATGATACTATGTAATGACTAAGGGATCAATTCAACAGGAAGATGTAACTATTATAAACAAATATGCACCTAATTACTAGGCACTTGGATATTTAAAAGATGTTAAGAGAGCTTATGGGAGTCCTAGACTCAAACACAATAGTAATGCGGGATTTCAATACTCCACTTTCAGCAATGGACAGATCAACCAGATAGAAAATCAGCAAGGAAACAGCAGAGTTAATTGACGCTATAGACCAAAAGGACCTATAGACCAAAGGATCTGCAGAACTTTTCATCATACAGTAACAGAATAAACATTCTTCTCACCACTGCATGGAACTTTCCCTAGGATTGACCACATAAGAGGTCATAAAGGAAGTCTCAGCAAATTCCAAAAATTGAAACCATACCATGCATTTTCTCAGATCACAATGCAATGAAGCTAGAAATCAGCAACTCAGGAATCTCTAGAACATATGCAAATACATGGAGACTAAACAACATGCTCCTGAATGAACAGTGGGTCATAGAAGAAATCAAAAGAGAAATAAAAAAATTTCTGGAAAAAATTGAAGACCACAATACAACATATCAAACTTATGGGATAGAGAAAAATTATTGTCAAGAAGAAAGTTTATACTAATTGGTGCCTACATTGAGAAATTGGAAAGACAGCAAATAAATGAGCTATCAATACATCTCAAGGATCTAGAAAAAACAGCAGCAAACCAAACACAAAACTAGTAGGAGAAGAGAAATAATTAAATTTGAGGAAAAATCAACAAAATTGAAACAAAAAAAGCAATATAAAATCAGCAGAACAAAGAGCTGGTTTTTTGAAAAAATAAACTAAATTGACACAAAATGGATCCAAGTAACCAAACAAAGAAGAGAGAAAGCCCAAAGCAATAAAATTAGAGATGAAAAATGAAATTTAATAACAGACACCACAGAAATAAAAAGAATCATCAGGAATTACTATGAAGAGCTGTATGCCAACAAACTGGGAAGCCTAGATAAAGTGGATAGATCTGTACACATACAACCTACTTAAACTGATCAATGAATACATAGAATACCTAAAAAGACCCAGTACCAAGACAGAATTGAATCAGTAATAAAGACCCTTCCAAAAAAGAAAAACCCAGGACTAGGTGGCTTCACTGTTGAATTCTACCAGATATTTAAAGAAGAACCAACTTCAATTCTTCTCAAGTTATACAAAACAATTGAAAGAGAGGGAATCCTTCCAACTTCTTTCTGTGAAGTCAGCATCACCTTAATTCCTAAACCCCAAAAATACACAACAGAGAAAGAGAACTACAGATGAATTTTTCTGAAGAATATTAATGCAAAAATCCTCAATAAAATTCTAACCAATCAAATAAAACAACACATCAGAAAGACCATCCACCCAGATCACATGGGATTTATCCCTGGGATGCAGGGATGGTTCAACATTCACAAATCTCTCAGTGTGACACCTCACATTAATAATCTGAAGAATAAAAACCCTATGATTATCTCAGTAGATATAGAGAACACATTTGTTAAAATACAACACCCTTTCATGATGAAAACTCTAAGAAAATTGGGTATAGAAGGAACATTACTCAACACAATCAAGGCAATTTATGACAAACCCATGGCCAACTTCCTATTGAGTGGGAAAAATTTTGAAGCATTCCCACTGAGATCCAGAACCAAACAAGGATGCCCACTCTCAGAACTGCAATACAGTACAGTCTTAGAAATTTTAGTCGGAGCCATTAGGCAAGACAAATAAATCAAAGGGATACAAATTAGGAAGGAGGAAGTCAAATTATCCCTATTTGTAGATCACATGATTCTATATTTAGGATATCCAAAAGACTTTACTAAGATATTATTAAATCAAATACCTTGGGATAAATTAAACCAAGGATGTCAAAGATCTTTATGATGAGAATTACAAAACATTAAAGAAAGAAATAGAAGATACAAAAAAATGGAAAAATCTTCCATGTTCATGGATTGTAAGAATCAATATCATCAAAATGACCTTTATTCCAAAAGCAATTTATAGATTCAATGCAATACCAATCAAAATACCAGACATTCTTCTCAGATATAGAAAAAATTATCCTGATTCATATGAAAGCACAAGAGACCTCAAATAGCTAAAGCAGTCTTATACAACAAAAACAAACATGCAGTCATCACAATACCAGATTTCAAGACATACTACAAGGCTGGTACTGGTACAAAAATAGATGGATAGACCAATGGAACAGAATAGGAACTCCAGAAATCAATCCAAGTATCCACAACCAACTGATATTTGACCAAGGAGCTTAAACCAATCTCTGGAGCAAGGACAGTCTCCTCAACAAATGGTGCTGTGGAAACTGGGCTTCCACATGCACAAGTATGAAGCAAGACCCCTTCCTTACACCTTACACAAAAACCCCCTCAATATGGACTACAGATCTAAATTTATGCCACAATACCATCAAATTAATTGAGAACAAAGGGGAAACCCTGTAAGACATTGGCATAGGCAAAGAATTCCTAGAAAATACCCCAAAGGCACGGGCAGTCAAAGCCAAAATTAACAAATAGGACCCCTTCAAATTGAGAAGCTTCTGTACAGCAAAAAGTCAGGAAAGTGAAGAGGCAATCAACACAATGGGAGAAATTATTTACAAACTATGCAACTTGTGTAGTATTAATAACCAGAACCTACAAAGAGATCAAGAAGCTCCACAACAACAAACCAAACAGCCCACATAAGAGATGGGCAAAGGACTTAAACAGAAATTTTTCAAAAGAGGAAATCCAAATGTCCGAAAGACACATGAAAAATGTTCAGGATCACTAGCTGTCAGGGAAATGCAAATCAGAGCCACAATGAGATTTCACCTCACCCCTGTGAGAATGGCTCTCATACAGAAATCAACAAATAACAAATGCTGGAGAGGATGTGAGGAAAAGGGTATTCTGATCCACTGTTGGTGGGAATGTAAACTGATGAAGTCACTAAGGAAGACAGTATGGAAATACCTCAAGAATCTGAATATAGACCTACCATATGACCCAGCCATCCCACTCCTTGGAATTTACCCAAGGGAAATGAAATCAGTAAATAAAAGAGCTATCTGAACCTCCATGTTTATTGCAACTCAATTCACAATAGCTAAGACAGGGAATCAGCTTAAATGTCAACTAAAGAATAGATAAAAAAAATTATGGGACATGTACTCTATGTAATACTATACAGTGGTAAAAAAAATGGAATCCCATCATTTGCAACAAAAGGGATGAATCTGGAAAACATAATACTTAGTGAAATAGATCAGTTCCAAAGGAACAAATACTATATGTTTTCCCTGATCTGTGATAACTAATAGAGCACCCAAAAAGAAATCTGTAGAAGTAGAATTGACATTTTGAGAAAGAATGACTTGAACAGCTCTTGTCTTGACTATTGAGAAATAGCTTTTATATTTTTCTTCATACTATTTGTTGAACTCCTTTCTTAACACAGAATTAATCATATGTGTAGAAAGTCAATTGAAAATAGATTTCAGCAGGGCTAGTGCTACAGCGTATCAGGTAAAGCTACTGTTTGCAGTGCTGGCATCCTATATGGGTGCCGGTTTGAATCCCAGATACTCCACTTCTGATCCAGCTCTCTGCTAGAGCCTGGGAAAACAGTGCAAGATGGCCCAAGTCCTTGGTCCCCTGCACCCATGTGGGAGACCCAGAAGAAGCTGCTGGTTGTTAGCTTCAGATGGGCACAGCTTCATCTGTTGTGGCCTATTGGGAAGTGAGCCAACAGATGGAAGACCTCTCTCTCTCTCTCTCTTTGCCTCTCTCTGTGTAACTCTGACTTTCAAATAAATAAATAAATCTTTTAAAAAAAGAAAATAGATGTCAGTAAAAAATAAGAGTGGGAATAAGAGAAGGAGGAGGAAGTTTGTAACTGTAAAGCAGTATAGTTCTGCATACATTCCTACGGACTTCTTTTTTTTAAAAGACTCATTCATTTATTTGAAGTCAGAGTTACACACACACACACAGAAAGAGAGAGAGAGAGAGAAAGAAAGAGAGAGAGGTCTTCCATCCACTAGTTCACTCCCCAGTTGGCTAGTGATTGCAGCTGTGCTGATCTGAAGCCAGGATTCGGGAGTTTCTTCCAGGTCTCCCACATGGCTGCAGGGGCCCAAGCACTTGGGCCATATTCTGCTTTGCCAGGCCATAGCAGAGAGCTGGATCAGAAGTGGAGCAACCAGGACTCAAATTTGTACCCATATGGGATGCCAGCACTGCAGGTGGCGACTTTACCTGCTACACCACAGCACCATCCCCCAGACTTACTTCTTTTTCTTTTTTTTTTAAGATTTTATTTATTTATTTGACAGGCAGAGTTACAGAAAGTGAGAGAGAGAGACAGAAAGAAAGGTCTTCCTTCTGCTGGTTCACTCCCCAAGTGGCCGCAATGGCCAGAGCTGCACTGATCCAAAGCCAGGAGACAGGTGCTTCCTCCTGGCTTCCCACGTGAATGCAGGGGCCCAAGCACTTGGGCCATCCTCCACTGCCCTCCTGGGCCACAACAGAGAGCTGGACTGGAAGAGGAGCAACCGGGACTAGAACCCGGCGCCCATATGCAATGCTGGTTCTGCAGGCGGAGGATTAACCTAGTGTGCCATGGCGCCAGCCCCCCAGACTTACTTCTAAGAGTTCAGTTTAAAAACTTTCCACAGAACCCCTAATCACCTTAAGCTAGGTGGTAAAAATGCCATCTTAAGTGTTAAAGTGACCATATTAAGTGTAACAGTGATCATATAGATAGGATTAAGTGTTAAAGGGGTCATATGAATAAGATCAAGTGCCTGGTAATAATAATAATAATAATAGATAGATAGAATTAAAAAGGAGAGAACATTCCAACATGAGAAGCAGTCCACACAGCAGACTCACAGAATGATAATCACTTTAAACAGCCCTCTGACCTCAGAATCAGCCCTTAAGGCATTCTGGTCTGCACTCGGAAAGCCAAGACACTGTGGCAAAAAAAAAAAAAAAAAAAGTGTCATACATGAGGGATCTCTGTGAATGAAATCCTAGTGGATAGAAGTGGCCATCAAAGAAGGATGTACTTTTCTCCAAAAGGAGAAGAGAACTTCCACTTTGAATATGGCCTTGTCTATACTGATGGAGTTTGTGGGCTCAAAAAGCTTCCGTAGCCATGGCAGCTCATGTCAAGAGCCTCAGGTAATCACTGACGTCATACATAAGAGTGTTAATTGTTAAATTAATAACAGAAGTCACTGCGCACTTACTTCCCATATAGGACTTCTCTCCTCATGAGTTGTTATGAGAATTAAATGTAAAGCTTGTTCTCAGTTTGCGTGTGTGTGTGCAAATTGTTGAAATCTTTACTTAGTATAGAGTTGATCTTCTGTGTATAAAGTTAATTGAAATCGAAAAAATAAATAAAACATTATCGTTTCCACTTACTTCTGTATTCTTGGCTCAGGGTCCTCTCTACCTATTCATGTCTCTCCAAGTGATAGCTGGCATTGTTGCACCCTCTGGTGGTGATTTATGTTTCAGAGCTGGAGATGTTAACCCTGTGAGCTTTTGACTAATTCCCTACATACATTTTAATCCCTGGCAGGTATGTTGGTCCTATTCATTGTAAGTTTAAATTTAAGTAATATTAGTGCTCTCAATGATTTTAATTTTCATATGTCAAGTAATTTTTACCATGTAAAATTTGTCTGAAATGAATATAAATATCCCATCTCTATCCAAAAGCCTTTAGATACATGTGCAATTTATCTCACACTGCTAGCACCTTAAGACATTTAAAAAAGTCATCCTCATTTTTAATTAAGGGCTTTATATGTTTTAACTAGGCCTTTTATTTTTGAGATAATTATAAATTAACATGAAGCTGTAAGAAATAATACAATGAGATGGTATGTACCCGCTAGCCAGTTGCCACCAATGAGGACATTTTATCAAATTATGTTCCAATTGTCATAGCCAGACTACTTAGGTTGCTTCAAGAAAGATACAGAAAACTTCCATTGCCACATGGACTCCTGTACCACCATCGGTTACCTGCCTTCCCCCACCATTTAGCTCTTTTTTTACATTTCTATAATTTTGTCATTTCAAAAATGTTCTTATATAAATTAATTATACCTTCTGTACCCTTTTGGTATTGGCTTTTTTTTTTTTTTACTCCACATAATTCTCTTAAGAAATATCCAGGCTCCTGTGTACACAAGTTTATTTTTTGTCATTGCTGAGTAGTGTGCCATGATATGGATTTGCCTCGGTTTGCTTACCAATTTATCCAGTGAAGGACATCTGGGTTGTCTCTAGTTTCAGACTATTAAAAATAAAGTAACTAGGCCAGCGCCGTGGCTCACTTGGCTAATTCTCCCCTGCGGCGTCGGTACCCGGGTTGTAGTTCTGGTTGGGGCGCCGGATTCTGTCCCGGTTGCTCCTCTTCCAGTCCAGGTCTCTGCTGTGGCCCAGGAGGGCAGTGGAGGATGGCCCAAGTGCTTGGGCCCTGAACCCACATGGGAGACCAGGAAGAAGCACCTGTCTCCTGGCTTCGGATCAGCGCAGCGCGCCTGCCGTAGAGGCCATTTGGGGGGTGAACCAACAGAAGGAAGACCTTTCTCTCTGTCTCTCTCTCTCACTGTCTAACTCTGCCTGTCAAAAATAAAATAAAATAAATAAAGTAACTATAAATATTCGTGTTCAGATTTTTGTGTAAACGTATAAGTGCCCAGTAACGCAATTTATGATTTTTATGATAAGTACATGTTTAGCTTTTAAAGAAACTGCCAACAATTTTCCAGAGTGCCTGTACGTTCCCAACAGCAATGTGTGAGCATCCAGCTTCTACACATCGTTGCTAGCATTTGCTATCGTCACTGTTTTGTAGGTTGGCCATTATGATAGGTGAACAATGATATTACCCTGCTTACATTTGCAGTCCTCCAATGGCTAATAGTATTGAACATCTTTCACATGATTATTTTCCAGCTATATGTCCCCTTCATAAAATGTCTGTTTAAGTCTTTTGCCCAATTTTTATTTGGATTTTTTGCCATTTTTTAAAAAATGTTGAGTTTTGAGAGTTGCTTATATATTGTAAATCCTTTGTCAGATATACGGATTGCAAGCATTTTCTCTCAGTCTGTAGACTATCCTTCATCCTATTAACAGGGTCTTCTATTGAACAAAATTCATAAACTTTGATGAAGTCCAACTTACCAGTTTTTCCATAGCTGAATCATGCTTTTGGTGTGAAGTCTAAGAATTATTTGCATAGCCCTAAATCTCAAAGATTTTCTCTTATTTTTTCTAAAAGTTTTATGTTCTGCATTTAAGCCCTAGTTTAAAACCTAGCCTGTTAGCTTTTGGATAAAGTGTCAGACTTGGGTTGAGTTTCATGTCTTTGTATATGATCATGAATTACTCCAGCCTTATTTGTTGAAAAGGCTTCTCTTCCTCCAGTGAATTGCTTTTGCGTATTTTCAAGCTTGTTAGGCAAGAACATGAACAACAGTGTGAAAATGGAACCTGTGGGATGTGCCATGGTTTGGGTATAACTCGTCCCCTAAATTTATGTAGGTGTTTAATGTTTAATGTTAATGATAATACACACAAGGAAAATTAATCAAATTATGGAGTTAAAAAATGAAGTCCTTGGACACTGATTGGACTGAGTTAGGTCATTGGAGTTGAACCCTTATGATATGAATCCTGGTAGCTTTGGAAAGGAGGCAGGGACACAGACAAAGACACAGACACACAGTCTCCCTGTTTCTTCTGTGTGCTCCTCTGTGCCTTCCTGGGACCCTGCCAGCAGAAACATCAATACCAGAGGCTGAACCAATTGGACACTCCCAGTCCTAGACTATGAATCTGCAGAATCATAAGTCAAAATAATTTTGTTTCTTTTAAAAGGTAACCTGTATCGGTATAGTAATAAAAAGCTGAATAACGTAAGATGGACAAAAGTATTCACAAATCATTTACCTGATAAGGATTAATATTCATGATACCTAAAGAACTCATAAAGGCCAATAGTAACAAAAACAAGCAATATAAAAATGGGCAAAGGATTTGTATACACATTTCTTCAAAGATAACTTACAAATGGCCAACAAACTCATGAGAAGGTTCTCAGTGTCAAAAATCATTAGGGAAATGCAAATTTATTAATGAGATGCCCCTTCACACCCATTAGAATGATTAATATTTCTTACAAGAAAAATAAGATAAGTGTTACCAAGGCTGTGGATAAATTTGAACACTGTGCAATGTTGGTGGCAATGTAAAATGGCACAGCCACTGTGGAAAGCAGTAGAGTGGTTCTTCCACCATAAAAAGAGAATTACTATATGATCTGGCAATTGCACTTTTGAGTGTATGCCTAAAAGAACTGAAAGAAAGAACTCACACATAAACACGTACATCCATATTCACAGCAGCAGATTAGAAACAGTCAAAGGGTGGAAACAACTCACACGTCCAACAGATGAATGGATAAACTGAGCATTACATATATACACCATGAGAAGTCATTCAACCTTAAAAAGGGAGGAAACTAATACACACTACAGAGTATATAAACTTCAAGAACATTACAGCAAGTGAAATAAGTCAAAGCCAAGTGATGCTATGACTGGTACTGAAACAGTATTTTTATACTTTGCGTTTCTGTGTGGGCGCAGTCTGATGAGGTCTTTGCTAATTATATACTGAAGTGATCTTCTGTATATAAAGAGAATTGGAAATGAAAAAAAAAAAAACAACCTGGTGTTAAAATGGAAATGGCATAGAAAATTAATTAATTTGAAAAAAAATTATGTAGGATCTCTGTCTTTAATGTGCTGTACATTGCTATTTAATGCTATAATTAGTAATCCAATGGTAGTTTTTTCACTTTATGTTGCTATATGGGCAAAATGTTGAAATCTTTGCCTAGTGTATACTAAACTGATCTTCTGTATACAAAGAGAATTGAAAATGAATCTTTACATGAATGGAAGGGGAGAGAGAGCGGGAAAGGGGAGGGTTGCGGGTGGGAGGGAGGTTATGGGAGGGGGGAAGCCATTGTAACCCATAAGCTATACTTTGGAAATTTATATTCATTAAATAAAAGTTTAATAAAAAAAAATCCCAAAAGGACACTACCGTATGATTCCACTTTCATGCAGTAACTGGAGAAACTATCATAGAGACATAAAGTGAAGTGATAGGTGTTGGGGCTGGGGGGAGAAAGCGAGCAGTTATTGTTTAATGGGTATAGAATTTTGTTTTTATAAGATGAGTTCTATGTCTGAATGGTTGTGATGGTTGCATAATGTGAATGCATTTACTGCCACTGTGACATGCACTCAGAATAGTTAAGATGATAAAATTATGTTTTTTAACACAAAAAAGGGAAGAACTCAGTGAGTATACTTTTGTATAGTTTTTCTGAGTTTTCTATTTTATTTTATTTATCTTTTTCTCTATCCTCTTGCCAGTGCTACCAGTCTTGGTACTGTAACTAAAAAATCTTGAAATCAAGAATAATATCTCCTCCTATATTCATCCTCTTCAAAATCATTGAAGTACTTTGCCTCCTCTTCAGTATAATCATGTCTACAGTTACAGAAATTTTTTCCAAGATTTTGAAAGCAATGTCATTAAGTCTGTATATCAATTTTGAGATCACTGATATATTTTCCATCTCGAATCTTCCAGTTCATGAATATGTTATATTTGTACACTTAGTTCTATTTTCTCTGATTTCTTGTATCAGCATTTTGTAGTCCTCAGTATATATTATTGTCTCAGTATATATATATATATATGTATATATATACACATATATAATTTGTCTCCCCAAAACTTGTGAGAATAGTTGTTCCCCAAAACATAATATGCATTATCTTGTGCCTATGAAACGTGTACCAAGATAAACTCTCTCCTTTAATTTCTTTTTGGTTTAACTACCTTTCTATAGCCATCCTTTACAGGTAGATCTATCAGCAAAGTCATTTTGCTTTAGTTCACCTGATAATGTTCTAATTTTCCCGTCACTATGGAAGGACATTTTCCATGGGTATAGAATTCTGAGTTGACTTTGACTATTTAACATTTTTTTTTTTTTGCCAATTATTTCTGGATATCAATCTTCTGGTCTGAATTGTTTCTTCCCGTAGGTACCATGACATTCCTTTCACTGCTGTCAACACTGTTTCTTTATCTTTAGTTTTCAATAATTTGACTTGATGCTTTTGGGTGTGGCTTTTTTGAGCTTATCTTCCTTGGGATTTACTCAAGTACTTGAATCTGTATAATTTATGTTTATATTTTTTATAATATGGAAAGTTTGGGGCATGATTTCTTTCAATACTTTTCCAGATCTCCTTTTTATTCTCTTCTCTTTCCACTCTGAAGACATAAATGCTGAATCCTGTTGTATAATCTTGCAGGACCCCATTCTCTGAACTCTGTCTTTAACTGTTCTTCCTACTTTTCTTTCTTTCTCTTTCTTTCTCTTTTTCTTTCTCTCTCTCTTCCTACCTTCCTCCCTTCCTTCTTTCCTTCTTCCTTTCATCTTTTTAAAATTTATTTTTCACTTTATTAATTGTTTTCCTTTTAAAAAAGTTTTATTTAAGGAAAATAAACTTCATGTATTTCATATATACAAATGTAGGAACACAGTTATTCTTCTTTTTTTTTTTTATTAAACTTTTATTTAATGAATATAAATTTCCAAAGTATAGCTTGTGGGTTACAATGGCTTCCCCCCTCCCATAACTTCCCTCCCGCCCGCAACCCTCCCCCCTCCCGCTCCCTTTCCCCTTCCATTCATGTAAAGATTCATTTTCAATTCTCTTTGTATACAGAAGATCAATTTAGTATATATTAGGTAAAGGTTTCAACATTTTGCCCATATAGCAGCATCGAGTGAAAAAACTACCATTGGATTACTAATTATAGCATTAAATAGCAATGTACAGCACATTAAAGACAGAGATCCTACATAATTTTTTTTTTCAAAATAATTAATTTTCTATGCCATTTCCATTTTAACACCAGGTTGTTTTTTTTTTTTTTCATTTCCAATTCTCTTTATATACAGAAGATCACTTCAGTATATAATTAGCAAAGACCTCATCAGTCTGCGCCCACACAGAAACGCAAAGTATAAAAATACTGTTTCAGTACCAGTCATAGCATCACTTGGCTTTAGACGACACATTAGGGACAGATCCCGCATGGGGTGTAAGTACACAGTGACTCCTGTTGCTGACTTAACAATTTGACACTCCTGTTCATGGCGTCAGTAATCTCCCTAGGCTCTAGTCATGAGTTGCCAGGGCTATGGAAGCCTTTAGAGTTCGCTGACTTTGGTCTTATTCCGATAGGGTCATAGTCAAAGTGGAGGTTCTCTCCTCCCTTCGGAGAAGGGTATCTCCTTCTTTGATGGCCCCGTTCTTTCCACTGGGATCTCACTCACAGAGATCATTCATTTAGGTCTTTTTTTTTTTTTCCCATGATATCTTGGCTTTCCATGCCTGCTATATTCTCATGGGCTCTTCAGCCAGATCTGAATGCCTTGAGGGCTGATTCTGAGGCCGGAGTGTTGTTTAGGACATCTGCCATCCTATGAGTCTGCTGTGTATCCCACTTCCCATGTTGGATCTTTCTCTCCCTTTTTGATTCTATCAGTTAGTATTAGCAGATACTTGTCTTGTTTGTGTGATCTCTTTGACTCTTAGACCTATCAGAGCTATCAATTGTGAGCTGAAATTGATCACTTGGACTAGTGCGATGGCATTGGTACATGCCATCTTGATGGAATTGTGTTGGAATCCCCTGCACATTTCTAACTCCACCATTTGCGGCCAGTCCGATTGAGCATGTTCCAAATTGTTCATCTCCTCCCTCTCTTTTTCCACTCTTAGATTTAACAGGGATCACCTCCCTCCCACCCATATTCCCCCCCTTCTTCCTCATCCTCTTATTATTCCCACTCTTATTTTTTTACAGAGATCTATTTTTCAGCTACCTTTATATTTATAAGATTAACCCTACACTAAGTAGAGGGATTAACAAATAGCATGAACAAAAATGTAAAAAAAAAAAAAAAGCATCATTCTTCAACAGTCCAGAAAAGAGCTATTCAGAATCATCAAATTATAAGGAGTTGGCTTCACTCCTACGGATCAGAGAGAGCATACTGTATTTGTCTTTTGGTGACTGGCTTGTTTCATTACATATAATGGTTTCTAGTTGCATCCATGTTGTTGCAAATGACAGGATTTCACATTTTGTACCACCATATAGTATTCCATAGTGTATCTAAACCATAATTTCTTTATCCAGTCTTCAGTTGATGGACATCAGCTTTGATTCCATATCTTAGCTATTGTAAATTGAGCTGCGATGAATATGGAGATACAGATAACTCTTTCAAATGCTGATTTCATTTTCTTTGGGTGAATTTCCAGGAATGAGATAGCTGGGTCACATGGTAGGTCTATATTCAGCTTTCTGAGGTATCTCCATATGGTCTTTCACAGTGGCTGTACCAGTTTACATTCCCACCAAGAGTGGATTAGGGTACCCTTTTCCCACAAGCTCTCCAGTATTTGTTGTTTGTTGATTTCTGTATGAGAGCCATTCTACTTGGGATGATGTGAAGACTCATTGTGGTTTGGATTTGCATTTCTCTTATTGCTAGGGGTACTGAGCATTTTTCATGTGTCTGTTGGCCCCTTGAATTTCCTCTCTTGAAAAATGCCTGCTCAGGTCCTTTACCCATTTCTTAACTGGATTATTTGTTTTTTTGTCGTTGAATTTCTTCGGCTCTTCATATATTCTGGATATTAATCCTTTATCAGTTGAGTAGTTTGCAAATATTTTCTCTCATTCTATTGGTTGCCTCTTCACTTTGCTAAGTGTTTCTTTTGTAGTGCAGATCTTCTCAGCTTAACGTAATCCCACTTGGTCCAAGTGAATGATCTTTCTGATTTGTTGTTGGATTAAATTGATTAGAATTTTTTTGAAGAATTTTGCATCTATGTTAATCAGAAAAATTGGTCTATAGTTTTCTTTCTCTGTTGTTTCTTTTTCTGTTTTGGGAATTAGGTAACGTTAGCTTCATAGAAGGAGTTTAGGAGGATAGTCTCTCTTTCAATTGTTTTGAATAACTTGAGAAGAATTGGTATTAGTTCTTTAAATGTCTGGTAGTATTCACCTGAGGCTTGCTTTCTGACCTAGTATATGGTCTATCCTAGGGAAATTTCCACGCACTGATGAGAAGAATGTATAATCTGTAAGTGTGGGGTGAAAAGTTCTGGATGTATTGGTTAGGTCCCTTCTGTCTATAATTCTATTAGCTCTGATGTTTCTTTGTTGATTTTTTGTTTGGTTGATCTAGCCATTGATGAAAGTGAGGTGTTGAAGACCCCCATTACTATTGTATTGGAGTCTATGTTTTTTTTAGATCCATTAATATTTATTTTAAATATCTAAGTGCCCTGTAATTCAGTGTATGTACAGTTATTATATTCACATCTTCCTTTTGAATTGATCCCTTAATCATTACATAGTGCTTTTCTCTGTCTCGTTCAACAGTTTTTATGTGAAAATCTATTTTGTTTGATACTAGGATGGCTACACCTGTCCTGTTTTGCTTTCCATTAGCATGGACTACCTTTTTCCATCCTTTCACTTTCAGTCTACATGTATCTTTGTTAGTGAGATATCTTTCTTACAGACAGCAAATAGGTGGTCTTGTTTTTTAGTCTACTTGGCAGATACATGTCTTTTAACTGGAGAGCTGAGGCCATTTACATTCAAGGTGACTCTTAAGTAATGACTGGGCCCTGTCATTTTTCCATAAATATTCCTATTGTTTATTTTGGATTTCTTTTGCACTTTTACTAGGGGATTTTCTGCCTTCACATTCTTTCATAATGATGATTATCTTTCTATGTTTCTGTGTGTAGCACATCCATAAGCATCTTTTGTAAAGTTGGATGGTTCTGTTTGTTATGGAAGGTCTTTATGTCACCTTCATTCATAAATGAGAGCCTTGCAGGGTACAGTATTCTGGGTTCACAGTTTATTTCTCTTAAGTCTTGGACTACTTCTTGCTATTCTCTTCTAGCCTGTGAAGTTTCTGATGAGAAGTCAGCTGTGAGTCTAATTAGAGAGCATCTTAAAATAATCTTGTATTTCCCTCATGCAAATTTTAGGATCTTTTCTTTATGCTTTACTGCAGAAAGTTTGACTATAATGTGTTGTGGTGAAGATCTTTTCTGATCATGTCTGTTAGGTATTCTATGTGCTACCTATACTTGGACATCCCATTCTTTCTCCAAATTAGGGATTTTTTTCTGTAATTATTTCAGTAAGTAGGCCTTCTTGTCCATTATCTCTTTCCACACCTTCATGAACTCCTAAGACTCATATGTTGGGTCATTTGATAGTATCCCATAAATCTACAACAGTGTTTTTAAATTTTCTAATTTCTTCTTCTTTTGGTCTGACTGAATGATTTCCAGAGATCTATCTTCTAGTTCTGATATTCTTTCTTCTACCTCACCGAGTCTGTTGTTAAGGCTTCCCACTGCATTTTTATTTGATCTATTGATCTATTTGATCTTCATTTCTAGTGTATCATTTTGATTTCTCTTTAAAATATCAATCATGGGAAAAATTTTCATTCATGTCACATATGGTTTTCTTTAGTTCATGGATTTGCTTCTGATTGCTTTTGAGTAAATCTATGATTAGTTTTTGAATTTTCTTTCCAGCATTTCTTCAATCTCTTCATCTTCATGTTCTAATATTGAAATGTTGTGTTCCTCTTGGGGGGTCATGGTGACTTATTTTTGTTCCTTGAATTTCTGCATTTATTTTTAGGTATTTGAGTATTAAATGTTGCTTTTTTCCCTCTGATGGCTTTTATCTTTGAGCTGTGCCTCAGTGGCTAAGTGGAATGTCTGTGCTTTCCATGAATACTGAGATGGATGTTGTGGGTATGGCCAGGGAGCTCTGGTCAGTGCTCCAGGGTGGGGCAAGTATCCAGGGTAACAACCAGTTTGGGCATGGTTGCTCTCCTCTTATTAATAGAAGAGGAAGTGATGGTCATATCTGTTGGTATGATCATCCCCTCACCTCCTCTCCTTCAAGCTGAGCAATGCCCGGGTGTTAATCCCCAGTGTGTTCAACAATCATCTGTATCACCTTATGAACCACACAAATGATCTGCCAGTACTCACTGTGAGCCTGGTTCCAGCTGCAATGGGCTGCCTTGTCAACCAAGGGCTTTCAGAGTGTGGCTCTGCACCCAGAGCTTGCTCAGAACCCCAGCTACATCCTGCCCACTCTCATGCAGTTACAGTGTTTTCACAGTCTCAGCACCCAAGGCTCCCATGATCAAGGAATTCAAAAGGATCCACTCCACCCTGTCAGCTGATGCTGCTCACAGAGAGGCTGAAAGGTTCCCCAAGCCACTGCCATGAGTGTTCTGCCTGAACAGATAGAACTAGAATCTCCAAGCCAGACTTAAAGTCAGTGTAGAATGTGGATTTTTCCCTCTGGCAAAATCCCTGGATCACACACATGCACAATACCCACCAGCCGCAGCCCCACTCCTTTCACAATTGTGCTGGGCATGTACAAGAATTCCCATAGGCAGCACTTCCTTTCCACTGGGATGGCTCCCCCTCTGCACCTGTTACCCAGTGGACAAGGCAAAGCCTGTGTTGTTGCCCAGATGAAAAGGTGGAGACAGTCCCTGCCAATTGACTCAAACTGCCATGGTTGTCCCTGCCAACAGTATAGAGACTGTCCCTACTAGTTGCTGGGTGAGCACAGAAGAGCTGGAGCGCCTGCTACCTGCTTATGTCCAAAAAATATCTTTCTTTCATCTTTATCACTGTTATTCATTGAACAATTCTTATTATTTTACCTTCCAGTTTAATTATTATAAGCATATCCATTGAGTTCTTTCTTTCTGTTACTGTATTTTTCAGTTCTAAAACTTCCACTTGATTGTTTGCATTCTGGCTTTTCGTTAACAACTTTTTTTCTTGCTAAGAATTTCTAGTTTTCATTTATTTCCAATAAGTCTGTAATGTGAACTTTTTAAAAATTGGTATAGGAGCCGGCGCCGCGGCTCACTAGGCTAATCCTCCGCCTTGCGGCGCCGGCACACCGGGTTCTAGTCCCGGTCGGGGCACGGATCCTGTCCCGGTTGCCCCTCTTCCAGGCCAGCTCTCTGCTGTGGCCAGGGAGTGCAGTGGAGGATGGCCCAAGTCCTTGGGCCCTGCACCCCATGGGAGACCAGGAGAAGCACCTGGCTCCTGCCATCAGATCAGCGCGGTGCGCTGGCCACAGCACGCCTACTGCGGCGGCCATTGGAGGGTGAACCAACGGCAAAAGGAAGACCTTTCTCTCCGTCTCTCTCTCACTGTCCACTCTGCCTGTCCAAAAAAAAAAATGGTATAGGGAAAGAACTTATTTTTAGATTTATTTATGTATTTTTTTATTTGAAAGACATCGATACAGAGACAGAGGGAGAGAGAATCTTCCATTTGCTGGTTCACTCCCCACATGGCCACATGGCCAGGACTGGGCTAAACCAAAGGCCAGGAACCAAGAGCTTCTTCAGGGTCTCCCACATGTGTACATGAATCCAAGCACTTGGGCCATCCTTTGCTGCTTCCTCAGGCTCATTAGCAAGGAGCTGGATTGGAAATGGAGCAGCCAGGATTCAGGACTTGAATGAGTGCCCATATGGGATGCCAATGCTACAGGAGATGGTTTAACCCCCTAAGCCACAGTGCCAGCTCTTCCCTGAAGCATTTTAATGATAGTTGACAAATTTTAAAAATTTGTCAGGTAATTCTAACATGTCATTTCAGTGTTGGAATCTGCTAATAGCCTTAATATTAATTTTGAAGTCTTCCTGGTTGTTAATATTATGGGCATTTGATCTCTCAGTGTTTTGGGCATTATATTATGGAACTATGGATGTTATTCAAGTATTCTGAGTTACCTGAATTCCTGATACCACTCCCATAGGATAAGAGTGAAAGAGCCTCATACCTGCCAGGACTGAAGGTACAAGTCCAGATTCCCCACTCAGCCTCCCTAGACACACACAGGTATCCTCATCACTAGATTCTAGCCTCTTTGGGTATCTTCAAGGCTGGAATGTTATGATTTCTTCATTATTTTTGCCTGACATGGACTCCATTGATACCACAAGTGGGTTTGTGATGTCATTACCTCATTACCACTGGGCAGTGGTAAAAGTCCTGACTCTCCACTAGAAGTCCCATGATAGTGCCTCATAAGGAAGAGAATAGAATGTCTCATTCCTGCCAAGTGGTTGTAGAGGAGGAACCTTCCTACGTGGCTTCCAGGGAAACTGTGAACATATTGTTGTCACCTGGAAAGATAAAAGGGCTAGTGCCCTGCCTGGACTTTCCTGCCAGCATCCTGAAGCATGCAGAAGTTAATGTATCATGTTATACCCTGTTGATGGTAGAAGTCTGCCCTCTCCACGGAGCCCTTGCTGGCATGGGTGTGGGGTTTTCTGAAATGTTTGGTTGAAGTAGAGCGGGTGTTATCTACTTATTCTGCTTGCTAAGCTGTCCATTTGATTGGAGAGAACAGATTTTGTTTAGGCTTTTCTGCCTTGCCTATTGTTTTCTCTAGGTTTCCAACTTCTTAAGCTTAAAATCTGGAATATATGAGGCAAAAAGAAAAGCCAGGGAACTCACCAGCATATCCTTCTCTGGGTGCCAAAATCTCCAGCCAGTGAGTTGCCTTTTCCATCGTTCACCTTTTTATGTTTGATTTGCCCTCAATATTCAGAATTTTGGTGTACTTGTCAGGAGAAATAAAACACATGTCTACTTCTTATTTCTGCAAACAAAATTTCCATCTGCTATGCCTTTTATAATATGTCTGAAGGAAGCCTGAAAACATAGTGTACCCCCTCTAAGCTGCTGAAGTGTCCACCAACATCTTGTCTTCTGGATATTTGTAATTCTGTTTGTTACAATTTTCAGTTCTAACTTTCTGAGAAATTCAGTCCACATAACTGCTTTAAATAAAAAAAAAACTGTTGTACTCCTTTAGCAAATCATTTCCTAAAATCCATTGTTAAAGAAGAAAAATAGAAAAACTATATAATTTAATTTTATTTTAAATTTCTGCAGCCTATATACTCTCAGTTTTGGATTGGTTGGGGAAATAGCAGAGAAGTTGAGTCCCTAAATGAAATAATCTCTGTCTAAAACTCAATTTCTTGACATGCTAGCTGTGTAGCCTCAGAAAATTTAAGTAATATCTCCAATATCCATTTAATCCTCTCTAAAATGCATAAAATAATACTTTTTACCACTTAACATTATTGAGAAAATTTAGAGTCACAGTCCAACCACAACAGTCTCTTTCCCTTCAAAAACTACCACTATCTTGAATTTTATAGTAATACCTTCCTTGTTTTTAAAAAAATATTTATATCACCAAATATGCATACATAAGCAATGTGGTTTAATTTTGCCCATTTAAAAATATGTCCTTTTAATTATTTTTTAAATAAATATTTTATTTTAAAAGTAATTTTAGATTTACAGAAAAGTTGAAAAGATTATTCAGTTTCCACAAATTTCACATTAACTCCTGCCTATGATTAACATCATACATTATTAGCATGATCAGTTTGTGGTTAAAAAAAAAAAAAGCCAATGTTATCACTTAATATTAATTAGAGTCCATGTTAATCCTGATTTCCTTAGTTTTAATCTAATGTCCTTTCCTGTTTTAAAGTCCTACCCTCAACACCACATCATTTGTCACAGTACATCAGGAGGCCTCTTTGGATGCATCAGTTTCTCAGACTTTTCCTTGCTTTTGGTTACCTTGATAGTTTTGAGGAGTATGGTCAGATTTTTGCAGAATACCTTTCATTGGGAGTTTGTCTGATATTTTTCTTATGATTAGCGTGGATTTATGGTTATGGGGGAGGAAGACTAAAAGGTCAAATGCCATTCTTATCACATCACACTTAGAATGTATACTATCAACATTACTTAATCACTGTTGACATGAACCTGATTGCTTGCCTGAGATTGTGTTTGTCCAATTTATCTACTGTGCCTTTCCATCTGTGATCTTTGAAAGGAAGTCACCATTAAGCCCCCTATTTCATGAGTGCATAGTCATGATTCACCTCCTGAAGGCAGGGTATCTACATCATTTAATGGAAGTCTTCTCCATGGGATTTTTATGTTCTCGATTATTTACTTGTCCATTTAGTTTCTGGTTCATTTTAGTATGAACTCAATGGTTACATTTTTAATACTTTGAATTATAATCCAATATTACTTTATTTACTTTGTTGCTGAAATTATCCCAGATTTCATCACTGGGAGTATAAGCAGTTGGTTCCTAAGTCCCATTGACACACCCCTATCATTGTGGGTTTTTGTTTCAGTCCTTTATTGGCTTATTCTGGAATTTCAAAATGCTCCAGGATTGTCTTGTCTATTTCTGCCCCAACCACAGGATCAGTCACTTCTCCACAAATCCCTATTTCTTTTGTTGGAGAATAGTATTAGAAACTAAGGTCTGGGAGCTGAGTGAGTATGCTGATTGCTACCATGATACTGTGCTTCAAAGCCAGACACTAAGGTAACATAAGTATATAAAGCAACCCATATACCTCCTGCTAGTGATAGCCTCATATACAACCACCTGTAAATAATAGCATAAGCAAATGTTCCTATTTATGTGTCCAACTCTAACCCAGTACTACATGGGCCATTCTAGCTTGCTACCTTATTTGTATACAAACTTCCACTCCAAACATGAAAAAAAAAAACTATCTTTTCTGAGGAATATTTTACTCAATGATTCAGTAAATAATTTTCACTGTCTTCAATGTGCCTAATATTGCCTAACATCTACTCTAGGTAGAACAGATAGAGCAGTGGGAAAAAAAAAAAAAAAGTTTTACCCATGTATTGAAACAGTCATTTGAAGTCAATGTAAATGTTCTCTACAGGAACAACTTCCACACAGGCCTCATGGTCTAACCTGCTTATGTGCTTGCTCACTCAGTGATGGATTTTTAAAGTTTTAAAAAATATTTATCCAAGGCCTGTGCCGAGGCTCAATAGGCTAATCCTCCGCCTTGCGGCGCTGGCACACCAGATTCTAGTCCCGGTTGCCCCTCTTCCAGGCCAGCTCTCTGCTATGGCCCGGGAAGGCAGTGGAGGATGGCCCAAGTGCTTGGGCCCTGCACCCACATGGGAGACCAGGAGAAGCACCTGGCTCCTGGCTTTGGATCAGCACGATGCGCCGGCTATGGCGGCCATTGGAGGGTGAACCAATGGTAAAGGAAGACCTTTCTCTCTGTCTTTCTCTCTCTCATTGTCCACTCTGCCTGTCAAAAATTTAAAAAAAATTTTTTTTAAAAAGAAAAATATATTTATCCAAGGGTTGGGGCTACAGCATACCAAGTAAAGTTGCTATCTGCAAAGCTAGTCTCCCATATGGGTGTAGGTTCCATTCCTGGCTGCTCCACTTCCAAACCACCTCCCTGCTAATGTACCTGGGAAAGCAGGGGAAGATGGCCCAAGAATTTGAGTCGCTACACCCATGTGGGAGACCCAGAAGAACTTCCTGGCTCCTGGCTTCAGCCTGGTTCAGCCTGGCACTTGTAGCCATTTGTGTAGTGAATCAGTGGATGAAAAAATCTCTCTCTCTCTCTCTCTCTCTCTCTCTCTGCCTCTCTGTAAGTCTTCCTTTCAAATAAGTAAAAAGTATATTTATCCAATATTGTTCTAAGCAAGAAAGTGATCAAATCTGCCATATTGCTGGAAATAGAAAGTAGCATTTCTATAAAGACAGAATTCCTTTTGGAGCTCATTTTGTGAAATAACCTCTGGATTTTAAAAGAGCCTGCACACATTTAGATGTTTTGAATCACTCCCTCTAGTATAATATTAACTCTTGTTCATTCCTTTCTTCCATCTGTGTATATGGCATTTCCATTACTCTACTGGAGACATTCACAGTGTGTATAACAGAAGTTATTAGAGCAAAAATGACAAGAGCAAGATTCTGTGTGTTAGGAGAGGAGATGTGTAGTTCTTATACTATCTTGTTAGTCTTTTGGTAATCAAAAGCTAGGGTCTTTAGGAAACTGTCAGATTGTGCCATTAAAAAGGAACATGGGAAAGAACAGGAAAGGAACCAGTCCACCTTGTCCCCCCACCCTCCGACCCTGAAGTTCTGCCCTTCAGAGAGGAGAAGGGAGCTGTCTGGTGGTGGAAGGTGAAAGAGAATCATGGGGGAAGGAGCAGCAGTAGCATCAGAAGATTACCATGTCGGCAGCTCAGACCAGTGTGGTCTTAGAAACCAACCACCTGTAGACTTCTGTTCTTCATAGGAGAACCCAAGCTGTTGTCTCTTGGTCCTGTGGCATGAGCTCCTTCTGCTCAGTTACCTGCATGACGCTTAGAGATCATTCAGCAGAACTCACACCCCAGACTTTGCTGACACACACCCAAACTGCCTCTTGTTTCAACTGCACATGACACACATGAGGCGAAGTAAAGGGTGGGGCCCTTCATACCTTAATGCACAGTAAGAGTATGGGAACAAAAACCCAACTGTGTCTGGGTAGAACTGGACATACACATATATATCTTACATATATGTTGCACATGTGTGTGTATAGACACACACATACTTCTTCCTCATTTAGACATAGTAATGTGTGCCATCTAACCATATCAATTTTTAAATACTTTTATAACTTTATTTTTTAATTTTAATTTTTAAAAATTTTTAGGTTTTAACATTCAATACAGTTTATATTCTAAGAATATGATGATAGTCACTTCCTCCTTCACTCCTCCCTAGCCCCTCTCTCCCTCCCACATTCCTATCTCTCCATCAAAGATACTTTAAACCAATATTATAGTCATACATTATTTGGATAAGGGAAAGGATGAACATGAAGGTTAGGAACTGGTGTTCTTTCTACACAGCACCCAGTGCCTAGTAGGGAACAACTCTAGCTAAGATGTCTTATAGTGGACACATCCTAAGATGGACAAAGCTTACATTCTTTAGAAATGTCTTTAATGAAATTACTTAGAATCGTGCTCCTTAAGGCGGAGCCTTGTGACAGCCTACGCACTCAGCCTTTTAAGGAGGAGGAAGGCTCCTAGCAACAGTGAGCCCCATTGCATCAGATGCCAGCATCCAGGCAGCAATCCTGGCAGCAGTGCCAAGGCAGTTGATCTAGCAGCCAATTAAACGGATTCTCCTAAAGAAAGGGACTTTCACGGGAGAGATGTGAAACTTCATATTCAATAAAAGTCAACTTGCTGCTGTCTCTACTTTGGCTAACCATGAGCTAAAAATACCAAGTGACCATCAACAAACCCATACACCTCATCCATCTCTGTCCTCAGAGGAATGCCAGCAAATCTGCAACCCCTCCAGGGAAGTGACTGACCAGGGAAGGCAGAGCTCCAAGGAGACTTAGAAATCAACTCTGGACAAAGATATTCTGCAGAGAAGGATTGCACCAATGATTCTAAAATTTCCTTTAACTCAGAAATTTATTGATGCTTATGAAATACAAATATTTGGTTGTGGGAATTGGCCTAGCAAGTAAGATACCAGTTAAGATGCCTGTATCCCATATTAGTGTCTGGATTTGAGTCTCATATTTGGCTCATGATTCCAGCTTCCTGCTAATATGGATCCTGGGAGGCAGTTGGTGGAGGCTTAAATAGTTGGGTTCTTGCTATCCATGTGAGAAACTTGGATTGAATTGCCAGATCCCAGCTTTGCCCTGGCCCACTTCTGGTTGTGGTAAGCATTTGTGGCATGAACCAGTGGATGAAGGGGGTCTCTGTCTTGTCTGTTTCTCTCAATCTCTATGCCTTTCTAATAAATACATTTTAAAAAGAAATATGAATATTTGGAAAGGAATCTCTGCGGTACCTTTCTATCAAAGTAGAAGACAGTTTGTGGGCAGTTTCAGAGGTATTTTACATGCAGTGCTCACAGCTCACTGGGTGAAATGATTTCTTTCTCAGGCACCCACATATGGAGAGAATGGAGACAAGTCACAAACTGAGGACCAAGGAGACTATAAGGCCTGCAGAAGACAAACCACCAGTCATCATCCTTTCAGCTTATCAAGTGTGACTACCTGTACTCCATTCCTATAGTCACGACCAATGTGCTTCTTTCCTGCCTAAAAAGGAGAGCTCACAGATAGCACAGTTGGCCCTCCATGCCACGGCTTCTGCATCCACAGATAATCAACAGTGGATTGAAAACATTCAGAAAAAAGAAGTGCATATCCTGAACATGTAACAGGTTTTGTTTTCCTTGTCTTTATCCCTAAAAACAAATAGTATAACAATGACTGGGACTGACACTGCAGCACAGCAGGTTAAACCTCTGCCTGCAGGGCCGGCGCCGTGGTGCAGTAAGTTAATCCTCCGCCTGTGGTGCCAGCATCCCATATGGGCACCAGTTCTAGTCCCGGCTGCCCCTCTTCCAATCCAGCTCTCTGCTGTGGCCTGGGAAAGCAGTGGAGGATGGCCTGAGTAATTAAGCCCCCGCACCTGCATGGGAGACCAGGAGGAGGCTCCTGGCTCTTGGCTTCGGATCGGCACAGTTCCGCCCTTTGCAGCCATTTGAGGAGAGAACCAACAAAAAGAAGACCTCTCTGTCTCTCCCTCTCACTTTCTGTAACTCTACCTCTCAAAGAAATATAAAATCTTAAAAAAAAAAAAAAAAAAAAAACACTGCCTGAATCGCAGGATTCCCATTTGGATGCTATTTCAAGACCTGGCTGCTCTGCTTCTGATCCAGTTTCTTGTTAATGAACCCAGTAAAGCAGCAGAAGATGGCCCTAGTGCTTTGGCCCCTGCCTACCCACGTGGGAGATCCAGATGAACTCCCTGGTTCCTGGATTTGGCCTGGCCCAGCCCCAGCTATTGCAGCCATTTGGGAAGTGAACCAGCAGGTGGAAGATCTCTCTCACTCTCACTCTCACTCTCCCTCCCCCCAACCCCATCGCTTCTGTGACTCTGTCTTTCAAATAAATAAGTAAATAAATAAACAATAAAAGATCCTGGTTTTAAAAAATGGCTTAAATATCCTTTTCTTTGTATTCAGTATTACAAGTTACCCAGAGATGACTTTGGAGTCTGTGAGAGGATGTTTGTAGGTTCTATGCAAACACTACACCATTTTGTAAAAGGGACTTGAGCATTTGCTGATTTTGGTACCTGTAGGCTCCTAGACCCAATTCCCTGGGATAGCAAGGAATGACTACACAAACAACTGATGACGAAACTACCAAATTAGTGCAACAACACACATTCATCCCCAATATAATCAAAGTGTAGAAGGACAAATAATTCTGAAACTTGGAGGAATGGGGGAGGTGTTTCTGTTTTGACACCCTTGGTATCCATCTCCAGCTGAATTTTTGACTCTCCCTAAATCCCATCTCGTGTTCACAATGTCCTCTACCATCACTGTGTCAACCCTCAAGTGACATTTCCCTGCTTCTTGAACTTCCTGAAAGAGCCACAAAAAGTTGAATAAAAAGCAAACTATGTTTCAGAGCAGCAACCAGCCTACAGCTCATGTTATTGACACTGGTCTTTAAATTTTCTTCCACATTCTTACTGCTAAGAACAATTCTTCCTCTGGCTCTGCCCCTTTTTCTTCTTTGTCTCCCCTTTGCCTGGAACAAAAAAATATTGTAGGAGCCCAAAGCTTATACCATGTTGGGGAGCCTTTTTAAAGGCAAACAATACAAAACTCTGAATGCAAAATTAGATACAGGTCCTTAGAAGGGGCTCATGCAAATGTGATGCCCTAGAGCCTAAACTTCATTTGCTTTACTGGCTCCTTATCCATTTCCATAATGCTCTGACAGTGTTTTCCTCTCACAGCTTCCAACTCCTGACACTTCAATTGGTGATATTTTTCTTAGGAGAGAGAACACCAACTTTCATAACCTGAAAATGTAAGAATATATCTTTCTAAGTAAAATAATTTTTTTCTCCTGATATTTAAAAGCCCGCTGTTAATGCATGAATATGTGTTATTTCCATTGCATTTAGCATAAGAATTCCTAGTTCTGGATTTTTCTCTCCCTCTGTCTTAAATCACTCATGTCCTCCATGCACACCCACCCTCTCAACCCCAGCTAAGTATCACATCCATTTTAGAATTCACTCTGATATAGCTCCCCTAGTTTGAAGCAGGTGGGCTATGTGAAGAGCTTCTATAGGCATGTCAACACTTCCCACCCAAGGGTGCAAGTAAACTGAATGACAATTGATGCTTGCTACAGCCTCTGCTTGAACACGGAAGAATGTGATGAGTCCCAACCATTGGATGGGAAATGGAGAAAACATCAGAAGGCAGTGGCTATCAGGATCTAATCAATGAACTTGGAGAGTGCTTTTCAGTTTTTGCCCTTCCACATAAGCCCATCCCCCACCATCCCAGCTAGGAATTCCTACAGTCACTATTAATATGCTTCTATGTCACTGAGAACATAGATGCCCTAGATCAGTGTTGATGGCTATCATGGATGGATCTGTCCATGAAGCGATACTGTCAGGGCATTCCTGGGGGAAAAAATGTGCACAGGAGCTAAATTGCCCCCAGGTGTCATAAAATCTCTTGGAGGGCATTTCCTCATCTATGCCTTCTTGCTAACAATAGTAATTGCAACAGAGAAACTTAAGTGCCAGTTATTAAGAACTCTTCCAGCAGAAACTGTGCTGAGTGCTTTGAATAATAGGTATAATTCTCACACCAGTTCTGAGATTTTACTGTTCTCCATTTTTATTAGTAAGGAGATAGAGTTTTGGAAGGTTAAAAAAAAACCTTCAAAATCATATGTCTGATAAGTGAAGGACACAATTCAAACCTTATATGTGTTTTATTTGAAAACTAAACAATATTTTGGTCAAAGCATATAAAATTGTCATTTTATTGGCCAAAGGTAGTCAGATATGAGCAGTTTACTATGGTTCAACCCAACGCTCATTCAACTTTGTGCTGACTTCTCAATTAAAAGTCTCTGGCTCATGGGTCACTTTCTAGGTTTGCATAACTACTATCCATGGCTGAGAAGTAGCCACCACCCTGGGTAGCTAAGAGGGCTACACCTCAAGGAATACAGCAGACAATGTTGGAGTCAACTTCCTGAGTCACTTAGAGCAGGGGCCAAGCAATCTTTTCCTAAAAAGAGGCAGATAGGCACTGCTGTAAGCTCTGCAGGCCATACTGCCCCTGACACACTGCACAATCGTGCAGCTATGGTGTGAAAATAGCCACAGACAGAGAAGCATGGCTGTGTTCCAGTTGAACCTTCTTTGCCAAAACATGACAACTCTTGGGTTTTCTGAGCATTACCTGAAAATTCCCAGTGAGTGCAGAGGACTTAAGTCAAGGAGGAAACAAAATTATGTGGTGGTTTGCCATCTCGCCTCTGCGCTCAGGCTGCGAGCATTGAATATCAGTTCAGATGCTTCTTAGCCATGTGACTGGCTGAGAGCTTGAATTAAGCCTCAATTTTCTCATCGGTACAATGGAATAATAATAGTATATAGCTCATAGGCTGTGACAAATGAATGAAAGGATTCATGTAATGCCTTAGTTCAGGGCCTGTCTTACAGAAAGCACTTGATAAATGGTAGTTGGGTGTCCGTTTGGTACTTTTCCAGGTACCTTGGCATGTTTATGCTGAATCTCTGCATCTAAAGACAGTGCAGCTAAGATACTTGGGACTTACTTGGAGGAAATCTGCTCCAGATGATTTCCACGAAGGTTGTTAGAAGGGAGAAACCCAGTGCTGGGACCATTGCTACTTCTAGGCTCTATGAGGGCAAGCCTGGTATTCAAAAGGGGAGCTGCTGAGAAGGAGATTCATCCAGGCAGAGTAGGGGAGTAGGAGGACGGTCTTCCTTCCCCCTAAGACAAGAAGGGGAAGATTTCCAAGATTCCCAATACAGGAAAGAGGAAATGGGCTTCTCACCCTCCTTTCACCAAACCACGGAGATGCAGGTCTAGGTGTTTCCAATGAAGAGGAGAAAAATGTGCTGAGTTAACGGGGAAAAAATGACATAGATGCCCTTGCGTTTAGGAATGACAAGAAAACTGATATTGATGCCCATTTTCACAGGGAGAGTGCTGAAAGCAAGAGACGTGCTGCAGCAGAGCAGCAAGGGGCTGCATCTGATTTAGTGGTGCAAAATGTGGGAATTTCCCATTGGTTAAGGAATGGCACAGCCAAGTCAAGTCAGGAGGCCTCATTCAGAATGCCAGCACTTGAGTGGAGAGATGCATACAGGGGCAGTAGATAAGTCCGGAGCTGGGAATCCAGCATCAGCTGGGTGTGAACTGCCAGCAGCAGGGAGTGAGACCACTGACAATCCTATGGCCTCTTCTCCAGGCAGATATGACGCTGTCTTTCTTCTTTTAATCCCTCCTTCTTCTATAACCAATATGGAGAAGACAGAAGGAGAAATGTGTAGATTGATGAAGGAAGGCTGAAAAAACAGAGTATGGTTCTATTTCCACATTGGTCCCCAAACAAGCGTCAGGATTGAATTATTTGGGATTAGGAAGGTTTTGAATCAAATATGAGATGGAAATTTTGATAGTACTGAACTATTTATGATAGTAATATCTGATTTAATCCAATTTATTAACAATATTATCATTTTAGCATGTAATCTATATAAAAAGTTAGTTTTAAAATAATTTCAAATGTCTAATACAAAAGAATTGTACAGATTTATAGACTAAAATGTGAAATTTCAATACATGAATACAATGCATAGTGATCAGGCCAGGGCAATTGACATATCCATCATCTCAAACACTTATAACTTCTTTGTAGTGAGAACATACAAAATCCTTCCTGGGGCTAGCAGGGTGCTACAGTGTGTTAAGCAACCACTTGTGATTCCCCTATCCCATATCAGACTGCCTGGGATTGTCACTTCTGCCTCTAATGTTCCTATGAGGCGGCACATTATAGCTCAGGTACCTGGGTCCCTGTCACCCACATGAGAGACCTAGAGACCTTGATTCAGTGCCAGACTCCTGGCTTAAGCCTGACTGAGCCCTGGATGTTGTGGGAATTTTTGAAGTGAACTAATGGATGAAAAATAAATAAATAAACCACTGTGTGTATGTGTGTGTCTGTGTCCTTCCTTCTGTGTCACTCTACCTTTCAAATAAAATAAATTAATAAAAACTTCTAAAATTCCTTTCCACTAGCTACTTTGAAATATACCATTAATTCTTGCCAACCACAGTTACCCTACTGTGCTATAGAACATCAGGTTTATTCTTCCTACCCAACTGCATCCCCATACCTGTTCACCACCCTTTGTCCATCCTGCTGCCTCTCACACCCTTCTTAGCCTCCAGTAACTGCTATTCTAGTCTCTACTTCCACGAGATCAACTCTTCAGCTTGCACATGTGAGGGAACACAGAAGATGTTTGGCTTTCTGTGCACAGCACTTTTTAATGCCTGAACATCACAGCATAACTTTTGTTAAAGGAAAATCAATGACAAAGAAAACAAGGACCCTAAATTTGACTATTCACCTTCTCTTCTACATCTGTGCCAGTCACTAGGAAGCAGCCACTCTGCAAGCTCAGGACAACTGGGAATGGATTTGTTCATGGTTATGCTGAGCTAAACTGCAGTGGAAAGACATGCTCTCAAAATAATTCTTTCCAATGAGCAAACTAATGCATCTGTGTTTTTACTTGGAGGCTAAAATAGCTTGGCCATCAAATAACTCTTTTTATTTGTGGAAATATAGTATAGTCAAAGAATAATACTAAAGATGACTACTGCATAATCCTTTACATTGCCCAAAGCATTTTCACATACCTTACATCATTGGGTTATCTGATTTGGAGGAAATTTGGAGATGTTAGAAGGGAATAGGTCCTAGACCGGGGATGTGGACAATGATTCTAGCCCCACAAATCCTAGTTATGTGCCACAGAGACATCCTCTAAACAATCTTAGCCTCTGCTCAGAATCTCTTAAATAATAAATTTACCCTTCACGAAAGTTCTACTTCCTTTTGTGAAGATTTAGTGAAGTGTAAGTCACACGGTCAAGGCATAAATCGTAATCTGGGATCATTTATTCCAATGACAGTTACTGTGTACTTGTAGGTGCCAGGCACTGGGTAGGCACAAGAGACACAGCTGGAACTTACAGACACAATCCCTGCTGTCAGGTCCATGGTCTACAGGGAGTCAAGATAGAGAGGACCATCAAATGGTGATGTCACATGGTGACTTTAGGTAAAGACGTCGCAGTAGACTCTAAATTGAACTGACACTTCAGTATGGGAAGTGGCCACGCTGAGACCTGGACAAGCTCACCCCAGCCCTTCCTCAGAGGGGAATAGTGATTAGTGGAGAAGAGAAAATTTCCAAAGGGGCAGCTTTCTGTCATTGCCTGTGATTTCGTGGCAGCCTATAGGGTTTGTGGAACTCCAGAACCCTTTCAACTGCCTGTTCTTGTGAACATTCACAAACGGTCAAAGTAAACACAAGGATCACTTCCAAATTCAAAATGAGCTTCAGCTAAAGCAAAAGGCTAGACTTCTGGGGTATTTCCTAAGGCTGGTTTAATGCTATGTGGAGTGTGTGTGTGTATGTGTGATATTACTATACTTTTTTATGATATAACATTTCATGTAAGTATTATTCCAAAACCAGATATTTCCTGCTCTCCTAACTCCAAAATTATACTCTACTTCCATTTATAGACTATATCACGATAATTATTCCCAGGCATAAGGAGCTAAGAAAAAAAGCAAAGAAAGTCTTTGTGACTACACTTAGGCAGATTGCATTGCAACCGAACTACCATAACCCAGATAAGAAGCAAGGAGAAACAGACAAGAAAAGCTATTCTAATACTAGAACTTTTTCCAGTTGCCTACTCTAATAGTCATAGATAGCCCGCAAAATGGGCCGTTAGTTTTATTGCCATTTACTCTGAACATTCACATCAGCAAAGTGCCATCACTTGATTAATGCTTCAAAATTGTTTAACTGCACAGTTTTCATGACTTAACAGTGGAAAATTCCTGAATTAGAAAGAAGTCATTCACATCTATGTGCCTGTCTATTGGTGCCATAAATGACTTCTCAAGCCTACATTTACATTCCTATCTAGGATTGCTGTCGGTGAATTCTGCAGTGCTTTCTATATCTGGTAAAACTGCATCAGAGACCAAAATATGCACATTTAATTTTAAAGGAACATACCGTGCACTGCATGTAATTATTACTGCATTTTTCTTCCACAGTAAAAAATGCTATCAAGTGATAAAAAGACAAGCCCTTTTGGCCTCAGATCAAAAATCATCTGAGGCCTGTGGCTTCCTGGATGAACGTGGCATCCATCACACAGGCCTTTGATCAGAGGGCTGGACACACACCTCCTTAGGACAAAAGGGGCTTGCACCAAGATGCTCTTTCTCTCCCTCCACACCTAATGTCCATTCCTAGAAGATGCTGAAAGCACATGAAGCAGGTGTAAATAGTCCACAATTAACAAGTATGCAAATACTGCTTGTTATACCCCAATATGTGTCTCCCCTTCCTTTTTATTCCTATTTGCTGAGCCAATGGCTGCCCCTTTCTAGACTGCTGCTTTCAGCTAGGTGAGGCCATGTGGTTAAGTGTTGACTGTGGTGTGAGTGGAAGTTATTCCTCAAGCAAAGTGCACACCTTCTGTGACTCTCCTTCATTCCTTGCACTGAACAATGTTGCCCATGCAGAAGAAAATAAATTCCCAGTGAGTGACAAAGCCACAAGATGAAGGGGCCAGTACTCTGAATGACAATCATGAAACAAAGCCACCTACTTTGGAGCTCTTAAATGAGAGAAAAAAAAATAGACCTTTATTTTGTTTGGGTCACCATATTCTTGAATTCCTTTATCGCAGCAACATGATTTGTATCTTTTCTATCAATGAGTTCAACAATATATGAAAGCAATGAATTCAACAATCATTCAATCAATTTTGTTCTTAGCGCAAGGAACTGTGTTACTCTCAGCAGGGAATATAAAAAAAATGAAAATATACAGTCCTTGCCCTCCAAGAGATTAAAAAATTAGCAGAAAGGGACACATGCAGGTGTAAGAGCAAAATCAGAGAGGATACCATAGTGCTTCAGAGAAGGCAGAGCACACAGTATCCTATCAACTGCTCAAACTGCCAGCCAACATTGTTTCTTGAGCACACACTAATGGGATGATGAACGATTGTCTATGAAGATAACAAGAACAGGCAAGCCTGCACATACCCCTCTTTCCTGTCTGTTTCCTATTGCTTCTTCCCTCAGCAGGTACCGAACCCTTCTTTCTACTGTAGCCCTCTCTTGTAGAAGCCCCATCATGTTTGGATGACCCCCTGTGTCTCTACTTCCATCCAAATACATGTGACATTTGTCTTTGTCTTTGTTCCTTGGATTCTTACTGCCTGGATGGTTTTTTAAAAATCAGTATGAACCCAGGTGTTAAATGAATACTCTGTGGCTTCTCAAATAATAGTTAGCACTTATTAAACATTTACCATGCACCAAGTGTTGTTCTATTTTTTTTTAAAGATTTTATGTATTTATTTGAGAGGTAGAGTTAGAGAGAGAGAGAGAAAGAGAGAGTGGTTGTAATGGCCAGAGCTGGGCCGATACAAAGCCAGAAGGAGCCAAGAGTTTCTTCCAGGTCTCCGACGTGGATGCAGGGGCCCAAGCCCTTGGGCCATCTTCTACTGCTTGCCATGGCCATCAGCAGAGAACTGGATGGGAAGTGGAGCACCCGGGACATGAACCAATGCCAATGTGAAATGATGGAGCTGCAGGTGGAGGCTTAGCCTACTACATCACAGTGCCAGCCCCTCTAGACCAGGAGCCTTGAGACTCAGACCCAGTCATCTTCTGAACTCTGCTAATCTGAGTTTCTAATGATATTCACTTTACCAACACAAAGCTGTTTATTTGACAACTTAGCAAATATTGAATGTTGCAAAGATCACCATGCTAAATTAAATACAGAGCTCAAAATGAGAAATACAATCAGTTCATGAAATTTGGATTCCTCCTTGATATTATCTGAATACAAAATGCAGAAGTATTTCTCAATAATTTCATACAGGAACAAAAGTGGCCTCACAGTTAAGCCACTCATTGGGGTGCCTGCGTCCCATATGGGAGTGCCTGGATTCAAATCTTGGATCTGCTCCCAGTTCCAATTTCCTACTAATGCATAGCTTTGGGGGAGCAAATCATGGCTCATATTGTTGGGTTCCTTTCAGTCATGTGAGGCCCCTGGATTGAGTTCTCACCTCTTGGCTTTGACCAGACCAACCTTGACTGTTACAGTCATTTGAGAAGTTAACCATTGAACAGGAGCTCCTTCTATCTCTGTATCTCTCTCTCTCTCTCTCTCTCTCTCTCTGCATCTCAAATAACTGCCTTCATAGGCCATAAGCAGAGAGCTGGATCTGAAGAGGAGCAGCCAGGGCACGAACAATAACAGAGCAAGCCCAAAATATGATCTGTGGGTTGTTAACACTGTGCAGTCCAACAGTTTTAAAATGCCATTTCCTTTTCATTCCATTAATGTTTGTTACTTCCCTTCTACTTCTAATAGGTTACATGGATTATCCAATTACAATAGTGATATAGTTGCCTTAAAATAAATATAAATTTAAAGTGCAGTAATTGATGCCGGCGCTGTGGCACAGTGAGTTAAAGCCCTGGCCTGAAGCGCCAGCATCCCACATAGGCACTGGTTCTAGTCCTGGCTGCCCCTCTTCTGATCCAGCTCTCTGCTATGACCTGGGATAGCAGTGGAAGATGGCCCACCTCCTTGGTCCTCTGCTCCTGGCTCCTAGCTTTGGATCAGCACTGCTCCGGCCATTGCAGCCATCTGGGGAGTGAACCAGCAGATGGAAGACTTCTCCCTCTGTCTCTACCTCTATACCTCTCTGTAACTCTTTCAAATAAATAAAATAAATCTTAAAAAAATAAAGGAAGTAATTAAAAGAAGATCAAGTAAAATAGTATTATGGTCAAATATACATATAGGGAGAGAATTATTCAACAATGTATTAACATTTGGGAAATATGTCTGTAACAGATAAGGGTTTTCCTGGTTCACCTCCTGTGGGCACTAGAATGTCCCTTAATATTTTTAAAAAGTTATTTTTAATTTAAGATAAAAACTTAGGACCATAAAAATGCTAAGAAAAAACCACCCATTCAATAGACTCCATAATGCTCGGTTCATCAAACAGCAAATAAATACACACATATGTGGCACTTCCAAAAGTTCATGGAAAATGCATACTATAAAAAAACGGCATGGCTTTCAAAAACTTTTGCATCAAAATAAATTTTCCCTTTGTATTTGCCATGATCATTCTGAAGTACCTTACTACATATTCACAGGCCATAGTTCAAGTAATAGTGTTCACTATTGATTATCCACCATCCTGTTATAGAAATGAAGACTAATTAGGAGTGACACAGGTCAAGTCTCTGTGCCAGTTCTAATCTTTCTGTCCTTTAGGCTATATTTTTTTACTTCTTTATAATACACTTTATGTATAAAGTATATATCCATTTCACTTTTTTTTTAACAATAGACCACAGCATACAGAAGAGAATTGGGGCTTTGTAGCCAGGTGGATTTAGCTTGAAATTTTGACGCTGGCACCCATTGCTATGTGGTTTGGGGCAAATTACTTAGCCTCTGATTACCTGATATCCTCATCTATAAGGTTAGGACTCATCTCATTTTAAGAAATGGTACAAAAAATTAGAAGCAGTATTATTATGTTTAGTGCATTAAATCACTCCTACAAAGGTAAATATTGTAGGTTTTTTCTGATATGTGACAGTTAATATATAATTTTTAAAAAAAACACTTTGAAGGAATGAAACTGACGTATTATGATTTGATTATTGTTTATTACCCTTGTAAGAAAGCAAGCAAGTTAGAAAGAGTCTTGCACTGTGCCTGGCACCACAGTAAGCTCCTGAGAGCTGGAAAATGAAGCAGTTACTCAAAGATCAGGGTTTTAAGTACAGTGGTCCTGTCTGAGGAGGCTGGCATCGAGTATTTCACTATTCACATAATTCTCTTATTTGCTGCTACAGAAGTATGAAAGCCAAGGACTCCATGATAGGAGTCTCCTTTCAATGTATCCTCACAAGTCTTTCTGCCAACTGTCTCTCTGAAAAAATTACCTAATCAAGCTATAGGTTATGAAAGTTCTTTTGACCTCTCTGGTAGGAGGAAGGAAGGAAGGAAATCTATCTCTGGGCTTTTTATCCACTATAAGCAATGTACCCATAGCTAGAAATTTCTAAAGGGTCCACAAGAAAGTTTGAGACCTGAAAAAATATATCGATAATGACATATACAAAGAAAAATCCTACTAAAACAAACTAATAAAAATTTAACTCAATGACTAAAATATGTAATAATATAGTACAGTGGGTTGAAAGTGATTCCAGGCTGGTGCCGTGGCTCACTTGGCTAATCCTCTGCCTGTGACACCAGCACCCAGGGTTCTAGTCCCGGTCGGGGTGCCGGATTCTGTCCCAGTTGCTCCTCTTCCAGTCCAGCTCTCTGCTGTGGCCCGAGAAGGCAGTGGAGGATGGCCCAGGTCCTTGGGCTCTGCACCCACATGGGAGACTGGGAGGAGGCACCTGGCTCCTGGCTTCGAATCGCCACAGCGCACCGGCCGTAGCAGCCATTTGGGGGTTGAACCAACGAAGGGAAGACCTTTCTCTCTGTCTCTCTCTCTAACTCTGCCTGTCCAAAAAAAAAAAAAAAAAAAGAAAGAAAGAAAAAAAAGAAAGAGACTCCAGAGATATCAGTCCTGATCTCTAGAACCTATATGTTGCTTTACTTGAAAAAGACATTGTTTGCAGAGGTGATTCAGTTCAAGATTTTTATATGAGGAGATAATCCTGGTTAACCTGGGTGAGCCCTGAACGCCATTACAAGTATCCACACAAGAGAGCAGTAGAAAGAAATTGTGTGCACAGAGAAGATGTGGACACAGAGTCGAAGGCTGTTGCAATGCAGCGCAAGCCATGGCATGCTGCAGCTTCCAGAGGTGGAAGAAGAAAGGGAGAGTCACCCCCAGAGCCTGCAGAGGGAGCACAGCCCTGCCCATATCTTGGCTCTTAACCCAGTGGAACGTCAGGCCTCCAGAAATGTGAGAGAATAAATCTCTTTCGTTGTGAGCCTCTTGGTACATGATGGCAGCTAAAGGAAACCACTAAATATGTCAGTTTGTCACCTGCAACTCAACTATGATATAAAGAATAATTCCATAAAGTTTATACCTTTAGATCATGAATTCTTAACAACTCTCTCTCTCTCTTTTTTTTTTTTTTTTTTTTTTTTTTTTGGACAGGTAGAGTGGACAGTGAGAGAGAGAGAGAGACAGAGAGAAAGGTCTTCCTTTTCCATTGGTTCACACCCCAATGGCCGCTGCGGCCTGCGCGCTGCGGCTGGCGCACAGTGCTGATCCGATGGCAGGAGCCAGGTACTTATCCTGGTCTCCCATGGGGTGCAGGGCCCAAGCACTTGGGCCATCCTCCACTGCACTCCCTGGCCACAGCAGAGAGCTGGCCTGGAAGAGGGGCAACTGGGACAGAATCTGGCGCCCCGACCGGGACTAGAACCCGGTGTGCTGGCGCCACATGGTGGAGGATTAGCCTGTTGAGCCACGGAGCAGGCCAAAAACTCTCTACTTTATAAAACCCCTTTCTCAAATGTTATAACCAAAAGTTATATGTAACATACAGAGTGTATTTTAAGATGTTAGATATGGTGAGGAATGGATCCTCCCGAAATAAGAGTTGCTAGGAAAGCCAACATTATAACATGCTCCTGGCTCGGGAGGTCCTGACATGCTCACTAATTACTCAAACGCTCCCAGTGACATCTCCTAACATAAGTAATTGGGATTAACGACCATTTAGCTGTTCAACTACAGATCCATTGCTTTCTCCCTTAACTTTCCCAGAACAGGCAGAGTAAGCACATGGCAGAGAAAAAATAAATGCAATTTTAATGGCTGTCACTTTTTTTTTTTTTGGCTTGGCTTTATATTAATTAGTATTATCACAAAGATTCTGTCTAAATTATGAAATGAATTTATCCAAAAATTCAACCATGGATTTAAATGTTCTTTTGAAAACACATTGCTGATCATGTATTGGCTTTTTCCCTGTCATTCCCTAAACAATACAGTATAACATTTATTTATATAACATTTACTTTGTATTAGGTAATGCGGGTAACCTAGAGAGATCTGTGGCAGACAGGAGAACAGGCAGAGGCCAAATGCAAATACCACATCATTTCACATTAGGGAATCAAGCAGCAGCAGATTTTGGAATCTGTGGGGGTCCCTGGGACCAATCGCGTGAGGATACTAAGGGATGGTTATACTCACAGGTGGAACAATTGCAGCTGTGTCCATAATGCAGAAGATGCACTTGCTCTCTGCAAGTTGCTGTTCTATGAGAAATCCAGATTGGAAGACTAATGATTTCCCGTAAATTGTTCAGAGAGAAAACAATCAGAGAAGCAATGTGATGTCAAGCTGAACTTCCTGGATGAGCTGTCTGTGGACTCGGGCTGTGTGAGCTCAGCACAGACTCTCTCCCCCTTGACACTGCCCTCATCTGTAACCAGCGCTAGCAAATGGTCTTTGACCATGTCTTTCACCTCTGAGAGCTTAACTCGTACATCAGGAAAATGTGAAAATCTGCTTGACATTACCTCTGGCTCATGATGTTGGATGACTTTTCCTTGTCTTGTATTTTTCCATTTATCTTGAAATTTTTGACAATGAATAATATTCCCCCCTCAAAATTAAGAAACAATACAAATAAACAGAAACATTTTTTATTTTTAAATTTTCTTTTTATTTTAAAGGCAGAGTGAGTGAAAGAGGGAGAGGGGGAGGGGGAAGGGGAGGGAGAGAGGGAGAGAGGGAGAGAGAGAGAGAGAGAATCTTCCCCAAAGCCTGGGCTAGATCAGGATGAAGACAGGAGACAGGAACTCCATCAGGGTTACCTATGTATGTGGCAGGAAACCAAGCACTTGGGCCGTCCTGTGCTGTAACTCAGGTGCATTAGCAGGAATCTAGATCAAAATGCATCAGGTAGCAGGGTAGAGGTTCTCCTCTATGAGACACAAGTATCCCAAGTGGTGGCTTACTCACTTTGCTACAACATCCACCCCAAGAAGCTCTTTAAATTATACTTTTTTGCAGCCGGTGCCGTGGCTCACTAGGCTAATCCTCTGCCTTGCGGTGCCGGCACACCAGGTTCTAGTCCCGGTCGGGGCACCGATCCTGTCCTGGTTGCCCCTCTTCCAGGCCAGCTCTCTGCTGTGGCCAGGGAGTGCAGTGGAGGATGGCCCAAGTGCTTGGGCCCTGCACCCCATGGGAGACCAGGATAAGTACCTGGCTCCTGCCATCGGATCAGCGCGGTGCGCCGGCCGCAGCGCGCAGGCCGCGGCAGCCATGGGGGTGTGAACCAATGGAAAAAAAAGGAAGACCTTTCTCTCTGTCTCTCTCTCTCACTGTCCACTCTGCCTGTCAAAAAATAAAAAAAAATAAATTAAAAAAATTATACTTTTATTGCATTTATGTTCTAAAATGATAGCTTGGGCCCCTGTTTCACTGCTTCAGTGCTTATTGCCATCAAAGTAACCTCGCTGGTGTCAACTGAGCCCCAGATCTGCTCTGAGAACCTCATCACACAAAGTGAGTTCCTCTCCTTACTCTGCATTCTTCCTCTCGAGAGAGTCATCAGGACTTCGAAGGGCATCGTATAGTACAGCTTATTAAGATCTCTCATGGTGAACTGAGCAAGCCAGCCCTGAGACAGGTCTGTAATACAATATATATAGCAACATCTCTGGAACTAAAACTAATTAATTTGACTTGTGAGATGGTTCGGGAAACTTTATTTTGACTCAGGATTAATTCTAAGTAACTATAAATCTTTATCATTCTTATGTGGTTTCCTACCCCAGTAAACACAATCCAGAAGACTAGCAGCTTCTATATGGACAGGTGCAATTTAACTTTCTAACGAGTTTCAGTTTTATCATCACAAGCACCATTAGATTCACCTCTGGCTATAATTAAGGTAAGGCTTATCCAGCTGTAGCCAGATGAACTGATAATTCAAAATCCGCACATTCAGCTTTATGGTCTTTCTCTTCCTTCCTTCTTACCTACCTACTTAGTTGAAAAAAAAAAAAAAAAAAATCCCCAAACATCTTCAACAGCTGTGATGGATCATTGTCAAATTATGAACTCCTCCTAAAAACACTGTTGTCGTGGCTGTAGATTTCTATCATATCTTTATTTTCAACCAAAGCCCAACAGGAATATTTTTGGCAGTGAACAATAAAGCCTGTTTATTAAAAGTTGTTATTAATTGAGTAAGCAAGTGTATGTGACTTTATGTGAGTCGCTATGTGCACTACAATTTTTCAAAATGTGAATTTCCAGATGATTTACACCATAGTAGCTACTTCCTTCCAAGGTGATTAGGAAAAGAAGCAGAACTGTGAGAAGAGGGGCAGCCACGCCAAGTAACGGGAGAAAAGAGAAAAAACGGAACATTTTCCCTGAGATTGCAGGCATCTTAGTCATGTAACAGCGTTTTCCTGCCGACTCTGAAAGAAACCAGTTTCACAGGCTTGAGAGGACCTCCAGAAGACAACTGGATTTCAGGGTCAGTAAATCATGACAGCCTGGGACTCTCAGTCACCCCAGCATCAGTGAGGACCTGACACCAGCATGGGGGTCGCCACACTGCACAGACAGAGCCTGGAGGGCTCTGAGCATGTGCTTAGGGGCAGCCCAGGTCTCCCAACCAACTTTTACCCAGAGCTAGGTACCAAACCTTCTTATGTGAGATACAGGCACCCTACCCTACAGTTTAACTGCTCAGCCCAATCACTGTCTCTCTTCCCCTTCTCTTATATCCTATTCAGAATTTCACAAGTGAGGATGGGTATATTGCAAAAACCCCACTCCAATCACCAGCACTCTTATTTCTCCATATAACTTCACATTTCTTTGTCAACTCCAAACTCTTCATCTATCTTACTACTTCTTTCTCACAAGCTACTCAGGATAGTAGTTCCCCCAGGACCAGTCCAGCGAATCACTCCCTAGAAAATCTGTCCACACTGAATATGAGTACTAAAATAGATCCTACATATACATCAATATTCATTTATCCCCTAAAGATGTATACCATGCCTTCAATGTATCAGTGCGGGAACAAACATAGTAGGATGCCTGAATCCCATAGGAATACCTGGTTTAAGTCCCTGTTCCATCTCCCATCCAGTTTCCTGCTGATACAAACTCTAGATAGGCAGCAGGTGATGGCTCAAGGGCTTGGGTCCCTGTCACACATGTGGGAGTACCCAGATGTAACTCCAAGTGCTCGAGCCCCTTCCATGCACTTGGGAAACCTGGATTGACTGGATTCCTGACCACTGCCTTTGTCCTGATCCAGCCCTGGGCTGATGCAGGCATTTGGGCAATAAACCACTGAACAGAGACTGATATCTCTTCTCTCTCTCTCTCTTTCCTCAAATAAGATAAAAATGAATAAAGAAAAATTTAAAAGAGTAATAACATCAATATTGCCTCATGGATTACAAGTATACCATACTTAATATAACACATTAATAATAACAAAAACTGGTACATGAGAATTCTCTCAACTAATGTCACAATTTTCTGTAAATCTGTAACTGTTCTAAAAAAATAAGGTTTATTTTTAAAGTGATTAAGAAAACTAATTAGCTTTCTCCTAAGGCTCTTAAGTTCTTTCAATAATAACAAAGCAAGAATTCTATATTAGGAAGTGGAAATAAGCATATTAATAACCTAATAACTCTTCAACCTGAAAAGAAGGAAAGGATAATAAACTGCAAATATCAGAGAAACTCTTTCCTTTGTATTAGACTTCATATTGTAAGCACATTTAAAATTAGCACAGAATAACATTTATTTCCTTGACGTTCATCTTCCAAAGAGTCACATTGTTTGAGAGTCAATTAAAAATAAGGCATGTGAAATTTTATTAGGGTAAATTTACTGTGAAATTACTGCTAAGATAATGCTTTCGCTCTATTTTCTCAAGTCCTTTCCTGATTGTTCAGCCTTTTAGCTAGAGCTTCGAAGTACAAAAAAATGTCTTAGAAAGCAAAATTTCAGGTTGCAATTACAGTGCCCTAATGGAATCTCATATTGTTTTCTTTTGCTCAGATAGGGAACCTAATAAGTGTTTGAAGAATAAATGAAATCATTGCTTAATGCTTCATTTAGTTCACTCTAAGTCCATCTCTTGACCATTTTATGAGTGTGATTGTAAGTTGGCTTGATGCCTTTGCTTTCTTCTACAATCATTATCTCACAGTGTAATCCTGGAATCAGGAAGGCCTGGTTATTGGAGGTGCTGCTCTCTACATGCTGGACTTGTGTAGAGATGACTGAGAAAGGAGCTGCTATGGAGACCCCTGCATCATCTTAAATGCTACTCACTTAACGTTGTATTATAGGAAGATGAGATGACACTCCCTCCTCTCTACCTGCAGTCTACTTGTACAAATTCAACCAATACCAGTTAGTTTTCACTGCATAACAAATCACTTCAAAACTTACTGGTTTGGCCGGCGCCACAGCTCACTTGGCTAATCCTCTGCCTGCGGTGCCGGCACACCGGATTCTAGTCCCGATTAGGACACCAGATTCTGTCCCAGTTGCTCCTCTTCCAGTCCATCCCTCTGCTGTGGCCCGGGAAGGCAGTGGAGGATGGCCCAAGTGTTTGGGCCCTGCACCCGCATGGGAGACCAGGATAAGCACCTGGATCCTGGCTTCAGACGGCGGGGGGTGAACCAATGGAAAAAGGAAGACCTTTCTCTCTGTCTCTCTCTCACTGTCTAACTCTGCCTGTCAAAAAAAAAAAAAAAAACTTACTTGTTTAAAACTACAACTATTTCATCTAGCTCGTGGTTCTCTTGGTTGTTTCAGGCTAATGGGACTTTTCTCATACCAAATCTCACCCTTCAAGAAACTAGTTTATCTTTTCCACGTGAAAAAGTCCAGAATAAGAAACAATAAGCCTCAATGAGCAGGTACTTTTCAAGCCTCTGCTTGAGTCACACTTTCTAGCATCCCTTTGGCCAATGCAAGCCACATAGAAAAGTTCACGTTTAAGAGATTGAGAGATAAATTCTACCCCATGATGTGCAGAACTGCTAAGAGTTGTTACTATTCTGTTTCACTCTAGCACATTCCATTCACTGGGGTAAATTCTTTGTATTCTCTCCAAAGCATTAATCCTTAGGACTTTCCCCAAGTCTGTTCAATATCAACCTAAGATGTAATATTTTTGCAAGATATGTCTTTTCCAAATGTGATGAGGGTCCTTGGATGTGCTATGTTGACACCTCCCATTGACCAAGACTTCTAAACTTAAGAAGAAAAGAGGTCAGTTTTTCACTTGTTTAGTATGTAATGATGAGTCACAGATAAATAACAGACACTCATGCAAAAAGGAGGAAACAGGAGTCACACAGCAGCACTGTTTCATAAAAATTCTAAAATGAAATTGGGTACATATTGTCAGATGTCTCTCCTATGGAAGCCAGGAATGATCTCTGCCTAGAATCTGAAGATGGATTTGCCAAGGGTGAATCCTGGCTGTGCCACATACCTGGCTATGCGATCCTTGGCAAGGTGTTGACCTTGTGTCCCATGATTTCTTCAAGATTACATCAGGGAACCTTGAACACCTACCCGTGAAGTCTGGGGAGGTTACATGAGTTCCTATGCAAAGCACTAGAATAATTCTTGGCTCAGGATAAGTATACTCCACAAATGTAAACTTGTGCTGGGAATAACAAAATCTCACAAGTCCATTTAGGTGCTTAGAAATTATTATGTGGATTTTCAGGAAATTAAGACTCAAAAAGTATAAGTACCTGTCCAGGTTTGCTTAGCTAACTAACTGCATGAAACTCAAACAGACAATTTCTGGGTCCAAGTCCACTCTTTCAGGCCTCCCCAGTCCACAGTAAAAATTATCTTTCTGGAACCTCAAGGAAGTACCCTTGGCTAATTGACATATACTTTGCCATTGGCAACAATGTCCCTTGGTCCTTTCCAAATCAATGCAGATACATTTTCCTGGGATGTCTGCGCTGTGGAGAGATCAGTGGAGATTCTTGTCACTCTGAATTTGTTTGTACAGGATAGTTTACAATAACAGGAACTAAATCCCAGATTTGGATATGAACAGTAAGATATACAAGTAAAAAGCACTAGTCACTGGAATATTTCCATGTTTTACATGCAAATTATGTGCTTTCCAAATATATTGGCAAAATGCCCATGTATAATAAGAGTTATCAGTGTCAAAATGCTGATGGGAAAAATATCATAGCAGAGCTGAAAGGCATAGCCAGGTCTGTTTGCCCTCCAATCTTTTGTCCTGTCCGTCATATTGTTTCCACCAGTGTATTCCACCGCCACCAACACCTGCCACCACCAGAGGTCATTTGTAATGGCTATTTTATGATCTCCTAGAAGAGGGAAAAAGAGATAGAGGAGAGGCTGATGAAAAGGCACTAAAATGTACAGAAACTTAGGGTTAGGGATGACTTTAGGATTCACCTGGTATATCCTTGAAAGGGAAATAGGGTTTATATTTTTAAAGGCTAAAAATCTCATATCTGGAAAAAGTCGTTAAGACCAAACAAATCCTTAATACTCAGCCTCATATTTCTAGTCTCTTTTGGTTTGGTTTCCATGGCAACCTATATTTATTGAGCAATGCTGCACATATTTGCTGAAGGCAGGTGACTGCTTTCCCTCTGCCTTGGGGTAGGGGGTAGGGGAAAGCTATCCAGAGAGAGAACATTTTGAAGAACACATTCCGTTTATTTCACAAGAATGATCAGGTTCAAATTTTTTAAATGACCAAATCAATTTCTTAAACATTGTGTTAGGCATTATCAAAAGGGTAAATTAATATGAATTATAAGAAGAATATCAGGTGGAAGAGGAGAGAGAAAGGGAGAGAGGACAGAGGTAAAAACAGAAAGTGTAAAGTGCAGATTCTCCCTGGATCACCCTAGGCAAATTCTAGCCATTTCTCTCGCTTGCCTTCAAACTCCTGCACACTTTGTCTGCATCCATTCCTCTGCAGCCCTGTCTTCCTTCTGCAGTCTCATTTCTACCCCTTTCACTGCACAGAAGCAAAGGACAGACACTATCTGACATCCAGGGATGGCCCATGGCGATGACTCAACCCATGCCCTGGACTCAGCTCCACAGATTAGAAACTCCAGCCCTCTGTCCCTCTGCCTGAGGACTTCCCCTCAGTAGGGGAGATTTTCCTACCCATGAGCAGGACAGTCTACAGATGCAAGAATTACGACAACAGCTGCAGGTATTGTACCAGTGAGCACTTCATGTTAAGACAACCTTGGTAGAACACTTGTCCCTGTCTTGACATCAACATATCTGCAAAATAATGTCATTATTGACAAGTAAAGTAAAATGAAGTTGATATTTTTTAGGTTCACCAACATCCCAATGCCTCACTCTAGGTTCCATCCAGAAAGCAGAATCTCCCCTGGCTCCCTGTAGAAGGAGCCACAGCAATGTGGCGCAGCAGATTAAGCCTCCACCTGCAATGCTGGCATCCCATATGAGCTATGAATCAATTCCCAGCTGCCCCACATCCAAACCAGTTCATTTCTATTGCATCTGGGAAAGCAGAGGAAGACAGCCCAAGTGCTTGGGCCCTGCCACTCATGTGGGAGACCTGGATGAAGTCCCTGACTCCTGGCAATTGCTGGTACTGAACCAAGCTGGAGCCCATTTGAGGTGTGAACCAGCAGATGAAAGATGTGTTTCTCTTTTTCTCCTACTTGCTTTGTCACTCTGCCTTTCAAATAAGTAAAATAAATCTTAAAGAAGAGTTTTGCTGCAGGATTGGCGGATGATAGAATCAATGAAGAGCTGGAGAATTGCAGGTCAAGAAAGTAGCTGCTGGAAGGATGTGAGGCTCAGCTCACACCTGGGAAACATCTGCAATACCACAGCTGCCAGACTTCAGCTTCCTGCTGTTGCTAGAGAAAACAAACTTCTTTTCTCTTCCTCCCTCCAAATTCTGTGCAGATAACAAGATTCTAATATAGAAACAATAGGAAGGAAAGGACTCCTGAAAATCAGGGTCAAGGTGTCTGCTCTGTAAGCAGAGGGGAATGCTGACAAAGAGGTGAGCATGTGGCTGTTTGTTTTCATTTCTTCCTTTTGTCTTACTGATTACATAGCCTGTACCAGTCTTCCCTGTCTATAAGAGTCAGCTACTGCCAACCAGAATGCTTAGCCTCCCATGCATGCATCCATGGTGTGGATGCAGAGAGCGACGTGCCCTGCCATACAGCCTGTCATGGAGGATGAGCTAATACCACAAAGAATGTGATGAACACTTAGGCCAGAGGCAAGATGGAGGGTTGGAAGGAAACCAGGAGCTCCAAACGGAAGTCAGCTAGGGTAGGATGGTCACTGTGCTTAAGGCAGACCACATGGTCAGCTGTCTCAGAGTTTCAAACTCAAGCCATGTGCACCGGGGACATGTTCCTGGAAAACAACAGATTCCTGCCAGAAAAAAAATCCCAGGAACCCACAATTTTCCAAAGCCCATTTCTTCATTCCCTGCACAGCACTTTAGAGAGGTGGAAAGAGATGGAGACTCTGAGAACATCAGCATGGCATTGCAAGCCAGCCAGGGAATTTCTGGAGGGACTTCTTTATAACACTCCATTGTGCTAAGTCTAAACCAATTTGGATGTTTAATTAGTTTGTTTATCCCCTTACTAGCAGATGAGCATTCAAGAGTGGAAAACTGATTAGTTATGGACTAAATTAATTTATTAGATTTTTTTTCCTGCACAAGCAATTTAGAGTGTGGATTGCATATCCCTGTTATTTTTTTTCCTAACCAAAACCAGAAGAATTTGCATTTCTTTTCAAGGAATTCACAGCCTTTCTTAGAGTGAAGATCCATATTCTGTATTCATATTCTCTGAAACACTATTGATTTGTTGTAACTCCATACCATAAAAAATCTGTATTTTCATCAGTGATGTATAATTTACACTAACAGGACACCTTAACTTGGATGCTCTACAGATGAGCTGAGAAGCTGAGACTCCAGGATGCACAGTGGAGCCTCTCTGTTGTTTCTGAAGTCAGTTCCCTCTTGCCATCATGAACACAGCATTTCCATGCCCTGTCTTTCTCGACAGCATCAAAGGGCTTTGCCTCCTGTTCTCCTTTATTCCCAGATATATCTAGTGTCAAACCTGTTATTTTATTTTTTTCTTTCAAAGCATCTCTAGGTGTTTCTTCTCATCTTCCATTCCAACATCATGAAACCTCCAATCATCTCCTCTTTTCCTTCTAGTCTCAATATCTGGCCCTTTAGTCTGTCTTAAATCCAGTGGGCCTACCTTTTGTGATCAGGATCCATTTCAAGAACTGCACTGGATGTCTGAGGCCACAGGTAGTGCAGAATGCTGAATTTCTTGTGTTTTATCTCATATACACATACACAAATTTAACACCTTTTTCATCAAACCTAAACATTTATGCACTGTGGCAGTAACTTTTGCAATTTCCGTGGAAAGATTTGCTTATCTTTTTTTTTTTTTTTTTGACAAGCAGAGTTAGAGAGAGAGAGACAAAAAGGTCTTCCTTTTTCCGTTAGTTCAACCCCCGCCATCTGAAGCCAGGAGCCAGGTGCTTCCTCCTGGTCTTCCATGTGGGTGCAGGGCCCAAGCACTTAGGCCATCCTTCACTGCACTCCCGGGCCACAGCAGAGAGCTGGACTGGAAGAGGAGCAGCTGGGACAGAATCTGGTGTCCTAATCGGGACTAGAACCCTAGGTGTTGGTGCCGCAGGCAGAGGATTAACCAAGTGAGCCGCGTTGCCGGCCAGATTTGCTTATCGTTTCTTAGCCGCCTTAGTACACGACTCTCTTTCGTTATTCAGTCAAGGACTTCTAACTTAGAGGAAGCACTTTATGGCTTCTTTTTGGCATATCTGAATTGCCAGTATCATCACTACCCTTGCATTTTGAGGCCATTACTAAGTTAAACAAAGGTTACTTGAACACAAGCACCGTGCAGAGAGTAAAGACAGTAGAAACACAACTGATGGTGGCCAGGGGCAGGGGGCATATAGAGTGTGGATGCACACTGATGACTGGAATCCTGGGCAGAACAGAGTGAGCACAGCACACAATGTCATCGTTCTACTCAGAACGGAGCACAAGTTAACATTTCTAAAGTATTTATTTCTGGAGTTTTTGTTTGGTGCTTTTGGACTGTTGCTGACCTCAGGTAAGTGAAACTAGAGAAAGCAAAACCGTGTAAGGATTAGAGTGGTTCTTCCTGAAGCTGTGATTCAGTATATCTCTCAGATACTCAGAACTGGCCTTCCTCTTCATCTGGACATTTTCGTGAACTCCAAGTCTATTCCTAGTTGCTTGCAGGATTCCTCTACAAAGATATTCTCAGAAACCTCAAATCCATTTTTTTTAACCAAAAGCATGAGCTTTTCCTCATCCAAGCCCCCTGTCTTCCCTCTCTGTTCCTACTCCTGTCTCAGTAAATCATACCAAGAGTTCTGTGGTCACCAGTTTGAAAGCATCACTCTTCTGTAACCCTTGTCTCCCTCACAAGTACAACAAATCACAAAATCACATGGACACACTCAACAAAACATCCTCAATGTATCACAGTCTTCACTTTTCTACCTCCCAGTTATGGCTTCTATGATTTATTCTGCCTCTTTCTATTAGCTTCCTGGTTTATTCTTCAGAACACCTGCAGAATCATCCTCCTAAACAATATGACTTTACCATATCACTTGCTTTCTCAAAACCTATCGTCTTTCTCATCCATTAAATTACAAGAATCCTTGGGGGAGTACTGTGGCACATGGGTTAAAGCCCTGGCCTGCAGTGCCAACATTCCACATAAATGCAGGTGCGAGTCCTGGCTGCTCCACTTCTCATCCAGCTCCCTGCTAATGTGCCTGGGAAAGCAGCAAAGAATAGCACAAGACCTTGGGTCCCTGTACCCATGTGAGAGACCTGGAAGAAGCTCCTGAGTCCTGGCTTTGGCCTGGCCCAGGCACCATTGTTGTGGCTAGTTTTGTTGCTTATCTGAAATTCAAATTTAACTGAATGACTGTATCTATCTAGAACACTGTTCTATGCAGCATTCACCAAATATGCCCTGCACTTACAAACCTGTGTAATCCTTTTACAATGGTATGCTCTTCACACTCTGGTTTCATGTCTTGATTTGTCATCCATCCATAGATCTCTTATTAACCAATAAGATCCAGCTCTTCTTCCCATCTTAGACAGGTCTTATATAAAGTTGTGCAGTGAAGTGGACTTCAAACTTTCCACTCCTTTTGCCTGAAGTGTCATTTATTAAAGAGAGAATTCTTTTGATGTAACTCAAGGGGATTGAAGGCAGAAATGCTAGGCTATCATCATAATACCAAGGTATTAACTTTCAAGAAATAGATTTTTAAAATGTGCTAATGTAAGGGATACAGATTCCTCTTGGGAAGTATGATGGAGAATTACTTCATTTTTTAAAGATTTATTTATTTGAAAGTCAGAGTTACAGAGAGAGAGGGAGACACACACACACACACACAGGGAGAGAAGGAGAGAAGGAGAGAGGGAAAGAGGGAGAGAGGTGATAGGGAGAGAGGGAGGGAGAGAGAAAGAGAGAGAGAATCATGGGGCCGGCGCTGTGGTGCAGTGGGTTAAAGTCCTGGCCTGAAGTGCCAGTATCCCATATGGGCACCAGTTCTAGTCCTGGCTGCTCCTCTTCCGATCCAGCTCGCTGCTGTGGCCTGGGAAAACAGTAGAAGATGGCCCAAGTCCTTGGGCCTCTGCACCCACATGGGAAACCTGAAAGAAGCTCCTGGCTCCTGGCTTTGGATCAGTGCAGCTCCAGCTGTAGCGGCCATCTGGAGAGTGAACCAGCAGATGGAAGACCTCTCTCTCTGTCTCTACCTCTCTCTGCACCCTGTCTTTCAAATAAATTAAAAAAAAACTTAAAAAAAAAAAGAAAATCGTGCATCCACTGTTCACTCCCCAAATACCCGATAGCCAGTGTTGGGCCAGGCTGAAGCCAGGAGCTAGGAGCTTTAGCCAGGAGCCAGCAGCTTCATCCAGATCTCCCACAAGGGTTACAGGGGTCCAAGCACTTGGGCCATTTTCTGCTGCTTTTCTCAGGCCATTAGCAGGGAGCTGGAGCAGAAGTGGACCAGACAGGACTCAAACCTGCACCTGTATGGGATGCTGGCATTACAGGCAGTGGCTTTACCTGCTACACCACAATACCTGCCCGGAGAATGAATCCTTTTAATGGTGAGAGTTGCTTGATTAAATATTTAATACAGAGATAGAAGAAACTTCCATGTTTCTTAACCTTGCCAGAGAGGGGTAGAGAAGAAGCCAGCAGACACTGAGACAAAGTTCATTCTTTTTGTGAAAAGATGCAGCCAGGCACAAGGGTCGCCTATGTTCACACAGAAGCTGAGGAGACTCGCTTTGATTGAGAAAGGGCCTAGGGAGCACGGAGGGAAGAGGGAATCTGAAGGGAGCAATGGATGGCTAAAGGGAGAATCCTGTGGGGCAAATCCTGTGGGGCAAATCATCCTGATTTTTTCAAATTCCTCCCTACCCATTCCTATTTGTAACAGTTTGGAAAGAGGACCCACAATCTCCTCAGAGCTGAAATGAAAACACTCCAGGGGTGTCCAGTACACATTTTCCTTTAACGCAAAGTGGATGCGGCAGCACCCAGAAGAAGAGGAAAAGGAATATCCCTTACACCCAAGTTATAAATTAACCAAACTCTTCCTCCAGGCAGCGTATGGGATTACTCAAAGCATCTCCACACGGAGAGCACCCAGCAGGAAAACACTCAATTTGATTTCAGCTTGATCCTCCCTGGAAGATGCTAAAAACAAAAAAGCATCAGAAAATATGAGAACTGCACCATGGATGACTCCATGTCAGTACTTAATACCTTCTGCCTTGTTTTTTCAGAGAAGGGTGATTTATTGAGGATATGCTGGGTGGCCCAGTGGGCGATGTTAACACATTGCACATGTTTACTGCTAGAACTCGCATAAATCTATCTCTCCTCCAAGGAGTAGCTGGGCTTTTGTGAGTCTGAGCTTTGGATTTTTTTTTTGGCAAAAGGAACGTTACTAGCTTTTGTTTGACAATTGTAAAAGGAAAGTTGCCAGAGGAATGAGGGACCAAACTGATGAAATCACAAGTGAGAATTTGTGTCTCAACTCATTCAATTTTATTTCCTAATAAAATGAAAGGACTGAACATTCTGGGCTTAGAGTGTTGAAAAACTGAAAGCAACACTAACATCAGCTGACTACAGAAAGAGTGGCAAGGAGGAGGCGACTGGTGATATGTGGCCACTTTGCAGCTCTTAGATCCCAATATGTGCTGATTAATGGGTACCCACAAGGATAGAGCGTGGCTGTCTGAAACCCTGGGGAGCACCACCTATAGCTGAGCTTGACCTGGAGGTACAGCAGGTGCTAAAGGACCTCTGCGACTTGGAGCAGAGCACTTGGCTGGGGCAATGAGGACCCCACTCCAGTAGGTAGTGTTACAGCTCTGAGGGCCTCGGGACCCCTCGAAGGGTGGTGGTGAACAACTCAAAAAGGAGGCTGGAGCCTTGTCTCCTCGGCAATACAATTACATCTAAAGTCTCCATCAGTTAGTCTCCTTCTGCCTCTCATTGTCTGCTTTCAATCTATTTTGGTTTCTCCTATGCTGAAAACAAGAATCATAACTAATGCAGTGCATTCTTTAAACCCCATATCATCGTGTGCTGGGCACAGAGCACAATCTCCATAAATATGTGTGTCCCCCCAGGCACTGCCATAGTCAGTTCCACTAATGCTGCTTGAGTGATTCTGTATTGCAGGCACTCTATTAGGGCCAGGAACAGCTATGTTATGTATGGGGCCCAGGGCCAAATGACAAGGCTGGGTTCCTTGTTTAAAAGCAGCTCAGAATTTCAAGAGTAGGGCTGTTCAAAGTCCTGGGCCCTGTGTGCTGCACAGTTTGTATGCCCGTGAGTCTGGCACTGGCCAGGGGCTTTCATGAGCTCACCATCTGTGGGGTGGGTATTGCCATACAAAGTTCACAGATTAAGAAACTGAGGGTGAAGAAATTTATGCAATTTGCCAGAAGTCTTACTGCTAGCAAGGAATGCATTTTACATCAAAACTCAATCCTAAGGCCTCTGTAGTAAGCCTCTAGAACATTGGTAGGAATGATGAAAATGTAAAATTCATTAGGTCCCAGTAGAGATTCTGTTAGTTTTTTTGTTTATGGAAAATTGCCTGTTAATTTTAGTCTCCTGTCCTGTCTTTTATCAACAAACAGATCTGGGATTAGAGTGAAAAGAGTGAGGCACTCATTTGCTATAGTCCAAAATCTAAGTTGGTTCCAAAGTCTCAGGAACCAAGATAAATAATATACAATGTGATATGTTTTTAAAACCAAAATTAATGACAAAAGTCATAATAAGCAAAATATCAAAACTAAGTACAGACAGGTAATAGTTCTTTAACAACTTTGTATTATTATGCAATGAAAATCATCTGTTTCCAATATAATTGCAGGTCTCAGACACATAGCCACCAAGCCCCTAGCAGGTTTATGAAGGTTTACGAAAATGTGTGAACAGAGTAGACAATGCAAGGCTATACATAGGGTCATGGCCTTTCATGGAAATTTCATTCACTTTTTCTAGGTGGTCCAAAATGTAAGTGGATTTTTGAGAAGTGTATTTAGAGGCTATATATATATCAGGCTCCAGTAAGTCTGGCATGATCCAGTTGACAACTAATTATATTCTTGAGTATCAACGTATATAATGCCATGAATTGTGATGTAGTTCACATGGTACAAATCTCTAACATACATCCATTCCACCCATAAAAGTCTTGAACACCATTTTGACTGATGACAGAATATACTCTGTTTGGAAGAAGATGCTCCACTTGGGTGACAGTATGTAGTCTTCTAGTCATCATTGCCTGTGTGAATATTGGACCAGGATATTTCCTAGACTGCCTTTGGTGTCTGGTTTACACTGGTAGTTGGCACTTCTCAACCAACTGAAGTTGCTCCTGTGCCTTCATCCACACTAACCGAGGTACTTGACTGTCTTCTCACCTATACTTGGCTCTCAGGTCTGTTTTTCCAGGCCTGGATCTATGTCCCTTCTTCTGAGAAGTCTCTTCTAATCTCTTCAATCTTGAATTCATACTAACAAAGTGTTGTTTATGTAAAATCTCATCATTTTGACTGGACATTAGGGCACACATTAAACCTAATTCATCTTTTTATCCTTAGCATTTGGCACTATGTTATAACTCTGGTAGATGCTAAATATTCATTAGATGAATAAAGTAACTACTCAACTGTTTTTATAATAGCTATTGGACAATATGTACTCCTCATTAAAAAAAATTAAATGGCCTCTCCTGAACTCTGAAACATTTGTGTATCTGGCCATTGTCTACTTTCAGTAGTATTTAACTAAATCAGAATCAAAGCGCTTCATAAAAATGATGTTAGATTTGAAACATGTGAGGTGATGAGAGTATCATCATGAAAAGAAAGAAGATACTGCTGTTGCTCTTGAAATGTAATTTTAAATGTATTGGAAAGATTTCTAATCCTGAGATTTCCTATTTTTAAAAAATGACTATTTTAAATAAAAAGAAATAAAAAATAAAATTCCTCTCTCTCTCACTGTCTAACTCTGCCTGTCAAAAAATAAAATAAAATAATTAATAATTAAAAAATGACTATTTTGTGATTATCACTTTCAGTTCATGCCTAAGTGATGATAAATTCCATACTGATGGAATCTAAGCTCACAACATTACATTGAATTCAAAAGATATGAGCAATATAGAGTAAATAGCTATCAAATATTATTAAATTAGTTTGTATAAAGCTTTACTACTTATGAAAACCTCAGGAGTAACAAAGTCTACTTCTTCATAACCTGCGTTATATAAAAAAATACTTTGATCATGCCCAGTTGCACTACTCTCTGGCAAAAAAGCACACATTGAGTGAGTGCGCACACTGCTTTGCTCAATCTGGATGCGTTACACTCAATATCCTTCTCTTACATTTTAGGATATTTTAAGATTTGAGAAAAGAGAACTAAACCCATCAAAGGCAGTTGAAAATTGAATTTTATTTACAAAATGAAGACAAAGTGCCTGGTTGCAACAGAATCCTCAGAATCTTATTTATGTCCCGTTTTTCACCTTTTAAAATATTTCTATTTATTTTCACTTTGTTTAAGAGGAAGAAAGAGAGACAGAGAATGCTTCTATTTGCTCTTTCACTTCCCAAGTGGCCTCAACAATCAGGGCTGGGCCAGGCTTAAGCCAGGAGCGTGAAATCCTATCTAAGTCGCCCACATGGGTGTTAGGAACCCAACTACTTGAGTCATCATCTGCTGCTTCCAAGATGTGTATTAGCAGGAAGCTGGATCACAAGCAGAGTAGGCGGGACTTGAACCGATCAAAGTAATAAGGCATATGGGCATCCCAAGTGATGACTTAGGCACTGTGACCAACACCTGCTCTCACATTTACACTTTTTAAAATGTGCTGAGAATTCAAAAACTACATAGCCTTAATAATCATTTATTTAGCCACAGTGGGAGTCCAGACAATATATTTTTTTTTATTTTCCATTTGGAATGACATATTTTGAGTGGTTTTTTATGTTAAAGTTGGAGATACCACAGTTAAGAGAAAGCTATCATCTAGGAAATGTATACTATGAGGGTTGATTGTGAATATCAAGTAACAGAAGCTATTTTCTGGACCTGGCCCAAGTTATGTGTAAAACCTCCCTTGATGCTGATTGTACAAGTAGTAGTGAATTCAATTCCACCTTCAAAAATACATTACATCTCTATATCAGTGTAAACTAAGATGTTATTGGGCCTTCTTGTTTTCAACAGTGTTATAGTAGTTCTTCCACAATTTTTTTCTCATTGGGTGCTTTTTAGGAAGTAGTAGAGAAGGGATAGAGGAGGAATGTAGGGGATAAATGATGCAGTTTCATTGAGACAAGTCACTGAGTTGGAATTCTTCACCTAAACATGACTTGTTCCAATAAGAATAGAAGTGCATTCCTTTCCATAAGGATCACGAATGCTTAAATACACAGAGACCTCTCACTATTTCAGGGCAATGACTCTACTGTAGGAAAGAATTCCTCATTTTCCGCAGGAGTGATTGGAGTGCATCATTATCATCATCACCATCACCATTGCCACTATTATTTTTAAAAATTAATTACTTAATTTACTTCCATTTTATTTGAAAGGCAGAGAGGCACAAAGAAAGAGAATGACACACTGAGATGGAAAGATAGGGAAGAAGAGAGAGGAGAGAGATCTTTCGTCCACTGATACACTCATCAGATGGCCACAATGGCTGGGGCTTGGCCTGGCCAAAGCAGGAGCCAGGAACTTCATCTGGGTTTCCCAAATGGCTGGCAGAGATACAAACACGTGGGCCATCTTCTGCTGCTTTTTCCAGGTGGTTAGCAGGGAGCTAGATGGGAAATGCAGCATCAGGGGCCACAACCCTTGCCCATATAGGATGCCGGCTTACAGACAGCAGCTTTAAAATGCTAGGCCACAACACTGGCCCCCAGAAGTGGTGTCTTAGTTACTGTGCTCAATGTCTGTCCCACTAGTATTATTGATCTTAGCAATGATATACAACTAACATTTAATTTAACTCATACCTACAGAGTGCTTGAAATATCCCAGATGCCAGGGTAAGTTTTTAACCAGCACCATCTTAGTTAATCCTCTCAATCGGCCCTGTTTATCACTTACATTGACTCTGGGGATGAAAACATTATGAAGGGTAAGTAATTTGTTCATAGCCTCACACTGAGTAACATACCTGTGACTGAAGTCCGGAGCTGTTTGAATAAAGATCTTAAGCTCATAACCTTTGTATTAAGATTTGGAAGTGAGTTTGCTCATCCCCCACAGCATTTATTGAATGATGAAGAACTCTGGCTTGGTGAAGAGTTCAGATATTTTAAATCCAGGGGGAGTTAGGAGGGAGAGCAATGTCGTACAGTACCAAAACCAGATGGTCTTTTGCACTGAAACAAAAACCAACCAAACAAACAAAAAAAGCACTGAGTATATGAATTTTTAGAATAGTTAATTCTGGCTTATTGAGTAAACAAAATGTCCCTGCAGTGTTAAAGAAAAAAGTACGGGAGACAGGTTTGTTTTAATTAGTTTAAACATCACAGGATTTCAAAAATGGTTTTAGAGAACAATTCAAATACGTGTTTCCTCTCACTTCTCACTTAGAATACTACAAATCACTTCCTAGCTTGGATTAAAGAGTTTCATTTTTTTTTTTATAATTCTGTACACATCTTACAGGAAGAATTAAGCTTGCTGCAGCAAGCAACATTGAGAACTTCTGTGTTTGTGAAGAATTTTGACTTTTAAATACACCAAAGAGAAAAAAAAATGAAGAAAATAACACTCTTGAAGTTCTTCTGTTGCATATATTGGGGTTTTGTTTGTTTTCGGTGATTTAAGCAAAAATAATAAAACGTAGAGAAAAATGTCCTTCAAAACTATAGCTCCCAACATTTCTTTTAGAATATAAGTACTGGGGCTGGTGCTGTGGCGTAGTTGGTTAAGCTTCCGCCTGCAGTGCCGGCATTCCATATGGGCATCGGTTCAAGTACCAGCGGCTCCTCTTCTGATCCAGATCTCTGCTAATCACCTGGGAAAGCTGTGAAAGATGGCTCAAGGGCTTGGGCCCCTGTAACCCTGTGGGAGACTATATGAAGCTTCTGGCTTCTGGCTCTGGCCATTGCAGCCATTTGGGAAGTGAGCCAGCAGATAGAGGATCTCTCTCTCTCTCTCTCTCCTCCCTCTCTCCCTCTCTTTGTCTGTCTGTAACTCTACCTCTCAAATAAATAAATAAATCTTTAAATAAATATATGCATATATATTTATATAAGTACTGACTACAATTATTCATTAAACATACAAAAATTCACATTTTGGAATTTCAGGAAAAATCCTAATAAATTAGCTCTTGAAAACAATTGCTGATATAGTTTTTAGAGTTAAATAGTTTATATTCTTTCCTAATAGGACTTCAGACCCCTTCCAGCTGCAATTACTGACAGTTTTTGGGGAAGAATGGGTTTATAGAAGTGCCAACTAGATGTTACAATAAGATACACAATTCCAGGATCCAAGAACATTAGCAAGCAGGCAAGAGTAGACTGTTTGCACGTTATGTTCTAACATTAACACTCAGCTGCCAGCAATGGTCACATGGGAACAGGTTTCTTTGTAGAAAAATGCTTTGAAGCTTAGAAGAGTCTTTGAAGGAGAGCAGATGCCCAAATAGAGCTCCAATATTCATCAAGCATAGCAAAATAAAAAAAAAAGTATAAACAAAGATTTTTTTTACACCAAAGCAACATAGTTATACTTTTTTTTTTGCTTTTCAGAGTCATCATTAAAATATGTAAATGATTCAGTCACAGGGGAAATCATCTAAATCTACCATATCCTGGGTTCTTCTGTTACTACTCAGTTGGTTTCATGTTTCAAGACTTTTAGGTTAAAAGTCTAATGACAATGTTTTTTGGGTAACAACTTCTGGGGTAAGTCTTGTTTTAAATTTCATGATACAAAGATTGTATCCACTAGAAGATTAGCTCCAAGAGGTAAGGGGTTTTTAATTTTATGTAACTGCTGTAGTCCTAGAACCTAATTTACATAGCACATTTTAGGTACTTATTAAATACTTTTGGATAAATGAATGAATAATAACAATGTGCTGATGTGTTTAGCTCTCATAGGAAAGTATCTGCAGAATATATTAAAATGAAGGGCCCAATAAGGCAAAGCCTTAGACACTGAAATATGTCCTTGGTGACCTTTATGAAAGTTAACATCATTATGGCTTTATGTAAATAATATATATTTGACTCAAACTATTTTACTGCACTCGATGTAATGTGTCTATACCCTGCTCAATAAGATAGAGTATAAAACATTAATGATCTGAATAATCTACTTCAAGAAAGATAAAAATCTCTCCCCTGATCCAGCCCATCACTTTATCACACAGCATCACTGGGACCAGGACTATCTGACCTCACAGCTCATAGGCCCACATACTCTATCCCATCATGCCCAGGGCTGTTGGGAACAATGCATGAAACTGTTGATTGCTCTCTTCCTTTGTAGTCCCACCACTGCTACAGTTTTCAGAGGAATTCTGCAGCATTTGACAAGAACTCAAGATGTATTTGAGTTTATCCAGGTTTGAGTATGGAGACTTTTATTTCTCACAGCTAGACATCAGATTTAATTTGCTACAGGAGCCTACCTTGATACTTTCTTAGCTAGGTCAAGTCATACTCCTCTCTATTTCCATAATATCTTGAGCTTCTTTCAGAACATCTCTATTATTTAGAATTCTGCAGAGAGATAGAACCTACACACTATGCATATTGATAAATGAGGGGGAGCAGATTTATTAGGGCGATTGGCTAATGAGGAGTCTCCAATAGGCCACTTGCAGACTGGAGACCCTGGAACACCACTACATGGCTCGTTCCAAGTCTGAAGGCCTCAGAACCAGGGAAGTTGAAGGCATAATTGTCATTTTGTACTTGAAAGCCTGAGAACCAGTGCAGTTCACTAGGTTACATCCTAAGACCAGAGAGCCTGGAGTATTGATGGTCAAGGCCTTAGGGAAAAAAAAAGTCTACTCCAGTTCTCAGAGAAGAGACTAACTTGTCTACATGTTCATTCTCTCAGTTGGGTCCCAGCCACTTGGTGGTGCCTGGCCACAATGAGGGCAGATCTTCCCTAGATAATTCACTCTGAATCACATTTTAATTTCCTCTGGAAACACCCTCATAGGTACATCCAAAATAAGGCTTTGCCAGGTTTCTAGACATCTCTTAATCCAATCAAGTTGACACCTAAAATTAAATGTCATGAACCCAGATTGTACTGAAATCATCAGTGTTAGGAAACTGGCACAGTTTTAGCCAGGTGGCCGCATGGCCCAACCTCTGTGGTCAAGCTCCACCACCATTCCTAATGAGATTCGCTGCTCCTGCTTCCCTGCCCGCCCTCAGGCAAAGTTTTAAAAGGGTCTGTTTCTGAACACATGCTCTCTTGGCTCTTCTCTCCTGCACTCTCTTGGTTCCTCTTTCTAGCTTCCTCCTCTTCTCTCTTGGTCCTTCTCTTCTGCGCTCTCTTGATTCCTCTCTCTTGGCTCTCCTCTCCTGCTCTCTTCTCTGCTCAATCTTCTCTCCTTGCTAGCTCCTCTCCTCTCTGTTTTTCTCCTATACTTTCTCTCTCTCTTTCCCTTCGCTGCCCCTTCACTCCGGTCTGTTGGGTGTTCCCCAATAAACTCTTTCCCTTACTCTGGTGTTCGGTGTATTTTGCGAGGCTAACATTAATATATAACAATCAGTGAGTTGATGTTTCCCCCACTAAACTCCAAGTTTCTTGAGAAGCCATATCATATTCCTCCTTAGCACTTGCCACAGTGGATGGCACAGTACCTGGAACACAGTGGTGCCCAATAAGTGCTTGCCTAACTCTCTGATTCCTCCACATGCTTCCCTGTATGGCGAAAATGGAAGTTTGTGGCTGGAGATGTTCCTGTAATACAATGAAAGACTCTATTGTAAAATAAGAGTTTCATGGTTTTCTTCACAGACATTGCTTCTGCATTAACAGAATGTTGTTCACAATCTCAGGATGCACCCAACTTGATCAGAATCTTGGCTTCAGGTTACTAAAACACACAGAGAATCAGCTGAAAGGAAGACTTAATTATAAAGGTGCTCACATGTCTCATGGAGTGATGCCAGCCATGAGGCTAAAGCTTTGAATACAAGTCTCTGAGAATCAGTTTGTTGGGAAATTATACTCTCCTGTATTTCTCATTATCTGCCCAAAGCCTCCTTCTTACCACTGAACAGATTCCTTAATTTTTCTTATCCATGTGAAGCAAGGCATTGCCAATAGCTATAAAATGCACATTTTTATACCCCAAGAACCCAAAGAACACTGACTTCAGTTCAAGTTCCCAGCAACTCTGAAAATGACTTCAATTGGCCCAACATCATTAAGTGCCCACCCTAAACCAATCAAAAAACGTTGAAAGTAGAGTTCAAAATACAACCAGGGTATCAGCCAGGCAGTCCCATGGGTGCCTACCATACTTTCAAGCCTTCAAAATTTTACAAAAAGTTTTCAAAAGCGGTAATGTTCAAATTTATTTCCATTAATAATTCATGGTATAATAGAAAATTCTCAAACAAAATATGTCCATTTTGTTTTAAAAATAAATTTATTTTATTACACGATAATATTGACAGTTTACATAAACAAGGTCTTTCAGTACATGCAAAAACAATTATATAATACATTTTGTAAAGATACAAAAATACTTGAAATTCTTTATTGGTTTTAGAATTTCAAGGAAAACCATTACCTTTCCTGGATGAAAACAAAATTCCCAAGCCTGAACTGGCTTGAGAGATTCCATTTGTCAACCAACATCAGTCAGGTAAAGAGGAATTTATGGCATTGTTTTCTATTTTTAAATGCTCTAATGGGTATTTGTGTGTCAAACTCTTTTAGTATCAAAGAAGACTGATGAATGAACCCTAAAGAGACTTTTGAAAATCAAGCATATACAACATCAACCAGCTGGATATAATTTTGCTTCAGGGTTGACCATTAAGCCAGGAGAAAAAAAAATAGACCTTGAAAATTATCAGTTATTTGAGCTCTTTCTGATAGTTGAGCTACTTCTATATTCTATGTAACCACACTGCCAGCCTCATTCAAAACACCATGCATACTAGAAGAGGGTACACAAGTTCAGCTTTGTCTGAATTCTCTGCTTCGCTTGGGCCATGGAGTTTCCATGGCAGAGTTGAGTCACAAAGATTCTGCAAAAGAAGCAGCTTGGCTGACAGAAACAAAGTACAGCAATTTGGGAAGATCTTCCACTAGTTTTTGGAAGCAGTTCATGTAATCAGTGTAGAAAGATATATCGGCAAAACACAGATTTCACTCTTTTAGGTTTAAAGCAGTCTTTAGCAAATATGCCATGAATTTGAAGGCATACTTGGAAAGCTGGTCCCAAGTAACACATGCTATGGTCATGGTTTCACTGCCCCAACATTCACCTGAGGGTGATGCACATGCTGTTGTCTAGAAGAACAAAGTGAGGATGTGGTTCCAGCTGGCCTCTGCCTGGGCCCTCTGGTGCCATCACTGACATACATAGACTCTTCCAGTGCTGTTACTTGCACTCTACTGAGTGTAAACTCTGACTTGGGGCTTAAAGGACCAGAGGCATTTACTTCTCCATCTCTATTCATTACCATGGCTATGGGGCAAATCTGTTTGCTTTAAAAATGTGCGAATTTATTCAAGTCACGGAGAATTTATAAAGAAACGAAGAAACATTAAAAGTCAACTCTACAGAAAGCATGATGCAAACATCAATAAAGGCCAGATTCTGCAGGTCTGTTTTTCTGCGGGGAAATGGCCTAGTCATCTCAGAATCATAGCAAAGCACAGTTTAGTACAAAATCATGGGCTGTATGATTGGGTTAAGTTGTGCCAACCCAGATTAACAGAAATGATGGTTATGAGCTCGAACTTCGAATTTGGGTAAATCTTGGTTCCAATACCAGTTCCATCAATTCTTAACTGTCTAAATCTGAATTTGATATTTAACTCCTTTGGGGTTGTTGTCATATCTGAGAAATGAAGACCACCATATGTATCTCAGAGTTTAAAGAGAGGATGAAATGAAATAGTGTATGTGAAATAATAGATTATAAACTCTGAGCATACACTAAGTGTTTGATAAGTGGTAACTCCATTCTTAATTCATATTTTAAGATGTATGTTCTTGCCTGGCGCCTCGGCTTACTTGGCTAATCCTCCACCTGTAGAACCAGCACCCTGGGTTCTAGTCCCAGTTGGGGCACTGGATTCTGTCCCGGTAGCTCCTCTTCCAGTCCAGCTCTCTGCTGTGGCCTGGGAAGGCAGTGGAGGATGGCCCAAGTGCTTGGGCCCTGCACCCACACAGAAGACCAGGAAAAAGCACCTGGCTCCTGGCTTCGAATGGGCGCAGCACGCTGGCCATAGCAGCCATTTGGGGGGTGAACCAATGAAAAAGGAAGACCTTTCTCTCTGTCTCTCTCTCTTTCTCTCTCACTGTCTAACTCTGCCTGTCAAAAAAAATTTTTTTAAAAAGTATATTCTTCCCCCCTCCTCAATTTGCCTGACTAGGAATCCTGGTGATCAAAGTGGAAGTGCATTGAAATTTTCCTTATTACTATTGCTACCTAACCAGGTACTTTTTTCTCAATTACTATACAATAATAATATTATTTTTATTATTAAAAAACAGTAACAAATAACACAAACTAAAGTTACAAATAAAAAGTAAATATATTATTTAAAATCCCTTTCTACTAGCTGTTTTCCTGAGACATGTTCTGTCCATTTTCAATTAAGCAAGGCCTTTGCAGCTTCGCCATCAGCCTGGAGGAAACTTCATAGGCTGTAAGAATGGAGAAAACACAAGTGACATTCAAGGAAATGTGCTATGCACAAAGGATAACAAAAAAATACCCAGAACCAGCACTTTTATTTTCAATTCATTGTCATCCGGGTAATAAGTTAGGAGGACATTAAAAGCTCTCAACAGCATTTACCATCCCCCAGGAAATTTCTGGGGTTTTCTTGGCGAGGAGGTTCTTTTATAGCTGTGAGAGCTATGGTAAAGTCACTGCTCTCTCCTACTATGTGGGGAAGCATGTGGCCCCACTTGCTACTGGCCTCTGCTTTAACCCAGCAGGACCCAGGCAAGAATGAAGACAATGCTTTGAGCATCGAGCAAGACAGAGAAATCATGTTTCCTTCAGTGTGTGTCTCTGGTTCAACCAAGTGTGAAACTTACCTTCCCTCTGACTGCCATTCAGGTGAATTAATCCATCACCCTAATTTTTAGCCAGTTGAGTTGTCTTTGAGGTTCCTAGAACCCAAAGTATCCTGCTTAGCTATGCTAATTATGCACCATGGCTCCCTTTGCCGCTTTTCCCTGTCCTGCCCTGTCTCCAGGGGCCAATTGCTACTGAGTCCATCCCCAGAGCTCCATGGCTCTCAGGCTCTGGTGGGCTTCAGCTAGTAGGAGGCACCTGCTGAAACTCTGAAGGCAGGAGGAAAGCTTGGATACTTCTTGCCTATCTCCTCTCCATCTTGTTTAGATTCCCACAGTGGCCACAATTACAATTCCTGTCTGGGGCTGTCTTCCAGCATGCCTCTGAGTGCTAAGTAACACTAGCTCCAGCCTTTGCTGGTAAAGGAATGGCAGCTCCTTACCACTGCCTGACTCAAGGAGCCTCAGCAGTCCTGTGGGTTCCCTTAACCCTCAATGTCACAGTCCCTTCATCAAAATCTATTGGATTATTCAAGAGCATTTTTGATCCCTACTGGGATTCTAACTGGTATAACATTTGAAGAGCTTATGACAGTGCTTGACATATGGTAAATGCTCAATAAATGTATCTATTATTAAGACCTGCTAGTGATATTTCCTTTGTTTTTTTTTAATTTTATTTTGTTTATATAAAGGGAACATATCTCAAATGTACAGTTTTAAGAAGATAATGATACTTCTCTTATTATCCTCCCTCCTTCCCCTGCTACTACCCTCCCTTCACTTTCCTTTCTTTTTTTCTGTCAATTTTTGCAATGACATACTTTAAATTTACTTTATAATCACAAGCTTAATACTCTGCTAAATAAAGAATTCAACAAGTAGCAAGTAGAAAAATCACTGATACTCAGTAGTATAGACAAGAACTATAAACAATAGTCAAATCACAAAATGTCAATTTCATTCACATACATTGCAGTTTTTTGTACTCTATTGGGCTACCACAAACCAGAGAAAATGTGATATTTGTCTTTTGGCGAGCAGCTTATTTCACTAAGCATCACAGTCTGCACTTGGATCCATGCTATTTCCTTTCAATGTGACATTCTAAAATTAAAATATTTCTTCTGTATGCCCCAAAATGAGGTAGAGCAGAATATAAAATAGCCACCACCACCACCATGCAAATTAAGTGCCTGTTTCTGTGGTAATATGAGAAGAAAAGTAACAGAAAGTTTTTTAGTGGCCAGAGATGGTATGAAAAACTATCAATTTATTTTAAGTGTTTTTAAACATAATCAAATTCCAAACAATGACCTGTTAAAATAAGCCCCATCTTGCCACTTACAGGTCATTTAAATAGTTTCTCACTTACCAAGTTCAACGCACTTACCACTAAGTAATATTAGTTTCTTCAATATCTTCATTTACAGGAGTTATATCTTTACCCAGAGTTTCCATTTCCTCTTCCTTCTTCCTTCTTTTACGATGTTTCCGGAGAGGACTTAGAAAATAACATGTTAGAAATTAGTGTGGGCCTGTTAGTTCACAGGAATATAAACTTATTTGTCAGAGAGCCTACGATCTCGTTTCTGCAATGCTAAAAATATATAGGTTCTTTTCTTGAACATTTTAGGTTCTCTATTAACCCATCTCTTTCTCTGGGCTCAAATGAAAGCTCCAATAGACAATAGTGTGTGTAGCATATATATGATGATCTGTACATAGTTATCTAATGGAAAAGACATAGAACCTAATATTTTATGGAGCTTAGTTAGCACAAGAACATGTTCAGGCCAAGAGATTACAAAATATACTGATGAACATCATATACTATCTCATGTGTAAACAAGAAATAGTACAAATTGAAAACATGCAGAAGAAAACCAAAAGAGTGTTGATAGCTTCTGCATATATCAATTAAGCTTCTAGATACACTGATTAAGAAACGTGTTAAATATTCTGGACTGCAGTGTAGTTTTCTTAAAGAGTAGTTCAACATTAGTATAACCAAAGAGGCCACTTCACAGTCCTGCCCAAATGATTTTCGCCCAAACCTGGTACTAGAAACATCCCTGGGGCCAGCGCTGTGGCATAGCAGGTAAAGCCGCTGCCGGCAGCACCGGCATCACATATGGACACCAGTTCTAGTCCTGGCTGCTCCATTTCCGATCTAGCTCTCTGCCATGGCCTGGGAAAGCAGTGGAAGATGTCCCAAGTCCTTGGGCCCCTGCATCCCGCTGGGAGACCTGGAGGAAGCTCCTGGCTGCTGGCTTCAGATCAGCGCAACTCCAGTCATTGTGCCTAATTGGGGAGTGAACCAGTGGATGGAAGAACTCTGTCTCTTTCTGACTCTCTTTCTCTCTCTGTGTAACTCTAACTTTCAAATAAATGAATAGATCTTAAAAAAAGAAAAAAAAACAGTCAACATAAGCCCACCCTATGTCAGGAAAAAGAGTTTCATTGGATAGTACTAATTAATAATGAAATTTTCAGGCCGGCGCCGCAGCTCACTAGGCTAATCCTCTGCCTTGCAGCGCCGGCACACTGGGTTCTAGTCCCGGTCGGGGTGCCGGATTCTGTCCCGGTTGCCCCTCTTCCAGGCCAGCTCTCTGCTGTGGGCAGGGAGTGCAGTGGAGGATGGCCCAAGTGCTTGGGCCCTGCACCCCATGGGAGACCAGGAGAAGCACCTGGCTCCTGCCATCGGATCTGCGTGGTGCGCCGGCCGCAGCGCACCGGCCGCGGCGGCCACTGGAGGGTGAACCAACGGCAAAAAGGAAGTCTCTCTCTCACTGTCCACTCTGCCTGTCAAAAAAAAAAAAAAAAAATTTTCTCAAAAAGCATCCCTTCCCACCATGAAGTAGGTAAAATAAAAAATATCTCTTAATTTTATATCTAAAAGGAAGATTACAGATTATCTGGCTTAATATTCTCATTTTACCAAAAATAAAAGTAAGGCTCAAAGCTGTTAAGAAATAAGCTCAAGTTCTCAAAGGTGTATAATGACAAAGTCAAAGATTCCCTCTATGCTACTGTTTCTTTCTTTTTTTTCCCCCAAGAACATTGTGGCAAAAAGAATCATGAGAGACAGCTTCCATCAGTGTGGACCATAGTACAGACGTGGATGGAGTAGTCTTGTCATCATATGCGTTCTCCATGAGCCTTCTGAAAGCCTCACACAGATGCAAGAGTTTAGGAAGCTGGTTCAACTTCACAAGCGAAAAGTATAGTACCATGATAAAGGATCTTTTGAATACACTGTTAGCCTTGCTGATAAAAAATGGTAGATTTCCAAAATAAGCTATGAAGAATTGTTTGAAGTCACTCTACCTCAGAGAAAAACAAGGTGTTTCTTCATTCATAAATACAGGAAAATCATTATTTGTATAATCATTATTTGTGCATAAAATTCATTATTTTAAAGTGACCAAGAAAAATGCTTTTGTTGGTTTCTAGCTGTTAATGTTATTGTGTATGGTATAGTTTGAAAAAATAAAAGTCTTATTTAGCATACTAACAAACACTAAACATAGCTGAGTTTAGGACTAAATGATTTATCAGTTATAAGTTATACATATTTTGCTTCATATCTTCATAATTGTGTTTAGTAAAATAATAAAATCATGTGTTGTGTGTTTTATTATACATAAATATCTTAACATCAGTGATGGTGCACTTCAAGAAGTAGATATATTTAAACCAAAGCCAAAAAGAAAATAAAAGGTAGGAAGGAAGGAGAGCGGAAGGAAGAAAAGAAGAAAGTAAAAATAGCGGATAAGAAGTCAGGCTTATTTAAAATTAAATTTAAAAATACTTACTGACAGCATGTGCAGACACCAATGACCAAAATGATGAAAATGATCATTACTGCTATCAAACAGATCACCAAGATCTGTCTTCTATCCCCTCTGAGGTAAAACAAGTCAACCCTCTCACATCTTGCCCCTGTGTAGCCTTCATCACAGCTGTAAACGTGAAACAACAGGAGGGAAACACAATAAAGAATGAAAGACTTTTAAGAAGCTGCTTCTTTTTGAGAAAATTACTACTTTTTCATTACTTAATAAAGAACACCATTCCTTTAAGGAAAAAAAAAATTCACCCCTGTGTTCACAAATGATTTCACTTTCTTTGCTGTGCTGAAAACCTGTCATCACTTGGACATTATTAACATGTCGACTATAAATAAGCAAGCATAATGACAATTTGCTAACATTTATTTTGAAATTTTAGATTCTGAGTTTGAAGTGGAGAGGTTGATAAACTCCTTCCATAACATTCCCAGTAAGAATTTCCATTTCATCATAGGGCAGCGGGAAGTTTTAGTGTACTCAAGCTCTATTACATAAATTACTTTTAAATTACATGATTTTATTTGATCAAACACGTTAATGTATATGAAGGTTCATAACCCAATGTCCAACACATAGAAAGTTTCATAAACGTCATTTCTACAGATTCTCCCCTCTTTCCTCCACATGCACCTCTGCCCTCCCTTCCCCTCTCCTCCCCTCCCCTCGCCTCTCCTCTCCTCCCCTCCCCTCCTCTCCCCCTCCCTTTCCCTCTCCTCCCCTCCCTTCTCCTCTCCTCCCCTCTCTTCTCCTCCCCTCCCCTCCCCTCTCCTCCCCTCTCCTCTCCTTCTCTAAAACACGACAGGTGCTATCCAATCCAGGCCCTTTATCTGATTCTTTAAGCCTACATTGTCAAATCTGTTCCCCATTCCCTCTTCTATCCTGCTAATGGCCTTGTATCCTTGGCTCTCTTAAAGTGGAGAAGCCAGAAATTAACAAGCTAGTTTCTAGGTGGAGCTATCATTTTCCTCCTTCTCTCAGATGCCTGTCAGTATAATCTCAGACTGCAACTCAACTCAGCAGATTCCCCAAGCCTGAGGTGAGAGATTTGGACCCATTTGACCAAGCTGGGGCTTTGGGGCAGCAACAGTCAGCAAGCCAAAGGCTCAGTGATTTGGAAACTACCCTTAGAATTCTCAGAATTGTGTCAGAAGCTTAAAAGCTATGTAAAGAGTTTGTCTGATATTTTAACCAAAATTATGTAACCACAGTGCTGTTGCATTAGTAAGTATTTTCCAGGGTGGATGGTTGGCACAGGATTTAAAATGTCATTTGGGAAGCCAACATCCCATATTGGAGTGCCTAGGTTCGAGTCCCTAGTCCACTTCCAGTTCCAGCCTCCTGTTATTGTGCATGCTGGGACGCAGCAGGCACTTTCTCAAATACTTGGTTCCCTGACACTCCTGTGGGTAACCCAGATGGGCTCCTGGCTTTGGCCTGGGCCAGCCCTGGGTTTTGTAGGCAGTTAGGAAGCAGCAGAGGGAAGATCTCTGTTGGTCTCTGTTCCTCTTCCTACCCACTCTCTCTTCTCTCTCTCCCTTTCCATTAAAATGAATAAGCATTTAAAGTGCCTAGCAGAGGTCAAAATGGAAATTTTTTAACAAAAGAAATATTTCCCCTTATTCTCTTCAAATGCATTTAAAACATGAAGAGATATTAGTCATATGCATAATAATTTAAATATCAGAAAGATTAAATTCTGCTCTTTGAAAAGATTTCTGAGCAAACTTTTTTTTTTAAGGAAAGATTTATTACCAGGCTGCTCTATAGCTTATACTTGACAAGAGCCTGGGCAGTTAATTCCCACAAACCCTGTATTCCTCAAGTTAGGCGATCCCTTAACACCAATATGGTAGCTGACACAATGCTTCAAGAAACAAACAAAAACAAGCTCAGTAACAACCATCAATTGAAAAGTGAGGTGCAACACAAGCAAAATAGAAAAAACACCTAATGCCAGCTATTCCAAAAAGACCACAGCAGGAATGAGAAAATTGCTTTCTACAAGATAGCTAGTTATCCTCATTCCAAGGTCAAAATAAAAGAAAGCAAGTTTAGAAATATCTTGAAATACAAAAATCTGTTGGACATAGTATTGAAATTATTGCAGGGCATAGGGGAATCACCCCTCGTTGTACATGTGTGAGGAGAGATTTTCTAAAAAGGTTTTTCAAGGTCATAATTAAATCTTACAAATATAGTCTCATCCAATTGGCTTAAATATTCCTCTAACAAATTGACTAGGGGGATGGTATTTTTAAACAACAGTTTTGCCCATAAAATGCACAGCAATTACTGGCTGTTCTTTCGGAATGTTTTCCTAATTATAAGCCCTGGGTTCAGTGGCTTGACCATGGTTTAATTGAATTTCTCAGCAAGCAGTACTTCTTGTAAGCTGTAACTCAATGAAGCCATGCTGGACGGTCAAACCTTAACCAAGCTGGTTACCGTGGCTCTCATGTAATTTCACTCTTCAGCAAACCATCACATATCAGCTGATGGCTATGCTCAACAAGTGTGACTCCTGTTTGGGAGAGGAAGAGGCAATGGGACCAAGATCATAGTGTTTATTTAATGGTGAATAATTGGATATATGGGTTTTTATATAAGATGATAATGGATTTAAATAAGATAAAATTGAAAATCAAAAAATAATTTTTAAAGATGACCCTGACTCTCGAGGGACTGCAAAGTCAGATTTTGGGGTTATTGTACTGAAATTATCCCTGAGAGACTTGTAAATATTACCTCAAGCAGTGTGTCAACCTTCAAGGTAGATAGTAAACTAACCCCATTTTACAGATGAAGAAACTGACGTACAGAGAAATTAAGTGAATGGGGCTAAGATTCAAACACAGGCTTTGTGACTCCCAAATTCCATACCCTAAATTGCATGTAAATAATTTGTGTTAAACAAAAATTGTGTGTGTGGAAACAAATTATCCTAACTCCAAGTGAAACACTGAGAAGACCAACAGGGATTTGAATTAGCAGAAACACATTTTGGTTTTTCATATACAAACAGGAGTCTACAAACTCTGATGAGCCCAAGCAAGGGAGGTATTTCTGGCTTCCCAAGATGACTTTGTCACCAATGCTGAGACAGATTTGCCTGAATCCATGCTACACCAAGTCACCCAGGAGGTTAGGCCTAGGTTGAATATCTACCGCTCTCCTCAGTGGTACAATTAGGGAACTCTTACTCTGTGCTGGGTACCACAATAAGCAGTTCTGCCTTTATTGTTTGACTGAATCTTCAACAGGTGAATAGAAGGTGTTAAAACTGAGGCTCAGGATAGGTAATGGACTCACTGTTAATACTGCTTATCATTGGTGGAAACAAAATCTTATTTTAGGTCCATCTGACTCCAAAATCTAAGCACTAACCTTAGAACTCTTCTGTCTCCCATTGATGCTAAAGGATTCCCCCACAAAGATGGTGTTCCTGGCTCAGATTAAGGACTCAGTTTTGAATTCAGCAAAAAGCATTAGATGGACTTTGAGAGAAGCACTTATTCATTCATCAGTCACTTCTTGCACCCCTAGTGAATTCTAGGCACTGAGGTTACAACCGATACATCAACGTGAATAAGCCGCCACCCTTCCCCTAGAAGCTCACAGTCAAGGAAACCAACAGCTATTTTCCACTGGAATACCGTTCTCATTAAGCGTGACTACACTGCAGAAGAAGGATATCCAGCTTAGACCTGGGCATGTGAAGGGGTCCAGAGAACCTGACATTTGAGTTGCACCTTAAGCTGTCAGGAAAAGTTTGCTTTCCAGGCAACGAGAAGAGTTTATAGAACAAGCCATGGGAGGATGGGGCATTGCGGTGTAGCAGCTTGAGCCACCACCTCCGGTACCACCATCCCCTGTGGGTGCCGGTTGGAGTCCCAGCTGTTCCACCTCTGATCCAGCTCTGGCTAACAAGCCTGGGAAGGCAGCAGCAAACTACTAAATGCTTGGGCCCCTGCCCCTATGTGGGAGACCCAGATGAGCCTCCTGTTTCCTGGCTTCAGACCAGCCGAGCTCCAATCATTGTGACCATTTGGGGAGTGAAGCAGCCTTTCTCTCTCTCTCTCTCTCTCTCTCTCTCTCTCTCTCTCTCTCTCTAACTCTGCCTTTCAAATAAATAAAAAAATCTTAAAAAATAAATAAATAAATCATAGAAAAGAATGTAGGATTTAGGAAACACTTGGGAGTATGGTGAACAACTTTGCTGGAAAGTTAAGCCAAGATCAGAGGAGATCTGGAGGACAAGGAAATGAGTTCTAAGCTCAAACTCAAGGGGATAAGCAGTGGATTGATCTCAGGGAGTAGATTATCAATGTGGCATTCATTTTAGAAGGCAGCAGTATTAGAGAACAAAAAATCTGAAGACAAAGGAAGGAGGTAGAAAATGTGCTGGGTTAAATTTAAGGGCATTGATATTTGAACTCAAAAATGCTCCCAGGCCAATGAAAAATCAAATGAAATTTTAAAAGATCATATTTACACTCCATAACACATACACATACATCCCTTTTCATGTTTTCTTATATTTGCAATCCTTATCTCTAATTTTTATCAATGCATTTTTATTTTTAAAATTAAACTTAGCTGTAATTTTTGAAGAAATCTATGCCCCTTAATGTTTCCAAAAAATTAGGATTTAGAATCCCTGTTCTGAGATACTTATGGAAAAAAAATTATGCATTCTGTGAATTTTAGTTCAAAGTTGGAAAGAATCACCTCACTTCTCGAAAAAAAAAAAAAAAAAGGTCCCAGAGAGTACTTTACAGGACCATATTTTTTTTAAAGTGACTTTTAAAAAGATGCAAAATAGAATTATGCGTGCCTGAGAAGAACTTGGACTGTTAAGTAACAAACAGTTGGGAAGAGAGATTTTTCTCCCAATTCACTACCATGCTAAACCAGCTTTGCTAATTATTATTAAAAGTAGAACTGACTCCTTTGCACTGAACTGCCACCTGCAAAAGTAGCTTTTAATTTGGCAGGATCTCCTTCATTTTCACATGACTGCAAACCACGTAACACGGAGCAGAAGAATTGTTTCCATCCGAACAACTCTGGAGAATATTTGAGCTGAAAAGCATCTTCAACAACGGACAGAATCAGCTTTGCTTGCATAAGGAAGCACAGGACACTGCCCAGCCTGAAGTGGCTCTGAACTTGCACACACTCATATTTCAGGAGGAAAGTGTGCGTCAGATTCTCCATAAGGAGCTGCCGAGAGGGCCCCTAAATGAGCGGCTGGGGGCAGGACCAGGCGGAACCGTGTCCGGACAGATGGCACAGTTAGCTCAGACTTTCCAGTCCTGCCAAGCCCTGGGCAGATACCGCTCTGCACTCCTTTGACTGCTGGCTCAGGACACACACTTACATGCATGAGGGGGTCTGCTCGGCCACCACGAAGCGACATCTCCCTTTGATACAGTAATGCTTATATTGCTTGGGACACCGAGAAAAATGTCCTTTCCGCTTAGGCTGCACAGTGGTAGCTGGAAAATGAGAGAAATGCCAATAAATCAACCCATTTTACTGGTAAATCAAATCATATTCTTATATCAAGACCAGTTTTGTTGTTGTTGTTGCTTTTTTTTTTTTTTTTTTTTTTTTACCCCTGGAGAAGAATAAAATTTCATTTCTGCTTCTCTCCACACAAGGATAAAGGTCAGATTTTGGTAGCTCCCAAAATAACTATAGAAATTGGGTATTAGGACTTGAGCGGTTTCACATTTTAAGTAACATTTATGTCCAATCTACCTTTCAGAAATGTTGATGTCATTTGCAGAGTGAAATGTAGATATTAGAGAAAAAGCCTGCATTCTTTGCAAGTTAGCAGAGCTATTCTTACAGAAAAGAGGTCTCAGACGGTAGGTTGGTGATTTTGTTGTTATTTTTCGGCTTAAACACAGATGCTTCAACCAGGTGGTGGTCTATTTGCTTCTCATGTATTATCTCAGTGCTCCTAGTAGACTTGCAGGGTGAGCATCATTCTACATAATCAGCAAAGCACAACACATAGAGGCTGTCACCTTTCCAGATCACATGGCTAGGAAGGGCAGAGCTGGATCTCAATCTTGTCCCCAGAAACCATGCTCTTGACTGCAACATGCTGGTACTCTGTCACCCTCGCTGTCAAGCACATAGCTGTCGCCTACTCTCAGTCTGTTGCAGCAAAAGTATCATGCCTGCCTCGGGGAGCTCATGCCGTCCACTGAAGGAAAACGCTAGAGCTTCATTTCTCGATTTTAGTTCCAAGGGGACTTCCTTGCTTTACCTTTTTAGAGCCTTGACTGCCTACGTTTTTAAACTGAAGATAAATAATATGGAACAATTTCCCCAGCACACACATGTAAAAATTTCAGTGAATAATTATTGTGGAGGGGAATGTTACAGAAATACTAACTAGCCATTTCAGCTGCTGATTCATAATTGAAGTAGTGTTCATATCCAGAAAAAACAACTAACCAAGGGTCAGACTTCATTCATTCATGGTATAGCTCACCGCCTGCAGGACTCACACACCGGTGGAACCACAAAGACCACACTGTTCACTTCGGAAAGGTCATTCGCATGAGCTTGGGTCTAGCAATGGCATCCAAATGACATTTAAGAAATCTTTCATTAACGGCAGGGGCCATTAAACGTCTCAAATAGTACCATAAAATGGGTGTATTTATTTACCAGGGCCACAAAGAGAGGACTTCGAATGCTGTCTAAACTGTAAATTCCTATGAGACTATGAGACAGTTGTCCACCAGTGTCCAAAGGGGATTGGCTCCCAGATCTCTGAGCATACCAAAACCTCTGCAGGCTCAAGCCTCTTGTACAAAATGGTGCAGTATTAGCATATAACCTCTGTTCATGCTGCCATATAGTTTAAATCATCTCTAGGTTACTTATAGTAGTTAACACAATGTATATGCTATGTCATCTATATGCTATGTCAATAGATGGTGTATTATACTGTTTAGAGAACAATGACAATGATGTTTTGTACAGATATAAATTTTTTTCCAAATGTTTCTTATCTATGTTTGGTTAAATTCACAGATGTGGAAGCTTTGGATACAAAGAGTCATTGTGCAGAGTTCTAGCAGGTGGCAGAATGTTGGTAAGAAACTGGCCGACCTGGTTTTGGTCATCAACTTGATCTCCACCCATGCTGACTGCTGGGACATTCCACATAGTTGCTCCCATGCATGCCAATCAATGGGACTGAAACGTCCAGAAATAACTGGTAAGTGAGTCAAGGTCAAATACCTATGTATTTTCACAAATAAATTGATAAGTCAAGGTGAATGTTTCCTATTTCCAGAGCCTCTGTAACAGCCACTGGCTGAGAAGCATTGAAGAAATAAAGGATACACTGTTTAGTAAAATTGCCATGATAGAGCAAGTTCAAAATGAAAATACGCAATCAACCCCTAAAAATAACCATAGTAACCATATAAACAGTTGTAGTATACTAGAAATAGGAACAAGAACACTGGATTGGGGGCAGGAATCAAGGCTCAACCTTTGGCTCTGCCTTTCATTAGCTGCATGAGTCTGGGCAAGTTAATCAAGCTGTCTGTGCCCCAGTTTCTTCACCTACAAACTGAAAATAATAACATCCACCATGAAAGGCTGTTGGAAGGCAAAAAATAACAAATATATGTGAGAGGTAGGCATTTGGTGTCACAGTTGGGATGCCTGCATCCCATATCAAAGTGCCTGGGCCTAAGTCTCAGTTCCATTCCTGATTCCAGCTGCCTGCTAATGCACAACTGGGCTGCACATGATGGGCCAAGTTGTTGAGCCCCTGTCATTCATATGAGAAATGTGGGCAGTGATCTCAGCTTCTGGTTTTGGCTTGGCTCAGGCCTGGCTGCTGAGGGCATTTGGGAGATCTCTGTCTATTTCTGCCTCAGCCTCTCTCTCTCTCAAACTTTATACATATATGTATACATATGCACATGTATATATATACATAATATATATAGCATATTCCTATCAGAGTTGCTTAAACCATGAAGTCCTCAGTAAATGAATTTATTCTAGAATATTTTTAAACTATTTATTTATTTATTTGAAAGGCAGAGTTACAAAGAGGCAGGGAGAGACAGAGCAAGTGCAAAAGCAATAGTGGGCAAGAGAGACAGAGAGAGAAAGAGCAAGCCAGAGAGAGAGAGAGAGCCATCTTCTTTCTGTTGGTTTGCTCCCTAAATTATCTCAAGGCCAAGGGCTGAGCCAGGTCAAAACCAGGAACTAGAATTTTCATCCACGTCTCCCATGTGGGTACAGGAATCCAGGCATCTTCTGCTGCTTTCCCAGGCATATTAGCAAGGAGCTGGATCAGAAGTGGAGCAGCCAGGAACTGAACTAGTGCCCAAATGGGATGCAGGCATTGCAGGCACCTGCTTAACCCACTATACCACAACACTGGCCCTGGTTATAAAATTTTAAATATTTTGGCAATATTAAGAAAAATCTTCTGTAAATACAAACTGTTTATCACAATGCTTATGTGATCAAAGAACAATTTCTGGAAAATATGTATTTTAGGAGGAGATGAGCAAGCAGTTGAGTTTTGCAGAATGTCAGGACAAAGGCAGAGTCAGACACACTGCAGGTAGATGTCATTGCAACGGAAGAGTCAGCAAGAACAGCAGCCAAAGATGACTGTGAATGACACTTAGAAACTCAAATGTCAGTAGGCTAAAGTGTTTACATATGAAATACAAAGCCAGGAGAGCTGAAAATTGTTTTATGGATGAAGATCTTTTTTTTAGATTTATTTATCTGTTTGAAAGACAGAGTTATAAAGAAGCCACAAATGGCCACAATGGCCAGAGCTGAGCTGATCCAAAGCCAAGAGCCAGGAGCCAGGAGCTTCTTCCAGATCTCTCACATGAGTGCAGGGGCCCAAGGACTTCAGCCATCTTCTGCTGCTTTCCCAGGCCATAGCAGAGAGCTGGATTGGAAGTGGAACAGCCGGGACTCCAATTGGTGCCCATATGGAATGCCAACACTGCAGGCAGCGTCTATCTGCTGTGCCACAGTGTCAGCCTCCAGAGATGGTTCTTATGGTATGTGTAAAAAAATACACTAACTGTGAAGCACTGAATGAATGAATTAACTAGCAAATTAATTAACTACTCTGGATTAGAGTAGGAAAATGCCTGGGGCTGGGAAAACCGGGGCATACCTGAGTCATGCAGACAGGTGTGATGTGAGGAAGGAGATGAATTCAAGACACAGAAAGATTTTATAACTCATCTTCCATCTTCCAGAAGGGACTTCCCTGCTACCCGAAACACACCTGCCTTAAATTTATAACCTGTTTGGCTCTGTTTTCTGAACTTTACCAATTCCTCTAGGAACTCTACCCGCTTAAATGCACCCAGACTTTTAATAAACATCACACATAGTGTGATACCAGAAAGCGCGTTAACCAGCAGCTGCTGGATTCAGTGCTTTGATCAGCCTTGCTTCATCCAAGCAGCATAAATCCATGCCAGGGGACTGCTGCCAAGTCCTGCTTTGGTTGCTCACAGAGTGCCCTCCTTTTCCAAAGAAGCATTCTTAAGTATTCCCAGCATTATTTTGGATTTAAAACCCTTTCCACATCACCAGGCAGAAAATGCCCGGTGATTTCTCTAATGGAAATTTATAACCTGAAAGGCAAACAAATCACAAGGAAAGGGGGACTTTTCTTCCTCTCCCACAGCAATGGAAAGCTTATCAGCATTCTCCCTTGCAAACTGCACCTAGAAGTCCAGTTGCTTTTCATCTAGAATTCATCAAGGTTCTGTTATCTGACAATTGAATAACTGTGAAGCCTAGCATTTTCCACCTACCATGAGATGTGATGATATAGGGTAAGGAAGGGCAAAAACTACCCTTCCTTTCTAGAGATGCTTATCAAGAAGGAGAAAAAGCTAATCCTATCACAGAAGAATGATTAGTCCCAAGTATTCTCTCTTGAAGAAATGGTATAGTTTCAAAAACGAAGCAGCTGGAAACTTGTCTAGGGTCCTGAGGGTAGCGACACTTCATTGACCTTTGTTTCTCCTGTCTTACCTTTTTCTTTTTTTTCTCTTCTCTCTCTCTCTTCTCTCTCTCTCTCTTTTTTTTTTTTTTTGGACAGGTAGAGTAGACAGTGAGAGAGACAGAGAGACAGAGAGAAAGGTCTTTGTTCCATTGGTTCACTCCCCAAATGGCCGCTACAGCCAGCGCTGCGTCCATCCAAAGCCAGGAGCCAGGTGCTTCTTCCTGGTCTCCCGTGTGGGTGCAGGGTCCAAGCAATTGGCCCATCCTCCACTGCACTCCCGGGCCACAGCAGAGAAGTGGACTGGAAGAGGAGCAGCTGGGACTAGAATCCAGTGCCCATCTGTGATGCTGGTGCTGCAGGCGGAGGATTAACCAAGTGAGCCAAGGCGCTGGCCGCGTTTTACCTTTTTTTTTTTTTTTTTTTTGACAGGCAGAGTGGACAGTGAGAGAGAGAGAGACAGAGAGAAAGGTCTTCCTTTACCGTTGGTTCACCCTCCAATGGCCGCTGTGGCCGGCGCACTGCGGCCGGCACACCACGCTGATCCGAAGCCAGGAGCCAGGTACTTCCTCCTGGTCTCCCATGCGGGTGCAGGGCCCAAGGACTTGGGCCATCCTCCACTGCACTCCCGGGCCATAGCAGAGAGTTGTACTGGAAGAGGGGCAACCGGAACAGAATCCGGCGCCCCAACCGGGACTAGAACCCGGTGTGCCAGCGCCTCAGGCAGAGGATTAGCTTATTGAGCCATGGCGCTGGCCCTGTCTTACCTTTTTCTACCACATGTTCCCAAAATGTAAGTATGCCCCTGAAGGGCAGACAGTCCCACAAAATTTCACTGGAAAACTACACCCACTAGAAGGCCAGGCTGCAACACAGTCTTCTAAGTGGATGGGTTCCATACATCATCTCCTCATGGATGCTATGGTTAAATTACCTCCAAAGACCCATGTGTTAAAGGCTTGGCCCCCAAAATGGAACTGTTGGAGGTGGTGGAACTTTTAGTAGGTGGAGCCTAAGGGGAGGCCCTCAGTTCATTGGAGGCATGTCCTCAGAAGGTAATTTTGGTGAAAAGGTTACAATAAAAGCTGGTGTTTGGGCCCACCACTCTCTGTATCCTGGCTCACCATGGGACTCTTGTTCCACATATATTCCACCATCCATCATGGGCCCCTTGTCGGAGCCAAAGCCTGCATCATGCTGTTTGGACTTAGAACTTCCAAAACTGGGAACTAAATGAAGCTTTTCTGTTTATAAGCAGCTGCCTTGACTATTTCAACAACAACAAAAAACGAACACAATGGTTACTATATTCCAAAGATTCTAGAAGTCAATTCGTTAAGAAATTTTTAGGGTTACTATTGGATTTTGTAAGTAAAAATCTGATTCTAAGAGTTTGGTTTAGAAACAAGGATATCTGCCTTAGATTGTACAGGCAATTAAACAAGAAATGGTCATCCTACTTGGGTCATATGAATATGTGGGCAAGATGCAAAAGATTCTGTTGGGCTAAGCCAAACTGGAGAAATAGAGTAGATACCCAAATGATTTGGTTTCAATATGGAATGTTCCTCAGTTTGACAGATGCTTTGAATAAACGCAATATAGTCTCTTGGTCTTTTTGTATATGGTTCTAATTCTCAAAAAGAGGTTTTGTGACGATGCCTTTGTGACTAAAACTCTTCAGAAAGGATATATTATGTCTATTATTTTGTAAAATCTTCACTATTTTTCCTGACAGTGATAATTACAAATCCATTAAATGATTTTTATAAATGACATTAATATCAGCAACTCATTTCTTTTTACTTGAAAAGCAGAAAGAAGACAGAGAGAGAGAGAGCGAGAGAGTGCACCTCCATTCTGCTGATCCACTTCACAAATGCCCACAATGGCTGGGACTGGGCCAGGCTGAAGCAAGGAGCTGGGAACTCAACTGAGTCTTCCGTGTGGGTGTCAGGGACCCAAGTACTTGAGCCGTCACCCGCTCTCTCCCAGGATCTGCATTAGCAGGAAGCTGGAATTGGGAGCAAACCTGGAACTGGAAACAAACCTGGAACTGGAATCCAAGCACTTCAATATGAGATACAGGCATTCCAGAGAAGTATCTTAAACACTATGTCAAATGTCCACCCCAGAAAACTCTATTCTGAAGTCAACACTAAAGGCAACCACTACAATTATTATTATTATATGCTTTTTCAAAATACTTGTTGCAAAAGTTTTAACCTCATAGTATCTCTAACCCATTAGTTGGATAAATATCTAAATATATATGTACCAGATTTATAGAGAGATGTGAAATTTTGAAAAACAATTCCCACAATGAAGAACAAGGAGAGGAAGGAAAACAAACATCAGTAAATTCCTCCTCCTACACAGATCACTGACCTAAAATAGGAAGAACCATTGCACAGAAGAGAGAGTGTAAGTGGCCATGGCAACTTAGAAAGTTTCCTTCTAGATTCTGAAGTAGAGGTAAAGGCTTTAATGTGTGACTCCTTGGCTTCCAAGGATCTTCTAGCAGTGATTTCTTCATTTTACAGCCTCCTTAAGCCAAAAGGCGAGGAAGAAAGTTTTCTACTTTTTAGGTTACTTCTCCTTCTTATCTTGCCTACTGTCTCCTTGAGTCAAAGGAATGTGCCCTTGAAGAAAAGCAAATTTTATAAATTTAGTTTAATTGAGGATTCCCAGTTGCCTTACAATGGCATTTTGAATAAAAATGTGAAAGAGGAAGGAAGCGGTACTGTGGTGCAGCATAGATGAAACCTCCACCTGCCATGCCTGCATCCCATATGAGCATTCGTTCCTAGCTGCTGCTCCACTTCTGGTCCAACTCCCTGCTAATGCACCTGAGAAAGCAGCAGAGGATAGCCCAGTGTCTGGGCTCCTGCCAGACACTGTGAGAGATCCAAATGGAGTTTCAGGCTCCTGGCTTCAGCCTGGCTCAACCCTGGCTGTAGTGGCTACTTGGGGAGTGAACCAGTAGTGAGAAGATCTCTTTCTCTTTGTCTCGTCCTCTTTCTCTCTCCATCCCTCTACCTTTCAAATAAATAAATAAATAACTCTTTAAAAAAAGGTGAAAGGGGGAGTGGTATCTCACAGATGTCCCTCCTAATGCTTTCTGAGCTACTGGGATATCCTTTGGGACAGTAGAGGAAGTGGAAGCAATATGGCCAAATCAATATGTCTTTTTCCAGAAGGGCCATGCCAACCATTTCTGTCCCTTTAAAGACAAAAACAAAAGCAAGAATCCAGGATTGAAGTGGATGTATATTTGAATGTGTTTAAAATTCCTGGCTGAGGGTAAACAAAGATAAATAGGCAGAAAGAAAGCTGGTGTGACCTTTTTTTGTAAGAATGTATACAATAGAACTCTTACATTTATGATTCCTCCTTTGCTTATTCTTATTTGCTGATTCTTCCTCATCTCCCTCAAACTCTAAAATTTTGCAATGCATCTGGGTTAAATGCATTCTTATCTCTTCTCTCTATACTCAGTCCCTCAGTGAGTTCATCAAATCTGGTATTCAACACGTCTTTATGATAATTCCCAAATTTAGCTTAAATCCCAGGTATCTTTCCTCAATGCCTACTGTCTTAACTAACAGGCATTTAAATTTAATATTTCACATATGGAATCTAATTTTTACCTCAAATGTGATCTGTCCTTATCTCAGGAAATGATATCCATTGTTTCTTTTGTCTAGGAAAAAAAATTGGCATTATCTCAATTTCTTTCTCTCTTACTCTACATCCAATTCATTGTAAATTCTATTGGCTGTATTCAAAACACATGCAGAATTATCCCATCATTTCCACTTCCCTAGTCCAAGCACAACATCATCTCTAGGCTGGAAGCAATCTCCATGGCAACACATCTAACTAGTGCCCTTGCTTCTGCCTTTGTCTTTTTATCTAGCTGTACCAAGAAGCAAGATCACTGCTATAAAACTGACTCTCAGTAAAAGCTAAAGGTCTTAGATCCTTATCAAAACTCTGCATGACATTACCTATTACCTCTCTTTCTGACCTCATCATCAACCATTTCATTCATCGTTAAGTGCTTGATACTTAGAAGAGGGACTGCTATATGTTAAGTGTTCGTAAGTATTACTAGAATGAGTGAAGGCTTCATTCAAGATAGAAACTGACAAACTAGGGGCCAGCATTGCGGTACAGCAAGTTAAGCCACTGCCTGCAATGCTGGCATCACATATAACACCGGTTCAAGTTCCAGCAGCTCCATTTCTGATCCTGCTCCCTGCTAAGGTGGCTAAGAAAGCAACAGAAGATGGCCCAAGTACTTGGATCCCACGTGGGAGGACAGATGGATTTCTAGACACCTGTCTTCAGCTTGGCCCCAACCTGGTCCAGCTCTGGCTGGTGCTGGGTGCCATTTAGGGAGCGAATCAGCAGATGCAAGACCTCTGTCTCTCTCTGACTTTCCCTCTCTCTTTCTGTAACTCTGCTTTTCAAATAAATGAAATAAATCTTAAAAAACAAAGAAATGACAACTTAAAAGTGGAACATTTAGAGATTAGGACTTCATTTGAAGAAAAAGTCATATCACAATGATAATATGAATAATATTGTTATTGCCACAAAAATTGAAACAAACTTCTTGGTTAGCATTTTCAATTTAAAATAAATTATTTTTCACCATTTTGGGATTTTTTTTGCATTGTTTCTGTTTCTATGAGTGTTTACTTTTGTTTTGTTTTTAATAGGTTACTAAGAAAAGACTAGTAAAACAAAGAAATAATTAAGAATTTCTGGCTTATCTCTTAATTCTTCAACATTGTATGGACTGTGGTCATGCTGTAGTCTGTTCTATTCCCATCTCTAGGTAATATTTCTCAAATGGTCAAATATATGATTAAATTTGCAAGCTTAATTCAGAGAAAAAATTTTATCTTCTCTATAGAAAAATCTGAAATAATTTTAAAGATTTATTTTATTTTTTAAGATTTATTTATTTATTTGAAAAGCAAAGTTACAGAGAGAGAAGAGACAGAAGGAAAAGGATCTTCCATCCATCAGTTCACTCCCCAAGTGCCTGCAACTGCTTTTGCTCTGTCAGGCTGAAAGGAGTCTGGAACTCCAGTTCTCCCACAAGGGTGGCAGAAGCCCAAGTACTTAGGTCATCTTCTTCTGCTGTTGTAGGCACATCAGCAGGTAACTAGATCAGGAGTGGAGCAGCTGGAATCTGAACCAGAGCTCATATGGCATGCCAGCATCACAGGAAGTGACATAACTTGCTATGCCACACCACCAGGTTCCAGAGATTTATCTTATTTATTTGAAAGGCAGATTGACAGAGAGAAAGAGAGAGAGACAGAGACAGAGAAAGAAAGAGATTTTTCACCCACTGGTTGACTCCCCAATTGGATGCATCACCTGGGTCTGGGCAGACTGAAACCAGGAATCTAGAGCTCCATCTGAATCTTCCACATGGGTGGCAGGGGCCCAGATATCTGGCCATCTTCTGCTACTTTTCCAGGTACATTAGCAAGGAGCTGCTGGATCAGAAAGTGGAACAGTTGGGATTCTAACCTGTCCCCAGATATGGGATACTGGAATCATATAGGCAGAGGCTTACTCTACTACACCATACTATCAGTCAATGAAATAATTTTTCTGACATCAAGTTAGCACTATAATATTTAAATAAACCTTGCACCTCCACCAAATCAACAACATATTTGTGGTTAAATTGTGCTGGTAACTTTACTAAAATAGCTTACAAGACCTAAAATACCTACCCAGCCTCCTAAATGACAGTTCAAATAGCCAGAAACAAAAATGGCAATGAGAAAAAGTAGCAAGTATTAATAAATTTGTCTCTTTAAAGAAACTGTAGTCAGAAAGCAGAATATACACCAAAAAATAATTATCTGATCATTGTTTCCAGGTCATGTCTGAGAACAGAAGATATAACAGAATTCAAAATAATTGATCATAAAGATGCTCAATAAGATCAGGAGGATATATGAATCATGAAAAAAATTCAGCTAAAATAGAGAAAATATTTTAAAAACATAGATATTGGAGCTCAATAATACAACAACTGATCTGAAAAATTCACTAGTGGGGTTCAACAGTAGACTACACCAATGAGAAAACAAGATCAATGAACCAGAAGACATGTCATTGGAAATTATGCAGAGAACAAAAAGAAAAAAGAGTGAAAAGAGTGAAGACATGTAAAGGATTTATGGAATACCATTAAGCACACCACTACACACTTCACAGAAATCCAAGATGGAAAAGAGACAGAAAAAGGGACAGATTATTCCAAGAAATAATGGCCCAAAACTTCCCAAGCCTAATAACAGAATGATTATCCACATTCAGGAGGTCCAATTGGTCCCAAATAAGATGTAGTCAAACAAACACACCACAAGACACATTATAAGCAGATTGTCAAAGATGAAGAGAAACTTTAGAAAGCATCTAGACTTTTCATATACAACACAATCTCTATTAGAAAATCAGTGGATTTCTCAGTTCAGGATAAACCCTGAAAGCCATAGAGGAGTGGGATGATAGATTCAAAGTACTGAGAAAAAAAGTCTGCCAATTATGATATTCTACCAAGCAAAACCATCCTTCAAAAATAGGAAAGGCAAAAATTTTCACAAACAAGTCTGAGAGGTTTCATTATCAACAAGAAATTTTACAGAGTTCATCAAGGTAAAGTGAAAGGAATGCTAAAAAAATTTAGAAGTATAAGGTAATAGAAAATTCATTGGGAAAGGTAAATATATTAGACAAATACAGAGCTCTGTGTTACTATAATGGTGATGGATATAATACTTGTAATTTTAATATAAAAGTTAAAATATGACAGTGTTAAAATAATTACAAATATAAAATAAATCATTAATTGATGCACAATATTAAATATACTTAAATTACAACATTATTCACAAAGTATGGAGTGAGAAGAAATATTTGATTGAATTTGAGGTGTTACCAGCTAAAAACAGACCTTTTCTAATTATATTTTAGGTAAGTTCACAAATATAATAGCTATAGAAGATGCATAAATGAAAAGAAAAAAGAGCTTATCATTGTAAAACAGTCACCAAAACAAAAGGAAGACCACAGAGAGGAAGAGAGGAACAAAAGAACTTTCAAGAGGGGAAATAATTAACAAAATGACAATATTAAGGCCATTCCTAACAATAAGTACTTTAAAACAGCTAAACTCCCAAATCTAAAAACGGAGAGAAGATTAATGGAGACTAACACAAGATCACACTTTCAACAGAGAAAAGTCACTAAGGTACAATGGACATGAACAATATTTAGACCAAATAGACCTAACAAATATATGCAGAATATGTTGTCCAAAAGCAGCAAAACACTCTTTCTTCTCAAGTGCCTGCACAGTGTTCTTCATGATAAATAGCATATTATGGCACAAAAAAATACTTCAGAAACATAAGATTGAAATCATATCAAGTATTTTTATCTCACTCCAAAAGGAAACCACAAGTCAATAAAAGCAGGAGGACTGAAAAATTCAAAAATATGTTGAAGTCAAACAACACACTCTTGAACAAACAAGAGTTCAGAAATGAAATCAAAAGGAAAATTAGAAAATATCTTGGAACAAACACACATTGTATGAAAACTTATGGGTTGCAACAAAAACAGTACTAAAAGGGAAGTTTACAGTGATAAGCACCTACATTACAAAAGAAGAAAGTTCTCAAACAGCTAACTTTATGTCCCTAGGCACTAGAAGAAGAAAAATGAACCAAGTCACAAGTTAGTAGAAGAAAGGAAATAATAGAGATTAAAGTAAATTAAATGAATTAGAAGGTAGAAAATCAACTGAAAACATAAACAAAATTACTAAGCTGTGCTTTTGAAAAGTCAAAAAAAATTGACAAACCATTAGCAAGATTTACTAGGAAAGATAGAGAAAACTCAAATCAGAGATGAAATAAGAGATGTAAAACTGATCCCACAGAAATAAGAATTATGCAAGACTACCATGAAACATTATATACTACATACTGAATATTCTAGAAGAAATGGATAAATTCCTAGAAACATACTAATTGACTGAATCACAAAAAATTAAAAAAGTTCAACAGACCTATAATTAATAAGAGGATTAACTTGGTAGACAAAAGCTTCCCAATAAAGAAAAGCCTAGAACTAGATGTCTTCATTGTTCAATTTTCTCGGTCATTTAAATAATTTATGAAAATTCTTCTCAAACTCTTCCAAAAATTTGAAGAGAAGGAAACACTTTCATTAACAGAGCTGGCATCACCCTGATAGCAGAGTCAAAGAAAGACACTAAGAATACAAAACTATATTCCAATACTGTTGATGAAAAAAAAAAGATGCAAAAATCATCAACAAACTATTTAGAAAATTTAATAAAACAACATAAAAGGATCAAGCACCAGGCAAAATGGGTCTTCTCTCTGAGATGTGAAGGTGACTCATGATACAAAAATCAATGAGATATCAAATTAAAAGAAAGAAGGGAAAAACCCCCATGATCATCTCAATGGACAAAGAAAGTCATTTGATGAAACTGAGCGTCCTTTCATGGTAGTAAAAAAAAAAAAAGATACAAAGGAAATTACCTCAACTGAAAAATAGGTGGAATAACTTAGAGAAAATACAAATAGATGGAAAGACATCTCATGTTCGTTGATTGAACAATTTAATACATTTTAAATATCCATACCTTCCAAAATGATCTACAGATTCAATGCAATTTGTACCAAAGTTCTGATGAACTTTCGTTTTCCAGAAATGGAAAAACAATTCTAAAATTCATGGAACTACAAAGGACCCCAAGTAGCCAAAATAGTCTGAAGGAAGAATGAAGCTGGACATATCACACTTACTGATTTCAAAATACATTGTAAAACTATAACAATTAACACAGTATGGTATTGATGTAAAGACAGACAAATAGACCAGTGGAACAGAATAGAAAGCCCAGATAAACCTGGGTGAATACAGTCAACTGATCTCCATCTAGGCACCTAAGGATACAAAATGGAGGAAAGATTGTCTCTTCAATAAATGATGTCTTAAAACTGGATATCCACATGGATTAAAGATGAAGTTGAATTCTTTTCTTAGGCCGCACACAAAAGTCAGAATGAATTGACAACTTCACCACACAACCCAAAAGTAAATCTTATAAGAAAATTTCTTTACATTTCTCTTGAAAATAATTTCTTGAATATCAAAGCACAGACAACAAAAGCAAACACAAACAATTGGGGTGACAACAAACTAAAAAGCTTCCGCACAGCAAAAGGAACAATCAACAGGGAGACAAAGCGATCTATGAAACAGGAGAAAAGGTGTTTAAACATTTGTTATATCAAATACATCTGAGAAGAGGCTAATACCCAAAATATATAAAGAACCTGCAACTCAACAGCAAGCAAACAAATAACCCAATTTTAAAAATGCCCTAAGGACTTGAACAGACATTTTTTCCAAACACACACACACACACACAAATAGTTAACAGGTATATGAAAAGATGTTCAAAGTCATGAATAATCAGGAAATGTAAATCAAAACTGCAATAATGTATCATCCCAAACCTAAGGTTACCATTACTAAAAAAAAAAAAAAAACAAATAAACAAAATATAACAAATGTTAGCAAGGATGTGGAGAAATTAGAAACCTTGTGCACTGTGAGTGGGAACATAAACTGGTACAACTGCTATAGTACAGAGATTCTTGAAAAAATTAAAAGTATTACCACCATGAGATCCAACAATCCTGCTTTATATTCCTACATAAAAATTGAAATTAGTTTCTTAAAGAGATATGTAGACACTATGTTCATTGTAGCATTATTCATAATAGCCAAAAAAGTGGAAGCAACCCAAATGTTTATTGACAGATGACTAGATAAAGAAAATGGATATAAATACAGAGAATGGAGCATGATTTAGTCTTATAAAAGATTTGTGATATATATGACAGCATGGATAAACCTGGAAGACATCATGCTAAGCAAAGTAACCCAGACAAAGAAGAACAAACATTATAGGACATCACTTACATCAGATATCTAAAATAGCCAAATTCACAGAAGCAGAGAGAAGAATGGTGGTTTTCAGTTCTTGTAGAGGGGAAATGAGTATTGCTGTTTTATGAGTATAAAGCTTTAGTCATGCAAGATGAACAAGTTCAAGAGATATGCTGTATATTATCATGCCTATAGTTAATACCACATTATCCACTTTACAATTCACTTAAAAAGGTATATCATGCTGTTAAATATCCTTAATGCACTAAAAATAAAATTAGAAAACATGCTTAAAATGATATTTAGTAAGATTTTGAAAATTGTTTATCATCAGATTTTAAAATAATTTCCTATGGAAAATGTGGAAATGCCATCATTTAAGACATTTGGAACCAGACTGAAGAAATGCACACAAACACATACAGTTGGCCCTGTTCTCTGTACGTGGTGACGAGGCCCACACAGGCATGACCTAAGACATCACGAGATTGCACAGCCTGTGTGCACCCATTGGACCACCCACTGCTGAGGGGGATGAAAGAGGAAGATTGGGTTGGCACTGATGACTCACATCAGGAAGACTTGCTCAGCTTGTTCCTGGCTCAGTTACAACGTCCCCAGCATGCTAGGAAAGAGCTTCAGACCAAGTCACCGTAACCCTAGCTCGATGAAGTTTCCAGGGAACATAGAAGGCTCTTCTTCACCCCACTCTACTTTTTTGAATTTGCTTGTGTTTTGTTCTAAAACAGAAGCAACTCACAACACACCACCTATGCAGAGCAAACAAATCCTTAGACCAGAGGTCACCAAACTACAGACCAAGTGCCAAATCTGGCCCACAGCCTGTGTCTTTAAATAAAGTTTTATTGGAACACAGCCAAGCCTATTAATTTTCACAGTATCTGTGACTGTGTGTCCCACAAAACCTAAAATTCTTACAATACGTGCCTTTGCTAATAGTGACCATAGCCCAAGGCCAGTAACTTTGACAACACTAAAATAAGCTTAACCAAGGTAAAATATATAAAAATCCCTGCCTGCCTTCCTTCCTTCTTAAAGGTATGGAATACAAAAAAAATTAATTGAAAGTTGAGCAGAATACAACTTTCCATGATCCAGTCCAAAATAACACTTGGCAGAGTCTGGCGCGCACATCTGTGATATCCCAGAAGAGCACAGCAGTTAAGAGTGCAGGCACTAGATTCACACAAACCTGAGTTTCAATTTACCAGCTGTGTGACCTTTGACAAACTACTTAATTTTTTAGGCTTTGCCTTGAAATAAAGTCAAATATATGCTGAGCTCAAAGGGCTCTTATGAGGAGTGAATTACTGTTTATAAAGTACTTAACATAGTGCCTGGTTTACTAGTAAGTGCCCAAAAACCTATCTAAGATCCACATTGTGATTACTATTGTTAACAGAAGATCAAAACATAAGAAGATCATTTTCCAAGATGGAATATGAAGCTTAGACATTACCTGTGCAGTTTTCTCCAGGATATCCACAGGAAAGGCCATTCGTTTCTGGACTTCTGGTGGAATTCCCACTAGCCACCACACAGTGGAGAATCACCAGCCCTTCAAGTTCAAAACAGAACACAAAACAAATGTGAAAACTTGCAAAGTTTCTTACTGTGCAATCTGCAAAGTCATGATTTACTTCTGTATATAGTAAGCCTATGGCTTCTATTTCAAAGTCTTTCTCTCCCAGTCTGAGAGAGATTCTGAGGCTACTGGGTCTCATTTATTTTTTAAGATTTATTTGAAAGGCAGAGTTACAAAGAGGCAGAGGCGGGGGGCGGGGAGGGGTGTGTGTCTTCCATACGCTGGTTCCAAATGGCCAAATGGCTCCCCAAATGGCCACAATGGCCAGAGCTGGGATGATCCAAAGCCAGGAACCAGGAGCTTCTTCCAGGTCTCTCATGCGGGTACAGGGGCCCAAGGACTTGGGCAATCTTCTACTGCTTTCCCAGGCTCTAGCAGAGAGCTGGATTAGAAATGGAGCAGCCGGGACTCAAACCAGTGCCCATATGGAATGCTGGCACTTCAGGTGGCGGTTTTACCCACTACCCCACAGCACTGGCCCCATCATTTATTTTTTAGCTCAATGCTAAAGACAGAATTTTCAAACCAGCATCACATACATATAATTACATTTCTCAGGGGAGGAGACTTGGCTGTAGAATGTGTTGGAGCTGTCTCACAAAGGCAGGGAAGCAGAGGAGCTGAGTGCCCAGTCACCAGATGAGTGCACTGATCTCACACAGCAAGCACCTCCCCAAGTCCATAAGGATTGCTCCACAATACCAGCGTCCCACAGACATTAACTACTGAGGGCACTTCCTTCTTAGGAGATGGGAATTAGATGTTTGATGCATGGGAATGCTTTAAAAATCTTGGGCCCTCTGACTAGGTGTCTCTGTCTCTGAGAAGGACAGTCCTCATGCCTTATGGAGGGAAAGGAATTCTATGTTATGGTTAGAACGGCTCCAAACAGTGTCTTTCTGTGGACCCTGATTCAAACAAATCAAGCATAAAAGCTCATTCATGAGATAATCAGGGAGATTTGACACTGGCTAGACCTTAGCTTGCTAAAGATACTTTAAAGTACAAGTATCTTATGGTTTAGGTTAACAACCAGAGTCCACATCTCTTAGAGATATGTGTTTAAATACTAATGTAATAACATATCTGAGATTTGATTTAAAATAACCCAAAGCAGAAAAGGGGGTAAAAGCAGTGAGGGAAAGGTGTAAATGAAACAAGATGAACCACCTGTTTCAATTGTTGAAGCTGGGTGGTAGGTGTATTGTTCATTATGTTGCTCTGTTTATTGTACATATTTTATTTCTATAATAAAAATATGGAAGAAAAGGAGAGGAGAAAAGGCAAGGGGGAAGAAAGATAGTTTAGGAATTACTTGGTCCTGAGTTCAAGACCTTTGCCAGTGTTACCTATGTTAAATATGCAGAGCACTTAGCAAAATGCTGCCATATAATCAATGCTCAATAAAAAATGACTCATTATCATGCAGCTGACAGGAATAAAAAAAAAATCTGTTCACTAACGGAATTTTAACATCAGGCCAATGGTATCTAAACTATGCATGTCCTCCAATTCAGTTCAGTTCAACAAATATCCATAGCATCCAGGAACACACAGGTGAATAGAACATTTGACCCTCTGTGGTGGAACAAGAAGGCCATGACAAGATGGCCGCTGGCAAGTGAGCGTCAGTTACTCAAGAATGGCTTCAAAACCCACCTGGCAATTGAGCACGCCTGGCAACAGGCTGTGATGGGATGGCTTTGGAAACTGCCTGGCAACAGGCTGTGATTGGTTAGGGCATAAACTGCCCCTTTACCGGATTGGCTGCCTTGGCTATTTAAGCTGCTGTACCAACTGAAATAAAGGAGTTTGCGGGCAGCTCGCCTCTGGCATGCTTTCACCTGACTCCTAGGGTCTGTGTGGTGACTCCGTGCCTCTTGCCCCCACCACACTCCTCTTCTCAGAAGGAATCCACAGCAACAACCCTCAAGTTGCTTCAAAGCTACCAAGACAGATAATCAGGCAAGCAACTGGCAATCACACAAAGTGATAGTGCTGTTCTAGCAAACAACAGTAGCTAGCAAGTTCAAGGTCAAAGAGTTTTCAAATAAAAGAGGTTGCCGGCGCTGCGGCTCAATAGGCTAATCCTCCGCCTTGCGGCACTGGCACACCGGGTTCTAGTCCCGGTCGGGGAGCCGGATCCTATCCCGCTTGCCCCTCTTCCAGGCCAGCTCTCTGCTATGGACAGGGAGTGCAGTGGAGGATGGCCCAAGTGCTTGGGCCCTGCACCTGCATGAGAGACTAGGAGAAGCACCTGGCTCCTGCCTTCAGATCAGCGCGATGCGCCGGCCACGGCGGCCATTGGAGGGTGAACCAACGGCAAAAAGGAAGACCTTTCTCTGTCTCTCTGTCTCTCTGTCTCTCTCTCTCTCTCACTGTCCACTCTGCCTGTCCAAAAAAAAAAAAAAAAAAAGAGGTTTTCTGCCTATGAAGTTGGAAAGTGGTTTATTAAGTAAAGAGATAATAGCCAGTGTTAGAAATGGTGAAGAGAAATGTAAACTCAAATCTACTGATGATGGATAAATCAGTTCTGCTTTTCTGTAAAATAATTTTGCACTGTCTAGAGCATAAAAGAAAAAAGAAAAAACACACCAAAAATGTACAAATCCTTGAATTCTGTAACTATATTGTAAGTAACTTATTCCAAGGAGTTAGTTCAGGATATATAGAAAGATTTAACTACAAAAGTTCTCTATCTGGCATGACTTATTACGAAGTATCTAATAATACAAAATATATTGAACTATCTTTATACAATAAAAAGTGATTTTGCCATAAAAAGATTGGAAAAACTTTAATAGAACATTTCAATAAATTCCTACCAAGCAAGCAGACTCTGGAATAGCAATAAGTATCACATACTTGGGTTTGTGTCTGGTGTATGTGAGATAAGCATAGAAAGCTATTGTTATCTATAGTGACAACCCTGCCTGAGAAAACAGAACTGCTCACACTGGATAGCAGGGGAATTTTCCCTTAATTTTGCCTATTTGCACCTCCTAACTTTTTCCCAAACATATTTTATTGCAAGGCGAAAAAAAGGAGTAGCTAAATTTTTATTTTCTAATCAGAGTTTAGTCACTAAATTTCTAGATTATTTGCACCTCTTCTCCCAAGACCTGCCGCTCCATTCATTCTTCAATAAACAGAAACAAACAGTCACTTAGGGCTTATAAACAATGTCTTACCCACCGCTGTAACCTACTACAGAACTTAATGGGTAATGAATAAGTGAATCTATTAATAAACAAGCAAAAAAGACCCTCAAATTTTAAAGTTCTATTATAATTTTTACTGGAAAATACTAAAGAATTCATTGAATTCTCTTTTTCAAATCCCATATGCAGACTTTTTTCATGGGACAGAATCAGAGGCCTTAATGGGAACCAAAAAGAGATTTCTAAATGTCATATTCAGTATCTACAAACCAGCGCTAACCAGAGCTCCATCTCAGAGTTATTCTAAAAATTAACATAAGTTTCATAACAAAAAGTACATGACTTGTCACACATAAACCATTCTTAGTCTAGTTGCATTCCTTCCAACCAACACATACAATTTAATCCATTTATTCTCCACTTCCACCTGATTCCACTGAAACTCTGCCAGGTGCTCCAAACATCCCCACAGGCTGGGGGCTAGAGCTCAGGCTACTACTGCTAAGCCTCAGTCCACATGTTGCTATCAGTTGGCTAAGGAGGTCAGGGTACACAGAGATGGGGCAGAGACCCTGGAGAAGAGACACCCTGAGCCAAGTCAGTGCCCAGATGAAGCAGGGGGCACTGAAGCAGCAGCAGGCACTGCTCTTCCTACTGCTCACTGCAACAGTCCTCGGGTTGTAAGCTGGTGGCCAAAAGCCAAATCTAGCCTGAAGAATCATTTTCTTGATCTGCACAGTTTTTTGAAAAAAATTAAATCAGATCAATTTATGTTAAACCTGAACTTTCTGCTACCATTGCAAAAGCAGGAGGTCTGGCAACATAGATTTGAGGGGTTTTCTCCAAAACAGTGTGCTGGAAGAAAGAAGCAGGGATCCCTTCAAGTGCCACAAACCCCAGGTGGCTTGCTACATTGTTATTTTAACTGCCTGGACTCTTAATGGGCATTGAGTTTATGATCTATAATGAGAGACTCAGAAATTGGAAATGCTCACAAACCAATCTGCCAAATACTAAAAGCTGTTACCAAGAGAAAGGACATTCCTTTTCCTTCCATAATTCAACAAATATTTACTAAGCACCATGTGCTTGGCATTGGTGTAAAACCCTGCAGGTTCAAAGAGAACGGATGTTATCACTGATGCATGCATTCTGGTAAGACAGACAGAGTCTTCCAAGTCTGATGTCGTAAACACACCAACAGAGTTAACACAGGAGAGAGAATCAACTCTGCCTAACGGCAAAGACTTCATAAAGAAATTGAGCTTCATGATGAGTTTTTAATGAAAAATAAATGATGTTTTTAAGTCAATTATCCCAGAAACAAACAAACAAAAATGTTTCAGCCCTATAATAATGATAGTATATTATTTGTTTCAGCAGTGAATAGTTTGTTTGTGGTTATGATAATGTCAACCTTGACATTTTAACAAAAATTGTCATAAAATCAAAGCCAATAATTAACCCACACGTACCATGTGGGATAACTGGTAGTGATAAATGAGAGGCTGCACTGTGCTAGCTCTTTCATTTTTTGAATAACCTCCCTATAGTTAACTATACAGGAATGATGAGAGAAGAGATGCTCAGTAGGTAAGATCTAAACTTGACACATGAAGAAGTAGCATTATAAGCAAATTATTTAGCAATACAGAGATGAATAGCAGAAGAAACATCTAAAAAACTCAAAAGTGATTGCCTCTAGGGAGGTGGAGAGGTAAGAAGTTACGATGTAAAGATGTGTGGTTTGTTGTTATATACCTTATAGTGCTATTGGAATTTTTTTAGATTTATTTATTTATTTGAAAGTCAGAGTTACACAGGGAGAGGAGAGGCAGAGAGAGAGAGAGAGAGAGAGAGAGAGTGCGTGAGAGATCTTCTATCTGATGGTTCGCTCCCTAGATGGCCGCAACAGCCAGAGCTGCGCCGATCCAAAGCCAGGAGCCAGGAGCTTCTTCCAGGTCTCCCACACGAGTGCAAGGGCCCAAGGAGTTGGGCCATCTTGTACTGCAATCCCAGGCCATAGCAGAGAGCTGGATCGGAAGAGGAACAGCCGCAAGTAGAACCGGCACCCATATGGGATGCTGGTGTTTCAGGCCAGGGCATTAACCTGCTGTGCCACAGCGCCGGCCCCATGCTCTTAGATTTTTTTAAAAGAATCTATGCATACTTATTACTTTATTAAAAAAAAACTAATTTTAAGAAAAGGATAAAAATGTTGTTACCTAGGAATTATAAACAAAGAAATAACTTGTAAACAAAAGAGACAATTTATGGGGCCAACAGGTAAACCAATTGCCTGTGGTGCCAGCATCTCATATGGGCACTGGTTCAAGTCCTAGCTGCTCCACTTCTGATCCAGCTCTCTGCTATGGCCTGGGAAAGCAGCAGAGGATGGCCCAACTCCTTGGGTCCCTGCATCCATGGCAGACCCACAGGAAACTCTGGATTCCTTGCTTTAGATTGGTCTAGCTCTGGCCATTGCACTATTTGAGGAGTGAACCAATGGATGGAAGATCTTGCTCTCTGCTTCTGCCTCTCTGTGACTCTGTCTTTTAAATAAATAAATAAGTCTTAAAAAATGAAAGACAATTTGTAAAAACAAAAGATGGTATTAAATAACTCGCCAGCTTGTTTGGAAGGTTTGGGTGGGGACTGTGGTAGCAGAAGGAGGCAAGAGAGCAAGTATGTAACAAAAGATGCATCTCATAATAATGAGTTTGGATTTTATTATGCAGCTGAGGCCACTGGCAAGTTTTACATGATAAGCAGCACCTCTCTTTTCCAGCTTGAAAAAGTTACTTTAATGCAAGTGTGGGTCATTCAGACACAATAACCAAGGTGGCAGTACTGGGTATGGAAAAGAAGTGAATATGACAAACATTCACCAGGTAAAATATGACAGACTTGGTGATTGATAAGGAAGGCTTGGAAATGAGGAAAAAGGGGTCTGGACAACCCTGGAGCTTGTGACTTAAGTAATTATCTGGGTTATGGCACTAATCACAAAGATATAAGGCATATGGGAAGACACAGATATTGGGCATGGAGACAGAAATTGAATTTTGGACATTGAATTTAGATTGGTTCATCGAGGAGGAAGATGGAGATATAGATCCAGAACTCTGGAGCAATGTCAATGCTACAGGTTCTGTAGTTGAGGAATGAACAATGAATAAATTAGCATTTAATTCCATAGGAACAGATCTATCATAAAGAGAAGTAAGAACAGAGAAACTGATTAAGGACAGAATCCTGAAGAACACCAGTAAGACAGTGAGTGAGATAGAAAGAAGAGGGCCCACAAGACACTAAGGAGCAGCCACAGAGCTAAGGAGACACAGCTTTGTGACAAGTTGATCAACAATGTAAAAATTGACAGAGAATTAAAGATACCAATCAAATATATGCATTGGATTTAACAACTAAAAAACACTAATAATATCTCTCTAGATTGATCTCAATGATAAAAAAAGTACAAATAATTATGGATTACTCCTCAAAGATGTTGGACTTAGGAAAGTAGTCAATGTGTACAGAAGAAAGAAATTTTTGTTCTATTGCTTTTTTTAATGTGATAGATGGCTGACAGGAAGGAACCAAATGTTTAAGAGGAAAGCAAAGGACCGATTCCCAATATAGGCAAACTGATAGGAAAGTGTATCCTGAGACTAAAGGCCTCTTCTGCAAGGTACAGCCCTTTGAGGTCAAAGTCATCTATTCTGCCAGATGCACTTCATTCTGAGTGAATGACAAGTCTTTGAAAAATAAGAACTTAAGTATTGTATAGTCTATACATCTCATTTCATTGTTGAAGGAAACCCAACTCTAGTTTTAAATGAATGTGAAACAGCCGATGGGTTCCTTGACTTCACACTGCTGACACTTGGGGCTGGACTCTTTGCTGTGGAGGCTGCACATTGCAGCATGATTAGCTGCATCCTTGGCCTTTACCTGGCAGATGCCAATAGCAACCACTGCCTTTCTGACCCCTACTCATGAGTTACACAATCAAAGATGTCCAGCCAATGCCAAATTCCCCTGGTAGGGGAGATCACTCCAGTTGAAGACCACTGCAAGTCTCTCTGAACTATTTTACATTTTTACCCAAGTACAGCTTTCATTGTAGAAATATAGCCCTTTAATCTAAGTCAGTTGTACACCCTCAAAGGCTCAACTTTTGACTCCTTAACAAATGTCTAGGGAAAGTAGGATTATCTTGTAGAAAGATCATCAGACTCAATACTTAATTTATTATGTGACACTGAACTTATTAGCAAACTATTCTGGACTTTTGTTCCTCAAGAAAATCTAGCATCATAGGTTCTGTTCCATTCCATAACCCAGTTTGTGAATATCAAGTGAAATGAAATAAGAATTTTTAAAGGAACATACATTATTTTTTTTAAGATTTTTTTTTCTTTATTTGAAAGACAGAGTTACAGAGAGAGGTAGAGACAGAGAGAGAGACAGTGAACATGCTGGTTCACTCCCCAGATGGCCGCAACAGCCGGAGCTGTGCTGATCCGAAGCCAGAAGCTTCTTCCGGGTCTCCCACGTGGGTGCAGGGGCCCAAGGACTTGGGCCATCTTCTGCTGCTTTCCCAGGCCATATCAGAGAGCTGGATCAGAAGAAGAACAGCTGGAACTAAAACTGGCGCCCATATGGGATACCTGTACTTCAGGCCAGGGCTTTAACCCACTGCGCCACAGCGCCTGCTCCAAGAACATACATTATTAAAATTATCGGTGGAGGGGCCAAAGTTGTGGTGTAGTGGATAAGACCACTGCCTGCAGTGCAGGCATACCATTTGGACACTGGTTCACGTCCCGGCTGCTCCACTTCGGATCCAGCTCTCCATTATGGTCTAGGAAAGGAGTGGAAGATAGCTCAAGTCCTTGGGCCCCTACATCTGGGTGGGAAGACCCGGAGGAAGATCCTGGCTCCTGGTTTCAGATCAGCTCAGCTCTGGCCATTGCAGCCAATTGGGGAGTGAACCAGCAGATGAAAGACTTCTCTCTCTCTCTCTCTCTCTCTCTCTCTCTCTCTCCCCCTCTCTTTTTCTCTCTGTGTAACTTTGACTTTCAAATAAAAATAAATCTTTAAAAAATAATTATTAGTGGAAGCATGAATTGCATTTTAGAGTAAATTAAGGAAAATATAGTCCCTAACTGGGGAAAACATAGAATGATTTCCACTCAAAATAATCAATAGTTATATTAGATTTCAGAATTAGTAAAAACTTGAAAGGTATTCAAATCTCCTGCCAACAAATTCTCAGCTCCCTGGAAATCATCGCCTGGGAGAGCTCATCAAACTCACATCCAAAGTTTCAGTAAGGATATTTTAGTTTCTTCAGACACATGCAATTTCAAGGAAACTATTTATCTGTCCAATCCCAATCACTCACTTTCAAAAAATTAAGCACTTATTTCTATAGCTTTGTAAATGCTTCTTGTTTTTGCCCTCTTGTTATTTCACTTTGATCTTTGAAATTACCTACAATAAATCTAATCTCTCTGGCTCATAGCAGAGTCTCATATATTTGAAGCCAATGTCAGTTCCTCCTGAGAGCATTTCCTTTCTACAGGAGAGGCATCCTGTTTCCTTCAACCATACTTTGCTGGACATCCTGACCCTCAGAAGCCCCGTCAGTCTTCTATAGGCAAGCTGAAATAAAGTGCTATCATGCATTGGTCTGGTAAAGGCAGAATAGAGTGGGGCTCCCAGCCCCCACACTTCTGATAATATAGCACCACAGCCTAACAGTCCTTCTTGACTATCACATTAAATTCTGGGCTTTTATTTGGTTTACCATTAAATAAAGCCCCTAAATTCTTCTAGGAAGCTATGACTACTAGATTTGTTCTTTTTAAATTCTTCCATTCAATCCTCCCTACCTTACATGACCTGTAGAATTTCTCTGATGCAAAAAAAGTGATAAAAGTAAAATAATGTTGTTAAGCACAATTGTAACTGACTAGAAGTTGAGTCCCTGTTTCTGGGAATAGTTTGAAACATATACTCCATTCCTAAAATTAAACAAAACAGGAAAAGAAACCCAATTACACATTAGTGAGTTACAGTTCCGTTTACTTGTGTATACTTTGAGATCCTAAAGTTAAAAATTACAGAGTGTATTAAAAGTATTATCCTAGTCAGTCAGCTTGGGGATGAAGTCAGTGGGGACAATATCAGCATTCAAATTGTGGTAGCCCGAGGAGTGTGACAGGCTGTCTCAAAACCGCTGCTCACACTGAGGTAAGTAGGATGCCAGCTGGGTCAACTATTTAAAAAGATCATATGTGACTGACTTCCCTAGGCATGGATGTTGTATTTGCCTCATCTCTGAGCTGAATTTCCCACTTTTACAGCCAAGTGCATTTTGTATTTTAAAATTAGATCTAATGTTATTTCAAAATGTCCATTCATCTCTATTTTGATGATTTAGGACATCCTCCCAGATACTTTACAAACTTCTACTTGTGCAGACCAAATCACGTGATTTTTGGGATACCATATATCAATTTCACTTTTAATATTTGAACCATATTCCATGTCTCATTAGAAAATCTAATTGGGAATCAAAGGAGAATTTATCAACCTATGAATTGAAGCAGAAAGCAGAAGAGTATTTCATAGTCAGTCAAATCTCTGGAGTTTTATTTGTATTAAAGGAAAACAGTATAGACCAGTAAGAAAAGGAACACTTTGGAGGCAAATGGAGGTACATTTGCATCTAGATCTATCTTTTAACCAACAGATTTGTGATTATGATGAAGTTACTCAACCGTGGAACTTCAGGGTTCCCTTCTGAGGTCCATAGCAGCAAACTGACATGGCTGTGGTGAGGACTCACCTATACTGTTAAATGAAGGGAGAAAATTCTGAATTTTCAAACTTGGTGATGCACTTATAAAATAGTAGCCCAAAGAGACCAGAAGTGAAAGAATTCTACTTACTCTATTGAAAACAGTAACTTCCTTCTCACTGTAATAAATAGATATTGTCAAGTTTCTACATTTGTGGCATAATTTTGTGTGTATAATATGTTTGTGATATAAGCTACCATAGATAAAAAATATATGTGCCTTCCTACTACATTTTTATAGTGTGTTTATATGTATAAATTTAATGAGACAAAATTGTATGTAATCTCTTTGCAAACTATTTTCTAGTGTTTATTTAAAAGAGATTTGAAGTTAAGCTGCTTAATAGAAATATAGCACCTTCAACATGTGTGGCTTTTTGTATTCTCCCAACAATTCTGCCAGTGATCCAGTATACCATTTATGTCAGGCAATTACTAATTCAGTTGGTTGGTTAAGTGACTCAGATATGACTATAACTCATCATGTCACATCTTAGTAATAACTAACAATCAAGTGGATTATAAATCATATCTCTGTTTTCTGAAAATATAATTAGCAAAGTTTTTAAAGTTTAAATTAACACTAGGAGTAAAAACCAAGGAATTGAGGAATTTTTCCATTGCATGTTTATTGCAATGGAATTTTAAAGAAAGCCAGAATCTTGAAAATATGTATTTGACACAGTATTTTGTAACTCCAAAAAAAAAAAAAAAGCCACATCTTACATCAGGTTTTAAAAAAAAGGAATAGAAATGATGTTCAACACTAGCTCTGTGTTTCATTGAGAAAGAAGCAGTGAAATAGGTGAGAGCTTATAAAATTGTTCTCCTTTTTGTTAATTCTTCTCTACGTTTTCTTACTGTCTTTTCTTCTCTTATAATTCATTGTGTGCATACTGCTTTAACGTTTCCCCAAATAGAACATAAATCTTGAACACATCTTCCTTTATAAATGTACAAGGGGACCTCAGAGAATTTGTAGAAAGTGGGATTAAATGACAAACTGACTTTGGCCCAAAAAATTTTGAAATCCATGCATGGTTGTTTCATAATTTGCATTTTCTATGAACTTTTTGAAGACTCCTTGTATTTGCTTCCACAGTAGATTTGCAAGGGGAGAAATTGCTTAACTAAAATGCTCTTCAACTTACAAGAAGATTATATCTCAAAAAACATTTTAAGTTGAGATTAACGTAAGTAAAAAAATGCATCCTCTACACCTAACCTACCAAACATCTTAGTTTATCAACACAGTACACTGTGGAGCATCAGGTATTTCCCATCGTGATTGCACAGCTGACTGGGAGGTGCAGTTCACTGCCGCTGTCCAGCATTGTGAGAGAAGCTCTGACTGATCAGCACCAGCCCAGGAAAAGATCAAAATAAAAAATGTGAAGCACAGTTTCTACCTAATGCTTATGACTACCGCACTATTGTAAAATTGAAAAAGTACTAAGCTAAATCCACCACAAATCAATGACTGTGTACTCTAGTTCCTGGTGTTCCAAATCAGGCCTTCTTGAAAGCAGAGCCTGAGATACAGATTAGGGGTTCATTTTATTTGATATACAAGGGAAAGAATAAAATGAGTGGACACATTCACAGTGGCCCAGAAAGAATCACAGAGATATGCTCAGATACCATGTTCACTCATACACAAGCCATGATGGTGGTTCAAAAAGGAATTGCGTCTTAAAGCAGCACAAAGAAAGAAAAAAGGAGCAATGTATCTGAACCAACAACTTTCATCACCAATTTCCCACTGAACAAAATCCATCCCAGTGGGAGCCAACACCCTCAATTCTGGTCCCTCAGTGATTAAGAAGCAGACCTCAGGCCCTGGGACTTGGTGTTTACCCAAGTCCCAATGTGGGGCAATCTGGTATGGAAGGGAGCTGACTAAGAGACAAAGTAGACAGTTGAAGAGCCCTTAGGAGCTGCATGCCATTTCTATTCCAATACACCAAGTAATTTAGGCATCAGAACATGCTATGGTTTTAATAGGCTGTGGCTCTCACACTCATGAAGTGGTTAAATCCTAAAATCCTAAATTGATTTAATCCAAGAGTGGATATTTAATCCAAGTATGATGTCTATAAAATGAGACTAGAGGAAAGTTTTAGATCACTGAGAGAATGCCCTCAGAAGGTAGCTCTCATGGTTATAAAAATCCAAATTGTGCCCAGCCCCCCCGCCCCTCTCTCTCCCTTTCTCTGTCCTGGATCACCATGTGATCCTTTCTCCACCTGCAATCCATGCTCCTTCTTGCCATATGATACTCTGCACAGCCTCTGGGCTCTACCTGCAAGAACACCATCACCGCGTATGAAATTAATGAGGCTACCAAATCTCAGACCATGAACCTTGAAAATCATGAGCCAAAATAAACCTCCTTCTTTCCTAAGTAGCTTCCCTTAGGTATTTCATTGCAATGACATAAAGCTGACTCAAACAGGCCACCTCAGGAGGACCAACATTCTAAGACAAAGAAGGATTTTCCAAGTTCTCTCAAATCATATCACCTTGAGGTTCTTGTCAGTCTATAAAACAAAAAGATTCTTACATTTTCAGGGCCAATGGGGAAGCAGAGACAAAAAGAAAGAAAAATAACAGTGTTTTCACAAATTGTGTTTGTTCATTCAAATTCAGGAAAGTAAAATATTAACTCATTTTTCCTCCAATGGGAAACTCAATTACAAATGGTAGAAAAAATATCTTGGTGTTTAAGAAAGGCTAAGAATGATGGGTAATACTATTTTAAACTTATAAAATTACCTCACAATCTTATATTTTTAAAATCCAGAGAGGCAAATAATTCAACAACTTGTCATATATTAGCTAACTCATATATCTAAAACCTGTCACTGCCACAATAATGCTTTTGCCAGTAAACCAACCTATTTTTTTTTACCATTACAGTTACTACATTTGTGACAAGAATGACTGCATTGCATGGGAACCCCATAGTAACCTGGAGCTAGTTTCTTAGAAATCAGCAGTCATCACAACTTGACTTTTTGCTTCTCATTCTTTTATGATAAGGCCAGACCAGACAGTCAGACATTGTAACACTTTAAATGAAAGGTTCTGGGCTCACTGAATTCCACAATAGTTCAAAGAAAGACGGCAAAGGAGCCAAGGAAAGCAGAGAGTTTGTTTTCAAGGAGAATTATCCAAGCACAAAATGAGGAGGAATTGTAGGACTGGCATCTGGATCCAGCGATAACACATTCTCTGACCCATCGGGAAACAGTCATCAAACTTTAATAATGGTCGAGAAAAGAACATTGAGCTCAGAGTAGATGCTTACCCAACCTGAAAAGGACACAGAATTTAGGCCTTTTAGATGAATTAGAGTAAGCCAGCACAACCTAGCAATAATCATTATGCTTATCAATAAAACCATTTGTAGAAACCAGAAACATAAAGAAGCAGTAGCCAGTACAAGCATATTTTAAATATGACAAATTTCTACTGAATTTCAAAAAAGACAATGTGTTCAGCTGGAGAAATCCTAAGGTTTCACAGAGTAAGTTGGGAACTGAACTAGAACCAAGGCGATGACGCAGAAATGGGCTTCGCATATGTGGGAGACAATGAGTAAAGCTGTCCAGCTGAGGGGAAGAATTAGACAAAGTGTTAAGAAATAAGGCTCTTCTTGATGTGTGCCATGTGACTGTGAAATCATTCAATTGATTTGCTGGTGTGACCTGTGAAAATAAGACTCATAAAGAAACAGTCACACCACATATTTCCAGCTGAAGCTTGGCAATGTCTTCTCACCACATCCTGAAAGTCAGATTCCCAATTAAGAACCTGACTAGCCTAGCAAACTACTCAATACAGATTTAGTAGTGGTTGCTGCTGTTGGGTAGAAATCAGAAAGAATGAAAAGTAGCTCCTTATCACGCTGCAGCCAAGGCAAGTGGGAACTGGAGCCTGATATTCTATGTGTCACCTCATCCACGTGGAAATCAAATCTCTCTTCTGACTCTTTTCCACTAGAGGGTGATGGCCATTTATCCAAAAAAATAAATAAATAAAGATTTTTCTCAAAAAGTCTTCTATCATGGGATGGCCATGTTAGCAGTGTCTCCTGACATAACATGTTTGAAATTGTTGTCAATATAATTTATCACTGATCATTGTGCTTTACTTTGTCTTCTTCACAAGAAAATCAAAATTGATACTTATTATCCCAACAAATTATAAAATATAAAGTATGCAGGGTTTTTAAGGCAAAATCTAGGGCTGTGGCAAGGGCTTGATACTATATTCCAAGATGAGAACCATGAGAAGACAGAGTCATCAAATTTAGTTTTTGGTAAGAAAACTCAAATTGTTTTCTTTTTCAAAATTCTTCACTATTAACCTCTCAAATTAACAGTGCCTATTAAGTACCCAAGTCTCCAAGTGCCCTATCTCCTCTGTTTGGCCCCAGAGAAGTCTGAAGGTAGTTTCTTGGATTGAAACTCTACCTTCCAACCTCCAAATCATTTCCAAAGTGCAATAACATTATCCTATATCCTTAAGCCACAGCTAACCTTTGCAGACATCTAGTTCACCTCCTGTCTCACTTGAGAAGCCCCTTCACAACATCCTGTAAGTGGGATCCAAACCATGGGCATGGCCAACCATGAGAAACTCACCCCAACCCAAGGCAGCTCATTCCATTGCCTTCAAAGTCTCATCTGGGACCAAATTCCTCCCAAATTAGTGTGAGAGCTGTCTTCCTGGAATTTTAGTTCATTAATCCAACTTGAGTTCCCTGAACTACACAGAGAAAACATGTGTTGAAACAACTTTTCAAATATTTGAAATTGGCACTTATAATACCAAACTTTTTCTACCCATGATTCCAATTTCTTGACTCTCATTCATGTGTGTGTGTGTGTTTGTGTGTGTGTCTTCTTCAGTTACCATCAGTCTCTTACCTCTCGTCTTTCAAGAGTGCAGATGGTTTGCTCCTAGCTCACTCCCCAGTGGCCTCTGCTTGATCCCTGTCTGCCTTCACACCCACATTTTTTCTATGATTGACCTGCCCAAATCTTCCGCCTAAAATTCACCCCACTCTTTGCTTCCCTGTTATTCTACCGTTTTCACACAACTTTGCCAACTCTTTTTCCCACTCCCACACCATATATACAGGTGCCAACACTCCAATTGAGGTCTTTTCCCCTCTATTTTTAAAATTATTATAAAATAGATATAACGTAAAATTTACTATCTTAACCATGTTTAAGTATACAGGTTGGTGGTATTAAGTACAGTCCTATTGTTATGCAAATATCATCAGCATCAGCATCCATCTCCAGAATTCTTCGCAACCTGAAAAACTGAAATTATATACTAAATTATATGATAAAATAACAACCTGTCATTCTGCCCTGCACCCAGACCCTGGCAATTCTCATTCTACTTTCTGTATATAAGATTTTTTTTCTCAGATTTCTGTTTTACAATGACATTCATTCTCATAAAACACTTTTGGACTCAATATTTGAATAAGTATTTCCTGAGGATTTATTGTATGCCAGGGACTGTGCTAGACTGTGAAGTTATTATCAGCTTAATGATTCATTTATACTCCCAGTCTTGTTTTCTAACTACACAATTGTTTAAGATTTCTAGGAATTAGAATACCCCAAAGAGCTCTTTTGTCTAATAGTCTTTTATTTTTGAATTAATTTTATATTTATGGAAAAGTTGCAAAGTACAGAGCATTTCTGCATATTGCATCAGCACTTTCAGCTTCCCCTAATGTTATCAAATTAGATTACTGTGGTACATTTATCAAAACTAAGATACAATATTGGGATGTTACCATTGATTCAACTTACACCTTCATTCTGATCCCACTATTTTTTCTACTATGGCTGTCACTCTGTGTCAAGATCTTTAGCAACCTCCAGTCTGTGACAGGTAAACATGACCTCATTTCATGACCTCACTGACAGTTTCAAGAACTCGGCCTGGTATTTTGTAGATTGTCTCCCATTTTGGGGTTTGCCTGATGTTTTAGCATGATTTGACTGGGGTTATGGGATTTTTTGAAAGAATACTACCATGGTAAATATTCTCCTGATGTCAAGTGAGGAAGGTACACTATTTTGATGTCATACTTGATCATTTGACTAAGGTAGTGTTTGCTAGATTTCTCCAATGCAAAGTTATGATTTTTCTCCTTTAAAATTTACTATATGTGTGTATTAGAGCACTAAATGTAAGACCTACACTCAGCAAACTTTTAACCATATAATACTTAAAAATGGTCAACTGAAGACACTATTCTCTATTGTATACCTCTAGGACTTAATATTGTTGCATAACTGAGAGTTTTTCCCCTTTGACCAATACTTCCCCATTTCCTACCCACCTGTTAATCCATAGAAACTACAATTCCAACATATACTTCTATGAATTTGACTATTTGAAATCAGTATCTGTACATCTATGTCATTGCAGTACTACTCACATAGGCAAAACAAGGAAAAAACCTAAATGCCAAACATGCAAATGGATAATGAAAAATATTCACAAAGGGAGCAAAGAATTAAGCTCTACTTTCTAGAGACAGGAGTATCTACATAAAATGTTTTTAATTATTCTACAAGATAAATTGGAAAGTCTTAAAAATCTAGATTCCTAGGGTCATATGGGAAAAGATTTCAGCAGGTCTAGGGAGATGCACAGTAATCTGTACTTTTTACATTCCTTGGGAGAACAACCAAATTTGGGTTCCATTGCCATAATTGAAAGTCAACTTGCATATTTCCAAATGCTCATAGACAGGTAAATATCTCAAAAGAAGTTCACATCTCTGTAACAACATCAATTATTTTCAAAATATTATACCATGAACTCATTTTCTCTCAGATTAGCAATCTTGGAAAGGGTTTTAATTCTTCTTTTACTTTCCTTACCTACATATGACTTGCCATAATAGCCTACAAATTCTTGCATTGAAATATTTATTGAATGGGCTCCTTTCTTAGCCCAGCATAGATAGGATTAAAAACATCAGATTCCTCTTTATTTACCTCTGACTGATCTCCCCTCATTTGATCTATCCTGCACACTGAGACCAATCCTAAACTGCTATTTCCACTGTACCACAAACCTAGTGAAACTAAACATTTACCTACCTCTTACCCATTATAATTTCATTTCCAAGGAGGCCCTCCAACAATTGTCATGGACAAAATGAGTACAGTATGGAGCATTCATTGAGCATGGTAGAGTTAGTGGGGGTGGGAGGTCAGGAATGAAGTGCATCCCCTTTTAGTTTGTCATTAAGTTTTGATCACTAAATTTCCAATAATTTAATTTTTTGTTATTAAAATTTAAGTTCCTATTTCCAGATTACATTGCTTTCTTTGATGGACCTGTAGCTACCTCCTGATTAAGAGAGACCCCCAACCTTAGAAAGCCCAATTAGTGCACAGAGACCTGAGAAAAGGAACTGTGAAGGAGATCACTAAGCAAAAGGTGAAGCCAGCTCACCACTAAGTCAAAGAGAGTCAGTATTTCCACAGTAAACAAACAAGTTTCTTAGGTAAGAGACCATATGATATTTAAAAACAAAGTGTGAGATTATAATGAAAAGCATGAATTTATCTAAATTACAAAAATCCCCTGGCACCAATGCCTAGAAAATCCTGTAGAGACAGAATTTCAGCAAGAATTCGTGGTTTTGACATCCTCATCTTGGAAATCATGTGCTATTCAAGTCAGTCACCAAGACTAACTCTCTATTCTAGGCATCTGAGTATCCTTACTTTCCGCTACAAACACATACACACACAGTAATTGCTAATTTGCTTTCTGATTTTTCTCCCATTTTTCTTCTACCATAGAATAATTAACTCAAGTCATCATGTCATTAGTAAATTTTCTACAATCTCTCCAATCCATAATAATTACTCTTCCATGAGATCATATTTAATCTGTACTATGTAATTTAATTTTTAAGGTTCAAACTGTTACACAGTGTTTTATTTGTGAGGGATATTTTTACCCAATATATGGTAAACTTTTTGATAAAAATAACATATTTAGACTGTTCTCATCAATGCTTAGCACAGTTTTAGTCTTCCTTAGTATTGAATAGAATTAGGCCATTTTATGTTACTGTAATAAAATATCTAAGGCAGGCTAATGTTGAAAAGAAGTTCATTTAGCCCACCATTCTGGAGATTCATAGTCATGGTGCCAGCACCCACCAATCTCTGGTGAGAACTTCATGGTGAATAGGACCACAGTGACAGCAACACACGTGGGAAAGGCTAATCACGGAACCAGACAGAAAGCAGAAACAAGCTAGGATCTATAATCCCTTCCAAGCCTTCCAAGTTCACATCCCTAATGATCTAAGAACTTCTCAATAGGCCCCACTTCTTAAAGGTCCCACCAGCCCTCACATTACCACACTGGAAATCAACACATGCAACCATCCAACAGAGAAACTGTTGAGACAAATCACATGCAATCCATAACAAATATGCATTGAAAAATTAAACAAAATAGTAAAGGAGATTAGAACTGTCTTTCTCATTATTGTATATTTTAGCAATCACAATAGTATTTCCCACCAATCCATCTGATTGATATAGATAAGAGAGTCCTGTTTTTAGACAAGTTAATATTTTGTTAGTAGTAATAGTCAATACCTAATTCACAAGCAATTCACATTCTATCAGATCAACCTACTCAGCAAAACCAGGCTCCGCTATCTCAACAGGAACTGACTGATGAATTGTTAGCAAATTGTTAGCAAATGCAAAGACATTAAAGACATATGCAAAGAATTGTAAGTAAAAGTAAAAGGTTTAGTTTTTGATGATCAAAGCCAGAGAATTGTGGATGTGTGTTGTATGTGTGAGAGTGAACAAACTGCGAAGATGACATCTTTGTGACAACAACACGAAGCCATTCATCTAGGAGCACTTCATAGGATACCCCATTCATAGTCATTCCTTCACTCAACAGATATTTATCAATCATTTGCTATATACAGGCACTATCCTAGGCACTGATAAACAACAGTGAACAAAACACACAGAAGTCCCCTCCATCAGGAGACTTATCCCCATGTGGAAACACTCAAAGTGCATTTGAAAGCATGGTAGCATGGAGAACATTTCTGACTTTTTTTGCTGCTAGATTTCAGTGGTGAATATTATGGCAACTTTTGCTAACCAAACTACAAATCCTAATAGTCCAATTGGCTTAATGAACACAATGGTTTTATTTCTTCATTTTAGATAATACCTACAAAGTAACTTAAAAATTATCTGCATATTCACAAAGTTGAGGATGGTAATATGATGCTGAATATCTACCTGACAATCATTCTGCTAAAATCTTTTTCTTCATTATCTCGTTTTGTCTTCAAAACAATACTGTGGCTTTACATGACAGTTGCTATTGTTGTTGTTGTTATTGTTATTATATAGGTGAAAGAATGAGACATAGGGCAATAAAGTATCTTTTCAATACTATAGACCATTATTTATGCATTATTTATGCATGGCCACCCGTTGTGAAAAATCTGAATAAAATATTTTGCTCTCAGCAGACTTCCAAAATAAATTATTTTCCGTTTTTCTGATATTTAGAAGCCAATTTGACATTGCATCATCATCCATTCTTCTAAAATGGCAGTTTCATTTCTTTTTAATAAAGGCAATTATTTATACAATTCAAATAAATTAGACAACCCCAATTTTATGAGATACCTAAAATATTAAAATCATCTTGTAAATATTTCATTTTACTCTGCTATTGCATGCTGAATTTCTACTTTATACCAATGCCAGGAAAATGCTGTAAAGGTCTAAAGTGCATAAAATTAAGATCAAAATTGACAGGTAAAAAGAATCATGGGCAGTTTTTTTGGAAAGTACCCATGCATTTTACCTTTGCAGATTTATTCTTTACTTTTGTTCATTTCTAATCAAACCATTCAAAATAAAGCTTTTCAGAAAGTTTGTATCTATTGCCTATTCTAACTAGTGGGAGCAGAAATATGTGAAATAAAAGCAGGAGAAAGTTTTCCTTTTAATTAATAGACCCTGATTACATTCAGGAATTTTCTAGAATCAAAAAACCAAAAATTTAAGACAGTATTGGTTATAATTAATGAGTTTTTCTGTGCATCCCACAGAATGGGCTCATGCTTTTGCGGAACTTACTACATTCCAGGCACATTTTAAGTGCTTTATACAGAATACATTTACTCATATAATAGCTCTGGGTCTACTACATCAACCTTTATCAATGAAGGAGTTGAACTGAAGCCAAGAAGGATTAAGAGATGCACTCAAGGTTTTGGAGCTGGCAAGTCACAGCAGAGGGCATTGGCCAACACTGATGGTTGGCACAGAATCTACACTCTCAATCTTCACACACCTTTCCTCAAGACATGTTAGTACACATCCTCAGTAATCATTATGTGGGTCCCTAAAAAGGTTCCCTTTCCATCTGCAAATGGAGCATGCCCTAGGTGTCATTGTGTTGTAAGCAAAACAGGCAAGATACAGGAGTCACCACTCGGGCCCGAGTCAATTAGGATAGAATCAGACTAGGATGCCCAGAGTGATGCTAGGCACAGACTGAAGCAAAACTCCTGGTCTGACCAATACCAACTGGATACTATTAGCCAAGATGGTCTATGTATGGGCTATGGGTGGGCAGAGCTTCATGGATGTAATGAAGTTCCAGGAGTCCAAAACTCTGAGGCACAGCCAGAGCCGGAGTGCAATAGATATATGAGTAGACAGCAAAGCAAAGGAAACAGCTAGGAAGAACCTAAATCCCAGAACTTTGAACCAATGACATAATCCTATTCTGCTGCATACCCACCTTCAGAAATGGGAGAATAGTGAAGCCTAGCTCTTATATTGAGTGGATAAGGCTATATGGATGAAATAACTATTATGCTTTTAGAACAGTGCCTGATACATACACTACTGTACTATTATTTTTGTTGTAAAGATCAAGTGAGAATAATGGGATAAAATGCTTCTTAATTATAAGATCCCCCCAAAATGTAAAGTGTTACTGTGTTTGGACCCCATGGCAAAGGTCAAGCAGATACCTGAGTATGTAGCAACATGATCTGTCAGTGACCCTGGAAGATGAGACCAGTCAAGTGCAGAGTTGTCATCAGGAAAGTGGTCATGAACAAGCCTGGTCTCCTAAAAGTGCTTCATTCAGTCCTAATGAACATTTCCTGAACTAGCTCTTCTGCCCTACAATGCAATGCAAGTGATCCTCTATTATTCCACAAAGACCTGGACCACATGGCTCACTCCAGAGGGCAGAAAACAAGGATCTCTGTGTCCTGTAGTATCTGATCATCACCTATTGTACACATAGATTGAATGCCACACCATACCCCATAAATGCATACAATTACTATGCATTAATTAAAAACTACATGCTAAGCAAAGAAATGTTTAAAGTAGTAAAAACCAATAAATGGCAAAGAAAATTCAAACAACCAATAGCTATAAAATCCTTCTATGTAATGTTCAATAAGGATTTCTCAACAGTAGTAAAACTGAATCAACCATCAAAGCAAATATATCTCAACTTCTGCAGGGGGCACCAAAAGTTTCTTTCTCCATTTAATGCTAAACTTTGAGATGCCATGATTGTGAACAGCCCTTGTCTCAACTGTTGAAGAAAAGTATTTTTTTTCTTCATACTATTTGTTGAACTCTTTACTTAATAACTTAATTACTTACCACTAATAAAAAACACACATGTCTAAAAAAGTTCTAATCAAACCAAAGAGAAAATCATCAGATACCTTAGGTGATAGAATGCAAACAACATGTTTTAATGAGCTGTTGGCAAATGCCCTATATCCATGGCCATTTCCTCTGATTTTTAAACATTGGTTTTAAAAGAACGTATTTTGGCCAATGAAATTTTCCCTGAAACAAACATATGAGAAGAGGGGGCCAGCACTGTAGTGCAGCTGGTTAAAGCCCTGGCCTGAAGCATTGGCATTCCATATGGGCACCAGTTATAGTCCTGGCTGCTCCTCTCCTGATCCAGCAGTAGAAGATAGCCCAAGTCCTTGGGCCCTTGCACCCACGTGAGAGACCTGTAGGAAGCTCCTGGCACCTGGTTTCGGATTGGCACAGCTCCGGCCATTGTGGCCATCTGGGGAGTGAAGCAGCGGATGGAAGACCTCTCTCTCTGTCTCTACCTCTGTTACTCTGTCTTTCAAATAAATAAAATAAATAAATATATATATATATATATATATATATATATATATACATATGAGGGCCAGTGCTGCGACTCACTAGGCTAATCCTCCGCCTGCGGCGATGGCACCCCGGGTTCTAGTCCTGGTTGGGGCACCGGATTCTGTCCCGGTTGCTCTTCTTCTAGTCCAGCGCTCTGCTGTGGCCCGGGAGGGCAGTGGAGGATGGCCCAAGTGCTTGGGTCCTGCACCTGCATGGGAGATGAGGAGGAAGCACCTGTCTCCTGGCTTCAGATTGGCGCAGCGCGCCGGCTGTGGCAGCCATTTGGGGGTTGAACCAACGGAAGGAAGACCTTTCTCTCTGTCTCTCTCACTTTCTAACTCTGCCTGTCCAAAAAAAAAAAAAATATGAGAAGCATGGATCAGTCTGCATTTTCAATACATAACATAAGAAACAGAAGAAATGATCTTACTACTTGCAAAGCAAAAGTATTTTTGTGAAAGAAACTCTAGTACTGCCACAAGTGATGACATGTCCTTCTGTGTCTCCAAACACAGAAGGGTCTGTGTTTTGCCGACAAGAAATAGAAATGTTTCCTTTCCTGAATCTTCTGTCTCTTTAATAGCTGAACATGGTCACTAATAGCACTTGCATTCATTCATTGACTTAACTAACATGTATTGATCGCCTAACATATACCAGGTGCTCTTTATGGAACTTCTCCTTAGTAAATAAGGATACACAAGCTAATAAATGCATAATTTTACAAATAGCGAAATTTCATATTGGTAACGCATCCTGTTATACAACTAACTCAACATTTTGAAACAAGAAGGCTGACTATGAACATTGTTATTCTTTGCAAACTTATTTTGTAACTGATGCTTCTACATACAGGTCAGGTAAATTATCTACTACATATCTTCAGGAAAAAAATGTAAAGAATGAATGAAAATATTTCATAGCTACCATGCATTGCTGATAATGAAAGTAGGCAATAGCTTAATTGATGTGAATTAAAATTAAATGTCCCATCTCTCCAATGATCTAAAAGTAAAACTTTCCTTCTTTAAATTAGATAATCACTTGAACTATGAAGATTACTTATTTTCTAGATACGAATACTTGGGAATAATTCAAAAAGCTTGAGGAAAATAGTACTGAAATATAAGTTTATTTTGGTGTGAAAAATTTTGAAATCCATCATTATGAGTGTGCTTAGGAGGGCTAATAATCATTAGCAGTTTAAAGCTATCTATTTTAATCAGATGCCTTCCCTCTTAAATTTGACTTGAGAGCATTGCTAATTAACTGATCTACAAATTATTTGTCAATCTCATATCAGCTGGGAGCAGTCATCGCTTAAGATTGATTAACAGGGCCAAGCACTGAGGTACAGCAGGTTAACCTGGTGATATCTACAGTGCTGGCCTCCCATATGGGCTCTAACCATATGGGTTCGAGTCTGCTGCTAGACTTCCTATCTAGCTCCTTCCTAATGCACCTGGGAAGGTAGTGGAAGGTGGTGTAAGTGTCTGAGCCCTCGATCCCCATGCAGAAGACCCAGAATAAACTCCTGGCTTTGGTCTGGCCCCACCCTGGTCATTGCAGCCATTTTAGGAGTGAACCAGCAGGTTGAAGATCTCTCTTCCTCTGACTCTGTAACTTATGGCATTCAAATAAATAAATAAGTATTTTTGGAAAAAATAAACAAAGTAAGACAAGATAGGGTTGAAAAGACAAAGGGTAAGTCTAAGCAATATGGTAAATTCAAGGAAGTTATATAATCTCTCAAAATGTTAGTTTCCACTACTGTAAATTGAGTCATTAGTAAGACCATCTCTGTCCTGAAGATGCAGTGAAGGTTAAAGAATGTTCAATCATCCTCTACCCAGTTCCTTGAGAAGGAATGAATTCTTAATGTCCTAAAGTATACACTGTGTCTAATTACTTAAATTCTTTCCTATGAATCTGAAATAGTACTAGATATGTATTTTCCATGGGGAAATTGCAGAAAGACTCGTTTAAAAATAGGTCTATAGTTTAGAACTCCTCCAGAGCAAGACTGAGAAAACTTGTGAGGATCAGCACCGGGTACATGATCCACACTGGACAGTGATCTTTATTGTTGTAATAGGGTGAGTTCTGCTGTGAGAACAGCATAAGAGAACTAGGAAGTCAATTCACTGCATGATTAAATCGCGTTACCATAACTTGGTAATGCATTAAGTTCTCCATTTAAATAAGCAAAGTTGCTCATCTCAAAAGGATGCTGGGGGCCGGCACTGTGGTGTAGTGGGTAAAGCTGCTGCCTGCAGTGCCGGCATCCCCTATGGGCACTGGTTTGAGTCCCATCTGCTCCACTTCCAATCCAACTCTCTGCTATGCCCCTGCACCCATGAGGGAGACCCAGAGAAAGCTCCTGGCTCCTGGATTTGGATCAGCACAGCTCTGGCTGTTGCAGCCAATTGGGGAGTGAACCATCAGATGGAAGACCTCTCTCTCTCTTTCTCTGCCTCTCCTTCTCTGTGTAACTCTTTCAAATAAATAAATAAATAAATCTTTTTTTTAAAAAGGTGCTGATGTCTACTTTACTTGAAGCAGTTTGCACTTTGTCACAGAGGAGGTGACTTAAGAATACTTTTAACTTGGATCTCAGATAAATGAATGATGGAATTAAATATCTGCTAGATCAGACAGTATCTGATGTGCAAACCACCTAGGCATGAGTCAAAATCTTTGCAGCCCCATAAAGACCATTGCCTTTGGGCCCTTATCTGAAGAATAAACAGCCTGAGATGGAAGATGTCTTCTAACATTCAAATATATTCAGGCATTGATCATCAATTACACAATGCCTTTGCTCATAAGAGATACTCAATATCAGTTGTTTGAACGAATGATGAGGGATGCACTGCAGACATTACCTCACTCCTACCTCCCAAAGTCCTTGCATATGAAAAGAAATTCACTGCTATGAAGACATAATAATAGAACAAAACACATTTTCTGCTAAACTGATATTTGCTGAACAATCAATACAATTATTACTCTTAGTTCTATACTCTCAGTACCTTGTGAATTCAGAAGTCTTCATGAATTGACTTGAGAAGATAATTACCCATCACTGTTTAAATGGGATATTGTGTGGTGTGAGTTCGAATTGTTCAACATAACCCTAATATCTGGAACACAAGCCACTGGGAAGTCAGAAACATCTCTCATTGGAATTTACAAGACGTCAGTATAAGCCCAGAACCAGTCTCTGGTTTTCCTGGCATGCCCTTCACAAAGGAGCAAATGCAAACGTGGCATAAAATGAGCTCACTACAGGACTCTCTCTCTCCTTTTGGGCAGGAGGAACTTATGGATTGGCTTTTTTGTCAGTTAAAGATTTGTAACCAGATATAATATAAGACCATGTCCTATCACCCACACCTCTCAGTGTTGGGAATAATTCTAATGGGATTATTTCTCATCCACAGTAGCAAAGCTAAAAATATCATATTCAAGTATCTCTCTAGAAGTTACCTCTCTGTCACCAGGACTATTCCCTGTTAATAACTACAGTTATTAACAAGAGAACAAAACTGAGAAAGGCAAGCCCAGTTTGAAAGATCCCATTTATGAAAAATGGGGTAAAACAGTTCAAGATTTCTCAAGATTCCGTGAAAATTCTCTTAATTTTAGTAAAAATAAAGCCAAATCAATGTAAAATATTTATAACATATATAATTTATATGTATTTTAATTTATTATAGGAATTTAATATATTTATAGTAGACATCATTTTTCCATTTTTGACCCCATTTCTCTCTTCATAAAATTTCCCAAAGGGAATACTACATTGTTTGCATATGTTATCATATAAATTGCCTTGTATAGATCTATCTACTAAATGTCAGATGTATTTAAGAAGCATCCACATTTTTGATACGTATAAGCCATTCAAAATGTAAATCATACATTATTTTATACAATTTTTGAAAAAAAGTGGTAGTAGGAAGTGTATCATCAACTAATAAAACCTCTTACAAATGACAAACACAAGAATGTTGTAACTTCCAGCCATCTCAGTCAGTGACTGGAAGAACTGGAGCCAGGTCCCCTGTGTCTGCTTAGTGCCAGCTCTCCTTGCTCTTTTCACTGCCATGCGCACACATATGTGCAAACACACAGGCACACACAAACACACATCCCACAGTGCATCATCTGTCAGATTGCTCATATTCTTTTTAAAAAGTAAATAAAATAACATGTGGCTTAAATTAGGACTGAGACTTAAACGTTAAGTGCCTGTGATAGAAATAGGATAATTTAATGGAAAGAATGATGCCATCAAATTATATCCTTTGGCATTTTCTAAGAAGTAGAGTTTTTAGGGGATCTAGAGACTGAATTCAATTTCCTAAGCTAATCATTCAATAGCGTGGTTATACATTAGGTTACTGAGTGTGTAATAGTACTGGATTGGAGTTTTGTGGGTTTTTAAAAACTTCTGCCTTTTGGCAAGTTTTGAGAAAAAACATAAAGCACTGTGTGATAGCCAAGGGAGAAGAATATCCAATAACCTTGAATAATCAGTCACTCCTACTCTGATATGTGTGCTGGCCCAGAGTCTGAATTAGGGGCTATTTAGCTGGTTCCTGGTTTACACGTATGAGACAACCAGGTCCTCTGTTCCACCACCCTCCCCACTTCCCACTCCACACTCCATTGCCAGATTTAGCTCCTTCAAACCATTGTTTGCATCATGTTCCCTTATTCAAGCCCTATGATGTTGTGTGCTTATTTGCTGATTTGAATCTGAATACCAATTTGCCTTTTCCGATTCTTCATCATTTGTCTGCTTCTTGTAAACCCTACTTTCCGGCAATCAGATCGCCTCTTCCAGTAAAGCATTCTCATTACATCACAACTCTTTACTAATTTATTTTTTCTTCCCTCTCACTTCTCTGCTACCTCAAGTCCTATCCAAGCATCAAGGCAGCCATCCTGACCTCCACACAGCCTCCCGGCTCTGCTCCAGCCTTCATGGCTGAGCTCTCCCTGCTCTGGTTTCCTGGGTCTTTGTTTGTCATTGTTGGTCGTACATTCCCAAGTTCAATGTAAGTTCCTTCAGGGTGGGGATCTCTTGAGCCCTCTTCCCATCCCCCTTCCTACATGCTCCAGCCTCCTGCCAACTACAGCAGGTTCCTGGTGAGTTCTTTCCCTGATGAGCAGCCCAGAGAGGGTGGAGGGGAAAAAAACACCTGCAAAAGCACCAGTGCTGTTTCTAGGCCTAAATCTCGAGCCATTGCCCTCCCTCATGCTCCACATCACTCAGCCACTAAATTGACAAGGACTTTGACCTCTGCAGGGCTCACTAACTCAGTCCCTTCTAACTGTGGTCCTAAGTCTGACCCACCTCAAGCCATGCTCAAGGCGCCTCTTTAACCACCTCTCTCCCTCCAAGGACACAGTCAAGTGAAAACTTCGAGCTCCCACCTTTTTTTCCTCCATAAGAGAGAGTCCCATCCGTTATCAGATGCGGTCTCCCCTTCACAGGTTTGAAGGCAGGAGTGACATCATAGTCACATGTCCCATGGGGAGACAACCTGCCACATGAACAGCCAATCCCTAATGTCTCTACAGCCAAGCTGGAATATATCTCACAGATTTCCCTTCCCTCACCCAAACCAGCATGCAGAGAGTGAGCCTTGAGGTGGTGGGGTTTTCCCACCCAAATGCCTTTTTGTCTCGCTTCCCACACGGGAGGCCGTGGGACCCTGGCTTCCAGCTGCATCTGAGTTTCCAGGCAGCAAGCAGCCAGGAGAGCTCCTGGTGACGCCAGGGGTTCTAGGCTTTCAACTGCCCCCACAACAGCCGATCACTCCCAGTAGTCCTTAAGCCCACAAGCCAGGCTTAACTTTCCAAGCACCAAAGATACTTCGCTCCCGTAATCTCTCCTTAAAGTAGGAAACAGATTCCCAGTGAGGTATTCGTGCACTTCATTGACAATTCCAACCGTAAAATATGGCATGTTCCTTTCCTATCAGCAACGGGAGATTCCAGCCACTGAAGCAGAGTTTTTCTTCCCCAGCACCTCCCAGCTGCCCTGGCCAAAGCGAGGGGCGAAACGTCATTCCCAGGCCACGGCGAGTCCCGCAGCGCTGCCCCCTCCCGCCGTTTGCACACCCCCAGGAACCTTGCTCTCGCCTCTCCACTCCGCTCCACAGTCGGGGCCAGCATCTCTTAAATCAAGGAGTTTTCCTTTCCTCTGCCTCCCCCGGTATCCTTCTCGGCCCGGACTCCCACGTGCCTTCCGTATGGGTTTCCCTCCCACGGCTCCTGACCAGCGGACAGGGCGCCCCCAAGGCCCCAGGGAACACCAGCCCGCGCAGCCGGGCCCTGTGCCCACGGAGACAGCCGGCGACCTGCGCGCAGCACCCGCTGCGGGGAGGCCGGCTTCCTTCCTCTCTCCGTCTTCCTCCACATGCGCCCTGGGACAGCCTCCAACAGGTGCAGCTCCAGGTGCCCGATTGGATTGCCAGATCCGTCACCTTGCGCTGCTCCTGTCGTCAAAGTTCTCCGCCCGCGCCTGCAGCCCGAGAGCGCCCTCGTGTCCGCAAGCCTCACTGTTCAGCGTGCGCCCTGCCTGCCACTCCAGCCCCACTGTCCTCCAGCGTTCAGTGCCCAGCGCGGCCACTTACCCAGCGCAAGGGCCAGGAGCAGCGGCAAGGATCTGGCGCCGCTGCCCAGGGCGGCCGGGTCCATCAACCCCACTCTGCGGGGCCGGGCAGCCCCTAGACCGGTCTCCCTCGACCTTCTTCGCCCGGTTCCCGGGCTCCTGGCGCCCGAGAGGGTGCCTGGAAACTAATCCCGGAGCCAGGAAGAAACGAAACTACTCCCCGGCTGGCACCCTGGCTACGGGGCAGGGAAACACCCAGGGCGGGCGGGCAGCTCCGAGTGTCGCGGGGCGGAGGGAGCCTCCTATTTAACCCGCTCCTTCTGCACACACCCCACCAAAGAGGCACAGGGCTTGGTGGCGGTAGCCGCCACGGCGCTACCACCCAAACTGCCCCACGCCCATACCCACACCCCGGGACATACCCGAAGGCCCTCGGGCCGGCTCACCCACTCCCCCTGCTGGGTCGCACCTGTCTGTGTCCCTCCCCCTGGGGGAGTAAACAAGGTAGGGAGGAGAGAGGCGAGCGGGAGAGCCCGCGAGCGAGGGTGGCACAGCACTTAAAGCGCTGAGCTCTTGCAACCCACTGAGACCCAGCCTTGTGGAGCAAACGTGTTCTAACTTCTCTGGTTTCCCTGGATTGCTGCTGTCATGGGGAGACCACAGCCAGCATTCCTTGTGGGTAACCACAGGCATTTATTTGACCATTGACAAGCCTTTCTGTTACACATGCAGGCAACGTGGAAAACTCTTTAGAAGTCCTCGAACTAGTCTGCTGGTTTCCAGTGGGCATTGTCTTCTGGGATGTACTTCACGCAACCTCATTTATATTTTTATTCCTCTGCTGGCTCCTGTCACAGTCGGTCCCCTGGACAGTCATTTGTCCCAGTAGCCTCCACGGACACCAGATCTGTGTGTGTTCATGTCCCTTTGTAAAGTGATGTAGTACCTGTAACCTACCCATGTCCTCCCATGCGCTTCTCTAGCTGGGGTATGATACCCAATCCAACGTAAATACTGCGTAGTTGTCTTACTGTATTGTTTAGAGACTGATGATGAAGGGGGAAATATATATGTATTCAGTACAGATGCGATACTCCCTCCCCCAATATTTTCGATCTGCTCTTGGGTGAATCTACAGACACACCATTTGCATTTTCATTCATTTACTTATTTCATTCATTTGTTCCATTATTCTTTTAATTTTGGTTGTATCTATAAAAATAAGGAGAATGATTTTTGCTTGTGATTAGCCAAGCCCCTTCCTTTGCCGGGTCTCCCCTCCTCTTAGTGGAAAGATGGACTTGTGGTTTTGCATCAGGCCATTTCTGGAAGACAAAGACATCTTTGCAGCTCTCAAAGACAGAGAGCAGCATCAAATTTTACTTATGTGGTTAGCATACTTCCCTCCAAAATAACTAATGAGTGCAGCTGTTTTTGTGTTCAGGTCAGTTCCACCTGTGAGAGCAGGACATGTCATCATGTCCCCTCGGCACAGGGATTGTGCTTCTACAGGATCCAAAGATCCAGCAAACATTATTCTGTATATGAAATGCAGTTTTGATATTTGCCCTTTCCACTCCACCTCACTGTTTAAATTAAGTAAATTTTTATGCACTTTTCTTCCACTAGTGACATTCATTTCAAAACCAGTTAAGATTATTTCTGTGCTGCAGGCAGCCAATACATCCAGAGAAATAAAAATCAGCCCTTAATTTTTCAAATTCCATTCTAGCCCCACATGATAGCTCAGAAAGCACTGGGAGAGAAGGCAGACATGGAGCTGGGAGAGTTCTGGGACAGAGGGTGACTGCACCCCACATAAAAGCAGCAGAAGTGCAGGAAGCCCAGGGGTTCTGGCTTTCTCTCTCTCTCCCTGGCAATGCTTCCACCCCTCCATTTCCTCCCTGATGTTCTCTCTCTTCCTCCCTCTCTCTCTCTCTCTCTCAGGGCCTTCTCTCACTTGGGATGGAACCCTCACCAACAGCTATCTTGTCTTCCCAGGAGAGCATTACAATTTTATTTTCCTTTTCCAAAGACACTAATAAAAAAGAAAGCACACCTAAACTAAAACTACTAAATACTTGTTGAGTATGATAAAGCACCAGGACTTAATATAAGTATGTATCATCCATGCCATTCAAATAGCAAATTAACTTTTTCAGGCCACTAGAGTATGAAATAGTGTAATTTAATATACTAAATTGATAACCTTCCCTGAGAGCTTTATTTATGTGCCATAAATAAAACAGCTCCAGAGAATATGTGTTCCAAAGCTCCTGGCACCAGAGATCCAGTCTCCCTCCCTCCCTCCCTCCCTCCCTCCCTCCCTCCCTTCCTACCTTCCTTCCTTCCCCCTCCCTTCTCTTCCTCCTCCTCCTTCCTCTCCTCTCCTCTCCTGTCCTCTTCTGCCCTCCTCTCCCCTCCCCTCCCCTCCCCTCCCCTCCCCTCCCTACACCCTTCCTCTCCCCTCCTTTCCTCTCCTCTCCCTCTCCCTCTCCCTTTCCCTCCTCCTCTCCCTCTCCCTCTCCCTCTCCCTCCCCCTCTCCCTCTCTCTCTCTGCTTATGGAGGAAGGGAAATCTGGAATACAATCATTAAGTTGGGATGAGTAGAAGGTAACAATTGATCTTCCTGGGTCTTCATGTAACTGAAGTGTGTCTCAATGCTTTAGATTGTAAACTGGGCCGTTGCTAAAAGACAAATGGATCAAAATTACACCAGAGTCACAAGATAGAACTTGTATCCCCAGTAACCCCAAGTTGGTGATGTCTTTCCTACTTGGGTGTAGGCAGGTATAACCAGCCCTCCCAAATCTGGAATGAGGTTAAATGGATGCCTTTGAAAGGCCTTTGAGCATCAGCCTTTTTCTCTTCCCACACAGAGCAGCCTCCAGCAGAAACATTCTTCCCCTTCCTCTGAACAAGACAAAATAAGCATGTAGCTATTTGGGGGTCATAACACATAAACAGATGCATGCATGGTGAGGGAAAGGACAATTTCAGAATGCATTCGTTCTAGGTCAACATATATTCTCTAAATTATATCTTTAAACCATAAGTTCAGTAGTTCAGGAAGATTGCCTAGTGGCCAACATTATTTAATTCAATAAGAATGAATCAATGTAAATGGTGAAAGATTTTAAAAATATAAAGTTTTCATAAGATTGATAAACATGCATTATAAAATAAAAGCCAAGTATAGTTCATATAGAAAACTTTGAAATGTTATGAATGAGACCATTGGATTAATCTCTAAGGACAGAGCAATGAAAAACACATTCAAATCTGTGACTTTGTTTTATAATCTAATTTTCTTGGAAGATAGAATCATTGTTTTCTTCTTTTTCTTACCCACTTTATTACACCTTCCTCTTCGGTGTTTGGAGGGTTCACTTTTTTACATTGTACACCTCAGCCTATTTGACTTGGCTGTCATTCTTAAAATGACAGCTTAATAATAGCAGTTTAATACATCTCAAGTATTCTTGTCTCTGCAATTTAGTATGTGATAGTCTCAGTCCACACTATGATCTTTTTCTTTGAACATATTCTTATTCCAAAAAGAAATTTCTGATTATAAAAAAAAATCTAGGCTTTTGTGTGGGCACTAGTAGCAAGCTAATTAGGCAAACACCTAAGTGGCATAATTTTCATGCTGTAATATGGCAAGGCCATAAACATCCCTCCTAACACACTTGCTACAGTGGCTTCAGTCCCTCCTATTTAGTCCCACATTCCCATCAGTGTAGACATTCTTTTGGGTGGGACACCAGAGGTGAACTACTGTGTACAGTCGGTTTGGAGTCTGTTTTATCTGCTCAAATGCTGTGCACTGAATGGGTAAACACAAGTTACTTACTCCTTTGAGCTTCAGTTTCCTCATCTGTAAAATGTGATGGTAGTTGTGGGCACAGTCATTCTGATCCACCATGATATACTTATATATTTCCAAAGTATTCACAAATTAGTCAATGAGTTAAAGTTGTCAGAATATTAAATTTTGGAATATATAGAGAAAACCAGCAGGAGAATTCTTCACTGTCACAGAAAGCAATCAATTGAGGCCAGCATTGCTGGTGGTGAAAGAAGTCACCAGAGCTGTGAGGTCAAATGGGTGGGGTTAGATTTCTTGAACATGCTACAAGGGAGCAGCAGACAAGCAGGCCAACTAAAAGCTGACAGTTGCTACAACATGGACTATAATCTGAGTAGTGTGTAACAATGGTCTCTTCTTAGTGTGAATTTCCCATGATTCAATAGGGTTCCCCTGATAGATAATTTGCATTTCTAGGTGGAGCTTGGGAGCCCTTCACACTCCAACTCTCTCTTACGAATAAAATAGTTGAGTTGGAGGGAAGGAAGCAAACAGCAAAGCTCTGCCAGGAAATAATGCAGAGTTCAGGTCCCATGGAATTCAGTGTGCCTTTTTGTACTACCTTAGATCCCTCTACTCTCTGCCCTTTTCATTCCTCCTATCTCCTTCAGCTCTCATTAGAAAACAAGATGATATACAACCCAGAATACAGTAGTTTATCAGGCATTGTCTTGGCCCATTTTCCGTTGCTGCAACTGAATACCACAGAACAGAAAATATATGAGGAACGGAAGTTGACTTAGCTGATGGTTCTAGAGGCTGGGAAACCTAATGGCACGATGCCAGCCAGCATATGGGGAGGCCCTTCTTGTTGTGTCACAGCATGGCAGAACACATCTCATGGTGAGATTCAGCAAGCTTGTTAGCTCAGATCTCTCTTCTCATAAAGTCGCCAATGGCATCATGGAGCACCCTGATGACCTCATGTAACCCTAACTACCTCTCACAGGCTTCACCTTCAAATACCATAAATGTATCAATTTGGGAGTTACATTTCCAATGCATGAACTGTTGGGGCACATATTCAAGCCATAATGTTCTGCCCATGGTCCTCCAAATTCATATCCTTATCACATGCAAAATGAATTCATTCTACTCCAGTGGTCCCAGAGTCTTAACTCTTGCCAACACCAGCTCAAAAGTCTAAGGTACAGAGTTGCATCTGAATCAGATATGGGTGAGATTCTGGTGCAAATTTGCTCCATGGTGAACCTGTGAAATCAAAATAAATGATCTACTTCCAAAATACAATAGTGAGACAGGCACAGGGCAGACATTTCCATGCCAAAAAGAAGAAACAAATAAACAAGAGAGTGGCTTCAGGATACTGCAAGGACACAAAAGAGAGTGGCTTCAGGACACAAAACCCAGCAAGAAAAACACTTTTAAGTCTTAAAGCTGGAGCATCATCCCCTTTGAGTTTGTGTCCCACATCCTGAGTATTCTGGTGCAGGGTTTGGGCCCTTGGGAAGCCCCACTACTATGGCTTTACTGGGCTCAGCGTGCGCTTCAGATCTGTCAAGTTGCAGGCCCATGTCTGCTGCTTTCCCATTCTGGCACTGAACGCTGGTAGATCCGCAGTGGCCCCACTGCCATCAAATTCCACTAGGTGCTGCCGTGGTGGGTACTGGGTGACAGCTCTAGCTATGACTCCACATTTTCACTCAGTGCTGCCCTGGGCTCTCACTGTGATGACTCTTTGTTGGTGACTCCATCTCTGGCAACAAACTGCCTGGATGCTGAGGCTATGTAGGGCATCCCCTGAAATCTAGGTAGAGGAAGCAATGCCCCCACAGCTTTTCTTCCCTGGTCCTGCAGAATTAACTTTGTGTGGAAGTCACCGAGGTTTAAGGCTTATGTCCTCCAGAGCAGTGGCTGGAACGTCACCTAAGCCACAGCTGGAACAGCCAAGGAGCAGTGACTCTGATCAGGGAGTTCACAGAGGATGCTCCAGGCCAAAGCCATGCAACCACACTACCTCTCCCAGTGCTCTGGGGCAGTGACCACTAGATCAGAAACCTTTGGGGTCTCTCTCCTATTACCTGGAAGATCCTTTCTCCCCACATTATTCTTAGCAATCAGTTGCTCAGGGAGATTCTTGGCTTTCTCTCATAAAAATGCTTTTTCATTCGCTACCACATAGCTAGACTGAGAATTTTCCAAATCTTTCCATTTTATTTCCCTTTTAATTATAAATTCTTTCCTTAGACTAGGCACTCTCATTTAAAAAAAAGTATTTATTTTATTTACTTGAAAGGCAGAGTTACAGAGAGAGCTCTTCCACCCACTGATTCACTCCCCAAATGCCCCCTTGCTCCAGGCTAGGCCAATCTGAAGCCAGGATCCTAGAATTCCATTTGGGTCTCCCACATGGATGGCAGAGACTCAAGTACTTGAACCATCTTCTATTTCTTTCCCAGTAGCATTATCAGGAAGCTGAATTGGAAGGGGAACAGTTGGGGCTCAAACTGGAGTTCATATAGGATGCTGGCATCAGAGTAACCTGCTGCCCAACAACCCTGGGGCCCTCTGCACTCTCATTTATACTGTAAATAGTTAAGAGGAGCCACACAGCAGCCTGGATACTTTGGTGCTTAAGATTTCTTCCACCATATATTCCAGTTTGTGACTCTTAAATTCTGCATGCCATAAAGTCCCAGGGCATGGGCACAATGCAAACAGGTTATCTGCAAAAATGTGACAAAAATGTTCATCATACCAGTTTCCTTGTTGCTCAGTTCCATGTGAGACCTGATCAGAATGTCCACATTTCTACAGCATTCTGGTCATGAGCACTTAAATTCTGAGAGGTTCTAAATATTCTCTGGCCTGACTTCTGAGCCCTTGCCAGAATCATCTTTGTCAATAGAAATAAACAGGATCACAAGAATGTTAAAATAAGGTTATTCAGGGAAGAATATGAGTGATCTAGGCCTAGGAGATACTTTCTTTTTTTAAAGAATTATTTAGTTATTTGAAAGGCAGAGTAACAGAGAGACTGGCATAGAGAGAGAGAGGGAGAGAGAGAGAGAGGAAGAGAGAGAGAAAACAAATCATCTATCTGCTAGTTCACTACCTAAATGGCTGCAGCAGCCAGGATTGAGGCAGATTGAAGTCAGGATCCAGGAGCTTTTTCCAGGTTTCCCACATGGATACAGGGACCCAAGTACTTGGGCCATCTTCTGCTGCCTTCCCAGATACAAAAGCACAGAACTTGATTGGAAGTGGAGCAGCTGGGACTCAAACGGCACTCGTATGGGATGTTGGTGTGGCAGGAGGCAGCTTCACTCACTACCCCACAGCAATAGCACCCCCAATGACTTTCAATAAGTCTGGGAAGTGTTCCAAAGTGGCTAAATTCTAGCAGAGTTTATATGTTGTATAGTGAGCTTACTTTGGCTTGGTCTGAAAATCCAGGCTTTAGGTATGAAGGGGTGGATTTTTCCATGGTTGGAGGTTACTTCTTCAGGGTATGATGGGTTAAGCACTGTCAGAAGCAGAGAAGGCATTACTTCTGAAAAGAGGATACTGAAAAGAAGGCGACTAACTGATTAAGGAGAAGATTTCTGGAACTAGGTAAAGAATGTATAGATGGTGGGAAAAAAAATCGTTCAAGGCTGCTCCAGCTGGCTAAGATGAAATAGACCCTATGGGCACATCAGCCTTATTCACCTGGTGAATAAGATTAATAATTCAGTTTGTATGCTCCTCTCACAGGTATGTGATTCCTGGGGCTTTCAGGTACAGCATGTTTGCACCCTGTGCTCTGTTCATAACAAGACAGGGTTTTATTTTTTCCCTAGCATTCACTTAAAAATTATTTCAGTCTCTACATTACCCAATTCCAAAATTCCTTCCACATTTTCAGGTTTCTAAAGTCTAAAGAAATAAATTTCTCTTGCAAGTCAAAGAAATTAATGGTCAATTAGCTTACAACAAACTAAGCAGATTATAAATCCCCAAGACTTTACAGGAATCTTCTCTATCTTCCTCACCAACCTCTTATGAAAGAGAAATGGTGAAAGGAGAGAACAAAAAGAAGGAAGCCACAGAGCAGTGAGGAGACGTGGCTTGAACTTGAAATGATTCTTTAAAAATACCATTCAGAGAAGCAGAATGGCATTCTTTGGTATTAAAGGGGTCATCAGGAAGGTGATATCTAACTTGGAACCATTCTCATTTTTCTTTCTTATTTTTCTACTTTCTCATTTTTCTCTTCTATGATAGTTTTAGATGTCAGCTTGGCTAGAGTAAGGGTTAGCTACAACTAAGACCAACCAAGCAGGAAAAGTGTTACTTTGGGTGAGTCTGAGAGGGTGTTTCCTAGTCTGTATGGACTAGGTGGGAAGACTCTGCCTCAGTTTGGCAGGCACCTCATATGGCAGGGCTGGAGATATGCAGAGAATGAATATAGAAAAAAGTTGGCACTGGCTTTCAGAGCTGGGACATACTCAACCCCTACCTTTACTGTCACTTGTTGATCATTATATTCCAGAACTTAAAACAATGGCCTTCTTTCTGTTACTCAGCCTTGAGTAGAGAGTCATACCTTGGCTTCCATCATTCTGAGGTCTTTGGACTTGGATTCTGTGTCACGCTACAGATATTCCAAGGTTTCCAATCTGCATTTGAGTTGTTGCGACATAATCACATGTGCCAAATACTCTTTTAAATTCCCATTAATGTCTCAATATCTGTTTCTATAGAGAATCCTGGCTTATAGACCTTGTTTTAAGGTAAAAGTATCAATATACTTGTAATTAACATCAACGTAATTTGGTGACAGTCAGGATTTTTCCAACAATTCAGTTATGTCTATAGTTTAACAATCTTTGGAATTTAAGCTTTTGCTTAATGATACCTTGAAATTGCTTTCAGATTTCTCAGTGTTATCTTTTCTAAGCTGTTTCTAGCCCTGTAATATGCATCTACCATCTGTCTGTAAATAGAGTATTTTTAAAATGCTAACAGATGTAAAATGTTTAGAAATGACTTAGCAGATGATATGATATCATGCCTGCCCAATATTCTGATATTATTTACTCTGTCATCCATGTATATTGTTTTTACTGTTGTCTCCACTAATGAATAAGAGAGGTTTCTAATAATTTTGCCTCCAGTATTACTACATAATGATGACCCACATAAACAGTTATTTTTGATATTCAAATAAGCATTATCTACAAAAGAAAAAATGTCCAGACCATAGAAAATGAAACCAGCATAACTCTTTAAATTGTCTATGTTTATTTTTGGGACAATTAGAAATAGTTTACTAATAATTAATTTCTAGTTAGTTTAATAATAATTAATGAACTACATTTGTAGAGCACTTTTCCATGTATTAACTGTTTGATCCTAAAACAGCTTCAGAGAGAGGCAGTTTAAACTAAATACATCACCTTCCACCCAGCCATATCCCTGAGAGGGAGGGGGAAGGAGAAATGGAGGGCCCATTCCAAATCTACAAAAATTCCAGGCTGAATACGGACTGGGCTCTTAGTTGTTTACTGACAAGCCTTCTTGGTCTGTCAGGCATACTGTCTTCATTAAACTTGCTTACTGCTTAAAAAATGGATACATCACTTTAGGAAAGGACGAGACAATGTTCATATGTTGAAGAAGAAGCCCACAAAGGCAGACTATCCACATCAACTTGTAAGAGGAAATTCAATCTTGTACATGCCCTAATTGAAAAAGACTGTGATATGGCAGAAACAATAGCCAGCACCTCAGACATCTCAACGGGCTCAGCTTACACAATTCTGACTGAAAAATTTAAGTGGAGCAAAACGTCTGATGAAGACCAAAAATGTTGTGCCCTGATCAGCTACAGACAAGAGCAGAGCTTTTATGCAAATTTTAAATAAGCAGGATCAAGATAATAAAGCATTTCTTTGACGAACTGTAACAAGAGATGAAGCACAGCTTTACTAGTGAGACCCTGAAGGCAAAGCACAGCCCAAACAATGGCTACCAAGAGGTCACATGCTTATGTGGCAGAACTATGCTGTATATGAACAAGCTCTGAACACTGGGAATATGCAGCCAATCCAATGACCCAGAAACAAGTCATTTTTTTAAAAAAAAAGTTTTTTTAATTTAATTTAATCTTTAAAAAAGATTTATTTACTTATAAAGGGAACAAATTTCATGTATTTCATATAACACTTTTAAGAGCATAATGATACTTCCCACCATACCCTTCTTCCCTCATTCACTCCAACCATGCCTCCTCCTTCTTTTCTTATTTTTCTTTTAATTTTTACAATAACATGCCTTCAATTTTCTTTATAATTACATGCTTAACCCTCCATTAAATAAAAAATCCAACAAGTAGTAAGTTATTTGAGAGGCAGGGAGAGACAGAGAGAGAGGAAGGTCTTTCATCAATTGGTTCATTCCCAAAATGGCTGCAATGATCAAGGTGGGGCCAAAGTCAGGAACCTGGAACTCCATCTGCATCTCCCATATAGGTACTGGGATTCAAGAACTTGGGTCATCCTCTGCTGCCTTCCTAAGGACATTAGCAGGGAGCTGGATCAAGAGTAGAGCAACCAGGGCTCAAATTGGTGCTCCTGTATGGGATACTGGTATTAGGAACAGCAGCTAAGCCAACTATAGCCAGCACCTGAAAGAAGGCCAACTTTGAAAAGCCTATGAGAGAAAGACATGTGTGTTATCAAAAGAGCTAAGAGGGTGAATGTTTCAAAAGAATTAAAAACATTCAAAATGAGATTCCAGCTATGTAATAATTAACTATTTCAGTTAAGAGTTATGTAAAAGCTGGAGAGTAAGTCACACATTCAAATGTCAAAAAGAGTGATTCTCATAGACCAGTAAAAACAACATCTGAAAGGACTAAGCTGTGTGGAAGTGGCTTGGGACCACAGAAAAGATGACCTAATTATTATGTTCATAAGGGGTCTATCACAAAGGGATTTGGTCCTTTGCTCTATGTCAATGTTTTGCCATACAAGGGCTCATCCAAAACTTCATAAGAAATGCATATTATGAAAAAGCTATGCATGACTTTCTAAAGTTTTTATCATAAGAGGAACTTACTTTCAGTTCAATTTTACATAGATATTTTGAAGTACCTTGGTATATGAATGAATTACACATACACACACACACTTTATAAAATTTTTAGTGTATTGTGGTTTCATTTTTTCTTCCAAGGATAACAAAAAAAAAGCTAGCTGGAAGTTATGAAAACTCAAGATGGGTGCAGAGATTTTAAAGAGAGTTCCAAACTCTTTGGATGAATTCAAGTGTTTTGATTCTATTCCAATTATACTCCAAGACACTAGAATGAGGGAGGGGTGGAGGAAAGTTCTTAGTAATCTATGTGAAATCAGTTCCAAAAGACGGAAACAAGGAAAAATATTTTAGTGATCCCCAAATGGAGCACATTTCTATCATAAATGATAGGTTGTTCAATGTCACAGCTTTTACCAGGTGGTTATCCCTAAGCAGAGGGAGCAGGGGCAAGGAGAAGGGGTGGGAGGGATGGAGCGAGGAAAGAAGCATTCAAGATAGACATCTTCAAATATTTAAAGAATTGTCAAACAGACTATAAGTTGTATCCATACTGGTTTGTCCTGGTGGTTCCAACAAGAACCTAAGGGCTTGGGCAGATGAATTAGAACTCAATATTTTTAAAAAAGATGTATCTAAAATTATAATGAAGGGATAATGGGAAATGATGAGTTCTTCAGAACTGGAAATGTCTGTGCTGTGTATTGTAAAGGAAATTCAAATAATTTCATCTCCCTCCTAACCTGGACATTTGGGGATCCCAAGACTAGAAGACCTCAAACGACCTTTTTTAATTAAGAAATGCCAACAAGACATGTGGAGATTTCTTCATTTAATGTAGCTTTACAGTGACCAGGTGATCACTAAAATCATTGTCTAAACTCTCGAGGGCCAGTGGTTTTTCTACTTACTACTTGTTTAATTCTTTATTTAATGGAAGGTTAAGCTTGTAAGTTTAAGATAAGCTGAAAATATGTCATTGTGAAAGTTAAAAGAAAAAATAAGAAAGAAAGGAGGAAGGAGGGTGGGGCCTAGGGTAGGAGAGGGAGTAGGGTGAGAAGTATCACTATACTCTTAAATCTGTATATATGAAATACATGAAATTTGTTCACCTTATATAAATTTTAAAAATTTTAAAAAGAAACCATTTCTGCTGAAATCTATCATAAACCTAGACATTTAACATGTGATCTTTAAAAAATAATTAACATGAAAATGCTGAAAAGTCCACATATTCTAGCTCATCCTTAAGTTGCAACTTAATTTAAAACTGATCATTTTGGTTTATGGTCCACAATATTCACACACTCACTGCTTCCATTAAAATGAAAAAGAAACGCTTAAGTGTTTTACTCCAAATCATGGTCTATTGGTCTCATAACACAATTTAACAATTTCTACGCTCTGTAGTCTATCAATAAAAGTACAAGCTGATATCAATTATCAAATAATTTAAATGTGAGTTACATAAGTTAAGTTTTGACACAGTCCAAAGCAGCAACTTGAAGCTATCTAGAATATATTTTTAAATGTATGCCACACAGAATGGAGATTTGACACAATGGTATGAACATAAGATGGCATTTAAATGAAGTAAATATTCCCATGAACAAAGAAAGAAAAAGGAAAAAAAATTTCTTTCTTTCTTTTATTTATTTATTTATTTTTTTGACAGGCAGAGTGGACAGAGAGAGAGAAAGAGAAAAGGTCTTCCTTTCCGTTGGTTCACCCCCAAAATGGCCACCACGGCCGGCGCTGCGCTGGTCCAAAGCCAGGAGCCAGGTGCTTCCTCATGGTCTCCCATGCGGGTGCAGGGCCCAAGCACTTGGGCCATCCTCCACTGCACTCCTGGGCCACACCAGAGAGCTGGCCTGGAAGAGGGCAACCGGGACAGAATCCAGTGCCCCAACTGGGACTAGAACCCGGGGTGCCAGCGCTGCAGGCAGAGGATTAGCCTATTGAGCTGTGGCGCCGGCCGGAAAAAAACATTTCTTATTTTTAAATTTATTTTGTTTATTTGAAAGACAGAGTTACAGAGAGAGACAGACAGACAGACAGAAAAAGAGAGAGAGAGAGGTCTTCCACCTGCTGGTTCACTCCCCAAATGGCTGCAATGGCCAGAGCTGAGTCGATCTGAAGCAAGGAGCCAGGATCTACTTCTGGGTATCCCATGTGGGTGCAGGGGCCCAAGGACTTGGGCCATCCCCTGCTGCTTTCCCAGGCACATTAGCAGGGAGCTGGATTGGAAGTGGAGCAGCCAGAACTTGAACTGGTACCCATATGGGATGCCTGCAATGCAGGCCGGGGCTTTAACCAGCTACTCCACAGTGCCAGCCCCAGAAAAAAAACATTTCTAACTACAGTCAATGCCCTAAGATAAAGGGTAAGATTCTAAAGATTGTCTATGATGAAGAGTTGTCATTGAGAGAGACTTCCAGCTGTGACAACAAATGACATTTGTAAATCATAATAACTTCTAACCGTTGTATCCCTTTCTTTGGGCAAACTGTCAAAATGGTAAAATCAATAGAAAATCTCCTACAGTGAGTAAAGTACTTTCAAATATTCATAATTGGAGATTTTGGCTTTTCATTATGCACTTTTTATTCATTTTGTATATTTTCATCCTTAAAACGTCTTGGAGACATCCATTCCTCTTGGTGTCTCTTGTCTTTGTTTTATGAATAATGCACAAATGAGTTTCATAACCTGAGTCTCAGTATCAGAATCAAGGCCTGTTGGGATCATATCCAGTACACAATCCAGCACACTGAATTCCTCTGTCGCCTCAGTACTGACACCTTCATTAATAAAACCTCTCGGGATTTGCAAATTGTCATGCCTATCAGGTCAAAGATCAGAAAAAATTATGTTCTCACTCAGAAATTACTTTGTGGAAGAGACTATGGTAAATAAATTAGAATATTTATTATTATTATTATTATTTTTGACAGGCAGAGTGGACAGTGAGAGAGAGACAGAGAGAAAGGTCTTCCTTTTGCCATTGGTTCACCCTCCAATGGCCGCTGCGGTAGGCGCACCGCGCTGATCCAATGGCAGGAGCCAGGTGCTTCTCCTGGTCTCCCATGGGGTGCAGGGCCCAAGCACTTGGGCCATCCTCCACTGCACTCCCTGGCCACAGCAGATAGCTGGCCTGGAAGAGGGGCAACCGGGACAGGATCGGTGCCCCGACCGGGACTAGAACCCGGTGTGCCAGCGCCGCAAGGCAGAGGATTAGCCTAGTGAGCCGCGGCACCGGCCTAGAATATTTATTATTAAAACTTCCCCTCAACCCTATCAATTTTTATACTATCAGCATTTCTCTCATTTTAAGGGTATATTTACAAGGCAGTCATTCTCAATTATCTCCTTTATTAACATCTAAAATACTTCTCCCTAAGAATAAAAGCGATGTAGAAAGTGTTAAATGTGGAGAAAGGTCAGGGCTCTGGCCAGAAGCTGACAGAAGCATGGGGCAGCCCCTCATACCCGCTGATAGGCACATGGAAGTCAGGGTAAGGTCCTATCTGGACCACCTGGATCTCTCTCCTGAGACTCCACTTAGCCTCAGGAACTCTCTCGTGACACCTTCCAACAGAGGTATGGAGGCAGGAGAGGGATGTTCACATGGGAGAGGATGACACTAACAAACTTCCAGAGTGGGTGCTAAATAAAATGCTGAAACCGGTACAGGTCGAGAAGCCAGGAAGAGAAATGCAAAGAAAAAGGAAAAAAGAACTTTTATCCTGTGTTTCCTCCACCAAAACTGTCCTCATGAAGCCCTGGTTGCCATTAATCCACTTCCTTCCCTGAGCAGAGTGCCTGGTCGCTTGTCCACTAAGCCTTTGGTCTTTATTACTGTCCCTAGCAGCCTCCCCTCTCCCCCCGATCATAAACCCTCTTCTTGGTCCAGGCATTTTCTTTGTTTTTTAATCTATTCCTCAGGCCAGGGTCACATAACATGCTGACTAAGGTTAATTACTTCATTAAGTCGCCTCCTTTCCTGATGCACGGTATTACTTTTATCACCTTCTGTTCAAAGATGAGCTGAATTCATTACCAGGATTTTGCGCGTGAAGGTCAGTTAAACTTCAAGAGACAGGGATAAGGAAAACCCACAGTACTACTGTTGAGTGATTTTCCCCAAATTTGATTCAGTTCTACCCTCAGTTTATCCCAGTGTCCACATTATCACACCCTGAGCACAGCTCCGCCTCCCTTACCCTGACGCTTCCTGTAAATTAGCCATCTTCAGCACAGAGAGACCAGGAGAGTCCTCTGCCCTCTTTTCTGGGTGTCTCCTTCACACTCAGAAACAATCATCAGTTCGTTTACTCAACAATAGGAGGTGGGAAGACTCACTTTGTGCCAGGTGCATTGCAGGGCTCCAATCATATCATATTAACTAAGACTTGGCTCTGCTCATAGAATGTACAACCTACAATAGAAAAACAGAAAAATGCATCAAACATTTTTGAGAAGTATGGTAAATAAAATGATAATAAGAATCAGAACAGTAAAAGTGACTAAAGTTTGTTCAAGCCTTACTATATGATAGCCACACATAACTTATAAGTGGATCAACCCAAGCCCTGATTTAAATTTGGACAATCTTATACATACCCTGGGACATTTAAGGAGACACAGTGATCCTGGATCCCCCTTCCTCAATTTGTCGCTGTGTTTGTGAATCCACCTGGCAGTCTCTGCTCATCACCTCTGCAGTGTGCACTGAGTAGTTACCATGTGCTACTCAGAAAATCCACTCCTCAAACTCACAATGTCAGTGGAGTAGAGAGCCAGGAGAAGATGCAACCCTACAAAGGCACATGTAGCCCTTAAGAAGGGCTTAAATAGCTTGCAGAAGGAGCATGGTGCAGTGGGTATGCATGTGATCCACAATAATGCTTACAGAGAGGTCACATGGAAGGGGTTTGCCTGACAACAAGTGGGAAGGACTTCTGGGCTGACATTCAGGACAGAGGGAATTCCCTGACACTCTCCTTTACACGGCTCTCTTTCAAAATCATCCTTAGAATCTTCTTCAAGAAGCATGCTCCTAACATGTGTGATGGTCAATTTTTTTGTGTCAACTTGACTGAGCCACAGGGTACCCAAGTACTTGGTTGAACATTATTCTGGGTGTATAGGGGGAAGGATGTTTCTGGATGAGCATTTCTGATTTAGGAGACAAGTCCTGGCTGCTCTACTTCCAATCCAGCTCCCTGCTAATGTCCCTGGTCAGCAGAAGATGGCCCAAATCCTTGGGCTCCTGCACTCATGTAGGAGACCCAGATGAATCATCTGGTTCCTGGCTTCAGCCTTGCCCAGCCCCAGCCATTGCAACCATTTGGGGAGTGAACCAGTGAATAGACGATTTCTCTCTCTCTCTCTCTCTCTCTCTCTTCTCTCTGTAATGCTGCCTTTCAAAAACATAAATAAATCTTCAAAACACAAATAAAGTTCCAAAATGTGTACATCATCAAATTCCACTTTAGAAAAGATAGGTCAGTAGGTTGCTTGACAGCCTCTACTTTCAGCTGGCTCATTCACTGAAGACCCACTAAAAAGCAGACTTCTGTTCCACAGGGATTCTCTTTAATTCACCTGGAATCCTTCAGTGTCATTCCATTTCCCAACAGTCCCAACACAAGTTAGAAAAATACACAAAGAAGCATTACGTTCTTAGTTATTCTTCAAGCTAGAACTTGTCAAACCTCATTGTGCATATAAGCCTCCCGGAGAATCATTTTAATGCATGGCCCCAGGCCCTGATAGCCAAGCTTCTGCTTTCAGAAGTCCCACATGGGACCCAGGATTCATGATCATGGACCCTGGGTGATTCTGATGCAGGTGCTTGATTCTCAGATCATGCAAGAGAGAAGATCTCCAGTCATGCTCACATCTCCGTTCCCAGGCTGGAGTTGTAAAAACTGTTAGGTTTCTACTACGGTTTCTCCAGAATTATCATCGATGTTCCCTGGGGTTCTACTAAGTGCCTTACTGATGTCTCAACCACGAGGGTGACAGTGTTAGTGAAGCTTCCCTGGCCTCCTGCTTCCTATCTTTCTTCTTCTGTTTTTGTTCCTTTCAACACTTTTTCTCACCTTATTTATCCCATTTCTCCCTGTTTGTGTTTATGAAGCTGACTGCTGATTCTAGGACTGTAGCTATTAAGGAGAAAGTACAGGATTTCCTTTTATCTTTAACTGCCTTTGGTTCCTACCAATGCATCGTGAAGAATTGAGCCATTGCCCAGAGCTCCGTGTCACTTTGTTATCATCAAAAAAAGACATGCGAACTCTTGAGACTCTAGTTAGCTTGGTCAATAGATTGAGAGGATTTCAGCTCATTGAAAGGATGAGCCTGGGGGCCAGCACTGTGGCATAGTAGGCTAAGCCTCCACTTGCAGCCCCAGCATCCCACATGGGCACCAGTTCTAGTCTCGGCTGCTCTTTTTCTGGTCCAGTGCCCAGCTATGGCCTGGGAAAGTAGTGGAAGATAGCATGGGAGACCTGAAAGAAGCTCCTGGCTCTCGGCTTCAGATCAGCTCAGCTCTGGCCATTGTGGCCATTTGGGGAGTGAACCAGTGGATGGAAGACCTCTCTCTCTGTCTCTCCCCCTCTCTGTCTATAACTAACTCTCAAATAAATAAATAAACCTTAAAGAAAGAAGAAGGAGGCCGGCGCCGTGGCTTAACAGGCTAATCCTCCGCCTTGCGGCGCCAGCACACCGGGTTCTAGTCCCGGTTGGGGCGCCGGATTCTGTCCCGGTTGCCCCTCTTCCAGGCCAGCTCTCTGCTATGGCCCAGGAAGGCAGTGGAGGATGGCCCAAGTGCTTGGGCCCTGCACCGGCAAGGGAGACCAGGAGAAGCACCTGGCTCCTGGCTTCGGATCAGTGAGATGCGCCGACCGCAGCAGCCATTGGAGGGTGAACCAGCGGCAAAAAGGAAGACCTTTCTCTCTGTCTCTCTCTCACTATCCACTCTGCCTGTCAAAAGAAAGAAAGAAAGAAAGAAAGAAAGAAAGAAAGAAAGAAAGAAAGAAAGAAAGAAAGAAAGAAAGAAAGAAAGAAAGAAAGCTGATCCTGCAGTCAGGCAGAGAGAACCTAGTGGGAATGTCTTAGTTCATTTTCTGTTGCTATCACAGGTGGCTTGATCCCGAGTTGTTTATAAAGAAAAGAGGTTTAGTTTAGCTCATGGGTCTGGAGGTAGGGATGTCCAAGACTGGGCACCAGCATCTGCTTGGCTCTCAGTGAGGGTCTTGTTCTCTATTGGCATGCATAGAAAAGAGAGAAAACAGAGGAATGCTTGCTTTGTAACCACCCATTCTCACAGCAACCAATTCTGTCTGGCAAGAGCAAGGACTCATATAAGCACAAGAAAGGCATCAATCTATTCATTTCCCCAACACCTCCCACTAGGCCCCACCTGTCCACACTGTTGCACTGAGAAATTAAGGTTCCAGCACATGAACTTTAGAGAAACATACTGAACTCATAGCAGAGGTCTTAGTTTTCATAAATCTGTGTTATACCCCTTTACTGAATCTGACTACACTTTAGTTAAAAAAAAATGAAGAAGTTCAAGTCTAATGGTCTAATGTGTCCATTAAAGTAAACTGGCTCATATTTGCTCTTTAAGTTAAAGAAATTCTGACCTTGAATATCTTTAGTTCTTGGGTGAACGTCTCCTGCCACTGGCATGGAGACGGCTGTCACTGCCACATTTGCTGCCACTCCCAGAACCCAACACTCACCTGTGCTTCATCTCGCATAGTTTGTGTATGGTGCTCATCTTATTGTTGCTTATTCCTTCAAGGTGGTTCCTTCTCATTCTTTTTTTTTTTTTTTTTTTTTTTTTGACAGGCAGAGTGGACAGTGAGAGAGAGACAGAGACAGAGAGAAAGGTTTTCCTTTTCCGTTGGTTCACCCTCCAATGGCCGCTGATCCGAAGGCAGGAGCCAGGTGCTTCTCCTGGTCTCCCTTGCCGGTGCAGGGCCCAAGCACTTGGGCCATCCTCCACTGCACTCCCGGGCCATAGCAGAGAGCTGGCCTGGAAGAGGGGCAACCGGGACAGAATCCGGTGCCCCAACCGGGACTAGAACCCGGTGTGCTGGCGCCGCAGGCAGAGGATTAGACTATTGAGCCGCGGTGCCAGCCCTCATTCATTATTATTCTTACTTTTGCCCCCAGGTCCACCCCATCCCCCAGGCACACCCACACACACAGATAGACACACACACATACACACATGCCACCACCACCACCAATACACCCCACGTGAGCTTCCTCACAGGGAAGCTCCCAGACTTGGCAAGAGTGGGCCCAGCGCTAGACTCATTAGAATGGCTTTTTGCTAACAGGAATAGGGGGAGAATTGGAAGGGAAGATTTGATGTGTATTTATAGAAAAATGAAGGGTTGGGGTGGGGTTTCTATAGATGTAGAAACAGTTTGCAGCCACAGTAGAACGATTCCTAGGCCCAGAGCAAGGGTAAACATGGGGACCCATCATCATGTGTCTAAATGCAATAAGCATCGAAGTCAACCTTGAAAGCTACTAAATGAAATACACCTTATCCTCCTGTCTTTCTTACATGCACTCACAACAACAAAATAAAACATTTCTGTGAAACTTTGCTCTGTTTCTGATTGGGGACGACTGAATTTGTTACTGAACAACTCTGAGAATTGTGGCGATGGCTCAATGCCATGTAATTGAATGGTAAAATGAAGGCATGCATAATTTATACATTATTAATATCAATCCTTCAAACTTATTTTTCCACAAATTTTCTTTATTTCTACTGTCATTAAAGTTATGCTGATATAATCAAGTTGTCCACATAATTTGAGTTCTGTTGACAGTTACCATCTAAAGGTTTAAAAAGTAAAGCATAATTATACTTCCAATGGAAACAATGGGTTTCTCCCCAATAGGCCAGTGTTAACCCTTATAGACTTGACTGGCCACATGTTTACCATGAACCTATCACTGTGGCCTGGGGGGAAGAAATGCTCTGATTAGTTAGCTCTGTGTCATCTCACAGTCATAGAGCCAAGGGGAAGGTCCCACCCCTTTCTTGTCACTCCTCCCCCCTTCCATCTTCATTCATCCCTCTCTTCCACCCACATAACAGAGGGACACAACAGGTAGTTTGGCTACAACTTAAGCAATGCAGCATTGCTATTGTGTTTTTTCTGCCAGTGTACACTTAATGAAAAGGAGGGAAAGGGGAATTTTTTTTTTCTGAAATAAGATGTGGTTGCAGTTTTGTATAAAACACATTCATAATAACATTTCAAAATGAGGCATATAATCATTATAAATCTTGCTCTATATTTCTAAAGTGTGCAGAAATATAAATATATGAAGCAACTTATATATGGGATGAAATTTATAGAGAAAAGCAAGAAGTTAAAGCAATGAATTCTAGTCAAAGAACAGGGGAGGTCTTGGCTCAGAAAAGGCATACAGGAGGCACCAAAACAGCTGTGTATATTCCATTTCTGAAGCTGGCGCCAGGGACATGGGGTGTTCATTGCCTGATTATTCTTTATTTTTATGTATATTCAAATATAATTTTGGGTACTTTTAATATTTAATTTTTGAAATTAAAGAAAAATAAAGTCTAGCATAAGTTTAATTTGACAATTTTGTCACCAGGAGTTACAGAGTTGAAAAGGAATGTGCTTTGGCTAGAATATCTTATTATTGGAGGAGGTATTCCAGAGGCCCAGGGCTCTGCCTTTTCTTCACTTTTTGCTTCTATTCAGCTGCTAGAACCTTCCCCCACTTCCATTAGTAAAGCTGGAACTGAGTGAATTGAGTGATAGCAATGCCACCATCCTGCCAGCAGTCTGATCACCACCTATGTCAGTAGAACTGCTCACTAAATCTTCACGAAAGGTGAACACTGAACCAGGTACCACTCCAGAGTCTGTGGAGTAATGCAGCTGAGGAAGAAGAAACAAGAAATCTCAGAGTGTGTTCTCTTCTGCAGGCTTTTTTTCTGATGCCCCTGTAAAGTCTGTGTGCCATGGGTAAAACACACAATCAAAAATCTCAGGTGCTCAGCACAGATGAGCCTGTTGTGACTGCACCTTTGTGTTCCCAAAGGACAGATACTGAATGATGACAGACGCAACAGGATGATATTTGGAGATGGCGACTTTGGGAAACAGAGGATGATGCCCTTGCAATGGAGTAAATGCGCTGTAAGAAGACACTAGGAATTTGATCTCTCTCTCTCTCTCTCTCTCTCTCTCTGTCTATATATATATATATATATATATACATATATGAATATATATAGAAATTTGAATATATAAAAATGTATTATATATATTTATATATAATACATTATATATAAAAATATAGAAATTTGAATGTATATAGAAATATATATAGAGAGAAATTTGATTCTCTCTCTCTCTCTCTCTCTCTCTCTCTCTATATATATATATATATATACACACACACATAGCAAGGCCATATGAGCACACAGCAGTGAGAAGCCATCCATCATCCATGAAGAAAGCCCTCCCCAGAAACTGAACATTATCAGACCTCGATCTTGAATTTTCCAGGCTCCAGAATGATGAGAAAATAAATTTCTGTTGTTGAGGCTATCCAGCATGTTGTTATTATTTACCCAGAGGACTGATATAATAACTAATTATATATTAACAGGCTAATTACATTAATGTAATGACTAATTCTACACTAATCCCATGACTAATAATAATGAAATCCTTACTGTTAATTAAACAGAAAGGGGATGTGTGATCACAGTAAGTGATGGCACAAAATTTCATAGTCCTGAATATACATACATCATCCATCAATAAAAAAATGCTGGTTTTCAAATAATTTTTGGGTAGCGTTTTTGTTGCATTTTATGTGTGACTAATCTCATTGGGAGGAAAATGAGATAGTTTGGTGCACAGCATGATTTCAGCCTTCCTGAAAGAGCTCAAGGGCCTTGGAGCTATGCAAATCCTCTTCCACCACTTGCCAGCTGTGTTTATTTAATCTCTGCTCATATGAGTTTTTGCACTGGTAGAACTGAAATAGTAATTTCTACCTGGAAGGCTGTGGTAAGGACCAGAAATAATCTATGTAAAGCAGCTAGTGCAGTGCCTGACCTACAGTTAGTATGCAACACCTGCAATCTCTCTTCTTGCTGCAAGGATTTCATGGCCGGTGGTGTAGTCTATTTCAAGCCCTCCAGTGTCCAGCCATCCTTATCACAGAGTATATGCCCAGAAATGTTTGAATAATGAAGAAATTAATAAATCAAGAAATGTATGGTTACTGGGGAGGCAGTAATCTCTTTGATAAGTTATCTTCCACAATGCTATTGACCTCTGATAACCCAAGAACACATGTGCAGCTGAGTGGATTGGATTTATTATCGCTGCAGCAAGGAAAAGAGTATATATGGGAAACCATGGAGCATCTCAGCGAGAGAGTGCAGAAGAATTTGTTGTTAGATTTGGGCTTTCTTTGTTAGGAAGCCTTGGAGGATGGTTTAAGGAAGCAGGGCTATGGTCTAGACTAGGTATTGTCAGTAAATGGGCATAAATCTCTGACTGGGTATCCATGACAAATCTCATCTAGATGGAGGGAAGACCAAAGTCAAGTGAACACTATAGCTGGTAAAGCAGCAACAGTCAGGGGACATGAGGCACAGTAGAAATGTTGTTCAGTCACTAGAAAAGAATTCCATTTTGATTTTCCAACTAGCAGACTGTGCAATAGTTTTAGAAATGCAAGAGGTTCATTGGAAAGCTGAGGGAAAGGGAGGATGCCCTTGAAGCCAAAAACAGAAGAAGCAGAAATGACAGAAAAAGGCTTTACACGCTGATGCTGACCCATCACTGCAAAAAGAAGTGGACAAGGAAGCTGCATTGGACCAGGAGAGCTTCAGGCAGCAATAAAGGTCTGACAGGTCTCTGCCAACCCAATGGGACATTCAGAACCACCAGGCAGAAACAGTCATTCCTTGTAAACTGCGCCCTCCCACTTCTTCTCTGGAGGCTGTCCAGAAACAGCACAGTCTCCACTCACAAGATTTGTTGACTCCTGAGGGCATGGCAGTGAGAGACTGTCACCCAGCCAACCACTCTGCAGCTGGAAAGCGACTTCGTCATGAGAGGGGATCCAAGCGGTCCATCCCATGGCTGCCATGGGTGTGCCCTAGGAGTCCGGGCTCTTCCTCAAGGTGCACTGCAGCCAAAGTGCAGTATCTCTGAGCACATTCCCTGCTTCAATGCTGGGTTCACTCCCACCAAGAAGCATTCATATGGCTCATTTTGTTTAGGAGAGACCCCAATACTGGAAAAGAAGTAAGGGAGGAAGCCTACCATCAAAGCGAGCAAATAGACCATCACAGTAGTATGGCTACTGGTTCCCCTCCTGATTGTTCAGGTGAGGAAAACAGTCTACAGTTCAGTGAAATCACTTGCCTACAGCCATTCTACCTGCTCATTCTCTTTAAGAAGCATCATCCCACAATAGACCCACCTACCTGGCTAGAAATTTTGTTTGTAAACATGAAAAGTTAACCATCTATTCAGATACTGTTAATCATGTCAGAGCTTAACAACCCATGAGGCTCCCCAGAAACAGCTTGTTAAATAAAATTCACACATATCACACCTTGCATTATACAAGACATTTTTAATAGCTTTGGATTTTCAGTCCATTAAACTTGCTACTGCTAAAGCACAGCCACAAATGTCAAGATAAAATTTTTCCAGAGGTCCTCTTTGGCTGGTTTTCTAGCTTTCCCAGGCTTCATATTTTTAAAGCTTAGTAGAAAATTCTGGAGCTCCTAAGTGGAACAGTGGTGTCTTGCATGTCTTAATGTCTCACCCTACTTTGGGTCATGGCCACGGGTCGTATATATCTTATAGCAAAAATTTCTGAGTTACTCACAGAGGTGATAGGAAAGTGTTTCCCTGTTAAGCCAGTCCTTTCATGTACTATTTCCTAGGAACCTCCGAATCATGGTTGTTTGTAGAGGACTAGTAATCTGTGCACATTTATCACACATCTATAGAGTTAAAGAATTAATTAGTAAATACTCGTAATCTCTGATGATTATCCCCTTAACAGTTTTTAAACAGTTCACTGTGTTTGAGAGACTCAGTAGTCAGACAAGGGAGAGTCAAGTTCCATTTAAGGGAGATGGTATTTCTACTTTCTCTTTCTGCTTTCTCACAACTTCAAAAAAAAAATCAAGTAATTTTGCCATGCTGATAAAAATAGCAGGCAGAAACCTAAATATTGTATGGAATAATATGCATGAAAAGCCCACTAGGCCAGGGACATCTGAAGCCAATGGTCAGCACAGTGTAGATTCCCTTGCTGTGCATATAACACTACCATGAACATTCCTGTTTCTTGGTGCCATTTCCCAGATCACTCACTTTCTCCTCCACCAGGTCTGCAAGAGAAGAGGGTACAGTTTGATAGTCTCTCTCCTCCCCTCTCATTGCATTACAAAAGGTGCTTTTTTGCTAAAGCATTAACCACTCTCTTAATGTATTATCTTTTAGGATCTTACTTATTAAATGTGTGTCTCCCCCACAAAACCATTGGATCCTTGAGGGCAAGAACTGTGTTTCCCTTGTTTTCTGCTATATTTCAGGGCCTTGTCTTTATAGAAGTTTGCTAAATACAGTTTTCTTCTTCAGACTCCAATTTAGGTCAATGTGTTCCCTTAGCTTATGATCCATGTTCAATCTGGCCCATGCCAGGTCTCCCTTAGTCTATCCCACTCATGTTTCCCACTCACAGTTAATTTATTCCCACTCACACTTCCTCTACCCCCATATGCATTTCTCTTACTTCCCATAAGACATAATCTGAGTGCACTTTGTACATAGTCTGCACTTGATGTCACTGAGAAATTATTGGTATTTTCTAATTTTCTGACTATGCAATGGTTACTTAGATTGTTACACATACTCTAAAATTATGTCACTTCATTTTGTACATACAGTTATGATTAAGGTAAGTTTTATGCAAGTGGAACGTACATAGCAAAAGTTAGGCAAGTCAGAAGTATACAGCTCAATGACTTCTCCAAGAGGAGCAGCATCCATGAAAAGCAGCATGGCCAGCACCCCTACGAGCCCCCTGGCACCTCCTTCTAGGCACTACCCTCTTCAAGCAAGAGTAGGCACTCTCCTGATTTTTAACACCACACATTCATTTTGCCTGTTGTTGCACCTTTTTAAACTGAATCATCTATTGTATCTTCTGTTGAGACTGGTTCTTTCTTGCAACATGATGTTCATGAGATTCATCCTTTGTTGTCTATAGTTGCACTTTATTTGTTCTTACTACTACATCATCTTCTATGATATGAATATAATTGGTCTATGTATTTGTATTACAATTGGATATATATGTTGTTTTGTTATGTGTAGTATCTGTACAAACAGAACATACACATGTATTAATATTTCAATTTACACACCTTCTATCCATTATCTTGGGAGCCAGTAGTCAGATGTGAAATTGCTGGGTAAGGAAGTATCTTTGTAGCTTCACTAAATTGTACTACACTGTTCTTCACAGTGACTGCACCAGTTGTCATTGTTCCCACCACTCAAAAGGATTACACGCTCTCCTTATTTTGTACAACTAATGTTATCTAATTTTCTAATTCTTGACAAAATAATTAATGAAAAGTGGTAGCTCTTCGTTATTTAATTAGCATTGTCTTGATTAACATGAAGTAGAGCATTTCTTTCTCTGTTTTGAGTACTTCGTTTATCTTTCAGTCATTCAGTTTTCTACCTCATGAGTTAACTACCCATATCTCTACTGTTCTTTGCTTAAATTTCCCTCCTTCCTATTGATTTGGATAAACTTTTACATGTACTAAATGTTAATCTCTTTTCAGTATTTAAAATATGCCCCTCTGAGTGTTAACTGTTTACTGTATTCCTTATGGTTCAGAAATTACCTAGTTAAACTCATTGGTGTTTTTGGTTTTTTTTCTTTTTTTGTATTGATATTTGAATTTTTAAGTCTTATTTAAGAATCTTTAACCTACTATTATATCAACAACGCCTTTGAAGTCTTATTTTTCATAATGAAATCTTGAATCCATTTCCTTAAGGCTGTATAAAGACTCTACAATTTTATTTGTTTCCATACAGTGAACACATTTGCCCTGATATGTAAATTGTCCTTGACATATAATAACTAGCCATATACATGTGGATCTGTTTCAAGACCCTACTTGTGCTCTAGTACTATACTACTTATAAAGAGTAACAAGAAAGGTGAATCCCTGCTCTTTGATTTTTCTTAGTTATTTTTGTTTTTTTTTTATTCATTTATCTATATAAATTTTAAGATTAACTTTTCCCTAACAGACCAAATAGTACTGCGATTGGAATTGCATTGAATTTATAGAATATTTTCAGACAATTTATACATTTGCAATATATATTTCTACTCTATGAATATGGTCCTTTTCTATATTTTACTTTAAGAGTTTATTAAACTGTCAGACTGTGGTTATACTATGGAGAAATACACAAGTATAAATCTTTTATAGGATTTTATAGGAAAGATCTTTTATAGGAAAGATATGTTTATCAGAATATCATCCTTATTTCTGTAAACTGTACACAGTGATTGTACCTATTTGTGCTTAGAGAACATAAATGTGTTGAAAAAAGCAGGAACAAGAAAGTTACAGATAAAGGCAGGTGTGGAACTGATTTCCAGATTCTTTACTTCCTGGCTATGGGAAGCTGAACAAATCATATAACTTCTTGTGCCTCCATTTCCAAGTCTCCCAAATAGAACTAATATCCACACTTAAATAAGATAAGCAACATACCTGATGCATGGCATGAATGTGCTCTCCTAAGAATTAGTCCCACATAAACACTTTAACTCTTTCGTTCTGCAGCTACCTAGAGGAAGGTGGCCTCATCTTTAGCACTCCAACCCCAGTCAGCTCTCACTCCCAGAGTGAGAAAATCAAATTTATTTGAGCTCAGAAGAAGGCCAAAATAGACATCTTTCCTTCAACTTCTGCCTGAATCACTCAAGTACTAAGTCATCAGGCCTTGAACACAGACGACTAAGACTTTAAGTACACATGTATCACTAATGTACACGTACAAAAGTCCCCTTCCTGACACCCTGGGAGAAGTCTGTGTGTTCCGTTCTTACCCATATGTGCAATTGTTTTTGGTATTTCATGTGTAAGTAAGTAGTTTTCCTACTACTATTTGTCACATTGTCCATTTGAATTCCTGCATTTATTTTTTGAGTTGCAGTTATATATTTGTGGGCTTATGCATTTGTTGTCTCTCTCTTCCACTAGATTATAATTCATAAGAAGTCTAAATGTTTCATTCATCATTATATTCAGAGGGTGTGCACCCTGCCAGGAGTATGTGTTTTATAAATATATGTTGAGTGGGAATGATGAAGCTTTTGATTAATTGAATATCTGAATCTGGACATCAATTGATTATCATCAGATAAAGGATATTTCCTCATTTGCAGATCCTGTAAATTAATACACAATATTTTTATATCTACATTACCCAAACAGATCCTTTGATTTTGCAACATAGGTAGAGATTTTAAATGGTGAAATTACACACAAAAATATAGAAACCATGGCTTCAATAGAAGGCAATTATTCTTCTTCATATCATTTATTTATAAGTATAGTACAACCATAATGTATATTTCTATGTACTGAATAGATATTCAATAATTTTTGTTAACCAAATAATTTAAGTTATCAAAATTTAGATTCTAACAAGATTATTACTAGGAAATGACAGCACAGTGTAAAGAGAAGAAAGTTTTGGACTCCTGATTATTAGATCTATAGGAATCTGTCAAGATTCCAGAAAATGTAAATAAGATGGATGCCTGGGTCATGATGTTTCTGGTGAGACATTAATACAGTAACTAAAAAAAATGCCATTAAATTTTCCTAACACACACACACACATACATACTCACATATAAAAGCTCAAATTAAGTTTCCTTTGGTTGTTGCATTTGTATACTAGGGAACCAGGCTTTGGGGATCTTAATTAGTGCAACTTTCATTTGAAAGCTGTGAATGCCAGGTACAAGGGCCTGGTGCAAGTGCGCCCCTGGGAATCCCTAAATTCCCACACCCTCTGAGTTATGGAGGTCACCATAGCAACATCTGTGTACATCACTGCTCCAGTGTGGATAGCCCACAGCTGCTAAGCCCTACTGGGGATCCATCACACCCTGTCTGGCTGCAAATTAAGTCACAGTTTTATTCCAGGCTTTCTGAGAATCTCTCAACCCTTGAGCTCATCCCAGGAGAAATAATTAAAGTCACACTGAGTTGAGAAGCATGTGGGACAGCCATATGTCATCAGCTATTTTATGGTTTACAATGACAGTCATTTCTGAAGGCAGCTGACTGCACCTGAGAGGCGTGGCCCCTTTGAGTGGCCCAGAGGAAAATGATGTCTGAGATTGAGTTATCTAGGCCAAGGAGGCTGAGCAAAGCCCCATGGTGCCAGGTCATTGATCACACTTTTTGTTAGAGGTCAGGAGCCTTTTCTGATTGCTGTGCCTTAAATTTAAGAAATACAGGATGCTACTCAGGTAGCTGGGTAAATGCCTCTGAGATTGACCAATTCTGAAAATTTTTGCACACAATTGAAAAAAAATATACACTATGAAGACATTCCAGTGGAGGAAAAGAGCTCCTATATGTTTTTCACAGGCTGCTACATTTAATCTATTGCATTATCTATTGTCACTGAAGAAATAGATATTAGCATGGTTTTCATTTCTCAGGTACCAAGATTGACATAGGCTTACTTATTAATTCCTTTACTTGGTTATACTGAAAAAACAAAACCATCCATATCTTCCAATGCATACATTCAGGTTGTACACTGCACAAGTGTGAATGAGGGTCTCATTAATATCATGAATACAAACTAATGTTCAAGAATACACGGATAATGTACAGATTCAGCCTATGAGCCAAATCTTAGATCATCAGGCAAGACCTCTGCCCACCACACACACAAAGTCACACATGTAAACTCACACTGGCACACATGGTCATGTCCACAGCTGGGCGAGAAGGCACCTACACACTCAGTAGCACCCATAGATGTGTATGGATGTACCTTACTGGAAGCTCAGTGTGACATTCCCAGAAGTCATATTTCTTGCCCCTTTTGCCCACCACTTTGAATCTTCATTCTCTACCTGACATCATGTCAGCCTGACCAAGCTCCTCAACCTGCGGTACCGAGGAACTGTGTAAATCTCTGGTGTCCAGTGTCTGTCATCTGATATCCAAGATTATTGAGTCATCCAGAGAGCAGATGCTTGTCCATGCATCCAGCACTGTAGCCTGCTGGAATCCAGATAACAAATATCTGACCAGTCAAAAACTTTTGAAGAAAAGAATATTCTACAGCATAACATCAAACAGAAAAGCCTAAAGAAATGAATTTTTGAGGACTTAATCTGAATGGATGCTTAGGAAGAAAGACACAGAGGGCTTGGTCAGCAGGCCATGTACACTAAGAGCCTGTCAGTGAGCCTGTGTCAAAGAAAGGAGAGGTGGGCTGTGCCCCGGATCTGGGGTGGAGATGGAACAGCAGCAAGTGCTGTGCCAGTGATGCCAGGTAGGCAAGCTGGGGCTGCTGGGAACTCAAGAAAGTGACCAAGGAAGCGATGAGTCCTTGAGCTGTCAGAAGCTTGAGTACTTGTTTAAGGTCACATCGACACAGGTAGCGCATAGGAGAGCCAAAACTTGAGCCCAGGTCCCTGCTACCCTGCTGGCAACACCTCCTGCTCCTCACATCCAACCCATAACAAGCCCACCTGGTCATCTCTGCTTTTATTCAGGATCTTGGATAAATAACTCCAGTTCCTTGCCCTCATTCTTTGTTGAAATCCACTCCATGTGACTCACCTAAACTAGAGAAAGTTTCAGAAAGTCTGATCACATCACTCTTCCTCAAACTCTTCCAGGGATTTCCACTTGCTTCTGAAATGGGATAGGCAGCCTTCCTTGGATCGACCCCCATGTCCTCTAAAGTTTCAGCTCTTGCCCCTGCCCTCTAACCAACACATGGAGGTGGAAACCCTGCACCTCTCAAACTGAAGCAAGAACACAGCCTGCACCTCAGCTGGTTCAGCAAGAGCATGGCTACAGCGCAGATGCCTACCCCATTCAGGACCAGTGTTCAGCAACAGAGACACCACAGGGCTGGAACCAAAACAATGGGTCTTGGGGACTGACAAGGCTTGGCAATGTCCTCTCTCCGCTTGGCCTATGAGACTGGAACTGGCCTTCTTGAAACCAAAGAAGACTTTAGGATTCTGTAACCCTTATAAGGGATAGAAGAATGGAAAACAAGCAATGGGGCAGAATGCCAACAGATCAATCAAAAAGGATTACCAAAATACCTGGGCGCCACCTTAATTAATCTGGTAAATAAACGGGGAGATTTGGTCTGTTATTTGTAAGAAGTTGATGAAAGAAATTGTGTTTGCTAGAGTATTAAGCATTTAGTAGGCGGGTGAAGAATATTACTTGTATTGAGGATCTACTCTGATAATTAGTTACCAAGCACCTGGAGTGTCCAGGGTACAGAAATACATGAGTACTAGCATTATTATTGACAAGTAGTAGTAGAGAACTCAAACAATGTTAATTGTACAAGTATTTGAATGGCTACACTGTTGAAAACTAGGTCAGTACGATTTTCTCAGTTCTCCTCGTAGGCAAATTAAAAAGCTGGACACCCTCCACCAAAGCACTGAAGTTGTGTCACTAGTATTATATAGGGGAAAGGTTACGTCAGTTTCAAGGAAATTCATGTCCCTTACGTAATAGCTTTCCCTAACAAAATAATATAGGCTTTATTCAAGTGAGTGAGTGACTGCACTGCTCTCATTTTGAAGTCAATCCCCTCCTCTATAAAAAGAAGGTAATGCCTACCTCACAAGCATTTTATGAGAATCAAATGAGATAATGTTTGTCAGCAGCACATAAACGTCAGATTTGTGACTATAATTGCTAGTTGGCTGCAGAACACACTCACTTTATGCTTTGAAAAGGCACCTTTGCGTGAAGTGATGTGCTTGGACGCCTCTGAGAGACAGATTAAGCAGACACCTGGGCTCCTTTTCTGACTGCCTGGCAACTGTGCAATGGAAGCAAGTTATGTGAATGTCCCATTCACAAAGTTTTGGCACGGTTTGGCATGAAATACACCATACAATGGTACAAACACTGTTTTTTACTTTGATCCTAGGGAAAACGTGGACTTCCCAGAGGCATTACTAAATCTGAGTTGATTGCACAGTGCAAAACAACTATGCTGACAATGCACCTGCCAACGTCGCTACAGTGTGTTACTCAAGTGCACATTAATAAAATTCTGCTACGTAAGTAATTCAATGGGAGGAATATTAAAGATAATTATGGATGGCTTTAGAAATCAAATAATCACAGGTTCTTTGCAGTTGGGATTTTGTGATGGGTTTTTATAATTTTTGTCTGTTTTTATTTTGTTTTCTTGTTAAACAAAATATTGTAACGCTTGAAGGGTTTCCCTACTGTTACCTTTAAGATATGGTTGCACGATTTACCTCTTTTGATTAGCTGATCACTGATTATTGTTTTAACCCAGAACAAATGATTCTCTGTAAAAGGTATATAGGAAAGAGAAATGATTCATATTTTAAGACAGCAGTAAATTTACACTTTCTACATAGATTCGCCTATAATGGGAAGGAAGTAAATGTTTTAAATAGTCATATAACCAGAACTTCACTGCAGAACAAGAGTTCTAGAATAGTGTGTCTGACAGCTAGAAACCCACGAAGCTAGCTGAGAGTCTGATCAGGGAAGGAAAGGGATCTGATGATCAAAAACAGAAATAGAAAAGAAACAAAGCAAATGGTGAATCTACATAGCCAAGCACTGACTCAATGAGGAAGAAAAAAGGAAATTAAATACCGAATGTAATTCTAGAATTTTTTTTTAAGATTTACTTATTTATTCAAAAGTCAGAGTTACACAGAGAGGAGAGAAAGAGAGAGAGAGAGAGAGAGGGCTTCCATCCGATGGTTCACTCCCCAGTTGGCCGCAATGGCTGGAGCTGTGCCGATCCGAAGCCAGGAGCCAAGAGCTTCTTCCAGGTGTCCCACAGGTGTGCAGGGGCCCAAGGACTTCAGCCACCTTGTACTGCTTTCCCAGGCTATAGCAGAGAGCTGTATCGGAAGTGGAGCAGTCAGGTCTCAAACTGGTGCCCTTATAGGATGCCAGCACTTCAGGCCAGGGCATTAACCTGCTGTGTCACAGCAACAGCCACTGTAATTCTAGAATTCTAAGTCTGGAAGAGTACAAGGCCCACTCAAGGAAAATGAGAAAAATCAGGAGAAAAGGTTGATTTTGAGGACAATGACTGTAAGAGATCTTTAGAACTTAGAGAATTAAAATGAGTATTAGTTGAGCTTACTAGAGTTAAGGGCACATGAGTTTATATGTGGACTTAGAATGCCTTAAATATGTAAATTCCAATACAATCCCATCAATGTGGCATGTACCAATGCCATCTCACTAGTCCAAGTGATCAATTTCAGTTCACAAGTGATCACACTGATAGGTCTAAGAGTCAAAGGGGTCACACAAACAAGACTAGTGTCTGCTAATACTAACTGATAGAATCAAAAAGGGAGAAAACGATCCATCATGGGAAGTGGGATACACAGCAGACTCATAGAATGGCAGTTGTCCTAAACAGCACTCTGGCCTCAGAATCAGCCCTTAAGGCATTTGGATCTGGCTAAAGAGCCCATGAGAGTATTTTAGGCATGGAAAGCCAAGACACTCTGGGAAAAAAAAAAAAAGACCTAAATGAAAGATCTCTGTGAGTGAGATCCCAGTGGAAAGAACAGGGCCATCAAAGGAGGTACCTTTCTCTGAAGGGAGGAGAGAACTTCCACTTTGACTATGACCCTGTCGGAATAAGATCGAAGTCGGCAAACTCAAAAGGCTTCCATAGCCTTGGCAACTCATGACTAGAGCCTAGGGAGATTACTGACACCATAAATAAGAGTGTCAAATTGTTAAGTCAACAACAGGAGTCACTGTGTACTTACTTCTCATGTGGAATCTGTCCTTAATGTGTTGTCCAATGTGAAGTAATGCTATAACTAGTACTGACACAGTATTTTACACTTTGTGTTTCTGTGTGGGTGCAAACTGATGAAATCTTTACTTAATATATACTAAATCGATCTTCTGTATATAAAGATAATTGAAAATGAATCTTGATGTGAATGGAATGGGAGAGGGAGTGGGAGATGGGAGGGGCATGAGTGGGAGGAAATTATGGGGGGGGGAAGCCATTGTAATCCATAAACTGCACTTTGGAAATTTATATTTACTAAATAAAAAATAAATAAATAAATAAATATGTAAATTCCAAGAGTGGGTATTGTGTCACAGTGTACTAAGTTAGCACCTGGGACACCTTCATCCCATAAGGGAATGCTTGGGATTAAGTCCCTTCTCTTTTTCTGGTTCAGCTTCCTGTTAATGTGCCTGAGAAGCATCAGATGATGTCTGGGTTCATGCTACCACCCACAAAGGAATCCCAGATGCAGTTCCCAGCTTCTGCTTTCAGCCTGGCCCAACCCTAACTGTTGCAGGCATTTGGGAAGCAAACCCCTCCCCCGTATGTATGTGTGTGTATGTGTATGCCACTCTGCCTTTCAAATGAATAATAAAATAAATAAAATATTAAAAATGAGTAATCTTCCAATAAAAGTAGAAAACATATGCACTTAGGCACATGCAAACATACACACAAAAATGTAAACATAAAGAAAAAATTATATAATTTTTCATGCATGTAAAGTTCTGATTGTAACTTTACCCATTTAACTTATATTCCTTCCAAGAAAAGAAAAACAAACGTTAATATTTCTTAACTTGCTCAATCTGCACAATATTTCTTAAGCAGTGACTCTGAGTCTTGCAATAATATGAAAGCTGGGGACACAAAGAGGAGGACAGATGGACTTTGCCCTGGTGGAAAATAGCAAGCACAAAACAAGAGGAAGTGCATGAACACACGGCACCATTCAGGAGGTGATCAGCAGCAGATGGAAAAGAACACAGGATACCACTGAGAATGGCTGTGCTCCTGGGAATCTTCAGAAGGGAAAGTCAAGGAAGGGATCTCTGGCAGCACAATCTTAGAAAAAGTTCTCGGATAAAGCAAGGAAATGAGCTCTGGAAGGAATGAGGCCTAGAAAGAAGGAGTGGTAGCAGCAAAGTCTCTGAGGCCAACGATGCAGAGAGTATGATTTGCTCACAATTCTCTGTCCTTCCCACACTCGCCATGGCTTCACCCTGGGCAGAATTTATTCCCCTTGCCCTCAACCAGCTGCAGGCTTGCATGGATGTCTTGGTTTCCATCCAATGGTATGAGATGACATGTGGCAAATTCATGTGCAACCACAAGTTTTTATGATTCTTCCATGATTTGGCTCAGCCCCCAGGGTTCCTACAGTCAGCCAATAGAAGAGCACATCCTGAGTGGCTTCCGGTTCTGGACTCAATAGCATCCACCTGAAGAGGACCTGCAGCCCAACACAGAGGTGTCCCAGCTGGTTATTATGATGATAAGGAACATGTTATATAAGAAATAGCTTTGTTCATATGCATATACAGATTTGTATAACTATACTTTCTTCTTTTTCTCTCCCTTTCTCATGCACACACACAGACACACAATTTTAATTATGATTTATGGGTACTTTAAGGAGTACAGACACTGAGTCTGTGTGACATACTCTAATTCAAAATAAGATGTTAGTTGCTATTAGCCAGAACTAAAAGGATGGGACAAGTGGGAGAGACACTACATGGAAATTAGTGCTGTATTTGTGTAAGAAGTAAAGCAAATATTTAAGATGTTATGTATGGACAAGTTGAACAAGATGTGCTCTGAGGAAAGGAGAGAGAAAGACCAGTTGGGGGAGGGAGATAATGTTGAATTTTATGTCTGTCATGTTCAAGATGATAGCAGGGTATTCTACAAAAATGAGTAACTGTACCCAAAGAGAAAGGACTGGAATAATAATAGCATTCACTGAATAGCAATTTTGAAAAACTTACTGGTTGCTGTGCATTGTCTAAGAACTAGATGTGTATTATATTGTTTAATCATGTAAACCCTCCGAAAAATCAGGTTCTCGCAGGGAGACTGGCTCAGGGTGTCACATAGCTTCCCGAGGAGAGCCAGGCTGCTGGAGCCAATCTGCTTCCAGAATAGTGCTGTAGAGGCGGGACGGAGGAGGTAGATGTGCATAGCTTTATGAACTGAATGTACTCTGGGCTACTGCTTTAGCCACAGGTGGATGGGCTTTCACTGGGACTATGCCAGTCATCTGCTTCAGGTTTGTCCTTCCTCCCCACCCACACTAGAGAAATGTCATGTTCTTATCACTCTCCTTCAATGCTTAAAATAGTAACAGACATCACGTGTTCACCAATTCACACACACAACAAACATGTGTTGGGCTTCACTGATGGAAGTGGCACATGCTAGGGGCAGGGGAAGATCCACGGGATCATCAAAGGTTCTCGTCTGTAGTGCAGTGCGATTGTAGTGACTGCTGCAATACAGGCGGCGTGCTACAACCTCCAGCACTGCCACTCAGAAAAGCAAGGGTGCTTTTGTTCTCTCTGATCAGCTACAATAGCATATATTCACCTCCTAGAACTGACATCCCCAAAATCACTACAAACCAGATGTCAACAGAAGTCAAGTGGTCTACAGGGTCATGCTCCTTCCCAAGGAAACTCTGTCCTTGCTTTTCAGCATCTGCTGATTCCTGGTTTGTAGCGGTGTAACTATCTCTGCCTCCCTCTCCGCGTGGCCTCCTTCTCTGTGTGTCTGATTGTGTCCTCTCTCTTTCTTATAAAGATGTTTGTCATTGAGTAACTGGGCACACCACACCCTAGAGCCAGGATGATTTCTTTTCCAGATGCTTTACTATTTATATCTACAAAGACCCTATTTCCAAATACATACAGCATTGTTGGTTTTAAGGTTCACATTCTGACCAAAAAAAAATTAATAATATGTTAGATCAGACTATATTCAAAGGAACAACTTTTTTTGCACATAGAAAAAACCCAGCTGGAGCTAACCTGAACCCAGGGGACTCACAGGAGCAGAAATGGCAGTCACATGAAGCAGTAGCCCAATGCTACTACTGTTTCTCCCTCCCTGATGCATGTTCGCCCTGGTCTAGCTCTATGTCAGCTGCGTTCTCTCCCTCCAAAGACAGCTCCTCTACAAGGCTGAAGTCAGGAACATTGGGAGCATAAGCACTCAGCACCTCCATCTTCACAGTCGGGAAAGAACAAGGCATGTTGTCCAGCTCCAGCACAGAAAATCCCAGGGAAGAATGGACTGTGCTGTTTTTTCCCAGAAAGACAGAGTTATCTGTGTAAATCTTGAAAACATGTTAAAAATGTTTTCCTCAGAACTCTCAAAAGGGATAGAAATGGCTGAGGCCATTGCCAAACTAAAGAGTCAAACAGAAATTTCATGACTTGGAATTTTTGATAACTGTGAAAGTGACTGTCATTCTTCTGATAAAGTGACAACTTAAGGCTTTTTAAAACATTAAGGAAAAAGCAAAGGGAATAATTAACTGGTGGGAAAATACAAGATCTTTGAAGGTGGGTAGACCAGCACTCTCTCTGGTAACCAAAGCCTGTCCCATGGATTTCTATTTTGAACTTCCTGGGTAGGACGTGAGTAGTATGTGGGTCACCAAGCATTTTCTGTAGAAAGCTGGTTAAGGCCAAGAGGCAAAATTAAATACATTATGCAGGCACTTACATAACCATTTAAAATATAATTATTTACAATTACAGAGAAGAAAAGATAATTTTCTTAACTCACAGATCATGCAAAACCAGATGGCAGAAGGCCAGAGCACAGTAACCCTGGGTGTTATCTTTCAGGCAGTAAGCCTACAGAGTCTCCCATTTAGGATTATTCTTGGTTCTGTTTAAATACACTATCAAGCAGCTTTAAGAATAGCTAAGACTGTGGCCATCATCTAGTGTAATTTGGAGACCCAAATATGTGAAGCAATCTGTTCTGGCCTATAACAGAACCCACACAAGAACAACAGCTGAGCCTCCTGATCCAAGATCCTTTCCTCTATTGCAAGGTGCTTGTTACAGATCCATTCATAACAAACAAAAGCAAACTACTCATTTAAATACCCAGCACCCCTGCCAAGTTGCAGTTGGCTCCAATTCAAAGATTGATGGGAATAACACGGCAAACTTGAGCCAAGAAATGTGACAGCTATGGGAAGGGAGCTGTCCCCTTTGAGAAGCGCAGTTTGTCAAGTCTGCAAGGAATCTAGTGCTACAACCTAGGACACCAGCCTCCCCAACCAAAAATGGCAACAACACCATTAGTTATGACCACAGTTAATGCTCTTGAACACTTACTTTGTGCTAAGCATGTGTGTGACATTTTATAAACATTCATTCACTGTTTTAGGATTCCCAAGAGGACAAAATCTTTGTAGATTTCCTTTGACACACCTTCAGGAGACAGGTACAGCCTGAATGTGTTGATAATACACATGGCATGACTCAATTTGTTTATCATGATCGGTGCTGGTTTTTGGAGCATGTAATTTATGACTCTGGCACCATAAATTAAAACAGGGTGGGTGTCTAATGCAGCACACAGAAATGGCGTTCCACCCATGAAGCACAAATGCTCAAAGGTGGAGTGCAGCCAGCGTGACATGTGAAACCTTACTTGTGATAACCTCCTGTGCTCCTTGATGTGTTTCCCAACACAGACACCTCCCCGACCCTCTCCATTGGGAGATCTGCTCTCTCATCTGTTGTGAACTTCCCAGAATTTCACTGGGATCCAGCACCTGGAACCAGAGATGCTCACAGCCAGACCACCATGGAAACAAAGCGTTGCTAAATGGATTTTGAAAATTCAAGCTTGTTTACTGGCAGAAAAGAGACAAATTAAAAAAAAAAAATCTTGGTTTAAGACAGTAAGTGTAGAAAAGTCAGCTTGAAAGTATTTTAACAAACCAGCAAAATTATTCTAAACTATTACAATAAACACTCAAGCACCTAACTCCTCTCCAGCTTCTCCATTCAGTCAGTCCACCCTGCCATGCCCTTCTTATGTCACTTGTGGTTTCCAGCCTTTATCCCTTCCAGCTACTATCACCACCTAGAACGCCTCTCCTCTATCCCAATATTGTAATCAGTGTATCTCTATTTTTTCCATCTAAATGCATAAAAGGGTTCAATGCATGTGTGGCAGTTGATAATGGCTGACCTCAGGAGGAAGAAGAAACAGAGACAAGTCCCCAAAGGACCATACCTTGCTTGAAAATTTCCCGGAATGGGGAATGGGATAAGCACGCTCCCATTTGAGACTCGCTAGTGTTTGTCACTGCTTCTCAACTTTGGCTGTACAACAGAATAAACTGGAGAGCTGAAAACAAACAAAAAACAAACAAAAAAATCTGGCCCCCAAGTCCAATTCCAATTCAACTGAAACAGACTCTTAAGAGGTAGTACAAGGGCGGTGCTAAGTTTAAGGGCTTCCAGGTTCTACCAAGTGTAAGAACCACTGACCTAAATTCTAAATTCTGCCTTATTCCTTGAGATCTCAGCTTTCGTAAAACTCCAGGTTGAGCATCAATAAATACTGCTTTACAATACCTTCTATTGAAGCCCTGGAGTCATATGTGTTTCAGAATTCAGAATTATTTTGGATACCTGTGTGTGTGTGTGTTAAAATATGTAACACTCAGAAGAGTCTTGAGCAACACCCATAATCAAACACATTAACATTCTGCAGCAGAACAATCATGCATACTAAGTGGGATAAATAAAGACTATAAATAGCCTTATCTTCATCGAGGTCAGGTTTTGTTTCCAAAGGAGTTAAGAAACATTTTTCCATTTTCAGAGCTTGGAGAGCTTGGAATTGTGCGTCATATATTGCAAACGTGGGTTAATCACGCACTCCCTTTACCCAAAGGATTGAAACTCATCACAAAGATGACTAACATGGAGATTCCACCCTTGGACAAGCTTACATTGAATTGGAGGAATAGCTTAAGAGGTAATGTAAACAACCAGCTATGGTCTGCCAACTTTTTTCAAGCCATGCATAGTACAATGATTCTTAGTTCTAGCTGTGTTTACTAATCACCTAGGATATTGTAAATATACTCCCATCACAGTTAACTCCCAGGATAATTAAATCAAAACTAGGGACCCAGGCATGTGCATTTTAAGCATGAATAACAAAGTTTAACATAATCATGAGACAGGAACGACCACTGGAAGAAAACAAGCAGACTGATATTTTAGAGCTGATTATTAGTCAAAGTGGTTTTGGAATTTGTGCTTTTGGATTTTGGATATTTGAGTACTTGGATGAAAAAGTAGGCTAGAAAGATATATAAAGCAATGAGAAGACATTTCAAAAGGAGAAAATTGGTTTTGCTAAAAAATAAATTGATGTGCTTTGATCTCAATCAGCACCTCTCAGTCACACTGGCCAGAAGAGAGATCCAGCAGCTGAAGGGGTTGCAGGAGCATCTGCCCTGCTTCTCCTGTTTCCCACATTTCCAGTCCTATCCCAGCATCACTTCAGGGCACTGTCCCTAACTCTTCCACTGTAAGGTTATAATTCATCTATTATCATTTAGGAACCTCTCATAAGTTATTTTAGCTACTGTAATTCCTCTTTGATTATGAATTAACTTTTTTCATGTTTATATATTGTCTCTCTAGCTAGATGGTATGTAAGTAGAGAACAGGAATTCTTTATATTTTGTTTTTTAAGGTTTTTTTGGTTTTTGTTTTTTTTTTTTTTTTTTTTTTTGTCTGTATGAAAGGCAGAGTAGCAGGGAAAGAGGGAGAAACAGGCAAAGAGAGATCGTTCATCTGCTGGTTCACTCCCCAAAGGATTGCAACTTCCACTTTTATTTTGTATTCAAATCATGGGCCTGCACTGAGACTGACAAGACCAGACACAATATAAATCTAAGAAAGTAAGAAATATACGAATGGGCATTTTTCCCTGGGGTTTAAAATTATGAATGTTCACCTTTGAGCAGAAAAGCACTATGAGAAATTTTTTTTAACTTTTATTTAATGAATATAAATTTCCAAAGTACAGCTTATGGATTACAATGGCTTCCCCCCAATAACTTCCCTCCCACCCACAACCCTCCCCTTTCCCGCTCCCTCTCCCCTTCCATTCACATCAAGATTCATTTTCAATTCTCTTTATATACTGAAGATCAGTTTAGTATATATATTAAGTAAAGATTTCAACAGTTTGTCCCCACATAGCAACACAAAGTGAAAAAATACTGTTGGAGTACTAGTTATAGCGTTAAATAACAGCACATTAAAGACAGAGATCCTACATGATATTTTTTTAAAAATAATTAATTTTTTATGCCATTTCCAATTGAACACCAGGTTTTTTTTTCGTTTCCAATTATCTTTATATACAGAAGATCGATTCTGCATATACTTAGTAAAGATTTCATCAGTTTGCATCCACACAGAAACACAAAGTGTAAAAATACTGTTTCAGTACTAGTTATAGCATCACTTCACATTAGACAACACATTAAGGACAGATCCCACATGAGATGTAAGTACACAGTGACTCCTGTTGCTGACTTAACAATTTGACACTCTTGTTTATGGCGTCAGTAATCTCCCTAGGCTCTAGTCATGAGTTGCCAAGGCTATGGAAGCCTTTAGGGTTCGCTGACTTCGATCTTATTCCAACAGGGTCATAGTCAAAGTGGAAGTTCTCTCCTCCCTTCGGAGAAAGGTACCTCCATCTTTGATGGCCCCGTTCTTTCCACTGGGATCTCACTCGGCAGAGATCTTTCATTTAGGTCTTCTTCTTCTTTTTTTTTTTTTTTTTTTCATGGTATCTTGGCTTTCCATGCACAGTAGCACAGTAACTTATTTGGCAAAGAAAAAACTGAAAGGAGCTTTTGAATGCTCATTCTGAATCCAGATGACTTCTGCTGTTTGGTGGCTAAAAGTAGCTGAATACACAGTCCTTCAGCAATGGAGGAGCAGCTTCAGCAGAATTACTAGATCTTAATTAGACTAACGGTTAACAGAAAGGGCGACAGTCGGGGTGAGCACTGGCATAATAGTCAAGACACCAACATCCCGCACCAGAGTGCCTGATTTCTATGCCCTGCTCCCATCCTGACTCCAGCTTCCTGCTAATACAGACCATGGGGGCAACAGGTGATGGCTCAAATTGTTGGGTTCCTACCACCCACATGGGACACCTGGGTTGAATTTCTGGCTCCCAGCTTCTGCCCACGCCCTTCTCCTGCCCCTGGCCATCATGGATGCAAGAATCCAGCAGATGGGAGCTCATGCTCTCTTGCTACCTTTACCTTTCTCTCTTGCTCTCCCTCTCATTAAGTAATAGATGAATAAATGGGTTTTAATATAAAAAGACAGCAGTCAACTTAGCAAACAAAACTGAAAAACGTAGAACACAGGCTGATATCAATGAAATCAGTGAGAGTCTAAAAGCGACAGCTTGAGTAATCTCTCTATCTAAATCACACTGAAGCACCTGGAACATGGAGAAAACTGCTGGGTATACTCTGAGATGTTAGAAAAAATCTTAGGTGATGGCACCACATCAGTAGTTACAGTGGCTCCCTCTGAAGAAAGACCTAGAATTGATGAGGGAAGACAAAGTAGGGCACAGCCAGAAGCAAATCACTACAGAAAAAAATAAGACAAAAATATCAATCTTTCTGTTTATGCATATGTACACACATATGGATTTTTTTTATAAAGTTTGAAATAGCAGTTGTGAATAGATGATAGATATTTTAGAAAAGAGCAAGAACAAACTGGAATCTGCAGCCACAAACTGCAAGCAGAAAACAGAGAGAGCAAATTTGGAGAAATATAGTTCAGCCTAACCACATTACACAGATGACCGTGAGAAAACCCCCAGCAGGGTTTTCATTTACGTTATTTAAATGATTTTAAAAGGAAATGATATTTTATTTAAAATTATCCTTTAAATTGTTTTAAAATCCAACCTAAATCATTAAAATGCCACATGAAATAGAAATTAGTAATTTATTAAGGCTGTTATGACTCTGATAACATCCAAACTGATCATTTGGATCAATAATCAAAAACCAGAAGAGATACAAAACCTGGATGTGTGAGAATATCTGAATTATTGAGCGAATTTCCTCAACCAAGGATAGCATCACAATGGCATCTCCTTCACAGTGGTCCATATTCTCACTCAAAGGCAAGATGCTCTGTGTGTATTCTGTAGGCACCCAAGTTCTGAAGTAGAATATTAATTCGCCACAAAGATGTTTATCTTCAGCAAACTTCCCATGACATTTGCATAGAATTCCTTTTCAACTAACTCTATACTTCTTTACTTCTCAAGGAAAATGGCACTTGTCAAAAAGGAGGACCCTATGCCTTCAACCAGCTGCTTTCTATCAAAATCAGCCTTTTTGTGAAACTTGAAATAAAAATATTGACACTTCTAGAAAGCTTCTTTAAATTGTGATCTGATAATCCGTTGTTAGTATTGCTTTTGTGCAGCCCAAATAGAAGTGAAGACTGCGTGATGATGGGGCAGTATGACGACAGGTCCAGTCACGAGACGTCATTGTATTCCTAGCGATTATTAGTATCCTGCACATTTATATAGCATTGACATATCAGTGTGAAGAGCCTTGAGTATCAGGTTTTCTGAGTCATGGATCAACACTCCTGTTGGTTTTGCCAAATTGTGAATTGTTGATCCAATCCTTCATATGTAAGCCCACCCATCCCATGGCTAACAGCCAAGGAAATCAGGCCATGGGCCCTGCATTTATGTTTATTTTAACCTGTAACAGGCAGCAAAGTACTAAGCACTTCATATACAGTATTTAATTTCACTTTCACAGCAAGCCAGTGAGGTAATTATCTCTGCATCACTAGGAAGAGAAGGGCTCAGTAACTTTTCCAAAACAGTCTGACTCCAAGGCACATGTGTGGCTGCTGTTATCATGCCTTCGTTTGTTCATAACACCCCAGAGTCTTCCTTGCCTTAGCAATAGAAACCAGTGTTCACAGGGCATCAAACTGTAGCTGATACTGGTCTAAATAATTGACGCATTCTAATTACTTCAATCTTTGAGCTAGAGACTACTATTACCAGGATTATAGGAGAGGTCTTCACAAGTTCATGAAAAATGTGCATCACCTTTTAATATTTTTCCAGAAATTTTTTGAAATACCCTTGTATACAAAAAGAAAGAGCCTCAGTGAATTTCCTGTAGTGAGCAAAGGAAGAAGGATTTGAATCCTATAGTGAGAAGAGGCAGAAGAGGGATTTGGATCCTGAGACAGGTTCAAGGCCTTATTTAATCTTCTATGTTATTTCTCAACTAAAATAAAATATCCCAAGGAAGGGCATTGATCTGCTAGCTTGAAGTTGCTTTATTTCTAGCTTTGCCCTCAATATACTTAATTGTCTCATGCTCTTGGTCCATTCCCACTTTCGAGATTGCTCTTCCCTTTGACCTTATCAAATTCAATTTTTCTTACTTGACCCTCTATGCCCTCTATGAACATGGCCTGTCAGCTTCCAAATAAAGGCATTCTTGATGCAAGGTGCAAGATATCCCACTTCAGTGCCCAAGGCCTCAACCTCTGGATCTGGTCCTTGCCTCTCATGAGCAGAATGAGGACTTGGGCCAGCCCAAACAGTACTCAGGTGCCCTGAGGGTGTCTCTTAGCCTCCGAGACCCCCACTGGCAAATCTCCAAAACAATATTTGTCAAGTCAAAGCATTGTTAACTTTACATTTTTGTTACTGTTTTATCTGAAAATAGTATTCTGTGTCAGTTGTATACTGCTTAATGTTAGAAATTTTGCTGGCAGGCACCGCCGTAGCTCAATAGGCTAATCCTCTGCCTGCAGCGCCGGCACACCCAGTTCTAGTCCTGGTCGGGGCGCCGGATTCTGTCCTGGTTGCTCCTCTTCCAGGCCAGCTCTCTGCTATGGCCCAGGAGTGCAGTGGAGGATGGCCCAAGTGCTTGTGCCCTGCACCCGCGTGGGAGACCAGGAGAAGCACCTGGCTCCTGGCTTCGGATCAGCGCAGTGCGCCAGCCGTAGCGCACCGGCCGCAGCGGCCATTGGGGTGTGAACCAATGGAAAAGGAAGACCTTTCTCTCTGTCTCTCTCTCTCTCTCTCTCACTGTCCACTCTGCCTGTCAAAATAAATAAATAAATAAATAAAAAGAAATTTTGCTGCCATATCACAGTACCTATCAGCCCTAACCTTGTCTAGTCACACATTTTGCTTCCGTTACAACATCCTATCTATGGCAATATCATAGCAAGAATAAGAATATAACACTGAAGCAGCCCAAAATTTAATTAGTATCACTTTTGCCTATGGAAAAATTCTGTATTTTATCTAAAAAAGACACTACTCCATTTTTAAAGCAAGTATGGGCTATAACTGCTTTCCTCCTTTTTGACAGAGATGATTTGTTTGTTAAATTAGTTTGAATGCTCTTTATTTATAGCATCTCTCTTTCTGGCATACTTACATACAGAAGATATTTGTATAGTGTAAGTTCTTAACTAATTACATTTTTCCTTAAAATTTTGATAAATAAGAAACATCAGAAAGTAGCCAAGTACAACTCAGCAAAAAGGATTGTGGCAGTTTCTTAAAGGTCAAAATGTCATTTCAGATCAGAGCAGGAGAGGTCTATGAAGAGTCTAAACTTGAAATCTGAATTCTGTTGTCCCTGATTTTCGTTACTCTGGCACTGATCCACTGCTTCACCATCTTACAAATCCTGATGACAATGACAGAACTTGACCTTGAGTTACAGTTCCCAAAGCTATCTGTAAAGTGAATATGCATTGGCTCTTATCTCCCAGGGAATGCTATTTGAAAGTATAATTCACTCATATAAAAGAAAGTAGCACCAATACATAAAACAGCTAGTATTTTTTGAATTCCTGACACATACCCAACACAAGAGGAAGAGCTACTCTATAACTAAAAATTTCTAACATTCCTTTTAACACGTTCTGTCTTGTATATTCATTTGTAAAGTCTGGTAAGATAATAGTCACATGAATGATTGAGTCCGTTTATCTTTGCACATTTATTTGATAAACAGATGCATAATATATGCCAGTCAACGTTGATTTCTGCTTCTCAGAAAATGAATAAGCAGCAACACTGACTTGCCTTAGCTAAGAATTCTGCAGAATTAATTTAGTAAAGATCCCTAAGGAGACCTATTTCTATCTAGAACTGGAAGACTCAGGGGAATCCTGTTTGTCAATCTAATAGCAACAGTGTTAGTGCCTGTAAGTGTGGAAGTCATAAACTACTCCTGCAATAGCCATTTAAGTTCTGTTGACCAAATGGCTAAGTGAAAAAACAGGTTAACCTTCTCATTATGAGACCCAAAAAGTGTTGATTGGGCCAGAAGGGAGGTCTGAAAATGATTTTCCTCTTGAAGCTGCCAGCTGGTGCCCTTAGAATAGACAAAAGTGACATACGGGTCATGTATATGGAAATTTGTCCAAATGTATTAAGCAAACAGATGTGAAATGCAAAGCTCCCTGAGAGGAATATCTTGTGGGTGGGTTTGGCTGCCACACAGCTGATCTCAGGACCCAGGGTAGCTATCCTAGCTCTCTTTAAGAAAATTTGTGAGATCCCCTCCCCCTTCTCTTTCCAGGGTAATCAAGTAATCAGACCAGCAAAGCAGTCTGCTTCTACCTTTCCATTGTACAATGAAAAATCTCAAAGCTGTGACTTGAAAATGCTTGAAGAAAGGAACTGTGTTCAATTATAAAGCAAGCTCTGGTTACTGCACATTATGCCTGGTGTCTGCTACCTTCTTCCACATCCCCACCAGCAACTCTTGACAGTGAACTATAAGCCTTAGAACAAATTAGTGTAGCTTTAGGGTCATGCAAGAAATAGCATGTGGTTTGTCCCAGCCACAGGACCCATTAGCAGACCTGGAAGAGAAGCTGCACACTTGAGCTTCCTGGATTATCCCTGCTCCTGAGAACAGTGAAGCAATTGTTCACAGGCCATCACATCAGTATGCTATAGGATCATGTTTAAGTTGCAAAGTTTGGGGAGAGATATGATATCTTAAAGGAATTTTTTTTTGCCTTGAAGGAAATTGACAGAGATACTCTACTATGCAGATAACCAAAGTTATAAAATATTTATGATTTGTTTCCTTTATGGTTCCAAAAATATTACATGCTCCTGCCTTTGAAAGAGGAAAACAGATAGAAAGCTAAAATCAAGATTGTGAAGTTTTACTTGCTTTTTAATTGCTTTCCTTTACTTCTTAATATATCATAAACATTTTCCCATGTCATGAAATACTCTTCTAAAGCATGAGTGAACAGTGAGTGCTGTGCAATGCTAACTTCAACAATCCCTATTTTTGAACATTTGGGGTAGTTCCAAATTTGCTGTTATGAATCACACTTTGAGAAGCTTGTTTATGCATAAATCTGTCTGCATATGTTTCTTTGAGGTACATTTATAAAAGTGACAGTGCCAGGTCAAAATATTTTAAATATTTTTAAATATTTTGGTAAGTGTGGTCAAATTCTGACAGCCACCCTAATGTATGTGCAACAGGAAAGGAGAATAAATCATCATGCTTTTGGAGTATTTACTGCCATGACCTGAACACAAAATGGCCAAACCTATGCTGTTAGAGAATTCTTAACTGTGAGGTCAGTGGCTGATCCTGCATGACCACCAGATGTCAGTCTAAAACAGAGCAAACCACACTGCTCTAGAAGGCAAGCAGCAGAAACCACCTAGTCATATATACGTGGACACCTTGTTTCTTCCACAGTGGGGCAGTTGTGCTTCTGCTAACAGCTCCTCAAATGGGTGCCTACCACTTACCAAGCCTTACACACTCTCAGAAGCAGCACCTGTTTCCAGGTTCTGCAAAGGCACAGTGTAGGCTACTCAATGCCATCTTCAAAAATTACCATGAGATCTGACCAACAATGGAAGGGTTGTTTGCAATGAAATGGTCTCATCAAAGTCTTTATGTGTCCTAAGTAACCATTTTGGCTACAATGTTATCAATACTTTAACCCAAGAGTAAAATGATCCACAGCTATCCCTCCAGTTTTAAGACATATGAAAAGTCAGACACCAACCAGGAATTACAAACGTAAGCTATCACATCCAAGGAGAGGGTTGTAAAATGAAGTTTTAAGGAAACAGTTATAAGGAGGATACTATTATTGCATTGGTTCAGGTTAAGATGCCAGAGCCTTGAATTCCTTATGAAAGACTAAAGCACAAGCCAGTAAAGCTTCAGCAGAGAGTATGAGGGTAGGGACCTCGTGCAACTTTGATGAAAAGAGTATTGATTGACTTTCTCAGAGGCAGGAGGAAACACGCTCAAGTCAAACAGAACCAGTTTTATTTTAGAAGATTTTTATTTATTTATTTGAGAGGTAGAGTTACAGAGAGAGGGAGAGACAGAAAGATAGGTCTTCCATCTGCTGGTTCACTCCCCAAATGGCCCCAACGGCTGGAGCTGGGCTGATCCAAAGCCAGGAGCCAGGAACCTCCTCTGCTTCTCCCATCTGAATGCAGGGGCCCAAGCACTGGGCCATCATCCAGTGCTTTCCCAAGCCATTAGCCGAGAGCTGAATCAGAAGAGGAGCAGCCGAGACATGAACCAGTGCCCATATGGGATGTCAGCACCACAGGAGGAAGCCCATGCTCCATTCCTTCCTCCTCCTCCTTCTCACATTCCCACTCTTAGATTTTACAAAGATCTATTTTCATTTTACTTAATGATTGTCTAGATAACTCTCTACACTTAGTAAAAGAGTTCAACAAATAGTATAAAGAAAAACAGAAAACAAACAAACAAACAAACAAAAACACTGTTCCTCGAGGAAAGAGACTATTTCACTCCTTAAGAGCCAAGAATGAAAGATACTTGACCATTTCCACAAAGTGACTTTGAGAACACTGAGAAAAATCAAATGCATTAAAAATCCTTTTTAAACAGCTGTTGGAATGCATATTTCAATAATGCAAGTTTTTATAAAGAGGATCATTATCTCCATACTGAAACTCTTTTTTTTCTTCCATTTTGCAAGTATGCACTTTCCCAGTTCTCTAACAGTTCTTCAAGCACCTAGTTCACTTGTCATTTCCCAAACAAAGCATCATCTGAGGTTCAGTATTCTGACAATGGCTCTCTCTTCTCCCCAAGCAACCTTGGATGTCACCATCCTGTGAATAGTGGTGACTTTGCACATCTAAATTCCAGACCAAACACCTCCTGGATACCTCTGCTCCAATGTTTCAAGGTCCTTGCAATAGCTAACATGTTCCTAAAGAATACAGTGATATCCTTTCTCACACTATACCATCAGGCAGGCCTGCTCCTCTCTCTGTTGTGATGATTTCCATAAATGATACTAAATTCCACCAACTGCTCAAGCTAAAACCCACACTTACCATAATTTCCCTCCATCTTGCTCAACCACAAGTAATGCTCCATCTCGCTCAGCCACAATATCTAATCACTGAGTTCGATGACTCTAGTTCTTAAGTTCATCACATTTTTCTTTTCATCCCCCACTTGTATCCTGTTACTGTATATGTCAAGCCTCATTGCTGCTGGCCTGTTTCACCATGACATTGTCCTGTCTGAGTGCTTGGAAAATGCATCTACAAATTCTACCACTCTTCCCTGCAAAAGATGGAACCCAGTTCCACTGCCTTCAAATATGGACAGAACTTTGTAACTAGCTTTTAATAAAAGTAGGGAAAGTGACTTTGTATGGTGGATTTACTAGAGTTTCACTGTTCTGTTCTGTGGAAACCATCTATGGATTGGATTAAGAGCCAAGGAACTGAAGCCTCCTGCCAGGAGTCAACGAGTTCAGAAGGCCTCTAGACAGATACCATAGGAGTCTTTAAGAAAATGGATCAAAGGCAGTGGGGAGGGCAGATTTTTCCCTCTGCTAGAATTTCTGGATCACACGCATACACAACAGCCACTGGCCAAATGTTGCCCTTTCCCGCCAGTTGCACTGGAGCTGCTCCTTGCATTGCTGCTAGGAAGATGGAGTCCCGTTTCAGCAGTTGCTGTGTTCGCACACAAGGGCCTCTGCAGCTGCTGCTTATGCCCAAAATGGCGCCCGCCCTCTCTCAGCCAGTTGCTGTGTGCTGTTGTAGCAGGGATTGGGTGAGAGAAACTTGCTCCTTTTTTTTTCACTGTGCGAGTATCCTGTCCCCCTTAGGGCTCCACGCTGGACCCACACCATGTTCTCCCTCTCGCTATATCACCATAGGTTGCTGCAGTCTGAGCTCACCTCTGTCTCCAAAGCTCATGCTCTCTCCAGCTCTCTACTGCTGGAGTCGTGCATTGTGTCCATATTCCTGTTACACATCCACACTTCCCACACAGGTCCTTGGCATTCCTCTTCCTTCATAGAATTTCCACTGCAGTTTTCTAATTCTCCCCTAAGAATGCACCTCCTACACTTTTTTATTTTCCTTTTTAACTCTAGCCTGGCACAGTACGTTATTCCCTGTTCTGCCATCTCCTTACCTGCCACACAAAGTGCCATATATTTGCTATTTCACAAATATGTTCATCTACTAGTGCTGCTGTAACAAAATATCATAGCCTGGATGGATTCAATGACGGAAATTTATTTTCCTACCATTTTTGGTACTGGGAAGCCAAGATCAACATGTCAGAAGATTTGGTTTCTCCTGGTTGGCAAATGGCAAAGGGAGGGGAGGCTGGGCATTATTATTATCTGCAATTTTTCTAGTGACAAAGATTGTGCACCAGGGAAGTAAGTGATAAAAACTATGGAAGTTTGAAGTTGCCATGATGAAGGGAAGAGGGAATTGATCAGAGATATATAAGCATGTTTCTAAATAATACCAAGGACCTTTGGGGCTGGAGACCAAAACTTAGCAGTGGTTCCAGTCTAGAGGATGGATTGCTTCATCTTGGAGCTCTCATCAGTGCTGGATGTTATAACAAAGAAGGCAAATGCTTAGATAACCCAAGGCCAAGGGTCTCCAGAGTAGAAGTGATAGATACAGATCCGGTGAGGAAGTAGAGTGTTGGTGAGAAAGTAGCTGAAGCTGGTATGATGGTCAGCATAGAGAAACTTTGCACTCATTTTCAACCCTCTTCTCTTTTGTGTTTGTTTCTGTTAAAACTGAAATGCTAAGTATTCATGTAATATTGCTATTGTCAGCAAGCGATCTAGGACTTGCTCCCTCATTTCTCTATTCTAAGCCCAACTTATTCTTTCATTTCTCTATTCTCTTCAAGGTAGGAAACTAATTCTATTATGAAGGAATCTGTAGGACGTACAATTTAATCTTTAGACCTTATAAAATAGATGGCTAACATTTTTTTGTAATAGCATAGCCAAAATAAGAACTTAAATAATAATCTCATAACTAGATTCACTTCGCCATCAGCGAAGTATACAGTAAGTAGAAAAAACCTCCCTTTCAGACCAAAGGGAAAGAAAGTTTTAAAGTGAGAATATAATTTTCCTCATGGGCATTGTCTACCTTAGAAAAACTACTACAGAACATGCCTGTGACTATAGACTTGTAGTTCAGGCCACCGAAGATTAGAGATGGGACATGGGCACTCCCTTGACTTGCATCCTCTGGTCTGCTTTAACACAAACCAGGAGGAAAAGAAAGCTAGGCATCAGAAGCAATGGGTGGCAGGCCTATTAATGGCTGATCTGTACAGTGATCTGCCCTCAAGGAGACCCAACAGGCCAGTCTACTGCAGTGGCTTTCAATGTGGTAAGCTGGGCTTCAGCAGAAGTCAGCTTGTGAAGAGCCCTGGCAGCTCTGCCAAGAGTTGGATCACTGGAAATGGACCTGCCCTGGAGTCGAAGGATGCCCAGGTCAGAGCCACAGATCTTATTGGCTCTAAGCTGAAAAGCCCTTCACTCAGCCCAACTTCCAAAGTGACCACTGCAGCTGAGGGGACGGCCAAGCAGAGTCAGCAACATTGCAGGCAGAACTGTAAATTTCTTGTTAGAGATGCCACCTGCCTTTACCTGGCCAGCTCTCCTCCCAGCCCAGCCAAGTAATGAAAGCCAACAGAGTGCCTTCCCCTAGGAGGTTCACACCTCCCTTAGGATATACCCCATGTGAAGAGATAGATAGGTCTGGGCCTCTTAACTTACAAGGCCTAAAGCCCACCAGATTATTATCAAGCCCCTTCTGTCAGGTTCTATTTGCCTCTCAATCAGAAAACTTAATTGTAGCTTAGACAGCACCTTTCTTAGCTCCTCTAATAATGACTCTGTCCTTTGTTCTAGACCCTATCTAGCACACTTGGGCCTCATTCCTTTGTAATCATAACCTCTACTCTACCACCAATGGCTCTACTCCCAACCTGTGTGTACTGATGGTCCTCTTCCCCACTTAATGCTGTATAATTGTTCAAACCTGGTAAATGCCACTCTTAGGATCATTGGTTACTATCCTCACTCTGTCTTTTATGACTTTGTCTAAATATGATCAGAGTCGGTAAACTTGGAAGGCTTCCATAGCCTTGGCAACTCATGACGACAGCCTAGGGTGGTTACTGGCGCCATAAACTAGAGTGTCAATTTGTTGGGTCAACAACAGGAGCCACTGTGCACTTGCTCCTCATGTGGGATCTCTGTCCTTAATGTGCTGTACATTGTGATTTAATGCTATAACTAGTACTCAAACAGTATGTTTCACTTTGTGTTTCTATGTGGGTGCAAACTGTTGAAATCTTTATACTAAATTGATCTTCTGTATATAAAGAGAAAAAAAAAACTGAAATCCTAAATACCATATTTCCCAGTTTTCTTTTCATCTGGAGGAGCTATCTCAACATAGTTCTGGCCAATAAAAACTTGAGGCAGGCTTTTCTTTCCTAATAAAAAGGAGTAGATATGGGGAGTGTGAATCTTTTTCACTTCCTTGTGCATCCTATTGGAAACATGGAGCAATCCATCCTGGTGGTGCAGGACATGTCTGTTAAACACAAGACGAATGGCTTGAGAATCAAAGCAAACAAGCTAGGGGTGTTGGAGAAGAAAGTTTGAAAATTCCCAGCTCCGTTGTAACATTAAGGAATGTGTTATGGCTTGAATTGTGCCCTCTCCCAAAATCCTATGTTGAAGTCCAAATCCCTGTTATATCACAAAGTGAACTTTTTGGAAGATGGGGTCTTTACACAGGTAAGAAAGTTAAAAACCACTAAGGTGACTCCTGACCCAATGTGACTGGTGTGTTTATACAAAGGGGAAATTGATCAGACACACAAAGAGACACGGAGAATATCATGTAAAGATGAGGACAGAGGCAAGAGTGATGCTTCTAGAAGCCAAAGGAGCCAACAATTGCTTGAAAAGTACCAGCAACTAGAGGAAGGATATGGAACAGTTTTGCCTCAACAGTCTCAAACAAAACCAATTGTGTCAATCTTTTTATCTTGAACTCCCAGCCTCCAGAAATGGGAGACAACAAAGCCCTATTGTTGAAATCGCTCAGTCAGCAATACTTGGCTAACCAGGCTTAGCAGATGAACACAAAGCATCTAAAACTTTGAGTCATCTGCTGTCTCTGAATTTTCTGCTACATGACAAAAAAAGGCAATTGTTTCTTTTAACCAAACTACTGGTTGAATTTTCTGTTTCCTATAGTGGAAGGATATCCTAGAAGATCCAGAATTGTGCGGGGAGGAGACTAAATCATAAGCAGGGTGAAAACTGAGATGAAATGGTTGGGCCAAAGTGAGGTCAAATTAAGGTCAAAGACAGATGCAGTTGGAGCGCAGAGGTTAGAGTGAAATGTAATGTAGGGGGTACAGATATATGTAACAATATGATCATCTGTGGATCCAGAGTGCTGCGGTTTAGATGATAAATATTTAAGCTAAGGGTATCAGAGAACTTTGAGGCCACATTGGTATATTATCAAAAGACATGGTCCCTGTTGTCACTCATGATGTGAGTGATGTGAGAAGATGACATGGGAAGATTGAGCCCACAGAGAAAGATCAAGACTAAGCAGACTTGAATGCCACCAAGGAATATGGTACAATCATCAAACACAATCTTACGATTATGTCACTTTGATGATTATTATTCCCTCGAATGAGGGAAGGGTTTTACTCAAATAATGAAAAGTAACAGTTTAGAATGGGTTATGATATCTGATCATTATTAGAATTACATCACTAACTCCAGGCTCCTTGGTAGATGAGATATGGGAAATCAAGTTAATTCAACTCAAGAGAGCTATAAGCGAAAGAATGACCTTGAATCATGCCCTCATCTCAAAATGTCATTGCTTGAATTATGTAAATAACCAATGCCAAAGCAAATTTAAAAACCTTAATTACTAAGCAATCCTCAAATTTGAAAGGGGTTTGATAGATATTGAGTTCAATCTCATACCAGTTTAAAGGTACTAGTCCATAAATTTTCATTTTAAATTGGACATGTCATCTGGTTTTAGAGTTATCCTTGGTTATATGACTGCATGTGAGAGAACAGGGTGAGAAAAAGGAAAGTTGATGACATTTTGTTTCAAGTATGTTGACTCAGCAGATTATTTTTAAATATGCCCAATTTAAACTCCATTTCCCTTCAAATTCCAGTCCAAAAGGCCTCTTTGCAAAGAAAAGAATTCTATGACTATAAATATACACTGACAAATTGCATTCAGAGTGCCTTAGAAAATAGGTCAGAATATCAGACAGCCAGCATTCCACAATTTGCAAAAGATAGTAGTAAGTATATGTTTACTACACATCATTTCACTCTTAACGTTTTGATATCTTACCATCGCCCTTGAGAAGAGAGTGAAAGAAAAAAAATGCAGCTTCAAAATGAGGCTGAATGCTTTGATGTGCTCCTGGCCTTTCAGAAATCTACCAGACCTGGACTGCACTGGGAATAGCAGCTCTTTGCATTGGGAAAAATTCTTGACTTAGAACTAAGTGACTGCACAAAGTGCATTACTATCGTCCCTGCCTCTTCCTCCTGCATCGAAACAAGGAAAAAACCTTAAAAGAAATTGATCTGAAAAGTGCTCACTGCTGGGAGGTGAAGCTGCTCTGGGTTTGCCAATTTGTCACCCTGACATTTTTTGCCAGATGAACACCAGCTCCCTGGATTTTACAGAGCAAGGCTGAGTGTAACAGACCTCCCAAGCTCTTAGCTGGAGAGCTCATAAACTTGGATACACTTTTGGATTGGATTGTTTTAAGAATAAAAAAGAAGGTACTGATTAAGTACGTACCAATTATGTGGTGGAGAAGGCTACCACAGGTTATAAATGCTGGAGTTCTTTTAAGTGAGAAATGCTCTCAGAAATCACTAAACTTGAGAAACCTCTTTCACTCCCATGGAAGCATAAAGGGTTAATATGACAAGGCAAACATCTCTGTTTATAGACAGTAACCAGTCTCCACAAAAAAGTAAATTTTATTTTTAGAGTGTCAAAAAATTAAATTACCCTAGATGTGATATATTTTCAGAAATACATGGTTCTGAAATGAACTAAAGCAGCTGATAGTTGCAACACCTTATAACTTTCTATGCTTTTTTATACCTGAAATTGGCTTTCCAGTCCCAGTTTTTATTGCAAAGAGAAATATTTGCCTGTGCATTTCAAGATAATTCTATCAGTTTACTACTCTGGTTCTTCTGCTTGATTTCTCCCCAGTTCATGGTTTTCTTCTTCCCTTAATGTCAGGTGGTGTCTGGATCTGGGGAAAGCTGATGTAGCAACCAAGCCCCAGTTTGTGGGGAAGTGGGGTGCATTGAGTCTCTGCTCCTTCCTCTATGATGGTGACACTTGTTAAGATGGAAGGAAGACTTTATTCAAGACTAATGCAAAATAGGCTTGTCATACGGGAAAAAATCAAGTTCAACTCCACATACAACAAGGACAAGTGGGGACATCTAGTCAAGGAATAAAAGGAGGATCTCATTAGACAGAAAATTACTAAGACAAGACACGAAAGGAACAGGGATTCTAGCGAACATGATTTAACAGAATTCCTACTTCCTATAGGCCAAGGACTTAAAACATATCAAAAGTGGGAATTAGGTCTGATCAGACATCAAGAAAAATGAGATATTAAAGGTAGGGGTATGACTTAGCAGGGTTCCTTACCAAGACTGAGTGGATTAGGCAGGCCAAAGGCAGGACAGTGACAAGATCAAGGCCAACTCAAAAAGAGGCCTCCAAGGTGGATGACTGAAGTTTGGTTGAGAAGGGAGCTTTTTCAGTTTTTGTCAACTTTACTAAGACACAGTACATCCTGCCTGGCCTTGGGTCAGTATCACTGTCCTCCCCACAGGTGCTGCTGAAGCCTTCAGCCCATAGCTTCTTCTACTTTGCAGTCCACTCATTTTATGACCTTCTAGTTCCAGCCCTGAGGACTTCCCTAGTGAACCACTTCTGCATATCCCATAGGGGCACCAGGACTCCGCTCTGCATTTGCGCAACACATTGGGGTACACAGGACCCTGGAGGGATGCCTTCATTATCAACCACCCAGCTGCCATTACTCTACCGCATGAAAGCCTTGAAATTTTCAAGACCAGCATTCTCTTTGCCTGTATTTTGGAATACTAGAAGTTGCCTTTTTTGTTCAAAAATGTCCCATAATTAGCCAGGGGATTCCACTCCTCTGGACTAATCATAAAAAAAAAAGCAATCACCCTATATCTGCCAAGCTTTGCCTCAGATTTATAGAGAATAACTGGGAAAAGCTCATCATGCCATTGAAAAAGAAGAAAGAAAGAAGAGAGCAAATGTTTTCTTCTCTTCTGGAAATATTTTCAATTGGCAAAATCACCATAGGGCTGGTAGACAGTTCATATATATTACATTGCTCTATATATTCATTTTTTCTACCTTTTTGTGAAACCAATGTTACTTATTCTGAAAATAGGGAGAGATTTTCTGAACATAACATTCTGTATGCATAATTTCAGCATATCATCTGAAAGGACAGGCAGAACACTGAAGTAGAGAGAGCATTTGTCAAGACATCAAGAGATCCAGGTTTTGTCTTAGTTCTGTCACGAACTAGCTGGATGCTCTTGGCCAAAGTATTGTACCTCTCTCAACTGTGGTTGCTCCATCTGCCAAATGATAGAGATCTGAGCATGGAAATTTCTTTCTCATTGTAATATTTCATGACTGTTAATGGGAGCTGGGCTTCTAGCTTGAGTGGGTGGACATGTCTGTGCATGTTTGACCAACCACTGTGACAGTCAGCCCACTGCACATTACACAAGGGCCCAGCTGCTTCTTGAAATAACTCATCCCTGAAGACGAGCAAGCCAGACCCTACAAAGCCTAGATTCACAGAAAAGTCAGATGATTAGTTTGAATGCATAACAGTGTTGATTATTATTATTTGCCTCCTTATCCATGTCTAAATTCAGAGAATAAAATAACTAATTGGTCAATAAAAATTGAAGGACAGAGTCCAGTGAAGCACTCTAAAAAATATGGAGTCAAAATTGTGTTTTGTGACTCTTTCAACAAACTGACACAAATAGAGAAGAAATTTCTCCACTTTCCTCCAGAAACAGTGGAATGCCAGCACTGAGAAGCCTCCAGTGCTTCGGCATTGTTGGTTGGTAAAGGTAAAGCTGCAAGCAGAAATTTGGGTGCCACCTGAGCAGGTAAGACAATTAATGTTCAATAAATGGTCCCCAGAACTTGGCACTGCCTAGCCTAACCACCTAAGTCCATGGGTTCTTAAATTATGTCCCCTAAGACTACCAATAATCTCTTAAAGAATTTGCTAGAAGCTGGAGGTGCTCAATGAGCTCGGACATGGTCCACAAATGTTGCTTTTGATGGCATAACACACTTTTCTTCAGGAAACCATCCCTCTCTCACTTTCATTCTTTCTAATTTGGACACAGCTCTCTGGTTCCCTAGCTTCATGGGGGCACAAGTCCTAAATTTGTGGATGAGATATGATTACCAATAAGAAAGCTTAGAATCAAAGAAAACTACATTAAATTTCAAAAAAAAATTCATACAGAAATCTGGTTGTGGTTCATTAATTGTGACAAATATGCCAACATGAAATAATAATAAGGGAAGCAGATGAAGGGTATATGGGAATTCTTTGTATTACTACCTCATTTTTTTCTTTTGTAAATTTAATTATTCTGAAATAAAATCTTAAAAAACTAAAAGACAAAAATAGGAATTAAATAAATATGTATAAATGTTTTTTTAGGGTTTGACACATGGTACATGCTGATTAAATAGTATTGATTATTATTTTTTCTTACAGTGAATAATCTGCTTACAATAAAGATGAAGTACTGGCTTTATTCTTATTTGCATGTGTACCTGTGTTCTTGGGTCTGTGCATTTTGTTTCAGGCTGAAAGGATTGGGTCTCAGTCATTCTGTGCTAAAATATTCCTGATATCCTTTAGCAAACTTGCCACTACTGGATCCAGAAAACCTCCAGATACAGTAGTTTTTGTGACAGTGATACCAGGATACTGCTCTGAATGTATTCAATTGGTGTGAACTTTGCTTCCCCACTACATTTTTTGTCAACCATTCTACCTTTAGGAGACAGTGTATTTCTGTTTTTAAATGAATCCACTGTGATGTAAGGGAAATTTCTTCAGGAATCAGAACAAGGATGGGAATGGATGTAGGGAAAATCCTGTCTTGTCCCAGTCCAGTGGTATAGGTGACATGGAGAATGAACAGAGAAGGAGAGGAATCAGGAGTCAGTTTTGCAGGCTTTGCAGAAACCCATCCCAGGCAGGAAACCTGACTGAGAAAGAGTATGACTTAATCGGAAAAGTCAGAGTTAAAGTACCTTGTGCCATGTTGTCTTTGTAGTTCTGGAGGAGACAAAGTATAGTGTGTCCACATGACAATAGTAACATGATACCAACAGAGTAAAAATGTTAGCAAAGCATATTTAAAGGGATAAGGAAGATGTGTAAGCCAGCACACCAAACTCTTTGGTTGTCATATAGCAGAAAGGACTAAGACAGAACTCAGCAGCCTAGCTGCACAGCATAACCTCAGAACCATTACTGAAACAAGGTACAACTCCCTCTGCCCCAATCTCTCATTCAAGAAACCCAGATTCACTCCACTGCCTAAAGGGTCCATCCACCAAAGCTGCCGTTTGCAGAAGGTCAATAAGCCACACAGACTAACTCCTTACTCAGTACCTCCATTGAGACATGGGACACAGGGCAGTAAGTCTTCCTGGGCTGTCATGGGAATCTCTTGTATGCACCTCATCAATGGGAAAACTAAGGAAATGACCATGTGGGAAGAAATGTAAAGACATAGGAGATCTCTTAAAAATGAGCAATGCAACTTTTAAAGTTTATGGTAAAATTTAGGAACATACCTCTAAGTGTTAGATTTCCTTCCTTTTGGTTCATAATAAAGACAATCTCCTTGCACACCTGAATGATAAATAAGGAAAATTTGTGAGTGAGTCCATATCACATTCTCTAGGAAAAATGAATTGAGATTTGCTTAATCAAAAATCCTACTACAGGGGCCAACACTGTGGTGCAGAAAGGCTAAGCTGCCACCTGCAGAGCCACCATCCCATGTGGGTGCCAGTTTGAGTCCTAGCTGCTGCATTTCTGACCCAACTTCCTGCTAATGTGCCTGGGGAAGCAGCAGAAGATGGTCCAAGTCCTTGGGCCCCTGAACCCACGTGGAAGACCCGGAAAACACTCCTGGCTCCTGGCTTTGGTCTGGTCCAGTCCTGGCTTTTGTGCCCATTTGGGGAGTGAACTAGTGGATGGAAGACATTCTCTCCTTCCTCTCTCTCTCTCTCTCTCTCTCTCTCTCTCTCTCTCTCTCATCTCTCTTTCTCTCTCTCCCTCTCTCTCTCTCTCTCTCATCTCTCTTTCTCTCTCTTCCTCTCTCTCTCTCTCTCTCTCTCTCTCTCTAACTCAGCCTTTCTTTTTTTAAAGTTTTATTTATTTATTTGAAAGAGTTTCAGAGAGAGGAGAGGCAGAGAGAGAGAAAGAGGTCTTCCATCTGCTGGTGCACTCCCCAGTTGGCCGCAACAGCTGGAGCTGTGCTGACCTGAAGCCACGAGCCAGGAGCCTCTTCCAGGTCTCCCTCGCAGGTGAAGGGGCCCAAGGACCTGGGCCATCTTCCACTGCTTTCCCAGGTCATAGCAGAGAGCTGGATCGGAAGAGGAGCAACTGGGACTAGAACCAGGGCCCATGTGGGATGCTGGCGCTTCAGACCAGGGCTTTGTGTAAAATGTGAGCCATAACATTGGAGATTGAAAACAGAAGGAGGGAGAAATGTAGGGAGATTGAGGAAGGACCAAATGACAAAGCAACCTCTATATAACCTCTACATAAGGGAAACAATGGAGCAAAATGTCCAGCTCCTAGTAGTAGAGATGGCCCAAGAGATTCTAAAAAGAGTGTAGGCTGGTGCCATGGCTCAATAGGCTAATCCTCCACCTGCGGTGCCAGCACACAGGGTTCAAGTCCCAGCCGGGGCACCGGATTCTGTCCTAGTTGCCCCTCTTCCAGGCCAGCTCTCTGCTATGACCCAGGAGTGCAGTGGAGGATGGCCCAGGTCCTTGGGCCCTGCACCCGCATGGGAGAGCAGGAGAAGCACCTGGCTCCTGGCTTCAGATCAGCGCGATGTACCGGCCACAGCGTGCCGGCCGTGCCAGCCATTTGAGGGTGAATCAACGGCAAAAAGGAAGACCTTTCTCTCTGTCTCTCTCTCATTGTCCACTCTGCCTGTCAAAAAAAAATTTAAAAAAAAAAGAAGAGTGTAGATATCATTCACATGGAATTATTCTCTGTGTGATCTTTTGTCATCACATCATCTCCAAAACTTTATAAATATAAACCACATGCACCTTATATTTTGAAGGAAATCGAGGAAGGAGGACAGAATTCCACATCTGGGCCTATGAAAGACATAGAAAACAAAATGGTCGTGAGAGATGAGGTGCAAGAAAAATCAAGTTATTGGAGTAACCAGGAAATTGGAATACGGTGAACATGAGACTGGAAGTCCATGCACTCTAAAGCAACAACAGCAATAACAATAAAACCTTGCCAAAGACAAAGCGTTTCCTCCGAGATGCACAAGAAGTGCATTTGAACATTGTTTCTTAAATATCCAAGGAAGAAGATCCGAGATTCCATCTGGAAGTCACACACTGGTCTCCACTAGCGGACCTTGAGTTCCTCATGACTAGAGTGAGGCCCTCAAGGGAAGGACATATATCTTAACATCTTTGCATCCAGGCTGCTTAGCAGAGTAAACGACAGGTAGTAATAACTGTTAAATAAATGAGTAAAAATTTGTGGATTTAAGAAACTCTATTTTATTCTAACAAGAAGCCCAGATAGCTTCTTGGTGGTATGAGAAAGTTTCAAAAATGCAAGGAGAAATGTAGAAGCAGGAGAGCAAATCTTAAATTTCACCTTCAAAGACCAGTAGCAGGACAGAGACTCATATATTTATGTCATGTTCTGCACTCAGAAAGTATTAATAATGAAACTGGGAGTCTAACACTGCAGTTATTAAGGAGAAAAAGGTAAAATACAGTGGGAAACGAAGTTCTTTTTAAAGACTATAAGAGTGTGCACAGGTTATAGAAAAAGAAATAATGACCAAATTGAAAAGCATAACCTTGTCAGTGCAGGGTCACTTAAGTAATTAATTCTTACATCACCTCTGTAGGTAACAACATGTCTGCAAAGAGGAACCCAGGGAAGGGAGAGGGGAAGCAGATTAAGCCAGGCTGTAACATTCTACAAGTCCAAGGTGATACCCAGATCTCCAACACTGGCAATGAGGAAATCAAGACCACAAAGAAAAGACTATTTTCTTAAAAAAAAAAAAAAGATTTATTTATCTATTTGAAAGTCAGAGTTACACAGAGAGTGAAGGAGAGGCAGAGGCAGAGAGAGAGAGAGAGAGAGAGAGAGAGAGAGGTCTGTCATCCGCTGGTTCACTCCCCAATTGGCCACAATTGCGCCAATCTGAAGCCAGGAGCCAGGAGCTTCTTCCAGGTCTCCCACATGGGTGCAGGGGCCCAAGGGCTTGGACAATCTTCTACTGCAAGGAAAGACCATTTTTAAAGCTCGGAAAAGGGGTTGAACATGTGGCCTGATGGCTAAGATCAGAGTACCTAAGTCTGACTACCTGGCTTCAGGTTCTGACTTCAGCTTTCCGCTAACACAGATCCGCAGGGGCTACAGTAACAGCTCTAAGTATTCGGGTACCTGTCTCCCACACAGGAGACCTGGACTGAGCTTCCAGCTTCCAGCTTTGACCTTGGCCTAGCCCTGGCCAGTGCAGGCATTTGAGGAATGAATCATCAGATAGGAGTTCTCTCTTTCCCTCTTTCAAATAATTTTTTAAAAAATGTTAAAAATAAATAAAGAAGATTCTCTACCAGCCTTCCTGAAATTATAAAAACCTGTTGACATTTTATTTCACTACCTACCTCTCTACTATAAGAAATTCATTTGGCATACATTTGCTATTTTTTTTAAAAGATTTGTCTATTTATTTGAAAGTCAGAGTTACACAGAAAGAAGGAGATTCAGAGAGAGAGAGAGAGAGGTCTTTCAACCGCTGGTTTACTCTCCAACGGACTGCAATGGCCAGAGCTGCACCAGTCCAAAGCCAGGAGCCAGGAGCTTCTTCCTGGTCTCCCACGTAGGTGCAGGGGCCCAAGGATTTGTACCATCCTCTACTGCTTTCCCAGGCCATAGCAGAGAGCTGAATCAGAAATGGAGGCGCTAGACTCGAACTGGTGCCCATATGGGATACCGGCACTGCAGGCGGCAGCTTTACCTGCTACGCCACAGCGCCAGCCTCTTGCTGTTGTTTTTAATATTAGCCTTCAGAAATTTTCAGAAGCATTCTAGAAAGTCAAGAATCATTATACTAGTAGTAAATTTTGATTTAAAAATAATACATTTCATACACCTAAGTTTTTTCAAAAAAATACATATATATATATATAAATATATAGTTCTGATGGAATTCAAAGTAATAAGCCTGAATTCAAAAAATTAGATTTACAGGCCACATTTATAACAGTAAAGCACTCTTCCAGACTAACGCAGAAAAACGAAGATTATGAAAAAGGTTTTTCTTCCCCTATAGAATCAGAGAAAGAAGAGCAAATTCCAGATGATAGAAAATATTGTCCACAAGATAGGGCTGGGGCATCAGGTGCACATTCAGCCACAAACTCAATTCACATACACATGTAACTTCAGGGCCAGCTTTTTTTACATAATAGGAAGAAAGATTAAATTTAAAAGTCAGTAAGGATTTTTTTTTTTTAGGAGTTGACATAGCATACACAATATATAAAAGCCTACCGTAAAGACTAGCTTATTATTATACCAAAATAAGTATTCAAATACATGTATTTAATGGGAATTACAAAAATCTTTATTCTACTCTCCTGAAAAAAATCAACAATGTTCCCACTTCTCATTTTTGAAAAAGGATTTACAATACTTGACACCAGATGATTTTTGCAAAGTGCTTTTAGAATCTGGGTAAGAAGATTGCTCATGGACACAAAGCACTGAGCATTTTTTCGCTTTCTTTTCTTAGTGCAAAAAAATAAAGATTCCATCCAGCCCATCACGTCATTTTATAAAGCCCAACAAATCAATGCTTTTCCTCCCCTTTGTATGCTCCAGAAGATTTCCAGGCAATTTTTCAGAAGCTGCTTGTCCTTCAGCTTAACAAGAGAACCTTCCTCCCTACCCAACTCATATCTGAGACTGATTTTATAATTTTACTGACTTTATGTCCATTGTCATAAATATCCTAAAACAAAGCTAAGCCACTGATTGGAACCTGTAGAAATAAACAAAGCCTGCTGAAATGAGAACAGACCCTTTACCCAGTGTTTGCCACTTCAAGGAATTCAGACTCCATAACTTACATGAAGCAGGGATTCAAAGATAGGCAAGGAAGTAGAAAAGCTGATAATTTAAAAAAGCAGGGCGGCACTGTGGCATAGCAGGTAAACCGCTGTCTGCAGTGCCAGCATCCCATGTGTGTGGGTGTCAGTCCAGCTCTCTGCTATGGCCTGGGAAAGCAGTAAAAGATGGCCCAGTTCCTTGGGCCCCTGCACCCGTGTGGAAGACCAAGAAGAGGCTCCTAGCTCTTGACTTCAGATTGGCTCAGTTCCAACTGTTGAGGCCATCTGAGGAATGAACCAGCAGATGGAAGACCTCTCTCTCTGTGTCTCTATGCCTCTCCTTCTCTCTCTGTGTAACATTGACTTCCAAATAAATAAATAGATCTTTTAAAAAAGGAAGGCTTTAAGGCCGGCGCCGTGGCTTAACAGGCTAATCCTCTGCCTTGTGGCGCCGGGTTCTAGTCCCGGTTGGGGCGCCGGATTCTGTCCTAGTTGCCCCTCTTCCAGGCCAGCTCTCTGCTATGGCCCGGGAAGGCAGTAGAGGATGGCCCAAGTCCTTGGGCCCTGCACCTGCATGGGGGACCAGGAGAAGCTCCTGGCTTCGGATCGGCGCGATGTGCCGGCCGCAGCGGCCATTGGAGGGTGAACCAACGGCAAAAAGGAAGACCTTTCTCTCTGTCTCTCTCTCTCTCTCACTATCCACTCTGCCTGTCAAAAAGAAAAAAAAAAAAAAAAGAAAGGCTTTTTTCTCTAATCTGATTGAAGATTGTTGGCACTGGAAGCTGGAGAAGGGATAACTAAAACCAGAACATTGCTTGTAATTAGTTTGAGGAACATATTTGGTTTACTCTGGTTCATCCTAAAGTGGAGGCCTAGGCCAAAAAAAAAAAAAAAAAGTAGCTGGTAGTGACTGACCCTGCCCTGACTATTGTGGAGAAATTGCTTTGGAGGTTTTAGAGGTTACAGGTCAGGGCCTGTATGGTTTGCTCACCAACTGTTTGTACAATACATTCAGTTTTTCAGGCCCCATTATTGGTTAGTCTCTCACTTCTGAGAAACCACTTCATAGAAGGCTAAGATCTAAATCTTCATTTCATAGGGCTCATCTCCCCACCTCCATAGTCAAGCAAGATCGCCTTGACATTTTTGCTAGATCATTATGGCAACCTGATGAGAGAGCAGCCATTCTGGGCCAAATGCAATGGACCGATGTAATGACCACTATGACAGAAAGAGGAACAATGATTAATTCCTAAAGGAAGCATGAAATCAGGAAGTCCAGTTGCCAAACCCAAGCCAAGAACAAATGAAATTAACCATGAAGATCAACCTTAAAGAATCAAGTAGCTTTTTCATTATAGTGATGTATATAACCTGTAATACCTTGGCTGTTTCATTTATATAAGTAGAGCGAGAAGTAGCAGTGGCACAGATGTGACCATGACTAGCCAAGAAGAAACCTAGGGCAATGTGATTGTCCATCACTACTCGTGCCAATGAATTGGGACTGATCTGCTTTCCATCTAAAGCACAGGTGATGTCATTAATAACTTCTGCCAAATTAGTGATAAGTTTCATGCATTATTTTTTATGTGTATGATTCCCACAAGTGGGAACACTACTTTAATTGTTTGCATAAATAACGAGTCAGTAATTTCCCAGGTAGAATACCAAATAATCAAAGGTGGCATTGTGTTGGAGCTTGTGTCTGAATCAGAATTTCCCAGGCTTAGTGATTTGTGGAATTAGAGCCTCTTTGTACAGACAAGTCTCAGAATACTATTCATAAAAGTGTATGAAGTATTGATTTGAAGCAAACAGGATGAGACATCCTCAGCATAAAAGAGGTATTATCCAGTAGAGGAACCTGGAGAGCCAGGAAAAAAAGAGTCATTCGTGGCACAAGGTCAAAATCAAGGTCTTACAGTAGTTGTGTTACATATATGTGTCTCTATTAGTCTCATAGGTGATAAACGTTTGATCCACCACAAGATGAAGGCTACCAAATCAAAATTTAGAATATATTAGCATCATATCAGTGGAAGAGATGGAGGTGGCAAATTCACAGATATAGTTGGTGAAGGTCATTTGCCCAAGCAGATGCAGGTGGAAACACCTTCAGCCATAATTTCCTATGAACTCATTTAATGAAACCAGAATTTACCTCAAAGGTTTTATCATGGGTTCCATGATAGATATAATGTCCAGGAATAAAAATACTGAGGTCAGTTGCTATATCCAGTGATAATCTAATAAAGGCATTAGAAAGGTTATATTCTGACATGATGGCTGTCATAAAAAGGAGAAAGAGAAAGCAGCATTAGGGACAGATTACGATCAGGGATTTATAGAAAATGAGAGAATTATTTTAAGCAAGCAGTGGAAAGCAGAAGAAATACTATATGGTTCTGATTCATCTTGAGGGGCACCTGCTCCCTACCTGGCTTATCCTTTTTTTTTTTTTCCATTTTCAATTATCTTTATATACAGAAGATTGATTTAGTATATATTAAGTAAAGATTTCATCAGTTTGTACCCACACAGAAACACAAAGTGTAGAATACGATTTCAGTACTAGTTATAGCATTAGTTCACATTGGACCCTAATTTAAGGACAGATCCCACATGAGAAGTAAGTACACAGTGACTCCTGTTGTTGACTTAACAATTTGACACTCTTATTTATGGCGTCAGTAATCTCCCTAGGCTCTAGTCATGAGTTTCCAAGGCTATGGAGGCCTTTTGAGTTCGCCGACTCCGATCTTATTCTGACAGGGTCATAGTCAAAGTGGAAGTTCTCTCCTCCCTTCAGAGAAAAGTACCTCCTTCTCTGATGGCCTGGTTCTTTCCACTGGGATCTCACTCACAGAGATCTTTCATTTAGGTCGTCTTCTTCTTCTTTTTTTTGTTTTGCCACAGTGTCTTGGCTTTCCATGCCTAAAATACTCTCATGGGCTCTTCAGCCAGATCTGAATGCCTTGAGGGCTGATTCTGAGGCCAGAGTGCTGTTTAGGACATCTGCCATTCTATGAGTCTGCTGTGTATCCCGCTTCCCATGTTGGATCTTTCTCTCCCTTTTTGATTCTATCAGTTAATGTTAGCAGAAACTAGTCTTGTTTGTGTGATTCCTTTGACTCTTAGACCTATCAGTGTGATCATTTGTGAACTAAAATTGATCACTTGGACTAGTGAGATGGCATTGTTGCATGCCACCCTGATGGGATTGTATTGGAATCCCCTGGCACATTTCTAACTCCACCATTTGGGTCAAGTCCAATTGAGCATCTCCCAAATTGTACATCTCCTCCGTCTCTTATTCCCACTCTTATATTTAACAGGGATCACTTTTCAGTTAAGCTTTAAACACCTACGAATAATTGTGTGTTAATTACAGAGTTCAACCAATAGTACTAGAACAAAACAGTGAAAAAATACTAAAATGGATGAAGTATTACATTGTACATCAGCAGTCAGCACAAGAGCTGACCAAGTCACTGTTCCTCATAGTGTCCATTTCACTTCAACAGGTTTCCCCTTTGGAGCTCAGTTAGTTGTCGCCAATCAGGGAGAATATATGATATTTGTCCCTTTGGGACTGGCTTAATTCACTCAGCATGATGTTTTCCAGATTCCTCCATCTTGTTGCAAATGATCGGGTTTCATTGTTTCTTACTGCTGTATAGTATTCTATAGAGTACATGCCCCATAATTTCTTTACGCAGTCTACTGTTGATGGGCATTTGGGTTGATTCCAGGTCTTAGCTATTGTAAACTGAGCTGCAATAAACATTAAGGTGCAGACGGCTTTTTTGTTTGCCAATTTAATTTCCTTTGGGTAAATTCCAAGGAGTGGGATGGCTGGGTTGTATGGTAGGGTTATATTCAGGTTTCTGAGGAATCTCCAGACTGACTTCCATAGTGGCTTAACCAGTTTGCATTCCCACCAACAGTGGGTTAGTGTCCCTTTTCCCCCACATCCTCTCCAGCATCTATTGTGGGTAGATTTCTGAATGTGCGCCATTCTCACCGGGGTGAGGTGGAACCTCATTGTGGTTTTGATTTGCATTTCCCTGATTGCTAGTGATCTTGAACATTTTTTCATGTGTCTGTTGGCCATTTGGATTTCCTCTTTTGAAAAATGTCTATTGAGGTCCTTGGCCCATCTCTTAAGTGGGTTGTTTGTTTTGATGTTGTTGAGTTTCTTGAGTTCTTTATAGATTCTGGTTATCAACCCTTTATCTGTAGCATAGTTTGCAAATATTTTTTCCCATTCTGTCGGTTGCCTCTTCACTCTCCTGACTGTTTCTTTTGCAGTACAGAAACTTCTCAGTTTGATGCAATCCCAATAGTTAATTTTGGTTAACTATTATTAATAGTTAATAGTTAATTGACTGCCTGAGCCTGCCAGGTCTTTTGTAGGAAGTCTTTGCCGGTCCCAATATCTTGCAGGGTTTCTCCAATGCTCTCTAATAATTTGATGGTTTTGGGTCATAGATTTAAGTCTTTAATCCATGTTGAGTGAATTTTTGTGTAAGGTGAAAGGTAGGGGTCTTGCTTCATGATTCTGCACGTGGAAATCCAATTTTCCCAGCACCATTTATTGAATAGACTGTCCTTACTCCAGGGATTGGTTTTGGATCCTTGATCAAATATGAGTTGGCTGTAGAAGTTTTGATTGATTTCTGGTGTTTCTATTCTGTTCCATTGGTCTATCCATCTGTTTCTGTACCAGTACCATGCTGTTTTGATAACTACTGCCCTGTAGTATGTCCTGAAATCTGGTATTGTGATGCCTCCGGCCTTGTTTTTACTGTACAAGATTGCTTTAGCAATTCGAGGTTTCCTGTGCCTCCATATGAATTTCAGCATCATTTTTTCCAGATCTGAGAAGAATGGATTTGGTATTTTGATTGGTATTGCATTGAATCTGTAAATTGCTTTTGGGAGAATGGACATTTTGATGATATTGATTCTTCCAATCCATGAGCATGGAAGATTTTTCCATTTTTTGGTATCCTCTTCTATTTCTTTCTTTAAGGTTTTGTAATTTTCATCGTAGAGATCTTTAACATCCTTGGTTAAGTTTATTCCAAGGTATTTGATTGTTTTTGTAGCTATTGTGAATGGAATTGATCTTAGCAGTTCTTCCTCAGCCGTGGCATTGCTTGTGTATACAAAGGCTGTTGATTTTTGTGCATTGATTTTATATCCTGCTACTTTGCCAAAGTCTTCTATGAGTTCCTATAGTCTCTTAGTAGAGTTCTTTGGATCCCCTAAATAAAGAATCATATCATCTGCGAAGAGGGATAGTTTGAGTTCGTCCTTCCCGATTTGTATCCCTTTAATTTCTTTTTCTTGCCTAATAGCTCTGGCCAAAACTTCCAGAACTATATTGAATAGCAGTGGTGAGAGTGGGCATCCCTGTCTGGTACCAGATCTCAGTGGAAATGCTTCCAATTTTTCCCCATTCAATAGGATGCTGGCCGTGGGTTTTTCATATATTGCTTTGATTGTATTGAGGAATGTTCCTTCTATACCCAGTTTGCTTAGAGTTTTCATCATGAAAGGGTGTTGTATTTTATCAAATGCTTTCTCTGCGTCTATTGAGAGAATCATATGGTTTTTCTTCTGCAGTTTGTTAATGTGGTGTATCACATTGATTGTTTTGCGAACATTGAACGATCCCTGCATACCAGGGGTAAATCCCACTTGGTCTGGGTGGATGATCTTTCTGATGTGTTGTTGTATTCTATTGGTGAGAATTTTATTGAGGATTTTTGCATCTATGTTCATCAGGGATATTGGTCTGTAATTCTCTTTCAATGCTGCATCTTTCTCTGGCTTAGGGATTAAGGTGATGGTGGCTTCATGGAAAGAATTTGGGTGGATTCCATCTTTTTCAATTGTTCTGAATAGTTTGAGAAGAAATGGAATTAATTCTTCTTTAAATGTCTGGTAGAATTCAGTGAATCCATCTGGCCCTGGGCTTTTCTTTGTTGGGAGGGCCTTTATTACTGTTTCAATTTCTGTCTCAGTTATGGGCCTATTTAGGTTTTCTATGTCTTCCTGGTTCAATTTAGGTAGATTGCATGTGTCCAGGAATCTGTCCATTTCTGATAGATTTCCCTGTTTGTTGGCATACAACTCTTTGTAATAATTTCTGATGATTCTTTTTATTTCTGTGGTGTCTGTTGTTACATTTCCTTTTTCATCTGATTTTATTGATTTGGGTCTTTTCTCTTCTTTTTTTAGTTAGTTGAGCCAATGGTGTGTCAATTTTATTTATTTTTTCAAAAAACCAGCTCTTCACTTGGCTGATTTTTTGCAATGTTTTTTTGGATTCAATCCTGTTGATTTCTTCTCTGATTTTAATTATTTCTCTTCTCCTACTAGCTTTGGGTCTGGTTTGCTGCAGTTTTTCTAGATCCTTGAGATGCGCTGAAAGCTCATCTGTTTGGTGCCTTTCCAATTTCTTGATATAGGCACCTATTGATATAAACTTTCCTCTCAACACTGCTTTTGCTGTATCCCATAAGTTTTGATATGTTGTGTTGTTATCCTCATTTACTTCCATAAAATTTTTGATTTCTCTTTTGATTTCTTCTATGACCCATTGTTCATTCAGGAGCATGTTGTTCAGTCTCCATGTGTTTGTATACTTTCTAGGGATTCCTGAGTTGCTAATTTCCACCTTCATTCCACTTGGTCTGAGAAGCTGCATGGTATGATTCTAATTCTTTTAAATTTGCTGAGACTTGCTTTATGGCCTAGTATGTGGTCAATCCTAGAGAAGGTTCCATGCACTGCTGAGAAGAATGTAAAATCTTTAGATGTAGGATTGAAAGTTCTGTAGATACCTGTCAGATCCATTTGGGCAATAGTTTCGATTAAATCTGCTGTTTCTTTGTTAATCTTCTGTCCGGATGATCTGTCTATTTCTGAGAGTGGAGTATTGAAGTCTCCCAGTACTATTGTATTGGGGTCTAAGTCTCCCTTTAAGTCCCTTAACATATCTTTTAAATAAACCGGTGCCCTGTAATTAGGCACGTATACATTTATAATAGTTACATCTTCCTGTTGAATTGAACCCTTAATCATTATATAGTGCCCCCTTTGTCTCTCTTAACAGATTTTGTGTTAAAGTTTATTTTGTCTGATATTAATATGGCTACACCTGCTTTTCTTTGGTTTCTGTTGTTGTGGAATATCTTTTTCCAACCTTTCACTTTCAGTCTGTATGCTTCTATGTTGGAAAGATGTGTTTCTTGTAGGCAGCAAATAGATGGGTTTTGTTCCTTAATCCACTCAGCCAGTCTTTGCCTTTTAAATTTAGTTTTCAATCCATTAATGTTCAATGTGATTATCGATAGGTAGTAACTTTGCCCTGCCATTGTCCCAAAGATATTTTCTAGTATATGCTTTGAGTTTTCTATGATCTTTTACTGGTAGGTTTTCTTCCTTTACCTTCTTTCATATAGATGACCATGTTTCTGTGTTTCTGTGTGTAACACATCTTTTAGCATCTTTTGCAGGGTCGGACGAGTGGTAACAAATTCTTTCAATTTCTGTTTGCTGTGAAAGGTCTTAATTTCACCATCATTCACAAATGAGAGCTTTGCAGGATATAATATTCTGGGCTGGCAGTTTTTCTCTCTTAGCACCTGGGCTATGTCTCGCCATTCCCTCCTAGCCTGTAGGGTTTCTGATGAGAAGTCTGCTGTAAGTCTAATTGGGGATCCTCTGAGAGTAATCTGGCGTTTCTCTCTTGCACATTTTAGAATCTTTTCTTTATATTTCACTGAGGTGAGTTTGATTACAACGTGTCGTGGTGAGGGTCTCTTTTGGTCATGTTTACGAGGGGTTCTGTGAGCTTCCTGTACTTGGATGTCTCTGTTCTTCTCCAAACCCAGAAAGTTCTCTGCTAGTATCTTGCTAAAAAGGCCTTCTAATCCTTTCTCTCTCTCCATGCCTTCAGGAATTCCTAGAACTCGTATGTTGGGTTTTTTAATAGTATCCTGTAGATTCCCAACAATATTTTTTAGATTTCTAATTTCCTCTTCTTTTCTTTGGTTTGACTGTATGCTTTCCTGTGCTCTGTCTTCTAAGTCTGATATTCTCTCTTCTGTTTCACTGACTCTGTTTTTAAGGCTCTCTAATGTGTTTGTCATTTGATCTATTGAGTTCTTCATTTCATTTTGATTTCTCTTCACTATCACACTTTCCTGTTCTACTAGTTTCTGCGTTTCATTTTGGTTCCTCCTTAAGATTTCATTTTCACGAGAGAGATTTTCTATCCTGTCCAATAAGGATTTCTGTAGTTCAAGAATTTGCTTTTGAAAACTTCTAAATGTTTTTATCATAAATTTTTTGAAATCCGTATCTTGCATTTCTTCTATCTCATCATCTTCATAATCTTGGCCTGGGGTGTTTTGTTCATTTGGGGGCATCATAATGTGTTCGTTGATCTTGTTCCCATGGTTTCTGTGTTTATTGCTTGGCATTTTGGAGGAATTCTTTGAATTATTTCCTTACAGTGGTTTTTTTTTTTTTTTCTTGTTATACTATGACTATGTAAGTGGGCTGTCTGCTATTGGAGTAGCCTTGGTGGCCTGAGATGTGTGAGGGCAGAGAGCTCTGCTTAGTTCTTCAGGGTTAGGCATTGTAGATCTCTCTCTCTCTCTCTCTCTCTTTATTTATTTATTCCTTTATTTTCAGGAGGGAAGTAATACCACACAGCTGAGCAGAATTGATGGTAGTTAGTTTCCAATCTCTGGCTTCTGTGGGTGTAGGAATCGTCTGCTTTTTTTTTTTTTTTCCCCACAGATCACCCAAAGTATCTGTGCTGTGCTCAGTGTGGGTTCGTTTCTCCTTCAGTTTCCCACCGGGTTGCTAAGGTTACCGAATTGTAGCGTCTCTGGAGAGTAGTCACATGACCTCCATGAGCACTCTCACCCCATCGTCTCTCTATTTTTTTCCCCCCACCTCAGTTCATTAGTTATGCCCTTTTATTAAATCCTAACCTCCTGGTATTTCACCTCCCCCTCCCCCCCAGTGTCAGGATTTTCTGTTTGACTTAGTTTGAGCTCAGCTCTGAGTTCACGTGCGCGGCCCTGTTGTGCACAGCTCTGACGTCATGCACAGCCCTGAGGGCGCGCACCTTTTACTTATATCGAGAATGGCGCCTGCTCTTTGTCTCTTGCACACCTTTGCTAGGTGGGCGGAGAGAGAAACTCGTCCGTACTGGCCCCACCCCCCACCCCTATTTCTTTTTCTTCTCTCCTGAAGTTAGTTTGGTGAGCTCTCCCTGCGCAGCTTCCAGCCCAGTTCCCTCTCTGTCTGCTGCTTCTCCAGCCAATGTCTCGGATTACTGAGCTCACCTCCCCCTCCAGTGCGAATGTGAAGATTCGGAGCCAGAGCTGTGAGCGTCCTTGCTCTCACCGCAGGTTGTCTGTGTCTCCTCCACTAGATCCAGACGAGTTTCCTCTGCATTTTTTCCCCTGGGCCTTTCCCTGTATTTACTGTAATTCCTCTTATATCAACCTCTCTTTCCCAGACTATCAATGTGCGACCTCACTATTCGCCATCTTGGCTCCGCCCCTCTACCTGGCTTATCCTTAAAGTTGGGTCGGCAATTTGCTCATGAAGATTAGCTACTTATAGAGGACCTCTGAAAATGCGCATTCTGAGAGCCCCTTTTGAAGTACTCTTCTAATTGTGTGGAATTCTGGTTGCTAATTTACTTTTGCAATGTGAACCCAAGAATTGACAGCCTGTAATTTCACTGTAAATGTGAAGAATACCTGATAAGCATCTCATTCAACGAAGTTCAAAAGTAATTTATTCTGCTGCCTCTCCCAGTAAAAGAAATCTATTGGTTGAAGATCAGAGAGGCTGCTTGGGAAGAAGTTGTAGGAGGGCAACCTTCTTCTCGGTGTTGAAACTGACTATAATGTAAATTCATTACAGTTTTTTCCATGTCTGTGTGCAATAGGATGGAGTCTAGTATCAGAGGTTAAATTCCTAAATATATGTGCTTTCCAGTGACCCATTCACATAGGTAGGACCAGCGTCCCCAAGGGAGTGGATTATTCAGCCATGAAGGGTATTGCAAGTACTTTGTCCATGGGAGTGAATGGATTCTGAAAGCTTTGTTAATTTAAATATGCAAATGACACCATTCCCTACAATTTTCCCAGAAGATTGTGAACAGCAGAAGCAGTATACTATCAGAGTAATGAGTAATGACTCACTAAATTCTTTTATAATAGATCCCAAAAATGTGTAGGTTGGTCACTTGATATAAGAACTGTTTTCTCCAAGTTGGATACACCAAATCTAGCTACCTTTTTTAGCAATTGTAAGTGCTGTTACTTTAAAGCAAGGAAATGTTGCTTCAACTCTTATCAGAAAATCAACAGGCAATAATTATGACATATTTGAAGGCTAAAGAGAATGGAAGTTGAATAAAGTCATCTGGTGGTGTTCAAATGGTCCTTAATGCTTTATTCCATGGCCACACTCTCCATTTACAGCTTCCTTGTGCCATGTTTTAAACAGGTGATACATGATCTGCAGCTATCTTTCTAATGTTTCCTCATCTCCATTGATTTAACACATCTGTGTCAGCATGAGTACTTTTATGGAGGTGTTTAACTAGTATCTATTTGAAATCATCTGATGGTATCAAACAGCTAACTTGACAGCACCAGAGATCATCTGAATGACACAACTGTATTTTTTCTTTCTTGATTTTCTAAATCATAAGCTAAATATCTGATTATTTTTTAATGATCTCTTAGAAGTCCTCCAGAGATTATTTGTCCCACAGGAATCTAGTTGAGATCATAACTGTGGTTAAAACTGTGTGCTTAATGCATTAATCAACAACAGCATTTCCTGGGCCACTCTACTAGCTCCTTGGCATGAGCCTTAACCTTTATAATAGCCCATTCTAGGAAGGAGGAATGCATTTCAAGTCCCTTCAGTTGGTGTCCATTCTTGACAAGGGTTTGGCAGCAGTGAGAAATTCTTCTCCAGAGTGTCCCAAAGTCATGTACTACTTTAAATGCACTACCTGCTAAATGCACAAATATTGACATGTGTTTTTACTTTCCAGGCTGGCTAGTTGATAAACTCCAGAAAGCCCAAGATAAATTACCATCTGATCTGATGATTTTGCCCCAGATAGATGATTATATTCCAATATAAAGGAGAGCTTAAATTAATGATCATTCATCCAAATTGATTACCTCCTGTTTTAGATTTAGTTTTGTGGTAGGACCCATCAACAAATAATGTTGCTTCAAAGTTCTCAATCAGAGTCTTTAATAAATCTAAGGTGAGGTAAAGGAGTTTTCTAACAGAGGCAAAACAATTGGGAGAGAGCCCTTCTTCAGGTGGGGACAATAGAGTGGCAGGGTGACACAACAGTGAGCTGCAATGTGAGAGGATGAGAGTGATGAAATCTCAGCAGTAGTGATGTCTGTACTGAAAAGGATCCAGGAGGGGAACCTTGGACTAGTTCAACAGAAGCACCCGCAAATAGTTTAGTGATCAGACCTTTGCAATCAGGTCCAGATAGAGGCTGTGGTAATAGCTATAAGATATCCATCTTGTTCATGCAAAAATGGACAAGGTATTTTGTAGTCAGGAATGCTATTGCGGCTTAAATTGTGCAATACACCTTCCTTAAAAAGTTAAGTTTAAGTCTTATGCCTTAATTCTCTGAATGTGACCATATTTTGAAATAGGTCACAGTAGATATTAGCAAAATTAAGATGAGGTCATACTTCAGTGGAATGCACCTTTATTTATTCTTTAATTTTTAAAATACATTTTTATTTATTTTATTAGAGAGAGAGAAAGAGACGAAGTTGCACGAGCTGGTTTGCTTCCCAAATGCCTGAAATGGCCAAAGCTAGGTCATGTCAGAGCTAAAAGCTAGGAACTAAACCCATGTCTCTTAGGTGGGATGCAAAGATCCAATTACTTGAGGTATCACCACTGACTACCAGAGCATACATGATTAGCAGCAACCAGTAAAGAGAAGCAGAACTGAGACTCAAACCCAGACACTCCACTTGGGATGTAGATATCCCAATTGGTGTCTCAACCATTGGAGTTTTCCCTTAGTCCAGGAAACTAGTATAAGAAGAGAAAAGAACACACAGTAAGAAAATGGTCAAATGACAGCAAAGGCAGAAATTGAAGTGACATATCTAAAAGACAAGGAATGCCCAAGACTGCTGATGATCACCAGAAGCAAAAAAGAAGCAAGAAAGAATTTTTTCTACAGGTTTCTGAGTGATCATGACCCTAACAACTTAATTTCACATTTCTAGCTTCCAGAACTGTGAGACATTAGACCTCTGTTATTTAAAACAACCACTCAAAGTACTTTTTGGTACTTTGCTACAGTAGCTCTCAGAATATAATACAGATGCCTAGAGTAGGAGACTATTGAAGATTCTACTTCAGATTATAGAAGACCCAGGCTCTTGGAGAAGGAGTCTCTTACTGAGGATTCAGTTGATCCATAAACAGGTGTAACATTCTCAGAAAAAGTTGACCCTCATTGAGTCAGGATCACACTAGCAAAGCCATGTTTCATTTCCTATATTACAAGAAGTATTTCAGGATCTTTATCTCATCTGAAAGCTATTTTTGTCTGCAGCTGCCTAGGCTCAAAAGTTTGGGCACCCATTGAGCAGAAAGTTTGATTGACTAATTTTTCCTGCAGAATTGTGTAAGCTGAACCTATTGAGAAGTCTATGGTGTTGGCTAGTGTTTATGCTGTGACCCAGGAAGGCAGTGGAGGAGGGCCCAAGCATGGGGCCCTGCACCCATATGGGAGACCATGAGAAAGCACCTGGCTCCTGGTTTCAGATCAGCATAGTTCTGGCCGTAGCGGCCATTTGGGGGGTGAACCAACAGAAGGAAGATCTTTCTCTCTGTCTCTCTCTCTCACTGTCTAACTCTATCTGTCAAATAATAATTAAAAAAATTATTGTGGCTATGACTACCCAAAATTTTGGCAAACATAAAATTTTTATAGTTTAAGAATCTGATTTAGTGGATGTCATGCTGGATCAACAGGATTAGTTGTAGTCCTAAAGGCCAACTGAGTTGGTTTTTACAGGAATTACTGGAAATAAGTATCTCAAAAATAATATTTCATTTAAAAATTTAATCTAATACTCAAGGTTCTTAACAACATGTTTTGTCTGTTTAAATGTGTTGTCTGTATCACAATGAATTTCTTTTTAAACTTTTATTTAGTAGATATAAATTTCCAAAGTACAGTTTATGGATTATAATGGATTTCCCCCCCCATAACTTCCCTCCCACCTGCAACCCTCCCATCTCCCACTCCCTCTCCCATTCCATTCACATCAAGATTCATTTTTGATTATCTTTATATATAGAAGATCAATTTAGTATATATTAAGTAAAGATTTCATCAGTTTGCCCCCACATAGAACACAAAGTGTCAAATACTGTTTGAGCACTAGTCATATCATTAATTAATATTGAACTACACATTAAGGACAGAGATCCTACATGGGGAGTAAGTGCACTGTGACTCCTGTTGTTGACTTAACAAATTGACGTTGAATATGAGTGTTTACAGTCCTTGCCTCTTAAGTAGAGGAATATTATTTTTTTTCTCTTCATACTATTTGTTGAACTCCTTTACTTAGTGTAAACTGAAAATAGATCTTTGTAAAACTTAAGAGTAGGAATGTGAGAGGGAGAAGGGTTGGAGCATGGGCAGGAGGGAGGGAGGATAATGGGGGAAGTGACATTATGTTCTTAAATCTGTATATATGAAATACCTGAACCTTGTATAACTTAAATAAAATTTAAAAATTAAACCAGCTATTTACTACATCCTTAAAAATATGAATGTCCTGGAGTCAGCATTGTGGCCTAGTGAGTGGGTTAAGCAACTGCCTGTGGGCACTGGTTGAAGTCCCATCCGTTCCACTTCTGATCCAGCTCCCTGCTAATACTCCTGGGAAAGCAGTGGGAGATGACCCAAGTTTAGTGGGATTTGTGCACAGGGATCAGACACCAAAGCCTTTTAACAAGAAGTAGCTTTTAATTATTTATGCTGGGATAAGGTGTAGGTGGAATTTTTATGCAAAAGCCTGAGCCCCAAAGAGTGGTATTTCCTTATGTATAATTTTAGCTCTTGTCACTTATGCATCTACATGCCTCTATTTGATTGGATTTTCTAATATTACATGGCTGCCACAGGAACTGACACAATAGTGCACATACCTACACAGTTACTGATGATTTTTTTCCACACACATATAGTGAGCTGTATGCTGTCTACAAGGCTTAACGTCATTGCTTGATGCTAACAAGCAAAATAATCCAAGTAGATAGTAATCCGACAGGCAAGCAAATAATAGCCACATTTTATTCTTAGGCAGGTTCCTCTTTTTCTTCTTCTGACCTTGGGAAGGCTTCTACCACAGCTTTAATCATGTTGGTTAGAAACAAGTATAATTAGAAGACAGAGGCCTCTACCACACAAGTACCTGGGCCCCTGCATCCCCATGGGAGACTCAGATGAAGCTTCTGCCTCTCATCTTCGAACTGGCCAAGTCCTGGCTATTGCAGTTATTTGGGGAGTGAACCAGAAAATGGAAGAATTCTGTTTCTCTCCTCGTCTCTCTGTAACTCTGCCTACCAAATGAATAAAGGAATCTTAAAAAAACAAAACAAAAACAAACAAACAAAAAACCTGTTTTAGGAATGTAATCATGTCAAAGGCATTGTTTTTGATATTAATAACTGAAGAAAAACAGGTGCCCCTGAAAGAACTTTCAGGGTTAGGAAACAAACTATAGAAGTCAAATTAATTAATTAATTTGAAAAAAAAAATTATGTAGGATCTCTGTCTTTAATGTGCTGTACATTGCTATTTAATGCTATAATTAGTAATCCAATGGTAGTTTTTTCACTTGATGTTGCTATATGGGCAAAATGTTGAAATCTTTACCTAATATATACTAAACTGATCTTCTGTATACAAAGAGAATTGAAAATGAATCTTTACATGAATGGAAGGGGAAAAGGAGTGGGAAAGGGGAGGGTTGCGGGCAGGAGAGAAGTTATGGGAGGGGGGAAGCCATTGTAACCCATAAGCTGTACTTTGGAAATTTATATTCATTAAATAAAAGTTTAATAAACCCCCCCCCCAAAAAAAAAGAAGTCAGGAGGAGCCAAATCAGGACTTTAAGGTGGATGCCCAATGATACCCATCAAATTCCTCACAAAATTGCCCTTGTTTGATGAGAGGAATGAGCAGCGACATTGTTGCAGTTGAGAATGACTCCAGGGTGAAGCTTTCCTAGGCGTTTGTCTCCTTTTCCTTAAAACATCTCATAGCAATCAGATGTTACCGTTCTTCAGTCCTCTAGAAAGCCTACAAGCAAAATGCCCTGAGAATCTAAAAACTGCTGCCTAGAACTTTGCTCTTGCATGGTCCACTTTTACTTTCGCTGGACCACTTTCAGCGAAGCCATTGCTTTGCTTTTTCTTTGTCTTCAGGATCAACCTGGCAAAGCTATATTTTATTTCTTATAATACAAGAAATGTTGGAGGATCTTGATCTCACTGGAAAGCTCTGTTTTTGTCTTCAGTTGATCTGGGCGAAACAGTTTTTGGCATCCATTGGGCAGAAAGTGTGATCGACTTTAATTTTTCCATCAGAATTGTGTAAGCTCAGAAAATTGAGATATTTGTGATGTTTATTATTGCTTCTGCTGCTCATTGTTTGTCCTCTTTAATTAGGATGTAAACAAGATTAATCTTTTCCTTGCAAATTGATGTAGGTGATTTGCTGCTATGGGGTTTAATTTTAATATCTCTCATCCCTTCTTAAAATGAATTATCTATAGCAAACTGCTGATTTCTTTGGGGAAGTGTCCCCATAAACTTTTATAAAGCATCAGTGACTTTACCATTATCCCACACATGCTTCAACATCAATTTTATGTTTGTTTTTGCTTCAATTTTAGCAAAATTCATGCAGCTCTGATAGGAGCTATTTCCAAACTAATGTAGTATCCTTCTTAGTTCCTCAAACTAGCTCCTGGTTTTACAAGTTATAACAAATTAGTATGAGCTCATTTTGGTGCAAATTTTTTATATCCATGCATAGTATCTTCAAACACATTTTTAACATGAAGTTCCTAAAGACCTTTTGAATACTGTCAGAACTTTTAGATATAACTTTATCGGTCACCATTGGTGATAATGGAGTTTGTAATTTATCAAAAAATATTCAATATAAAACAAGTACTACTTTATGATAGTTAATGCAAATGTATTTTATTCAAATATAAATCTCTAGAGTTTGTCTTTTTCTTTTCAACATGATTTGATTGATAATATTGTTGCATATTACTAAAATGATTTTCTATATCAGAATATCTTTTTGTTATAAAAAGTTAATGCTCAGAGAAAAAGAGAATGCTTGTGATGAAAATGGAGCATATGGAAACTTTATGATACTTCAGCAGTGACTTATAGAAAACTACTTGATATTGTCTGAATGTTTGTGTCCCTTTAGTACATAATGAGTACTTCAAAAAGTTCCAGGTAAACTATTATTTCGAAAAATAATTTTGGTCTCCAAATTTTTGAAATCTTTGCATAGTTTTTCCATAACATGCATTTCCATGAACTGATTGAAGTCTTCTTGTATGCATGAATTTAGAAAATCTTCTGTACCCAAATGAATATATCTTTAATTACATTTTCCATGAACTGTTTGAAGTCCCCTCATGTACTGAAAGCTCACCACCAATGCGATGGTATCAAGAAATGTGAGGCCTTTGAGAAATGATTAGGTCCTGAAGGGAGAGCCCTCATGAACGAGATCAGTGCCCTTAGAAAGAAGCTCCAGGAGCTGCCTGTCTCCTCTATGATGTGAGAACACAGCGTGAAGGCACCATTTTGAACCAGAAAGCAGGCCCTCACCAGGGACTGAATCTGCCAGCACCATAGTACTGTACTTTCCAGGCCCAGAACTGTGAGAAATGAATTTCTGCTGCTTGTAAGAACCCACCCCATCACTGTATCCATTTCAGCAGCCTTAATGGTTGTGAACACCACCTTTGTGACTTGGGACTGAACATGTGGGAGGGAATTTAAACTGAGTCTTCAATGATTTAATTTGTGAGTTTTTTTGGAGTTATACTTCCATTATTTGCCTCACAGTTTATTAAAAACTTTTATTCTGTGAAAACAAAAAAAAAATCAAAAGATTTTGATTTGGAGGCTGCGGCAAACTAACAAAAGAATAGTGCCAGGGGATTCCAAGAGGTGGAATAAGGAAAGGATGTACTGCTTTAGACTAGGGGACGACAGTAGCAAAAAAGTGGAGAAAGTGCATTCCCAGTGGAAAGTTGGAGAGAAATCAGCAGTGGAAAATTTACAGAGTGGATCAGCGTGGAAGTTGTGGACACAACACTTGATCCCTGCAGCTGACAGCCAGTCTGTGAGGTCAGCTGTAACAATAGGTCCTATGTTCATTTCTTATGAAACAAAACTGTAGCAGATAGCACCATATAAAAAAGGAAACACAAAGAGGACCAAAGGGGATGAAAAGAATAGCTTGATTTTAGTAAGGATGACAAGCAATTACAAACCAGTAAGAAAACCTGATTATCAAACTGTGTGTAAATTGCTGAGGAGTACAGCACAAAGACAGCTGTGAGTTCAGACCTCCTGAAAACTTACTGTGTTGGCATGAACTTGACACACATAGACAGAAAAGATTATGTGCCAGGGACATGATACTATGACCAAGGCTTTGTCCACAATATTGTAAGTACATACTATGTCTTGGTGGGATGTTAAGCAACACACCCATAAACAAATATCACCCAAAAGAGAACAAATTCTGGCTGTTCATGCAAAATTTACTGTAACAAAAGAGTCAGTACTATTACTAGCACATGTGTTTGGGAGAGACACAAAGATAGGAAAGGACTAGGAAATTTTTTTAGAAGATTTATTTATTTAAGATTCAGAGTTACAGTCAGACAGAGGAAGAGACAGAGAGAGAAAGTGGTATTCCATCCACAAGATCACTCCCCAAATGGCAGCAATGGCAGGAGCTGAGCCCATCTGAAACCAGGAGCCAGGAGCTTCTTCTGGGTCTCCTACATGGGTGCAGAGGCTTAAGCAGTTGGGCCTTCTTCCATTGTTCTCCCAGGTGCATTAGCAGGGAGCTGAATCAGAAGAGGAGCAGCTAGGATATGAGATGCGTCGATATGAGATGCTGGTGCAACAGATGGAGCTTTAACGTGCTATGCCACGGGACCAGCACCACTAGGAAATTTTATAATGATAAAATAAAGGGGTGGCTTCAGGTATCATCTCTATGGAGGGGGTTTGGATACAGAAGCTGGAGGAAGGCTAACTAGAATTAAGAAATATTACATGATTGGTTTGGGGAGCCCATTCACTTTCCTTGGTTGATCCTAAATTGATATATGGGCAAAAAATAGGGAAGCTGGCAGCCATTGATTAAATGTTGACTGTTCTGGATTGGTTGCTGGAAAGGTTGTGGATCAGAGTTCTGTTATCATATATGGTTTGGGCATTGATCCTATATATATTTGATATCTCAAACTAAATTATTTGTTTTCTTGTGTGATTCTTTATCCTTTCTTAAAAATAATTTGTTCTACTTAATACCAATGGTTGACCTATGTAATTAACACACAATTATTCTTAGGTGTTTAAAGTTAACTGAAAAGTGATCTCTGTTAAATATAAGAGTGGGAATAAGAGAGGGAGGAGATGTACAATTTGGGACATGCTCAAGCTGACTTGCCCCAAATGATGGAGTTAGAAATGTGCCAGGGGATTCCAATACAATCCCATCAAGGTGGCATGTACCAATGCCATCTCACTAGTCCAAGTGATCAATTTCAGTTCATAAGTGATCACACTGATAGGTCTAAGAATCAAAGGGATCACACAAACAAGACTAGTTTCTGCTAGCATTAACTGATAGAATCAAAAAGGGAGAGAACAATCCATCATAGGAAGCGGGATACACAGCAGACTCATAGAATGGCAGTTGTCCTAAACAGCACTCTGGCCTCGGAATCAGCCCTTAAGGCATTTGGATCTGGCTCAGGAGCCTATGAGAGTATTTTAGGCATGGAAATCCAAGACACTCTGGAAAAAAAAAAAAAAGAAGAAGAAGAAGACCTAAATGAAAGATCTCTGCAAGTGAGATCCCAGTGGAAAGAACGGGCCATCAAAGAAGGAGGTACCTTTCTCTGAAGGGAGGAGAGAACTTCCACTTTGACTGTGGCCTTGTCGAAATAAGATCAAAGTCGGCAAGCTCAGGGGGCTTCCATGGCCTTGGCAACTCATGACTAGAGCCTGGGGAGATTGCTGACACCTAGTAAGAAGAGAAAGAAAAAAAAAAAAAAACACTGTTTCTCTACTTAAGAGACAAGGGTTGTAAACAATAATCAAATCTCAAAAATGTCTATTTCACTCCAATACATTACATTTCAGATATTTTATTGGTTACCTCAGATGAGAGAATACATACACTATCTGTCTTCTTAGGACTGGCTTATTTCACTAAGTATAATGGTTTCTGGTTGCATCCATCTTCTTGTGAAAAACAGGATTTCATTTTTTTTTTACACCCAAGTAGTTCTCCATAGTATGTGTGTATGTATATATGATTTCTTTATCCAGTCAACAGTTGATGGACATCTGGGTTGATTCCATATCTTAGCTATTATAAATTGAGCTACAATAAACATGGGGATTCAGATAACTCTTTCAAATGCTTATTTCATTTCTCTTGGGTAAATTCCCAGGAGTGGGATGGCTGGGTCATATGGGAGGTCTAAATTCAGATTTCCTATGTATTCCATACTGTCTTCCATAGTGGCGTCACCAGTTTACATTTCCACCAGCAGTGGAGCAAGGTACCTTTCTCCTCACATCCTCACCAGCATTTGTTTTCTTGATTTCTGTATGAGAGCCATTTCATCTGGAGTTAGATGAAACCTCTCGTTGTTTGGATTTGCATTTCCTTGATGGCTAGTGATCCTGAGTATTTTTTCATGTTCCTCTGGTCCTTTAAATTTCCTCTTTTGCAAAGTGCCTGGAAAAAAAAGAAAGAAAGAAAAGAAAAAGAAAAAGAAAAACGCTTACTCAAGTCCTTTGCCCATTTCTTAACTAGATGTTTTGTTTTCATGTTGTTGAATTTATAGATTCTGGATGTTAACCCTTTATCATTTGCATGGTTTGCAAATATTTTCTCCAGTTCTGTTGGTTGCCTCTTCACTTTGCTGAGTGTTTCATTTGCATTACAGAAGGTTATCAGCTTGATGTAATCCCATTTGTCAATTTTGGCTTTGATTGCCCATGCTTCTGGGATCTTTTCCAAGAAGACTTTGCCTACCCCGATGTCTTGCAGAGTTTTCCCAATGTTCTCTAGTAATTTGATGGTATCAGGTCATAGATTTAGGTAATTGATCCATTTTGAGTGGATTTTTGTAGAAGGTGGAAGGTATGGGTCTAGTTTCATACTTCTGCATGGGGAGATCCAGTTTCCCCAGCACCACTGGTTAAAGAGACGGTCCTTGCTCCAGGGGTTGATTTTAGCTCCTCTGTCAAAGATAGTTTCATTGTAGATGCATGGACTGATTTCTGAAGTTTATATTATATTGCATTGGTCTACAAGTCTGTTTTTGTGCCAGCACCAGACTGCCTTGATTATAACTGCCCTGTGTTATGTCTTGAAATCAGGTATTGTGGGGCCAATGCTGTGGCACAGCTGGTTAGAACTCCAGCCTGCAGCACTGGCATCCCATATGGATGCTGGTTCAATTCTAGGCTGCTCCATTTCTCATTCAGCTCCCTGCTAATGTGCCTGGGAAAACAGCACAGGATAGCCCAAGTCTCCCTGCACCCACGAGGGAGACCCAGAAGAAGCTCCTGGCTCCTGGCTTTGGATGGACACAGCTCCAGCAGTTGTGGCCATTAAAGGAGTAAAACTGCAGATGGAAGACCTCTCTCTCTCTCTCTCTCTCTCTCTCTCTCTCTCTCTCTACCTCTCTCTGTAATTCTGACTTTCAAATAAATAAAAAAATAAATCTTAAAAAAAAAGAAAAACAAATCAGATATTGTGATGCTTCCAACTTTGTTTTTGTTGTATATGATTGCTTTAGCTACTCAGGGTCTCTTCAGTTTCCATATGAATTTTAGCATCATTTTTCCTAGATCATCAAAGAATGTCATTGGTATTTTGATTTGGATCCCATTGAAGCTATAAATTGTTTTCAGTAGTATGAACATTTTGATGATGTTGATTCTTCTAATCCGTGAACATGGGAGATTTTTCCATTTTAATGTCCTCTTCTATTTCTTTCTTTAGTGTTTTTTAATTTTCATCATAGGATATTTGGCATCTTTGGTTAAATGTATTTCAAGGTATTTAAAACTTTTTGGAGCTATTGCAAATTGAATTGATCTTATAAAGTTCTTTCTCAGCCCAGACATTTTCTGTGCATACAAAGGATACTTATTTTTCCATACTGATTTTGCATCCTGCCACTTTACCAAACTCTTTTATGAGTTCCAGTATTCTCTCTGTGGAATCTTTTGATTCTCCTATATATAGTAGCATGTCATCTGCAAACAAGGATACTTTGATTTCCTCCTTTCCAATTTATACCCCTTTAATTTCTTTTTCTTGCCTAAATGGCTCCTGCTAAACTTCCAGAACTATATTAAATAGCAATGGTGAGAGTGGGCATCCTTGTCTGGTTCCATATCTTAGGCAGAAGGCTTGCAGCATTTCCCCATTCAGTGAAATTCTGGCCATGGGTTTGTCATAAATTGTCTTGGTTGTGTTGAGAAATGTTCCTTCTATACCCAATTTGCTTAAGGTTTTTAACATGAAAGGATGTTGTATTTTATCAAATGATTTCTCTGCATCTATTGAGATAACCATATGGTTTTTGTCTTTTCAGTTTGTTACTGTGATGTTGAACCATCCCCACATACCAGGAATAAATACCACTCAATCCAGGTGAATGATCTTTCTGATGTGTCATTGGATTTGATTAGCTAATGTTTTGTTGAGGATTTTTGCATTGATGTTCATCATAGATATTGGTCTATAGTTCTCTTTCCTCTTGTATCTTTTTCTGGCTTAGAAATTAAGGTGATGCTGATTTCATAGAAGGAGTTTGGGAGGATTCCTTCCCTTCAATTATTTTGAATAGCTTGAGAAGAATTGGAATTAGTACCTCTTTAAATACCTGGTAGAATTCAAGAGTGAAGCTGTGTGGTCCTGGGCTTTTCTTTGTTTTGGAGGGCCTTTATTATTGATTCAATTTCCATCTTGGTTATTGGTCTGTTTAGGTTTTCTATGACCTCATGACTCAATTTTGGCCCAAGGACTTGGGTCATCCTCCACTGCACTCCCGGGCCATAGCAGAGAGCCGGCCTGGAAGAGGGGCAACCGGGATAGAATCTGGCACCCCAACCAGGACTAGAACCCGGTGTGCTGGCACCGCAAGGTGGAGGATTAGCCTGTTGAGCCACGGCATCAACCTGGCATATGGTTCTTTGTAGTAATTCCTGATGATTCTTTTGATTTCTGTAGTACCTATTGTTACATTTCTTTTTCAGCTCTCATTTTATTGATTTGGGTCTTCTCCTTCTTTTTCGGTTAGTTGGGCCATTGTGCATTAATCTTGTTTATTTTTGCAACAAACTCTTCATTTCACTGATCTGTAGTATTTTTTTATTTCAATTTTGTTTATTTCTTCTTTAATTTTTTTTTGACAGGCAGAGTTAGTGAGAGAGAGAGACAGAGAGAAAGGTCTTCCTTCCATTTGTTCATCCCCCAAATGGCTGCTATGGCCAGCACGCTGCACTGATCCGAGGCCAGGAGCCAGGTGCTTTCTCCTGGTCTCCCATACGGGTGCAGAGCCCAAGCACTTGGGCCATCCTCCACTGTCTTCCCAGGCCACAGAAGAGAGCTGGACTGGAAGAGGAGTAATCGGGACAGAATCCAGAGCCCCAACCGGGGCTAGAACCTCGGGGTGCTAGTGCCATAGGTGGAGGATTAGCCTAGTGAGCCGTGGCGTCTGCCTCTTATTTAATTTCAATTGCTTTCTCCTACTAATAAATTTTAGGTTGGTTTGTTATTGGTTTTCCATGTCCTGAGTTGCACTGACAGCTCTTGTATTTGGTGCATTTCCAATTTCTTCATTTGTGCTCCAATTAGCTATAAACTTTCCTCTTAACAATGCTTTTGCTGTATCCCATAGTTTTTGTGAAGATTTATTTATGTATTTGAAAGGCAAATTTACTGAGAGGCAGAGGCAGACAGTGAACCTTTCACTGGTTCACTCCCCAGATGGCTGCAATGGCCAGAGATGTGCCAATTTGAAGCCAGGAACCAGGAGCTTCTTCTGGGCTTCCCATGCGGGTGCAGAGGTCCAAGGACTTAAGCCATCTTCTACTGCTTTCTCAGGCCACAGCAGAGAGCTAAATTGGACGTGGAACAGCCAGGACTAGAACCAGCACCAATATGGATGTCAGCACTGCAGGCAGTGGCTTTACCTGCTATGCCACAGCACTGGCCCTATCCCATGAGATTTAATATGATATATTTTCATTCTCATTTGTTTCCAGAAATTTTTTATTTCTCTTCTGATTTTTTTCTATGACTGAACAGTTCATTTAGCAATATGTTGTTCAGTGTCCATTTGTTTGTGTATGATGTAGAGATTATTGAGTTGATTTCTAGCTTCATTCCATTGTGGTCAGAAGATTTTGATTATTTTGAAGTTGTTGAGACTTGTTTTATGGCCTAACATATGATCTATCCTAGAGGAAGTTCCATGCATTGATGAGAAGAATGTATATTCTGCAACTGTGGGGTGAAAAGTTCTATAGATATCAGTTCCATTTGGTCCTTAGTGTCAATTAGCGCTTTTGTTTATTTGTTGATTTTCTGTTAAGTTGCTCTTATATTGATGAAAGTGGGGTGTTGAAGTCCCCCATTACTATTATATGGGAGTCTATGTCTCCTTTTGGATCCATTAACATTTCTTTAAAATAGCCAGGTGACCTATAATTGCGTGCATATACATTTATTATAGTCACATCTTCCTGTTAAACTGACCCCTTTATCATTATCTAGTGCCCTTCTTCATCTCTTTTGGCAGTTATTATGTTAAATTCTATTTTGTCTGATATTAGGATGGCAGCACCAGCTTTTTTTTGTTTGGTTTCTGTTAGCATGGACTACCTTTTTCCATCCTTTCACTGTCAGTCTGCATGTATCTTTATTGGTGGGATGTGTTTCTTATAAGCAGAATATAGATCAGTCTTATTTTTAATCCATTCAGCCAGTCTGTACCTTTTAAATGGAGAATTGAGGCTATATACATTCAAGGTGACTATTGAACTACTTAACCTTTCCATTTTTCTATAAATATTCTTACTGTTTACTTTGGATTTCTTTTGTTCTTCTACTGGTGGATTTTCTGCCTTCTCATTCTTTCATAATGATGGCTATCTCTCTGTGTTTCTATGTGCAGCACATCCTTAATCATCTTTTGTAAGGTTGGATGAGTGGAAACAAATTCTTGCAATTCCTTTTTGTTATGGAATGTCTTTATGTCACCTTCATTCCTAATTGCGGTCTTTATAGGGTACAGTATTCTGGGTTGATAGTTTCTTTTTCTTAAGACTTGGACTATTTCTTGCCACTTTCTTCTAGCCTGTAGGGTTTGTGATGAGAAGTCAGCTGTGAATCTAATTGGAGATCCTCTAAAGGTGATATGGCATTTCTCTAGTGCATGTTTTCAAATCTTTTCTTTATGTTTTACTGAGGAAAGTTTGACTGCAATGCGTCATGGTAAAGATCTTTCCTAGTCATGTCTGTTAGGAGTTCTATGTACTTCCACTACTTGGATGTCCCTTTCTTTCTCCAAACTGGGAAAATTTTTTGTAATTATTTCACTAAATAGGCCTTCTAATCCATTCTCTCTTACCACACCTTCAGGAATTCCTAAGACCTGTATGAGGGTCATTTGATAGTATTGCATAAACCTCCAACACTGTTTTTAAGTTTTCTATTTTCTTCTTGTTTTTTTTTTCTGACTGTAAGATTTCTAAAGATTTGTCTTCTAGTTCAGATATCCTTTCTTCTGTCTCTCCAAGAATGCTGTTAAAGCTTTCCACTGCATTTTTTATTTGATCTGTTGAATTCTTCACTTCTAATATTTCATTTTGATTTCTCTTTTTATAGAAAACTTTTATTTAATAAATATAAACTTTTAAAGTACAACTTTGGGTTATAGTAATTCTTCCTCCCATAACCACTCTCCCACCCACAAACCATCCCATCTCCTACTCCCTCTCCCATCCCATTCACATCAAGATTCATTTTCAATTATCTTTATATACAGAAGATCAACTCTATACTAAGTAAAGATTTCAACAGTTTTCACCCACACAGACACACAAAGTATGAAGTACTGTTTGAAGACTAGTTTTACCATTATTTCTTATAGTACAACACATTAAAGACAGAAGTCCTACATGGGGAATAAGTTCACAGTGTCTCCTGTTGTTGATTTAACAATTAACACTCTTATTCTTGACATCAGTAATCACCCAAGGCTCTTGTCATGAGCTGCCAAGGCTATGGAAGCCTCTTGAGTTCACAAACTCTGACCTTATTTAGACAAGGCCATAACTAAAGTGGAAGCTCTCTCTTTCCTCCAGAGAAAGGGACCTCTTTCTTTGATAGCCCCATTCGTTCCACTGGGATCTCACTTACAGAGATCTTTTTGGGTCATTTTTTTTGCCAGAGTGTCTTGGTTTTCCATGCCTGAAATACTCTCATAGGCTTTTTAGCCAGATCCAAATACCTTAAGGACTGATTCTGAGGCCAGAGTGCTGTTTAGGGCATTTGTCATTCTATGAGTCTGCTGTGTACATTTTGATTTCTCTTTAAAATCTCAAGTTCATGGGAAAAAATTTCATTCATGTTATGTATCATTTTTTAGTTGGTGGATTTGCTTCTATTGCTTCTGAGTAATCCTATGATTAATTGTCTGAATTCCATTTCTAGTATTTCCTCTATGTCTTCAACTACACATTCTAATATTGAAATGGTGTTATGTCCCTTATTCTTGTTTCTTGAATTTCTGCATTTGCTTTTAGTCTTTTGTGGAGTTGATTTTTGTTTTCTCCTCTTGTAGTTTTTATCTTTGTACTATGCCTCTGTGGCTTAGTGGAATATCTGCACTTTCAGTGAGTACCAAGAGGTGTGTGGTGAGTGTGGCCAGGAAGCTCTGATCAGTGTTCCAGGGTGAGGTAAATATCCAGGTTCACACCCAAGATGGGCATGGTAGATCTCCATGCCTGGGTGTTAGTCCCTAATGTGTTCCATGCCACTGTATGAACCACACAAGTGATCTGTGTAGTCCTTACTGTGAGCATACTTCCCACCACAACCATCTGCTCTAAACAACCAAGGAGCTGTGCATCTGTGGAGCTGCATGCCATGATTGCCCAGAGACCCACCTCCTCCCTGCATCTTCTCATGTAACCACCAAGTCCCCACAGTCTCAACAGACAGGGCTACTACAGTCTCTGGGTGCAGAGGTTTCTCTTTCCTGCCAACCTGTCCAGTCAAGAGAGACAGATGTTCTCTGAGACAGCTCCACCTTGGCATCTAGATCCTAGGAATCTGCGGGGACCTCACTGTCCTAGATGGTGGCCCAGCCACCTCCCAACCTGGCTCAAACTCAGTGGGGACTGCAGATTGTTTCCTCCGCAATAATCTCTGGATCATACGAATACCCAAGAGCCGCTGGCTGAATGCCACTGCCATTGGTACTGTTGAGAAGATGGCATCCGTTCTCAGTCAGCTGCTCTACACGTGCACCAAGTCTTCCACAGCTCCCACCCATGTTGCCCACCTTTTCTCAGCAGGGCAGTGGACACTGTTGTGGAGAAGTTAGGGTGAGATAAACATGCCCCTCTACTTCCACTGAGTCCACTGGCAATCACTAGCAACTGCTAGCCCCTAGGATTCCAATCCAGTCGTATGCTACACTCTCCCTCCAGCTGTAACACCACAGGTTGCTGCAATCTGGTTTCATCTCCGTATCCACGCTGCCACCCACTCTGGCTCTCAGCTGCTGAAGTTGTGCTCTGTGTTTGAGTCACACAGGTCTATGGCATTCCTTTTCCTCTTGTAGGATTTCCAGTGCAGGTTTTTCTCCAATTCTCTCCTGATAGTGCACTTTCCTATGCTTTCTTTTTCTGTTTATCACTAGCCTAGCACAGTGTGTCATTCCCTAATCAGCCATCTTGGAATCCCTCATTTTCTGGTATTTTAAAAAGTAGAATAAGGCCGGCGCCACAGCTCACTAGGTTAATCCTCTGCCTTTCGGTGCCGGCACACCAGGTTCTAGTCCCGGTCGGAGTGCCGGATTCTGTCCCGGTTGCCCCTCTTCCAGGCCAGCTCTCTGCTGTGGCCAGGGAGTGCAGTGGAGGATGGCCCAAGTGCTTGGGCCCTGCACCCCATGGGAGACCAGGAGAAGCACCTGGCTCCTGCCTTCAGATCAGCGCGGCGCGCCGGCTGCAGCGTGCCAGCCGCGGCAGCCATTGGAGAGTGAACCAACGACAAAGGAAGACCTTTCTCTCTGTCTCTCTCTCTCTCTCACTGTCCACTCTGCCTGTCAAAAAAATGAAAGAAAGAAAGAAAGAAAGAAAGAAAGAAAGAAAGAAAGAAAGAAAGAAAGGAAGGAAGGAAGGAAGGAAGGAAGGAAGGAAGAAAGGAAGGAAGGAAGGAGAAGAAAACATGTTTTGAGCTTGATGGAGCTTATGTTGAAAAGTAAAGTTTAGATTTTTACTTTTATCTTTTAATTTCATTTTTCATAATCTAATAATCATAACCAAAAAAGGAGAAGTAAAGGATATAGTTGGATTTTAAACTTATTTTCTCGCAGTATAATAGAACAAGAGAGTTGAGCTTGGTGCGCCGAAGATTCTTCTTTCAGAGGACCGGTGTTGCAGCACAGTCACTGCCTGCAATACCAGCATCCCCTGGCTGAATCCTGTTGTAAGTCCCATCTGCTCCACTTCTGGTCCAGCTTCCTGCTAAAATGCCCAGGAAAGCAGCAGAAGATGGCCCAAGTACTTGGGCACTTGTCGCTCATGTGGGAGCTCCAAATGGAGTTACAGACTTGGCCATTGCAGCCATTTGGAATGTGAACCAGAAGATGAAAGATGACTTTCTCTCTCTCTCTCTCTCTCTCTCTCTCTCTCTCCCTCTAACTCTGACTTTCAAATAAAATAAAAATAAATATCTTTTTGAAAACAAAGATTTATCTTTAGCACTAAGTTAGATTGATAGTTCACCTTTCTGTAAAGTTTATTATATTCCAGATTCAGTTCTAGGCACGTTAACTTTTTGAATCAGGCAATTCTATTAGTGGTCAATAAGCTAGTTAACTGCCTAAATTCCACATAGGAGTGCCTGGATTCAATTCTGAGCTCCAGCTCCAAATTCCTGATTATGCACCTTGAGAGGCAAGTGATGGCTCAAGTAGTTGGGTGTCTGCCACCAACATGGTAACATCTGGATTGAATTTCTGGCTCCCAAATTCAGCCTGGCCCAGCCCTGGCTGTTGTAGTCATTTAGGGAGTGAACCTGCAGATGGGAGATCTCAATATGTCTCCCTACTTCTCTGTATAAGTCTCATTCTGTCTCTGATATAAAAAAATAATTTTTAAAGATATGAACTTCTTCAATGTGATTCTGATAATCATTATTTATTGAGTGTCTGCTATGTATTGGATCCATTTTAAATTATTCTCTCTTTAGTCTCCAAGAGAAAATGGTAAACTTGGTGCTATTTTTTTTCTTCTTTTTTTCACGAATAATCAGTGCAACTCTGGAAAGATTAAACAACTTGATTGTAAGTCCATGCCTTTTTTTGCTTTACCAGCCTTCCGTTGCTACCTCACTGCAAGTTGGGGGAAGGGATGAAGTGGGACTGTGGGGTCTGATGATAAGCAGGAGACCAGGTCAGGCAGTGTACTGGGGCTGAAGCCAGATCAGGAGTCTTGTCTCCATGTGCTGGGATGACACCAAGCCATGTAAGCCACAAGTGGGAACGCTGAATCCAAAGGCAAACCAATTACACCTTCAGGAACCAAGAAGCTCAGGCAGAAGCTGGATTACCAACCCCAAAAAGGGAAACCTGAGGTAGCCTCAGGTTTAAATCTCGGTTTAAGCCTCGATTTAAAATCTTGGATTGTTATGGCCAGAGTTCAGTGAAAGGGCCCAATAGAGAAGGAAGAATGTGCAGAGCTGGTGAGTGACCAACCACCTTGCTCAACGTCCATTCTTGTGTTCCAGACAAGGAAAAATCCGATTGTGTGCTCACAGAGCACCTAATAGAGGGCCTAATGGAATGCAGGAGCCCTTGAAAACACAGCTTTCAGAAGCAGTGCTGCTGAAGGCAAGAGTCAGGGCTTAGTAATGTTCTGGGTCCTGCCACTTGCTCGATGCGTGGCTTTGGAGAAAGCCATTGAGTCTCGGTTTCTTCATTTATAAAATAGAAAAAATAAAACCAAAACATTTTAATCCACCTAAAAATAATCACACCGACAAAAAGTAGTAACTAAAACAACAAATCTTGTCCTGTTGCTGACCTCCAGCCTACTTCTGGCCTAGGCTGCATCAAAACAGTGCTGTCTAAACAATCTGCTTTGCTGGAGAAAATAAATGCAATAGGACTGAGAACATAATGGGAATGTAATCATTAGGAGCTGTTGTAACTGTGGCTTTTGTTGTTATACACATAGGACCATGGAGAAAACAGGGAGACACCACCAGGCATAACTCTCAGGCAGGTGGGGATTCAACTGGTTTCTCCTAATTTTTACTAGATCTACTCCAGGTCAAAGAAAACTCAGCATGACTCTTTTTCAAGAGGCAATTTTTCAGCTGCTTTGTGCTTCTTTAAGTTTGAAAACTATAGTGAGATTCAGCACAGACACTTGCTAAATTGATTTTCTTCTTAGGTTCTGTGCCTGTTTTGTTTTGTTTTGTTTTTTATTTAATAGGTAGAGTTACAGAGAGAGAGAGAGTGACAGAAAGAGAGAGGTCTTCCATCCATTGTTTCACTCCCCAGATTGGGGCAACGGCCAGAGCTGAGCTGATCTGAAGTCAGGAGCAGGATAGATTTCAATATAATAATAATAGAGGTTTTATTTTAAAAAAGATTTATTCATTTATTTGGAAGGCACAGTTACAGAGAGGCAGAGGCAGAGAAAGGTCTTCCATTCGCTAATTCACTCCCCAAATGGCCCAATGGCCGGAGCTAAGCCAATCTGAAGCCAGGAGCCAGGAGCTCCTGGGTCTCCCATGCTAGTGCAGGGACCCAAACACTGGGGCCATCTTCCACTACCTTCCAGATCACAAGCACACAACTGGATTGGAAGAGGAACAGCTAGGACACAAACTGGCGCCCGTACAGGATGCCAGTACCACAGGCAGAGGCATAGCCTACTAGCCACAGTGCCAGCACCCTGTGCCTGTTTTATACATGAAGAAAACAACGTCCAGAAAGGTAATGATAATGTACAGATTTGATGAAAGAGAGATCTTAAGAAGGAATATCTTTAGATGATAAATATTTCTAGTACCCAGTCATTCAAGACAAAAATAGGTGAAATAGTGGCTTCTATCCACTGTCAGATGTTTTTTGTTCTCTGTGAGCTCCTATGGATGTACCTAATTCAAAATATCCTCTGCTTATAATAATTTTTTCCCAAAGAAATAAAGGAATTGAGAAGGATGAAGAGGAGAGGAAGAAGAAAATGGGATCAACATAACCAATTCTGGTTTCTGATTTAGAGATGTATTTATATGAAAAATAATAGGACAAAATATTTAAAACAGATGCTGCTGGGGAATCAGGGATGCATCACCGCCACACCAATCAAGGCTCCTGCTCAAGATCCATTGCTAATTAGCTGGCTCATTCCTAGCCTGCCACAGCAATAGGACAGCTTATAGAAAAAAAGATACAGGGAGCCAGGCGATAGTAGCCGCTCTCATTAACTTCACATTCCAGATCACACTGAACTAATGTCGGACTTAAAAGAACCACATGCCCAAAACCTCTAAAGATGCCCGTGCTTTAATTCGCTTGTCCACTAAAGAATACTGGAAACAATATAATATACTAGCTGTTATCTTTATGTTGCTGGATGCCATACCTGTCCCTAGTCCAAGGGCTTCTGCACATGCTGTTGTCTATTACGACTCTATGCCGACCCTGGATTCTCGGCCTTTGTCTGGTTATTTCCTTACCAAACTTTCAATTTCTTTTTTTTTAATTAAACTTTTATTTAATGAATATAAATTTCCAAAGTACAGCTTATGGGTTACAATGGCTTCCCCCTCCCAAAACTTCCCTCCCACCCACAACCCTCCCCTTTCCCGCTCCCTCTCCCCTTCCAATCATATCATGATTCATTTTCAATTCTCTTTATATACAGAAGATCAGTTTAGTATATATTAGGTAACGATTTCAACAGTTTGCCCCCATATAGCAACACAAAGTGAAAAAAAATACTGTTGGAGTACTAGTTATAGCATTAAATAAGAGTGTACAGCACATTAAAGACAGAGATCCTACATAATATTTTTTTAAAAAATTAATTAATTTTCTATGCCATTTCCAATTTAACACCAGGTTTTTCGATTCAGTATATAATTAGTAAAGATCTCATCAGTTTGTACCCACGCAGAAACACAAAGTGTAAAATACTGTTTCAGTACTAGTTATAGCATCACTGCACATTAGACAACACATTAAGGACAGATCTCACATTGGTTGTAAGTACACAGTGACTTCTGTTGCTGACTTAACAATTTGACACTCCTGTTCATGGCGTCAGTAATCTCCCTAGGCTCTAGTCATGAGTTGCCAGGGCTATGGAAGCCTTTAGAGTTCGCTGACTTTGATCTTATTCCAAGCTCATTTGCTATTTTGTTCCTCAAATGCCCCCAGTGGCTGTGGTTGGGCCAGGATTGAAGCCAGAAGCTGGAAATTCAACCCTAGTACCGCACGTGGGTGGTGGGAACCCAACTACTTGAGCCACCACCGATGCCTGCCAGGGACTGAATGACCAGGAAGGTAGAGTCAGAGCTGGCAATCGAATCCAGGTACTCCAACATGCAGTTGTTTTAGCCAGCAACTTGACCACTAGGGAAAACAATTTAATAAGTTGAATGTACAATGGTCATGTTGAGTCTATAGTACTGGCTACTGCACTAGCTATTTCTGCCCTGCTGAATAATTAATGTGCTTCAGTCTAGTGACTGCTGATGCAACAAAGAAGCAGCCAATCATTTCCTCACCCATGACCTCTCACATCCTATTGCCTCAGGGGGTAGATATTATGCTCATCAACCAAAGGCAAATGGGTTGACTCTTTAATTTACATGGCCTTATTTTTCTTCCAGACATCTGACTTGTTGTTATTTTAAGGATTAAGTGATATAGGACTCAATTTTTCTACAAAACCTAAACAGCTACAAGTTTTCTTTCTACTGTGTGTTCCATTTTGGATGGTAATAGCATTAAAAATGGTTGCATATGGATATTAGGTTTAGAATATTGCAGCCATCCACCCCATTACTCAAAGGGGTATGTAATCATTGGCTGATAAGGAAGACAGTTAAACAATTTCTGTCTGTGGGAGACTGTAGAGTCAATTTCTTTAGGCTTGTTAGTTTCCCACTTTGATGATAGTAGTGTCTGTTTTCTTCCTGGGAACTCCATGCCCAAGGAGTGAAACTGAACACAACATATTCAATCAGATGCATTCACTTAAAATTTTCAGTCTTGCATGGAAAGTCTTAGCAACTAAGAATGGATGAAGGTCTTCCTTCTTGAACATCCCTGGGGAATTTGCAGAGGAAATGTTCCTTTAGCTCTTGTCTATTTTCTCTGGAGGATCCCTGGTTCCAAGGCCTAATGTTCAACTTTTCTTTCAATTCCGAGATACCCAAATCCTTCAAATGAACTCTTATTTTTTTCTTTTTCACTTGAGCTAGCTAGAACTCATTTCTATGATTTGAAATTCAGGAATCTGACAGCAGATTAGACTTTAAGATCTGTGATCAAATAGTCATTCACAGACATGAGATTTCTAGGATTCAACCTGATGTCATTTTTTATAGTTTCAATAACTGAACAGTGCTATCAAATCGACAAAATGAAAGAAGCTTTGCCAAGTTTAAAGGATTTACAGCCATGTGAAGAGCCAACGAAATGCCAAATTCAGGCAAGTTGCCTGGGTGGGAATAAAGAAGTGTACTACAGGGGTAACACTTCACACTGCAGAGTCCTTGCTGTTCCTCCTGTATTGCACACAAGATCCCGCCATCACCCCAGCTAAAGTATCCCCAAAAGGTCTTAGGCTTTGAAATTTCTACAGTGGGTAAACAGATTTCAAACCTAGAAAGGTTTAGAATCAAGTATAAAAATATTTCAGAGAGTCAAATCCATAAGAACCCTAAAATTAAAGTAACATCTGCAATTTATTAATCTTTGTATATTTTGTGTTTATATACTTCCACTGCTTCATAGAGCATGGTCTGTGAGTATAGTCCTCACAATTATATTTTTAAATAAATATATAATTTAGATTAATGATTTTGACCAGAATGTTTCTTGTTTATATATTATATTTAAATGAATTTCAGAGCCACTATATTTGTGAATTTAATTTACTGGATTTAAATGAATTATTCAAGAATACAGAAAAATTCTTTTCTAATTAAGCCTGACAATAGAAACATCTAAAAGGAAAATAAAAATTAGAATTACAACTGCAATTTAAAATGTCTTAAATGATTAAGTTGCTCATATATGAGGCTGAATATTAGCCAAAAACTCAAGAATAATTTATAAAATTTGATTAACAAATATAATAAAACTTGTAAACAGAATATTGAAAATTCAGCATTTGTAACTTTAACAAATAGAATGATCTTTTTCTCCTAACAATCAAAAAAACTCACATTGACAGAATCTAATTTCTAAGCCAGTACGTTAATTGCAATGAAAATGTATTATTTGATCAGATAGTTTTGTTTCATTTTTCTCAGCCCTGAGATTAAACTTCTCCAGTGCTTTTCCAATAAATGATGTATCCTGAAGACCCAGATGAAACGATTAGGGTTTAAATTTATTTTCCTGGAGCAAGTGATCTGCAACACCCTCACAGACTGCCTACATCCAAGAGGCAAGAAGGAGGAAAAATTACACCCAATTAAAAGACGTAGTTATTATGGGTCTCCTGAGTTTGCTCTTGAAAAAAAGTCATTATGAAAGAACAAGCCTAGTCACTCTCCAGTCTCTTCAATTTCCTGTCCAGCCACATGTTCTCTCCTGCTCACACATGTTCCCACCAGTGTGATGCCTCACCCTGAGGTCTTCACCAGTGTCGAGCTGATGCCAGTGCCATGCCTGTGTGTGTCCAGAACTATGAGCCAAATAAAACTTTTATCTTGATAAAGTTGCTCAGTCCCAGGTATTTCAACATAATAATGAAAAATATAGTATAGTAAAAGATAAAAACCAAAATTTACAAGCAATTTTATTATACAAATCCATGCAAATCCAATTTAAAGGGGAGAAAGAAAGCATGTTTCAATCATGAATGTCTTTGATGAAGTCATACAAATAAAATTTTCATTTTATTAAATCTTGATCTTCAACACATATCCTTTTGAAAATCTAAGTAAATAAAAGGGAAATATACATAAAGGATTTTCGTTGCATGCTAGAGTTATATGGTTGTCTCAAGGAAATGCGCTTGTGTGATGTTTCGAGTTTTAAGCTTACGTAACCACTTTCTTCATGAAACACAATTTTTTACTTGAAAGAACAACTGACAGACAAACCATTGTTATTTACACTTGAGTGCTTATGAGGTATTTTCTCCATGAAGTTAGCTTATTACATCAAGGGAAACAATTGATAGTATTTGGTGCCAATGATAAGTTTCAAGCTTTCAAGAAAAAAATAAGAATTTTGGGAAATTTGCATCTCATTATTACCATTACTGCTTCCCAACACTTAACAGACCTTTCTGTTGATTTAGTTGCAGATATTAACAAATGTGGTCTTTTGCTACTGAATGACAAAATCCATTGAAATTCAGATGAACTTCCTAACTCAGTGAACCAATTTTTTTCATGTGGCCAATGTTTGATATTACAAAATCATGTATGGATAAAAATATTTTCAAAGTGCAAGATAGACCAACAGATTTTTTTTAATTTTTTTTTATTTTTTATTTTTTGACAGGCAGAGTGGATAGTGAGAGAGAGAGACAGAGAGAAAGGTCTTCCTTTTTGCCGTTGGTTCACCCTCCAATGGCCGCTGCGGCTGGCACATCGCGCTGATCCGAAGCCAGGAGCCAGGTGCTTCTCCTGGTCTCCCATGCGGGTGCAGGGCCCAAGCACTTGGGCCATCCTCCACTGCACTCCTGGGCCATAGCAGAGAGCTGGCCTGGAAGAGGAGCAACCGGGATAGAATCCGGCGACCCAACCGGGACTAGAACCCAGTGTGCCGGCGCCGCAAGGCAGAGGATTAGCCTGTTAAGCCACAGCGCCGGCCAACAGATTTTAATATGATAGAATATCAAACTGATGTTGACTTACTTTCAGATTCTACATTGCTGACTCTTAAGAAAATGCCTTGTGTTTAGTACTGTTGCAGAAGGAAAACCACACTTACCTGAGGGAGATCCTAAAATGTTCCTCCTACATAAATGTGCATTTAGGAGTGCAAATGACTCCTGAAATCAAAAAGTTTGAGAAATGCTAGCCAAGACCATGCATATATAGCCTTCTAGGGACAAGAATATTATCAGTGCCTTCAAATAGTGAGGAATCTAAATATTCTAAATATTACAATGAGGCATGAGCATTGTAAAAAGTGGGTTAAGCTGCTACTTCAAACACCCACATCCCATATGGGGATATCTGAGTTTGAGTCCTGCCTCTGCTTACCGTTCATCTTCGTACTAATATGCATCCTGGGAGGCAGTAGATGATGGCTTAGGTAGTTGAGTCCCTTCCATCCACATGGGAGACTCAGGTTGGGTTCAGGATTCCTGGTCCATCCTTGACTGCTAAGGGTATCTGGAGAGTGAATCAGCAGGTGGAAAAACTTTGCTATCTCTTGCTCTCTCCCTTTCCCTCTCTCTCTCTCTCTCTCCTTTTCTCTCACAGACATGCTTCCTTTAAAATAAAAAAGCCTAAACTTTAAATATCTGTATGATTTTACTATTAATCACAATTTTTCATCATTATCATAATCATTTCTTGCAAAAACAGCAAACATGTGTCAAAGGTCTGCTGTGTCTAGGCTCAATATTCTTTTTTTTTTTTTTTTTTTTTTTTTTTGACAGGCAGAGTGGACAGTGAGAGAGAGAGACAGAGAGAAAGGTCTTCCTTTTTGCCGTTGGTTCACCCTCCAATGGACGCCGTGGCCGGCGCGCTGCAGCCGGTGCACCACGCTGATCCAAAGGCAGGAGCCAGATGCTTCTCCTGGTCTCCCATGCGGGTGCAGGGCCCAAGGACTTGGGCCATCCTCCACTGCACTCCCGGGCCATAGCAGAGAGCTGGCCTGGAAGAGGGGCAACCGGGACAGAATCCGGCGCCCTGACCGGGACTAGAACCCGGTGTGCCAGCGCTGCAAGGCGGAGGATTAGCCTGTTGAGCCACGGTGCCAGCCTCAATATTCTAAATATTTTCTATGAATTTAACTTTTACAACAGCTCTTTGAAATAAGGTATGATTATCATCTCCATGACTCAGATGGAGACACTAGAGATTGCAAAAACTAAGTAATCTGCCTCAGGTCATGCAGTCAGTCACTGTCAAGGAAGTCTCACTCAAAAGTGTCTCTCACTCATACACAACATCCCAGAAGCAAGGCAAGAAGCCAGGTCAGTGGCCATCAACATACCTACCAGCTGCATCAGGTTTCTGAACACTGGAAATGTGGCTAGTCTGAATTCAGATGCCTTGCAAGCATAAAATATATACTTGAATTTGAAGAATTAGGATGGACAACAGTGTAAAATGTCTCAATGTTTTATATTAATTGCCTGTTTAAAAGATAAATATTTTAGATATATTGGGATAAGTAGATTATATTATTAAAATTAAGTAAATGTATTTCTTTTTCTTATTTTTTAAATGTGGCTACTAAAACATTTCAGTTTACATGTATGGCTTGTGTTATATTTCTGTTGGACAGTACTGATCTAATAGTGTCACTCCATTAAATATTATGGTACCTTTAATAAAAGTTTCCTTATGGGTATCACCTCCAAGAGGCCAGTTTATTCCTTCCTGAAATATTTTAAGGGGTTTAACCTTAATTCACATAAAAATTTGTGATACATGGTTTATTGTCCTCAAAGAGCTCATGTAGTTTCAAATAATATTATTTATATCCAGGAAATAATCATTTTTGGTCATGCCCTTTTAAAACTGCCCTGTTAAAGAAAATATTTGTTAGCTAAGTTCCAAATTTAGCCTTTTGCAAATATGGCACATCTGTCTTTAACCTTTTTTTGCATCAATATTAAATATAAAAGAATTAGAGTTAGGAAGAGTAAAACAAAGGGAGAAGTGTGGCAGATCCAAAGGAGATAATTTTTGCAATAATGCAGCTTGGGGAAAGAGAGATGAAGCCAACACAAAATGTCCTGGGGCCTTGAGGCTGCTGAATCCTCCCTTTGGGGAGGGGGGAAGGGTTGGGTAAGCGCTGTGGGGAACACGCCAGGATTTTACACAGCATGGAGTTGTAGCTGGAGTGGGATTACTCAGGGCAGAGCACAAGTCACACAGGTGCGTATGTCAAGAAAGAGCTGTGGCAGGTCCTAAGGCTCTCTCTTTGCATTTCAGGCTCCAAATTGCTTTTTTAAATTTCCCCCAAAGTTTCTCTGCAATATTAACTGGTATTTATTGGCATCCAGAACACACCACGCTTTTCCCATGTTTAATCCATACAATTTCCCAATAACACTATAAGGAAACTATCCTATGTCTGTCCCTCTATGGTATTTTGGAAGCATGAAACTCATCTGGCTTCTCAGGTTCAAAGCTAAAGGAATCTTGCTTCAGAATAAAACCACATGAAGTCTCACCCACCCCTGGTTTACATCATGTTTAGATGAGAATTTGTACTACGAGTCGTTGCTTAAAACAATCAAAATTCCCGAAAGGACACAATACTGCTGACCAGTTAAAGGATGGCCATGAGCGGTGCACACCATGCAGAAACTTGGACAGGAGCTGAACACACACCTCTCAGTCCCAACTTGGTTTGGGGGTTCTATAGAAACTCCTTCAACCCGTTTTGGGGTTGTTCTATCTCACACACACTGCCTCACCCAGCACTTTCAGCCCAGTTATTCTCTCTCTCCTAAGCCATGATGAAACAAGAGTCCACAAAGAACACTTCTATATCCTCAAATACATAACACTTATCATTAGCTCTAAAGTTTAATAAATTCAGGATGTCAAAAACTAAGTCAGCCAAGGGCAATTTTTCATAAAATGTTGAATGTCTACAACACTAGAAATTCATTTTAACAATGATAAAAAAAAAAAAAACTAGAAGTCAGTAAAAGGCAGACTTATGTAAGATTTTATCCCAGTGGAGTATTGTGGAAGAACCAAAAGATTCTGTGAAGAAATTGGCTTTTGCTATAAGGCACAACCAAAGGATTAAATGCAAATTCCATCTCCCACACTTCGGTGGAGTGTAAGCCCTCCTGCTATTATGTCTCATAACATCTTTTGGTTTCCTTGATTAAACTCTGTAAATAGCTCAGAATTCTTTTATTTGTAAAATTACTATAATAATAGTATCATAGCAAAGGGGAAAAGAAATTTCTTTCTACTCTTCATGAATGTTTGGCTGGAACCTCTCATGAGTAGTCCTCAGAGAGGTGGCTTTGAATTCGGCATAAATACCATTTTCAGTTGTAACAAAGAAGAGTGTTACCAGCCAGTTAGGAGACAGTCACCAGAAAAAGCTTGTTAAACAATAAGATTTGTTTTGCCTTCTCTACTGATCGAAGTCTCAAGTGATTAAGTCATTCTTCTCATCCTAGAGAGATGTCATACAGTTTCATTTCCAGATTTAAAAAGGATAACCTCTGCTCTGTTCTGACAGCTTATCCTATGGCTATTTATCAAAATAACCCTTATGCCAAAAAGCATATTTTGTGGTGACATATTCTGGTTTCCTATAGTATCAACCTCACAACGTATAAAATGTAAACATGAATATGCATACAATGATTTGAACCGTTCCTAACGCTTAAGAGATGACTTTTAAAAGTTCATGGAAAATGCATAGCATGAGAAAGCTGTTTGTGCTGAGGTACAGCTGCCACCTGCAATGCCAGCCTTCCATGTGGGCGCTAGTTCAAGACTCAGCTGGTCCATTTCTGATCTAGCTCCGTGCTAATGGGCTTGAGACAGCAGCAGAAGATAGCCCAAGAGCTTTGGTCCCCTGCAGCCATGTGAGAGACTCACAAGAAGCTCCTGGGTCCTGGCTTTGACCAGGCCCAGGCAATGCTGTTATGGCTATTTGAAGAGTGAACCAGCATATGAAAGATCTTTCTCTCTCTCTGTGTCTTTCAAATAAACAAAATAATTTAAAAAGAAAAGAAAAGAAATAGCTATTCATGGATTTCAAAACTTTTTTTGCAACAAAATAAGCTTATCTTTTTAAATTCTATTTTTCCATGAACTTCCATATGCTACTCTTATTGCAGAATCTCAATAAATATCTGTGGTTATTATTATTTAAAACATTTCACATAACAAATCATTGCATATATTTTTGCAACCCACTTCTAGAATACACGCTCCCTGATGGCAGAGACAAGCAATCGCAATGGCTCCTTGCTACCCAGTGCTACTGTGTATGGGCACAAAGAAATTGTGCTTCCTTGTTTGTTGAAGTTGAGAATGACCATTGGCTTGCTTCAGTCAATTTATATGAACAGAAGTGTCTTTTCTGGGTTAGAGATTTTGCATGCTGCATTTTTCTCTGCAATTCTCACTTCCCCTAATTCGGTGACTATGGAAGCAGGTTTTCCTATGCAGAATACCAGTGACTCTTGGTGTAAAGCATACTACACTGCATATTACAGAACAAGGTCAGCTCACTGTCCCTTACTCCCGATCACAATCTGTGGTTCAGGTGTTCTGAGAAGAGAAAGGATTGATTGCTGGTCAGCAAGGATGCAGAACATAACTCAAATCTGCCACTCCAATCGGCAATCTGGGAAGCTTTATGGGGTAGGTAGAGGGAAAGTTGGTAGGCAGAAATGCCCAATGAGGCAATTCTGAATGCGGGGTCCTGGAATCGGCTCAGCATGGTGAGATGGACTTTTAACTCATGATTCCCACGTTCAGTGGACCTCCTGCTTCTGAAAGGGCTCCTGTGCGTTTTAGTTCCAGTGGTCCCCTGGATTCTTTGGTTTCACTGGCTGGATTTCCCTTCTTCTGCACATGCCGTGTTGTATGACATGCAGTTCCATGTTTCCTTCTGCATACATGTGACCATGTCCTAAAAAGCAAGGACATAAAAAATATGATCAGGGGGCCGGCGCCGTGGCTCACTTGGTTAATCCTCCGCCTGCGGTGCTGGCATCCCATATGGGCGCCAGGTTCTAGTCCTGGTTGCTCCTCTTCTAGTCCAGCACTCTGCTATGGCCCAGGAGGTCAGTGGAGGATGGCCCAAGTGCTTGGGCTCCTGCACCCACATGGGAGACCAGGAAGAAGCACCTGGCTCCTGGCTTCGGATCGGTGCAGCGCCGGCCATAGCGGCCACTTGGGGAGTGAACCAATGGAAGGAAGACCTTTCTCTCTGTCTCTCTCTCTCACTGTCTATAACTCTACCTGTCAAATTATATATATATATATATATATATATATATATATATATGATCAGATCCATCTGTAATGCATACAATAGGAAACTTTCAGGAAAAGAATGGGAAAACGTTAAAGAGCATTTTGTGAGTTTGGAACATGAAGGGAAAATCCTCGTAAAGGGGAAGTTCCGCTAAGGAAAGGAACAATGTGACATGGGGAGTAATTTGGTTCCACAGTAGAAACACTGATGAGTAAGAAATTATCTGTTATTGCCTTAGCCTCTGACACTTTGGACCTGCCTATCATAACAGCATAATCTAGCCCACCCTGACTGTGGCAACCATTAAATGCCACAACCTCACAAAAGACCTGGCATACACTAAGCAATTAAATACGTTTTGACTAAATCAATACACTAAAAAGTTTTACAGAGCAATTTTAATTAAATAAATTATTTCAACTCAGTTGTATGTATAATCACACGTCTTGGGAATTTTAACTCATTAGTATGCAGGGATCATAATCCTTCGAGTTACCAAACCATTATCCTAGATGTCAAAGTTTGAGTCACACATGGTTTGCCCTCCAGAGATGCTGCAGTAAAGTTTTGTTGAATTTCAATTGCATGAATTTTTCTGTGAAGTCGTCTTCAAAACTTTTATTTCTGCCATAGCCATTTAACTTAAATCGCATTATTTAAAGGCATGGGTGCCTTGTAGACTATCCCTGCAGAACTCCATCTGTGTGCATTCCCTGCCTTCAGGACAATAAAAACCCAGATGCAGAAATTCTTCCTAATCCTGTAGATTGCACTAGAAACCAGAACATTCTCAGGGTCAAATGTCAAATACATTCAGAGACCATTTTTAACAAACTGAATCTGCAAGTTCTGTGGCTCAGGAGGTGGGAAGGAGGAAGGGCACTTGCTTGTAGTGTCTTCCATTTCTCATTCCAACAGGAATCAATAAATTTACTAAAAATAAAAATTAGGAGCCCTGTTGAGTCTGGTTGCAGAAGTGTGAGCAAGTCCTACAGGTGGCAATGGCGAGGTCAGGGAGAGGACTTGACCTTGCCATGGAGAACGTGATGGGGCTCCACGGAGTGGTACACAGAAAAAGGAAAGCTGCTCTTCATAGCTCCTGAGGGTATCATGCAAAACAGTCCTATAGGGACTCCTGCAGTGGCCACTCTAGAGAGGAGAGGACCATCGGGCTAAGAACAGCAGAAGCTGGGAGAGAACCTGGCAGCTGCTGTGACTGAGGGGTGAGCACCAAGCGTGTCTAAGGGGTGGCGTGAATGGGGAAGAGTTAAGGGCAAGGTCAGTTCCGATTGGCTGGCTTTGGAGCAGCCTTAGAGGGAGGAGAGCAGGGAGAATGCACCCGGGTGCCTGGGCAGGTTGGCAGTCACACTTCCCCAGTTGTGTGGCCTTGGGCAAGCATTTTATCCTCTCCCTGCTCCCATTTCCCGCCTTGAGAATGAGACTACGACAGTGCAGTTAGGACTACACACAGCAATCGGGTATTGGACGTCAGCCTTTGTTTTGACAAGCGGAACAAACTATAATATCACAGGCTATGGGATCTTGAGCACATCACTTTTCTTTGTCCCTTTGTTTTCTCATCTGTACGATGAAATAATAATTACTCTTACGCCGTAAGGTAGTTAGAACATATGATGCAACACCTAGTACAGTACCTGGCTTGGTTATCCCATGATCAGTGTTACCTGTCATTAGTACTCGCTGTTGGTTTAGTAAGAAGCTGAATAGGGCAGCAGACATGCTGGCTCAGGCCCTGGGAAGTGCAGTGGGGTTAACTGTGGGGGAGGGTTTCATATGCACTCAGGAATGTTTGGACAAATGAACTAAAACGTCTTCAGACTTGGAAAGAAGTGTGCTGGCTCTGAGAGGTGAGGCCTGAACCGGTACATGGCCACCTCCTTAAAGGCTGCAAGCTCCTGTAAGAAAAGCCGGGATGGATTCCTGAGGGCAGGGCTGCTCCCACTCTTGTCCCCTTGGGTCCCAGGGTAACGCGAGGAGCTCCTAACAAGTGCTGAATCCGATCATAGCTCCGAGCACGCGTCCTGACTGTCCAGCAGAGGCCGCCCTGGACCCGGGCTCCCGGGACCCGAGCGCTGGGAGCCGGCCAGGGGGTGGTCCCGGCGTCGCCGCTGGGTCCGGGTGGGAGGGGTTTGGCGGCGGAGGCGGCTTGGGACTGTGGTGACTGGGATGGAGCAGAAGCGCGCCGGGCGCCGGAGGACACGCAGCTGACGGTGCCGCGCTGCCTTCGAGTCGCCTAGCCGAGCCACCGGGGCCGAGCGCGCCCAGCAACCCGCGCCTCCCGGTTCGCACCGCAGCCCGCGGGGTAGAGAAAGAGCCGCCCGCGCCCAGAGCGCTCCGTCAGTCCCAGCAAAGTCCCCCATCGCCCGCGCTGGGCAGGGCACCAAACCCCCGGATACCATGGTCTGCAAGACTCTCTTCGCTCTTTGCATCTTCACCGCAGGTACTTGGCGGCCGCCCTCTCGGAGAGATCTGGGGCGGTGTGGGTCCCAGTGGCCGGCTCTGGGGGCCGGAGCGCGCGGGTGCCCCGAGTGGTGCCAGTCGCCCAGGGTGCGCGCGTACCTAGATTTCCGGCGAGGTGATCTTTGGCGGCCCTGAGCAGCGCTGGAGGGAGGAGATGACAAGGTCCCTTCCGCTGCAGCCCGCGTCCGCTCAAACTCCGGCGTTGTGGAACAGGTGGCTGGCTGAGCTGCGCGATCGAGCCCGGGGTAGGCGCCACGGCTGCTCCAGGCTTCTCAGGTGCTCAGGAACCTGCCAGAGTACGGAAAACCGAACTTCCTGCCGCGGGCCGGCCCTGGGAGGGATGAGAGAGCCGGAGGAGTGGATGGGGGCTCGTCCTCTGGGAAGGCGTCAGCCAGGGCTGCGCGTCCGCTGGGGCTGGACTGCGTTCCCCAAGCTTGGCCTCTCTGGTCTCCAGCGTCCCTTTCTAGTTTCGAGTGGGGATGATGCAGCACAAACAGCCCTCTGGGCAGCGGTGCTGGCCAGGGTAGAGCTCGGGATCACCGAGGCGATTTTGCCGGTCTGCCTTACGCCCTGGCCCCCAGTGGAAGAAACTAGTAATTTGGCTAAAACTAGCATCCCATCTATTCCGCCCCCTCCCCCTCCTCCCACACACACACTCCCACATCCACATCCCGCCTCCTGATGCCTCTCCCGTGTGCACCATGGGGGTCTCCTTAGGGAACCTGTGGCCCAGGGTGCTCCGCAAAGAAGAGCTGGAAACGGAGCGCGCAGCCTGGCAGGTGGAGGGGGGGTGGGGAGGCGGCTGGGGAGAGGTTCAGGACGGAGCTTTTAGTCTGGGCTTGGGTACCCAGGTTTTTCAGAAAACGCACCCGAAAGGGGACCTGTGGTGAGAAGTATCCCGGGTGCGCTGCCGCTGGGCTTTGCCGTTAAGGATGATCTTGGGCCGCGCTCTCCTCCGGGTGTTTTTTGTTGTTTATTTAATCCCCTTTGAGTTTCTTGGGTTCCTGTAATTGTGGGCAGGAATCACGACGATCCCTTGGAAAGAAGCTAAGGGTTTCCTAAAGTTTCCTAACTTGGAGTTGTCCGTGCTATTTCCTGTACTTGATGAACATTTGAGAAAGCCCCTTTTCCCTGCGGGGTCCACACGGTGCGTGGAGGCGCGTCCGCAGCTAGCCCTTGAACGCTCCCTGGCGGCGTGGACTGCGGAGCCGGGCTGAGAGCTTGGATGCGGCAGGGGCAGTAGATGTCCCAGGTTCCTGGCGCCTGGTGGCTCCCGCCATCCTCGAAGCAAGAGGTGCTTAGAAAAGGCCATGGAATATGCCTTTACTTTCTCCCTGCTAGAAGTCTTTTCACGTTTAGAGGCTTGTCTGTATTTATTTATTTAATGGTTTGAACAGCTCTGGTTGTTGGCAAAACCAGGAATCGCCATTAGTAAGCCCTGTAAGGCAGAGAATTTTCTTTTTGGCTCCGGAAGAAGCTGAAGATATCTACCTATGCATCCATCCAAGGGGCTGGTCAAAAAGTTTATGGAGATGCATACTATAAAGAAAACTATGCATGGTTTTACAAAATGTTTGCATCCAAATAAACGTCTTTAAATTCTAATTTTCTATGAATTGTGTGCTATGTGTGTGTGCATGTGTGTATATATAGACATATATGTGCACGCGCACACACACACACAGCAATCTTACAGTCTAGCCCCACTGTTCTGGGAGAGGAAATGTTTCTTCTCACCACCAGAGTGAAAAGGCTACTCCATCCCTACTCCACCTCATGTATGGGGGAATCTGAGCCAAGAGGATCACAGCTTCCCAGCTCTGGACCGCCGAGTCCCAGCAAAACCCTCTGCCTTTCCCTCTGGTTATATTTCCACCTAGAAGATCCCACACTCCTGCAGCACATGGGCGCTTCACCCTTCCCTCAGAAGTCTGTGTCTTAGAATCAATCTCCATAAGCATTGTTGCTGGAGCTGCTTGCACTCAATTGTCAAAAAAAGATAGAAAAATCGGCACAGATGCTTCCCGAGATTCTTGGCACTCAAAGGAAGAGGTTTTCGGAATCTCAAATATCATCATTCTAGAAAAAGTGTGTGTGGGGGGGGGTAAAGGAGAAAGAGGTGAGGGCTTATAAAGTGAACATGGCTTGGGTGGTCCTACAGCTCTTCTTGCTTCTTTGCTGGTTTCTTCTCTCTTTTTATTTCCCCTGCAGCTGTAGAGGCTTCAGTTTTTCTTTTCTTTTTTTTTTTCTTCTCTTTTTAATTTTTTATTTTTTGTGAAACCTTTAAGATGATACTTTTTTGAGCCAAAAACAGGGTTGGCAGGGCCCAATATTTTAGCTTCCCCCATCCACACAATATACAGAATCCATAGCATCTACTCTCCTCTCTGTAATATGCACTTGCAAAGATGTGTGCCTTATCAATGATTTCGCAAGGTCCCTACATTTATTCACTTGTATTTTAAAAAAGCAAGAAGAGAGAAACTTTGGATGGTCTTCAGTTCTCCAGAGGTTCACTGTGGCAGAAAACCAGCCCAGCTATTTCACATATCGTTCTCCAATGCCTTTTACACCAAGTACAAGGAAGGCATCCAGGACAACCATCTCCAAGTTAAAGCACAAACCTGCACCTCCAAGCTGTGGCACCAGAAGCAAGAAAGGAGGGAGGTTGCAGCCACTGGGTGGCTTCCATCCTCACCCCTCTCCTGCTGCCCTCTGAGTTCACTTCCTTCTTCATTCCCACGCCCTCTAGCATTCCATGGTCCAGTTTATTTAATAACTCCTTCCCTATGGGGCCAGCGCAGTGGGTTAAAGTCCCAGCCTGCCGTGCCGGCATCCCATATGGGCACTGGTCAAGTCCTGGCTGCTCCACTTCTGATCCAGTTCTCTGCTATGGCCTGGGAAAGTAGTGGAAGATGGCCCAAGTCCTTGAGCCCCTGCACCCACATGGGAGACCTGGAAGATGCTCCTGGCTCCTGGCTGCTGGCTTTGGGTAGCTCAGTCTGGCCATTGTGGTCATTTAGGGAGTGAACCAGCAGATGGAAGACTTCTCTCTCTCGGCTCTACCTCTCTCTGTAACTCTTTCAAATAAATAAAATAAATCTTAAGAAAAAAACCTCCCTCCCTGGGACAGCTGAGAGTTGTTCCTCTCAGAGATGCATAAAATAATATAATAAAATATAATAATAAAAGAGAAACACTTGTAGTAGTAGGTAAGAGAGGCACCCCGACAATCCTACTCTTCCCGCCCTGGATCTGCCCTGTGTTCTGCTCTCCCCTCAGGGACAGTGCATTCGAAGCCATTACCAGGTCCTCTGTACAGACTTATCGAGCCCCTTGGAGAGTAAGACCAGCAAAGCTAGATCCCCATTCTGCCAAGGGATCCTATCTGTGTTTGCATCTGTCACACGCTTCTCCAAGTAACTATCATCTCGAATGTTCATATCCTTGAATGAGCCATGGCTCTGTGCCTACTACTGTTTTGGTTCAGTAACCTTACCACAAGCATATCAAAGCAAACCAAAAATATATCATGTTTATACCAATAGCAAGGTCACCTGTGGTTTGTTGAGGGTGGCAAGGAACAGTTGCTTGCATTCCTTTTAGCTGGATTAACTCCTGTTCTCCTAAAATCTGTGCTGCAGTCAAAGACATGCAGGAAACCTGAACTCAGAGGTGTAATACCTTCCTTGTTATCTGACACATTCACAAAGACGGTGTTTTGAAGTAGTAAGCATGTAGATTCTGCAGATAGATTTGCCTTGGTAAAAGTCTAAGCTTTCCTAGTCATTAATTGTGAAATTTAGGCCAAGTACTTTAACTACTTGGAGTCTCCTTATCTACAAAATTGGAGGAATAAAACTTCACAAGATTATTGCAAGTATTAAGTGACTGAACATAGCTATAGTTCCAGGGACAGGGTAAATGCTTAATATGGTTAATGTTTAAATGTGATAGCAATTGTGGTTTCTACTATTCTTATTAATGAAGTTTACCATGTTCTGCACCTATGTTGTGCTCTCTAACAGCAGAGCTTATGCAAGGGTACTTTAAAAATTCATGGAAAATGAAAGTAAAAGCTACGTTTATTTTGGTGAAAAAATGTGGAGTCCATGCATTTTTTTCATAATACATATGTTCCATGAATTTTTTGAAGACCCCTCACATGTTTGCATTTGGATGATGTAAATCAAAGGTGTCAACTAATATTGCCTTGCAGTCGAAGCTGTGCTAGCAAACGCGGTATGGAAATTAAGAAAGCATTCCGCTGAGCCTACTAAATGCCTAATTTGAAGAGGTTGATAATGTTCTGTCTCCAATTTAGCACAGTAGTAATAAAAAAAATAAAACGGTGCTCAGGAACAGGTAGAGGGTAGGCGTCACGGAGGATTTCATTTCTTCTACAGAGCCGTTTAGAGACTGGCATATTTCAGAAGCCCTAGTCAGCTAAACCTTAAAGGTCAAATCCCCAAACCCACAACATTTTGGGTCTCAGATCACACAGCTTGGGAAAAGACAGGCCATTTCATCTGACTCCTGCAGAGTGGCTCTCTCCAGAACCCAGAGTCATCAATAATTGCCAGACCTGCAATTTCACTTTAGCATTTGGACCTGGTCTAATTGTGTTCTTGTTTTTATGAGGAAAATAGTGACCAAGTATTTATACTGCTTGAGCTGACTTTCTTTAAGCGAGAATTTTCCTTTGGAGGGTACAGCACCCTGTGGAAATAGCACAGAGTGACATTTTGAACATGTTTTCCAAAGGGATTGGCTGTCTCACACCTAAATGAAAGATGACTGTAAAATAAGACTGATTTGTGTATATAGTGCTTGAATTTTTTTTAGTTGCAGCTTAAATCATTTAAATGCCAGGGACTGATGTAGTATCAGATTTTCTGATGTGTGGACATTTCAGTGCTGATCATAACCTTGTATACCAGCATAGCCTGTTTCAATTCATCTATTTTAACATTGTTTGTAAACCTCAAGATTGTTGTCCCTTTATAACTCCTAGAAATCATTAGAATAAACAGAAAATTAGAGAATTCTTCCCATCTGTCTATCTCATCAGTGCAGGATGGGATAATGTCAATTGAAAATACACTGTCTTTATTTTCCTTTGGCTACCATTGCCAGATTTAGGAAATACAGATAGAAGTTGTTCAGTCAATTTGAATTTCAAATAAACAATGAATTCTAAATATGTTCTATGCAATATTTAGGACATGCTTGGACTGATTTATTTGTAGATTATCTGAAATTCAGATTCAACTGGTTGTCTTCAAAAAGTTCATGGAAATATGTGTATTGAAAAAAATGTGCATGGATTTCATTAGCTTTTTTGCACCAAAATAAACTTACCTTTTAATTCCATATTCCATGAACTTTTTGAAGTACTTTCATATTTTATCTGACAGTTCTACCCTGGGCCTTTCATTTACGTTCCGTCTAGGCAATAACTTTGACATAAGAATAGCTTTATTTTGAACTCTACCTCATGGGGCTTTTGTTTGTCCTACACCATTTTGTTAAAAATAATCTGTTCATGAGAAGACACAGAGATTTAAGAGCTGTTTTCTCTGTTAGCAACTACATGGATTAAGATTCAGAGGCAGCTCTCACTTCAGTGAAATATTTTGAATCTGATTGCAAACCCATTAATTGTACATTGTCCCAGGTTTCTGAATAATTGGTGGGATTTCTGTGGAATCCCTAGCTACATTGCCAAACCCTTTCTACCATTCCTTTTCTAATATATTATATGTATAATTATCTATATCATGGTAGAAATGTTCCTACCCAGAAGCTAGGACTGGAAACCTGGGGTCTATCTGGCAGCTGATTAAAAAAGAAAGTTACAGAGAAGGGTTGGACTTCAGTGCTGTCTTTTGTGCCAGGCTCTTAAGACATCATGCAAATATTAATTATGTAAGGTTTATATAATTTTTCTTGATACATTTGTTAGGTCACTTTAAAGCTGTGTCTATATAGAGTTTGAAGCAACATACTCGACAGAATTTTAATGCAGATGTAAAAAAAAATCCTTTGAACAATTGGACTGTGATGGAAGTTTGCACCTTTTATACCTAAGGCAAAATCTGTACCACCAAAGTGTTAAATGGGTTTAAAAAAAGTTGTGGGAAATTACCAGTGTGATATTTAGGAACCATGTCTATTTAATATAGAATAAGGTGAGTGGTAGAATGCGCGTGTAACTTTGACGATAGTATCTCTCACTGACATTCCAAATTCTGACAGCTGATTTTCTTTCCTCTTGAGCAAGAAAATAAGGACATGGGGACTTCAATACAGGTGTTGAACATGAAAGAGATTAGCTGAGAGGGCTTTGTGTTTTTTTGTTTTAATGGCCATGGTTGTAAACTTTTTGCTACCATTCAGACTGCCTACTGGTTAGAAAACATTATGATGTTCTTTCAGCTTTGTGTAATCCAGAAGCATAACCTCATTACTGACAGTTTATGAAGCACTCACTGTTGGATCCATAATAGATACTTACCGGTGTTGCCTGCCCTTTTATAAAAAATGATTTCAGTTTTATTGGGGAAGTTTTATGATCTGTCTTCTTCTGCTCTGGCTGCCATAACAGCCCAGCCCCATAAACTGAGTGGCTTCTAAACAACACAGACTTGTTTCTCACAGTTCCAGAAGCGCGGGCATCCAGGGGCAAGGTTCCAGAAGATTCTATGTCTGCTGAGGGCTTACTTTCTGCTTCCTAGAAGGCACCCTCTCATGATGTCCTCACATGGCAGAAGGGGCAAGGTGGCTCCCTGGGGCCTCTTTTGTGAGGGTACTGATCCCATCCATGCAGGCTCCATTCTCCTGATTTCATCACCTCCTGAAGGCTCCACCTCCTCATATCAACACCTTGGGGGTTAGGACGTCAGCATATGAATTTTGGGGGCTGCAAACACTCAGACAATAGCATGATCCCTCTGAAAAACGGCAGGTGGACATCACTTTACGAGTGGTGAACGTTTGATTGCTAACTCTGCACTCTTGCTTCATATTATAATTTGTACTCTATAGAAAGGACAGTAACAATTATTGCAAGGATAAAAGGATACTGTTTTTATTGGCTATGTAGAGGCTACTTGCACTGTCTACATATATTTAGAGAAACGTTTAAGGGCCCAGGCATTCTACTGAGTTCATGTAGTGTGTCCTATTAGGAGAGGATTTCAGTGTATCTCAGGATTATGACACAAGGGAGCCTTGCTGTGTCTTGTTCATCAGAGGGACCTAAAGAGATATGGTGGATTGAACAACTCTTTCTTGGGCTAGAAAAGAAGCAGGTTATTGGTGGATCATGTATTCTGCTGGCTCACGGACTGTCCTGCATGAGAAGCGATATCAAGGCATACACTGTCACTCATTCAACTCACAGGGAGCCTTGGTTGTGTTGTCTTAAAAATCACAATGTTAATGGAGATGACATTCAATAGGAAGGTGACATTCTCTTTCAGATTGCTTTTCAGACAAGTCTGAGCAAGAGAAAGGATGATCAGTTTTTAAAAGTAAATGATCACTCTTCATTGACATCCTAAGAAATGTTGGTGAGGGAGGAAGTGTGAGATCAAATTATATAGGGAGACTGAGTAAGCAATGGACAGTAGGAAGGGCCAGTGGCTGTGTGTAGACCGCATAGGAGAGGCTGGGGGTATAGTGTTGGAGGAGACAATGAAAATATTAGATGGCTGAATGAGAGGAAGTGATAATTGAAATTGTTTTTGAAGGGTGGGCATTTGGCCATAAGACACTGTCAAAGATCTGGACTTTCCTGGCTGTAGTTCCTGACCCCAGCTTCCTACTAGTGCTGACTTGGGAAGGCAATGATGATGGCTCAAATGATGTGGTTCCTGCTACCCCTGTATGTGAAACTGGCATTGAGTTCTCAGTTCCTGGCTTTAGCTTGGCCTATTCCTGGTCATCGTGGGCAATTAGCAAGTGAACCACTGGATAGCATGTGATGGAATCTCTGTCTGTCTGTCTCTCTCTCTCTCTCTCTCACTCTCTCACTTTCTCAAAAATTTCATCAAGTTTTACTTTTAGGGAAGATAATGGCTCTCTTCTCAAATTTATATGAAATGAAAGCCTACTGTAGTGACCTTTTTAATTTTGTGAAAGGTTACAGATTGAGTCTTTCAGATGAAAAATTGGTGATCCTTATGGCAGGTCATTAAGGTAGTCTCAGGAGTGTGAAAGGGGATGAAGAATAAAAAAATGCCCTGAGATGTCAGGATGAATTCAGCTGCATGGTTTGGATCAATCAAAGAGAGTGAACCAGTCTGGGGTTGCCCAGGTCTAGGCAGCCTGCCTAGAACTTCATTTGTGAAATTGTCCTGTTGTGAGTAGACTTTCCTTTAAATGCGTGCGTGAAGAGAAACCCAAGGAATTTGTGTCCATTTCCATGAGAAACATAATGTGTGGTAGAAGGAGATTTGGGTAGAGAGGCTAGCATGAATTGCCAACTCTGGAATCTCATTCTCCTCCTTTGTAAGATTATAATAATACACATTGAGTGCCATGTGAGTCAACATTCAACCAATGTCTGCCAAGTGTATACACCAGCAGATGACAGATTTTATTTTACTTCATTTGTCTACTTCCTTCTACTACATTATATAAGGTGCATGAGAGCAGGGATTTCAGCTTTTCTGTTCCCCTGATGGAGAACAAGAGTGAGACACATTGTGAATGCTCAATAAATACTTGTTCAATTATTTTTTAACTATGCATCTACATGTGCTAAAGACTGTCCAAGGCTCTGGGAATATAGTCTTGCATAAAATAGACAAAACTCTGGGCTGGCCGTCTTGTGCAGTAGGATAAGCTGCTACCTTAGATGCCATATCCCAGTACAAGTCCCAGCTGCTCTGCTTCCAATCCAGCGCCCTGCTAATGTGCCTGGGAAGACAGTGGAAGATCATCCAAGTACTTGGACCCCTGCCAGTCACATGGGAGATCCAGATGTAGTTCCAGGCTGCTGGCTTTGGCCTGGCCCAGCTCTGACCATCGTGGCCATTTGGGTAGTGAACCACTGGATGGAAGAGTTCTCTATCTCTGTTTCTCCTTCTCCTTTTCTGCCATTCAAATAAATAAAATAAGTTTTAAGAATTAGACAAGGCCGGCGCCGCGGCTCAATAGGCTAATCCTCCGCCTGCGGCACTGGCACACCGGGTTCCAGTCCCGGTCGGGGCGTCAGATTCTGTCCCGGTTGCTCCTCTTCCAGGCCAGCTCTCTGCTATGGCCCGGGAAGGCAGTGGAGGATGGCCCAAGTTCTTGGGCCCTGCACCTGCAAGGGAGACCAGGAGAAACACCTGGCTCCTGGCTACAGATCAGCACGCCGCAGCAGCCATTGTGGGTAAACCAACGGAAAAAGGAAGACCTTTCTCTCTGTCTCTCTTGTCTCTCTCTCTCACTATCCACTCTGCCTGTCAAAAAAAAATTAGACAAAACTCTACCCTCATGCAGTTTACATTCTTTGAGAATGATGAATTTCCTAAGAGGAAATCAACAGTTGACTCTATCCTAATTATCTCAAATTCAGCAAGTGCAAAACTGAGCTTCAGGACTTCCTTCTCCCAGGAGGCTATATTTAAGAAGCCTTCCCAGTCTCAGCGACTCCAGCCTTCTAATTGTTCAGAATGAAAGCCAGGAGTCACTTCTGAATCTTCTTTTTTCACTAAGCACCCTGCATTCAGTCCTTCAGGAAATAAACCTTTAAACTATATACACAATCCAATCACATTTGCCACCTCCATCACCCTTACTCTGGTCTTGACTACTGACATATTTCTCCTGGAATACTGCAGTGGCCTCCTCTAAGATCTAGCTTTTTCTTCCTAAGGTCTACTTTCCACATAACAACAGTTGATCCTTTGAAAGTGTATCAAAAGATGTCACTAATCTCTTCCAAGCCCTGGAATAGCTTCCCATTGCACTCAGATTGGAAGCCAAAGTTCCTAAAGTGACTGACAAGACCTCCCCACGTGAGTTGGTGCCCCATTTGTTCTTTTTTTTTTTATTTTTAACTTTTATTTAATGAATATAAATTTCCAGTATACAGCTTATGGATTACAATGGCTTCCCCTTCCCATAATTTCCCTCCCACCCGCAACCCTCCCCTCTCCCGCTCCCTCTCCCTTTCCATTCACATCAAGATTCATTTTCAATTCTATTTATATACAGAAGATCAATTTAGTATAAATACTTCAACAGTTTGCACCCACATAGAAACACAAAGTGAAACATACTGTTTGAGTACTAGTTATAGCATTAAATCAAAATGTACAGTACATTAAGGACAGAGATCCCACATCAGGAGCAAGCGCACAGTGGCTCCTGTTGTTGACCCAACAAATTGACACTCTAGTTTATGGCGCCAGTAACCATCCTAGGCTCTCGTCATGAGTTGCCAAGGCTATGGAAGCCTTCCAAGTTCCCCGACTCTGATCATATTTAGACAAGGTCATAAAAGACAGGTTGAGGATAGTAACCAATGATCCTAAGAGTGGCCTTAACCAGGTCTGAACAATTATACAGCATTAAGTGGGGAAGAGGACCATCAGTACACACAGGTTGGGAGTAGAGCCATTGGTGGTAGAGTAGAGGTTATGATTACAAAGGAATGAGGCCCAAGTGGACTAGACAGGGTCTAGAACAAAGGACAGAGTCATTATTAGAGGAGCTAAGAAAGGTGCTGTCTAAGCTACAAGTAATTTTTCTGATTGAGAGGCAAATAGAACCTGATAGAAGGGGCTTGATAATAATCTGTTGGGCTTTAGGCCTTGTAAGTTAAGAGGCCCAGACCTATCTATCTCTTCACATGGGGTATATCCTAAGGGAGGTGTGAACCTCCTAGGGGAAGGCACTCTGTTGACTTTCATTACTTGGCTGGCCTGGGAGGAGAGCTGGCCAGGTAAAGGCAGGGGGCATCTCTAACAAGAAATTTACAGTTCTGCCTGCAATGTTGCTGACCCTACTTGGCTGTCCCCTCAACTGCAGTGGTTACTTTGGAAGTTGGGCTGAGTGAAGGGCTTTTCAGCTTGGAGCCAATAAGATCTGTGGCTCTGACCTGGGCATCCTTCGACTCCAGGGCAGGTCCATTTCCAGTGATCCAACTCTTGGCAGAGCTGCCAGGGCTCTTCACAAGCTGACTTCTGCTGAAGCCCAGGCTTACCACATTGAAAGCCACTGCAGTGGACTGGCCTGTTGGGTCTCCTTGAGGGCAGATCACCATACAGATCAGCCATTAATAGGCCTGCCACCCATTGCTTCTGATGCCTAGCTTTCTTTTCCTCCTGGTTTGTGTTAAAGCAGACCAGAGGATGCAAGTCAAGGGAGTGCCCATGTCCCATCTCTAATCTTTGGTGGCCTGAACTACAAGTCTATAGTCACAGGCATGTTCTGTAGTAGTTTTTCTAAGGTAGACAATGCCCATGAGGAAAATTATATTCTCACTTTAAAACTTTCTTTCCCTTTGGTCTGAAAGGGAGGTTTTTTTTTTCTACTTACTGTATACTTCGCTGATGGCGATGTGAATCTAGCTATGAGATTATTAAAGTTCTTATTTTGGCTATGCTATTACAGAAAAATGTTAGCCATCTCTTATAAGGTCTAAAGATTAAATTGTGCATCCTACAGATTCCTTCATAATAGAATTAGTTCCCTACCTTGAAGAGAATAGAGAAGTGAAAGAACAAGTTGGGCTTAGAATAGAGAAATGAGGGAGCAAGTCCTAGATCACTTGCTGACAATAGCAATATTACATGAATACTTAGCAAACCGTTTCAACCCTTAGATAAGAACTTAATAAAACATTTACCGGAAGGTCCAATGCCTTCTATAAATTTTAAGAATCATGTATTTGAAAACACGTCTTAAATATCTAACATGGTGTAGTTTGTTTAACCAGTAAACTTAAGCACCACCATATAAAATGTTTTTAGTTTCTTTCTACCAACAAGTTTAAAACATATGATACACAGATTCAGGTCATACAAATTAAAATGTATCTTTGATTGATTTTAGCAGCTTAAATTTATGGACAATCTTATCTAAAAGCCATTTAAAATAAAACTCTTAATAAAATTTCCCCATGTGGACATACAATATGTACGCACATATAACATAGCATAATAGACCAATATCAAAATCCAAAATATCTGGTTGAACTAAGATTCCTTAAAATCATGACATAACATAGACCAAATCTGATCATTGTTACAAGGTGATTATTCAAGTCTTTGAAAATAAGCACATAGTTAAATAACCCATAGCTCTTCATCTCCTCCCTCTCTTTTTCCACTCTTAGATTTAACAGGGATCACTTTTCAGTTAAAATTTAAACACCTAAGAATAATTGTGTGTTAATTACTGAGTTCAACCAATAGTACTAGAACCACAACAACAACAACAAATACTAAAAAGGATAAAGTATTACATTGTACATCTAAAGTCAGGACAGGAGCTGATCAGTTCATTGTTGCTTATAGTGTCCATTTCACTTAACAGGTTTCCCCTTTGGCGCTCAGTTGTCACCGATCAGGGAAAACAAATGATATTTTTCTCTTTGGGACTGGCTTAATTCACTCAGCATGATGTTTTCCAGATTGCTCCATCTTGTTGCAAATGACTGGGTTTCGTTGTTTCTTACTGCTGTATAGTATTCTATGGAGTACATGTCCCATAATTTCTTTATCCAGTCTACTGTTGATGGGCATTTGGGTTGGTTCCAGGTCTTCGCTATTGTGAATTGAGCTGCAATAAACATTAATGTGCAGATGGCTTTTTTATTTGCCAAATTAATTTCCTTTGGGTAAATTCCAAGGAGTGGGATGGCTGGGTTGTATGGTAGGGTTATGTTCAGGTTTCTGAGGAATCTCCAGACAGACTTCCATAGTGGCTTAACCAGTTTGCATTCCCACCAACAGTGGGTTAGTGTCCCTTTTTCCCCACATCCTCTCCAGCATCTGTTGTTGGTAGATTTCTGAATGTGAGCCATTCTCACCGGGGTGAGATGGAACCTCATTGTGGTTTTGATTTGCATTTCTCTGATTGCTAGTGATCTTGAACATTTTTTCATGTGTCTGTTGGCCATTTGGATTTCCTCTTTCGAAAAATGTCTATTGAGGTCCTTGGCCCATCTCTTAAGTGGGTTGTTTGTTTTGTTGTTGTGGATTTTCTTGATTTCTTTGTAGATTCTGGTTATCAATCCTTTATCTGTAGTATAGTTTGCGAATATTTTTTCCCATTCTGTTGGTTGCCTCTTCACTTTCCTGACTGTTTCTTTTGCAGTACAGAAACTTCTCAATTTGATGCAGTCCCAAATGTTAATTTTGGTTTTGACTGCCTGTGCTGTTGGAGTATTTTCCAGGAAGTCTTTGCCTGTGCCTATATCTTGCAGGGTTTCTCCAATGCTCTCTAATAATTTGATGGTTTCGGGTCGTAGATTTAAGTCTTTAATCCATGTTGAATGAATTTTTGTGTAAGGTGATAGGTATGGGTCTTGCTTCAAGCTTCTGCACGTGGAAATCCAATTTTCCCAGCACCATTTATTGAATAGACTGTCCTTATTCCAGGGATTAGATTTGGATCTTTGGTCAGATATAAGTTGGCTGTAGATGTTTGGATTGATTTCTGGTGTTTCTATTCTGTTCCATTGGTCTATCCATCTGTTTCTGTACCAGTACCATGCTGTTTTGATAACAACTGCCCTGTAGTACGTCCTAAAATCAGGTATTGTGATGCCTCCGGCTTTGTTTTTGTTGTACAGGATTGCTTTGGCTATTCGAGGTCTTCTGTGTCTCCATATGAATTTCAGCATCATTTTTTCCAGATCTGAGAAGAAGGTCTTCGGGATCTTGATGGGTATTGCATTGAATGTATAAATTGCTTTTGGGAGAATAGACATTTTGATGATATTGATTCTTCCAATCCATGAGCATGGAAGATTTCTCCATTTTTTGGTATCCTCTTCTATTTCTTTCTTTAAGGTTTTGTAGTTTTCATCGTAGAGATCTTTAACGTCTTTGGTTAAGTTTATTCCAAGGTATTTGATTGTTTTTGTAGCTATTGTGAATGGCATTGATCTTAGAAGTTCTTCCTCAGCTGTGGCTTTGCCTGTGTATACAAAGGCTGTTGATTTTTGTGCATTGATTTTATATCCTGCTACTTTGCCAAACTCTTCGATGAGTTCCAGCAGTCTCTTAGTAGAGTTCTTTGGATCCCCTAAATAAAGAATCATATCATCTGCAAAGAGGGATAGTTTGAGTTCGTCCTTCCCGATTTGTATCCCTTTAATTTCTTTTTCTTGCCTAATAGCTCTGGCCAAAACTTCCAGAACTATATTGAATAGCAGTGGTGAGAGAGGGCATCCCTGTCTGGTACCAGATTTCAGTGGAAATGCTTCCAACTTTTCCCCATTCAATAGGATGTTGGCCGTGGGTTTTTCATATATTGCTTTGATTGTATTAAGGAATGTTCCTTCCATACCCAGTTTGCTTAGAGTTTTCATCATGAAAGGGTGTTGTATTTTATCAAATGCTTTCTCTGCGTCTATTGAGAGAATCATATGGTTTTTCTTCTGCAGTCTGTTAATGTAGTGTATTACGTTGATTGTTTTGCGAATGTTGAACCATCCCTGCATACCGGGGATGAATCCCACTTGGTCTGGGTGGATGATCTTTCTGATGTGTTGTTGCATTCTATTGGCCAGAATTTTATTGAGTATTTTTGCATCTATGTTCATCAGGGATATTGGTCTGTAATTCTCTTTCAATGTTGCGTCTCTTTCTGGCTTAGGAATTAAGGTGATGCTGGCTTCATAGAAAGAATTTGGGAGGATTCCCTCTTTTTCGATTGCTCTGAATAGTTTGAGAAGAATTGGAGTTAGTTCTTCTCTAAATGTCTGGTAGAACTCAGCAGTGAATCCATCTGGTCCTGGGCTTTTCTTTGTTGGGAGGGCCTTTATTACTGCTTCAATTTCTGTGTCAGTTATTGGTCTGTTTAGGTTTTCTATGTCTTCCTGGCTCAATTTAGGGAGGTTGTATGTGTCCAAAAATCTGTCCATTTCTGATAGATTTCCCTGTTTGCTGGCATACAAGTCCTTGTAGTAATTTCTGATGATTCTTTTTATTTCTGTGGCGTCTGTTGTTATGTTTCCCATTTCATCTCTGATCCTATTGATTTGGGTATTTTCTCTTCTTTTTTTAGTTAGTTGGGCCAATGGGGTGTCAATTTTGTTTATTTTTTCAAAAAACCAGCTCCTCGTTTGGCTGATTTTTTATAATGTTTTTTTGGATTCAATCCTGTTGATTTCTTCTCTGATTTTAATTATTTCTCTTCTCCTACTGGGTTTGGGTTTGGTTTGCTGCAGATTTTCTAGATCCTTGAGATGACTTGAAAGCTCATCTATTTGGTGCCTTTCCAATTTCTTGATGTAGGCACCTATTGATATAAACTTTCCTCTTAACACTGCTTTTGTTGTATCCCATAGGTTTTGGTATGTTGTGCTGTTATCCTCATTTACTTCCAGAAAATTTTTGATTTCTCTTTTAATTTCTTCTATGACCCATTGTTCATTCAGGAGCATGTTGTTCAATCTCCATGTGTTTGCACGTGCTCTAGGGATTCCTGAGTTGCCAATTTCCAATTTCATTCCTTTGTGGTCTGAGAAGCTGCATGGTATGATTCTAATTCTTTTGAATTTGCTGAGACTTGCTTTATGGCCTAGTATGTGGTCAATCCTAGAGAGGGTTCCATGTACTGCTGAGAAGAATGTAAAGTCCTTAGATGTAGGATGAAATGTTCTGTAGATATCTGTTAGATCCATTTGGGCTATAGTGTCATTTAAATCTACTGTCTCCTTGTTGATCTTCTGTCCTGTTGATCTGTCTATCTCTGAGAGTGGAGTATTGAAGTCCCCCAGTACTATTGTATTGGGGTCTAAGTCTCCCTTTAAGTCCCTTAACAAGTCTTTTAAATAAGCTGGTGCCCTGTAATTAGGTGCATATACATTGATAATCGTTATATCTTCCTGTTGAATGGATCCCTTAATCATTAAATAGTGCCCCTCTTTGTCTCTCCTAACAGTTTTTGTGGTAAAGTTTATGTTGTCCGATATTAAGATGGCTACGCCCGCTCTCTTTTCATTTCTGTTGGCGTGGTATATCTTTTTCCAGCCTTTCACTCTCAGCCTGTATGGATCATTGTTGGATAGATGGGTTTCTTGTAAGCAGCAAAAGGATGGGTTTTGTTCCTTAACCCAATCAGCCAATCGGTGTCTTTTAACTGGACAGTTCAAGCCATTAACATTTAATGTGACTATTGAGAAGGAGTAACTTTGCCCTGCCATTAGCCAAAGATACTTTCTAATATATGGTTTGAGATTCCTGTGATCTTTTGGTGTGAGGTTTCCTACCTTTACCTTCTTTCATATTGGTGACCGTGTTTCTGTGTTTCTGTATGTAACACATCTTTAAGCATCTTTTGCAGGGCTGGGCGAGTGGCGACAAATTCTTTCAATGTCTGTTTGCTGTGAAAGGTCTTTATTTCACCTTCATTTATAAATGAGAGCTTTGCAGGATATAATATTCTGGGCTGGCAGTTTTTCTCTCTTAGCACCTGGGCTATGTCTCGCCATTCTCTCCTAGCTTGCAGGGTTTCTGAAGAGAAGTCAGCTGTGAGTCTAATTGGAGATCCTCTGAGAGTAATCTGGCGTTTCTCTCTTGCACATTTTAGGATCTTTTCTTTGTGTTTCACTGTGGTGAGTTTGGTTACGACGTGTCGTGGTGAGGATCTCTTTTGGTCATGTTTATTAGGGGTTCTATGAGCTTCCTGTATTAGGATGTCTCTGTCTTTCTCCAAACCTGGGAAATTTTCTGCTAGTATCTCACTAAAAAGGCCTTCTAATCCTTTCTCTCTCTCCATGCCTTCAGGTACTCCTAGAACCCGAATGTTGGGTTTTTTAAGAGTATCCTGTAGATTCCTGACAGTATTTTTTAGATTTCTGATTTCTTCTTCTTTTCTTTGATTTGATTGTTTCCTTTCCTGTTCTCTGTCTTCTAAGTCTGATATTCTCTCTTCTGCTTCGCCCATTCTGTTTTTAAGACTCTCTAATGTGTTTGTCATTTGATCTATTGAATTCTTCATTTCATTATGATTTCTCGTCATTATCACCATTTCTTGTTCCACTAGTTGTTTCATTTCATTTTGATTCCTCCTTAATATTTCATTTTCACGAGAGAGATTTTCTACCTTGTCCATTAAGGATTTCTGTAGTTCAAGAATTTGTTTTTGAGAAGTTCTTAATGTTCTTATCAATTTTTTGAGATCTGCTTCTTGTATTTCTTCAATCTCCTCATCTTCATAATCTTGAATTCGGGTGTCTTTTTCATTTGGGGGTGTCATAGTGTCTTCCTTGTTCTTGTTACCTCGGTTTTTGCGTTTGTTGTTTGGCATGTTGGAGATATTTGGTTTCTTCACTGTGGTGTTTTTTCTTGTTACACTATGGCTCTATATTAAGTGGACTGTCTGCTTTCAGTGGAGCCTTAGAGGCTTGAGATGAGTGTGGACTGAGAGCTGTGTTTGGTTCCTCAGGGCTGAGGGTGTGTCAAAGATGACACTCCCAGGTTAGGTGTGGTAAATCTCTCTCTTTTTTGATTCAAAAGGGAAGTAATTCCGCACAGCTGAACGTAATTGGAGGTAGTTAGCAGGCAAATGATATACCCACAGGAGCCAGAGATCGGAAGCTCTTTCCCACGGACCACACAGGGAATCTCTGCTGCCCTCAGTGTGGGCTCCAATTCTCCTGAAATCTCCCACTGGGTTGCCAAGTTAGATGCTAATCTCCTGTTATTTCACCCCTCCCCCCAGAGTCAGGTGTTTCTGCTAGGCTCAGGGCTGGTGCAGACCTGAGGTCGCCCTGCTTATGACGTATGTCCAAAATGGCGCCTGCTCTGTCTTGCTCGCCTTTGAGAGGTGAGCGGAGAGAGAGAAACTTGTGTCCGTATCGGTCGCTTTTTTTATTTTTTTCCTCTCTCTCTTCTAGTTAGCCTGGTGAACTTTTCCCCACGAAGTTTCAAGCCTCGTTCCCTCTAGCCTCCTATTTCTGCTTCCCCGCTGGTGTCTCGGGCTATTGTGGTTCGGCTCACCTCGCGTTCCAGCGCTGGTGCGTTGAGTCTGCTGCTGGTGTCCCGAACTTGGGCTCCCACGCTCTCCACGCAGGTACACTGTGAATCACTAGTTCCGGAAGAGTTTCCTATGCTGTTTCATCCCCTACTCTTCCTTGACCCTGCAGTATCTCCACTTATATTAACCTGTCTCTCTCTCTGGACTAATCGTGTGCTCCGTTCCTATTCCGCCATCTTGCCGCCTCGCCCCATTTGTTCTTGAACCTGCTCTTCCTTCCTTTCCTTTGCTTACTCTACACCAATCACACTGACTCCTTTATAGCATGCAGCAGCTGGTTCTTCTGTCTAGCACATGCTTTCTCCAGATAACCAGATGGCTAAATCCTCCACCTCCTTAAAACCTTTGTTCCAATGTCATCTTCTCAATTAGACCTATTCTGACCTACATCTTAAAGTTGCAGTCAGTTTCACCTGCCAACACCAAATTCCCAGAGCCTCTTCCCTGGATCTTCCTTCTACTTTTCCTTTAAATGTGTTTCCCTGCCTCTTTCCATTTACCTCTTGCTAAAGCGCAGCTGCAAGGAAACCAGATTCTTGGTCTCTCCTGTTTTCTGCAGTATCCTCAGTTCCACAATACCATGGGAATACAGGGAGTACTCCAAATCTATTTGTTGAGTCGATGATTCAAATACATTGTTGAAGCGGGCAAAATAAAGATTTAATTCAAATTTCACCTCAGATCACCACCCAAAAAGTGAGATATTGGCAAAGTTGCTAACTAGCAGGCACCAATGTGGAGTGTTTGCAAATATCTTTTTCCAAAAAAAAGTCAGGCCTTTAGTCTTCATTGAGAATAGCAAAAGCTAAACTTAGAAATCTGTTCATTCGGAGAAATACACATACAAAACTCTTCTTAAAATGCAAGTGCCTTTTTTATGCCCTGGACATCATCTAAAAATAGCTGAAACTTCTGAAACTCTCTGGCAAATTATGAAAATGTCACCTTTGGGCTCAACTAGGAAAGAGAAAGATGCTTCCAACTTTGACTATTGTTAAGAATTTTCTGAATCACTAAAAATAGCTTGGTGATGAAAAGTGATCGGAGTCTAAGGGAAGCAGGACTGGTAGTTACCCAGTGAAGTCTGAAAAAGTTCAGTAAATTCAAATGCTAAATGTTGACCGTGTAAGTTAGTCACCAGTGAACTCAGGAGTTTCCTTGGCCTCACAGGCCCTGCATTCTCCCGTCCTTGGTGATTCTGAAACGCAAACAGTGTTTTAGCCCCAACAGTGGACAGAGGGATGGTCAAGTGCTGACTCCCCTGCAGGGCTGACACCCCTCCTTGTTGCTGGGGGTAACCTCACCCAAGTGGACATAGCCCCCGGCTTCATCATGCAAACAGGTACTCCTGATACTTTCTGACCTACTCAAAAATAAGAATGTTTAGTTAGGGAGTAGCTGCCAAAAACAGCATGAGTTTAAAAAAAAAAACAGGATACTTATCTTAAACCTTAGGCATCATGATAAGGTTTCAGATTATCTCAGCTTGAAGAGAAACTTATAAACAAACCAAAGAAGTGAAAAGATGAAACAGAAATCGTGGCTTTGCTTGTTCTGTGAGATTCACTGGGAAGGGCAGGCTCTCAGCCACCATGAAGATCAACCACTTGGACAGTCAGTAGAGGGGTGGCAAGGACACCTTGTGCTGGAAGAACACGGAAGCCTGTGTGGTGTGTGGTGTGACACAGGAGGATAGCTGGCCATTCCCTAGTTTCCTTCCGTGGGACAGGCCAGGTTCCCTGAATGGAGTGAAAGGCAGGGCCTTCCCTGTCACTGGTAGGAAAGAGAACACCACCACCAAGAGAAGACTCAAAATGCCCCACATCTCAAAGGCAGGTGCGACTGCCGAGCAGGAAACAATGACGACATCCTGAAAATGCATTTCATTGTGGAGGCTTGACAGAAGGAGGGGAAATGTGTTTTTTGAGTTTCAGAAAGCTACAACCAGATTTTGGGGGAAAATATATGTATAGATCATTAAGTAACAGCTGTGTCTTGTATAACAGTTTTTAAAACCCCCATTCAAGTACTGATTTTTTTATTGTTATGGAAACTATAAATGTATACACAAATAGACAAGAATGTATCTATCACTCATCCAGACCAGTTTCAGAGTTTTTATTTGCTTGTGCATTGTAGTTATTTAATACAAATAATTTTCATTGGAAACATTGAAAATGCTTGATGATAAAGTGTTGGTCGTATAAACCAGCTAGCATTCAATATTTATACCAGGCAATACCAAGGGAGTGCTTTTAAAAACAAATGATTCGTTATGTCCTAATGTGTAAAAGTGGTTACAATTTCTTGAACCAATTATCTTGTAACTTTATATTTCAGTATACATTGAAAAAGTAAGCTACAGAATAAAATATAAATTATGATGAAATATTGAAAACATTTGTATGTATGTGCCTGGGAGAAAAGGGCTTGGAAGGCTACAGTAGTTATTTCTGGCCTGAGCTTTGGGTCACTTTTTCCTCTGTTCCTCCTCTTCTCCTCCTCCCTCCCTCCCTGAAATTTTTTAGTATTTTGTATTTAAAAGTAAAGATATTATGACTATTTTACTCCCTCTTTAGCAAGGCAATGTAGCTATGGTAACCGCTAGGTGCCCATTTTGATCTGCAAAATCATTTTTTTAAGATTTATTTTATTTATTTGAAAGTCAGAGTTAACAGAGAGAGCTAGAGCCAGAGTGAGAGAAAGGTCTTCTATCTGCTGGTTCACTCCCGCAGAAGACTGCAATAGCCAGAGCTGAACTGATCCGAAGCCAGGAGTCAGGAGCCTCCTCTGGGTCTCCCTTGTGGGTACAGGGGCCCAAGGACTTGGGCCATCTTCTACTGCTTTCCTAGGCCATAGCAGAGAGCTGAATTGGAAGTGGAGCAGCTGAGACTCAGACTGGAGCCCAAAGGCGATGCTGGCCCTGCAGGCCAGGACCTTTACCCACTATGCCACAGCACCAGCCCCTGATCTGCAAAATCTTGATTCAAAAATTATTCTGACAAATCCCTCAAAAATAAGATCTTAGCAAAATATCTTCAGAAAGATTTCCAAGGCATCCTTGACATAATATGCAGGGGAGTTTCTGGGAAGGAAGTGAGTTAATGTAATACTACATTTTCTTTCCTTTTTTAAAATTTTATCTAAGGTATAAAAATTTCATATATTTCATATATTCAGATTTAGGAACATAGTGATACCTCCCACCTTACCCTTCCTCGCACCCATGCTCCTACCCTTCTTCCCCCTCCATCTCCTACTCCCACTCTTAATTTTTTCAAAGAGCTATTACTATGTTTCCTAAAACTAGAGTTCACATAATAATCATCAGTCACATTGAGTATCCTGAATTGTGTTTTAAGTGTCTCTGAGCTAACTGATGAGTATTTAGGGGACTTTGTTAGTCTTTTTATTTCTTCCATATTTGTCACTGAGGGGAACAATTGCATTATACATTATTCTAATTTTCCTAAACTGAAAGCTGCCAGCATAGATATGAAACAAAGAAAATATCCCCCAGAAGAATATATGATTTAGTTTTTCTATTGAAAGCATTAAATTTGTTACATCATCTTTTCAATGAAATAATCAATAAAATGTGGTTTAGGCAAATGCTGGTGGGTCCATTAGTAACATTCTATGACATTATCCAAGAACAACGCAGGTGCTCCGACTGTGGAAAGGGCTGGAGCAGACAGGACTAGAAGAAACTTTGAGGCCAACCCTTCATATTGTAGTAACACTTGCTACATTGCAGGGGAGGGTCACTTTTTCTTTTTTTTTTACAGTTTAGCCTTTCTGGGTCTCACACACTGCCACCCCATCCAATTCTCCCAACAACCCTATGAGAGAGGCAGTACAATTCCTATATTGCAGTGTTTGTCACTGAAGTTAGGAAATGAAGTAGTGAGCCACAGATCACACATTTAGTGAGGTACAGAGCTGGACTCTGAACCCAGGTGCCTGACTTTTTACCGAGATCTGCCCCCACTGCCTTAAACTGGCATATCAGTTGCTAAATTCTCTTATATAAATTTGGTCTCCAGAATTTCTCTCCACTCTAATTCTCTTCTCCATCCCCACAGCTATGGTCTTGGTTGAGAACATCATCATCTCTTCTTAACCTGTGGCCATCACTCCTCTATGCCCATCCAGTTCCTTCCACATTCTTTTGTCCAACTTTAGGAACTCAGTCCAGCCAGGCCAAATTGCCTGATCCCCTCCAAACAGGGCAGACGCAGACCCAAACCTGCATGCGTACTGCAGGTGCTCAGATCATAGAACGTTTCCACTGAAAGGAATGGAGCCTCCCTGAAGAAGTGGGTGATTCCAAGTTTGGGTTAAGCATTGCCTGAATCTGAGGCTGAGCACTTAGCCCAGTGGTTAAAACATGGTTTCGGGCATCTCTATCCCATATCAGAGTGCCTGGGTTCAAGCCCTTCCTCTCTTCTGACTCCAACTTCCTGCCAGTGTGTACCCTGCGAGGCAGCAGGTGATGGCTCAAGTGCTTGGGTCCCTGCCACCCTTGAGGTTAGGTCTGGATTGAGTTCCTGGCTCCCAGCTTTGGTCTGCCCCATACTCTTCTCTTGCAAAGATTTAGGGAATGAACCAACAGATGTGAGATATTTCTCTGTCTCCGTTTCTCAAATTTAAAAAAAAAAAAAATGAGTCTGGGATATCTTTTTAAACCAGAGAGCAGAGATTTTCTCAAGTGCTAGTAGGGTCCTGTCAAAAGGACCAAAAATCACATAATTAGGCTCTCAGAACTAGCCTAAGATGGGATAATTTGAGCACTGATGAGGGGAATGATTGAGATAGATTGAAACACATTCATGAGTTCATCACAATACCAAAATCAAAACAATGATAATACAAAACATATTGATCCTCACTGGAGGGTGGGAATGCTGTGTAAATTCACACATAATTTTGAAAAAAACAGGAAACTGGAAATAATTAGATATTTTTATTGATTTATTTTCTTCCGCCTGTATTTGTGAAGTGTCCCACTGGGTGATCAAATATTAAATGATTGGATGGCAGGTTGTCTCTATGGAAAGATTCCAGCTAATAAATGAAGTAGGCGTGGCAGGAATAGAGGGTACAATGCTGCAAACCTAATGAGGTGGTGGATCCTGGCACTCTTCGCCAGTGACTGCCAATATCATAAAGTGTGATATATCTAGATAGTCTGTCTCCTGATGGAAAAACACAGCATCCACTATGGAATGTTCTTGCCAAATTAAAAGGAACCTGTATCTGATTAAAGCCTCCACATCCAACAATCAAATTATAGCATATATAGAAGCCTGGAGAAGATGTTAAATAACACTATGGAAATGAAATCACCAAACTCCAGGCTATGGAAGACTCTATGGTATAAACAACCCTGTTTCTCCAATAAATGAATTGAAAGTGGAAAAAAAAAAAGAGACATTGAGAAAAAGATGGTCAGAGATGGGACAGATTTATAGTCTTAAAAGGAGATCTAAGAAACACAGAAACCAAATACAATCATGGAACTTATTGGATCCTGAATCAAACTAAATAATTAAAATAAATGATGAAGGTCTGGCATTGTAATGCAGGGAGTCTGCAATGCCTACATGCCATATGAGCACCTGTTTGAGTCCTGACTGCTCCACTTCTGATCCCGCTCCCTCCTGAAGCACCTGGAAAAGCAGCAGAAGGTGACCAGGGTGCTTGGGCCCCTGCCACCCACATGGGAGACCTTGATAGAGTTCCTGGTTCCTGGCTCCTGTCGCCCTGGCTGTTGCAGCCATTTGTAGGGTGGACCAGTGAATGGAAGATCTCTCTCTCACACACACACTCTTGCTCTTGCTCTCTCTTTCTCTCTCTGTCTCCTTCTCTCTCTGCAATCCTAACTTTCAAATAAATGAGTAAATAAGTCTTCAAAAATAAATGATGACATAAAATTATTGTGAGTTTGAACATTGGCTAGATATTTGATACAAAGATATCATTAGTATTTTAAGCATGGTGATAATATAGCCCTATTTCTTCAACAACTCTTGTCTTTTAGAGGTATCTACCATTATATTTATCAAGAAGTGCTGTGATGATTAGGATTTGCTTCAAAATAGTATGGAAGTAGGGAAATAGTTTGGCATATTATAGGACAAAAATGACTATGAATTATTACTTGTTGAAACCAAGTGAGAGGAATCTGGGTGTTCATTGTATTCTTCTCTCCCATTTTGTAGGTGATCAAATTTTTCCTTTATAAAAAGTTCTGAAGAATCTTCCAGACCGCTCCATTGCTTGCAGAAACAAATCCTAACTCTTCAGCAAGTGGCTTGGGATATGCATTACAGGCAGACAAAAAGGAACGAAGTGTAGGCAACTGAGCTGTGAGAGGTCACAGAAGCAAATAGCTCATTCTTGCTTGGAAACTCTTCCCCCGGCGGGAAACACCTGCCTCTTACCTGCCGGCCTCACTGCCTTGGCCCATACTGTTTCCTCTTTCTGGAGTACCATACTCCCTTCTCTGTCAACCAAAATTTTCTTCATCCACAATCAAAATTCCCCTGAAGCTGTCTGCACATGTGAACCCTGCTAGTCTTCCATCCTTCAGAGGGTAAGATTATGTCTTATCTTCATATCCTTCCTTTCTGTGCACCTGCACATACACAGTGGGCGCTCAGCTTGTCAAGTCAAACTCAAGAAACTGAGGCTCACTTGAGGGTATTTCAGGCATGGAAAGCCAAGACACTGTGGCAAAAAAGAAAATAACCTAAATGAAAGATCTCTGTGAGTGAGATCCCAGCAGAAAGAATGGGCATCTAAGAAGGAGGTACCTTTCTCTGAAGGGAGGAGAGAACTTCCACTGAGACCTTGTCTAAATAAGGTCGGAGTTTGTGAACTCAAGAGGCTTCCATAGCCTTGGCAGCTCATGACAAGAGCCTTGGGTGATTACTGACATCAAACAAGAGTGTCAATTGTTAAATCAACAACAGGAGTCACTGTGCACTTACTCCCCATGTAGGATCGCTGTCCTTAATCTGTTGTACTATGTGAATTAACGGTATAACTAGTACTCAAACAGTACTTTACACTTTGTGTTTCTGTGTGGGTGCAAACTGTTGAAATCTTTACTTAGTATATACTAAATTGATCTTCTGTTTATAAAAATAATTGAAAATGAATTTTGATGTGAATGGGATGGGAGAGGGAGCGGGAAATGGTGTGGTTGCAGGTGGAAGGGAGGTTATGGGGAGAAAAACCTGCTATAATCCAAAATTTGTACTTTGGAAATTTATATTTATTAAATAAAAGTTTAAAAAAACAAAACGAACAAAAAAAGAAGCTGAGGCTCAAAGGCGTGGACCTGAAGAGTCCCTCTGCCTTGTCCCCAGCCCTGCTCTCCTAAGATGTGAGGGCTTTATGGTGTCTGAGCATAGTGCAGTAACACAGAATGGCTGAAAGTGATGATTGTAGTGCACTGGCAGGTAGTAGCCTGTAGGACAAGTACATCTTGACAGAAAGAAGTGTCCTGTGACCCCACGCAGATGAGAAGTTGCCTAGTAAGAAGCAGTAGGAATGCACTGAAGAGTGAAAGGCCCCAGAGCAAACACAGAAGGGAGAGGTTGGAGGCTGTGGGATCCAGTTGGTTTGCTTCGCATGACTGCACACCAGCAAATGACATTTGGAAAGGAGTTATTGTTGTTAAGCATACAAGCTTGCTATATGGGGCCAACCACCCCTACCAACACATCCTTGTGTATTAAGATTTCAATCTAGACAAGTGAATGCAATAAGGATTGTCTTTGAAAATATCCACAGATACAGGTAACCAGTGCTAAGCACAGAGGCACTCTCTATAGGAAGTCTAATCCACCTGTGTCCTGAAAAATATATCAATTTATTTGGATTTGTACCTGATGGGCAAGGGTTTGAGTTGTGTTTGGTGCAGGGAGGTTTTCGTCTTCTAATATTTCAGTTCACAGTCTGACTTTGGAAATGAGTTGTCAAACTGGCCTGACTGAGACCAATAAATGTGAACTCGTGACAGCAAACATGTCCCTTAGAAATGAAAGATGAGGTCAAAAAGAAGCACTTCCTTGTAGTGGCCCCCTTGTCCTTGTTTACAGAATCTGCTTCTGCAACAAGAAAAGAAAATTACCGAGAGGACAGTTTTGTTACCCTCTTTTTGGTTTTTATGTCATCTAAAGGACACTTTTCTTCCTTTTAGCGTGGGACTCTAGGTATCTATTGTGTCTGTAACCAAGACTAGAGAAATTTAGAAGGAAATGTGCCCTCCTGGGTAGAAAGGGAAAACTTTCCTGCCAGCAAGTGTCTTGCTCTAGAACGTTACTCCCCACAAAGTGCTGTGAGCTGCATGTCCCTTTGAGCTACAGCAACCTGCCACGCTTGGGATATAGATTGACCATTGTCTGGGGTTCCTTGGGCTGCCATAACAAATGACTGCAAACCTGGGTGATTTACAACAACAGAGATTTATCTTCTCGCAGTTTGAGATCAGAAAGTCTGGCATCAAGGCTCCGGCACAGCCCTGTGCCCCCCAAGCTTCAGTGGAGACACTTCTAGGCTCCTTCCAGCTCCTGGCAGCCCCTGACACTCCTTGGTTTCTGGCAGCATCACTTCGCTCTCTGCCTCCATCTTCATGCGGCCATCTTTCCTCTGAGTCTTTCTGTGTCCATGTTTCCCTTCTGAAAGAACAGCTATCAACCAATCATGTTGGATTCAGCATGAACTCGTCTTAGTTTGATTATCATTTTAAGTGCCCTATTTTCTTTTTTAGAAATTTTATTTATTTATTTAAGGCAGAGAGAAAGAGAGAGGGGAAAAAAATCCCATCTGCTGGTTCAGTCTCCAAATGGCAGCAACAGCTGGATCTGCGCCAGGCCAAAACCAGGAGTCAGGCATTCCACCTGCATTTCCCACGTGGGTGCAGGGGCCCAAGCATTGGAGCCATCATCCACTGCTTTCCCAGGTGCATTAGCAGGGAACTGGATCAGAAGTGGAGCAGTTGGGATTGAAGCCAACACCCTGATACTGGATGCTGGCATCCCAAGTGCTGTACCACAATGATAGCCCAAAGCCCTATTTTCAAAGTCACATTCCTGGGTCCTAGGGCTTAGGGCTTCAACATATCTTTTGGGGGACACAGTTCACCCACAGCAATTATATTATCCTCACATCTAAACCATGTTCATGAGAGCTCTTCCCCCATTGGGTAAAGAAGCAGTCAGTAGTTAATTATGAATCACTTCCATTCAAAATAGCAGTTGCTATTGCCTCAAATATTTTTGGTTTACTTATTTATTTTTTAAAACAAATGTTGGACATCTTTTCTTAACTTATTTTCATGTATTTAAAAGGCAGAGTAACTGAGACAGACAGACAGACAAAGAAAGATCTTCTGGTTCACTTTTCGAATACCCAGAACAGCCAGGGCTGTGCCAGGCCAAAGCCAGATGCTTGGGGCTCAATCCAGGTCTCACATGTGGGTGACAGGGACCCAAGTCCTCAAACCTGCTGTCTCCCAGAGTGTGCATTAGCAGAAAGCTGATTTGGAAGCGATGTAGGATTTGAACCCAGGTACAACTTATTGATCTTGGTGGTAAAAGACTGGCTGAAACTGCTTAAATCTGGTGTCTCTCAATGTGAGTACTATAGGCATTTGTAAAGAAACATTTCTTCAACTTATGGAAACAGCATCCATGGTCACTGACCACTTAATAACACCCTGCAGGCATTGTGAGAAGCAAAACAAAAGAAAATCAGGAATTAGCAAAAGGAAGGGAGGGGAGGAAGGAAGGAGGAAACTGCCTTCACACTTTCCAAGCTATCAGACTCACTGAAAACCCACAGTCTAAATTAATGAGATTGTAATGAGATTGTTCCTCCTTTGAGCCCCTCTCATAAGGCATTGTATTAAGCAAGGCAGTTATGGTTATTCAGCCAGCCTGGCAACTGTAAGAGGCCTCTAGATGATTCAAGAACATTCTGGTTAGGACAAGGATAGCAGCATGGAATCTGTTTGGGGACCGTGTAGCGAATTCCAAGGCCACATTTCACTTCTCTGTCATATTTATTAGCATATCATTTACACTACTGTGCCTGTGGTAGTCAGGAGGGACATAGAAAGGGAGAAAAAGTCATAACAGAGGAAAACAGCCTCCTGCTCTTTAGTGTAGCTCATTGAAGAGTAGAAATGCTACCTTGCTAGTCAGTTTGGTGTTACTAACACAAAATACCTGCTAACTTCATAGAGAAAAGCCGTTTATGTAGCTCGGTTTTGGAAGTTGAAGGGCTGGGTGCCTGCATCACTCAGCTCTGTTGAGAGGCCTCTTGGCTCTGTCACAACATAGTGGGTGGTAATGGTGGGAGCAGCTTGCTGGGGAGTGAAGAAATCACACAGCCAGACACGAAGAGGGAGATCCAAAGACCTGGCTCAGGCATTCATTTTAATTTTTAGAGATGTATTTATTTATTTGATAGGCAGAGTGACAGAGAAAGAGAGGGAAATAGAGATTTTCTATCTGCTGGTTCACTCTCCAAATGGCCATAACAGCCAGGGCTGGGCTGAGCCAAAGCCAGGAGCCAGACACTCCATCCAAGTCTCCCATATGGGTGACAGGAGCCTATGTACTTGGGCTGTTGTCCACTGCCTCTCAGATGCATTATCAGGAAGCTGGATCAGAAGTGTAATAGCTAGACTCAAATCAGCACTGTGATGTGGAATGTGGGCATCCTGAGCTGTGGCTTTGCCCATTGCATCAGAACACCAGCCCCAGGCTCAGGGATTTATAACAACCCACTCATCAAATTCACTCCAGGAGACCAGCTTTCCCTTCTGAGGACATCTCCCTCACCTCCCTCTTGATTCCACCTCTTGATGGTGAAACAAGTGCCTGCATCAACACCAAGTTCCCAACATGAACCTCTGGTGGACAAGCCACATGCAAACCATAGCAATACCTCTCCTTTGTTTGTGTACAGGGAGGGAATGATCTGCTTCCTAAAACGCATCTTTTTCTCCGTCCTCCGTGATGTCTTATTGGATGTGGAAATGTAGGAGGTCACAGGTCTCTTTCATGGAAACATGCAGACAATATAACACTCGAGGGCAGTGGACTTCTACTTGCCCGCGTGAAAAGTGTGTGTGTGTTATGTGTATTTGTGAGTGCAATGTTTGTTTCCCTACTTTCTTACCTAGTTTGAAGAATTTTAGTCTCCTATAATTAAAGGTTAGGTGGCATTATAAAAATGTATTTTAGGGAAATATAATATTCAATGGATTCATACATTTTCCTGGACTAGCTAAAATTTACTTTCCCTATCCATAAAAAGTGAGATAGCCCACATACACTTAAGAACTGTAATCATATGCAACTGCCACTTCTGATTAATAATTAAGATGTTAAAAAATAATTAAGATGTTAACTAGGTAAACACAGACATCTATTTGATTTGATAGCTACCTGTTGAATGTTCTTTTAGAATCATAGCTTTCCTTTTAAGTTAGAGTGGACAGCAACATTTGAAATTAATTCTTTTCTCTGGAAAAAAATTTAATTTAACTCATATAGAAGTTGCTACTTAGTTTTGCTTATGTAGGTAAAGGAAATATTCTAAGAAAAGTGAGAGATCTACTGTCTAAAGGCTTTATTGATTTGGGTTATTATTTAAGGAACAAAAAAGTTTAAAGCTCTATACTAGAAAAGAAAGTCTTTGATGAGAACTGAGTTCATGCTGAGATAAAAAGTTACAAAGCAGGAGAACAGCCTCATTATATTTCTAAAATCCCAGGGAGAGTCGTTGTTTTGCCAAAGCAATGTGGTAAAACAACCTGGGACCCAACATCTGTGCCCAGGAGACTAGGAGTGAAGAGCTTTAGAAGCTTTGAATTTTTTCTGAAACAATTAAGATTAAAGGAGTTAACCAGGAAATCTGAGGTTACATAAGGGGTGAGCAGGTCGGCTAGCTCCTATATCTGATGTGGAGCACATGCTTGGAACGAGCAAACTTTTCCATGGAAGATCGAGCACTATGATAAATTCTTCCAGAATGAAAGAAGTGACAAGAAACATTAACGTTTGAAAAGCGATCCCCACTGTCGCAGACATCTGAGACCATCCCATTCTCTCCAGAGACGTCTGACTGAGGGAAGCAGGTGAGCCAGCTGGGGCTCCAACCCCGAAGGACCCAATGTGATGAAGAAGGGAAGTGGGTCATGTCTGGTAAAGCAGCTCGTCCGTCTCTACGGACAAGTCAAGCTGGCTGATTTGGAGGCTTCCAACTCCGCCGCGGCTGACCTGGTCACTCCACGACCTCCACTCCAGAGAGGGCGTAAGCTGCAGCTGGAGACTTTACATGACCCTTGAGGTGTCTATCTGGAATATACATATCCTTAGGAGCTCTAAGTTGCAGTTACCACAGTCAATTCTCAAAATTAGTGAGAAGAGAACCTTGACTATTCAAGCAAGAGCTACCCAGGAGCAACCAAAAGCCTTCTGAGATGGTGCATGAAGGGACAGGAGTTCTAAGGAAAAGACCCAGCTTCTCCGTGACTTAATCAGGGTGAGCTTTGGGCTTGGGAGAAGGCACAAAAAACATGAGCTAGAGATGTAAGGATCACTGGCACATGCCAGCTGATGCTTCACCAAGTCATTGCTAGTAGAAGTGAAACCATTTATCTTTCTTAAGCCATGCCTATTCTAGCCAAAATTCACCAACACTAGCAGCTTGGATTGGAAAGGGTGCCAGTGGTCTGTGCTGAGAACCTCCTGCAAGGTTTTCATCAACCCAGATTTGACCTGTGTTTGACTCAAAATGCCAAACCAAAATATGCTACCTTGCAATTACACAGAAAGCAGGGTGTGGATCAGACTTTGTTATACACACTTAGTGGTTCTACCTGCTCATTTTCTTTTCATTTGCAACACTGATAGCCCATTCTAGCATTATGTTCAGAAAACACCAACCAACTCTGCACCTGCAGACGGCAATTTCCACTGTTCATGATGACATTAGAAAAGTAACAGGTCCCAGATTCCATCTGCATGGAAATGTTGGTCCTCATCACTAAGGCTCCTAAATGTGAGAATTACACTGTTTATGCACTTCCTTGATTTCATTTTTACCAAAGTGCATTTTTCCTAGCATCCAAATTAAGTAATGCTTGATTTTTCTTTGTGATGAGGAATGAGGAAGAACGCAGGCAATTGGCTAGGAGCTGTGTAAATTCAGGAAACCTGATTAACAGATCAAAATTCATCTAAAAATTTAGGCTTCAACTACAGTGAAGTCTCCCTCTGGAAGTGTTGGGGAATTTGACTTTAAAGGGAGATCTGGATCCATTCGATCTGCTCTTTCTTGCCATACAGCAGTGAGTCAACATATGAATTCTATTCATATTGTGGAGAATGGATAAGATATGCATAAGCTAGTTTTGACTTCACAGAAATGATGAACAAAATGTTCTGGTAACTAAAATATTCCAAATAACTGAATTTATTCTGTATCTTGTAGGTCACAGGTTTTGAAAAATAGGGGCAAAACTTATTTAAAATTATATTTAACAGTTGTGATGAAACCACTGATACCCTTCAGGCCACCATTTTTCATCTGTTCAGTAAGAAGCTGAATGAGGGCCGGTGCTGTGGCTCAATAGGCTAATCCTCCGCCTGCGGCGCCGGCACACCTGGTTCTAGTCCCGGTTGGGGTGCCGGATTCTGTCCCGGTTGCCCCTCTTCCAGGCCAGCTCTCTGCTGTGGCCAGGGAGTGCAGTGGAGGATGGCCCAAGTGCTTGGGCCCTACACCTGCATGGGAGACCAGGAGGAAGTACCTGGCTCCTGGCTTCGGATCGGCGCGATGTGCCGGCCGCAGCGGCCATTTAGCCGCAGCGGCTAAAAGGAAGACCTTTCTCTCTGTCTCTCTCTCTCACTGTCCACTCTGCCTGTCAAAAAAAAAAAAAAAAAGGAAGAAGACGAAGAAGAAGAAGCTGAATGAGATGACTGTGAATATCTGTTCATATCTGTTCTTTACTATCTGAAACAGATTCTTAACCTGGGTTAACTTAGATGATCCACACATGAGCAACAGGAAGTCCCTAGAATCCCGAAATTGTATCAAACATGGTGAACATGCAGTTATATATATATATGTTGTCCCCCGGGGGAATATCCACAGATGTTATCCAATACTGGACTCCAATCAGGTTTTAAGGATTTGGTATTCATTCTACGATTAATTTGACCTCTAAATAATTTTGCTTTGAACATTCGTGAGTCCGCTCTGGATGTTGCTGTATGGGCTCAAGTACTCGTGCTGTGGCTTCCATCATGCAGATTGCTGTTGTGTGTGCTCATCTCACCCCAGGACCACCCTTGGAGGCAGGGATTGTCCTTTCTAGTCACAGATGAGGACAAGGAGGGACAGAGGGGCTCAGAGATGTCTCACTGAGCTGGTTGATGAGAGCCCTGGGAGCTGGCCTCCATGTTTTGGCTTCCTGGGCTGCTGTTCTTTTTATTACTGTCCATTATGAAGAGTGTCACATCATCAAAACCATTTAATGAACAAAGCTCAGGATTTGGACAGTAAACATTAGCAAAGATATACAAGTTAAAGGGAGCTCCCAAAACTAATCCATAACGGTGAATCAAGCCTGTGATTATAGAGTGGATTGAAAGTATGTCTTGGCAAAAATTAAGAAAAAAAAAACAAACAAACAGAGGATTGAGGGAGGCAGAGAGGGAAGGAGGGAAGTATGGTTATCTTCTTAGAACTTAAACTATGAAATACATGAAATCTGTTTTTCTATTAATTAAAAAATTAAAAAACCTACCACAAAGAAATCAGACTAATGACAAGAGTGAATTTCAACTTAAAAATGGAAAATACTACCATGGGCATGCAGTTCTTCATACTCCTGCTCCATAAATGCTAATGTTAAAAGTCACACAGCACTTTGTGGTTTCCATAGACCTTTCAGGTACAAGGTGGCCATCGATCCTCACAAGTTCTTGGCAGTCAGCAAATGACCCTAGTAAGGAGATTAAGATTCCTGGTGTTGGGGTGACATTTACATAAAGAAAGAGGCAGGACCAGAACTCAGTGCGGATCTCATGACTTGGCTTTCACTTGTTCGTTGCACCATGGCTGTTCTCCACAGGGCATTGGATAGGGGAGGGTGTACAGGCTGTGAGAGCCGCCAGGTAAGAGCATTTTTCTAGATTCATGTGTTGATGAAGAAACTGTCTGCTAAAGCCATTTCACAGTGAAAATGGAAATGGAAAGCTGTGGAAACTGTCTAAAGAATTTTTCTGAAAATCTTTCTCCATACCAAACAAAAAATGGACATATCTATGACCAGCAAGAAAACCACTCAAACTGAACTCCTCCTCAGTTGTAAATGTAGCTGATAGCTTTTTACAAGATTGTTTTGTGTGAACTTCCATTTTTTTTTCCTCCCAAAAGTAAATATGGCCTGATTCAAAACAGGGAGACTGTGGGCAAGATTTAAGACAAGAAAGACTTTTGGTGTTGCCTGTGTCTTATAGGCTTAATGCGAATTCTGTAAAATTGAAGCACAGAAATTATTCTCTTATCTGTAGCCAACATTAAATCTTTTTACTAAGAAGGTCTGTGACATTAAGTAAGTGGTAGAGATATTTTTATGATCAGGCTATACTGAAGACACATTAGAATGTACCAGGAGGTACACGATTTATGTACTTTTTATTTCAACTATGAGATTTACATCTGGGCATGGATTTATAAAATAATAGAGAGTGGTTTTCTGGTACAAAGGAGAGACTTATTCAAGTTTAACCAGTCTGGTTGTATCATCCCAGTGGTGGTGGAACAGCTCAGACAAGTTCTCATTACAAATTGGCAAAGAACTTGAGCTTGGGAACTTATGACCCTGTCTATGACCCATTATAAAGAACAAGAAAAGAGAGAAAAAGTTATTAAATGTAATAAGGTACCAACCATTGTATTGGGCATTCTACAGATATTTTCAGATTTAACCCTGCAACACCCTTGGAAGGCTGGTACTACTGATGTCTATTTACAAATGAGAAAACAGATTAAATGAGGGGCTCAGTAATGTTCCCAAAGCCACAGAGCTAGTGGCTCCCAACTTTGGACTCAGATCTCCCTGCCATTAAATCTGTGTTCTTTCTATTTTTCAATATGACTTGTCTGTGCTTCAATGTCTCCATCTTTAAAATGAGATCATTAAGGGTACCTTTTAGAACTGTTGGATTACAAGAGATTCATTGATCCAAAACAATGCTCATAAAAAGATATTTGATAAAGAGTCTAGTCCTACACTTCATTCTAGTAATAGTTCTGATTTTGTTTGATTTGTTTGCTATGTTGATTGGTCAGATGTTTTCTGTTTTGGTTCTTTTTTGTGTTTTGTGGATTTTTTTTTTTTTGAAGATTTGGGTCTATCTCAGCTTTTTCTAAAATGCAGAAGTGAAAAGAAGACTCAAAATAGAGGTGACTTTAAAGGCAGGGAGAAATTGAATGCAATTTAATCTTCCATTTGTCTAGAGCGAAAGGCTGCAGGGAAAGGCGATTTGGTGGTGCTGTTCTAGTCCCTTGGAGAATGTGTGGGGACTGACAGGTTTCTTGGTGACCCAAGGCCTTTGGGAACAATTTGAATGCCCCTTCACTAATTACCTGTAGTCTACTGGCTTGAGGAGGGGTTAAAGTAAGACAACAGTCAAGCTGCACCCTAATAGGCCTGCAAATGCTTCCAAGTGGCCTCTGTCACTGTAGGTAGGTAGCCCAGAGTACAGCTCAGACCTGGGGCAAAGAAGAACATGTGGACAGAAATTCACTAGAATTGAAAGGAAGTGGGAATATTTCTTTCCTGTAAATGATAAGCTGCTCCAAGGTAGCTGAGCAAGAACTGCTGTCTCAAAAATACTGATTACTTGTCTGTCTATTAATTTTATTTTGCCTGGTTCCCTGCCTGCAGAGAATGGGGCCCATTGCGTGCAGATGCGTGACATCTGAACCTGGGTGTTCCAACAGAAAAGAAAACATCTTGATAAGCTGGAGGTGCTGTAGAGGTTTGTGACTCTTCCTCTTACAAGGACATTTTTATATTTTCTATTCAGCAAACCTTGAATCAGTACCTTCTTTGGACTGGGGATATACAAACATACTTAAGGCCTAGCATTCATCTTGAATGTGCTAACAACCTGTGGGAGACCAGACTCGTACACTGGCCCCATAATGCAACCTGCTAGGCTCTGAGCTTTGGGTGTGAATGGGGCATAGAGGAAGCCCAGAATAGGCAGGGTAACTACTTTTCCTGATGTGGAAGCAATATTTGAGTTTGTTTTAAAGGATCATAGGAAATTGCCAAGTCAAGAAGAGACAGAGGGAGAAGCCACTGTAGACAAAGCATATGAAAAGGCACAGCATTCAAAAGGGGGGTTGTGAATAATATGTGAGAATTGGCTATAAAAGTGAGGCCCTTGACCAAGCATGGGGCCAGAGGGAAATATCTGGGCCACTAGACTGTCAATAGGCTAAAGCCCCTAGGTCTATTACTTCTGTGAGGTAACTCTAAACAACTCACTATTCACTCTGGGTCTTGTTTTCCTCCAATGGGCATAACACTGAGAAGGTTTTTGCAAAATAGCCCTTGGCATAATTCTAGCACATAGCTGTGCTCAATAAATGCCAGCTCTTAGTAGAATTTGTGGTAGCAATAGTTAATTATACAATAAAACCAATAGCATCATAGAACATAAATAATGCTCATAGTAGACTTCTCAAGGATCTTTTTTCAAAGAAAAATTCAAGAACATGGTTCCCAATAAAAATTTTTTTGTTAATGGAATTGTTCTGTATATTGTCCAACTCTGTAACCAATAGCTGCATCTGGCTGTGGAGCATTTGGAATGTGTATAGTGCACCTGAGGAACTGAAATTATCATTTTATTTAATTTGACTTACATAGCCCAACATGGCTCATGATTGCTGTATTAGTAGTGCAGGTGCAGGAGAGTCATGGGATCATAAGATCTTTTACATAAAAGAGAACTGAGAGATTGATATAAAGTCCTCACCCTCCCTTACTTCCAGCACTTTATAAACATGGATGTGGAGGCTCAGAGAGGGAAACTGATTTTCCTAGGGTGACCCAGTTAGTTAACGACAGACCCCGTACTGGAGCCAAACAGATCTGGTGGCCATGACAAAGTTCTCATTATCCTGAAGTCCAATTGGATTATCTGCTTGTCTTCAGAAAGTGCCTGTTGTCCAAGCATTATGAATCTGAATGTCCTTCTCAGTTACTTCTCCTTCCTCCACTGTGCACATTGCTACTCATTTAGTTCCTAATATAACAGACACACAGCATCCAGTAGATGGAGTAATTCATAACTCACTGACAGATCTTTTAGTTTCTGGTTTTGAAAAATGCTGATGGAAACATTATATTTTGGCAGCAGCTTATTTTGTACAAAATGCCCAGTGCCATTGTTTGCATTACTAGTACTGTTTTGTTGTTGTAATGCTAGTAGTAACCCTTGTTATTTGCCTAAGAATTAAATTTGTGTCAACAAAAATATCTTCTTATAACATTTACAAAAATAAGTCAATTCTTCATCATTATGGCCAGCGCCATGGCTCACTTGGCTAATCCTCTGCCTGTGGCACCAACACCCTGGGTTCTAGTCCCGGTTGGGGTGCTGGGTACTAGACCCGGTTATTCCTCTTCCAGTCCAGCACTCTGCTGTGGCCCAAGAAGGCAGTGGAGGATGGCCCAGGTGCTTGGGCCCTGCACCCGCATGGGAGACCAGGAGGAAGCACCCAGCTCCTGGCTCCAGATTGGCGCAGCGCCGGCCGTAGTGACCATTAGGGAGTGAACCAACGGAAGGAAGACCTTACTCTCTGTCTCTCTCTCACTGTCTATAACTCTCTCTCTCTCTCTCTCTCACTGTCTAACTCTGCCTGTCAAAAAAAAATTCTTCATCATTAGAAAATTAAGGCAATAAATTTAGCAGGTAAACCACTTAGCAGAGTCATTGCTGAAGAAGGGATGATCAAAGGAGTCAGAGAAGATGGCATAGTAGGAAGCATTGGGAATTTGTCTCCTTAACTAGACAGTAATTGCACTAGTAGAATCTGTCTGATAGAACTATCTTGGCACTACAGAGTCCATTAGAAACATTGCAAGTTCTAGGGGCTTAAATGGTAATGAGTTTTGGTCAATTTAATCTCAAAGCATTCTAGTAGCTACCTATTCCCAACCCCATGGCAGGCAGTGTGCATGTTGTCCAGGAGTCTCTTGCAGGTAGCTGCAGGAGCTAGAATGACCTGAAAGGACCTTACCATCCAAAACGTGTAGTTCTGTATTCTGATTACTGCTTCTGATCTTGAAGGTGCAAACACAGAAGTGGTCGTTTTTGCAACCCTCTCCTCAGTGTTATAAGCTTCTTTCCCATTGGCCAAAGCAATTTCTAGGGTACCTATTGGACCAGCACACTTCCTTTCTCTTTTGGGTGACATCTGTTTCTATTCTAAGACACTCAAAAGCAACCACATGTGTGGGGAATTCAGGAAGTTAAAACACATGCCCAGGGAAACATATAGGCTTTGAAAATACCTTATGTGTATACCTCAGGCTGACCAGAAGCACAGACAAAGCCTATGTGAATCAAAAACCAAAGAAACAGAATAATTAGCTAGCCCAGTCCTGGTGAAGGGGAGGCATCTGATTTCCAGAGTTATTATGCTATTAAACTAAAATGTACAGTTTTCAACCAAACAACAAAAAAACACAAAGCATGCAAAGAAACAAGAAAGTATGGCCTATTCAAAGGAAATGATAAATGACAGAAATTGTCCATGAAGGGGCTGGGACTGTGTCACAGCATGTCAAAGTCCCAGCCTGCAGTTCCAGCATCAGTTCGAGTCCCAGCTGCTCCACTTCTGATCCAGCTCCCTGATAATGCATCTGGGAAAACAGCAGAGGATGACCCACATGGGAGATGCAGAAGAAGCTCCTGGCTCCTGGCTTCGGATAGGCTCAGGTCAGGCCATTGTGGCCATTTGGGGAGTGAACAAGAGGATGGAAAACCTCTCTCTGTCTCTACCTCTCTCTGTAACTCTTTCAAATAAATAAAATAAATCTTTTTTTAAAAAAAAAAACAAAAAACAAATTGCCAATGAAAAAGACCTAATAGAGGACCTACTAGTCAAATATTTCAAAACAGCTATCATAAAGATGTTCAAACAACTAAGATGTGGAGAACATCAAGGAAACAATGAGTGATCAAAAAGGAGCTATCTAGGATACACAGCAGACTCACAGAATGGCAGATGTCCTAAACAGCACTCTGGCCTCAGAATCAGCCCTTAAGGCATTCGAATCCGGCTAAAAAGCCCATGAGAGTACTTCAGGCATGGAAAGCCAAGATACTCTGGCAAAAAAAAAAAAAAAAAAAAAGACCCAAATGAAAGATCTCTGAGTGAGATCCCAGCAGAAAGAACGGGCCATCAAAGAAGGAGGTACCTTTCTCTGAAGGAAGGAGAGAACTTCCACTTTGACTATGACCTTGTCTAAATAAGATTGGAGTTGGTAAACTCAAGAGGCTTCCATAGCCTTGGCAACTCATGACAAGAGCCTAGGGAGATTACTGACGCCATAAACAAGAGTGTCAGTTTGTTAAGTCAACAACAGGAGTCACTGCGCACTTACTCCCCATGTAGGATCTCTGTCCTTAATGTGTTGTACTATGAGAATTAATTGTATAACTAGTACTAGTACCTAGTTAACAATTGACACTCTTGTTTATGGTGTCAGTAATCACCCTAGGCTCTTGTCATGAGTTGCCAAGGCTATGGAAGCCTTTTGAGTTCGCCAACTCCAATCTTATTTAGACAAGGTCATAGTCAAAGTGGAAGTTCTCTCCTCCCTTCAGAGAAAGGTACCTCCTTCTTTGAAGGCCTGTTCTTTCTGCTGGGATCTCACTCACAGAGATCTTTCATTTAAGTTTTGTTTTTTTTGTTTTCTTGTTTTTTTTTTTCAAGAATGTCTTTGCTTTCCATGTCTGAAATACTCTCATGGGCTCTTGAGCCAGATTCGAATGCCTTAAGGATGCCTTAAGGGCTGATTCTGAGGCCAGAGTGTTGTTTAGGACATCTGCCATTCTATGAGTCTGCTGTGTATCCCACTTCCCAACCAATCATTACTTTAAATGTAAGTGGATTAAACTTTCCAACAATCAAAAGGCAGTTTGCCAGAATGACATTAAAATAAAAATTTGACCCAACTATCTTCTGTCTAAGATACACTTAAGATCTACAACACAGGCCAGTGCCGCGGCTCAATACGCTAATCCTCCACCTTGCATCTCCGGCACACCGGGTTCTAGTCCTGGTCGGGGTGCCGGATTCTGTCCCAGTTGCCCCTCTTCCAGGCCAGCTCTCTGCTGTGGCCAGGGAGTGAAATGGAGAATGGCCCAAGTGCTTGGGCCCTGCACCCCATGGGAGACCAGGAGAAGCACATGGCTCCTGCCTTCAGATCAGCGCTGTGCGCCGGCCGCAGTGCGCCGTCCTCGGCGGCCATTGGAGGGTGAACCAACGACAAAAGGAAGACCTTTCTCTCTGTCTCTCTCTCTCACTGTCCACTCTGCCTGTCAAAAAAAAAAAAAAAAGATCTACAACACAAACAGATTGCAGGTGAAAGGATAGAAGAAGATACTCACTGCAAATGATAACTAGAAAAGAGCAAGGGTGGCTATGAATAAGCCAGTCACAAAAAGAGAAATAGTGTCTGATTCCACCTCTGTGAGGCACTTTAGAATAGTCAAATTCATTGAGAGAGAAAGTAGAATGGTGGTTGCCAGAGGCTGGAGTAAAAAAGTATGGAGAGTAATTGTTAATGGGCATAGAGTTCCAGTTTTGCAAGATGAAAAGTGATCTATCTATCTGTACAAAGAAAAGTGATGGATATTGGTGATGGCTGCATAGCAATATAAATGTACTTAATATCTGAACTGTACACTATCAGCAGTTGGTAGATTTTGTATTATGTACATTTTAGTACAATGTTATAAAATGTATAATTGTTTTAAGTGTATATTATATTCAAAAGAAGTGAGCACACAACTCAGATACTTTTTTAATAACTATAAAGAAGAAAGAAATGGAATTTCTTAATAGGTGTAGAATTTCTGTCTGGGGTGTTAACATTTTAGAAATAGTGCTGAAAGTTGAAAAACATTGTAAATGTCATTTGTACAAAAGCTGTTTTTCATAATGCATGAAAAATGTGTATTTTCCATGTATAATACTCTTACTTCAAAAATAATTTTGGTGCTGAAATAAACTCATACTTTTAATTCTATTTTCCAAAAATGATTTTAAGTACACCCTCTCAAATATATCCCCCAGAAAATGTATATTAAAGATTTTATCACCAAATAAAGGAAGTGAAGATGATCATCTGACAGAAGGCTTTGTAGCAATTGGGGCAGTTGTCTATCTTTATAACTAAGGGCAAATTGCCTGAGAGACTTTTGTGGTACCTGATCTACACATGTATAGTTTGCTCTTTCTTCAGAGAGAAACTCCAGACTTTAGCTGTGAAAGTCTCTGGCTAGGAAATGGTACACTGTATCAGGGAGTTTGTGTGGGCACAGTAGATTTTCTACCTCATTCTCCTTCCTGAGATGTGGGTTTGGGTATGGAAGGATCAGAGATGTGTAGCTAAGGGAGGTTGGTTCAGGTCAGTTTTTATGAACAGTTCTAGTACTCTTCTATGACATTAAAGAGGTACTTAACTCTTACTTTCCTGAGCACTTCCCAGTGCACTCTGCATGGAGAATGGCATTCATAATCTTGACCTTGATCTTAACTTAGCCCTATCTGCTTGGTGAGAATACATCTCTCTGCTCCAGGCTGTCATCTGCAGTTCCTAGAACATTCCAACATGTCTGCTTTTCAGCCTTTGCTGCAATTTTCCTCTTGGCCAATGTACCTCATGCTCACTCAGGCTTCATATGCCCTGCCAATGCTACTCCCTCAGATAAGCATTCTCTGCCTCCAACTTTTTAAAAGTTTGCTCCTCTAACCCCTGAAACACACACACACACACATACAAACATCACATCCTTTCTTGATGTTTTCTTTATGACTTTCATCACAGTTTGTAATTAGATTTTATTACTTGTTTAATTTCCATCTCCTTCTTAGACTATAGATTCAATGAGGGTAAAGATTATATCTGCTTTGTTTGCTACCTTATCCCTGGGATCCAGTCCAGTTCTAGACACTTAACAGGAGCTTAGTAAATATCTGTTGATTTAATACAAAAATAAAAAAATTACACTAAAAGATTAGGACTAGCTGCTCTAGCAACTAAACACAAAGAATAATTTTTTATTGAATGAGTAAATAAAGAAAGTATATGCTCTCCTGAGAAGTCTAACCTAGTTTTTTTTCTTACACTTCTCTGAGAATTTTAGGGGTTTTGCCTAAGATCAGGAGATAAAGAGAGGGAATGACAAGCAACTAACATAAGATAATAAGTGAATTTTTTTATAAAACTCTGTAAAGTCCAGTATTTAAGATTTGGGTAAATTGAGCTCTGAGCCACCGATTCTACCCTCTCAGGTATCAGAAGGAAGACAATTTGCCTCCACTCTCCGGTTCATCTTGGATGAGTGGACATTGTCTGGAAGTCATGTATTCCTGACAGATTGTGGATGAAAATTTTCGAAAAATCTTCTGTTGTGTAGAAGAAAAAAGTTATTTCTGACTGGAAGTGTATTTCTTATTTACCGTCCTTGGCTCCCTTCTGTGCAGATGGTCCTCTGAAAGGCATGTGCTGGACGAGATGTTGGGTGTGCAGATGCGAGGGTGCAGGGGCATGGAGCTGGTGGGTTTCAGAAGCTGCTGGACAAGTGGAGGACACCAGGGCTGACCTTCCTTTGTAAAAATGATGATGCTTATAATAAGGGAGATTTCTATTCATCTATGCTCTGTTACAAACTATGTTACCTCATCCTCTACCTTCTACCACGGAATCCTTGGTAAAATTTCATACTAATGCCTTATTATTGGTCAGATTTCCGTCACTATTTCTGTTCCTATGAAGGAAGATTTGTTTTGGCTCCCAGTTTTGGAGGTTCGTAGTCCATGATTGGATGGCCCTGTTCACTGACCGTGTGTCTGTGAGGCTGAAGAATGGCTGTGGCAGAGAATGTGCAGAGAAACAATCCCATGAGAAGCCAGCGAGCAAAAGGCAGCTGGGCTCAGCTCGGGCTTTTATCATTGCCAGTCTCATAACAACTACCTCTCAAGGTCGTGTCCTTAACTTAAGACTTCCCACTAGGCTTACCTCCTAGAGACCAACATTGGATGACTTTGGGACTTGGCCATCTGCGTAAATTTGGGAGCCATATCCTATTCAAACTATAGCATCTATGGTAGTGGGTTTTAATTTCGACAGTCCCATTTAGTTTTGAAGAGTCCCATTCTATAATTAGTGAGCAAAGCCTACCACATTTGCAATATGCGGAACAACCAAAAATCATTACAAGAACATGATCATGCAATGAGGACACTTCAGTTCCATGGTATTCTTTCCAAATAGCCTGGACCCAATCTAATCATGAGAAAAGCATCAGATTAACCCAGGTGGGAGACATTCTACTGAATTCCTTACCATTTTCTCAAGACTGTCAAAGTGGTTAAAAACTAGGAAAGGCTGGGAAACTGTCACAGACCAGGGGACACTGAGAAGACATGGCAACAGAATGCCATCTGGTACCTGGACTGGATCCTGGAACAGAAAAGAACGTTGATGGAAAAGCTAATAAAATTCAAATAAAGCCTGAATTTTAGTTGTCAGCAATGTACCAATGTTGGTTTCTTAGTTTTGATAAAAAATAAGATGTTAACAGTAGGATAAATTGGGTAAGGGATATATTATAAATATCTCTACAACCTTTATATACATCTATAGTTATCACAAAAGAACTTAATTAAAGGTAAATCCTTAAACTAAAATAGTCAGTTAGAGCTTCCTGTTAAACTAGAGAAGCCAGTAAATGAAATAACTAAAATATTTTAAAAGTTCATTTAAACAGGGGCCAGCCTTGTGGCCCAGAAGTTTAAGACACTGCCTGTGATCCTGGCATACCATATCAGAGCACTGGTTCTAATTCTAGCTGCTCTGTTTGTGATCAAGCTCCCTGCTAATGTACAGGGGAGGGCCATGGAAGACGGCCCAAGTACTTGAGTCTCTGCCACCCACCTCTGCCACCCACGTGGGAAAACAGGATGAACTTCCTGGCTCCTGGCTTCAGCCTGGCACAGCCCCAGCTGTTGTGGCCATTTGAAAAGTAGAACATCTCTTTATCTCTATCTCTTCCTTGCTGTCTGTCACTCTGCCTTTCAAATAAATAAAATAGATCTTTTGTTACAAAAAGTTTGCTTAAACAAAATGATCACAAAAAGGATAACTTAAGTTCCCTGCTAAGCGGAGGGTGACATTAGTTTTCACCAAATCACCAAAGAGCCCTGACCTGTGGCTCCTATTGGAGCACAGACCTCATTGTGATGGAAAAAAACTTTGTGGGTACCATTAAAGTGATGAGACTTTACGCAGGGTTACTGCAACAGTGTCAAGACAATTGTAATATGGGAGAGATGAGACGCAGCTCCAAACACAACAATAGGGACAGTAGAGATTTATAGCCAATGAATAGGGTGAAGGGGTCATTGGGTGGAGAGAAGACAGCAGGGTAGGGGATTTTTTCTTTTTTTTTTCTTTTTTTAAACTTTTATTAATGAATATAAATTTCCAAAGTACAGCTTATGGATTACAATGGCTTCCCCCCAATAACTTCCCTCCCACCCACAACCCTCCCCTTTCCCACTCCCTCTCCCCTTCCATTCACATCAAGATTTATTTTCAATTCTCTTTATATACAGAAGATCAGTTTAGTATATATTAAGTAAAGATTTCAACAGTTTGCCCTCACATAGCAACACAAAGTGAAAAATACTGTTGGAGTACTAGTTATAGCATTAAATCACAATGTACAGCATATTAAGGACAGAGATCCTACATGATATTTTTTAAAAAATTGATTTTTTATGCAATTTCCAATTTAACACCAAGTTTTTTTTTCATTTTCAATTATCTTTATAAACAGAAGATTGATTCAATATATACTAACTAAAGATTTCATCAGTTTGCACCCACACAGAAACACAAAGTGTAAAAATACTGTTTCAGTACTAGTTATAGCATTACTTCACATTGGACAACCCGTTAAGGACAGATCCCACATGAGATGTAAGTACACAGTGACTCCTGTTGTTGATTTAACAATTTGACACTCTTGTTTATGGCGTCAGTAATCTCCCTAGGCTCTAGTCATGAGTTGCCGAGACTATGGAAGCCTTCAGGGTTCGCCAACTTTGATCTTATTCTGACAGGGTCATAGTCAAAGTGGAAGTTCTCTCCTCCCTTCAGAGAAAGGAACCTCCTTCTTTGATGGCCCGTTCTTTCCACTGGGATCTCACTCGCAGAGATCTTTCATTTAGGTCTTCTTCTTGTTGTTGTTTTTTTCCAGAGTGTCCTGGCTTTCCATGCCTAAAATACTCTCATGGGTTCTTGAGCCATATCCGAATGCCTTAAGGGCTGATTCCGAGGCCAGAGTGTTATTTAGGACATCTGCCATTCTATGAGTCTGCTGTGTCTCAGGGTAGGGGATTTTTTCTAAACCAACTTATCAGGCTTTTCTTTAAGGCAGCCCAAGGATTTATACATCACAGGTGGACAATGAGGAACTTGATCAGCTATCAGCTATCTCACTACACTGTGGATGATTGCTAAGAGTAGGCTAGATGGCCAAAGACAGGACAGGGGCCAAGGTGGAGGCCTAGCCAAGAGAAGGATCCAGAGAAATCTGAAGTTTGGTCAAGGATAGAGTCACTGTCATCACCAGTCTCACTAATACCATCTGATTCCAATTTGAATGGAGCCTATTCTACCAGCATTTGCCTAATAGCTTAACTCCTCTCCAGATGATTTGGTTGCAACCATAGTCTTGGCATGGTGCAGCCTGGCATCAGATCCCACCTGGGTTTCACATCTAGCATCTGGATTTTGGGCTGTTGGCATTACCAAGATTGAAGTTATATGAGCCAATTTCTTCCCAAGTTGATTGGTTTATGGGCCTACAGACAGCAAACGGCTGGTATTTGTCATATGATTTTGCAAATGACTTGGTACCTAGAACCCATCCGGCAGTTATTTGCCAGAGCCAGAGCCCTGGGAAATGTAGCTGTTTCCAGTCAAAAGATACTTATGAGGATGTAAGAACGTTCCATATAGTGCAAGCATGAATTCCATGCATCGGCCAACTTAGATAAAGATGACTTCCAGGAGGACCTTGTTTTCCTTCGTAGCAGTCCAGCGCATCGATTCACGTGAACACATCCAGGTGTGGAAGGCTTTGTGAAAACTGAAAGACTTGGCCTCCACTTTACATTACTCTTGGTGCAAGAGTGCCTTGGTTGTTTGTCATTTGGGTAATTCCTGGAGCAGTCTCTCCATCCCTGCAAAGTCAAGTGACGAAATGAGGGCAGCCGGGCCATTTCAAACAGGAGCGGTTTTGTTTTCACGGCCCATAAGCTGACCTAGAATGATCTTCAGGGGTCCCATTTCTCCACCTGGCTTTGGCTGTGGGGACGCCCTTGAGTCCTGCCTGCAGGGAGACAAAGTGTGTCAGGGGGAGTACTGACGCAGAGGTCTTGTGGGGGCAGGGCCAGTGGAGTTGACATTGGCACAGGGGCTGAGCTGGAGAAAATTTAAGTTCAAAGTTGTTCCTTATTTTATTATTTCTGTTCCAAAAAAAAGTTCAGAGGCTGACTCTCCCAACTCCATAAATAACTTCTAAAAGGACAGGAAAGAAGGTCATAAAATTTTACCAAACACACGTCTACCTGTAAGGTCCTCTTGTTCTGCTGTTATTTAACTTGGGGGATATTTTAATACGTGGAGAAGATTAAACAGTGGCTAGAATATTGGGTAAAAGGTAACCCTTATTAACAGGCAACACATGGGCGGATTGTCAGCCAGTACCGCAACGCTCTGGTGGGTGACTTAAGTGTCCCACCAACACAGTGGATAAAGCAGCAAACACAGAATTCTGTTGTCTTGAAAAATATTGGTAAGGAAATATAGGTGTTTCATTATTTCTGAAGTGTTTGCAGGTTTCTTCCCTCCTTTCTTAGCCAGCTTTCAAAATAAAATTAATGCATGTCTATGACTTCATTTCTTTTAGGCAGTTTATGATATTTAAGGACAAGCCAACATAATTTATTTATAGAATTTGATCCCATTTCTGTTTCTCTGTTTTGTCTCCTGCAAAGTAGAGGAAAAGAGCTTTAAATATATCAGAGAAATTAGACAGTGAACTTTACTTTCCCCCCAACTGCTGCAAATAAAATTAGAGCATTTGTCTCATGGCAAAATTAAGAGAAAAGAACATTGTATCATTTGAAAATCGGATTACAAAAACATCAGATCTAGATAATTAAGTTTGGACAGGTCAGGAAATAAGACAGTTGATTTATTCTGGTGTTAAGCTTCACCCTTTACATGGGTGCTATACTCTTTAAGACTTTTTGTACTTCCTGAATTCTGTGCATCTCAACTTCAAATGAAACTTAAAATTTCTACATGTCACACTCTGATTATCTGTCACTGTGCATAAAAGAAGGAAGAGATAGGAAAAATATCACTGGCACTTAGGTGAGCTGAAACAGCAGTTAATGGTGGATCCAGGCTCCATCCGTCTGCCATGGTCCTGTCTGGCTGCAGAGGAAAGGTTTAGGCTCAGTTGTTTCTCGTCCTTTCTTTTGCCAATAATCATCCTACCTATTTATATCTTCTGGTTGTTGATTTAACTTTCACTCAGAACAAGAGAAGGAGCTATTCCTTTTTCATCCTGTACTTCTGTTTCCCCATTCCTCAAAGGTACCAAAGTACATGATGTAATTTCTTCCAATTCAATTAAACCAAGCTTTGCATTTGGGAAGGTGCAAATTGAATCCTAGAAGCATCTGTAGGCTCCTTGTTTGTTTGTTTTTAAGTTATTCCTTTATTTAATTTTTTTAAGGATTCTTGGTTCCTATACATTCTGAGAGCAGTGATGATTCCCCAGATATAAGAAATGCTTGGAAAGACGTTAGCAGATTATGAGCTGGTTTGTCAAAGTGATTCATGCTCCAAAACAGAAATAAACTCCCAGACAGAGAAGCTGCAGGGGCTGAATGTAGGCACACGGTCAGTGATGCTTTGGCTGCCAGTCTCTCCATGCCAGAAACTGCTGTGAGGGCAGGAGACTCATGGTGTGTGCACAGGGTCCCTTCTGATGATGAGGTACAGGGTGGGTGAGGGCAGATGACTCCCCCTCCCCCGCTGCTCCCTCTCACATTCAGGAGTCTCCAGAGGAACCCATGCTCATAGGTCTCTTGTGGGAATCCAAGCCCCTTTCCTGCCTGTGTGAGGTCTTAAAGGGGGGTTGCAGGCTCTCGGAGGAGAAGCCAGAACCTAAACTTAACATGCAAGAAGAGACCTGAGTGCCAAGGAATATAGCACAGCACCCAGGATGTTTCATCAGCCAAGTTGCCGACAACCAATCCTGAATCTTCATCCAGTTGCCCCGTGCCCCTAATGTTAGCACCACTGGTCACCCACTGGCCCTCTGCAGCCAGGGGAAGGCAGAGAGGGGCACAGCCTCACGTTTCATCACAGGGGCTGAAGTCCCAGCTTGCTGTGAAGACAGCTTTGTTTCCTCCCCAACATGGGCAGCTCAGCAGCTCTCTCGTTTTTGGAATCTTCCGTCTCTTTCTGTCACCCACAGGCAACAATAATATGGCCAGGAGCGGTGTGGTTTTGTTTGCACTGTCCATGCGATTGCGGAAGCTGATAGTGCACTGTACTCTCATCTGCAGGGCTCGCAGGTGAGCTCCCAGCCTCCTCACCGGCTCAAGTGAAATCTGGATGCAGCCTTCAGTCGTTGTCTAAGTTGTGGACACACTCAGAAAATCAAGGCAGTGTACAGCCAGATGATCTGGCTGAGGGGGTCGGCATCTCCACTCACACGTGATCCAGCCACAATGCTGGGGTGGGAACACCAAGTTAAAGGGCTCAGCCTCCACTGATGTAGAACCAGAACCCACCCTTCCCCAAGCTAAGTGTGACATTGACAACATGCAGTCAATATGTGCACAGGATCTGGGGGTTTCTGAGGCACCAGCCAGGTGAGACAGCCCAGATCATTCTCTTCGAAACCTGACTTGCACTTTGATGCCAGCCAGGCCAGGGGAGGCACTGCAGAGGGAGCTGTCCTCTCCTGTGGCCCTGCCTCACTCTCCAGTCTGAGGAGTTCCAGGCCAACAGAGGCTGGACAGCCCATGTCAGCCACTTCGTTCTTGGTGTGGCAAACGTCCACAACTGAAGCAGTGTCACAGAGCTGGGGGCAGGGAGGGGAGGGGTGGACCTTAGTGTTCCCACTGTAGGATGGAGGGGAGAGCCAGAAGATCACTGGGCCCCTGCCCTGTTACAGGGAGCCAAGAGTGAGGCATCCACTGTGACCGGGAGGAGTATCTAGCAGCCGGTCATCTGGCACACGGATCAGCTTCTGTGCAGATTTGCTGAGCGCATTTCCAGTCCAGGGGCACTGTCTTTCCCGCTGGCAGGCCTCCACCCCGGCTGCTTCCAACCTGGCTGCGTGTGCTCAGGGCGGCAATTTAATTTTATGTCATCATAAGTAAAACCTAATCAGGAGGCAAATGCTCTGCAGACGAATTCAGTTCTGTTTGCCAGAGCCAGAGATAAATCCCTGGGAGTGAGAGCCACGTGGTGTGCAGGGAGCCAGCATGCAGGAGCCTGAGTTGTGCCTCTGCTCTTGCTTAGCTCAGTGACTTTGGGGCGTCGCCCAGCCTCTGGAGTTCAGCTTTCTCATCTGTGAAGGACTGAGGAGGGAGCATTTGGGAGCAAGTGACTCACTACGTGTCATCAATGCTAAGACAGCCTCTCTCTTTTTAATTTTTCCTTTTTCTTTTATTGTCATTTTTTACATTCGCCACCTCTGAAACTGGGACACATCTCAAAATCAACGGCATATCATTGTTGATTAGCAGCATTGGCCATTTCTTCATAATGGGATGTAAGGGTGTAGAATCGTCGGTATCTTGTGGACTGTCATGTTTCTGGGCCGGGCTTGCTTATCTGAAAACAAAGCAAGTGGCAGGAGCTAGTTCTTGGCCCCTTGCTTTTCCAAGGCTCCGAGCGCCATCGCCTCCCTCCCCTCGCGAGGAGCCAGCTGAACCTTCTAATGAACATGCCGCTCATCTTGATCTCCTCTGAGCCTAGGCTAAGTTCTAGGCTTTTTCAACAGAAAATCCTCAAGGTTTCTGAGAAGCCAAAGACATTGGAACATACTCCTCTGCAGCACCAATTAACTGGCCTGCACCTGCCCCTACCAGGACCATGAGATGCCTTCTATGGGGAAAAGCCCAGTGGTTTTATGTCACGGATTTATTTTTATTTCACAAATAGCTCCTGGGGTCACTGTGGGCCATGGATGGGGTTGTACAGTGGAGAGCAAGAATAGTCACACCTTGTGTGCTCTGTCTCTGAGCAGGGAAAGAGTGAACACATTGAATTCTTGAGTCAGGTACATGGAGCAGGGCTTCCTGCCCTAGCTTCCAAGGAACTGTGGAGATCGAGGGACTGGGAGCTGTAGGCAGTGCCACAGGGCTCAGGAATCACCTGAGGGCCTGAAAGATCTGGATCTACTGTTGAGGATCCCTGCTTTTTGCCCTAATGTTGGATTTGTTTTGTTGTGTTTACAATGTTTAAAAAAAAAATCTATTACAACACTTCCCTTTCAACTGTCTTCAACCACTTGGCTTCGAAAGCTTGCTGTGTGTTTTGTCAGAACCCCTCTGTTTAGCACTGAGTGGTGCGCCTGTGTGTTTCACCACAATCAGGTAACTGCACAAAGAAGCACAGTTCTCAGTGAGAAACCTGTCTGAATCCTTTGCCTTTCAAAATTCTGTCTTTTAGTGCAGTTCTTTGGTAGCATTATGTAAGCTCTGACATTCTGCTGCAGTTCGCTTGCTAGAATCAAGAGCTGTGTCTGGGAGATGTGTCTTGTGCTTTCACGTGCTTGTGAGAACTCTCCACAGTTCCTTCCTCCGATCAGCAGGGACCTTAAGAAAGGAACAGGTGCAGTCAGGGCCCCGTTAGAGAAGGTGCTCTGACTTAACTGGCAGTGGTTCATCCATGATGACGCCATCTTGATGATGCCCGCGAGTTTCCAGGCAATGAGGTGAATGAGAAGACGGGAACAGGAGGCTCGAGGAAGCTCTGGAAGCTGCGGGGATGCATGGGAGGAGGCGTGGACTTGAGTGGAGCAGATGTGGGTGAAATCATGACTCCGCTTCTTATCTGCCGTGAGACCTGCAGTCCTCTGAGCCTCCTCATCCTAGTTTGCAGATCCGAGTACTGAGACAATTCCACCGCACCATGGGAGGTGTGGACTAGCACCCAAGCTACACCTAACTTCCATATCCACGACAATACAGTTCCGCTCATTCAAGCTCAGGTGACATGGGGACATATGAGGCTTTTGTTTCCTATACTAGGCTGGCAGAGTTTTCATACTCTTCGTGGAAAGAACTGCAACCATGGCAGAGGAAGGTGTAGAGTATGGAATCATTGTTGTGAACTCCCAAAGTGTGGCCCTCTGAGCAGGACAGCACCCAGGACTGCTTTGGGCTGAATTGTGCTCCTCCTCCCCTCCATGCACTTCAAAGTTCATATGTTAAAGCCCTTAATAATGAGCTAGTTCTGGAGATCAGGCTTTGGGGGTGCTTACATTTAGATGAAATCATAAGGAAGAGAATCTTATGATGGGACTAGTGCCATTATAAGAAAGAGACACCAGATCTCTCTCTCTCTCTCTCTCTCTCTCTCTCTCTCAATGCTGTAAGGACACAGCCCAAAAGCAGTGCAACCCCGGAGAACAGTGTTTAGAAGAACCTGTGCCACCCAGACCTCACACTGCTAGTCTCCAGAAATGTGAGAAAACAAATCTGTGTTTCAGCCACCCAATCTATGGTATTTTGTTATAGCAGCCCAAGCGGTCCAACACAGGCAACACTGGACACAGCAGCTGCCCTGCCACCTCCCTCCCCCTTGTCAGTGAGACTGCCCAGCACTGCCCTGCTCTGAAAACTAACTCTGCCACTGCATGTCCATCGAGAGACATTTGGCACATTTCCTCCACCTAACCTTTGAACGTCAGTGCAGTCTTTCCAAAGCTGGAACCAGCAGATAAGGGCCTCTAGTTTGTGAAAAATGGCAGCCCCTCTCTTTGATGCACTAAATTCTGGTGCATCATTCAAAAAAAAAAAAAAAAAAAAAAAGGAATTTTCAGCCTAGCTTCAGAGTTGAATGAGTTCTGCTTAGACATAGCCAGACAATTTCCCGTTTCCTGGTCATGCTAGATTGTGACCTCTTTTTCGTTTTCTGGAAAATGAAACCAAAACATGGACATGAAGCTCCACCCAGAAGTAGCTCAGTGATTTTAATTTCCTTCGTGGACTTTGTGAGTTTTGTGGGAAAGGGAGGGAAGGTGAAAGACATAATTGTGGCTGTGAATACAAAAGAAGGAATATTCATTACTAGGCTTTGGCATTTCTCCAAAGCATAGAATTCCACATACCGGAGAAGTTTGTAAAGTCAACAGATTGAGTTGCCTTCCACTCAATGTGTTGTACTAATTAGATTAGTATGGAGAAGAGAGAAACGAAGGGCCAGCACTTGGTGCATCAGTTAAGACTCTGCGTAGGGTGCTCAAATTCCACATAAGAATGTGTGGATTCAAGTCCCAGGTCTCTTTCTAATTCCACCTTCCTGCTAATGCTCACCTTAGGAGGCATGAGGTGATGGCTCACGTACGCAAGCAACTGCCACCTATGTGGGAGACTTGAACTGAACCCCTGGCTCCTGTCTTTGGCCTGGTCTACCCCCAGTTATTGTGGAAGTAAACTAGCAGATAGTAATGTCTCTCTATCTCCCCTTTTCTTTCTCTCTATATTTCAAATAAGTAAAAGTAAATAATAAATAAAGAAAAAAGAGACAAGTAATAGTAAATGGTAACCTAACAACCTCTATATAACTACATAATCAACACTCTCAATTGGTTTGCATATAGTTTTCTTTTTTATTTAAATGAGCTTTGCATTATTATAATTATAGCACACAGATGTAGAAAATTAGATAATTTAGACATACAGATTTTTTAAGAGCTATTCCCATCATCAAAGACCACCCTGTTCAATCTTGCTTCTTAAGTACGTTTTTCAAATGAAGCTGCCAACTCCTGGAATTAAGGGCTGCCACCATGCCACCACTGGTGAATGTGGATTCACTGTAGACACAATGACTCCGAATTTCCAGAGCTATTGTCCAACAAGTTCAGTCCAACTTTAAAAGAAAGAAAATTCTACAGCAGTCTCCCCAAAGATATGCCTGAATTAAGTTGCCTGTATTCCAAGACACGTACAGCTTAGTTCTAATTCTTTGTCTGCAGAGGGTCATCATAACCCCTTGAGTCAATCAGCTCACTATTTAGAGGAGTTCGCTCTCCGACCCCGCAAAATACACTTGTTAGACCTGTGCATCTTTTCTTACTTGTCCATTAACGCTGTAATGGGGGAATGAAGTCAGATCCCCATTGCTTTACCTCACCAGCTCCATATACAAATAAATTGTTCCAAGGACCAGAAGCTCGCCTGTGTCTACAAGGAAACTCAGAATCTGATGTCAAGTTACAGGGAAAACTAGAGGATTGATTGCAGTTCAGTCCCAGAGCTGATCTTCCCCATGCCTCACATCCCATAATATCCATGGCAGATCTCAGTGTATAGCGGATTATGCCAATGGTCACTGAACACGATGTGGAAATAATAAGGTTTTTCAAAAAAATAAACTCTCGCTCCTTTTCTGGAGGGAATTTTTGGAATCTTAACTCATTCCTATTTTTGAGGGAAATCTTTGTCACATATTCTGTTCTGATCTGAAGCGAAACAGACTGGGCGTCATTCTTTCATCTCTGGATGACTCAATGTGCTCATCACAGAATCTGGGAAGCCGGTGCCGTGGATAGCACGGCCAGCTGGAAGACCCCAGTAAGAGCTTCTCCTGCTGTCCTGAGAGCCGGCTTTGCTGGTCACCCTGGGTGGACCTAGTTTTGATCATCCCTGTCAGTGCTTTCGCTCTCTTCTGCATCTTCAGCAGCCCATAGCTCTCTTCCACTGGTTTCTCTCTTTCCCTCCATTTCCTTCTTCATTTCCTCTCTCCCTTTCTTAGCATTGGCCCTGGATACTTTGCTTTCACAGCAATGCCAGTGCCTGGACGCTCCTGGATGCCACATTTTTAGTTCCTTTGGCTTTTCTTTCCTCCTTATCCCTTCACCTTTCAGTATAACAGCACTCCAAAACCTGTTGTTGTCTTTATTCTTCATGCCATGGACGTGAGTCCCGCTGGTTTTGTGCACCTGTCTCCTGAGAGGCTGTCTGGCCCATCAGGAGTTAACCTCTTGGTGTGACTTACCAGCATCACTTCTATAGTGGAAACCATTCTGCAGTCAGCTGGGATCAATACAGGGACCTGTGGGCTCTCTAAATTCCACATCAACCACACTCTTGTTGAAAATAATGATTTGAAAATTGGAGATCTCCTTGTGTAACACCTCAAAGCTGTATTTTACTAAGCAGTAGCTGAATGCCTTGAATCAGGTTTTAACAACTTTTTTCATGCCCTGGCCTGTATAGAAAATGATGATATTTGCGCAGCACACTGGGGTAAAAGAGATGAAAGTGACCAGCTGCACCAATGGCTCAGGGCGTGGATGCCTACACACACACACACACACCTGTAACATATTCTTGGCACCATGTCGGGGAGCCTGACATGAAGAATTGCCTTGTTTCCAAAGAAACAGAACTCCTTTGAAGAATTAATCACTGTGTGTCATAGGTGTACCACAAAGTTCACCACTATTTAGAGTATCACCAGGTGTTCCTGAGGCTCAGAGAGTAACAAAGTTAAAAGCATTAAGTGTAAGTATAATTACTTAAATTTGCATTAATACAGCACAATTCTGTGTTAAGTGATCTATGTAGATTATCAGCAAGGAACTCCAGTCTCACCAGATTCAGGGTCAAATTCAGCCCTCAGCCTATTATAGTTCAACCTGTGAATCGAAAACAGCTCTGATTTTTTTTAAAAGGTCATGAAAGAAAAAGTGCACAAAGAAGAGATTAAAAAGAGACCTTTTGTGGCTGCAAAGCTTACTATTTACCTTCTAGCTCAGAAAAGGCATGCCAACCCTGTCACAGAGGGTGCCAAGGGGTGACAAGGATCCCCCAAAAGATCCAAAGAACATCAGTAAGTAAGCAAAAGGCCGATTTGCCAATGTGCCATGGATGCCAAATGCAGGCCATGAGACTCATCAGATCAGAGCAAGACAGTTTTCATTTACAGCACAAAACAGCAGGAGCATGGCGTGGTGGAGCCCAAATGGTGGCTATGCAGGCAGCTACACTGTAACTGAGGAATCTAGGACCAAGGGCTCAGCACCTTTTACAGCAGGCAGTGAACAAGCCAGGCTCTTTCCCCTGGGGAATGAGTTATCAGACGGCAGTCACTCTGTGTCACAGCGATCTACTGAGCCTCTGTATTCTGGCACACTCAGCAAGGGTGGGTACCCACGTGGACTGCCCTTGCCAATATGGGTAGTCCATGTCATCCTCGCGTGATCCTGTGGGGGAGGCAGGACTATTATCCTATTTTACAATCAAAGAAGCTAAGGCTCAGTGAAAGGAAATTAACAAAATAACTTGCTTAAGATCAAAAGTAACTTGCCCAAATTTGCTTAGCTAATAGATGGTGAGCAGAGATCTAGACCTGATGGGTCAGAATGCTGAGCCCCATGAACCTACAATTGTCTCATTTCGTTCAGCAAGACGCCAAGAACTACAAGGACTAGACTTAAATTATACACCTGGGAAAATAGCACATTGTCTTGCTTTCTTCTTTTAATAAGCAATAATGCTGAGATTTGGCATTTTTATAATGCACAGGGCCTGTGATGCATAATAACCCATTTGAAGATTTATGTATATGTAGGTGCCAACAAAGCTTGCCAGAAACTTTCCCAGTAAAAAATGAATTTGGCTGGGTTTTACCTTTCCCACTTGTTTTGCAAACTTTTTTTTTTTTTTTTTTTTGCCATTTGAAAGGCAAAACATAGATTTAATTATCTTTCTCTAGCTACTGCTCAAACTGCCTAATTATGGCAAAAGCATTAATTGCAAATATTAAGAGCAGCAGCTCACGATAAATATTTCCTCGTGATTTAACCAGGACCATAAATTAAATGAAGATGCAGATAAATCTTTCTTCAAACTCTTTGTACTCTCTCTACATCTCCCCAGGAGAGTCCCTGATTTGTATGGCTAGTATGAATGTAGGTGTGAACACGGCCTGTGCCTGTGTGACTCTGTGCAGAAAACTAACACCAATAGCAGAGGAGATTTCTGGAAATAAGAATGTGAGCAAAGGTACATGCACTCCTGGCGATGGCCATTTACACAACGGATCTGCAAATACAGGAGGCAGAGAAGTTGCAGGTGATTCTTGGGTTGCAGGCAACAAAAACTTCTGAAATGTTTAAACAATTGAAAAAAGCAAAAAAAGTTGAAAAATTGAAAAATATTTCAATGAAAGATGTTGGCCTTCTTGATGCATCCATGAGCAGAAAGTTTAGACAGGTCACAGGCAAGACCAGGAAGTCTCTCACAGAGGAAACAAGTGGCTCTGATCTATAGGATCAGGTGGTCTCTCACTCCTGCTCTGCTGCTCCAGGGCATGGTAATATCATGGTCAGCAATCTGGGCTCTGGGCTCAGATTGATAGAGTCCTATCCCTGCTCTGTTACTCAGTATCCTAGACTATAATCACTGCAATTGAGTTCTATGGGAACTAAATTAATACAATAACCAACACATACAAAATCCTCATATTATTTGTGTTTCATATTCGCATCACCCATTCCTATTTGAAAAATGTTCTTCACTTTGTCTTCATGCACATAGGAAGATGCCCTCTCCATCTAAATGTTGATTCTGGCAGACTGTTTAGTGACTCAGTACCAAATATAATTTCCTACAGGAAGGAATCTGATTGGTTCAGCTTGTGGTAAACCAACTACCCTTGGTCCAATCAGCTGTGATTGGAGACCAGGATTACAGCAGGTGGGTGTGACCATGGGAACTCATTCTTTTCTTAGTTGGAAGCATGGATTCTTAGAAAGAGAGAAATACAGAATGTTCATAACACTTGAATCCATTATAAATATGGATAGTTATTAACAAGAGATATTGAATGTTCTATAAGTTGTCTCTATAAACTGTAGTTGTATTAGGGAGAAATGTGTGCAAATGAAGCCCCATTTCTCTGTTATCTAAGAGGATCATGTGGTAAAATCATTTATGATGATTCCTTTCAAATCTGAAATAATGAGTACACTGGATATTCATTTTTATATTTAAAAAACAAAGTATTTGAGCAGTTATTTAAGACATTATGTCCTTTTGGGACTGGCTTATATATGTTTTCCCTGATCTGTGGTACATAATAGAGTGCCAAAAATGTAATGCATAGGAGTGAGATTAACATTCTGAGATTCAATGATTGTTTGTAGCCCTTGTTGCTACGGTTGAGGAACAGTGTTTTTTTCTTCTTACTTTTTGTTGATGTAGGGTTAATCTTATGAGCATAAAGTAAACTTAAATTAGATCATTGTAAAAATTAAGAGAGGAAGGAGGAACAAGGGTGGGAGCGTGGGCAAGAGGGAGGGTAGGGTGGGAAATATCACTATGTCCCTAAATCTGTATATGTGGAACACATGAAATTTTTATATCTTAAATAAAATTAAGAAAACAAAAGAAAGTCTCCAGTGGGTAGAGAAAGAGTGGATATTCGAGGGCAATATAATTTTAGAAGGGTACAGAGGTCACAGTCTATCATTTGAGAATAAAATTTGTACTGGCTTTTTTTTTTTTTTTAAAGATAGATTGTGTCAAGGCAAAGAGATGAAATTGTAAAGATTGAGTTTCACACTCCGTTAGCTTAATGCCTTCTGAAGAAACGAAACTTGACAGAATCTGTTGTCTGTGATTTTTATTTTTTATGGCTGATCAATAAGTACAGACTTCTGTTCTGCTTTGAAAGGGAAGAAAGTCAAATGAAGCAAGTTAGTAGTTTGTAGGCTATTAAATGATCTGTGTCATCCTTTCAATTATCTCAAATACGAACAGAGCAGCAGTATCCTTCTGATTCTTGTTTGCATTACTTCTTCAATTCAGAAAAGATTCCATTTCTGTTCAATTCAGCAGTTATTGGGTGACATGTGAGACCCTGGGATAAGCCCTGTGAGTGATGTCAGGAGGAATGAGATGTGACCTGTTCTTTGGGGATCTCACTGTGGGAGAAATGGCCGTGTGCACAGTGGACACAGTTGCCTGCTGTGGGACACAGGACCATGTGTACAAAGCATATATTTACACAACTGTGCATACAGTGGACACATTCCTGCGCTGTGGACAATGTACCTGAGTGTGAGAGAGAGGACCATGTCCATGGTATACATATTTACACAGTGAGGGGAGAGATGGCTGGATATCAATGGACATATGTACACCACTGTGTAAATATGAGAGGGAGTGATGGGAGACATATGGGAGCAATGACCACACTTCAGTGAACTCTGTAACATGGAACTTTGCAAGTCATATGCACCCATTCTTGCTAAATGAATGAGCTAATTTGTGCAACAAGACAGGATGATAGAAGTACTGTTGGACAAATATAAAAAATGTTATGAAACTATAAAAGATAAAGAGTCACTCACTATTTAAAAACAAAAACTATGTGTCAGACATTTTAAGCATTAACGCATGGCTATTGCTTTTCATTAGAAACATTGAGAAAATGACATGAAGGAGTTGGCATGTGTGGTAGATGTCAAAATTCATGTTTATAGGTTTGAACACAGGCAAAAGTGAGCCTGAGAGAATTCCAGAAGAATACAGAACTCAGGCTGCAGATGGCGGGTGTGTGGTGAGGCAGTGTAGCTAAGATTACAAAGGTAGTTTGAGCCAAAGTGACTGGGGAAAGGGCCTTTGGGGCTGGAGGATTTGGTTGGACTTAGTTCTGCGGACAGTGGAGCTGTTGGAACTTCTGAGGTCATATTAACCGATCATCTTTGCAGGGGTGTGAGAATAGAGAGGAAAAAAACAAAACATTTTTCTCTACTCTCTCTTACCACTCAATACCACAGCACTTCCCAAAATGTGTGGGAATCTCTCCCATCAGTAACCAAACATTCTTTTCTCCAGCAGTTTCCAGGAGATACCTGGGTATCCTCTAATGTGCTTCAATTCTGGCACTGTCTACCTAGAGATATTGTCAGATCCCATGTGTCAAGGGCTCAGCACCACTCCACTGGCCCTACTTCAGACACCAGTCTCAAGAAGTAGGTTGTCACGTGCACTGCTGACCAATCAGCTATCAATCAATGTCCCCACAGTCCCATTGTGTTAATTTGCTAGAGCAAATCACAGAGCTCAGAGCAACACTTTTAGCAGTTTATTATAAAGGATATTACAAAGGACGCTAGTTAAGAGAACAGCCAGCTGAGAGCTTCCATGGCCCCTCTGAAGCTACCACTTTCCAGGAACCTCCCCAAAGCTGTCCCCTTTGGGCTTGTATGGAAGCTTCATTAAACAGACAGAACACTGGACATTGGTGATCAACTCAACCCTCTAACCCTGCCTCAGCCTTTCCCATGACCCTCCCTACCCCATCCAAACCTTAGCTAGGGTTTCCAGCCACAAGGCAGCTCATTAGCATTCAAAAGACACACTCAATCACTCTAGAGATTTGGGCATGGCAGGACATGACATGAAGACCAAACATATTTCACAAAATCACAAGGGAATTCACCCTGCAGTGCTGTGTAGGATGAATTACTGATGCTAGAGGTGATGAAGCCTTGCAGCTAGGGAGCAGTAATGAGAATATAGAGAAAAAGATGATCATAAGAAACATTAGAGGGGTAGAATCTATAACGTAGAGGAGACATCAAAACATGTACAAGTGTTGGAACTAGAAAAAATACCAGATGAACATAGTAAGAGACCAAGGGGTCAAAGACCAAGGTGCCAATTTGGGCTACAAGTTTACCAGATTAGGAGATTGAAGGCAGCACTGATAAAAACAGAGACCACTGGGGAAGGATCAGATTGTCAAGGAAGATAATTTTGGATGAACTGGAAGTAAGAGCAGAGTATACACATGGAAATGTGTGTGGCAACTCATTGCACAGGGTTTTGAATTCAAACTAGCCAGGCCTGGGAGCCACTGCAATAGATTCTAACAGGAGTGACTTACCTATGAAATAGTAATTTCATTGATATCTTCATCTACAAAACCAGTTCTTCCAGCTGGAAGGAAAAGAGTTGTGCAGCTACAGTATAAAAAGGGATTAGTGATCTCCTCCAGAGTACTGTTGGCCTCAACACAGCACAGAGCTGGCCAGAGATGAAACTTAGATATGCAGGCACAGCACCAGAAACAACAAGTGGGCTCATGCTCTGCCCATGATCCAAGAGACAGGGACTTAGCACCCTCCAGAAGAAGTCTTCAAAAGTCACTAGTTGCTACAGACTGAATTGAGAAGACTGAGAATCCTAACAGAGGGGGAGGTTAGAAACTAGGGAATTGGCCAATATAATGCATGTCAACCAAGCATACTCATTAGGATAATCCAACGAAGATTACCAGATGACAAAATTTTTCACCTGCTTCACCTTTCAACTATTTGCTAAATGAATGCCAGTTTGAGGCACTCTGGTATTGTAAAGTTGTCACCCAGTATTTGACAAGGACAGTTGCTGCAGCCATAAGACTGGGAGTCATTGGGAAAGGGAGTTCCAAATGGCATTGCTAGACAAGCTAGATATGGAGAAAACAGAGACAGGAGAAAAAAATAAAAGCATGACTATTTCGGAAGCATAAGAAAGAAACTTCACAGCCAATCCTCCCAAGAAACCATATAAAGAGTAATATACATATAATTTCAGCATACACATGACATTGTGCTAGGTGTAAAAGAAGTTAGATAAGATGGTTTCTGTCCTCTGGAGACACTGTCATGGCTATAAGGGACATATGAAAAGTTTTGGGGGTAAACTGTGTTATAGGTCACTAGAGCAAAAGAAACATGTCCACTTTTGAACATGATAGAATAACATAGACCAGATTTAACTTTCTATTTTAAAACACTAAATAACATCAGACACAATATATGAATTAGTGGCTTTCCAACATTTGACAACAGGCAGCTTTCTCTAAAAGAAGGGAAACAAACAATGAGAGCCCTACAATTAGCTCAACTTGATACTGGGACAAGGGTTTCCAGGCCAGTATGCAGGGAAGAGGAACTGAAGCAGAGCCAGGCAGTCTGCCTGAGTTGGACAGGCAGAGTTCTGCATTTCAGGAGAGAGGGGAGTAGCTAGGATTCTCAAAGCAGACCACAGAAGCCCGGAGTGAGTGCTCAGAACGGAAAGAGATTCACGTCCCAAGCTGAGTACTGCATGCTTGTGTGGAACTTCCTGTAGTTGAAGCAAACATTCACTGTAAAGGAGTTGAAAGAATAATTCCTGACATTCATTCTGGACTGGAAATAACTCATGCTCCCTGGAAGCAAAGGGGAGAAACTTTGTAATACCTGGCACATGGAGTTGAGTTCTCAGAAAGCTGTGACCAAAGCAGAGCTGCCAAATTAGCAAAGGTTGCTGTGGTCTCCACGTAACAAAGCTTAAATCCAAGCTGGAAGGGCAGATATTTCTGAGTCACTTAACCATGCCATGAACAAAATTCAAGAACAGATAAAATATTGCAAAAAAAAATTAACACCCAACAGCATAAAGTCATAATACATATCACCTAATCAAAAATTACCAGGCAAGGGGCCACCATCATGGCCCAGCTGATTAAGCTGCTGCTTATAATCCTGGCATCCTATATCAGAGCACTGGTTTGAATCCCACCTCCTCTGCTTCCAATCTAGCTCCCTGATAATGCACCTGGAAAAGCAGCAGAAGAGGGCCCAAGAGGCACCCACATGGGAGACACAGATGGAGTTTTAGGCTCCTGACTTTGACCTGGCCCAGTCCCAGACATCTTGGCCTTTTGGGAAGTCAACCAGTGAATCAAAGATGTCTCTGTCTCTGTTTCTCCTTCTCCTTCTGTCACTCTGCCTTTCAAGTAAAATAAAATAAATCTCAAAAAAATTATGAGGCATGTAATGAATCAGTAAAATAAGACCCATAATGAGAAGAAAACTCAACCTATAAAGCCGGATCAAAAAATTGATACAAATGAAAGAATTAGTAGAAAAGAACATTATAATACATAATAAGTCCATTCCATATGTTCAAGAAGGTAGATGAAAGCAATAACATGTTAAGGAAACATGAGGGATATTTTTCTAAATATCCAAACTGAATGTCTAGAAAGGAAAATTACAACAGCTAATGTGAAAAATGCACTGAATGGGATGTTGAAACCCAGACACTGCATAAAATAATTTATGAGTTTGAAAACAAAGCAACAGAAATTTTCTAAGATAAAACATGAGAAAAAAGACCAAAAAATACATAAACCAACACTTAATTGTTGGATAACTTCAAGTGGACTAATACATATATGCCCTCAATAGAAAAATGAATACAGAAATTGACCTAGTTGCTGAAATTTTACCAAATTTGATGAAAAGTAGAAACCTAGAAATCTAAAATCTCCCACAAACCCAAATAAAATAAACATGAAGAAAACTGTATCAAGACATAACTTTTTAAGATTTACTTTATTTATTTGAGAGTTAGAATGACAGAGAGACAGAGAAAGAAAGGAATCAAGAGAAACAGAGAAGAGCAGAGAGAGAGAGGAGAGAGAGCTCTTCCATCCTCTGGTTCACTTCCCAATTGGCCACAATGGACAGGCTGGTTCAGACAAAAGACCAAAGACAAGGGCCTAGAACTTCATCCTGGTCTCTCATGTGGGTGTCAGGTGCCCAAGTACTTGGACCTTCATTTGATGTTTTCCCAAGAGCATTAGCAGAGAGCTGGTTTGCAAGCAGAGTAGTCAGGACTCAAACCAGCACTTTGTGGGATGTCAGCATTGCAAGTAGTGGCTTAGCCTGCAGCACCACAATAACAGCCTCTGCATCAAGGCACATCAGGAGAAGCACCTGGCTCCTGCCATCGGATCAGCGCGGTGCACCAGCCACGGCGGCCATTGGAGGGTGAACCAACGGCAAAAGGAAGACCAGATTTCTCTCTGTCTCTCTCTCTCACTGTCCACTCTGCCTGTCAAAAAATAAAAAAGAAAGAAAGAAAGAAAGAAAGAAAGAAAGAAAGAAAGAAAGAAAGAAAGAAAGAAAGAAAGAAAGAAAGTTCCTAATGCAGCCCAAGGAAAAGAAGCACAATGAGCACAGAGCCAGAGATGGGAATAACAGCAGACTTCTCACTAGAGACAATGCCAGGGATAGGACAGTGAAACTCCACTTCAAAGTACTGAAAACAGAGATAACTTTAGAATTCTGTGCCCCATAAATATAATTTTGTAGAAACAAAGGCAAGGTTCCTCAGACATATAAAACCTGAAAGAGTGCACCATCATCAGACAACTAATGCAAGAAATTCTTCAGGTAGCAAGAAAAGACACTTAGGTAGAAATTTAGATCTCAACAACGGAATGAAGTGCTCCAGGAAATCTCTTCTTAAAATGAAAGTAATAGTGTGTTGTGAGCTTTATAAATTCTGGTAAACCAAAGTAGCCATCAGCTTCTAAATTGTCCCTAATGATCCCCACTTTCTGATGTCATCTCTTTCCTTTATATGTAGGATAGCCCAAGAGACTTACTTCTAATGGACAGAATACAGCATGAGTGATATCACTTCCAAGATTATGTTATAAAAGACTGTGACTTCCATCTTGCTCCCATTCTTCTGTGCTCCTACTTGCTGTCTCACTTGAATGAAGCACTCTACCATGCCATATTCTTCAGTATACAAAAGTCCACCTAGCAAAGACCTGAGAGTGGCTTCTGGGGAGTAGCCATGAAGAAACTGAGGGACCTGAATCCTGCCAACCACCATACGAAGGAGCTTAGAAGCAATTCATTCTCTGCTTCAGCCTTGCGATGACTAAAGTCTTGGCTGACAGCTTGTTTGCAGCTTTGTGAGAGAGCCTGAGAAAGGGTCCAGCTGAAATTCACCCCAATTCTTGACTCACAGAAACTGTGAAATAATCTGTTTTTCAGCTACTAAGTTTGGTTATTTGTTATGCAGCAATGTAAAACTGACACACCAGGAGTCAGGAAATGGAAGTATATTTGGGGATGAAATAAAATACTTTTGACCTTATTTTTTAATATATCTTTAAAAGAGCATTGAGTATTAAAGGCAAAAATAATAATTAGCTATGATTTTATAACCACTAAAGAAGGAAAATATATGAACATTGTAAATTTGTGATGATAGATCAAATTGTTGTCTGGGGGCAGGACTGAGTATGAAGGGTAGAATTACAGGGGGGCATGGAAAATTTTTTAAAATATTTATTTATTTATTTATTTGTGAGGCATAGTTACAGAGAGAGGTAGAGACAGAGAGAGAAGTCTTCCATCCTCTGGTTCACTCTCCAAATGGCTGCAATGGCTGGAGCTGAGCCAATAAGAAGCCAGCATCCAGGAGCTTCCTCTGGGTCTCCAGGACTGGGGCCATCTTCTACTTCTTTCCCAGGCCATTAGCAGAGAGCTGGATCAGAAATGGAGAAGCCAGGACTCAGACCAGTGCAGTGCTGCAGGCAGAGGCTTAACTTTTGGGGGTGATGGATCTTTTCCTTATCCTGATTGTGGTGATGGTTTCGTGGGAATACCCATATATCCAATTTTCTATGTTTTGTATACTCTAAATTTGTGCTGTTTATTGTACACCAATTATAGCTTAAAAATAAAAGTATAAGGAACAGACTATAAAAGTTTAGAGAAAAGAAAAATCAACATCACTCATCACTTGTAACTGTTACAAAATACTTCGTAGAAGACAGAGGACTTAGCAGTCGTCCCAGGCTTTGATAAATGAAAGAAGAAAGGTAGGAAGGAAAAGAAAGCATCCCCCCAAGGCCAAGGGGCCAGAAATGGAAAGGTTTCTGGAAGGAGGAATAAGTCAGAGCCCACCAAGGAGCACATTATAATTTTTGAAGAAAACAATCTTCCTCTCTGTCTTGCAAGGATAATTTCTTCCTGAAAACCCCCATGAGGCAAATTCCTAAAAGTCCAAAACATAATTACAATTAATTTCAGGAGATGTTGATGTATCCCGAGGCCTGCAATTAACCTGCTACACTAAAACAACACCAAATGCCCCTAAAGTGGAGGCTTTCAGTTTAGTAGATGACATTAGTTGTCAGGGCATGGCCTTCCAGTGTAATTTCCCCCCATGAATTATTCTGCAATACGGCCGAATGCCTTTGTTCAGCTCACTTATGGCTGTTACATACCATACACTTAAGCTTTCACTGTCCTCTTTTAGCCCACAAAAGACAAACAAATCAATAAAGGCAACACAAATTATGCATAAGATTGTCACGATTGTAAGCTTGCAAGCCAAAAACATGGGTAACACTTAACCTCTGGGAAGATGATTTCATAGGGGCTGACGTTTCCTGGCTCTCGGATTCTTGAGAGGGACACACAACACAAAACAGCTCTCAGAAATATGAATAGATACTGTGTGAATGCCTTGAAAAGTTAAATCTCTGGAAATGAAATACCCTGAGAGTCCAACTGTAATAAGAAGTAAAAAGGCCAGCGCCGCGGTTCACTAGGCTAATCCTCCGCCTATGGTGCTGGCACTCCGGGTTCTAGTCCCGGTTGGGGCTCCGGGTACTAGTCCCGGTTGCTCCTCTTCTAGTCCAGCTCTCTGCTGTGGCCCGGGAAGGCAGTGGAGGATGGCCCAAGTGTTTGGGCCCTGTACCCACATGGGAGACCAGGAGGAAGCACCTGGCTCCTGGCTTCGGATTGGCGTAGTTCCAGCTGTAACAGCCATTTGGAGGGTGAACCAACGGAAGGAAGACCTTTCCCTCTGTCTCTCTCACTGTCTAACTCTGCCTATCGAAAAAAAAAAAAAAAAAAAGAAGAAGAAGAAGAAGTAAGCTAAGCAAATATAAGTAAGACAAGGCTAAGGAAGGATTTTTGAATGCCAAGTTAAGGATGTTTTACTTAACTTGGAGGTTTATAAGATCTGGAAAAAGAGAACGACATCATAAAAGATGTCTTAAAGATTAATCTAGAAATATGTGCAGAGTAAAATTAGGCAGAGGAAGAAACAAGGTACAACAGCCCTTTAAGATGGCATCACAGAGTAGAAGGGGTAGAATATAATGAGATGGTGTATAAAGGAAATGGCAGACCAATCTCAAACACATTTAATAATAAACATGCTCACGTGCTTATATGCCCAGCGCTGTTCTAAGTGCTTATGAGAGCTAACTGCCTGTTGGCTGTGCATTGAACATGGAATGTGTGCCATTATTAACCCTGCTTTACAAGAGAGTTGAACAGGGTTGTCTGGCTCCAGACTTCCAGGCCTGCTCTGCACCCATAGGGACCCTCCAATAGCTACTGACAACGTCAATAGCGAAGGAACCCTGCCCAGGACAGAGCCCCCATGTATTTACTTCTCTCCTCAGCCACTCTCTTAGTCCAGGACAGTGTCTTCTCTTGCAGCAGCCTCTGGCTGCCTTCCCTATCTCCAGACTTTGCTGTCTTCTATCCAGAGTTCTCTACCTTGACCAATGTCATCTTCCAAAAATGTAAAATTGATCATATCACCTCTGGGTTCAAAATCATTGGAATAAAGACCAAAGTTCATTTGTGTCTTACAAGATCCACTGTAACCTGGTCACTGATGATCTCTTTAGCCTTGTCTCTTGCCCATCCATTCTTTTCATTCTAGGTTCCAGACATTAGACTTTATGCTCTCCCACTGCTGGGATGTGGGATATGATGCTCTTTGAGTCATAAATGTTTTCCCTTCTCTTGTTCATGTCCTGCTGCTTACTGGCTCAAGTCCTACTTGTTCCTTACATCCAGTCTGAGAGGTCGCTTCCTTTAGAAAGTCTTCTCTAACACTCTGACCCACATCTGCCCTAGGCCCCTCTGCAATGGGCTTGGACACTGCCCCATGCCAGCACTGAGTACCATTGTACGTGCCAGTCTCTAGCAGAATAATCGACTCTGTCCACTAAGTCGTAATCTCCTGGAGGGCAGTGACCTTATTCATTATTTTAATTCCAACACTTAGCATAGTCCCCAGTACATGGTAGGTTCTAAATAATTTTTAATGGAAGAATAAATGAGAATTAGATTTAACAGGACATTGAAACAATGGGTAAGACAGAAATCATCAAACTTTCTTCAAATACATTAGACCTGACTAGAACCATTGACAAAATCAGGAAGCATTTAGGAAAGTTATTTTGGAGGTTGGTGATTGGTACTGCTTAGTTTAGACTGACCTGTTGAACTTGGTGATAAAATGTCACCCAAAAAAAAGTGGTCTCTGTGCAGCTGGAATGCTGGGATCAGGGCTCATTTGAGAATAGGGCTGGAGATTCAGATTTGCTAAATCCTGGAGATTTTACTGCTTTTCACTCAGGGAATTTTGCTTTTCTCCTTTTGCTCAGTCATGTTGACCTGGACCAATTGTTGCCTTATTACCATGAAGCAGAAATCAAAATTATGACCGGGCATTTTTCTTTCCATGCTATGTGCATGATCATACATAAAAGGAGAGCTAATCTTCTCTGCATCTTTCAGAAAGTTTACTTCTATCCGTTGCATTGCGTTGTTACTTGCTTAGGTACGAATGAAAGGGCGGATTTCAGAGATAGAAGCCAAAGCTGAAATGCTGTTGATTCAATTACACAGCAAATAGAAATGCTGTTTCTAATCTTGCAAAGAATAATTTTAGCTTTTCCATACATCATTATTGGATAAGGATTTAGCAAAAGGTAGATTTTCTGGATGAAGACTGTGAATGCAATTACACCCCATAACCACACCAAAGCTCTGCCTGCAGACACGTGACTAGCAGTCAATAAGTGCTTTTAGCGTGAGATGTGACTCTGTTGTGTGAAAAGCTGCCTCAGCTGGAGGGAGATGTGTTAATAGCCAGATGGTAGATAGTCCCTGCCCAAGGGTATGTGAGCATCTAGTAACCATCCTATGACCCAAAGATGGCCCACCCATTTCCTTCTGGGTAGTTATAAGAGGACTTGTGTATTTGGCTAGATTGAAAATGTCTTTCCTTTCTAATGCATCACTTAGAAGGGTGTGTGTGTGTGTGTGTGTGTGTGTGTTTTCACAGGTAGGATAAAATTTTACCCCTGCAAACATAGTGTTTCTCCTTGGTAGCCTCCATGTCTATAGGCTCCTCCTTACAAAAAGACCTGAAAGATTATTGGAATAGCAAGGCATACCTCAGCCCAAACCCAAGCCTTGCCTCTTACAAACTCTTACACTTTGGATTAGAATTTGGACAAGGGAGAGGCTACTGGCAGAAATCAAGAGACCCAGAAGAGCGGGTTTAGTGAAAAAAAGAGAAAACTAGATGCAGACTTAACTTTGAGTGTAAAACTCAAAATAAATTTGGAAATGGAGGAGAACACGTGGCTAGATATTTAGGTCTGAGAACCAGCTTTAAAATGAAACCATGCAGTAGAGCTGACTCTGCCTCCAATGAGGCGTGTGTGTATTTAGGGTGTCAGTGTATAATCCCTACATTGCCCGAGGGAACATTGGAATTAAAGAAGTGGTTCATAAAGTTAAAAATGGGAAGTTGTTTTTTGAATAATTTTTCTAAGCAGCAACACTTACAACTACATTTTTGAAAATTATACCAAAAGCAAAATTATTCTTAGCAGAGTTGCCAGCAGAGTCAATTTCGATACAGTTTCCACAATTTGCCGGAGTTAGCTCATGTCGCCAATTCTGTCCTTCCAGATTGATGTGCTTAACAGCATCTGTCAGCAGTGGCTGTAGAATGGCGTTTTAATGGATCCTGCAGATTTTCAGCCTAATACGCTAAACCACCAGCAATGTCAGTGACACCTCCCCAGCTGGTGTGGCTGGCGCTTTCTTTAGTGGAGGTGGCCATGGCTGCAGGGGGTTGGGAGTTGCCAAAGGGCAACAGCAGCTGGGGGTTGTTCCACAAGTAAAACACTGAAGGTGATGTTTATGCAACTGCACTACCCAAGTGGTGATTTATGTTATTTTAAGCAGAGACGCAAACCCTGTAAGGAGAGCAAGTTGCTTTCTTCTGGAGTAGTTTAGTGAATGTGTTAGGTGACAAAAGCATAAGAGTCTGGAGTTTTAGGCAAATTAAAAATCTGAAAGCTTCTTACACAGGTGACAAATTGGGGTGGAGGAGAGAATTAATCACATTAAATGAGGATTCTCCATGGAGTTCTTCAAACAGCCAGTTCCCCTTGTCACCTAAAGGAGTTGATGAAAATTTATTACCCACAACATCTCTTACACAAAAGCATGGTTCCCCATATTGATTTTGGCTGATATAGTTCCTTACGGGCAACATCTTTGCAAGGGGGATTGATTTGCTCCTACAAAATTAATAGGTTATCTTAACACCATATCTTAGTCTAGTTTGTACTGCTATAAGAGAATACCAACTACTTGGTAGTTTATCACGACCAGAGGTAATAATAAGACTGGCAAGTCCAAGGTCAAGGGGCTGACTTCAAGTGAGGGCCTCCCTGGTGCCTCATCCCATGTCAGAGGTGGGAAGGCAGGGGGGCATGTATGCATGCACATGTGTGCACCTGAGCAGCGGGGAGAGAACCAACAAGGAGGCTAAACTCATCTTTGTATTGGGCACACAGTCCCACAGAAACGAACACACTTCTGTGGTGATGGCATTAATCCATTTGTAAGGGCAGTGCCCTCAACCTAATCAATCACCTCTTCAAGGTCCCACCCGTCAACACTGCTGCATTGAGGATTAAATTTCCTACTCAGGACCTTTGGGGAACACGTTCAAACCATAGCACAGCTAACCTGGAAATCACATGTGTCCCAGCTCAGCTTTGTACTATTCACTTCTTTGTGGCAGTTACAAGCGTGGACATGGTACTATAACCTCTCATTGGTGGCTTCCCATTCTCCAGCCCCCTTGCTTTTAATCAAGAAAAGACTGGGGACAGGATTCCTACTGCCCTGGGGTTATTTGCCTATCTTTTTTTTAGATTTATTTATTTATTTGTTTATTTATTTATTCAAAAAGCAGAGTTATAAAGAGCAAGAGAGAGAGAAGGAAAGAAAGAGAGAGAGAGAGAGAGGTCTTCCACCTGCTTGTTCACTCCCCAAATAGCCACAACAGCCGGAGCTGAGCCAATCCAAACCCAGGAGCCAGGGGCTTCTTCCGGATCTCCCACATAGGTGCAGGGGCCCAAGAACTTGGGTCATGTTCCATCGCTTTCCCAGGCCATAGCAGAATGCTGGATTGGAAGAAGAACAGCCAGGACTTGAACCAACGCCCATATGGGATGCAAGCACTGCAGGAGGAGGCTTTACCCACTACCCTACAGAGCCAACCCCTATCTGCCTATCTTTAACAGCATATCAATATTTGGAAAGCGATTCATGAGGAAATGAAACACAAAGCTCTCTCCTGGAGTCCGTGGTGATGAGTTGGATCCCAGACACAGCTGTAGTTCCATAGACAGCCTGTGTTCTCCAGCCAGCCTCAGCTTTGAAAATGACTCCTCTGAGCAGAGAAACCAAGTGCAGTTTTAAGGGTCCCTAATGGGAAGCAGGGTTGTGATCAGAGGAACTGGGTCTCAATCGGCAGGAGCAGCTGCTCCAAGAAGCTAAGGCCTCAAGATGTGCAAAGCCAGATGGAGACTTCAGAGCTGCAAATCCTGGAGCAAATTCAGAGCTGCAAATCTGGCCTGCAACCCTCAGGAGTAGCAATCATTATGTAGCTATCTACGGAGGTCAGTGATCTTCAGATTCCAAGAACTGTAAGCTTTAAAAACTGGGGTTTAGGAGACCAAATAAAAGGCAGAAAGAGCTGAAAGGTAGAAGACATAAATCAATGAATGCCATACGTTGACTGGTCTCTTTCTTAGTCACTTTCCAATCCCTTTTACCTAAGCACATCCCCGCCCTTCCAGCTTGATTAATAAAATTGGTGATCTGTATGGAGAAAAAGCTGGTAGAGAAGGAAACACGACTGTCCCAGTATCAGCAGCCTTGAGACACGAGGCATCAACATACATGAGGCAGAATGGAGTTGAATCGCAGCCGGGAATGGAAAGGCTACGTGAAATATAAAAGTGTGTTTCTCCTATATGCCTTCCTCTGTATCATTTAGATACCAGGGTGCCCTGCTCATAGCAGACATGTTGTACATGGTTGTTGAATTGGATCAAAACAAAGTCTAATACAATTTTCTTTATTTGAGAGGGAGACGAAGAGAAATCTACCATTCATTGCTTACCCCGCAATAGCCCACAACATCTGAGGCTGCGCTAGGCCAAAGCCTGGAGGAAGAATTTAATCTGGGTCTTCCTCATAAGTGGTGATAACCCAACTATTTGTGCCATTACCTGCTGCCTCCCAGGTAAACATTGTCAGGAAACTAGAATTGGGAGCAGAGCTTGGGCCTGACCCCAGGCACTCTGCTATAGGTTGTGGGCATCCCATGCAGCATCTTAACCACTGCTCCAAATGCTCACCCTAATCGAATTTTTACAAGGTGAGTATCTAAATGATACTTAATATTTTTAAATAATGTGAGTGGCAGGATGCCATTCCAGTGAGTGTATTCTAGCTTATACCCTGCAGCATTGGCAAGGGCAGGCCAGCGCATCGGAAAACAGCAAGGTATGCGTCCCTGGTTATTGGTGACTTGTTTCCTCTGCTTCCTAAGCCTCTTGGAGCCACTCAGCCTGGCGCCTGTCATTTCATGCCTCATTTTGAAAACTGCCCCAGAAGGTTCTGCACTTTTCTTTAATAAGGAGAAAAATAACAAATGTCATTCAGCTGATTCCTTTTCCTTCCTGATGTGTTCTGTGGGTGTGAGAGGCAGCTCAGCTTTCACCAAGCATCAACCCGAGAGGACCTCGGGATGCCGGAAGGCCTGGCTGCCAATTGCTGTGCTGAGGAATATGGCCAGCCCTCCATGCTGGAGACACAGCTGATGCCATGAGGAGTGTCGTAGTCAGTGCTTTGTCACCATAACAAAATGCCCTAGACAGGCTGGCTTTATAAAGAAAAGAGGTGTCCTTAGCACCCAGTTCTGGAGTTTCAAGGGCATGATGCCTGCATCAGCTCAGTTCCAGCAAAACCCCCTCTTGTTGACATCACATCATGGCCGTCACAACAGGTGGCAAAGGAAAAACATGAGGGAACAAGTGAGCACATCTCCAGAGAGGAAGCAGAGAGCAAGAGAGCGCCAGGCTCAGGCTTTTATCGCAACCTTCTCACAAGAGCTATCAAGTGGTGGCACTAGAACTACCTTAGTCTCTTCCCAGGTCCTGTCCCAAATGACCTCAGGAGCTCCTGCTTGGCCCTGTCTCAGAAGTTCCACCTTCCAATATCACCATCCTGGGGACCAAGCTTCCAATACATGGCCACTTGGAGGACACACCACATCCAACCCACAGCAAGGGGTAAAAGTGCCCCTGTGGTAAGGTCTGAAAAGCGCCTTTGGACAATCATTAGTACATTAAAGAAGATGAGGACATCTGGGCCAAGCTTTCCATTAGACAGAGGTCAGCAAAATAACCTAGAATTTACTGAGCTGTTACTTTGTGCCAGGCATTGTAATAAGCTTTTTACATGGTCTATCATTTATATTAGAAGTAATGGAAACCCCGGCCGGCGCCGTGGCTCAACAGGCTAATCCTCCGCCTTGCGGCGCCGGCATACCGGGTTCTAGTCCCGGTCAGGGCACCGATCCTGTCCCGGTTGCCCCTCTTCCAGGCCAGCTCTCTGCTGTGGCCAGGGAGTGCAGTGGAGGATAGCCCAAGTGTTTGGGCTCTGCACCCCATGGGAGACCAGGAGAAGCACCTGGCTCCTGCCATCGGATCAGCGCGGTGCGCCGGCCGCAGCGCGCTCCCGCGGCGGCCATTGGAGGGTGAACCAACGGCAAAAAGGAAGAACTTTCTCTCTGTCTCTCTCTCACTGTCCACTCTGCCTGTCAAAAAAAAAAAAAAAAAAAAAAAAAAGAAGTAATGGAAACCCCAAGATATATGCTGTTGGTTTAACAGGAAGTGTGTACAAAGGCATCCTAAACCCAGCTTAACAAATTAATAAAAGAGAAAGGATCTTCTTCTGCCTCACTTTTGTCACCCTTAGTGGACTGACTGTCATCCTTGGCTTCCCAAAGTTGGCTTCTACTCTACCAGATATCACTTCTGCATTGACAATATGCAGGAGAGCAGTGAAAGTTGTCACCAAGACAGCTATCCTGTGTTATTTATTCTTTTATAAAGATGCAGAAGCTTCCAGAAGTCTGTTAGCCTATATTCCATCCATCTCACTGTGTAGAACCAGGAAATATTGACAGCGCTTAGCTGCAAAAGAGACTAGAAAAGGGGAGTTTTGCTTTTCCAGTCCCAGTAATGTGACAGACAAGAAGGATATTGGAAGGGGCTGTGGGATTAGCAAAGCAACAGTGTCTGCCTCACAAGGTTTATTTCATTCTTACAACAGTGCTTACAATGGAGATACTTTTTGATCCTTGGTAGAATGGAGGTACTTTTTGATCCTTGGTTTGTGGATGAGGAAGTGTTTTGTAGCGTGTTGGAAACTTAACCAAAGTCATACAGCTAATATGTGGTTTGCTTATAGTTTTAGCCATTGTAGGCAGCTTTATGGTCTGGTGGTTAAGGTGCCCAACTCCTAGCTGCCTAGGTTGAATCGGAGGTGTTCTACTTCCTATTTGTATGTGTTGAGAAGTTACTTAGTCTCTTTATACCTCAATTTGTTCACTTATAAAATGGGACTATCAACAATACTAACCCTAGGTTTATTATGAAGATTACATGACTTAGTATCTGTCAATTACTCAGAATTTAGCATATAATAAGTATTATAAAAGTGTTAATTAAGAAGCTATGATGCAAGCAACTTTATTTTTAATAGCCCTAAACTAAGAACAACCTAAATGTCCATCATCAGTAGAATGGGTAAGTAGATTATGATATATTTATAAACTGGAATACAATTCAGCAATGAGTCAACAGCACAGGTGTTCCCTACTGTGAGTGAGGGAAAGAATCTGGAGAAGAGTATGCACCATACAATTCCATTCATGTGAAGTTCAAATATAAGTAAAACCAAACTACAATGATAAAAGTCAAAGTAAGCATTACCTTCTTTGTGACATGAGAGACGTTTCTGGGCTGCAGACAGGGCCTGTGTCTTGATCTCAATGATGTGACATAGGTAAAAATTCATGAAGTTGTACAGGGTTCTTCAAAAAATTAATGGAAAATATGTACTGTGAAAAAGCTTTGCACGGATTTCAAATCTTTCATACCAAGATAAATTTATCTTTTAATTCCATTTTGCCGTGAATTTTTTAAGAACCCTCATACACTTAAGATGCGTGCATTTGAGGCCAGCACTGTGGTACAGCAGGTTAAGCTGCTGCTTGCAACACCAGCATTCCATACTAGAGTACCAGTTTGAGTCCTGGTTGCTCCACTTCCCATCCAGCTCCCTGCTAATACTCCTGGGAAGGTAGCAGAAGATATCCGAGTGCTTGGGCCCCCACCACACTTACGGGAATCTCAGATGGAGTTCCAGCTCCTGGCTGGCCTGGCACACTCTTAGCAGTTGTGGCCTTTTGAGGAGTGAACAGCGATTTGAAGACCTCTCTCTCTCTCTGTCTTTCTCTCTCTCTCTCTGTTTCTCTATCTCCGTCTCTCTTTCTCTTTGTCTGTCACTCTGCCTTGCAAATGAATTTTTAAAATTTTGTAAAGCTGATGTGTGCATTTTACTGCATATAAGCTATATTTCAATTTTAAAAATAACTAAATGTAAAGAAAGACACCAGGAAACACTGACTGGCATGTTGGATGGAAACCCATAGAAGACAATGGTGGCAGGGAAAGAAAGGGACACATCATCTTCATCTTCTCTCAGAAAGCCCTTGCTGCCCTTTCCTCCCTCAGAGGAAACGTTCCCTGGGTTGATTCCCAGCTGCAGAGATGCGTGGGTGCTGAAGCCATCCCTGCCCTCTTCCTGTTGCTGGATGATCAGTGGTGGACTTCCGTGGGGGAAGCCAACAGGAATACAAGACCTGATTGTCTTTCTTGGATGTTATCCTGTAATTGGTCGAAGCGCTTCGTAATTCACCAGCAGGAATGTCAGTGTGCACCTGCCTGGGTTCTCCCTGAGAATTGTCCTCCCAGAGGCAGACTTTCATGCAGTTGACCCCTTAAATAGCTCCAGCTCTCTGTGGAACAAGGAGACACGGAAGGTGCTTGGAGGGAGCTGGAGACATAAAGTAGGAAGAGACGTGGCAAGTGCATGTAGGATTTGAAGGCAGTGGTGCCTTAGCCCTCTGGGCAGTTCTAAGGCAGGAAAAGGTCCTCTGAAGGAAGAGCTTCAGCATCAAAGCCAGGCAGTGTCAGGGGCTTTGTCAAGTCCTGTTTCCAGGTGCCATGGGGCTGAGAAGAGGCTTACGACATGGCCTTTGCTAAGTTGGTCACCCATGAATCACCCCAAGGGTCACCTGCATTCCCTCCCTGCCCTCTGCTTAGGAATTTGTGAAAATCCTGCCAGAAAAGTGAGGCATGGAGAAGGAGAGACTGCTCCCAATACTGCTTGGGAAATGTGCCCAGGTCCGTCTCCATCCTGGGGACTGCAGACCCAGGCTCAGCTCTGCCCTGCACTGCACCAGATAGCCCCAGAGTCACAGGCCAGGCTCCAGGCATCCTAATTTGTACCAGTTGCACAATGGGACATCCTCCGTGTGGGTCTCTCTGTACATTCTTTCCCTGGCCCCACATGTTGAGGCTGGGCCTGTGGAAGGGAACCTGGCATTGTCTTAGTAACTGAACAAGGCCTCGGGTCCTTGCTCACCTGACTGCATGTACCCAGAGCCACTGTCAGCCACAGGGTGATCAGAGAAGTGACTTGCCCTCCCTACACTGCCTCTCTCCACTGCCCTGCTCTGAAAAACCCCAGCATGGCACTCTCAAAACTTCGGGTATCTGTTGGCTTCCTTGCTCAGCATGGCTTCCTGGGGCCAACCACAACAGTCCCCCCTACCTTAAAAGGGGGGAATCCGACTCATAAAGATGTCATGTCGCTTCTGAGAAAAAGAAAGAAAATGGTATAATTTGTATTTCCTCAGGAAGCATAACATTCTTCACCAATGTTATTTTCTCATTATCATTCACAGCACCACAGGGAGCCTGGTGATATCATTAGTACTGATTTTATGGATGGAGAAATTGAGTCATATACCAGGTCTGCAGGTTCCGACTCAGCAGCTGGAAAACAGAAGCTCTTTCCTCTTTTAGACTGAATTATATCTCATTTCCATAAACAAAATATTTAGGAAACTATGGCTTTTCTCCTTCAAGCAAGTGACTTCTTAAACACTGTTTTGTGGATTTGGGGCACACACTTGCTGTCTAGACATACAATAGTTTTCAAATACCATATGGTTGGACCATACTCTGATTAGAAGCCTCAACCAAGGACAACATAGAGAACATCGATAGGTGTATATGACCTAAACCATGGCCTTATTCAACCTAAAAGAACACTAAGACCTCATTTTAAGTCTCTCTCTCTCTCTCTCTCTCTCTCTCTCTCTCTCTCTCTCTCTCTCTCTTCTCTCTATCCTCTCCCTCTCATTGAAGTTCTGTCCATTCAATGATTCAGTGTCGGACTGTTCAGATGACCTATGCTTGGTGCTCGGAACAACTGAGAGACAATCGGCATTTCTTTTTTTTTTTTTTGACAGGCAGAGTTAGTGAGAGAGAGAGAGACAGAGAGAAAGGTCTTCCTTCTGTTGGTTCACCCCCCAAATGGCCGCTATGGCTGGCGCTGCGCTAATCCGAAGCCAGGAGCCAGGTGCTTCCTCCTGGTCTCCCATGTGGGTGTAGGGCCCAAGGACTTGGGCCATCCTCCACTGCCTTCCTGGGCCACAGCAGAGAGCTGGACTGGAAGAGGAGCAACCAGGACAGAATCCAGCGCCCCAACCGGGACTAGAACCCGGAGTGCCAGCGCCGCAGGCAGAGGATTAGCCTAGTTAGCCACGGCGCTGGCCTCAGCATTTCAACAGTTGGTGACTCTGATCTATATCACTCATAAAGGGAGAGAAATCCTTGCAGTCTCCACAAATAGCAGAAGTCTCTTTCAAGGTCCATCCAAAATTTAATGTTTGCTGGTTGCTTTTCCACTGTGATGACCTAGGATATAAGCCACAGAGCACTGGCGTTTTCCAATGAAGAGAAAACTCCATGTTTTTATTCAATGAATATTTATCAAGCACCTTCTGTATGCCAGGTCCAAAGACAAAAAGGACAAGCCATAGTCCTTGGTATCAAGACTCCCAGACTGATGGGAGACAGGCATGGGGAGGAATTGTGGCTCAGTATCATGTGCGTTACAGTTAGAATCTGAATCAGGTGCAGTGGCCCCACAGAGGAGGTGAGGTTCCAGGTTTCTTGAAATTGAGATGGCAAGAGGGGAGTCAGGGTAGGAAGAGTAGCAGGTGTGAAGGCAAGGAGACAGGTAGAATAGTGCAGGAACTCCAGGATTCCAACTCACAAAACCACAGAGCTCATGAGGAATGGAGAGGGGAGGCCATGGAAAGTGTGATATGCTGTGCTCAAGAGCTCGGGACTTATCCTGAGGACATCAGGGAGCCTGTGATAGGATCAAAGGAGACAGGGAGGTGCACACAGACAGGGAACTCTTTGAGGATCACTCTGGTTGCCAACACTAGGAACTGATTAGAGGAGGTTCAAGCAGACTGGTGATTTATTGCCATCCAAAATGGGGCCTCAGAAACACCCTGGCATTTTGATATCAAAGAGTGGTTAAAAGGTTAGACCTGAAGCCACACAACTTCAAGTGCAAGCTTCCACTGTGCCATGTACTAACTGTGTTATCTTAGGGGAATTGCTAAACTTTTCTGAGCATTTTAGCATTTATGAAATGGAGATGATAAGAACACTTGCCCTGTAGAGAGTATGGTATGATTAAGATGACACATGTAAATTTCTCAGGGCACAGCTCTGCACGGAGTACCCAGCCTGTTCACCCATTGGTGGTTGTGTGGCATAGCTGTCAGCAATTACTCAGCATGCAGACTTCAGCAGCTGTGGGGCCAGGAGACCACAGGCGACACTCCCAGCTGAGCGGGCCTAGAAAGAGAAGGCTCAACTGCATTTTGATCAGGTTTCACCAAATCTGCCAAAGCTTTGACCCATGTTTTGTCAGGTACTTGACAAGCCAGGGGCAAGGAAGGACATGGCCAGGGAGGAAATACAACAGGTCAGCAACTCAGGTAGGTAGTCTGACTTCCTGGGATCCTGAGCATTGCACATGGAATCCTGGGGAAGGTGACAGCTCAGGGCACTCTCTCTCCTGGATTCCTGACTCATAGCCTCTCTACCCAGCTATGCCTATAGCACTGGGAGAACTCACCCACTTGTCTTAGCTATCAGCCCCCAGATCCCTCCTCTAGCAAAGCAAGAATCCAGGGATTGAACCAAACACCAACTCTTTCACATATCCAAGATGTAAACCATGATACTAATCTCCCCCATAAAGGACAATACCTATGGAAACCAATAGTTTTCTGTACAATTTTATTTTCTTCAAAGCAACAATCTGTCAGTCATCCTTGCAACAGGAAAGCTAGAGCCTGACCAGACGTCAGGAAAGACTGCTCCTTGTAAACTTGCAAGGAGGAATTTCCCATGAAGTCGATCATCACACACTTGACTTCACATCTGAACTAAGCCTAAGACATCGCCCTTCTTGCCACACTCTACTTCACATATATGGGCCTGTCACTATCTGCCAGTGTCACTATTTTCAAGCAATGCTCATTCGCCTCTAATTGAGAGAAGAATCAGTTCAATTTCCCATTGTGTTAACTCTACCATGTTCTGAATAGAAGAGTAACACTCACTGTTTTCATCAAAGGCAGATGGGAAAGTATGTGGAGACACTACATTTTTTTTAACTTGTTCAGCTGCTCTGTCACATGGGAGCTGTTAAAGTAAGTTCTACCAGGTTTTTTGAGGCTGCGGCACTGTATGTATGTTGATGTGGTCAGTTATGACAGCCCAAGCAGACTAAGAGAGCAAGCATTCTCTAGAATTCTCACAGCACGTTAGCCTTGGCTATCTTCATGCTCAAAGAATAAATATCCTTATGCAATCAGAGCAAGATGGAACATTCCATCAAGAAGGAGAAGTATCTGACATAGTGGTTAAGGCATTTATTGGGATGTCCACTTCTCATGTCAGAGTGCCTAGGTTCTAAGCCCAGCTCTGTTCCTTATTGCAGCTTCGTATTAACATGTACAGGTGATAGCTCAAGTGGTTGAGTCCCTGTCACCTACTCTTGGCTTCTGGCTTCTACCTGGTCCAACCCAGTTTGAACAATGAGGTAGCAGATAAATCTCTGTTTCTGTGTCTTTCTTCTCCCTCTCTGCCTTTCAAATAAATAAATCAAATTTTTAAAAAAAATAGAAAACCAGAGGCTTTATGGGCTTTGTTCAAGTGAAGATAACCAACATTGTCACACAATTTCATGCATTGTTGATTTGTTAGGAGTAGAAACTGCCTCAACTAGGCTGTGAAGTGTTTTAAATAAGTATGCAGTAGGTAGCCATGGGGAATGAATGATCATCCCCAGTCCTCTCTGGAAGCAGGCAAGGTTGGAATTATAAACACACATTCATAAAAATTTAACAAGAAAATGGATGTCCCCAGCAGCAAAACCAATTCTTGGAACATGTCACTGTAATGATCTCCATGGTACATCTTTCAGCTCCTCTAGAAATGACAATCAGGTATCTTAAGTGGCATCTTGTACACTCTTATCTTTTTTGAATCAACACAACTGTCATCGCTTCTGTGACTTTTCTAAAGGTCATTTGAAAATGACACTTGTGTATTTTCACAATGTGTGGTCCCCATGCAGAACTTACTAATCTTTTCTCAAGGTTCCTATTGCAACGTGGCTTCATTTTAACAAAGCATTTATCACTTCTTATTATAGGGATCTAGATACCCTTTCCTTCCTTCCACATGGTGAACTCTCTTGGAGAAAAGTCACAGGCATGGAAGCTACTCAATAAATACTTAAGTGAATGAATGAATGGATTGGGCTCCTTTGTATATCACTAATTCCCCATTTATCTCAGACTCCCAAAGACTCTTTGACTCAGCCACAGACTGAGGCTCCTTCTGCCTCCATCTGCCTATCTATTATATGATGCTATGAATAGTAGTTTCACATTTTCATTTTTTTTGCCCCCAGAGTCTTTCATCAGTCATAGAAGTTGCCAGAATGTAGGGCCAGTAAGCTCCAAAGGTCACATATGAAGAGCCAGTATTTCAATAATATTTGTCCCAGCTGCTATTTTGTCCATACTTCAAAGATTTCTTGGTTTATATTCATTCTGAAACTGTTGAGAGCTCACAGCTGCTAAAAGACCACCAAAACAGCATGTGGCCTAAGTTGTATGTGGCCTAAGTTGGGAGGTCCACCCTCCAGTTTATTAGAAAAATAACTCGCCTGCAGCTTATAGTATTGACATTTTGTATAACACCTTTTAAATAAAATAAAACCAATATTTTTATAAAAACCCAAACGTTAAACTCAGGACAGACTCTGTAGCACAACTCTCCATCAGCTTCTGACTGAACTGTGTGTCGGAAAGACGAAGGGATCAGATTTTATCCTGAGTCCCTGAGAGCATCACTTGTGGCCTTCGCCCTCTTCCTCTGTCCTGGTATCTTGCCCCTGTTTTATTCCTTCCAGATCTTTATCATGACTGCTTCTACCTGTGGGTTCGTCCTGCGAGGCCCACACTGTCGGGATGGTGAGGCAATAGCATTTTTCGACAAGAAGCACCAGAGACAGTTTTGGTGAACATATCCATTATTAACAATCAGGCACAGACTTTTAAAGGGCAGGCAAAGGAGAGTAGCAAATTCAGGGTAGCAACACTAATTCTACAGGAGAAGATACTGGTGCCACTATGCTTTTCCAATCAGTTTGAAGGTCATTTAGCTCACTTAGCCTTCCAGGTGGACTTATGGGTCTGGGCCACATCCAGGAGCCGTTTACCTAGTTGACAATTACAAGGCCCTTCAACAGGAAGCGGGGGTGGGGGAAATGTGCCTGGGGTCCCTGCCGCCTGCCAACAGTCAGGTCATGTGTGGCTCTCGTGTGCTGAGCCCCCAAACAGGGCCTTTCCCTGGAGGCATGGCTTGCCATGCCCTCTTAACCTCCTGCATGGGCTAGGCAGGCAGTCTCCCTGCCAGGCACAGGATCACCCACATCTACCTATGTACAACCTCTAAAGAGATCTCCTCGGTGTATGTTAGTTACATAGCTGAAGACTAACACGATTTCAGTCATAGGCACACGTCATGGTGGAATGACAAAGAATGAGACCCATCTTGCCCTCAAATAACATGAAGTATGCAGCCCCTTCTGAGGCGGTGACAATGGATGTGGCCATGAACAAGTCATATGTAGAACAGGGTGGAGGAACTTTGGAGTACTTACAAACAAGGTTCTTAAGTTAGTCCTTCCTTCCTTTCTTCCCTTCTTCCTTTCTTCTCCCTTCCCTTCCTTCATTCCATCCTTCCTTCCTTCATTGAGCACTTTCTATGTCAGAGGCACCATCCTAGGCTCAGCTGAAACTACAGTGAACAAGATTGGGCCTCACACCCTCACTAACCTGACATTCTAATAGGAGTCGGAGCAAATAGTAAAGCACACAAATATGTAATTTTAGGAAAACACTATTAGCATAATGAAAACAAAAATTAGCAGAGTATAGTTGTTCATCAAAAAAATTAAAGATACTATTAGCATATGACCTAGCAATTCCACTTCTGTGTATATATCCCAAAGAATTGAAAACAAGGACTCAAACTGATGTTTGTGCACCCATTTTCTATGCAGTATTATCCCACATAGCCAAAATATGGAAACAACTCAATTATACATTAGTGGGTAAATGGATAAACAAAATATGGCTTATACATACAATGGAGTATTATTCAGCCTTGAAAAGGAAGGAAATTCTGATACACCCCATAACATGGATGAAATTTGAGTATATTACACTAAGTGAAATAGGTTTTTCAATAAAAGAACAAATATTGTATGATTCTACTTGTATGAGGTACCTAAATCATCAAATCCATGGAGATAATAATAGGATATGGAATAGCCATTTCCCAGGGCCGGGAAAGGTAGAATGTGGAGCTCTTGTCTAATGAGCATAGAAGTTGAGTTTGGGAAGACAGAAATGTCCTGGAGATGGATGGTGATGATTACTGTACAACAATCTGAATGTACTTATACCATTGATATGTTCACTTCAAATAGTTAAAATAGTAAACTTATGTTACATTTACTTCATCACAACAAAAGAAAATCTTCAAAACTGGTTCAAAAATTAACCAAAGGGCTGGAATAGCAAGGAGATGGAATAGCTGGAATAGGAGGAGATGACATTGAATAGATACTGATCAGAACAAGGAAGAGAGAATGGACAACAGGAGAGGAATAATTTTTCACTTTGTTCTCAATGCCACTGAATGCTTTTAGGTGTTTTCAACCAGTTAAAGAACAAGATATTATGTATCTTGAGAAGATCATACCAGCTGCCATGTGAAAGGTAGACCAGAGGGGAAGGAAACAGACTAATTAGGAGACATAATGCAGGCATCTAGGCCAGCAACTGTAGTGGTGCAGGTGTCACAGAAATAATGAGGAAGAGGAGAAATACAGTTGGATTGAGGTTGTATTTGCAAGGTAGAGTCCTTAGGACTCACTAATGGATTTGATGGGAGGTGTGAGGGAAAGAGGTAAATGAAAGATGCTGTCTTAGTTTTAACTTAGTGACTTAGTACACGGGGGTTCCCGTCTACTGAGATGGGGATGATTGAAGGAAGGATAAAGGGCTTGAAGAGACGATCAAGAGATATGTCACACAGGGAGTGAAATCATAAATCCCTCCTCCATCTATATAGTAGTCCATGATAGCAGTAGCATATATTAAAGAATGAATGAATGCAATTGAATAGGAATGGAGGGAGCAAGAAGGAAGGAAGAAAACTAGCTCTAAACTTTGCAAAATACAAAGAGGATGGGCCGGCGCTGTGGCGCAGCGTGTTTACGCCCTGGCCTGAAGCACCGGTATCCCATATGGGGGCCTGTTGGAGACCCGGCTGCTCCACTTCCAATCCAGCTCTCTGCTATGGCCTGGGAAAGCAGTACAAGATGGCCCAAGTCCTTGGGCCCCTGCACCGGCGTGGGAGACCCAAAGGAAGCTCCTGCCTCCTGGCTCCAGATTGGCTCAGCTCCGGTCATTACAGCCAACTGGGGAGTGAACCATTGGATGGAAGAACTCTCTCTCTCTCTCTGCCTCTCCTCTGTGTAACTCTTTCAAATAAATAAATAAATCTTTAAAAAAAATACAAAGGGGAACATTTGGCAAAAATGATATGATCATAATGCCCCCAGGCTAGAATTTGGGAGAAATGGATTGCAGTCTCAGAAAATATTTCCAAACCTTAGATAAATCCTTCTACTTTTTTTTGGTTTGTTTGGGGGACCTCCCTCTCCCTCCCCCTCCACAGGAATGTGCTGACACATTTACTCACCCCAGCTTGCTGGCCTATAGCTCTTGAATCCCTGCGTATGCCAAGGAATAGCCCAGAAGAAAGAACAGCCACTCAGCTCCTCCAGCTTTGCAGTGGGGCGGGACCAGAAGTCTCATAGCAGACTCCACCTTCCTTCTTGCCAATCATCTACACCACACACACACGTCACGAAGCACAGGTTCCTCACTCTCCCATCAGTGTCTCCCGTGCTCATACAGGCCCTCAGCATCCCTGGCAGTGTTGTGGGACTGGCCCCTCAGCAGTCCAGATAAATTTTCAGAAGTCAGTGAGCCCAGAGGACCTCACACTCGAAGGATGCTGTGTTTAGCAAGCCAGGGCCAAGATTCATGCATTCCATGTATGTATCAGCTGGTGTTGAGCTGATGGACCCACTAAGTGACTGACTGCTCCTACTGAGCATCACAAAGCAAGGGCAGAGCAGTGACTGGAAGGAAAATACATTTAAGTCACCTCATGACTGGAATGGGTGCTATGCAAAATGAGAAATGTGTATGAAATGGGTGCAGGGCAATGCCCTTGCCCCCCTCTCCCCATTCTATGTGGGTTTTGAGTATTAACCTCTTTTCTACTGTCTCTTCCACAGGACTGAGGGTTCAGAGTTTGCCTACATCGGCCCCCTTGCCTGTTTCTCTTCCATTGAAAGTGACTCCACCGCTCACCATCTGGACTGCCTCTCCACAAAACAGCAGTGCGGTCACTGCCCCCCAAGCCAGCAGCCCTCATGGCAACTCAGACCTCCCAGTTACAGCCTCAGTCCCCACCTCCACACTTCCCAAGAACATTTCCTCTGAGCCCAGAGAAGAAGCAGTCACCAGCACAGCCTCAAAATGGGAAGGCACAACCCCAGACTCCTCACCTCCCGAGCTCTCTACACCAAGCAGTGGAAACCACTCGCTGCCTGTCTCTGAGGGACCCAGCTGGGGCACTCCTCAAACAAGTGTGCTGACCACGGAGTCACGGTCCTCTGCTGAATCTTCCGCAGCCAGCTCCCCTCACACTCCGGCCTCATCGCCTGCATCCCCATCAACCTCACCTCCTGAGATTCCTCCTGCCTCTGTCACCGTGGACCACAGCTCCACCGTGACCATCCCCCAGCCCACTGGAGCTCCAACTACACCAGAGTCCCCTACAGAGGAGCACGGCTCTGGCCATGCACCCACTCCACAGCCCACAGCAGAGCCAGTGCCCCAGGAGGGTACACCCCAAGAAACTGAGTCAGGCATGGTGATGTGTGAGTTTGAGACCACCACTCCTTTTGTGATTATGCGAGAAGTGGAACATGCCTTGAGTTCAGGTGAGTCTGTCTAGAAAACTCTGGTGTCTAGGTGACACCAAATCAGTGAAGTCAATCAAGCACAATTGGTTAAGTTTGGATTTCAGAGCGCTACACTTGAATGGAATTATGGCTTGGTACAAATTTCATTTTTGGTCACTTAATAATTTCTATCTGATATAATAGTATTCACTGTTGTCAAGTAAGCAAGTGAGACTGGAGAGCAAAAGGACTCAGCAACAACATTAATAGAATTAATAGGATTTAAGCTTTGGTCAAGCTTCCTACATTTCAACTCTGACTCCTGACCTTGGGTAAAATCTTTCCTCTTTTTATGCTCTCAGTCTTCCTCACCTGTAAAATGGGAGTAAAATAGATCTTGCCTCTGCAGTTCTTTTTTTGTATTTTATTTTTTTCAATTTTTATTTAATAAATATAAATTTCCAAAGTACAACTTTGGAATTATAGCAGCTTTTCCCCCATAACTTCCCTCCCACCCATAACCACCCCATCTCCCACTCCCTCTCCCATCTCATTCTTCATTAAGATTCATTTTAAATTATCTTTATATACAGAAGATCAACTTAACATACATTAAGTAAAGATTTCAACAGACCTCTGCAGTTCTTGTTGAGATTAAATGAGATGATGTATAAAGCTCTTAGAACAGTTTCTGGCAGGGAGTGAGTGTTCAGGCAATATCAGTTATTATACTGCTCAGTGTTTACCTCCTGGAAGCCAGTCAGAGTGGAGCATGAGTGGAGAGAACTTGCTTATCCTTTATAGCCATTGATGTATTTCATGAGGAAGATAATGCATTTTACTGGACACTGCATTTGTTTTCTTCTCTCAGCAGCCCTATAAAGTCAGTATTATTTTTATCTTCATGTTTCAGTCCTGGATACTAGGGTGGAGAGAAATGTAGGGTCTTTTCTGAAGCCCTGTGCATTGGACATTGGTGTGAAGACTGTGAATGTCAGTGTGTTGGGCAGGAAAGTTTCCTTGGGAGCATTTGACTAGCAGGCTGAGCAGCAGCGAGGTGTGATGCCCAAGGGGGAGGCAGCAGTGGAGCTGTAGCCACCTCCCTGGGTGGCCCTGGGAGCAATATGGTCTGAGAAAGGGGCGTTCTGGCCAGAGCCAGCACAACCACCTGGGGTCAAAGGAATGGCTGTCACTGAAGAAAAACCAATATGTTTTCACAAATAATAACTGTGCTGGATGGTAGAGATGGGAAGAGATAGAACTAAAATAATGAAGACATGAACTCCTGGAGGAGTGCAGACTATGATAGGGAAGGAATCCAAAGAATTCCAAATTCTAATCTCAGGGGCTCAAGTGCCAGTGAGGATCCCAATAAGAAAAAAGAGAGATCCTCAAAATGGGTAGAGAAACCCATGACAAAGCCCTGATTGGGTACAGGGGAAGCACAGGGAGTCTTGAGAGCAGGGCTGTTGTGGGACAGGCCTAAGACAGTAGGGGAAGTAGTAACAGAGCCCAGAAGGAGGGAGTCCTATAGAATAGACTGTAGGGGCAGGGTCAGTGACGCTCAGTTGAGGGCCACAGCTAACCCAAGGTTAACCTCCTTGGAGTTAAGGGGATAAATAACCTGTTCTCCCTCTCCCCAACCCGTCTGATAGACATCCAGGAGCCAAGGACAAGGGGACCCACTGGTGGGGCCCATACACATCAGCAACCTGGACTAGTCAGAGGGCCAGTTGGAGAAGAGCGGAGGTGAAAGGAGATTACCTATTGATTAGCCTGTGGAACTCAGTTCCTGTTAGTACCCTGTTTATCCCTCCAGACTAATACTTAACCACACGTCCATCTCTGGCTCAGCCTCAAGCCCTGCACCCATGTACCCAGTAGGCAATAATGCCTCTGACATACAGCAGGTCTGTGGAGCAGAGCAGGTATTGACAATGACACAATGTCTCAAGGATTCTTTCTAATAAAGAGGTCATCCCAGTGCAGCTGTGGCCCCATGGCTTCTCTTCCCTGGTTCAGGTCCTCACCACCATGACATGCACAGCTTCCTCCATTGTCTAACTGGTCTTCCTCTCTTCCCTCTCTGCCCCCTGCAGGACACCCTATCATGGCAAAGTGTTCCCAAGCACGAAGTCTGAGCTTGGCGCACATGGATATCTGTATTCTGACACATCTACTCTTTCCTACAAATGCCCGAGTTTCATAGTTTGGAATTTCCCAAACAACTCTATTCCAATACTTTGGCTTTTTTTTTTCAGACCAGTGTCTTGATTTCTTCAACTTCAAGCCAGCAGTTTCAAGATGAACAAAATTAGTGGCACTGTTGGATCATGAACCTTTGCCATTTTAGGGAATGTATATACAAGGGGAACTTGAAATAAATGAATGAATCTAGGAGGGAAGCAGTGCTTGAATGACTGGGGAGAAGATAGTAGCAGCTTAGAGGGAAATCACTGATCCAAGACAAGCACATATTTCACAGACCGAAGAAGATGTATCCCTTATTAAATAAGATTACTTGCAGTGTAACTACCAGGAACCTCTGATTGATGCAAATAAGTGTAAGACCTGTCCTTTGAGACTCTATAGTTCAAGCAGAGATAAAGGGCACATACACAGGTAACTGAATACAGCTCCTTAATCTCTAATCTGAGAATGAGCCTAGCTGACTGGAAGGATCTTTGGAGCAGTGCGATGCAATCTGTTCATTTCAAAGGTGAGGAAACTATGTCCCAGAAGTTTGAAGTGCTTCAAACCAAGGTCATGTGACTTGCTGGCAGATCTGGGCCCAGAGCCCAGATGCCTAACTGACAGTCAGATCCTCTTTAACCACCCAGCCAGCAGCCCCAGCAGCACTCTGAGAGAGTGTTTCCACAGGACTATTTTAGGATGCTCTTGTTTAGAGATTCTTGTGCTGCCTTTCGTAGTGGCAGTAATAACACCACACTGCCATGTGTCATTTTGCCTTGTTCTGTGTGAACAAATCAAGTTTCCATTAACCCAAGGCCATACTCTCTCAGCAAATATCTAAACATCATCACCAATGAATAATTGAGAAACCAGGTAAATGTTATGCGTACTCAACTTGACCGGAAGGATTAGAGAGGTCTCTATAGGGAGCTAGGAATGGAGTTGCAGAAACTTAAGGGAATTGGGGTACAGGAAGAGATAAAAAGGACTTGGCCAAGCAGGTTCAGTTACTTGGGCACAAAGATAAGGAACCAGAAGTAATAAATGCCATCCCTGCCTGAGTGCAGAAGCCACTCAGAAGCTGTGAGCACCAAAAATGCTCTTGTCTAGGACTCCAACACCCTCCACATCCTGGGTCTGTTCTTGGTACTCAGACCGGGGTTGCCCAACCTATCAGAAGCATTCATTCCAAATGACCACTGTCCTCCCCTGTTTCTGCACTCTGCAGAGGTCAAGCAGCACCTCTGGGACATGCTCTCTCTGCTTTGCACTTGCCTCGCTGGCTGCTTCTTCTGTGCCTGTGGCCTTGCTTCACCCCCTCACCTCCTGCTCTGCACCGGTGAGCACCCTAGGCACAACCACCCTCCTTTCTTTCCATCCCTGCATACTCACACTCCCCCTCTCCTCTTATCTCCCCTCTCACCCCAGACATGAACTACTCCACTCATGACTTGAGATGCTGGTAACTCTGAGGTGGAGAATTCTGTCCCTGTTTTGTCTCATTGAACTAAAGCTATGTCCTGAATATACGAATGAATGAGTAAATCATCCAGTTCCAGAGAAGTTAGTTACATCTCAGCCTTGGTTTCCTCATCAGCCAGAAGGAATCAGGACAGAATACACCTGATTGGATTTTCATAAGGTTTATAAGAGATAGCAAATGAACAGTACACTGGCTATTGACCAATGGTTTTGCTTATTTTTCTACTATTATATAGTTTTATGTTCACTATTTTGACTTTGAAATTATCATCATTATAATGATGACATTCACCATTATGAACAGTGCCTACCATCTTCAACAAGCATTTATTGAGCTTCCACTATGAGCCAGGCATCTGGTGAGGTCCTAGGGACAAAGCAAGAGTAATCCAGTCACTTCCTTCATGGGGTTTACAGGGTAGCATGCACCTTGCACAGAAAATAAACTAGTTTGCTGAATCCCAGGCTGCATGGAGGGAGACACTGAAAATGAAATAAGAAAGAAGATTTCAGGACTAGAGGATCCTACAGTTAGGAAGGTAAGATGATGAGCTGAACTTGGAAGTCCATTGGCTGTTACTAAGGCCTTTTAACCAGAGAATAATATGTTGAGAATTATATTTTAAGAGTATTTGGGAAGGGAATATGTAGGCTAATGTACCTTAGCTGATACCTAGTTTTAATTATGTCATTGTCATTGATGGGAGGAGTCACTTAACTACTCCAACCTTAGGGGTCTTAGCTGTAAACTGAATACAAGAGACAATTCTTCAGGGGCTTTTGGCTCACCATACTATAATTGTTTACTACATTTGTCCTGTGCAGAAAAAATGAGATTCATATTCATGGGAGGTTTACTGAGAATATGCATGTTCCAAGAATCTGGCTCTCAACGGACACAGGTAATCTGCTCATCTGATTCTCAGAACATTCCAGAGAGGTGAGCTCAGCAGTATCTGTTCTACATGGGTCCAGAGAGATTAAGTGACTTTCTCAAGTTCTCACTTGAGTGACCAGGCCAGGATTCAAATTCAGTTCTCCTGACTGATCCTACGTCATGTGTTCCTGCTGCTCATCCATCCTACTTGAATAAGTAGAAATACAGAATCGGGGGGAACCGAAGGCCTCCAATACGACTGTGGAAATGAGCTAGATGGGGTGTTGCCAGCTGTCCTCAGCTGGGTCTAAGGGGTGGAGCTGCTCAGAGGGAGGAGAAGCTGTGGTGGTAGCAGCCATCTGAAGTCAGCTGTGCAGCACAAGTGACTTCTGATCGATTTTCATTTTTCAGCTTTTGTTTGGCTTTCCGAGAAAGAGAGAAAGATGTAATGTGTTAACTTCGGGTCATCTTGTGGTAGTAAATCAGAGCTGTGCAGGGTGGAAACTATAACTGCAGTATGCTTTTGGCTCCCTGAACTAAACAGAATGGTGCTGTGTGCAGTTCAGTGCTCAGTAAATACTAGGGATGAACCGACATTACAAACCAAGTTACACACACAACACTAACAGTCCTCACATATGCCAACTTTTAGGATCATAGCCACTTCTTAAATACGAATTTTTAAAAAGGGGAGCAGGCATTTAGCTTCGTGGTTCAAATGCCCATGTCTCACATCAGAGCGCTTGGGTTTGATTCCGTTCAAACCACTATCTATGATCATTTTTCTATTCCCCTCTTTTCAATTATTAATTTATTTTTATTACAATCTCAAAATTGAGAATTTCTCAGAAGCTTTAATTGCGTTTGGTTTGTGACCAAATTCGCAACAATCATTTCCTCTTCTGTAGTAAGCTTCTTCTAGTGCTTCCCCTTGGACGGTTTCCCATCCTTGGCCTCATTTTGATGTACTTCTTGACTGGTTGGATGAGGTCAAGTAAGTTTTTCAAAAAGAATCGGTTGGTGAAACAGTTTTGGAGTCTGTGGATATCACAGAATTTCATTCAGTGGCCTTCACAGACAGAGAGCAGCCTGCCTGAATGCAGCTTCTCTTCGAGCACAGTATTTTCCCTCAAAGCTCTGTAGCGGGAGTAGATGTTAAGCCTAGCAGTTAGCACACCTATGTTCTGCATCAGCTGCCTGGGAGCTATACCTGGCTCCAGCTCCTGACTCCAGCTTCCTAAAAATGCAGACCCTGGGAGGCAATATTAATGGCTCAGTAATCTGGCTCTTTTCACCATGTGGATGACTTGGGTTGAATTCTTGGCTCCAGGCCCAGCACAGCCTAAGGCGTTTCAGGCTTTTGTAGATGAACCAGTGGATGGAAGTGCCCTTTCTCTCTCTTTCTCTCTCTCCTACCCTCTCCCTCTACCTCTCTCTCTCTCTCACTCTCTTTCTTACATCTATCTATATCTCTCTCTGCCTCTCAAGTAAAATTTTAAGAATAAAAATAAATAACGAGATTATAATCATTATTGGTTGCCAAGTACATTCTCTTTTGTCTATAAAATCCACTGGTCTTATGGTATCGTATACTTTCCATTACAAAGAGAAAGACACACAACTGTAAAACTTGGTGAAGCCCTTGAACTTTACTGTCTAAACCCCACTATTTATTCCTTTTGAACTGTGTGAATAAATACCCTTAAATAGAGGGCAGTAAGCAGGCACGGGCATGTAGACAACTCAGTGTGTGCACTTGCAAAGGGCTTCCAGCTCTACAAGACATCCTTAACCCTCAGGATGAACATGGATTTGAAAAAAGAATTAACTGGTAGAAAAGATGGAAGAACTGCCTTAACTGTATATTTATAGCAAAGTTTCAGTAGTGAGAAATGAATATTGAAGTAATTTCATGACCATATTATTCAAAAGATGTATTAAAAATAGATTAAAGGGGAAAATAATGATTTTATGTAAGAAATAGTTGCAAGAAGACCATGTAAAACATGTCAAACACTTCCAGATTAGATTCTTCTAGAATTCCCATAACATATCAGAAAATCAATAATCCTAAAAAGCATGGTAGTTCAGGCTCAGTGTTACAGATGTTAGAACACTATGTGTGTCGACGTATGGTCGTCTTACAGTGATGGCAGCATCATGTTTTTGGTTACCTTGTCCACTCCCTATCTCCTCCCTCCCCATAATTGTGCACTGTTGCTTTTGAGCTCCTAGTCACCTCCAAATTCATCCCTTCCTCTTCATTCTCACTCTCAAGTCAGAGCTCCCACAGTCCCAAAGTGCAAAGTCTCCCTTGGTCTCCTTCCCAAACTTAGCTCCCCACTTTGCCCATTCTCCACACAGCAGGACATACAAGACCTTATTACCACCAACATCCCAGCCCCTTGGGAGCTCTCACCACTCTTGGAGTAAAGGCCCCATTCCTTCATTTTACAAGGTCATCCCCAGCCATGCCCCTGACACTCTGTGCTACCCACTCTCAGGTCCATGAACCTGCTCATCTTCCCCTTGACCCAGGGTCCTCACTCATTCAGGTGCTTCTGCCTGGAACTTTCTCACATCATATCACTTCACCCGGCTAATTCCAACTTAGCCCTCAGGTCTCAGCTCAACTGTCACTTGTTTTAGGATACTCCTTGAGGGACCCCCTAGTCCAGTTCTGGTCTCCCACTTACAAACTGTCACAACTCAGTTGGATCCCTTCTTCCCAGTGCAGGATTACACACTCCCCCTGTGTGGTGCTTTGTTCATTGCCTTCTTGCCTTTCTGGGTCCATGAGGGTGAGGGATGGTCGATTGTGGCTTACAGAGATATCCCCAGGATGGAACCACGTCTGACTCAGTGTAGGCACTCACTGTCTAGTGAGTGAATGAATCAATGCACAAATGACTTTTCACGATAAATTTTCAGCTTTGACTTGAGAATAAAAAACCTTGAATACTCCCTTCCACCCCCACCACGTGCACCTCCTCTGCTACTCCGTCATCTCTGTAGACCGCCCCAAGGGCTTGCTGCTGCTGCTCTGGGTTTCTGCTATCCGCACTCCCACCACACCTCTCTCTCCCCACCACTTTGACCCCGTTATTAACTCCCCTGTGGACTTCAGGGCTGCCAAGTTTATAAACTGTTATAAATCCTCACTCATAGTTTTTTCATTTGTGTCCAATTCTTTCCACATAAGCTCAACCTCCAAGCTTGCTAGTGCCAAGTAACTTGCACAAGCAATGCCAACTGTCAGATTCTATCTTACTTAAAAATTATTTTAAATTCTCATTTCTACTTTTTACATTTCTCCTTTGGCTTACTTTTGCTATCTAAATCTTCATCAGGTTTTGAAATATTTCCAAAATGACACATGAAAAACATGTGTCAAGGTAATGAAATCAGCTAGTTACCTTTTATGTTGTAGCAAGACAACCCCATCATATATTTTCATTTTCATGGTGCCACTTTCTATTGCATTTGAGGAGCTTCTGTCTCCATGGATCATTTTTTTGTTGTTGTTGTTGTTTCAAATACTTTCACCAATCATATGTGACTCAAGTGATTTTGGAAATGCTTCACTGAGAAAGTGGGGTTTAGCTAACAAGCTCAGCTGGTATCATTAGTGAATCAAGGGCTTATTGGCTCAGTGGGAAAACTGATTGGAATACGCCTGGTTCCATGTCCAGGATGCTCTCTTAGTGTAATCACCCAACACAGAAGAGCATGTCTTTTCAGTTACAAAACAACCTTCAGGGAAGCAAGGATGGATCAGCACCAACTCATCATCTTTATCAGAAAAGGATTAAAAATCTCATGCCCGAGAGGTGAACAAGGAATACTGCATTAGAAGAGCACAGTAGTTCAACTGTGGTCTTTCTACTTTTTATTGTTGAATTCTCTATTTAGTGGAATCTTAAGTTTTTGACTACAATGTGAATTAAAATACATTCTCAAGTTTATTAGATAAAATATTATGTTAAAAATCATCACTCTATGTTAAATGCTACCAAATTGTTATAACTTTTAAAGATTTATTTTGTTTATTTGAAAGACAGAGTTACAGAGAGAAACAGAATTATTTATATATGTGTGTGTGTGTGTTTGTGTGTGTGTGTGTGTGTAGAGAGAGAGAGAGAAAGATCTCACATCCCCAAATGGCTGCAGCTACTGGGACTGGGCCAGGCCAAAGTCAGGTGCCAGGATCTTCATCCAGGTCTCCCATGTGAGAACAGGGGCCCAAGGACTTGGGCCATCCTCTGCTGCTTTTCCAGGTGCATTAGCAAGGAGCTTGATAGGAAGTGGAGCAGCCAGGACTCAAACCAGCACCCGTATGGGATGCCACATTGCAGGCAATGGCTTAACCCTTTATGCTACAATGCCAGCCCCTGTTATCATAAACTTTTTAGGGATGTTTCAAATCTGGACATATTACTTACCCCAAGGAAACCAAGCAGTGATTACTGTCCACTGTTCTTGCCTTAGGAAAAACATAATAAGAAGAACACATGGATACTGTCATCCTCGTGTCTTGTTTCACAGATCCTAGAGAAGAAAAATACTGAGAAGAGACAGCATTTTCTTTAACAGCCTCTTGCTTTTATTGTGAGACTTCTGGCCTTGCCAGGGTGAGCCACAGGCTCAGAGATGGAGTTGAACTTATGTTAAATTCCCAAAATGAGGCCCACTGCAAACACTTCGCCATATTTTCATGTGGAGAAATCATGGAATCCTTTCAAAGCCAGGTTCTGAGAAGGCAAGAATGTCAGTAGCAGTAGAGCTTTGGCATCAAAGTGCTGGGTTCAAGTCTCACCAAGCCCATTTGGAGATGGAGATGAGCAGGTTTATTAATCAGGGGATGTCTCATTTTCCTCAGCTCTGAAATGAAGGGAATTGTTGAACTGTACCTGCTCTGTGAGATTCTTACTCGGATTAAGTAAAACAAATACACCATGTGGCTCTTACGTAGTTAGCACTAAATAAATCTTAGCTATTATTCTTATGTTGATTTCTTAACTCTCAATGCAGACACCAGCAAGAGTTTTGGCTCTTCTAGACTTCAGTTTTCTTGACCTGAAAATTCAGACTTTGTAAAATGCTTTAAGACTCCCAAAGGGATTATGACTGAATATTAGGCAATAAAGATTCCATTAAGTACCTGCCTACAGCACAATACAGAAAAGGATAATCCAAAGAAGGAGAAAAATAACCATGTTCACATTGCAAACAGTAGCACTTCCAGAAAACTTGGGAAATCCAAAAGAGAACAGTCCTTGTGAGTTGGAGGGAAACAGAAGCTGGGCTATGGATTTAGCCCGAGTTCTAACATCCCCTAGGCATTGACACTTGACGCCTAGAAGTTGCACTCTTCCCTTAACTTACATCAAAGTTTGGAAATTATTTTTCTTTCCAGTTTTTTGAACTCTAAAGTCCTGTGAGCCTGAGTCCAGGATAAAATAAGACCTGGCAGACACAATATTGAAAAGCACATAGCTACGTGGCAAGGCTACATGTAGCTGCTGGTTCCTAGGAGCTCCCCACAACCTTGGGCCTGCAGTAACTGTATTGGTGTCACTGCCCTGAGCCAAGGTGTTGAGATAGGAGACGTGAAATCTGTGACTATCTGTTTCCCACCCGTATTCTATGGTAACAACAATAAACTTGCACTCTGTTCAGCAAGCACAGTTAGGACTCTGACTTAGATCCTGAGAATTCCTCCCCTCCATTTTTTTGCTTCTGGCCTCTGAACCAAGAAATTACCAGTGTGAAAAATCTTACCTGCAGAGGCTGGTGAACCCCAAAGGCATCTGAACCTTCTGGGGGACTGGATGCTTTTCCACAAAGACATGTGCCAGCAGTGTTGGAAAGAAGGATGGGAGCATCCAAAGCTCTTCCTAGAAGCCCAGTGTACTTCATACCACAGATGGCAAAAGAAAGCTGGGATCAGGGAACCCAAACAGAGGGTTAAATTCTGAATGGGAAAGATGTCTCATTTGTGTTAGAAGATATTATAATTGTAAGGGTAACCAAGAACTGTGTCACTATGTGCTCTGATTCACACTCATTACAAACCTGTGCTCTCCATGCCCTTAAAGTATGATTGATGTGGCCCTCTGAGAGAGAGAAGCTAAGGATGAAGGAAAAGTGCCTGTCTATGTGAGTGCAAACCTTTTATTACCTTAATCGAGATTCATCTTTGTAGTGTAGTAGAGAACTCCAGAAAGTTCATGGAAAATGAAATAGAAAGATAATTTTACTGTGGGACAAGAGTTTTGAAATCCATGCCAAATTTTCTTTTATGATATGTTTTCTACACACATTTTGAAAACTCCCTCATATGCATGTATTGCAAAAAAATTTGCACCAAAATAAGCTTATCTTGTAATTCCATTTTCCATGGACCTTTGGAAGAATCCTAACACATTTTTAACTCTATGTTTTTCAGATTCATAAAAATGCTATTAGATAAAAGTAAAGCTAGTCCCCAAACCAGACCTTCTGATTATATAAAATGGGAAAGTCTAGATTTGGGGGATCCTGCCTCAAAAATGAATCCTAATTCTGCCCCCTGGCTAGCATTTAGGAAGGAGGGTAAACATGAGGTAAAGGACTCGGGCTGTGATTACAGTGATCTAACTGTAATGGAATTTGTCTCTGCCACTATGTGTGAAGAAATGACTAAGTAGCAACTCAATGATTGAAAGATCTTGGAGGTAGAAGGAAGAAGGACTAACTTACAGAAACAAGTTAAGCTGTTTGCATTAAAAACACTTCTGTAGCACATTTGCATGCAAGCTGTATGGCTCATAAAGGAGCTTTCTTTTTGCATCATAACTACTAATAAGGTTCAACCAAAAATAGCTAAGCTTCAGAAGAAATCAGAGTTATTTTATGAATTACTTATTTTGGGCCTAGTTAAATGCAGAAGTATAATTAGGTGTTCCCAGCTCTCAGGGATTTTGAATCTGGACAGCAGGCAGAATGTGCTTACATAAAACCATTCGTACAACAGTGTATTTCATATGTCTATATCTTGCATATATAATATACATAACTACCCACAGCTACATATGCCAGTATGCATTATATACTAGAATAAATTAGCTAAACTGTGCCACACAAAGTAAAAGCAAACATCTAGAAAAAGAAAGCCCAAGATAGCAGCCATCTTCAGGGATGGTATCCAAGAGGTTGGACTTGGGAAAGTTCTTGGAGAAGCAGGTGCATCTGCTTTTCCTGTGTTGCCTGTTCCCCACATTACCTAGCCCCAACCTGACACCATCTCAGTTTCCTGAGTTCTCCATCTGAGTCCTAAACCATTTTCACGTCCCTATTAGTTTCCATTGCACCCTCTTCTGTAGACTGTGGTTCTAGTTTTGTCACTGCCGTAAATTGTGTGACCTTGGGAAAGCCATTTAGTCAATCCTTAGGTATACGAGCCCCTCAACTTTTCAAGTGAAAGATTGGGGCTGTACAAAGACCTTGACAGCCCCATCTCCCCAATTTGTGGTGAATTAAAAAGCTTTTGATCTCACTGGATCCTCCTAACAGTGCTGAGAAGTGGTGGGGACAGAACGTGGTCCATTTGGGGGATAAGGACAGCAGTCAAGGTGCTTCTGTCCTCAAGCTGAGTGCTGACCCCTCAAGTCCAGAAATGTTAGCAGTCTGTTCCCCCTTATGGTTCCACCTCAAGCCTTCTTGCTGCCTGTCCACCTCCTACCCCTCCTCCAGAGAACAGCCTCATCCTAACCTCTTCCCAAGCCTGCCCCAATCTTTTGCAGCCCACCTCCCTCAATTGCAGGCAGAAGTAGAGTGGGGTACCACCCATCTCTATACTTACCTACCTGCCTGCCAGCACTCCTACATGCTCTTGCACCCTCCTGCATGCTTCCCAGGGCCCGACACTTGTTTCTGCATTTGGATGGTGAAACCACGGGGCTTCTACTTGTTGCTTCTCTGTACCCTACAATGTCCTAGCTAAGGAGGGATCCATGGAACCGATTCAGAACAGGCTTGTAGGATTGATCTAAGGTAAAGAAGGAGAGACAAGCTTAATTCTCCCAGCAGAGGTAGAGAAGGAAGAAAGTAAAAAAGTAAAATACATGCAGAAATCAAAGAAGCCAAGGCCAGAAGTCAAAGCAACTTTCAAAAATAATATTAGGATTTCCCTCCTCCTCCGCCACTTAGGGTGGTGGTATCCAATTACTGAGGCTTTCTTTTTATGCCCTGGGTTAGTTTTTTTGTTGTTTTATTTGACAGAGTTATAAACAGTGAGAGAGAGAGAGAGAGACAGAGAGAAAGATCTTCCTTCCACTGGTTCACCCCCCAAATGGCTGCCACAGCCAGAACTGTGCTGGTCCAACCAGGAGCCAGGTGCTTCCTCCTGGTCTCCCATGTGGACGCAGGAGCCAAGCACTTGGGCCACAGCAGAGAGCTGGACTGGAAGAGGAGCAACCGGAACTAGAACCAGCACCCATATGGGATGCTGGCACCGCAGGCGAGGATTAACCAAGTGAGCCACAGTGCCGGCCCCAATCCTGGGTTATTTAATACATAGTCAGAGCTATAATATGTAGGCATTCCACATCAAAATCATACAGACAGGCCGGCGCCGTGGCTTAACAGGCTAATCCTCCGCCTTGCGGCGCCAGCACACCGGGTTCTAGTCCCAGTCAGGGCACCGATCCTGTCCCGGTTGCCCCTCTTCCAGGCCAGCTCTCTGCTGTGGCCAGGGAGTGCAGTGGAGGATGGCCCAAGTGCTTGGGCCCTGTACCCCCATGGGAGACCAGGAGAAGCACCTGGCTCCTGCCATCGGAACAGCGCGGTGCGCCGGCCGCAGCGCACCTACCGCGGCAGCCATTGGAGGGTGAACCAACGGCAAAAAGGAAGACCTTTCTCTCTGTCTCTCTCTCTCACTATCCACTCTGCCTGTCAAAAAATAAAAAAATAAAAAATAAATTAAAAAAAATCATACAGACAAAAAAAATTGTGTATGTAATGAACATAAGCAGATATTTTTACTGTCATTAGTCCCTAAACAATATAATGTGCACCTATTTATATATAATTTACATTGCATTCAGTATTTCAAGTAATAAAGAGATAATCTAAAGTATACAAAAAGATTTACATAGCCACATGTAAATACTACACCATTTAATATAAGGACTTGAGCATCTGTGGATTTTAGCATCCACAAAAGATTCTGAAAATATTCTCCTGTGTATACTAAGGGGTAATTGCACTGCAATGTCCAGCATTTAGCAATTATTTTAGATTATAGCACTTGCTAGAAACCAATGACATGGGCCAGCTTACATTGCTATTTTGTGACTGTTGTTGGCTCCTAATTAGTCCTCTCCCAACTAATTTGAATTAATGAGCTTTGACTCACCTTCACCAATGCCTACCAGAAGACCCTAAGCACCACACAGTCCCATGTTAGGCCCTGATTCCTAGAAAGTCAACATAAAGCAGGCGGAGAATGGCAGGTTTCATCTCATAGTAGACAAAGACTAACACCAGAGCCTGGGATGCAGGAGAGCCCAGTGGGTGATGGCATCGACTCTGGAGCCAGAGCCTTCATCCCATTTCTTCTTATTACCAATCCTCTGCCTTTGCACCCTTAGCATTGCTCTGCCTCAGTTTCTCCATCTGTGAAAGGTAGATAACAAGAGTGCCTACCTTAAAGAATTCTTGTGAAGATTAAATGAATTGAAATAAATGAAGTTCTTGAAGCAGTCCCTGGCAGAGTAAGGAACAGGCAGGTGTTAGTTGCCACAACCTTTATTGTTGCTTATGACTGCTGTTAGCATTCTCACTCTGGAGAGGAAGGAGCTGCGGTCTGATACTATTGCTGTGAAGATGGAAGCGCCTAGCAGAGTAAACAGCAATGTGAGCACACTCAGAGCTTTAACTGTAAGCCCCTTGCCTCTCCAGCCTCACACTCGCCTCTTCCAACAATCTGCAGACACACCCTTTGAAGGAAAGAATTCTTTTGAGACAAAATGATGCTTTCCTCTTGGTGACCTTCACCAAGAAGCTGCCACACACTGCAGTTGCCACCTGCTCCCCTTCTACACTTCTTACCTAACCTCTGGAGCAGCAAAAGAAAAGAGCAAGAATGTTCAAAACAGTCAAGAGGCCGTTAAAGAACTCCTGTCATGACAGATCAGAGGCCGACTCATGTACCCAGGAACTTGGTCAGGTCCTTACGCTGCATTCTACAAAAGCTGATGGTGAATTTTCCAGGAGAATGTAGTTCAGGAGTCTGAGCAATGGACAGGAGTGAGACACTCACTCTTTCTTCATCACCTGGAAATACCCCATAGCTAGTTCCTCCATCCCCAGGCCTCATGGAGCTGCCACAACTTTGACAAACAGCCTGATCAAGCTCTTTCTCTCAGAGGCTGTTCAAGTTCACTCTGTCACATACTTGTGTTTTCATCTTTTTTTTTAAAGATTTACTTTATTTATTTGAAAGACAGAGTTACAGAGAGAGGTAGAAACAGAGAGAGAGAGAGAGAGAGGTCTTTCATCTGCTGGTTCACTCCCCAGTTGGCCGCAATGGCCAGAGCCAAGCCGATCTGAAGCCAGGAGCTTCTTCTGGGTCTCCCTGCGGGTGCAGAGGCGCAAGGACTTGGGCCATCTTCCACAGGCCACAGCAGAGAGCTAGATCGGAAAAGGAGCAGCTGGGACTAGAACCAGCGCCCACATGGGATGCCTGAGCCTCAGGCCAGGGTTTTAACCCACTCTGTCACAGTGCCGTCCCTTCACGTTTTCATCTTGCATAGAACTGGCACATAGTCTTGCCAAAGAGGCCCCAGGAAACGTTTCCTTCATAGTCAATGGCAGACACAAGGAAATCTCTCAACAAGAGGGTCTCCAGAGTAGTGGAGGCTGGGGACACTGCTAAACCAGGGGGACAGGCAGGCACTTTTAGGTGGAGTGAGGAGAGGCAATGTGGACATGAGTGGAGCCTCTCTGAGTGTACAATAAGGAGAAAGTGCACCTGTCTGTGGTCTGAGAGGTCTGAGAAGCCTCGTCACATGTGGGTGGGGAGGAGACCCTTAAAGTGATTCTGTTGTGGTCAACAGGGGTCCCTAGTAGTGTTTTTCCAAGTTCTTCTCTCCAGATGCTGAAGGAATTGGGGAGATGTAAAGGTGTACAGGAAAGTGGGACTTATTGGAAGGGATAGCTCACTTTCAGACCTGAGCTCAGGCACTCAGTTATATTTCTTATCTGCTTATCCTGTCTCCATGATGAAGAAAGGGCGGTGCCCCCACCCACCCCTACAGGGTAGGGTATGCTCTAATTGAATAGTCAAAGGAGGTATTGCACATGGTGATCTCCAGGAAAGTGTCATGGCTTCTTTCTGTGGGGCTGCAGCATCCACATGGTCATCCTGGCATCTGGCGCATGATGGGAAGTGAAGCTGAGGTGCATGATGGGGAATGGGCATGTGAAGCCTGCAGTCATGTTGGATTAGCACAGAAAGGGGTGGGGATTGTGCAGTGTGGGGCTGAAGCACAGAGACTGCTGGCTGTTTCTCAGTTCCTCCTCTCTAGCTCCCTGCCTGCCCACATCAATACCACAGTTTATGCCAGGACTGTCACAGGAGGCAGAACAGACCAGAGCCCAAGCAGGGAACTGATGACCTCTAGGGCTGCATCCTGCCTCAGGGCTATAAAGGAGTTGGGTGGTCATGAATTGTGTCCAGCCAGGAGCTTGGCCCTCTGGGAGTTTGCTCTGACTGCTTCAGGGATATTATCTAACCCCATTCAGACAATTTTTCCAAAGTAAACTTCCTTCCATCCAATCACCTTGGTCACCCATGGAGACTCTCAGGGACACGAGGTGAAGGGCAAGGGGCTAGGGTGCTGGACCTAGATGTAGTTATAAGAGTGGGTTCTCAGGGAACACCTGGAACAAGGGATTCCAAGGTGAAGATGCAGAGAGCCTATGCTAAAAATAAAATCTTAGTATAGCACTTAGAGTCAAATATTTCAGTTTCCATTTTCTTTTCATCGCCATTACATTTTGGGGGGTGGGCATTTGGTATGGCACTTAAGACACTATTTGGAATGCCCACATCCCTTTGGAAGGCCTGAGTTCAGTTCCTGGCTCTACTCCCAATTCTAGCTTCCTGTTAATGCACACTCTGGGAGGCAGTGGTAATAGCTCTAGTAGTTGGGTTCCTGCCATACACATAGGAGACCTCAGTGGAGTTCCTGACTGCAAGCTTTGACCTGGCCGCACTCTAGCTGTTAGGGGCATTTGGGGAGAAAACCAGCCAATAGGCTATTTCTCTGTCTCCCATAAATAAGTAAAAGTATTTTAAAAATAAATAAAATACCTTTTATTTAAAATAAATATAGAAAATATATAAAAATATAAAATATTTTAAATAAAAAGTATTTTAATATTTTTTTCCATTTATTAAACTTTTATTTAATGAATATAAATTTCCAAAGTACAGCTTATGGGTTACAATGGCTTCCCCCTTCCCATAACTTCCCTCCCACCTGCAACCCTCCCCTTTCCCGCTCCCTCTCCCCTTCCATTCACATCAAGATTCATTTTCAATTCTCTTTATATACAGAAGATCAGTTTAGTATATATTAGGTAAAGATTTCAACAGTTTGCCCCCATATAGCAACACAAAGTGAAAAAAATACTGTTGGAGTACTAGTTATAGCATTAAATCACAATGAACAGCACATTAATGACAGAGATCCTAAATAATATTTTTTTAAAAATTAATTAATTTTCTATGCCATTTCCAATTTAACACCAGGTTTTTTTTCATTTCCAATTCTCTTTATATACAGAAGATCGATTCAGTATATAATTAGTAAAGATCTCATCAGCTTGTACCCACACAGAAACACAAAGTGTAAAAATACTGTTTCAGTACTAGTTATAGCATCACTGCACATTAGACAACACATTAAGGACAGATCCCACATGAGATGTAAGTACACAGTGACTTCTGTTGCTGACTTAACAATTTGACACTCCTGTTCATGGCATCAGTAATCTCCCTAGGCTCTAGTCATGAGTTGCCAGGGCTATGGAAGCCTTTAGAGTTCGCTGACTTTGATCTTATTCCGATAGGGTCATAGTCAAAGTGGAAGTTCTCTCCTCCCTTCAGAGAAAGGTACTTCCTTCTTTGATGGCCCTGTTCTTTCCACTGGGATCTCACTCGCAGAGATCTTTCATTTTGGTCTTCTTCTTTTTTTTCTTTTCCATGGTATCTTGGCTTTCCATGCCTACAATACTCTAATGGGCTCTTCAGCTGCATTTATTTATTCAGTATTAAGTAAGTGATTTAAATACATGGTGTGAGCTAGAGACCGTCTGATGCTTGGAGTCCACAAGAGACAGCGAGAATTGTGGGACTGCTGTGCTTGGAATCTGCCTGCCAACACTTATGAACCCAACACCGAGTGTTTGACAGAAGGAGACACAGAGATCCAGGAACACACAGAGACAACCTGGCCACGCTGAGAAAAAGGGGGAAAGAAGTAGCTGGTAGAGTAATGATTGATAATGCAAAACCTAACTGAGATAGTCTTGTGTTCACAGGCTCAATCATTTACCAGCTGTAACACCTTCATTAAGCTCTTCATCTCTCCTTCACTTCCTCTTTCATAAAATGGCGATATCCCCCTCATCCCATAAAGGAAATTGCATGAGAGCTGTAAATTTCTTGGCACAGCGCCTGTCCAGCATAGTCACCTGCAAATGCAAGCTATGATTATTGTTTAGCGCCTTCCTTCCTCTTCTAGGCTGTTACCCAAGCGGGACCCTGAGATAGTCCAGACTTCAGGGAGGCCCAAACTTCAAGGGGGCTTTGCTTCATGGATCTTCAACAACCCTGTGGGTGAAATGTGTTGGTGCAGTGGAATGTGCTAACACAGTGGAACATTCTTGTAGCTTGGCTTATAAAATAGATCCATTTTCTCCAATTCTGTCTGTGATTCTGCCTGTTCCTGAGCATTTCAGGCTGAGTCACGCCTATTCTGTAACTCGCAAATCCTAAGGAGGAAGAGCTTGTATAACAGGTTCCCTCCCCAGCACCCTCCAAGCACGCTGCCCAGCAAGCATCCTGCACCTTCTTCACAGGCAGAGCCCCCCTGCTGCCAGACACACCTTCCTCAGAGGAGGAAGAGGGAAATTCCGGTTTCTTTGAAGAGAACTCAGGAGTAATGACATTTGTTTTCGCAAAGAGGAAGTAATCGTTTTCAGTCACCGCATGAACATGCTAGGTTAGCTCAGTAACTGCCCCACCACCACCACCACCATGTGCTCAAACTGTGGTGGCCTCCGGGGTGGAGCTTCCCAGGGCTGAGGTTACCACCCTTACCTGATGGCAAGCTCAGGCCGCAGGCTCTCCCAGCCTCAGAGCTGACAAGACTTCTACTTCCGGAGGACTTCTGCTCCCATGGCTGGCCCCCTGTGAGAGGAGCCCGTGGGTAGCTGAAGAGTTAATAAGGCAATCTGAGTCCTCTGTTTAAGTGCAAATGTTTGCCATTATACCTCTGGGTCTCTTACTGGGCAGTCCCATTCCAGCTCTCAGAAGTGCCCCTGTGCCCACCTGCCCTCAGGGGCCACTCTTATACAAAGTCACTTGCTCATTCCAGCTCTGGACATATAGGTGGACGGCTTCCATGGACAAGGAAGGTGGCCCCATTTGCAGAAAGCTAGACAGCTACCACCACATTGAGAAGTGGTTACTCTACCACTAGCTATCACAAACAAATAAAAAAGCACTGGAGTTGGTAGCAGTAAATAAATAAATTCCGTGAATCACAGAGTTGGAGGAGATCCAACTGCTTAGAGTTAGAGAGGAAATTTGGGGAAAAGTCAAACTATGATTTCCTATATGAAACTATCAATAGGAAAACCAGCTATATTTCTTATCTTCTCCAGTTTTTTTAAAGGGACAAATAAAATTAAAAGATCAGTTTTTCAATAGCTTCTAATTGCAAGAACTATATCTTTTTGAATCTCAACACACCCCCATCACCTTGCCTTGTGGTTATAAACCTCCTTTCACAAACTCTTAGAAGGGCTGTTAGGAGGCTTCAGTGAACTTTGAATTGTTCTAATTTCAGCACACTCAGGAGGCCAAGAAGCTAAGAGCAGCCTTTCAGAGTAGGAGTGGAGGCTTTTTATAAGGGAATCTGACCTCATACTTTCCCTTTGTGACCCAATCTGCACATTTGAGAATCAGTGCCTCAACTCTATCTTTGCAATTCTGAAAAAGGAAAGATAATTATACTGATGCAGCTCGGAAGGATTCCAAAAGCAAAAAAAAAAAAAAAAAAAAAAAAGGATATGCAAGTGCTCGTAGTGTGCAAATGCCACAATGATTGAGTATGGTCAGTCAGTGTAGACATGTCAGTGTAGACATTTCATCCTAATATTAGCAATGATCTTCTCTGGTTCCTTTAAAAACTATAACCAGCTGGAGCAGGCAAGTGTGATATTGCCTTCTCTCACCCAAGACTTTTAGAGAGCTGCTAATGAGTGTTAAGTAGCTTTGCTTTTTACCTGTGCTCTAATTCTTCTGGTGGAAGAAATAACAAAAAGAACAATAAGCAAAAGCTATTCATAGGAAAGGGAAAAGAACAAAAGGAGAGGTGGCCAAGCAATCTGCAAATGATAAATCTCCAAAAACAATAGGGGCACCCTGGGGTCTGAGAGGTGGGAATCAGTCACAGAACCACACACTGTATAGTACTTGAGATTGGTGTGTGTCACACCTCATAATCTCCTTCAAGTCCTGTGAGGTAGTTAGGGATAACTCAACAGCTTGTGGCCACATAACTAATCATGGTTGAACCATGCTCGAGTCCAACCTTCAGTCTGCAAATCTCTCCTGCTTTTTCCAGTGTGTAAGCTGAGTCCCATTCATTTGTTAAAGTAGTGTGCAATTCCCCAGTGGCTTGAAACAGGAAGCTTGGTTCCCTAACACCAGCTTGAGTGCTTAGAAGTCGTTCTATGTAGTAGGAGATAAGGCATTTCTAAAGTGAAATAAAACGGAAGTGTGTACATTATTAGTCCAAAGCTCACACAAAAAGAGTGCGCTTCTCAACAGAATTCAGAGGCAGCATGGTTATTCCTACAAGGCTGGACGCTCAAGGGGAGGGGGTGTTTAAATGCCCATTGTAGTTGATTTGGGCACCAGGTTTCAAACTACAGAATAAAACACTGATGTAACTTTAAAATTGTACCTGTTCATTTCTGCAAACAACAAAAAAATTGTGTTACCTCCCAGACTTGACCTTATTTTTACACCAAACTTGACTTTTATTCTCCACAACCAACTTCCCATTCAAGGATGAAAGCTGGCCATGCTTCTCAAAGAGGAGTTTTTCCAAAAATGCATTCACTGGATGGCACCGCTCAAACTGGCCCATCTCCCAAGGAGACCCTTTTGAAGCAGGCACTACTGATAGAGCTGTGAGGTTCTGCTTTATTAAAAAACCCGCTGCATGACTTTGAGTGACCTTTGAGTAAACACCAGTCTCCCGATGTTTCACAAGTTATAGGAAGATAAGCCAGAGCCTATAAAAGAAGAAAACAGTACATCAAGAGATTTAGAATCTACTACTCCTACAAACAATGCCAGCAGCAGCAGGTGGGTGGCATTCTTAGAAAGGTAAAGAAATATTACTGTGCACTGGTCTCTGACTTCCAGGCCAGCCAAAAGACAAGTATGGAAGTAAATCCTGACCATTTACCAAACCTCGCCCGCAGAGAAAGGTTTATGGCAGCAGAATTAAGACCCTCAGTTTTGTTCCAAGTTCCAGTGCCAAGTTCCCTGAAGGTGAATAACTTTTCCCTCTTCCAGAGAAAAGCTGAAGGCAGGCAGAGGTGAGTGGTAGGCATGCCACAGTCGTTAAACTCTCTCTTTTCTCTTCCTTCCATTGGCTTCTTCCTGCACAGGCAGCATCGCCGCCATTACTGTGACTGTCATTGCCGTGGTGTTGTTGGTGTTTGGAGTGGCCGCGTACCTGAAGATCAGGTGAGACACACTTTCACCTTCCTTAAAAAGAAAGGGATTTCATTTTGCTGGGCTCCAAGCTGAGCGCTGTGCTGCTGAAAGCAGATTTCTTAATAATATCTTTGCCTTCAGAAACATTGGCAAAGGAGTACAAATGGCTGATACCCGCCACGCTTTGCAGGCAGACACAGTCCTCTCTGAACCTTGGCAAGGTGGAGCAAATAGGCTGCAGTAGAAAATGGTGATGCAATGAAGCAAGAGTCAGCCTGGGGTCAGGAAACAGCCCGGGACCCTCTCCTCATCCCTCGCTTCATCATCCCGGGAGAGCCGGGCCACCCAAGACTTGAGTTTTCTCACCTGTGTGATGGAAGAGTGCAGAGAGGCTGCTAGTCCCTAACTACAGATGTTCTCAAGAGTGGTCTGCAGATTTGCACCCAGTTTGTTAATGACATTCTCCCTGGTTCTGATGCAACAAGTGAAAAATGTTAAGTGTAGCATTTTCCATAAAACTAGGTTTTTTGCCTGAGATCATACCTTCATAGTTTGGGGTGATTTTTTTTTAATTTTATTTATGTATTTGAGAGGTAGAGTTACAGACAGAGAGAGGGAGGGACAGAGAGAAAGGTCTTCCATCCACTGGTTCACTCCCCAAATGGCTGCAATGACTCGGGCTGTGCCAGGCTAAAGCCAGGAGCCAGGAGCTTCTTCTGGGTCTCCCACATTGGGGTAGGGGACCGAACACTTGGACAATCCTGAACTGCTTTCCTAGGCCATAGCAGAGAGCAGGATCAGAAGAGAAGCAACTGGGACACGAACCAGTACCCATATGGGATGCTGGCAGCACAGGCACAGGCTTGGAAACCAAACACGAGAATATACCATGCCCGGGCCACTGTGGTGCATGTACACACACAGCACCACCACCACCACCACCACCACCACCAGGGCTGAGATTCTTCCTCAGGGAGCATCCAACTGCCCTCCCTTCCTATCTATCCTTGGTCCCCACTTGGAAACATTTGTCATTTCCCATGTCCATGCAGATGTCTTCTCTCATCTCTTGTGGTCACCCCAGCCAGTCCAGAGCAGCTGCTCAGAATGTCTCCCCTCCTCCTTCCCTTTGATCTCCAATTGTTTGTTCTAAATGTGCACCAAATCGATCTAATGAGGGTGTCCAGATTGGAGAAGGCCTTGTAACGTCATCTGCAGCCAAAGTGCATAGAACAAGAAAGGCCAGTTTTCAAAGAGAAATTAGAACAGAAACTCCAGTGTGACCTGTGTGTAAAAGCCTTTATAAAAGCATCCAGAAGTTTCTTTCAGATTAAAAAGCAAACCTTCCTGTTCATTAAGTCTGCATTTCCTTGAGCACTGAATTTTATAAATTATGTCTTTCTGAATGCTACCTTTCTCCTTCTTGTTTAATGACTAGTTTATCACTGCAGATATGCAGCATTTTAATTAGTAGCTAAATGGGCTTTTACGAACTACTCTGGGAACCTCACTCCCACTTTGTAATGAAGTAGATATGGAAAAACTCGTTCTGCCTCACCCTCAAAAGGGACTTACAGATAAGTTGTAGCCATTGTTGGAATCCTCACTGGTGAGTTTCTGAAAGGCTTTGTCACCAAAAACAACCTCCCCTGGAGTATGGTACGCTATAGAAATACTTTCTTCTTGCTACTCACTTCCCAAAAAAGTCATGTTGAAATAACCCAAAGGACTTTCCCTCTTGACTCCAAGAAAGAATTCAAGTTTACCATCTCCAACCAACAGTGACTAGAGGCAAACAGTAGAATAGTGATCAGGAATTTAGACACCAGCCCTGCTCTTTCCCCTTCGTGGTGCTGTGACTTGGGCATGTTATGGAGAATATCCAACCCTTGTCTCCCTCAGCTGCAAGTTAAGGACAGTAATTTTAATTGCTGAGTAGTATTGTTGGGAGAATTAATGCGTAGTGTTTCCCAAGAACATTGCACTACCAAGGTCATCATCGTCATCATCAAGGTGATAAACTGGAAGGAACCATGGTAAGATAGGGTAGATGGATACATAGATACATGCATACACAGTTACATAGACACATGGCTAGTCAGTCCTGGCTAGATAGATGGACATATATATACAAACATACACAGATGTGTAGACACATAGACAATGAGACTGTCCTGGCTGGGAAGATGGATACATAGGTGCCTGCATACACAGTTACATGGACATAGGATAGTTGACGAGCACCAGCTCTGTGCCAGGCTTTTTTTTAAAACACTGGGATCATGTCACTGACAAGGCACACTCCTGCCATCACAGAACCTTCTCTGCTTGGAAAATTTTGTTAGCACATTGTTAATTTTTTTTCTAATCTAATGAGTGCTAATTAACATAGTATAAAAATTTAGTTTTAAACTACATTTTCTGCAGGCCCTCTCAACATGAGATAAATTCAGTGAATGAGTAAATTGAATGAGTAATTGTTTCCTTCCCCCATATAGGTTCTCTCCCCTAAATGCAGGAAGGTCCACAATGATATAAATATGAGGAGTCTAAGAAGTTCACGCAAAAGGCATATTATAAAAAAGAACTCATTGACTTCCATTTTTTAAAAAGATAATCTTATCTTTTAATTTTATTCTCTATGAGCTTTCTGAGTTACTCTGGCATAAGGTTGCTATTTATCTACCATGCTGCTTAACGTTTGGCACTATAAACTTGAGCATGGATAAAGTGATCAGAATCCCATTTTAGAAACCCCCTAAGGAAAACCCCTTTCTGCTCTTCCCTTGATTATTTTGGAAAAATGATAACATAAGGAGGTTAACAGCTCTCATGAATCTCAAGGCTCTGCTTAAACCCCTTCAAGTATAATTTTGCCAGATTCTTGGAAAGCCCCACTAGTCATTCATCAAAAAATATGGTTGTCTCTATTGATGTGTGTGTGTGTGTGTGTGTTACCTAAGGGTAAGTTTTGCCTTGATTAGAGATTTATTCTGCCTTTATCATTCCAAATTCTGAGAACAATACCATGACAAGAGATCTGTTGTCCATGGTCTTTTAGCTCACTTAGCTAGAGCAGCTAGTGACTGAAATCTTAGCTTGAACAGGAACCATTAGCTTCTGGCCTACAACCCTAGGCTATATCCTGGGCCAGCCAAGTACCTGTAAATATAAGGGGAGGGTTTATTTGAAAAGACAGCCTTGGGGTGGGTGTTCATCACAATGGTTAAGAAGTCAGGGGGCCGACACTGTGGCACAGACGGCGGTTCGAGTGCCAGCTGCTCTACTTCTGATCCAGCTCCCTGCTAATGTGCCTGGCAAAGCAGCGGAAGATGGCCCAAGTCCTTCAGCCCCTGAACCCATGTAGGAGACTCAGAAGAAGCTCCTGGCTCCTGGCTTCAGCAAGGCCCAGCGACAATCATTGCAGCCATTTTGGGTGTGAAGCAACAGATGGAAGACTTTTCTCTTTCTGTCTCTACCTCTCTCTGTAACTCTACTTTTCAAATAAATAAATAAATCTTAAAAAAAAAAAAAGTCACCTGTGATGCCCACATCTCATATCAAAGTGCCTGGGTTCATACCCCAGCTCTGCTTCCAATTGCCCCTTCCTGTTAATGAGTACCCAGAGGGGATAGTAGGTGATGGCTCAAGTGGTTGGATCCCTGCCACCTGAAGAGGAGACCTGGATTGGGTTTGTGGCTCCTGTTTTTGGTCTGGTCCAGTCACAGCTGTTGCAGCCCTTTGGGGTGTGGACCAGCAGATGAGAGATATCTCTGTTTATATCATTATGTGTGTGTTTGTGTGTCTTCACCTTTCAAATAAATAAAATGAATTTAAAAAAAAATTAAAGGAATCCTCACAACCAGAAAATCTTGCTAGCTCTCCTATCAGCAGCTCGATACTTTCATCTTGGTTTAGTAAACTTTTTAACCACTTGTTTTTCACAGTCCTGTTCTCCTGGAACCCATGACCTCTAGTTCGGTCGTCGTGTCCTCTGCCCAGAAAACCACCTTTTTGTAACCTGAGCCACTTTGGGATGTGGCACAAAAATGAACTGCCCTGAACCCGCCAGCCCCTTCTCTGCAGTTGAACCCCTGCTTGAACCAGTAGCAGCAGGAAGTAGAGGGGAAAGCATGAGTTTCACAGCCAAGTTCAATACTAACCTTTCTGCTTCCTGCTTGGGTGACCTTGGCCAAATTATAATCTCCACAATCCTGAGAGAGACAGAGATGGACAGAGGCAGCTCCCATCTGCTGGTTCACTCCCCGGGGCTAACTTCAGGAGACAAAACACAATCCAGGTCTCTCCTGTGGGTTTCAGGAACCCAACTAGTTGAGCCATCACTGCCTCCTCCCAGGGTCTGTATTGGCAAGAGCTGGAATCAGGAGTCAGAGTCAGCAATCGAACCCAGGCACTGTGATACGGCACATGGGAGTCTTAACCATTAGACTAAGTGCCTGCTCCCCCACCTTTTTCAACCTGCAAAAGCAGAGCTAATAATATGTAATTTTAAAGGTTGCTTTAAGGATGAAATGAAATAATGAGTACAGCATTCTCTGAGAGACCACATCGTGTTGGTTAAGAACACGCACTCTGGGGCAAGTTTCTTAATTACTCTATGTTCAGTTTCTTCATTTGTAAAGCAGGACAGCGATAATAAGAATAATACACCAAACCTAACATCGTTAGAAGAACTAGTCATCAGGATATATATCAACACTGAATGGCTGTTTCCAGGTGAGGCTGACACAAGAGCTAATGACTGTGATTGCTGCAATTGTTGTCAGAACAGTGCTTAGCACACATGGTAGCCACCAACAATAGACCGTGAGTTCAGAAGAATGGTCTACATCATTGCCACTCCCCTTCAGCAGACATTAGGCATTCAATGGAAAGGGGAGAGGGGAAGAAGGAGAAGGAGGAGAAAGAGGAAGTTTGTGCAGCAGCTCAGCTTTCTAACTGCGTGCTGACCACAGGGTGGGCTTCCATATTCACTTGGCCCTTTCGGTGGGCTCCTTCTCAGTGTCTGTAAAGGTGCATCCATCCGTGCTGTATATTCATTAATAGAAACGGTCTCTGAGCAGTCTTTATTTCGGGGCTTGGGTGCGACTTTAAAAGAAAGCACCAGCCCTGCCTGCCTCTTGCACAGGGTGTCTTTAATTAGTGATGATTGAAGAATGAGGTAAGTCGAGTTTGTTTTGTTTAACTTGGCTCAAAACTCTTCAGCCACAAGATAATCTCCCTGTGCAAGACACGATATCAGCTACAGCCAGTGATGTGGATGTTGCTATAATTAGGTGTGCTGGTAGCCTAGACAGACAAAACGGGCTGTTCCCTTCACAAAAATAAATGTGATATTGATTTACAGACACAACAGGCCTGGCTCTTAGGAGCATTTTTAGAAGTCACCTATTTTGCTTTGTATCTCCCAGCGATGACATTTTATACAACTGAATTCCATCCTATTGTTGGTAGGTTTAAGGAGAGTAGGCCCAGCCACAAGGGCTAAGATCTTCTAGAACTTTTTACCTACAGATAACATTTTTTTTCAGCCTTTGAAGTTCTGAAGTTCAAGTTTACTTGACTTTCCACCTCGGTGGTTCTCAGACTTAAAAGTGCACAGGAACCAGGGGGAGAGCTTATTTAAAACACCATTTCCTGGGCCTGGGCCCCTGGATTCTGATTCAGTAGGTCTGTGTGGGGCCCACACATCTGTATTTCTAAGCATCGCACAGTGGGTACCAGTGCTGCCTTCCAACGAGCACACTTTGACCTCACCCCCTAACACTCCAAGCATACTTTGCCTGAAAGAATTTGCAGATGCATCTGCTTCTGTGACTTTGAACATGCTGATCTTCTTATCAGAGGTTCCGCTCACCCTTCTGTATCTGCAAATTCCAAGTTGTCCAGATCAAAAGAGACTTTTTTGGGAAGCCCCCTACACTGCCGAGCCCCTTGCTGCCCATCCCTCCCTCATTTCACCTCCTTCCCTGCACTGGAATCAGCGCAGCATTCTCTGCCAGTCTCCTTCATCGAAATGAGAGTCCTTGCCAATAGTTACCCTATCATTAACATTGGATGAGCAAAAGGTTCTGGCCAGGGAAGTTTGGGGTGCAGTAGCAGTATCTGTTCATTCCAAATCAGAAAGAGCAAGTTTGGAGAAGCCATGGAAATCTATTAAACCACACAGACCTTCACTGGTTAACTTGTGACACTGAACTTATTCCCAAATAGGTAGCTGTGCCAGTTTTGCATAACCTTTTCCATGATGAGTATCTACAGGTAGTAGGGTGCTTGGCAGATAATTTTTAAAAATAAATAGAAGAAGGTAAATTTTATCTGCCCCTCCAAATTCAAGGTGATTCTTTAAAGGGAAGTTTGAAATTAATAGATTGAAAAAAAAAAATTTGGACTGTGGAAAGAGAATTTTTTTTTTTGAGATAACATTTTCATTTATATTAGTCAAAGGCTTAATGCTCCACTAGACAAAGAGTTCAACACAAACAAAAAGCAAAAGGATCCTAGTTCAGCAGGAACACGGGCAAGGACCACAAGCAACAATCAAATGGAAAGATATCAAATTTAGTAATATACAATAAACTTTAAGGTAGTTACAGATCATCAAAACTATAGTAGTATATAATTCTAACAGTGGGATTTTGAAAATGAATATTTTCAATATTTTACTCATTGAGATTTGGCTGGAAAGACAGGAACTAGTAGGGTCCTGAGTTGTGACACAGATTCTACTACTAACTCGCGGTAGTAACTATGGGCAAATAAATTGACCATTTTTTAATTTCAAAAGTAACAACATTTTTTAGTTTCAAAAGTATGGCTCATTATATTGATCTTTTGGTTTTAACAAATATACCATAATTGTATAAGAAGTTGACATTAGGGATGCTGGGTGAAGGGTATATGAGAACTCTTTATACTGTAAATCTGTAGATATGACATCATTCCAATTTAAAAATATATTTTTACAGAGTATGGTCCAGGAGGCCCCACACAGATGTGTTGGTAGCTCTTGCCGCATTATCTGTGCACCTGCTGCACCTTCTGTCTCTGTGATTTGCTCAAGCATCCGCATAGCTCAGCCACATGACACATCTGTCATCTCCTCTATATGTCTACTCTAAAAGCACCTTAGTGAGCCTTCCCTGATCACCATATTCAGAATTACAATCCCTACCCACTTACAGTTCCTTTTCCCCCTTACCTGTTCTTTGTTTCATTTTGTCCATTGCACTCACTACCAACACCTACATTATTGTTTGTATTTACTTATTGTCATCCCATTGGAATGGAAGCATCCTAAGCACAAGGATTTTGATCTGTTTTGCTCACTGATGTATGTTCCAGGTCCCACAATAGGGTCTCTTAGATAGTAAGCTGCCAATGAATAGTTAAGTGAAAAGGACAGGAGGGGAAACTATCACCAAAAAAAGAGAGCCATCAATGGAAACAAACAAAAAACGGAGACAGTGACAGTGGTATGCAACAGTTCTGCTCATGGATGATAGGAGTCCAAGGCTTACACATTGATAGCCAATGAGCTGCAAGTTCAAGTGTGTTTTCCCAGCACTAAGCCATGGCTTCATGATCTTCGCATCCTTCCTATCCCATGATGAGTACTCACAATTGAGAAGTGAGGCTTGGGCCGGTGCCACAGCTCAATAGGCTAATCCTCCACCTGCGGCGCCCGCACCCCAGGTTCTAGTCCTGGTCGGGGCGCCAGATTCTGTCCCAGTTGCCCCTCTTCCAGGCCAGCTCTCTGCTGTGGCCTGGGAGTGCAGTGGAGGATGGCCCAAGTGCTTGGGCCCTGCACCCCATGGGAGACCAGGAGGAAGCACCTGGCTCCTGCCTTCGGATCAGCGCAGTGCGCCGACCGCGGCAGCCATTGGAGGATGAACCAACGGCAAAGGAAGACCTTTCTCTCTGTCTCTCTCTCTCACTGTCCACTCTGCCTGTCAAAAAATAAAAAAAGAAGAAGTGAGACTTGAATGACCAAACAGGGGATGACTGAGAGGCATAATCATGAAAACAGAGTCTTGATAGAGAGCTAGCCTTGACCCTGGAAAAGGAAGGACTATTTTCCAAAAGATGTTTTGCTTCAACACAGTTAAGAGTGAAACACCTCATTCATTTTCAAAGACAATTCAGTTTTTATTAAGTATTAATGCTGCATTATCTTAAAATACGTACCATTTTTCAGTAGTAGAGAAGGGCTTAAATCACAGGTGTCACAACTGGATCTACCAAGTGTCACCAACAAGGCAACACCTTTTGGGGTAGGAGTGGGGAGTACTGCTTTCTAGAAGAGCAAAGCTGCTAGAGAAGGAAATCAATGAGCCAACGACTGAAGGGAAAGTATTTCTTGTCTTACTCATCGGGTTCTGCTTTTAGCAGCCTCGTTCATGCAATACGGTAGAATCCATCTGACAGCGCCGTGCCATTGATTAGCCAGGGCTGTGGGCTCTGTGCTAAGTGCTTTCAAGCCACATCATTGCACAGTGGTTTGGCCATAATTCTCCTTATCCTTCCTATCTTTAAAAGTCAAAATGGTATCTTTGGCCCATGACATTCTTTAATGAGTTTTTGGTTGTTGTTTTTTGTTTTGTTTTGTTTTGTTTTCACTTTACCACAGTTTCTTTGTACAATGAATTGCCACAAGCCATTCGAATCTTTGCTGGTATTAACCAAGCAAACTCCATATCCACTTACTTATATGCTCTTGAAAATAAGCAGTTACTTGCAAATATTTATAAAATAACCATGCCTCAAGAGTAACATACTAGGTGTTCAGGTAATTAGAGAAAATTTAAGATGTAGTCTTTCCTCAAGAAATTTACTATCTACAGGGTGTCCAGGCATAGCAAATAAAGAAAACCTAGCTATGCTGGATTGGTGTCCATCATTATTAAGAAACTGAACAAACTAAATTTCATCAACTCACTAATGATATCGTTTGTATGGATTACTGTTTAAATTGAAATTAGATGAAGCAATAATGGCATATAGTCAGAAGACCTTAGATTTAGTACCGACTCTACCATTAAACAGCATTGACAAAGCCATCTAAATGCCTTGGGTCCTGTTTTCCTAGTGCTACCAGTGGGAGGATTTGGGAGGTTTTTATTATTGTTATTATTATTCTCTTACACTATCCAAATGCCAATCTGAAAACCTCCATTTCCATAAAAAATGTGCCATGATTTAAGAAGTTCTGGATTAAAATGTGTCTGCCTTACTCTTTCTACAATGCCAGCAGGTTTATTCAGACCTGACGTAAGTCCCAACACACCCACTTCTTCTTGTTCGGGCTCATGAATGTATTAAAATAAGCCCTAAAGGTCCTATGCATTGCGAGTTTTGATTTATCCATGTCTCTTGCATTATCTAAGTGAAGACACTTAGCATTTTACTCAACTCACTGCTCATTCAAATGGGAAGGCAAAGAAAAATGACAGTAAAAATCAGTCTTTTTCTTTTATTTTACTAGTCTCTGTTGAGTAGATTTAGCGTTGACCTTATAGTCTAGTCTAAAATCACCATAGGCAGTAAAACCTGACAGTCAGAAGATTTTTAATATTCTGATCCCACTCCAGCATAATAATTCAAAAATTCAAATAACAAAAATACAAGAAACTGGTTTTATATTGTGCCAGGGGCATAGTTTTAGGCATTCCTGATGGAAAGGAAGTTCATTATTCACTCAGTGCCCTTTGTAAGAAGGCAGATTTACCATGTGCTTAATTTTCCTCATAATAAGAATTTAAAAACAATATTGCTCCAACATTTATTGTACATTTACTTTGTATCAGGCCATCTAATATGCATTACTGCATTTTATACTCCCAACAACCTTAACACAATTTTTTCTTAAGAACTTTTCCCTCAGCCTGCACTGTGGCACAGCAGGTTAAGCTGCCACCTGCACAGCAGCATCCCATATGGGTGCCTGTTCTACACCCAGCTGTTCCTCTTCCAATCCAGCTCCCTGTTATTGTGCCTGGAAATCAGCAGAGGATGACCCAAGTGCCTGGGCTCCTGCAACCCATATGGGAGACCCAGATGGAATTCTTGGCTCCTGGCTTCTGCCTGGCCCAGCACCAGCCATTTGCAGCCATTTGGGGAGTGAACCAATGAGTGAAAGATTCTCTCTCTCTCTCTCTCTCTCTCTCTCTCTCTCTCTGTAACTCTGCCTCTAAAATAAATAAGTAAATCTTAAAAAAATAGCTTTCCTCATTTTATAGATGGAGAAACAGTAGGTTAAAAAAAAAAGATATTCACAGACATACATCCATTGACCAAAATGACATTTCATGGGAATGAAATTGCATGCTAGAGATAAATGTGCTGTGAGACATTAAATTACCCCACAAAGCTGAAGCAGCGGTGCCTTATCCATAACAGAACTTGTTTATCACAAAGATGTCTGCCAGCTGTTCGTAATAAGTCAGGCTGAAATGTAGGCTGGCTCCCACGCTGAATGCCCAGGATTTGACTTGTTCATTCTGTAGCTTCCACTTCCCAGCCATCCTGGTAAAGGATTCAATTGGCACTGGAGATTTTACATCGAGAGGAGCATTGGCCATAGACAGCTTGTGACCTTCATTTACCAACACCAGCTCCTATTTCTTGTAGATCAACAAAACAATGGCCTCTGTGTTGCTGTCTGTGGTCCCTCCCCTCCCCACACCCACAGAAACGAACACAGGCCTGTAGGGAAAGTGAACATCTCCGCGTTTCCAGGTGTACAGATGGGGTCAGCCGAGGCAGGCTTCAGGCCAGAAACCAGAGTCCTAAGGGCTGCATCTGGAGTCACAGCAAGGGCCTGATTCTGTGCGAAACAGCATCTCCGCGAATTCCTGGCAGGTGTGAATCTGCTTCAGGGGAGCAATAGCAAGTCTTGTAGTAACAGCAACGCTTTGTGTGCCTCTCAGGTTGTATTTCCATTTGATTTAACTTTTACATCTAATGGAGAAAAAGGATAGGGAGAGTGAGCCTGTTGTCCTGCACTCCAGCATCAAGTGATTTCCAGTGGCAAAGTATAGTAAGTTGCATGCTAGCTCAAACCACGGAGGCACCAGATACTCGTTGGAAACATTCTTCCCATCCTGTCTTTAGTGTTAAAGTGATGGTAGCCCTCTCTAGGAAGTTCCCATCTTGTAAACAGGTTGTTGGTTTTGTTTTTGTTTTTGTTTTTGTTTTTTGGGGGGGTGGGGGTGGGGGGGATTCAGTGTGTGTGTTTTTCAGTCACTGCTTGTTCCACCAACATTTATTGAGGATTTATATGCCAGATATTCTTGTAGGTGCTGAAGATGGATTCAAGAATTTAAAAGATAGGCAAATAATCTGTAACCTCCCAGAGCTTCTAGTCTTAGGGAAGTAAGACAGCAACAAAATAAGCCAGTGAATTGCACAGTGCGTTAGAAGGTTATGAGTGCTATGAGAAAAGTCAAGCAGGGGGTTGTGAGCTTAAATAGAGTTGTCAAAGAAGCCCCTCCCCCCAAGAAGGTGACATTTGAGCAAAGACTTGAAGGAGTAAGGGAGGGTGCTATGTGGAGGCTTGGAGTACAAGTATTCTAAGCCAAGGAACAGTAAGTGCAATGGCCCCAGACATACAGGCAGGGCAGACATAAAAGTGCAGAGTAGTCCCAGGTGGAGGGAGCCAAGGGAGCAAGGGTCTATAATAGCAGCTGGTGTGCTCTGAAAAGTAGCGGGAGCCAGACTCCAGGATGCTTTGTTATTCTTTGTAAACCATTGTGAACTTTTACTTTTTGTGAGATGAGGAGCCCCTGAAAGGTTACCAACAGAGGAGTGATGAGGATCTGACTTCAGTTTCATTTTTAAGATTTATTTATTTATTTGAAAACAGAATGGCAGAGGGGGAGAGAGAGAGAGAGAGATCTTCCATCCACTGGTTCATTCCTCAAATGCCCACAAACAGCTGGGGCTGAGCCACGCTGAAGCCAGGAGCCAGGAATTCCATCTGAGTCTCCCATGTAGGTGGCAGAGGTCCATGGACTCCGGCCATCTTCTACTGCCTTCCCATGTGCATTAGCAGGGAGCTGGATAGAACACTAGCATTGCAGGTGGAGGCTTAGGCCACTGTGCCACATGCAGGCTCCTGACTTCGGTTTCTTATAAAAAAGGATGCTAGAGTGAGAAACAGATTCCCAGACTGACCCACCAAAGCCCGTCTAACCCATCTAACCACTGAACTAAGGGGTTAATCAGACTCTGGGAACCTGAGCTCTGAGCACTAGATGTAGATCTAGGAAGCAGGGATTTGACGGGAGCTCAACTGAATGACACTGGATGCATCAGTTACCATCTCTGAGCCCCCTTTTCCTCATCAGAGAAATAGTGCCCCCTGGCTTTATTTTGAGGATCAAGCGAAAACTGAGTATAGAAGCACTTTATAAAAAGCCCAACTGTGACTGTGCCATTATTATTTCAAGGAAAGTTAAGTCCAGGACCTAAGTGAGAGGGGGAACACAAGCTTCCCTTTCCACTCCCTTCTTACTAAATCACCATGGGAACAGAACTTCCTGCTCCTTCTCCAGCGCTGGAGGGGGTGCAGAGACAAGGACCCAGCTGATCTGGTAGAAAGCTTCTTCCGGCTGGGACAGTCACAACTCATGGGGTATTTGGTGGGCTGTGCCCCTGACTGCAGCCCCCTATATTGCTAAGGGGTTGACTTAGGGGCACCAGCTGACCTTTCCCTGTCATTAACCCACAAGCCTTCCAGGTCGGGCTGCCGTGGAACCCTTCTCCGAGTAATCTCCCCATGCCTGTTTCTTCCCCACCAGGCATTCCTCTTACGGAAGGCTTCTGGACGACCACGATTACGGATCCTGGGGGAACTACAACAACCCTTTGTACGACGACTCCTAACAGAGGACCTGGCCCAGGACACGGAGTAACTGTGCTTTATTTATAAGTGCTTACCCAGTAGAATTAATGAGTACCTGACACGCATTGAACGACAATCTTAAGCCCTGTTTTGTTGGTATGGTTGTTTTTGTTTCCTTCCCTCTCCTCTGGCTGCTACAACTTCCCCTTTCTGGTACCAAAAAAAAAAAAAATACCTTTATTTCAAGGTGAGTGGAGGCTGATTTGGGCCAACCTTGTACCAGCCAGGCCAGAGCACGCCTCTTCAGCTCCCACTGCAGAGACTGACTTTGAGAAGGACTGAGGACGAGGGATTGGGTTGCTTTGTTGGGCATTACTTTTAAGGGAACTTTTTGTTTGTGGTGTTTTTTAAACTTCTACATAAGAAATGACATGAAATATTAATGAGGGGAAAGGAACTAAGTCTTGGAGGATTTCACGTGAGGAAGCAGGAGGTTCTTAGAGTCCTCTTTAATCTCTGTTCATCTGGTTGTAACTCACAGGATAGCTGCGTGGCTCTGCAGCTGAATTCCAGCTTCTTAGCTGCCTAATTAATGAAAGATGAAAATGGGAGGTGCCCTGGAGGAAGCCAGCAGGGCAAGGGGCTGAGGAGCAAGTTACTGTCAGGTCTCCACATGTCTTCTACCTGTTCCCCCCTCCAGGCTGCCTGGATGCCCTTTGTGTTCAAAGGCAGCTGTGAGCCACGCCCACAAGCTTGCAGCAGAGCTGCACATCCAAAGGGAAGCTATGAGAAGAGCTGAGCTCTGGGAGACAAAGGGAGCAGCATGTGAAGTGAACACCCAGTGGGGAAGGCATGGAGGCTGGAGGGAGGGGAGGAAGTGCACCTGCACTGAGAACCTCATTAGGCCAGTGGGAATCAGCCCTCAGTCACTGTCAGAGACATTCATGGCTTAGAAAAGTCCATACGATCCTTGCTTTGTACCACCCAAGTGTCTGGTTCATTGCCTTACTGTTGATTGGATCATGGCTGTAAACTGTTGAAAGAGAGAGAGAAAGACACCAGACTCTCTGTAATTACTTAGCAGGACATTTCCATAGGAAATAAACACCAGGATTAGTCCGCCTTACTGATTCTTCCCTTGAAACAATGAGCATCCATGGACATACCATCTTAACAAACCACACACAAATGGTGAGATGTGAGAAAGAGCCGTTCACCTTTGTAGGTAACCTTCTCAACCAGGGGGTGACATTGCCTCCCCACCTGGAGACGTTGTTGATAGTCATGACCCAGGAGTTCTCCTAGTAGGTGGAAGTAAGGAATGTAGCTGAGCAGCCTACCATGCACAGGGCAACCCACACCAGCAAAGATCCATCTGGCACCAGGTGTTGACACCACAGGGATGCAGGAGCTCCAACATATGGCAAGGCCTGTGGTGGCAGAACAAGACACTCATGGATTAGTAACGCTTTTTATTTTTAAGAAACAAAATGATACAGTAACTTTTTATCTCCAAAGTGTTTGGTTTAGTAGTCAGTGGGTTCTCTTTGGCATGCACTGTTGCCTTTTATCTCTGTATTTGTAGACGGCATTATTTCACAGCTACAATTGTGTGCTCCCCTACATCTGATACCAGCAACCGACATCTTAGGTCCTGTAGTAGATGTAGGTGCCTCTAGTAGAGAGCACACATTGGGCCCCAGATCCAAACATGCCACATCATCCTACACTGTCATCAAGCACTTGAAGCTGGATCAATGTTTATTTCTAAACTTGGACCTTGCTGCCCTGGCTGTTGTGTTTATAGAAATTTGACCTTCAGCTCATCCTCATGCTCACTGTGGCCTAGCAAAGTCTTCACATGAAAATCCATTCCAGCTGAGCATTGCTAAACCTCTCGGGTGTCAGGGATACCATAGGCAGCACCACCTTACACAGTTATTCCTAAACTATGTAAGTGTCAAGTGAGAATGAACAATCCACCAGGGGCATTTTACAACAAGAATTATCATTCCTCTGTGCATTAAAAACAAAAGCAAAAAAATGTGGATCTTCTCAGAAAAAAAAAAAAAAAAAAAAGGACAAGGGTGCCCCTTCTGGTCCGGTCATACTTGGTCAAGGCAATCGTCCTTCTTCCCCAACCCCAAAGCCCTTTCTAGGACTATCCACTTGACAAAAGATAGGAAAATTAAAAAAAGACATTCCATATGTTGTGGATGGCTGTTTTTCTCCCTTGGCCAAAAACATTTTGATAAAACATCCATGACAGCCAGTTGGAGAGCGGCTCACCTGGACGTTACTCTTGCAGTAAGTGCTGGGTCAGAGGCACTAGCCTCCTCCCAGGAACCATGTCCTGCTATGGACCTGAACTCAGCAAGACTTTTTCTTTCCCAAGGGTTGCTATTCTGCACAAGTGCAAGATGGCTTTTTGCTCATACGACTGGTGAAAGGAAGGCTCTGGACCTGAAGCAGGTGGCAGCCTCCCACAAAAACGTCACACTCTTGTTACCTTAGTGTCAAACACCTAAGAGGAGAATCTTGTTTTACCAAATGTATTTTTTCTGCTTTGGAATTGGCCAAAGAATTTTAGCAACTGCATTCTATAAATGTTACTTAAACATACACACACACACACACATTGGAAAATATGCTGAAAATGGAAATCCTTACCTCAGGGAGAGTCTGTTCAGATCTACCCAAGGGGAATGGCGCCAGTGGATCCAAACATCTGCCTCTCATCCAAGGATGGGCTGAGACAGAACCCTTTGGAGAGGATGTCAGAGCCGGAGGGAGGCATACAAGTGATGGATGAGTGGGTTTCAGTTTTGTTTTCTCTTCCCGAGGGAATCCCCTGCCCTCCTTGCACGCCGTGTCTTTCTTTCTGAAACAAGGGTGAAGCTCTCCTCCTGACCTCACCTCACTCTACCTCACAGATACATTGTGAGGACTAATAAAATCGTGTCTACAGTATTTTCAGTTTCTGGAGAAAAATATTTATAGACATTCTAAGTATTGCAAGATCTACAAGTGATCTCAGTTTCTTGTTTGCTGTTATGCTGGTGTGTTGTTTTCCCTTACTTTATAAAATGACAGTTCTGTTTTAGCCACATCAGACAGCTGTTACAGCTCTGGACAACTTAACCCCCAGAGCAGCTGGCTGTACCTGGACCACAATAGTTTCCATCTCCAAATGAAAGGAAGACCCAGGATACGGGTCTCACAGGTTCTTGAGTCAGGAACCAGGGGTTGGGGTAACACAGAATGAATACCCAAGCACTAATGCCGATAGATCACTGGCCCTTGCCATTCTGAGGTCTTCTGGATTCTTTGTGGAGTTGATTGTGGTTTGGCGTCACCTGTTTGATCTTCATCTTGCTTGCAAGGATGCATGGTTCAGTCCCTCATATCTGGGAGATGAATTTTGCAATTAGACCAGATGCTAATTTGCACGTTGGTTCACCTTCTTTGCCTTTACCCTTTTTTTTTGGTGGGGGGGAATAGGGGCAAATGAATGTACCATTTCAACCTTGATTTTAAAAGTGCTCATTGATATTGGTGATAGTGCTAACCAGGAGATCAATACCAGATTTCTTTCTTGGGTTGAGTTAGCCAACGTCATTTCAAGGTGGAGAGATGTGCAACTTCTTTGATATTTGATGTTGTTGTATCTGACATATTGCATACCAATTACATTAATTAAAATTGTTAAAAGCTTGTGTCTGGCTGTGGTGACTCACATTTTGATGTTTTATTATTCAAACTATTCTGTTTATATACTCAGTACCATTCATATTAAGTAGCTCTGACATGTTATTCAAGAAATTTATCTCACATCAATAAATAATATTTTCCATAGAGCAGGGAGGTCTCTCTGATCTTGAAACAGAATTGAAGAATGTCAGAACTGAAGAAATTTTCCAAGCAAGGATTTTACTCTCAAACATACTTCTAAAGTAGCTGTAAAAGTAAACACTTTAATTCAGTGAGTAGATGCTGATAGCCAGTCAAGCTGGATTAAGGCACATTGACATTACCAGTGCATTTGACACTTGCTTAGCTCCCCTTCAACACATAAAATCCCATGTTCTTATCCTTACCTGACAATTAAATAGCAGGCAATTTCAGTCATCTAGAACATAATTGCAAACCCTATAAGCTAATCAAAGATTATTCTAATTCTGAAGGATAGAGAAACTGCAAAACCCAAGTATTTTGCTCCATGGGAGAGGAATGGACCATCTGCAAACTAGAATTTGGACTTAATGATAGATATAAACTCGAGATCAAGCTTAATGAGTTGAGTTACCTGGCTTCTGCTGCATGGAGACCTGACTGTGAAGAGTCACGACAAAGCGAGAGGACAAGCATGACACAGACAATTTTCAACTGATTACTTGGTTATTCCTTGAGCCTTTCATGGACACAAAAGCAACTAGCAATGCCATTATTCCAAGTGTGTCAGAATGGGATTGATCAGAAAGCACTTTAAATGTACATGGAAATGAGAGGCCCAATGACAATGTGCAGTGTTTACACATTACGTACTTTTAGATCCAAACCCAATTTTTTCTGTTTTTCAAATCAGATCCTAATCTTTTGAGATTATTTAGAAACCAATCGGCGATCTGTGTTCTTTTAAAATTCAATAGCAGTCACTGGTAACTTCTGATGGAACGCATTGAATTATAAATGACACTTGAACAGTGTTGATTATATTGGGAAAAACCTGGAAGAGCTGTGACTGCTTCCCTTATAAGATCTAGACTATAGAACATACTTTACACACCAAAATGTCCAAGTCAAAAAATGTCCTGAGTTTCTATCTTAAGGAAACTGTTGAATAATTACTATAAAAAAGAAAGGAACCTAGCATTCACTGGGGAGCACAGGTGCCTGTGGGCATTGTCTTACGTACCCTTTGCATCAGCTTTTCAGGTTATTACACAGTCCCACTTAACAGATAGGAAAACCAAGTTTCCGGATACTAAATTCATTCATCCATATGCTGAAACCTTCCATGAACTCTACAATGTATACAATGGTCCATGCTCTCCAAGTATTTAAACTTTAGTAATTGGCAGAGGTGAGATTCAAAGTGATCATTGATCCCTTGAGCCCTTGGTCTTTTACCCAGAAGGAATTGGGATCTGTTGGAAATATAGCCTGGGCTGACCTTCCACTCCCTGAAAAGTCCTCTTCCACAATTTCAAGCAGTCTCTAAATTGCCTTCCATGTGATTTAGTGCAAGCCCAGTCAATCCCCAAGCCCCTGTCTCCTGCCTGGGAAAGTTGGCTGATTCCCACTGCCCTGCCAGGCTTTGTCCTCTGCCAAGGGGTAGATTGCCTTCCCTCTTGTCCTGATGAGCATGCCCACTCATGAAAGTTTAGCCTCCCTTAGTCTCATGGTGCTCTTCGTAGGAGCCATATATGAATCCATGGCCTCCTGGGCTAGGGATGCTATCTCTGGAAACACTCTACACTCCTACCCTGAGGCTGTATTGTTGGCCCAACTTGTCTTTCCTTGGAGTAACGATAATAATGTCAGCTTATTCTCTCCTAGCACTTACTATGAGCCAGACACTGTTCTCAGCACTTAATATCCCTGAGCAGCAACTATAATTAATGTCCTCATTGTACAGATAAGGAAAATGAGTGTCACAGAAGTGAAGGAACATGCCCAAGGTCACACAGTGGTGGGAACAAATTGAAATGCTGACAGTTGGTCTCCAAGGTTCATGTTCTGGACCTTTCCCAAGCAGAATTGTCCCTCCATGCCAGACATTCCGGACAAATACACTCTGCAAGCCACCAGCCAGTCCCATCAATGTGGAGCAACCTGAGGCCAAAGCTGGGTATCCCATGCAGAAGCAAGATCCTCTCTAAAGATAACTTTCTATTTATTTATTTATTTATTTGAAAGGCAGAGCCACAGAGAGGCAGAGGCAGAGAGAGGGTTCACTCTCCAATGCAATGACTGCAATGGCCTGAGCTGCACTTATCAGAAGCCAGGAGCCAGGAGCTGCTTCTGGGTCTCCCACATGGGTGCAGGGTCCTAAGCACTTGGGTCATCTTCCACTGCTTTCCCAGGCCATAGCAGAGAACTAAATCAAAAGTGGAGCAGCTGGGAAACCAGTGCCCATAAGGGATGCCAGCACTTCAGGTGGTGGCTTTATCCTCTATGCCACAGCGCTGGTCCCCAAAGATAACTTTCTAGGGTGGACAAAGGTACCCATTTGAAGGGCAGGTCTGTGGGCCAAGTGCAGTGGCTTGGGGTCTTTTGACACAGCAGGGCTCCCAGAACTGGTGGTCTGGCACTCACTGAGATATCCCTATGTACATCCTGGCGCTTCCAGTCAAGGTCACCGACACAACATCAGTAGATTCCAGGCTGACCCTTCCCTTGTCACCAAGTCTACACAGCAGCTATAATGAGACAGTCCAGACTGTTGACTTGTTCTCCCGCTAACTGTCCCTTGGCACTGGGACAGTCATTCCTACAACAGACATGGCTGAGCAGAGTGGTGAAAGTTAAAGTTGATCATAAACCAGGTGTCGTCAAGTAGTGTGAGACAAAGATGCTTGCCTCCAACACCTATGCCAGGTCATTCAGCCCCTGATATAAGCATCCATCAGGAAGAATGAAAACAAAAGCAAAGCATGGCCACGTATATTCCTGGAATACGTGTGAAACTTTCAGTACATCGTTAATGATAGACCTTGGAGTCCTACACAATTTTTGGAGGAGCAGGAGAAAAAAACTAGCTAGGGAAGCCAAAATCAGGTAACTGCTGGAATTCTATGCTATCTGGAAACTATCACTATCTCCAACTGCAATAGGAAAGCAACTGGTTCTTAAGAACTCCCTGGAAAGCCACAGCTGCCTACACACCTGATGGCAGTCATTCCTGAAGACTAGCTTTGCCTCTTGTCCATCTTAAAAGCCTTTTCTGAGAACCTCTCATGGCAAACAAACCCTAGTCAGAGCCATACAGGAGAGGGGATTCCAGGAGATACCATTTCTGGCTTCTTTGTGTTGCAAAAATTTTAGAAAAGTGCTGCCAATGCTAAGTAAGATAAGCAAATGATCACATCTTATGTCTTCACCCGGGATTAGAACTCCCCCCAAAATACAGACAAATGAACAAAAGAAAAAAGGAGACAAATAAAAAAGAACAGAAAAGGATCGATAGAGGGAGGGAGGGAGGAAGGCAGGAAGGCAGGGAGGGAGGGAGGGAGGGAGGGAGGGAGGGAGACAGACAGGCAGGGAAGCAGCCTAGCTCACAGTGTATAGAACATGTTAACTACCCTCCCCTTCCCAGTTTTGTCATTCTTTGCTCTCGCCTTCCCCATCCTTTCAGCCTATCACTCTACTCTCACACAAAAGAAAAAGGAAAACGTGGGGGCAAAAATAGAGGAGATCTCGAGCCACTCTCAGCACTCAGCTTTGTGCATGCAGAGCCATGGGTCCCTCCACAGCCCATCCGCCCAGCTCTCCTGTCTCTGAATCGTGCATTCTTTAGGAAACCAAACACTGATGGAAAAAGAAGACCTGCTAAGAAGAGGGGAGGACAGGAAGAGCAGGGTGCTCTTTACCAAGTGCACCTTCAAATTTAGAAGTGCCATGAGCCATTCCACCCACCCACACACCCACACACACACTCCACAACCCACACACACACACACACCACAACCCCCCACACACACACACACTCCACAACCCACACATACACACACACACTCCACAACCCACACACACACACCCACACATACACACACACTCCACAACCCACATACACACACATACTCCACAACCCACACACACACACAATCCACATCCCACACACACACACACCCCACAACCCACACACGCACACACACACTCCACAACCCACACACACACCCACACACTCCACAACCCACATACACACACATACTCCACAACCCACACACACACACAATCCACATCCCACACACACACACACCACAACACACACACACACACACACTCCACAACCCACACACACTCCACAACCCACACACACACACACACTCCACAACCCACACACACACATACTCCACAACCCACACACACACACAATCCACATCCCACACACACACACACACCACAACCCACACACACACACACACACTCCACAACCCACACACACTCCACAACCCACACACACACACACACACTCCACAACCCACACACACACATACTCCACAACCCACACACACACACCCACACACACACTCCACAACCCACATACACACACACACTCCACAACCCACACACACACACACAGGCACCACAACCCACCAATCCACCCATCATCCCCCTCCTATGAGGAAATTCCAGGCTGCAGATGGTTTTGCTGAGCCACTGATAACAAGCCCAGAGCTGATTTGCACTGAAATGAACTGCACTTACAGGATGCCTAATCCCAATGGCAATTAATCTCAGGTCCTGAGGCCCAGGGACTCTTTGAGGGATTGGCCTCTCCCCTCCCAAACATCCATTTCTGGAAAGCAGCCAAACTCATCAAGCTGTTCTCAAGGGCACACAGCCTGGAGCCTCGGCCCGTCCCTTTCTGAGGGTTCCTGCTTAACGGGGCTCCGGGCCTCTCTGTGTGGGAGTGCACAGGCTGGACTCTCTGTCTGCCATAGGCCAGTTTCAATGCTCCCTTTCTGAGTTCAGACACATCCTGGAGCAAGCTTCTTGGGCCCTGACTTCCTGAGGCATACCAAAGGCTGGCAGGTGGCACTTCAATAGAAAAAGGCACCATCATTCCGAGTCTCCCTGATCTCCAGAAACGCAGGCGGTTGTTTCCTTGAAAAGTAACAGGTTCTCAATATGATCACAGCCAAATCTGTGAGCACAGAACTGATCGGCTGGAGAATCTGGCACCTTTTTCATCCTCTCCCGCTTGGTTCCCTCTCCGTACTTCAGACACTGTATGTGTGACAGAGGGAGCAACAGGAAATGCAAGCTGACACCTGCCTAGTGGCACAGGGGAGCTGAAGCCACCGTTTGCTCTGATAAAGACCTCATGAGTTTCTCTAAAGAATGGACAGTGACATAATGTACATAAGTGGAAGCAAAACATTCATTCCACAAATAACATTCATATACACCATCTAAATATGTGTGGTCTTCAGAACATTCATGGAAAATGCATATTATGGGAAAAAAACTGCATGGATTTCAAATTTTTTGGCACTAAAGTAAACTATTTTTTTCTGTGATCTTTTTGAAGTGGCTTAGGCATTGCATACAATATCTACAATGAAATAAGATGTAACCCTTCAGATAACACTCATTCTCCAAATGCTGTCAATCTAATACTAAAGCAGTCCAGTCTTTGCTTCTGTAGACAGCAAAGCGTGCATCAGGAAAGCAAGGTGCAAAGCATGCTGGGAGCACAGAGGGTGTATCCAAAGAGCCTGAGAGCACCTGACAGGTTTACTTTCCTCTTCCTTACCCCCAGATGCCTCCCTTGTTCTCCTGCCTCCTCCACCTGCCTGCTCAGTTTCCTGGGTCTGAGTGCACTCTCAGGGCTATCCCTTTGCAGATCCACCCTTTGCCATCAGTCCCAGATTTCATCTTGGAAAACTTTCTAACTGCCCTCTTTGAACCAGGAGTACTGATACTGGTTTAAATGAGGCCTGGGCTGCTCATCACTGGATAGTCAATTTACCAGAGATGAGAGCTGACGCAAGGAAATAGGTTTGTTCAAGAGCCCAGCATCTTGGTGGGTGGGGTGGAAGGTGGGGAATGGACCTTTTCAATCCCAAAAATGCTCGTTCCCCTTTTGCAAGCAGGAGGATCCTGAAAGAAGACAGGGGAGCTAGGGGAGATTGCCATTTAGGTTTCTAGGGTCAGTGTTGAGGCCACTCAGTAGGTTTTTCTTTGAAGTGAAACTTGGCTGCTCTGGGCTGGTGGTCCTAGATCCCTCCTTATCTGAGGTTAGCCTCTGAAATTCTTGGGTCAGTGTCACAAGATTAGCAGCTAGTTCTTGTTAATCAAATTGTGAAAAGGGAAGGAATATTTGTTTTCTTTTTATTTATAACTTTTATTTTATTCAATTAAAAGGTGGAGGGACAGAGAGAGGAGAGACAGAGACAAAGAAAGAGAGATCTTCTATCCCCTGGCTCAGGCTCACTCCCCTAATGGTGGCAATGGCCAGGGCTAGGTCATACTTGTTGAAGGCAGGAGTCAGGAGCTCCTTCCAGGTCTCCCATGTGGGTGGCAGGGGTGCAAGTACCTGAGCCATCTTCTTCTGCTTTCCTGGGCACATTGGCAAGGAGCTGGACTGGAAGCAGAGCAGCCAGGACAGAAACCTAGAGGATACTATACAGATGATATATAGGTGAGTGACAAGCAGTGGCTTAGCCCACTGCACCACAACATGAGCCCCAAGGATGTACTTTCTTGACAGTTGTGTCTGTGTAGCTTGTCACAAGGTTAGAGTGTGAAAAGGAAAAGGAAGTTGTAATCAGTACTGCTACAGCACTGGTTCTTCCCAGCTCGCAGCACGCCCATATCACACCCCCTTCCAGCCCTTGCTATTCCCCCCAGGCCCAGCTGAACCTGAGGGGTGTGTGTCATGCCTCTAACCATGAAGAGGAGAGAGTAAGCTCCCTCTTCATCTTACCACACTGTTCCTCAATGGTATCGAAAGGGCTGCAGGGCTTTTCCTGACGGTGTTCTCTGATGGGAGGTTGAAGAGGAGAGGAGAAACGGCATTCGCTGAAGGCCTGCTGAGTGCTTGCTCCGTGAGGAGGTATTGAGCGCTTGTCGGAGGGCAGGAAGCTGAGACTCAGACAGTTAAGTGGTTTTCTCCTGGCCACAAAGTTGAGAGTCAGAGTCTGAGAGTGGACACTCCACCCAGTTGGTTAGGAGCCCTGTTGGGACACCTTTTGCCCCACATCAGAGTGTCTGATTCCAGGCCCAGTGCTGGCTTCTGAATCAGCTTCCTGGTGAAGTGGATTCTGGGAGGCAGCAGTGAAGACGCAGTTCATTGGGTTCCTGCCTCCTACATGGGGGACCTGGGTTGAGTTCTTGGCTCATGGTTCTGGCATGGCTCAGCATTGGCCATTGCAGGCATTTGGACAGTGAAAGAGCAGATGAGAGCATCTCTCTCTCTCTCTCCCCTCCCTCTCCCTTCCTCTCACTCTCTCCCTCTCTCAGTCTCTTTTTCTTAAATTTAAAAATAAATAAATAAAAAGACAAAGTCCAGATTTCAACCCTGGATGCTTTCACTCCAAAGTCGTGTCCTGTCTAGTATGAAAATGTGTCTCGGGGCCAGCATTTGCATAGCAAGGTAAGTCTCTGCCTGCAGTGCCAGCATCCCATGTGGGCACTAATTCAAGACCTGGCTGCTCGATCCTACTCCCTGCTAATGCACCTGGGAAAGCAATGGAAGATGGTCCAAGCTCTTGGGCCCTTGCACCCATGTGGGTTACCCAGAAGCTCCAGGCTCCTAGGTTCATCTCAGACCATTGTGCCAATTTGGGGAGTGAACCAGTGAATGAAAAATACTCTCTCTCTCTCTGTCTCTCTCTTTCTCTTTCTTTCAAATAAATTTTTCAAAAATCTTTAAAAAAGAAAAGAAAATATGTCTCAAACTGTAAATTTGTATGCAAATCACTAAGGGTCTTGTTAAAATGCAAATTCTGATTCATAGGTCTGGGGCAGGACCTGGATTCAATGGTTGCTGTAAGCTCCCAGGTGGTGCTGAACCTAACGCCCCCCACCCATTTTGGGGCAGCACGGCAATATAAGATACAATCTTCTACTTACAACCCCAGGTAAACCCTAAGGACCCAGTTCTCAACAGAGGTCATATTACCACCTCTTCCCACAGGGCAACAAAGTGTGACCCACTATTTTGTCTTTTTGAGGAGTCTATCTGACTCATGGAGTCATTGGCATTTAGAATCTGGGAGTCAAGGATGAAGTAGTCCTGGCTAATTTGCGCAGGACAGTTCTGCACACTACAGAATTCCCCGTCTAAAACTGTCAAAGCATCCCCATCCAGGAACACTGAACAGCGGCCTGGGAGAGTGCACCTGCTGCCATACACAATTTGTCTGCCTTGCTTCCTTTACTTGTTCTTGGTCATTAGAAACCTCAGCTCTGCCCTGCAGCTCTTCTGCTCCAAACTTGTCATCACTGTCAGTTGCCCAGCAGGACACCATTGCACACACAGGAGGACATGTTGAAGTCTTGTTGCCTGCACCTCCAAGGTATCAGCAAAGACACCAACAAAGGTCGGTCTAATCAGAGAGAGCTGTGTTCACATATTTTAGGGCACCCTCAGAGGGGACATGAATACTACTATTACACAAACTTGGACATTTTAGGACAGCATGTAGGCCAGTTGATAAATTCACAACATACTGAACTCTGTGAGAATTTGAAAAGATAAAAGTGGGAGAAGAGCTGATCTATCCATGTGTCTGCTATGTCTCAGGAACTGGGCAGATTCTTGACAAATAGTTGGCTCATTGGATTCCTAGCATGGAATAGTCATTACAAATCTAGATCCTGTTGCTAGTGTGTTTAGTTTTAAAATGTGGCTCAGTTCATTACCAGTTGTGCGACTTTGAGAAAATTATTTAACTTCTTCATTCTTCAGTTTTTTATCTATAAAATGGGATAGTATGGTGTCTGCTTTATTAGGCTGTTATGAAAGTTAAATGACTTAATACTTGCAGAACCCTTAGGACAGTATTTGGTTCAGAGCAACAACCATAAATGTTCTTGCTAAATAAAATGGCCACCTAAGATAAGTTATTTTTCTCCATTTTACAGATGGGAAATTAAGGATTACCCAGTCAAACACAGCCACAATTTAGTGGAATCTGATTGATCATACCAACAGATGCTGACAGCTAATAGTCACTGAGTACTATTCTAAGTGTTTTACTAAAGTCAACAAAGTTCAGTAGAAAAGAATTCAGGACAAATGGTAGGCTTTATGTCAGGATGCAGCTTGCAAACTGGGGAAACACAGCCTTTCCTGGAGCTGAGTAGGAAGGGAAGGAAGAGCTGTCTTAAGGTGAGAAAGTTCCCACATCCTAGTCCAGTGTGCTATGCCAATGAGAGGTGCAGTTTGCAGGGAGAGCTCTGGGTCCTGATTGGTTGAGTTTTAAAACTGCCTGCAGGTCACAGTTCATCGGTCAGGTCTGGGTGGTGAAATGGGACTTTCCCAAAGCTCATTATCTTGGCAGTTGAAACAGGAATGAGCTTGGGCAAGTATTGTAATGTGGTTTTTCCAGAAACACTGAATATAACAAGAGTACATGCGTGACCTCTGGTCAGCAAAGGGCTGCCCCATTTAGAATTTTATTCCTACTTAGCCGCTTAGGATTCTCCCCGAAGGTTCAGCTTTCCCCAGAGTTTACACCAGCTCTACTCAATCCTCACAATCACCCTCAAAGAAAGGTAGGCTCACCCCCATTTTGCCATTGAAGAAGCTGAGTCAAGACGAGGCTGTGGTGATGTGTTTGATTAGTGGTGAACCCAGGACCTGAGTCTGAGAGTTTGTGCCAGGAGCCCAAGTACTGGGGTTAAAAAGCTCAAGCTTTAACCATTTCCCTTCTACTCCTGTGGGCCTTCTCCTGGGGGTCCAGCCCCAAGCCAAGCAGACAGTAAGTTAAAAAGCAGGGTCACAAGGCTTATTTTTTTTTTATTTGATCATGTCATTTTTCTGTTGAAAATCCCACAACTGCTTCCTGCTGCATTCGGGTTAATTTTTAAATTCCTTTTTTTAAATTAAACTTTTATTTTTATTTAATGAATATAAATTTCCAAAGTACAGCTTATGGGTTACAATGGCTTCCCCCTCCCAAAATTTCCCTCCCACCCACAACCCTCCCCTTTCCCGCTCCCTCTCCCCTTCCAATCACATCATGATTCATTTTCAATTCTCTTTATATACAGAAGATCAGTTTAGTATATATTAGGTAACGATTTCAACAGTTTGCCCCCATATAGTAACACAAAGTGAAAAAAATTACTGTTGGAGTACTAGTTATAGCATTAAATCACAATGTACAGCACATTAAAGACAGAGATCTTACATAATATATTTTTTTAAAAATTAATTAATTTTCTATGCCATTTCCAATTTAACACCAGGTTTTTCCTTTTTTCATTTCCAATTATCTTTATATACAGGAGATCGATTCAGTATATAATTAGTAAAGATCTCATCAGTTTGTACCCACGCAGAAACACAAAGTGTAAAAATACTGTTTCAGTACTAGTTATAGCATCACTGCACATTAGACAACACATTAAGGACAGATCCCACATGAGATGTAAGTACACAGTGACTCCTGTTGCTGACTTAACAATTTGACACTCCTGTTCATGGCGTCAGTAATCTCCCTAGGCTCTAGTCATGAGTTGCCAGGGCTATGGAAGCCTTTAGAGTTCGCTGACTTTGGTCTTATTCCGATAGGGTCACAGTCAAAGTGGAAGTTTTCTCCTCCCTTCAGAGAAAGGTACCTCCTTCTTTGATGGCCCCGTTCTTTCCACTGGGATCTCACTAACAGAGATCTTTCATTTAGGTCTTCTTCTTTTTTTTCTTTTCCATGGTATCTTGGCTTTCCATGCCTACAATACTCTCATGGGCTCTTCAGCTGCATTTATTTATTCAGTATTAAGTAAGTGATTTAAATACATGGTGTGAGCTAGAGACCGTCTGATGCTTGGAGTCCACAAGAGACAGCGAGGATTGTGGGGCTGCTGTGCTTGGAATCTGCCTGCCAAAACTTGTGAACCCAACACCGAGTGTTTGAAAGAAGGAGACACAGAGATCCAGGAACACACAAAGACAACCTGGCTTATTTTTAAATCAATAACTCCATACCATATCTTTATCTGCTTGTTGGATCAATTATTGGTAAAGTAGCATGTGAAAGTAAACCTGCAGTTAAGGGGCCGCTGCCATGGCACACTAGGTTAATCCTCCACCTGCGGCGCTGGCATCCCATATGGGTGTCAGGTTCTAGTCCTGGTTGCTCCTTTTCCAGGCCAGCTCTCTGCTATGGCCCAGGAAGGCAGCGGAGGATGGCCCAACTCCTCGGGCCCCTACACCTGCATGGAAGACCAGGAAGAAGCACCTGGCTCCTGGCTTCGGATCGGCGCAGTGCTGGCCGTAACAGCCATTTGGAGAGTGATCCAATGGAAGGCAGACCTTTCTCTCTGTCTCTCTCTCTCACTGTCTGTAAACTCTACCCTTCAAATAAAAAAAGGAAGAAAGAAAGTAAACCTACAGTTAAATCTCACTTCTGCCCATGTCTTCTTTTAACATCCTTGGGCACAGTAACTCCACCTCTTCCAGCCTCCAAATCCTCACCTAAGAAGTGATGCCACAATACTTGATGGCATCACTATTACCCACCCCAAACATGAGCCTTTGTGCACAGGTCTCAGTAAACAGTCACCTTCATCTCTTCCTTTCTCTGTCGACACAAAGAATTTAGAGAAACTGGAATGAGAAGTGTAGATATCGTTGACACATGATTTATAATAAAGTTAAATGTTTTGAATAACAGCCAAAAGATCCCTTTAGCCTTGGAGTTTTATAAGTTGGAATTTTGTTCCTAAAAATTCATTTCACATTTCATATCATTCAAATGCCAAATGGCAGCCGGAGTTGTGCCACAGTGTTAAGCTACAGTCTGTAACACCAGCATCCTGTATCAGCGTGCTGGCTGGAGTCCCAGCTTCTCCACTTGAGATCCACCACCCATTCTGATGTACCTGGGCATGCAACAGAAGAAGGCCCAAATAATTGAGCCTCTGACACCAATGTGGAAGAACCTGATGGAGTTCTTGGCTCCTGGCTTCAGCCTGGACTATTGTGGTTTGGGGAGTGAACCAGCAGAGAGAAGAGCTCTCCTTCTTTGTCTGTCAATCTGTTTCCTCCCTTTCTCTATGTTGCTCTGCTCTTCAAACAAAATGAATAAAATACCCTAAAAAGTAACACATAAGATATTTTTTAAGAGGCCAAATAATCAGGAAACAAAATCCCCCACACTTTGAATACACATTTTGACAGGTATAATTTAGTAGGTAAAACCAAACACATAGTATAAATTTACATTTGAAACTGTCTGGTGGCGGGGGTGGGGGGGGATGGGATATAAGGCTGAATTGTTTCATTCTGAAAATGTGAGTCCCATGGACCAAAGATGCCTTCTTTCCTGGTGGGTTTCTTAGTAGCCCAAAGTCCAGCACTTTTCATTTCTCCAGAAACTTGAAAATGTTCAAAATTTGAATTTCTTGAGACCAAATTTTCTACTAATGAGTGACTGAACATGAATGATCAGTTCTAAGGGAGGGGTTTCAAAGGGGACTCCTCTTTAATTGTCTGCCTCCTTTTGAGCATCACCAAACACCCATCTCGAACAGCAGGCTTCATCTGAGGAGCCCGCTACCTTCTTGGAGAAGATTCCACATTTTTTTATCAGCCATTCAGCTTCCTCTGAACCCTGCTAATCTGCCAGCCAGTTCTCTGCTGATTGAGCAAACCATCCTTCACTTCACTTACCATTCTTTGGTGATTTCCTGGGTTCTGTTCATAAAAGTTTTAAAAAGAGACAATATTAATGTTTTTGCCAAAATGTTTAGCTTAGTTCAGGGATGTGCTCTTTAGCCAATCATGAATCCTTTTCACCAAATTTTTTCACTTCTCAAATCAGCACATCACACCATCTTATCACAAATTATTTGCACTGACTTTAAGAACACATAGTTTCAGTTGATAGGAAATCATAAAAATGCTTTATTCTTTATGGCTAAAGGCTTACTTACCGTAGGTCTTTCTAAGATTGAACTTTTCAAGTTAAACTACATGCCTGTTTCCAAATATACCATTAATCATGTAGGATGCCTTTACTCAAAATGGAATTCTGACCTCCTTAATAATCCTACTACCATTGCTTCTCTCAGAGCTAGGAAAAGATTCCCGGGCTCAGTTGAGTTATTTTTGGCAGTAAGTAATTCCACATCCCAGAGATGAAGTTCTTTGCATAATCAAGCTTTAAATGTCAGTTGTAGTTTGGAGTAATATTAAAGTGTTTCTGACTTTTGAAAAGCTTCCAAATATCCTTAAGTCATTTAATCTTTTCCAGGAAGTCAAATAAAAGCTGAAGTTTTGGTGATTCCAAAGAGGATCCCAACACAAGATCATGGGTGCTGCGTGCTATATCTGCTCATTTAGTCCCGAAATACATAGCCTGCATCCAGAGAAAATAGCCCAGCTATTTGGAAAAGCTGAAGTCACAAGCTTGAATAGCTTAAACAAGCAAAGAGGAGTCATAAAGTATCTTTATAGCCCTCTATAAAAGGCATATTTACATATAGCTTATTTCCAACCCAATACTCTGCCCAATTTCATTAATTGGCCCTTCTAGGAATTTGGGAGATTGGAGCACAGAATAGTTTTGTAAGCACTGACACTAAACAAGACCCTCACATTTCAAGATTGTCAGTTCTGCATCGTGTAAAAGACATAAGGAAGATGGGAAAGCAAGAGTCATTGATCTGGATGACATAAACAGAGCAGATCCAAAAATATTCAGGCCTATAAACATTTTTACAAAAGAAACAGTATAAGTACTACATGTACATACGAGGATATTTTCGACTTTGCTAGTAATTTTTAAAATTCTGAATAAAACTGATATACTGTTTTGCAAATAAATTTAGACAACAAAAAATAATCTCACTTTAAAACCAAGTTATCCAATAGCAGAAATGCTTCAATGAAGCTCTTATGTCATATATTTCCAGAGAGACATAAATTGGCACAAATCCGTTATACACCAAAAACCAAGAATCATACTCCAAAATAGGGATTTGTGTGCAGGAAGGCTATTTGGGGGTGATTGGGGTGGGAGGAATAGGACTATTTGGAGAATAAATTGAAAAGCAATACAAGTTGCAGCAAAGCCTCAGCCACTCCTACAAGGAGCTCTACGAATCAGTGTCTCAAACTGGTAAGGGGTGTAGATTTTCCCGCCTATCTTCCACACAAAAGGGGCATAACTTTGGGCAAACAAGCTCTCTACAGATCATAGAAACTTCTGGAAAAGGACCTCTGTAGAGAGCTATCTGCCACTAACACTCCCCCAGTTGGCAGAATGAATGAGCATCTGCCAGATTATTTAGGTGGTACATCTTGATTTCCAAGAGACAACTCCTGCACATCTACATCCACTTCTTTCAGATAATACATTTTGGGAGAAGCTCCTCCTTTATTCTGGGGCAATCTTGAAAGAGGAAAGTGAAGAAGAAGCAGTAACAACCATTGATCTCCCCTATCCCCCATCACAATTCTGGCATCCCTTGGCCGGCGCCGTGGCTTAACAGGCTAATCCTCCACCTTGCGGCGCCGGCACACCGGGTTCTAGTCCCGGTTGGGGTGCCGGATTCTGTCCCGGTTGCCCCTCTTCCAGGCCAGCTCTCTGCTATGGCCCGGGAAGGCAGTGGAGGATGGCCCAAGTGCTTGGGCCCTGCACCCGCATGGGAGACCAGGAGAAGCACCTGGCTCCTGGCTTCAGATCAGCGCAATGCACCAGCCACAGCGGCCATTGGAGGGTGAACCACACACAATTCTGGCATCCCTATACCCTCAACTACCATTTCTGCTGTTCTTGGTGGCTGGAAGCTGAGATGGTACCAACTCTCAGGATAGCCAAAGACCACTCGCTGGTCTTCTGAGGCCATGGTTACTGCCTTGACTGTTTACTACCAAAACTAGGAAAAAGGTTAACAAGAACAACCCAAGTGGATCACCTGGGTGCCAAACTTGTTCTTCCTTGCCCCAGTTTGCTCCACAGCAGCTGATAGCCAAGGTCAATTATTCCTGCCACTATGGTGATGAATGTTTTTATTTGCTTGTTTGCTTTTTTGCCTCTCTGTCTCTTAGGTAAGTCTTTGAAGTGGCTAGCAACAACTTTTCCTTTATAGCATCTTGCTGTCTTCCTGGGTGGAACCATTCCCCAATCTCCCCACTAAGAACCAGGAGCAATAAAACATCAGAACACAGTGGCTAAGAGAAGGAAAGCACAGATTTCCTGATCGGGCCATTTGGGCTGATGGTAACCAGGGTCACTGATGCTTTCTCTTACTTTCAGGACCTGTGTATCCTATATTTTGAGAACACACATATACTACTTCCCAGAGGATAGTATCCCATCTGCACAGGCATCCTCTGCAGATGAACCTCAGCTGAACCTTCTACAGACTGTTCTAGTCTCTTTCAGTCCAGTAGCCTTTGGATGCTGGAGTATTTGACATATGTGGCCCACTGCTACACTTCCTTTGCTATATAATGAGTCTCTTGGTCCAACACAGCCTGGACTTACTGCAAATCTTTTTCTGTTCTGGGCCTCACACCAAGTTGAGAGTCTTATGCAACCCAGTATATGGGTTGAAGCAAATTCTCAAGTATGCATGGCCGGCGCCGCAGCTCACTGAGCTAATCCTCCACCTTGCGGCGCCGGCACACCGGGTTCTAGTCCCGGTCGGGGCACCGGATTCTGTCCCGGTTGCCCCTCTTCCAGGCCAGCTCTCTGCTGTGGCCAGGGAGTGCAGTGGAGGATGGCCCAAGTACTTGGGCCCTGCACCCCATGGGAGACCAGGAGAAGCACCTGGCTCCTGCCGTTGGATCAGCACGGTGTGCTGGCCGCAGCGCGCCAGCCACGGCGGCCATTGGAGGGTGAACCAACGGCAAAGGAAGACCTTTCTCTCTGTCTCTCTCTCACTGTCCACTCTGCCTGTCAAAAAAGAAAAAATAAAAAATAATAAAAAAAATAAACAAATTCTCAAGTATGCAATGCACTGTCTCTATAAATTAAAGACACCTATCAGGCATTATATTCCTTCTTGGTAATGAGAAATTCAAGATATAATAATCTTTCCCCAACTTTGGAGAGATCAGTCCAGCAAGTTTGAGACCATTAGACTGAAAATTGTATTGATGCTGTGGGTCAAGGAATCTCCTTCCTTAGGGTTTATCCAGAAACTTAGCATCTTAAAGCAACACTCATAGCAGGCAAAAAGACAAACTGATATCAAGGCTTCACAGTTCCACAATGCCCAGTAGAACCCCCTCCCACCAGTTTGATGAATTAGAAATCCAGACAGGTTCAGTCGAATTCTCTGTTTAGAATTTCACAAGGCCGAAGTCAAGGTGTTGGCTGCACATCATCCAGTTGACTACTGCTAAAATGTTTGACAATTACGCCATGACCACATGCCACAGTCTAACTCTGTTCTATCTACCTTTGGTAGATTTTATTTGCTGCCCAATTTTTTGAATGATATATTGAATATGATACACTAAATAACCACTTTCGTTGTTCCCTCTAAAATTAAAAACCAGTGGCCTACTTGGTCAGCAACTGCTCCTTGGATGTAACACATCCCATGGTTTTACCTTCAGTAGTATCTCCTCTTTTACTTGCTATAAATGCAACTGGTCCCCTTCAGTACTAATTTCAGTGCATGTTTCTTACATATTTCATGACTTACAAAGGTACTATTAGCAAAATGAGCATAAATCCCCCCATCACGGATTTTCGGAGTTAAATAAAACAAAAAGTTATGAAGCAAGATTCCTTCATAGTTGAGGGAACTTCAAAAAAATTATGGAAATGCATGTTATGGAAAAATATGCACAGATTTCAAAAAATTGCACATCAAAATATCTATGTATTTTAATTTCATTTTCCATAAATTCTATGAAGTACCCTCAAATAATTTGACAAATATTAGAATCTAATTTAAAACTTTGAATCTCTATGATTTTATTGAACTGCAAAGTACAATATTGACTATTATTATGCTCTTGTAACAGTAATAGCCTCTTCACATTGTATTTCATTTTTTCTAAGCAATATACAACAGGCTTATTTCATAAAGGATTCCACCAAAGCTCTTCAAACATGATATTTATCATTTTACTTTGTGTCTAATTTTACAGGATTCTTGGAATTTTTGTGGTAAGTGCTCACTTTTCATTATGGGCAGTGCTACTTTAAATTACTCCACATCTATGTTGCTCTCTTCTTTGCCTTCAGTGACAAAACTTATTGGCATTCTACTTAGAACTATCTTTTTTGTGCTTATTCTTTGAAAGCTGATTAGTTTGCTATGGAGTTCCTTTCAAAAGAAACTGTCGGTTGCCTGTAAAATGTCCATTTTCACCTTCTTTCTCTCAGGGCCTCAGATTCTAGGTGAGCCCTGTGGTGCTTGATAGAAAACTACCTGCCCACCTTCCTTCCAGCTCTAATTGTCATGTGACTAAATTCTGGTCAACAAGGTATCAATGGATGTGTTTGCATGGGACTTACAGGCAACCTTCTTGGAAAGGAATATCTATCTTTCCTTCTTTCTGTTGGCTACATTGGGATTGCAATGTTTGGAACTCCAGAAACCATCTTTGACCGTGAAACCACACAATAAGATGGTAGAATAAACAAAAAAGAGCCTAGGACTCTGATGACACTTTGGGACCACTCTACTATCCCCAAACTGCTTACCCCCAAACTTCTTTGAGAAAGAGAAATGACTCTCTTGTTCCAGTCAATGCTATTTTAGGATTATTTTATATGTAGCTGAAATTATCACTAGTAGGTTTATTATTGTATTTGTTTTAAAGAAGCTTCAAAATTTACTGTGAGTTTGCACCTCCATGTCATGACATTTTGCAATGAACAATGCATTATTATGAAAAATTAAATTGTCAGTCCAGTAACACCCAAATCCCAGGTATTTGTTGTTATACTTTTTAAAAATACCTTTTTATGCAAAATTATCATTCTCTTGGATTTACTTGCCCCACTTTATGGAAATTCACAATGTATATTCATTATACTCACGTTCTATATTTTGGAATTCTGTTCACATACTCTAGATTATAATATTTATGTGACTTTGTTATCATTATTCTTATACTTCAATAAATCCTTTTAAAGCTTTGAATCATTTTGAAAAAGTTGGGAGACAATGGAACAAAGAAAATAAAACATAACAAAATAAACAACAAGATCAAGTAAAGCACAATAGTAGAAAGGGACTAGGGAAAAACACTCGACTTGTCAGGTTTCTAGGTATGATCACTTACAGTGGCCTCACTCAGGTGTGAATTGGATAGAGAGCTTGTAAGGGCAACAGCAGTAAAGCAGAATGACAATGGTATGCAAGCACAAAGGTCTGCAACCACACATTGGAGAAGCTTGCCTCTGTAAACTATGTAAGACAATGACAAAGAAGGACATTAATCAAGATATTGAACCGCAGTTGAAGGCTAAGATAGCATTCAGAGATTTTAAAATCTATAATGTCAGGTAAAATCTACTTTTCAACTTTCTGTAAGAATCAAATGCTGGGGTGCAATTCAAAGAAAGTGACTGTGGACACACAGAGGAGGATGAATGGCCACTCTGGCCAGGGAGGTGGGATTTAGGCTGAAAGATTAAAATCTGATAACCTGCAGACCCTACTCTCTCCAGACTTTCAAAACCACTCTCAAGTGAAATGGTTTTCCATGTGAATATTTGGGGAGAGCATTACCATATGTGCATCCTTTTATCATAAGTGCTCCATGGTCACTCAGATCTCCCTCCTGTTAATGCATGGGTCTCTGCACTTTCAGCCAAGAAGCTGAAGCAAAGATCACAGGCCCTCCTATCCCTTATTTGAGCAAATACAGGTGTGGGAAGGAGCTGGTGCCTAAATTTTTAAACAAGTCTTGCCTGTTCCGTTTATTCTAATTCCCTAAGTGGTCTATGGCAAAATCTGTCTGCCTGGAGAAGTGACAATGAACTTTCTGGAGTATAAACCCACTGTGAACACTGTGGTAGAAGTGAACCAACATCAGCAGGAACAGCTGATTCACATGGTCTTTTTTGTTTGTTTGTTTGTTTGTTTCAAGATTTAATTATTTATTTATTTGAAATCCAGAGTTGCAGAGAAGGAGAGGCAGAGGTAGAAAGAAACAGAGCTTCCATCTGCTGGTTCACTCCCCAAATGACCACAATGGCCAGGGCTGGGCCAGACCAAAGCCAGGAGCTGGAAGCTTCATCTGGGTCTCCCATGTGGGTACAGATGCCCAAGCACTTGGGCCATCTTCCACTGCTACCCCAGGCACATTAGCAGGGAGCTGGATTGAAAGAGAAGCAGCCAGGTCTCAAACCTGCGCCATATAGGATGCCATCACTGCAGGCGGCAGCTTAACCTGCTACACCACAGCAATAGCCCTGCACATGGTCTTTGACACAAGCAATGCTTTTACAACATTTTGGCTTGTTAGGAATGCAACAGAATGTCTCTGAAGTCTATAATTAATCTTTCACTGCAAATTTATGAAACATATACAGACAAAATAGTCATAGCTTTTCCTATAATATTGTCACTTTCCAACAACTTTTTGATAAATTGCTGGGACAACCAGCAATCTTAGGAGTCCATTTAAGCCTCCTGGAGCTCTGAAGGGGAAATATCACAGTGAGGGAGTGAGATGACAGCAGAAGAACCAGAGAGTACTGAAAAGGCCATTCTGGTGTAAAACATTGGCAAGAAAGGGCCCTGATAGCCAGTGTGTGGCACACACACGCACAAATGATGTCTAAAAGCAGAGGATCTTCTGAGTTCATCAGGAAAACTGTAACAGCCTGTCTGTGGGTCCATGGCAACATGAGCATAGTAACTAAGCTTAAATGACAGCTGCCCCTGAGAGGGGATTATATATATATATATATATATATATATATATATATATATAAAATCCTGTTATGCTTTACAATTTCTGACCTCTGTTCTAATCCTAACTTCAAGGAGGTAAATTCTGAACATTCAGAGAAAAACATTTTTCTGCAGAGCATAGCTTCATGGGTGTGAGCTTGGGGGATATGGTGTGCTGAGGGATCTGGGAAGCACAGGGCTCAGGATTCCCTCCCACTCCTGCAAGCCCACTCCTGGTCATTTCTGGAGAAGGGTTAAACCAACTCCCTGAGCACAGGCGGAGGAACAAAGAGAATGAATTGAAGGCCACAAACAGAGCTGCTGCATTTGGTTGTTCCCAGTAGTGCCCTGCACAGCTGCTAGGTGTCATTCCAGTGTCCCCCATATCAATGTCACCCCCTGGGGCTGCACAGTTGGTTCACACTGGCTCTAAAGCCCTCAAGACTTAAAATATCTTCTCCGGTCCAAACCCAATGCCAAAATCCCACTACTCCGGAGTTTCTTCAATCATATATGAAAAGTCTTTGCAAAGTATGCAGAACTATGCAAATCTAAGATATTTTGGGGAGGACATTATTATTTCCAGTAGTTAACGTATCATGTGTTCCCTAGAGGAACTCACTAACATATCAGCCCATTCTATGAAGTTGATCAATTGATAGAACCTTTTACAGAACTTAACAAGCATTAAAGAAGTCTCCAAACCTAAGGCACTGGAATTACGATAGTGAGTCCCTGTCTAAAGAGGCAGTCCAAGGGCCAGCACTGTGGCATAGTAAGCTAAGCCTTCACCTATGGTGTTGGCATCCCTTATGGGCTCCAGTTCATGTCTTGGCTGCTCCTCTTCCTATCCAGTTCTCTGCTATGGCCTGGGAAAGCAGTAAAAGATGGCCCAAGTTCTTCAGCCCTTGCACCCTCATGGGAGACCCGGAAGAATTCCTGGCTCCTGGCTTCAGATAGGCCCAGCTCCGACCATTGTAGCCATTTGGGGAGTGAACCAGTGGATGAAAAGCCTCTCTCTCTCTGCCTCTCCCTCTCTCTGTAACTCTGCCTCTCAAATAAATAAATAAATCTTAAAAAATAAAAAAGAGACAGTCCAATAAGTAACAGAGCCCCAAAAGAATAAAATGAAGACAGGTATTACAGCCTGAATGTCTGCATCCTCCCAAAATTTGTATGTTGCTATCTTCATGTCCAAGGTGACAGTATTTGGAGGGAGGTCCTTTGGGAGGGGCAGAGGTGCTACGGTTTGCATTAGGTATTCCCCCAGTAAAATGTGCATTGAAAACTTAATCTGCAGTGCAACAGCTTTGGGAGTTTGGGCCTCCTGGGAGGTGTGGATGTCATAAGGGCTCCTCTTTCATGAATGGATTAGTGCTGATTATAAAAGAGCTTATTGAGGCAGCAAGTTTCTCTCTCTCTCTCTCTCTCTCTCTCTCTCTCTCCCTGCTGGGTGATGCCTTCTGCCCCGTCATGATGCAGCAAGGAGTCCCTGCCCAGGTGCCGCCTCTTGCTTTTGGACTTCTCAACCTCAAGAACCATCACCCAAAGAAACTTGGGTTCTTTAGAAATTGCCCAGGGTCGGGAGTTCTACTATAGCAGCACAACATGGGCTGAGACAGGAGGTGCCCGGGTTGTGGAGGCAGAGCCCTCGTGAGCAGGAAGTCGCTCGCACTCGCACCACGTGAGGGCAGAGCAGAACTGGCATCCGTGAGGAAGGGCGCCCTCAATGAACGTGTATCTGTCAGGGCCTGCATCACGGACTTCCAGCCTCCAAGACTGCGGGAAATAAATTTCAGTTCTTTCTAAACCACTGAAATGCACTATTATCTCATAGCAGCCAGGATGGATGAAGATCCAGGTTTTACAGGGGCGAGAGAGTCCTGCTGAGCCTGGGTATGGCACTGAAGCTTGGGGACCAACCAGCCACGGCACAAGGTCTGAGATCCAGAGCATAACCCAGGTGAGAGGAGCCCCAGAAGATAAATGGAGATGCTGAAAGGAGACTTCAGCACCTGAACAATGCGTCTCTCTGCAGTCACAACCTCCTTCTGGTTTACTCACTCACTATCTCCTCTGACACCCATGCTTGTCAGATTTCAGTTTGTTAAAATAAGAACTGAACGTCTCGGCTCACTCAAGCGGGACTGTTAAAAAGATTGATTACATGTTCAGATCTCCTTGAGTTTCCTCTGCTGAGAATAAACAGCCTTCCCACTCTCTTTGCTTCATAAACTTTTAGAAGATCGACAATGAAAAACAACCCTCCAGTTACTAAGAGCAATTTCTGCCTCTTGTCCCCCGGAATGAGCCTTGTCTTCCTCCAGAATCCACGGTTATCTTACAACTGTCTCCCCCCGCCCCCTGACACGGGAGATTTTCAGTTCCTTGAGCGCAGTGCCAGCATCTTATTCCCCTTTCTTTCCCCATTGCTTAGTAAGGAACATGATGAAGGCATTTACACTACACCAAAATCGAAGTAAACACTGTTACAGTTGTGCTGGAAGCCTCAAGAAAGGAAAGCAAAACTGGGCCAGACATTTGGTGCTGTGGTTAAGACATCACGGGGGACCCCTGCAACCCGTATCAGAGGGTCTGACTTCCAGTGCCAGCTCTTCACTCTGAGACACAGCAGGTGATGGCTCAAGTACTTGGGTCCCTGCCATCTGTGCAGGAGACCGGTATGGAGTTTCCAGCCTCTGCTGTTGTGGGCATCTAGGGAGTGAGCCAACAGGTGGGGAACTTCTCTCTCTTTCTATCTCTCCCTCTTTCCAATAAAATTAAATACTTTTTACAAAAGATTTATTTATTTGAAAGGCAGAGTGACAGAGAGAGAAAAGGAGACAAAGAGAGAGAAAGAGAGAGATTGAGAGAGAGAGGTCTTCCATCCACTGATTTACTCTCCAAATGGCCACAACCACCAGGGCTGGGCCAGACCGAAGGCAGGAGCCAGGAGCTTCTTCTGGGTCTCCCACATGGGTGCAGGGACCCAGACATTCAAGCCATCTTTTGCTGCTTTCTCAGGCACATTAGCAAGGAACTGGATTAGAAGTAGAACAGCCAGGACTGGAAATCAGAGCCCATACAGGAAGCCAGCATTTCAGGAGGTAGCTTTACCTGCTATGCCACAATGCTGGCCCCAACATAAAATATTTTTATGGAAGACAAGGAAGCAACTTTTATTAAGAAAATTTTAAGGATCTGACCCTAAGCACCCAGTAAACTTAACAGGTAATTTCTGCTCAAGAGATAGGAGAGGGGACTTATTTCCACCTTTATCCCAGGGTTCTGGCCCCCTGGAGATACAGAAACACAGGTTTCAAGTGCGCAGGTCTCTCACACCACAGTCCACAGAGAAGGGATGGCAAGATGGTAGGAGAAGGGAATTAACAAACAAATAAGCTAGATCCGAGACGGCTGAACTAGCTGAAGCCACACTGCAGCTGGGCTGGGATATGAAAAGAAAAAAAAATTAATAATAATAATAACAATAATAACACGTTTCCAGGGATCTGACAGAAATTTTGAGTGGAGACGTAACAGAAAGAATGAAGACTCCCTGGGACAGTGAGGAAAGATGACAGAGACATAGTGGAGACCTGCCATGTTCACAGCCAGCTGGGAGTCACCATCTTACCCAGTCAAGGTAGGAAGAAGTTGCTGTGCCCTGCCAGCAGCGGCTGTAGCTGAGGGGACACTTCACAATCACCCACTGACTATAACTTCAGCCGTGGGAGCTGACTGGGGTCTGAGCAACTGCAGGGCTCCAGGAAAGAAAGCCACATTGCCTCCCTCCCCTCCCCACCCCCACAGAGCAGCAGGCTCCAACTGTGAAGTCATGCACCATGGATCTCTGCACCGCTGCGACCAGAGAGAGCGGAATCAGAGTAGTCAGGGCAGCTTGTGGGTCAGAGGGCAGATCCCCTGCATCCTGCAACTGTGTGAGTTTTGGGGTATTCTTCTCATCACCACATGGAGTATTTTCTAAGCTAGACCAAATATTAGGCCACAAATAAAATCTCTATAAATTTAAATAGATTTAAATCATGCCATGTGTCTTCTCAGACCGCAAAGGAATTAAGCTAGAAATCAAAAACAAGAACAACAGAACATTCATAAATACATGGAAATTAAACAACATGTCACTGAGTGATCAGTGGGTCATTGAAGAAATTAAAAAGGGAATCAAAGACTTTCTTGAAATAAATGAAAATGAAAACACAGCATATCAAAACTTGTAGGGTATAGTGAAAGCAGTAATAAGAGAAAAGTTTACAGCATCAAGTGCTTACATTAAAAAAGAGAAATTTCTCAAACAAATGATCTAGTGATGCATCTGGAAGCCTTAGGAAAACAAGAGCAAACCAAACTCAAAATCAGCAGGAGGTGAAAAATAATAAGGATCAGAGCAGAAATAAATAAAATTGAGGGGCCAGCACTGTGGCATAATAGGTAAAGCTGCTGCCTGTGGCACTAGCATCCATATGGGCACCAGTTCAAGTCCCTGATGCTCCACTTTTGATCCAGCTCCCTGATGATGTACCTAAAGCAGTGGAAGATGGCCCAAGAGCTTGGGTCCCTGCAGCTACATGGGAGACAAAAAAGAACCTCCTGGCTCCTGGATTCATACTGACCCAGTTCTGGCCATTGTGGCCATTTAGGGAATGAATCAGCATATGGAAGATCTCACTTTCTTTTTCTTTCTCTGTTTCTCTCTCTCTTTAACTCTGCCTTTCAAGTAAATAAATAAATAATTTTAAAAAGGAAATTGAAAGTAAAAAAACAGTAAAAGGATCTGATTTTTGAGAAGATAAACAAAATAGACAAACCTGTGGGCAGACTAACAAAGAAAAAGTGAAATAAATAAAATTAGAGATGGAAAAGGAGATGTTACAGCCAACATCACTGAAATACAAAGGATCATAAGAAAGTACTGTGAAAAACTGTATGCTAATAAACTGGAAAACTTCAAAAAATGAATAGATTCCTGGATGCACATTATCTACCATGATTAAATCAAGAATATAGAGAAAATCTGAGAAGACTCATAACAAGTAATGAGATCAAAGCAGTAAATAAAAGTCTTCCATTAAGGAAAAGTACAGGACCTACTGACTTCACTGTTGAATTCTACAAAACAGTTACAGAGAAACTAACTCCAATACTTTTCAAACTATTCCAAAACATTGAAGAGGATGGAACTCTGCCAAACTCTTTTTATGAGACCAGCATCACTCACATACCAAAAATGAACAAAGACACAACATGAAAGGAAAACTGCAGACCTATATCCTTGATGAACATAGATGCAAAGATTCTCAACAAAATACTAGCAAACCAACTCCAAAACCACATCAAAAAGATAATACATCATGATCAAGTGGGATTTATCCCACAGATGCAAGGGTGGTTCAACATTTGCAACATTAACAGAATGAAATGAAGAACAAAAACCACATGGTCATTTTAATTGAAGTGGAGAAAACATTTGATAAGATTCAGCACTACTTCGTGATTAAAAAAAAGGTCTTTACAAATTAGGTGTAGAAAGAACATATCTCAAAATTATAAAGGCTATATATAACAAACCAATAGCCAATATCTTACTGACTGGGGAAAATTTGAAAATATTTTTGTCTACTTTTACCACACTTACTTAATATAGTGCTGGAAGTATCAGCAAGAGTATTTAGGGAAGAGAAACAAATAAAATGCATCAAAATTGAAAAATAAGAAGTCAACTTATACATGTTTGCAGATGACATGATGTTGTACACGGAAAAACCTAAACACTCCACCAAAAAGCTGTTAGAATTGATAAACCAATTCAGTAAAGTTTCGGGTTACAAAATAAACATACAAAAAAACATAGCTTTTAAATAGTAATAAACACACTGAAAGACAAATTAAGAAAAAAAAATTGTATTTATAATAGATACAAAAAATAAAATATTTAGGAATAAATTTAACTAAAGAAGTGAAAGTGCTCTACAATAAAAATTATAAAATATTGATGAAATAAACCAGTGAGAAATGGAAAGATATTTCTTGCTCATAGACTGGAATAATCAAATCATTCAAATGTCTATACCACCTAAAGCAACCTACAAATTCAATGCAATTCCTATCAAAATACCAACAATGTTTTTATAGAATTTTTTTAAAATTCTAAAGTTCATATGGAATCACAAAAGACCCAGAATAGCCAAAGTGATCCTGACCAAAAGAAAATGAAATTGGTCAGGAAAGTAAAGAGACAACCAATAGAATGGGAGAAATTATTTGCAAACTATGCAACTGATAAAGGATTAATAACCAGAATACATAAAGTGATCAAAAAACTCAACAATAGCAAAGCAAACAACCCAGTCAAGAAGTGGGCAAAGGACTTAAACAGACATTTCTCAAAAAAAGAAATACAAATGGCCTACAGACACATGTAAAAATGCTCAGGATCACTAGCCATCAGGGAGATGCAAATCAAAATCACAATGAGGTTTCACCTCACCCCAGTTACAATGGCTCTCTTACAGAAATCAACAAACAACAAATGCTGGTGAGGATATGGGGGAAAAGGTACCCTAATCCACTGTTGGTGGGAATGCAAACTGATAAAGCCACTATGGAAGACAGTTTAGAGATACCTCAGAAATCTGAATATAAACCAATGATATAACCCAGACATCCCACTCCTGGGAATTTACCCAAGGGAAATAAAATCAGCATATGAAAGAGTTATCTGTACCCTCATGCTTATTGCAGCTCAATTCACAATAGCTAAGATATGGAATCAACCCAAATATTCATCTTCTGAAGACTGGATAAAGAAATAATGGGATATGTCCACCATGGAATACTATACAGTGGTAAAAAAAATACTGTCATTTGCAACAAAATGGACACAACTGGGAAATGTTACACTTAGTGAAATAACCCAGTCCCAAAAGGACAAATACCATGTGCTTCCCTTGATCTGTGGTTACTAATAGAGTACCTAAAATATAAACTATAAAATGAAATTGACACTTTGAGATGTGATGACTGAACAACCCTTGTCTTGACTGATGAGGAATAGTTTTTTTTTCATACTTTTTGCTTTTTTTAAGATTTACTTTATTTATTTGAGAGACAGAGTTAGAGAGAGAGATAGAGACAGAGAGAGAAAGGTCTTCCATCCACTGGTTCACTCCCCAGTTGGCCGCAATGTCCAGAACTGTGCTGATCCGAAGCCAGGAGCCAGGAGCCAGGAGCTTATTCTGAGTCTCTCACATGGGTGCAGGAGCCCAAGTATTGGACCATTTTCCACTGCTATCCTAGGCCACAGCAGAGAGCTGGATTGGAAGAGGAGCAGCCAGGACTAGAACCGGCACTCATATGGGATGCCAGTGCTTCAGGCCAGAGCTTTAACCCACTGTGCCACAGTGCCAGCCCCTTCATACTTTTTGTTGAACTCTTTAGTTAGTATAGAGTTAATCTTATGTGTATAAAGTTAACTGAAAATAAATATTAGTAAAAAATACGAATCAGAATAGGAGAGGGAGGGGGAAGAAGGGTGGGAGTGTGGATAAGAGAACGGGTATGGTAGGAAGAATCACTATGTTCCTAAAGTTGCATTTATGAAATGCATGAAGTTTATAAACATTAAATGAAGGGTTTCTAGGGGGAAGAAACACAATGAGATATCGCCTCATTCCTATCAGAATGGCTAAAATTCTAAACACAGAAAGTAACAAATGCTGGGGAGGATGAGGAGAAATGGGAATATTTATACATTGATGATAGGAATGTAAGTTAGTGCAGCCACTGTGGAAAACAGTGTGGAGATTTCTTTAAAAATCAGAAGTCAACTTGCAGTATGGTTCAACAATCTCTCTGCTGGGTATATACCCAAAAGATGAACATGTTGTATCAAAGAGATCCCTGCACCACCATGTTTATAACAGCACTGTTCACAGTAGTCAAAATTGGGAACCAACCAAGGTGTCCAGCATCATATGAATGGATAAAGAAAATGTGATTAGATAGATAGATAGATAGATAGATAGATACCACACAATGGAATATTATTCAACTATGAAAAGGAATGAAATTCTGCCACTTCCATAAAAATGAATGCAACTGGATGACATCATGTTCAGTGAAATAAGCCAGATACAGAAAGACAATAACACATGTTCTCCCATATATGAGAGCTAAAATTAAAAAAAAATCAAGCAACAAAAAGAGAAATTCCTATGTATCACTATTGCTGCAAATATATATTTGTCAAATTTTGTTTTATAACTTTGTTAAACCAGTGGTTAAGAATGTTATACTACTCTAGTTTAAATGATAGGTGTAAAAGTCATTGTATATGGGTAAAATGATCATCTTTCCATTAGATTGGTTTTTATAGCTCTTACGTACATTATAGCTAAACTAGGGTCATTTTACTTTTCACTTGTTGATCTCTTTATTTAGTGGAGGAATAAACTGTTAATTGTAATGTTAGTTAAAAACATGTTATCTTAAAAACTAAAAAAGAAAGAAGGAAGAAAAAAACAGAAATGAAGGATGAAGGAAAGAAATGAGGGAGGGAGGGAAGGAAGGGGGGGGAAAGGGAACATAATTATATTCTTAGAGTTCTATTTATAAATGAGGGAGGGAGTAAGGGAACATCATTATATTCTTAGAGTTCTATCTATAAACTACATTGTTCTCTTAGTACATTAACATGAAAAAAGAGTAATAGAAAAAATGAATAGACTAGACAGCATGCACATGTGAAACACTGGTGTTTATTTGAAACTGCAGCCCAAACTAAAATAAGTAAAATCTCCCTTTCCCATTTGTAAGAAAATTGATGTATAATTACATTAAACATCCTTCATTTGGGGTTGGCATTGTGGCACAGAGGGTTAAGCCACCACCTGCAATGTCAGCATCCTATGTCAGAGCAGCAGTTCAAATCCCAGCTGCTCCTCTTTCAGTCTAGATCCCTGCTATTAAGGCTGTGAAAGCAACAGAAGATGCCCCAAGTACTTGGTGGTATCTTACTGCTACCCAAGTGGCAGACTCAGATGGAGTTCCTGGCTCCTTGCTCCATACTGGCCCAGCCCCAGCCATTGCAGCCATTTGGTGAGTGAATGAATAGACAGAAGATACCTCTCTTTCTCCCTGTCTCCTTCTCCCTCTCCCTCTGTTACTCTGCCTTTCAAATAAATAAAATAAGTCTTTTTAACAAAGTCCTTCTCTTGTGTGAGATTGCATTTCAAGGGTGAACCAAGGGCCCCAACCTCTTTAAAATTATTCTCTTATATAACTCCATAAACTTAAGATCATAGTTAAAGGGCAATCTTTGTAATTCCTCAGAGGAGGGAAAAGTGTTTCAACCCAATGCCAAAAGGAATCAACTGTAAATGGAAAATAGCAGAATGTGTTCTGTTTTCTGTATCAACTCGGTAAAGCTGAAATTGTATTTTCCAGAATCCTTCCTTATGTTGGTATATTGTTAGGACTTAGAATTGGTCAAAATGGACTCTGCTTGGAATCGGAAGGTGGAAAGGAAACAGCAGCCTTGTTCTCCCAATGTCATCTGTGCAGATGTGGTGACAGGCACAGAAGCCAGGGGAGCTCACATTGTTTTATCCCTCTGTGCTCAAAATTGAGCTCTTTTTCATGACTGCTCTGCTATTTAGCAGAGATCTCAGGTCCATCAACACATATATGACTGTGAATCCCAACAGCAGAAGAAAGAAATAACTGGCATCAAGGCTAAGGAGTCCAACCCAGTAATTAGTGGCGTGGGTAAAGGGCTACATTAGATGGGGAAGTGTGCTGGGCACACAGGGCCACCTCCCAGAGCCCTTAAGGTAGGCACAGCTGCTACTCTCTTTTACAGATGAGGAAGCCAAGAATGGGTGCTGCCTCTGAGTGACTAAATCAGGATAAATAAGTCTGCAAACACCCAGGTTCTTAACGGGCAGACCACACAGCCTGAAGCCTGGAAGAGCCACATGACTTTCCCATACAATAGAAGAGTGGGGCAAGAGGGAAGATGATAAAAGAGAAACGTAAAGGAAAACAAGGAGGACACGTAAGGGGAGAAAATAAGAAGCCATGGGGAACTGGGAGGGAAAGGAAGGGGGATGGTAGGCGAGCTCCATTTAATCCAAACCATCTCTTGGCTACCTACTCTGGGCCTGGAACTGTGCAGGCTCTGGGCCCATGAGATGGACAAGTCTCCTGCTCCTCCATGCTTTAATTCCAGCAAGGAAGGCAGACATCAGTGCACACATTCAATAATTGCTGTAGACACTTTATTTAAAATTTCTTTGTAAACTGTATGACCCATCAGTGGACATTTTAATTTCTACCCTGAATATGAGTGCTTGACTAAGATCCGGACAGCCCTAATCAGGGGTGGTAAGTTGTCATTCCAGAGGTAGCTGCCATAAAGCTATAGTTTCCTTAATATTAGGTAAATAGCAGGTTTATTGTTTAGTACAGCGGATGACATAGAAGATTTTTCTTCGGTCAAATAAATAATTTTCCAGTTATATGGAATGACTAAAAATATTGTTTAGGCACACTCATTCTTACATAACCAAATATAGAAATCTGGAAAACCTAATAGCTTCATCTTCTGAAATGGTAACGTAAGACTTGATTCTTCTTTTGATATCACCTTCTTCCATTTGAGTAATACTGGATCCTGATTCAACATGTAGCTGAATGCTACTGCTAGAATAATGTTTATATATGCTTCAGTTTAATCCTTTAATTAATGGCTTGTCTGGGTGCATAAAAACACAGAAAGCTACAAACAAGCAGTCTATCAGTTTTATGTCTGCTCGATGATATTAATGTGTAGAATCTGTTTTCAGATTTGCCCAGTGAGTACTGGAGGAGAAAATACAATACTGTAAATGTATAAGTTGGCCTAGGTCATTTCACAGCAGTAATTAATTTGAAATGCAAATGCCCTAAAGGAGAAATACAGGATAGCATGGAAATACATGATATAAATTCTAAGAAGTCACTTCTGAGTAAACTGAGTCCACAGAGGTGACAATGGGTAATGCAAGAAGTGGTCACACCACATAGGGCCTCCTAGGTTAAGATTTTAACCAGATGGAATTAAAACAGGCAGAGGGTGCCGGCGCTTTGGTGCAGTCAGTTAATCCTCCACCTGCAGTGCCAGCATTCCATGTGGGCACCAGTTCTAGTCCCGGCTGCTCCTCTTCCAGGACCGGGAGGAGGCTCCTTGCTCCTAGCTTCAGATGGGCGCAGCTCCAGCTGTTGCGGCCATCTGGAGAGTGAACCAACGGAAGGAAGACCTTTCTCTCTGTCTCTCCCTCTCACTGTCTGTAACTCTACCTGTCAAATAAATAAATAAAATCTTTAAAAAAAAAAAAAAACAGGCAGAGGAATGTAGCATTCCAAAGGAGAGACTAAAAGAGAGGATACTATGTCCAACACACAAATCCTGTCCTTTTGACAACAGAAACCAAACCAAAAGGGAGAAGCTGCTTGGAGCAATTTGGCCTTGGCCAATTTAGATAAGTCTTCCAGCCCAACAAGGAAGAACCCTCGCTTTTGTTGAGTTCTTCTGACACTTTAGCTTGGTCCTTGGGTGTTATAGATATTGGTCTTGTCTCTTAGGTACTGATGTGCTTAACCTGGAATAGGATTGGTGAGATTCTTTTGGGTAGTACCATGTTTGGCAATGGTGTTTTGTGCCAGTGCCCGATTAGCCCACAACTCCTCAGTGAACTGCAAACCTCGTTCATCTGCATAATAATTTCCTTTGCTGCTTCCTTTATAAAAAAAATCATGAGCCATTATGCACATAATTAAAGCAAGCTTAACAAATGAGGGCCAGGCTGACAAGAATCAGATGAGAAGGTCAAGAGAAATTAGCATCTAGGCCTGTCTGCTAAGCACAAGGCCAATCTAATACACACTGTCTCCTAGGAGCAAGACTCCATGGGGACTTCTACTTTGCATCCGTGGCAGTCAGGTGTCTCGGAGGAAACTCGATTTGATTCCAACCAGCCCTTTCCCTTCTACTGCTCTCCTTTTCCTCCTATCTTCTCAGAGAGGACTATCTGGCTTGCTTAGTATCAGAATGTTTTGCAACACGTCTTCTGTCTCTTTTCCCTCTTATCCAAAGACAAGCACCCATCCCAATGAACCTTCTTTTAAAACTAATAAAAATAAGCAACGTTCTTAAATCCTAAGAAGTCCAGTGATAAGCTTTATGGAGACTAATACATCTTTCTTTAAACAATCATTCTCTTTGATTACAGAGTGGCTAGAGTAAGGCAGAATTGGTAAATACTTGTTCTCTCAGTCTTGTGCAAACCCCCAAGGATGTTCTTCCTTCTGGTGCTGGTGTGTGTATTTTGTATCTTAGCATCTTACATAGATTCTGGTCAGTGTGCATCCCTGTGAATGAATGTCCCAGCTCTTGGAAGGGGTGCTGTCAGTCATCTCGGGAGATGTCATGCTCTTTGACAACAGGAGGGTCACGATGAATGACACTGCCAATGTTCCAGTTCTGCCCAGCTCAGGCTCTGGTGCTCAGGGCCTTGCTATTCACTGTGTGGTCTGAGAAGCAGCTGGAGTATCTGGAAGTTAAACAGAAATGCAGAGTCTCAGGCCACACTCCAGACCAATTGAGTCAGAATGGACATTTTAGCAAGATACCCAGATAACTGGTTTCTGCATTAAAATCTGAGATGCAAGAACACAGGGAATTTAATGGAGACTCATGCAGTTTGGTTTCTTCTCCAGAGATATCTGGCAGCCTTCCACTTTGTTTGGGGTTTGAAGAAGGATTCCTACCCCAGAATTACTGAGATGGCCAAACATCCAAACCTACTAGTGGACACATGGCATCACAGCAGTTTATTAGTCTCCTACACTCATAGCACAGAGATTGTGGCCACAGAGACTGTACTCAGGAAGAGAATGAAAGGCTGTGGGAGGCAGGCTGTTTAGCATCAAGAGGGTAAACCAATGGAGGGGTGTGATTGGTTTGTTTAAATAAAATCTGCAGGCAGGCAGGGACTGGAAGCCCTTACTCATGGATAAGTAGGAACTGATCCTGGTCCACTTGATTAAGAGGGCTCTTTGTCTTGGAGACCTTAGGTGGACTTGGGGTTAGGGTATCTAAGAGCCACACTCCCCCATATAACATTGAACCCTAAGTGTAGGCCTTACCCTACACTTGGACTGCATGGGGAAGTCATTGTTCCAAAGTACTTGCTGGGGCAGGCATTTGGTGCAGCAGTTAAGATGCTGCTTGGTGTTTCCACATTCCATTTCTAGGTGCTTAGGCTTGAGTCCCAGCTCCACTCCCAATTCCAGCTTCCAGCTAATGTGCACCCTGGCAGGTAGCAAGTGACTACTCAAGTACTTGGATCCCTACCACCCACATGGGAGACCCAGACTGAGTTCACAGGCTTCTGGCTTTAGTATGGCTCAGCCTCAATTGCAGTCATTTGGGGAGTGCACCAGCAGATGTGAGATCTATAAATTTTTTATAGTACTTACTGACTCCACAATCTAGAACCAGATGCAGATAATCACAAAGAATAGTGTCTGAACTATAGAAAATGCTCAATAAGTGTGTATCACTCCTCAACTCCTCTCTACCCCCAGTCTTAGCCATATAATAAACACAGTCTGCAATGATTAATATACAACGAACATTACCCAAATCCCTACCATATGTGAAGTGGTATTGATTGATTTCACAGACATGATCTTATTTAATATTTATCCCAATACTGTGACTCAGTTTTATAGATTGGAAAACTGCAGAGGGTTTTACCTAGACAAAATGGACTCTGTTGTGTCATTTCCCATTATGGCATTAATCAATGCCAGTTGTGGTCTGCTATAATAAAATATAATGATGATCTAGCAATGCAGTAGAACCTTCACAGCAGCATAGATGTCAGTCACAATTGTAAGAAACCAATAGTAGGAAAAAAAAGCTGAATTTATTTGACTAACTCTAATAGGAAGAGCAGAGAAGATGGAAAGGTATAAAATGTTTTAGACTTGGTTTGCTAGGCTGATGCAGATGAAATCTGACAGTAACTAGAAGAATACTTGAGAAATTAATAATTGAAAGAGACAGTCTAGGGGATAAAGTAACTATCAATTTTTCTAAGCTATCTAAGTTCTATCTGATTAATTTAGACCATCAAGAGTCATGCATCAGGACTATATCTTTTTGGTTCCCAGAAGAAATGCTCTCCCTGATTCATGGTTAGAGTCAGCATAGCAGAGTGGTTAGGAGTTCAGACTCGAGACACAGACTTCTTATGTTCAAATCTCAGCTGTTGGCTCTCTGGTTATGGGAATCTGGGGGCAATCATTTAATTTTTCTTCATTCCACTTTCCATCTGTAAAACATACAGCCATAGAAATATTGCCTGAACCTTCAGCCTTTAGCTGAGACAAAATATCCTTGTTCAAGGAAGATTCAGTTCTTCCCTGAGTTTTCTGCCTGCCAACTTTCCCTACGACCTTCACATCTGACATCTCTACCGTCAATGAGCCTACTCCTTAACAGAACTCTCCTGCCTCTTGATAGATGGATATTAAATGATTGATTGATAAATGATTTATACATAGAAAGATAGTATATAGATAGGTGTCAGATAAACAGATAATAGATAATATATGATTGATGATATATAGATATATGGATAAATGATGGATAGATAGGTAGATGGAGATATAGCTAGATACCCTATTGCTTCTGTTTCTCTGTTCACTTGACTGTCCAAGTAACAAGGTTGAGAAGGCAGCTACTAGCAGGAAGAAAAGCATTGCCATTTCTTGGGACATGCAATAAAGAATTTTCAGAAGGGGCCTCCAAAGAGGAAGAGAGAAAGAAAGTCTGTATTCAACCTCCACTCATGCCAGGAGTACACAGCTGTCTAACAGATATATCCATCCATTAAGAAGTTTTCTAACCCTTTTATTTCTCTTTCTCTATACTCTCTCCCAACCACATCAGTCCTGGTAGGGATAGAAAACCGTAGTAGCAAAATGAGAATGGAAGGATGGAAACCTATTGTAGAAAAGTGGTGGGGGGTGTGGGGAGATGGGACAATCTACCCCTTTCCCTGCTTTCTAGCCTCAAGAGAATGATCAGCCAGGGAGAAGCAGCACCTTAAACCAAGTTCAGAGCTGGGATTATTACTTGAGGTTAGATATCTTAATTTCTGAATTGAAACTGTGCTATACAACTATTTCTTAATGTTATTGTGTAAAAGTAGACAAGCAGGGAAATACTTTCTCCATGGAGTGTATTTTAAATAGAAATAAAAATAAAATCAATATGCTTTTTGGACACATCCCCCAAAGTCCTGCTTACTCAGAGTACCAATTACACAAGCATTTCTCTTAATGTTTTTAAAAAAGCCACTACTAGAGTTTTAATATCAAATTTATAAATATTTTCATGTCTACTGTAACTCCTACTTGAATGTATTACCTGTAACACTATATAAGAGTGTCTTATATATTAGGATTTGTGTGATGAATTCTTCCAGGAATAAATTTGGCATCCCGAAAGGTTAATTTTATAGGAAAATGTCTTTTTAAATTTATAACAAAAATTATGTTTCCTTTATTCCAATAAAATTGATTACCCACCAACTATTTGTTCAATATATGCTAACAAATAGCAAAGTGGATACTGCTTCTGCCCTGTGAAGCTCACTGACTAGTGGAGGAAACCATTACTAGATAAATCAATATAGAATTAGAAACTTCAATAAACACTTAATGACAGAGGATTACAATTTACATCCACAAACTTGGATACTGTCCTTCTGAGCAAGTGACATTGAAGCTAGACCTGGAGGATGGCTGAGAGTTAAGTAACTAGAGAGAATCAGAGAATAGGAGAAGAGCTTGGAGAAGAGATTAGCATACCTCCCAGACTGTGAAGAAAGTCCTGGGTTTGTTCAAGAAACTAGGGTGCATGTGAATGGGAGAGTGAAGGAGGAGGAGGCTGGGAAAGCAAACAGTTCCCATGTGATCATTATGCTTTGTATCCATGGTTCCAAATAGCTCATTGAATTCCATAAATAGGTACTGTTATTATGCATCCATTAAAATCATAACAATAGAGGTAAACAATTTTTCAGTGTTGAGTTTCATTGAAAATCCAGTGTCTCAGGCCTCAGAGGTTTAGGAAAAGACATGGTTTGATTGTGTCCTCTCCGTCTGTAGTGTAGAGAATGTTCTTAAGGTGGGTAAGTTAAGAGAGAAGTTATCACTGGGGTCTAAGGGAGATAATGGTGGCTTGTGGGGTGGAGAGGCCTAGGCTCCCAGAGTGTCAAGGTTTTCACTTCACCTTTACCTTCGCAGCTCTCAACTCGACTCATCTCTCAACCCATTCTCCCCCACCCCCACCTGCTTCCCATTTAGCACTTGTATTCAACCAACATAAATGGTCACTCTCTTCACTCCCCCAGAATTTGGCTAGGCACCTACAAAAAGGGAAGATAGAACAACAACAACAAAAAAAAAAAACCCAAAAAACAAAGCACAGACTATGGCACTAAAACCACAAATAAGGGATTTTAACCACTGGGCCAGTAATGGATTGGCAAATCCTAATACAGGTCTTAATGACAGTCTTATCAAGGCAATACATTATTTCCAACATAATAATGCCTTTACTATGAGAATTCATCATCCAAATATTAGCATAATATTAAATTTTAAATATATTTAAATGCTAATGAATCTAATTTATCACTCAAACATTAAATAATAACGGGAGGGTTTGTCTTAGAATCTCAGTGGTCTCCTGTACTGTTTCTAAAGATATTCCACTCATTTCACCACTGCTATGTAGTCCCAACTCAGATAATGTCTGTCCTAGCGCCAGAAGTTGCACAGTTCCATAAATCAGACAGACAAGTACAACAGAATGTCTTGGCAATGGGCTCTGAAGCATGCCAGAGAAACCTGCCTTAGAGCTGGAACAAACTTTAAATTATTGACTTACAGAGGAAAGCGAAAAAGAATGATTCCTGAGTTTCTGACATGAGCAACCAGGTGGATGGAGTTAGCATTTATTAAGATGGCACAGACGAAAGGGGGCAGATCAAAGAGGATAAGCACGCTTCAGACATGCCAAGTTTGAGATGCCTGTGAGATATCTGGGTGGGGCTATCTAGTCAGCAGTTGTGTACATGAATCTGAAACTTAGAAGAGAGATTCAGGTTAGAGATAGAAAAATAATGCTTGAGTTGCCAGTTGGAATATACATGATGTATAAAACTTTGTTCTGAATGAGATAAGTGTAAAGTGAGCAATAAAGAAAGCTGAGGACACAGTTCTAAGAACCACATTTAGAGGCCAGGGTCAGAGAGGAGCATACAAGAGACAGAGGAGTGGCAATAAGAAAGTTGAAAACCAGGACTATGGTGTCATGACTCTCAAGAAGAAAGCAGTTTCCTCCATATTTTCTTTTAGGACACCGATCTCATTCTCAGTTTTGATAACTAATGTACCCATTTTTGGTATATTCTGATACTGATATTTCTCCACCCTCTGTTGGCCTGTGAATTTTCACATTTCACTAAGTTTGCATGCCCATGTCTTCGTTGTATTGCAGGCAACATGAATTATGTTGACCCATTTCTCAGAACAGCAAAGAAAGATAAGACCCAAGGGTCTGCCAGCTGGTCAGACAGGGGTGGGGACCACCCCGCACATGGACCATATAAGACCCATTAAATCATTTAGTCTACACTGCTAAGGCAACCACAGACAAGACTCAAAAATTCAACAAATCTATTTAAAAGGCTAATTTTTAAGTTGATAACTTTGCCTGGCCCACAAATGATGTTAGAAATATCCAAATGGCCCTTGGCAAGAAAAAAAATTTCTCCATTCCTAAGAGAAACTTATATGCACAGGACCTACAACTTCCATACCCAAACCCCTACACTGAACATTTGTGACTGTAAATGAATGGAGAAGGGCTACAAGCGAGTTGTTGGAACTCAAAATATGAATGATTTTCAAAACAATGAAGTTTGGAGGAACATCTCTTCTACTAGAGTCTTATCATTTAAAATCTTCAGCCAGATTTTCAAATGTTTATATGCTCCATAGTTTTCTGGAAAAAATAGTCTCAATTTGGAGCACAATCTGACATTAAGCAAATAATTTAGAGGGCCTCTACTTGCTACATGGAGATTGACAAAGCAAAAACAGGAAGTATCCATTCAGAATTCCTAAGATTTTTTTTAATTTATTTTGTTTAAGGAATAAAACTTCAAGCATTTACTGTATACAGATTTGGAAACATGGTCCTTCCTCCCCCTCTTCCTCCATCCCACACATACTCCCGCCTTTCTTCCTCCTCCCTCTTCCTTTCCCATTCTTATTTTTTACAGAGATCGATTTTCAGTTAATTTTTATACTCATAAGATTAACCCTACACCAAGTAGAGAGTTCACAGATTAATATGAATAAAAAAAGACATAAAGAACAAAAACAAACAAGAAAAAGATTGTTTTAAAAAGAAAAGTAGACCATTCAAATCATTTCCAAAAGCCTTTTAAAATCCAGAAAAATTATTGTGAGTTTAACGTTTAACAACATTCATGGAAGTTACTGGGTTGGTTATATCTCAAATACATTGTAGAGCTGAATTACTATGTGAGGTATGTATCTTAAATAATGTTATAAGCAGTCCATGATAGTCAAATAGAGGTGCCCAGAATTTGAATTCTCCACAAAAAAGAATCAAAATAACAAGGAAATATTGCTTTCAAGATTTCTAAGGGAAATTACTGGAAATCAGCAAGGGAGGCACAGGAACCCCACAGGAAATAGAGACCCCATATGACAACATAAAGAGGAGAACAAAATGCATCTGCAGCCACAAATCCAGTCCCGTGGCCAAGGTAAATTCCCATTACAATAGGATGGGTAAACAGGAGAGCCCCAGGAGACCCTATCTCCAGGCATTCCCAGCATCAGCAATCTTAGCTCCAGAAGGGATCTGCAGGCATCACAGGTCTGAAGCCCAGCAAAGAGATTTGCCTACAGTATGTACAGTAGCTTTGCTTCTGAGAAGGAATTCACATTGTCTGCTCCTCCAAGCCCATAAAACACAAGCTATGGCCACTGTCAAAAGCATCCTGTTTTAAGGGACAGAAACCCCTGAATACTCTCCACATGCTTTAGACCCCACAGATATTCCACTACACTAGCAAAAAAGACTGCAGCCTTACAAATCTAGCTAGACTCTGCAGCAATGGAGACCCCATCACCTCAGGCTCACCAGAGTCCGGCACTCAGCAGGACAGATAATGCACCTAGGCTCTTAGAAGCAGGGGTCTGTGCTTCCAAAGACTTGAGTTTGTCCCCTCATGGTTCCTTCTTCCAGCGCAGAACACACTACCCTGGATACTGCCTGGTCTTGCGGCAGCTCCCTCCTTGAGCCCACTCCAGCTTGGGTAGGTGTGGGCAGGTATGTACACACATCCCATACTTGCACCCAGCACTGCCACAACCCAGACCAGCACAACCAGGATGTGCAAATCCCTGCTGGAACTGACAGGACCTCCCCAATCCTCTGCTGCTGCGATCATTGATTACGCTAGAAGACTATACAGGGAGACTACACTTTAGCATCCAACTGGAACAAAAGTCAGTGTAGCTTACTAGACTGACACTCCAAGACAAATCTTCAGGAAAAAGTCTTCAATCCATTAAAGTCACTCGTTAAAATTGTTAGAAACAGTTGTGTACCAGATGCACAAATATCAACATAAGGACACAAGAAGTATGAAAAAGTAAGGCAAAGTGACAGCCAAAAGGAAACACAATAATGTTTAAGTGTTGGACTCCAAAGAGAGGAAAAATTGGCAAAAATGCCTGACAAAGAATTCAAAATCATGATTATAAGAACACTCAAAGAGATACAAGAGAATAGAGATTGATAGTTAAATGAAATTAGAAAATCATTGCATGATATGAATGAGAAATTCAACGTACAGGGATCTTAAAAAGAAGAAAGTAGCATTGTTTCTCAGTTTTTTGACTAGGATCGGGTGTAAAAAAAGAAGAAAGTTAGGAATGAAGAGCCCAATAAGCCAAATAAAAAAGATAATTGGAAGCCTCAATCGCAGACTAAATCAAGCAAAGGAAACAATTTTTGGCATGAATGCTTGTCTTTTGAAATATCCCTACCATATCTAAAAAAAAAGAAAAGAAAAATGCTAAAAGATTGAAGACAGACTTCAAGACATTAGAGAAACCTTACTTGAACAAATAATTGAATTCTGGCATTCTCTGAGGGCAAAGAGAAGGCAAGAAGCTAGAATAGGAATTAGATTCAGGAATCAAACCCAGATACTTCACTGTGAGATGTTGGTGTCTTAACTAGTAGGTTAAACACCTGCTTCTAAATCCTATGTTTCAGGGTGAGAAGCATGAGCCACAACAAAAGTTAGCATGGTATAGTCATTTCCAAGGACAAGAGAAGTGCTCCCACCTAATCAGGTTTGCATTTTTGAACACTACATCACTTATGACAAATTCCACTTTCTTCACTTCTTTTTCTTTTTGTTGGGAACATATCTTTGAAAAGTAATGCGAACATGTGGGTGTTGGCCATTTGCATTTCCTCTTTTGAAAAATGTCTATTGAGGTCCTTGACCCATCTCTTCAGTGGGTTGTTTGTTTTGTTGTTGTGGAGTTCCTTGATCTCTTTGTAGATTCTGGTTATTAATCCTTTATCTGTTGCATAGTTTGCAAATATTTTTTCCCATTCTGTCGGCTGCCTCTTCACTTTCCTGACTGTTTCTTTTGCAGTACAGAAATTTCTCAATTTGATGCAATCCCAATAGTTAATTTTGGCTTTGACTGCCTGTGCCACTGGGGTCTTTTCCAAGAAGTCTTTGCTGGTACCTATATCTTGCAGGGTTTCTCCAATGTTCTCTAATAATTTGATGGTGTTGGGTCGTAGATTTAGGTCTTTAATCCATGTTGAGTGGATTTTTGTGTAAGGTGTAAGGTAGGGGTCTTGCTTCATGCTTCTGCACATGGAAATTTAGATTTCCCAGCACCATTTGTTGAATAGACTGCCCTTGATCCAGGAATTGGTTTTAGATCCTTGATCAAATATAAGTTGGCTGTAGATGTTTGGATTGATTTCTGGGGTTTCTGTTCTGTTCCATTGGTCTATCCATTTGTTTCTGTACCAGTACCATGATGTTTTGATTACAACTGCCCTGAAGTACGTCCTGAAATCTGGTATTGGGATGCCTCCGGTTTTCCTTTTGCTGCACAAGATTGCTTCAGCTATTTGAGGTCTCCTGTGTCTCCATATGAATTTCAGCATCATTTATTCTAGATCTGAGAAGAATATCTTTGGTATCTTGATTGGTATCACACTGAATCTATAAATTGCTTTTGAGAGAATGGACATTTTGATCATATTGATTCTTCCAATCCATGAGCATGGAAGATTTTTCCATTTTTTGGTATCCTCTTCTATTTCTTTAAGATTTTGTAATTCTCATCATAGAGATCTTTAATGTTCTTGGTTAAGTTTATTCCAAGGTATTTGATTGTTTTTGTAGCTATTGTGAATGGAATTGATCTTAGCAGCTCTTTCTCAACCATGGCATTGCCTGTGTATATAAAGGCTGTTGATTTTTGTGAGTTGATTTTATATCCTGCTACTTTGCCAAACTCTTCGATGAGTTCCAATAGTCTCTTAGTAGAGTTCTTTGGATCCCTTAAATAAAGAATCATATCGTCTGCAAAGGGGGATGGCTTGACTTCTTCCTTCCCAATTTGTATCCCTTTAATTTCTTTTTCTTGCCTAATAGCTCTGGCTAAGACTTACAGAACTATATTGAAGAGCAGTGGTGAGAGTGGGCATCCCTGTCTGGTACCAGATCTCAGTGGAAATGCTTCCAACTTTTCCCCATTCAATAGGATGCTGGCCATGGGTTTTTCATAAATTGCTTTGATTATATTAAGGAATGTTCCTTCTATACCCAATTTGCTTAGAGTTTTCATCGTGAAAGGGTGTTGAATTTTATCAAATGCTTCCTCTGTATCTATTGAGATAATCATATGGTTTTTCTTCTGCAGTTTGTTAATGTGGTGCATCACATTGATTGATTTGTGAACATTGAACCATCCCTGCATACCAGGGATAAATCCCACTTGGTCTGGGTGGATGATCTTTCTGATGTGTTGTTGCATTCTATTGGCCAGTATTTTATTGAGGATTCTTGCATCTATGTTCATCAGGGATATTGGTCTGTAATTTTCTTTCAATGCTGCCTCTTTCTCTGGCTTAGGGATTAAGGTGATGCTGGCTTCATAGAAAAATTTGGGAGGATTCCATCTTTTTCGAATGTTCTGAATAGTTTGAAAAGAATTGGAGTTAGTTCTTCTTTCAATGTCTGGTAGAATTCAGCAGTGAATCCATCTGGTCCTGGGCTTTTCTTTGTTGGGAGGGCCTTTATTACTGTTTCAGGCACATGAAAAAAATGTTCAAGATCACTAGCAATCAGGGAAATGTAAATCAAAACCACAATAAGGTTTCACCTCACCCCAGCTAGAATGGCTCACATGCAGAAATCTACCAACAACAGATGCTGGAGAGAATGTGGGGAAAAAGGGACACTAATCCACTGTTGTTGGGAATGCAAACTGGTTAAGCCACTATTGAAGTCAGTCTGGAGATTCCTCAGAAACCTGAATATAACCCTACCATACAACCCAGCCATCCCATTCCTTGGAATTTACCCAAAGGAAATTAAATTGGCAAACAAAAAGAGGTCTGCACCTTAATGTTTATTGCAGCTCAATTCACAATAGCTAAGACCTGGAATCAACCTAAATGCCCATCAACAGTAAACTGGATAAAGAAATTATGAGATATGTACTCTATAGAATACTATACAGTAGTAAAAATAAAAATGAAATCCGGTCATTTGCAACAAAATGGCAGATGCTGGAAAACATCATGCCGAGTAAAATAAGCCAGTCCCAAAGGGACAAATATCATATGTTTTCCCTGATCAGTGACAACTAACCGAGCACCAAAAAGGAAACCTGTTGAAATAAAATGGACTTAATACTATAGGTTGAATTCTGTAATTAATACACAATTATTCTTAAGTGTTGAAACTTAACTGAAAAGTGATCCCTGTTAAATATAAGAGTAGGAATAAGAGAGGGAAGAGATGTACAATTTGGGACATGCTCAATCGGACTTGCCCCAAATGGTAGAGTAGAGTTAGAAACATACCAGGGGATCCCAATTCAATCCCATCATGGTGGCATGTACCAATGCCATCTCACTAGTCCAAGTGATCAATTTCTGTTCACAATTGATCATAATGGTAGGACTAAGTGTCAAAGGGATCACATAAACAAGACTAGTGTCTGAAAATACTAACTGATAGAATAAAAAAGGGAGAGAATGATCCAACATGGGAAGCGGGATACACAGCAGACTCATAGAATGACAGATGTCCTAAACAGCACTCTGGCCTCAGAATCAGCCCTTAAGGCATTCAGATCTGGTTGAAAAGCCCTTGAGAGTATTTCAGGCATGGAAAGCCAAGACATCCTGGAAAAAAAAAAAAACACCTAAATAAAGAATCTCTGCGAGTGAGATCCCAGTGGAAAGAACGTACCATCAAAGAAGGAGGTACCTTTCTCTGAAGGGAGGAGAGAACTTCCACTTTGACTAGGACCTTCTCAAAATAAGATTGAAGTCGGCAAACTCAAAATGCTTCCATAGCCTCGGAAACTCATGACTAGAGCCTAGGGAGATTACTGACACCATAAACAAGAGTGTCAAATTGTTAAGTCAACAATAAGAGTCACTGTGCACTTACTCCTCATGTAGGATCTCTGTCCTTAATGTGCTGTACATTGTGATTTAATGCTATAACTAGTACTCCAACAGTATTTTTCACTTTGTGTTTCTGTGTGGGTGCAAACTGTTGAAATCTTTACTTGATATATGCTAAACTGATCTTCTGTATATAAAGAGAATTGAAAATGAAACTTCATGTGAATGGAAGGGGAGAGGGGAGGGTTGCGGGTTAGAGGGACATTATGGGGGGGAAAGCCATTGTAATCCATAAGCTGTACTTTGGAAATTTATATTCATTAAATAAAAGTAAAAAAAAAAAAATGAAAAAAAAGAAAAGTAATGGGAACAAAAGCTTGGACCCAGGGAGGAGAACATCGGCCCCAGCAGACCAGGTGAGAGAGGATTCCATAGACTTACATTGCTGCGGATAATAGTGGGACTGAGAACTTGGTGAATAGCTTTTTTTTAAGATTTATCTATTTATTTGAAAGGCAGAGTTACAGAGGCAGAGCCAGAGAGAGAGAGTGGGGTCTTCCACCCACCGGTTCACTCCCCAAAATGGCCAGAATTGCCAAAGCTGAGCTGATCTGAAGCCAGGAGCCAGGAATTTCTTCCAGGTCTCCCACATGAGTACAGGGGCCCAAGGACTTAGGCCATCTTCCTCTGATTTCCCAGGCCATAACAGAGAGCTGGATCAGAAGTGGCGCAGCTGGGACTCGATCCGGCACCCATATGAAATGCCGGCACTGCAGGCCATGGCTTCACCCTTTACACCACAGCACCAACGCCGGTGAACAGCTTTTGAAGTTCCACATGAGCCCCTGGGACAGGAGAGGTGGAAAGAGAAAAATAAATAAATAAATGAGAAGGTGGCACACCTCTCTACCCTTCCCCATCCCCCACCCTGCTACAGCAGAGACCTGCAGCCATCTGGGAGAAGCGTCACATCATTTTTTGGGGGGATGTAGGCAGGTGGCTGCTGCCCCCACTTCCCATGTGCCTGCCCAGCAACAGTGGGGGTCGCCTCACCCCCAACCCAAACAGCAAAGGCCACACAATTCAGAAGAATTCCTTTTCCTTCCACACAAGTTGTACCATGCCAGTTGCCCAGCAACAGGAAGGAGGGGAAGCCCCACCTATGGGACTCACCTACCAGCCTACCACCATTGCAAAGTTAGCGGAGCTACACTGGGTGGGGGTTTTGCCTGCTAGAGAACCACAGGCCTAACTAGAGGAAAAAAAAACCCACCCTGGGAGCTGAGTCTGAGAAAACAGTGACTGCATAAGAGGAGACGAAGTGTGGCTAGGCCCTGGGCAACAACAGAGCACTTCTCTACACCTCCCGAGCTCCTCAGCTTCCAACAGCAGCTCATAACAGAGGGAACCGTGCTCACAGAGAAGACTCCACAGATCAAATGAGCAGTTCGTTAAGCAGGGGAGATGAGTGCTAGCACACCAAGGGCTAACCCCAGGGTTTCCCACAGCTGTGAGAAGGGCTGGTCACAACGCAGAGGTGACCATTCTCTTCCTCCAGGTAACCAGAGGAGAGCTACCAAGCCCAACAGGGGTCTAACCTTGGATATTTGCTCAAACCCTAGAATACTGAACAGAGCACCCAGGTCACACCCAGCACACACCTCTTGGTATTCACTGAAGGTATCGATGTCCCACTAAGCCACAGAGACACAAACTAAAGATAAAAGCCACCATAAAATTTTTAAAAAAAACTATACAAATGCCAAAAAACTAAGGAAAAAGTGTAATAAGTAAGACATTATGAAACTCTCAAAGGAACACTACAACATTTCAATATTAGAAGGAGAAGATTAAGAGATTGAAGAAATCCCAGAAACAGAATTCACAAAGTTAATCATCAAATTACATAGAAGCAAACTCATGAACTAAAGAAAACTATGCACCTTTCTCGGAATCCATGCTTTCCAGGTGCCTGCAGGCCTGCTCACTTTATAAAGGAAGTACATTTTCCTCTCCCTTCACTGTAGGTCCAGCCACATGACTTCTGTGGCCAGGCTGATGGGGAAGTAATCGTTAGTCAAGTTCCTCAGAGGCCTTGCATGCTTTCCAGTGGCCTTGTTGGACCTCTGCGATCACCAGGAGAAATAAAGTCCAGGCTGGCTCAGTGGTTCTAACAGGAGTATGAGACATGTAGGACAGAACCGTCTTACCTGGCCTTGCCTACAACACCCAACGAGATCTGATCCATAGACATAGAGCTATAACATAAGTGATTCCTGTTGATAGCCTCAGTTTAGGGGCAGTCTGTTTCTCAACAGTATCTGAACACTGCAAATGCTATCAACAGATGAAGTTGATGTAACTCATGCTACTCGCATTTAAATGGCTTGTTTCTGCAGCTAAGCCTCAAATGCCATTTCTGAGAAAATTACTAAAGCCATTACTGAGAAGTAGTAGAGTACTTGTTGTCTTATATCTGAGGAGGAGCCATTTCAAGGAATCTCCTTATTTGATTCCTTATCTATACCATGGGCCTTACTAAAAAACTCCAGAAGGAGATGTTAAACACAGAAAATTTGTGGTTTTTACTCTATTTGTTTTTTTCTCTATTCCAAATCTGTGCCATCTAAGGAGATAAATTTTACTCTGATAAATTTTTTACTCCCAGTTTAATCCTATGCCAATTAAATATCAAATTTTATTAAATTAGGCAATTACTTATTTTTCAGAAAGCAAATTACATGTTTTGCATCAAAGTGCAAAAATTTTCACTTGTTCCTTATTTTCCCACATTCAGTTTTTGCCTTCATTTCCCTGGCCAAAATTTGAGTCTTTTTTTAGGGCTACTATCTACTCTGCTATGCTTATGCTCTGTAAGTAAGTGCTTCCCAGGTCAATAAATGAGTTTTCTGAGTGTTCTATCCTTCACTTCCCCTTTTTCTTGTCACTTATCATATTGCAATTTCCAATTGCAATTCCTGACACATACCCGGTCTTCACTATTTATGGGAGCCTGTTATATATAAAGCAGTTTCTTGTACATAGATGTCACCTCCAAAATATTAAATAATAATTGTGGTAATTTTCCATCGGTAGCAATCTCAGCTAGATGCAAAGCCATTCATTCAAAGTGAAGGCTACCTCATTTATCAATAAGTCCTCAAGTAGCTGTCTCCTTCTACATTCACTCTTCTATATCATCATTTGAGTAGTCTGTATTTTCAGGCTTTCAATAAAATTACTATGAAAAATTAAGGTAACAATAAGGCAGGTTGAGAAGCAGTGGTCCCTTCTTAGAAAACCTATCATAATATGGTGCATATTAATCATCATTCTTTGTATGGAGGATTTCTCCCACTCCCACGCCAAATCTCCACACACACAAGTCCACTAAACTTTACATACAATTTTAGATGGTCATTGGATCCTAAGGTTAAAATCTTGTAGCCAAGGGAAAAATTTCTACCCCAATGTTCATGGCTTCCAGAATTTTCTCCAACTATAATTCTAAGCTGTCTCACATCTCCAAAATTCTCTAAAGCAAATTCCAGGTAAATTTAATTACCCCAAATATTTTTTCAGTCTACATTCCCATGCCTTAGAAAACAAAGGTAGAAATCAGGCGTGCTGGATTCCAATTAGCTAAGGGACTTTATGGTGTCAGTTGTACTTCCTGAAACTCAGTTTCCACTGATACAGATTGAAGGAGCTAGTTTTGAGCAGTGTTCCTCAAAGGACAATATGTGAACCTTTGAGTTAGTTGGTACACAATCCATTATTTTTCACTTTAAGGATTATGTGTTTCTTTTCATGTGATTTGGAGAAATGTTTTTAAATTTTGTATTTTGCAACTTATAAAATTAACATAACATATGCTACACCTAAACTAATTTACAGATATTTTTATGTAAGACAAAGTGTTAAAAGTGAGTGATCTAAAATCTATTTAGAGCTATAGTCAACCTCTGGCTATCTGCCTGCCCACCCAGTCATGTCAATGAATCTAGATTTGTCCACTCTCAAATAAAAAAATAAAATGTGTTTAAATATCTAGTAAAAATTATAGATGATGTAAAGATGTGGTAAAAATTAGCAAGAATATGTGCAAATCTAGAGAGCAAGGAGCACTGGACCAACTGATCTCCAAGGCCTGTTCTAGGCCACCACAGTTCTTTAACTTAGCCTCTCTCTTCAAAGAGAACTTTGCTCCCAAAGCTGAACATAAGCTACTCTCCAAGAGACACAATGGAAGGAGATCAGAAGCATGTTGCTTTATTCCCAACAAGGGAAAAAGATGAATTTTTAAAAGCATTTTCTATTTTGAGATGGAGACTAAGGGAATTTTATATGAGTTGCCCAAGATCCACCAGGAAAGTGTTGCTGAGAACAGAACCCAGATTTGCTCCCTTGGGACTGGCATTGACAATTTTGTTGGGACCAACTGATGGCATAGTTATGACTAAAAACATAAAGGAGCACAATTTTTTTCTTAATGACTAACACATACACATTCAGATTCAGATAGAAACTGCAGCTGCTTCCTCCAACTACTCCAAGTTTGATGAACAGATGGCAGGCTTCCTCTGGGAATGGAAAGATTTAGGGCTGCCTCACAGATTGAAATTACATAAAGTTAGCACACCAGGAGCAGTGGGTATTGGACTACGAATACATTCAGGAATTGCTTCAAAAAAGGGCTGGGCCTTATATGGTGTTCATCGTTCATGACTACAGTTTTTTTGTACGGAAAATATTGATGATTCAGAGACCCACTATTATTCAACCTATAGATATCCATGGATGGATGGACAGATGACAGATTAGATAGAAAGGTAGGTAGATAGACAGATGATACATAGGTAGATAGATAAATAAATAGAGTCAGACAGACAAAAACTCTGAATAGATGACAGTTTCCTCTGGATGAGTTTTCCCCAATATTTTGAGATAAACATCCTAACATCTTCATCTTTATGTAAACCTAGGTCTTAGGAATTGGTAGCTATTTCCTTCCCTGATTGCAATCTAAAGACTTTTTTATTATATGTTGCTATTCCCTAATGTAAAACAGAACCCAAGAGGGAAATAGGGACTTGTTGTTTAGTGGGTATAGAGCTTCATTTTTGCAGGATGAAAAAGTTCTTGAGTTCTGTTGCATATCAATGTGAACATATTTAGCATTACTAAATTGAACACCTAAAAACAGTTAAGATCATTTTTAAAAAGTCAGACTCAAACTGGGAAGCACTGAGTGTTCAATCTGGAGAACCTCCAATAATCTTGGATTGAAATAAACCCTGCAAAATCAAAAGAGGGGAAATAAAGCATATGGGCATATGGCGTACAGTCAAAGCCACATCAAGCTAATGCCCTCTGGAGATAAACCTATTAAGAGGAGCATAAGGCAGGACAGAATCATCAGTGGGTGATAGAAATTGTCAGGGGAAACAAATTTGTAAGGGTCCCTTACAAATGACATAGCAACATCACACTCCAAGGAAATCACATATTTCAGAGGAAGACTCTGCTAACACAGTCTGGACGAACATAGTCAGTCAGTGGAGTCTTGATAAACAAGCAGGACAGGCTCATTCAATCACCAGGTGGGATATAGTCCTCAGCAGGCTTATCAGGAGACCCCTATTGGGTCTTCACTGTCTCCCCTCCTTCACCCACAACTTCGCCACATAGTTCTCATTCCTAAGAAAAATACCAATGCAAAAGGTCTCTGGATTTTTGGAAAGATTTATTTATTTATTTATTTATTTATTTGAGAGGCCGATTACAGACAGAGAGACAGAGAGAGAGAGAGATCTTCCATCTGCTGAATCACCCTCAAAATGGACTCAGCTGCCAGGGCTGGGCCAATCCAAAGCCAGGAGCCAGGAGTTTCTTCTGGGTCTCCCACTTGGGTGCATGGACCCAAGGACTTGGGCCATCTTCTACTACTTTCCCAGGTCATCAACAGAAAACTGGATTGGAAGTGGAGCATTCAGGACTCAAACAGGTGCCCATAAGGGATGCTGGCACCATAGGCAGAGGCTTAACCCACCACACCACTGTGACAACCCCAAGAAACAAATTTTAACCAGTACCCTTGAGAGTCAAGAGATTTAAATTCTAACCTTATAATTTTGATTAACTAGCAGTTCCCTTGAAAAACTCCTTCCTTCTCTCTTCCTTTCTCTAAAGCCAGAGCTAGACAACCTGAGGTCTAGGATCTCTTCCTGCATCAACAATCACTACTTCATAGGGTTAAGGATCAAGACACCTAGGTACAGCTGTCTCAGGAAACACCTGCATCTCTATTGAATGGGAAGGCTGGCAGGACAAACAGAAACCTCTGCACCCAGTGAATGTGGGAGCCTTGTGGGCTGAGACTGTGGGGGCTCAATGGTTACATGAGAAGGTGCAGGGAGTAGCTGGGTCTCTGGGAAATCGCCAGGAATGGCTCCACATGCTCACTGTGCTTATAGTGAGGACTGCACAGAACATTTGTGTCATACATATGGTGGCACAGAACACACTAGGAGCTAATACCAAGACATTGAAATCTAGCACGCCCAACTCGGATATTACATTGGATACTCTACCTAGAGCTCTCAGGCCAAACCTACCACATTCCTTTTGATATTCACTGAAAGTACAGACTTACCACTAAACCACAGAGATATAGCTCAAAGATAAAAGCCAACAGAAGAAAAAAAACAAAAATGAACCCACAAATGCACAAAAACAAACACAGATTTTCAAGAAACAAGAATAAGGGAGACATTATGACCTACCCAAAGGAACATAACATTTCAATATTAGAATGTGAAGATGATGAGATTGAGAAAATACCAGAAATGGAACTCAAAACATTAATCATAGGACTACTCAAAAACAATCAGAAGCAAATCCATGAACTAAAGAAAACCATACATGATATGAATGAAAATTTTTCCCATGAAATTGAGATTTTAAATAGAAATCAAAATTAAATACTAGAAATGAAGAATTCATTAGAATAAATTAAAAATGTGATGGAAAGCCTTAACAGCAGACTTGGTGAGATAGAAGAAGCAATAGCTGAACTAGAAGACAAATCTTTGTAAATCTTACAGTAAAACTGAAAAAAAAAACTATGATGAAAACAGAAAATTTAAAAACAATTGAAGATTCATGAGATACTATTGAACAATCAAAATACAAGTCTTAGGAGTTCCTGAAGGTGTGGAAAGAGAGAATGGATTAGAAGGCTTATTTAGTGAAGTAATTACAGAAAACTTTGCCAATTTGGCAATGAAAGGGATGTCCAAGTAGTAGTAGAACACAGAACTCCTAACAGACATGACCAGAAAAGACATTCACCACAACACATTGTAGACGAAGTTTCCACAATAAAACATAAAGATTCTAAATGTCCATGAGACAAATGCCAGATTACTTTCAGAGGATATCCAATTAGACTCAGAGCTGACTTCTCATCAGAAACTCTACAGGCTTAAAAGAAAAAAACTGTCAACCCAGAATACTATACCATGTAAAGCTCTCATTTATGAATGAAGGTAAAATAAAGACCTTCCATAACCAACAGAAATTGCAAGAATTTGTTGCATTCATCCAGCCTTACAAAAGATACTTAAGGATGTGCTACACTCAGAAACACAGAAAGATAGCCATCATTATGAAAGAATGAGAAGGCAGAAAATTTTCCAGTATAAACACAAAAGAAATCCAAAATAACAATAGGAATATTTATGGAAAAAATGGCAGGACCAAGTCTTTTCTTATCAATGAATGTAAATGGTCTCAACTCTCCAGTTAAAAGATACAGGCTGGCTGAATGGACTAAAAAACAAGACTCATCTATTTGCTGCCTACAAGAAACACACCTCATTGTTAAAAATACACACATATCAAAAGTGAAAGGAAGGGAAGAGATAATTCATGCTAATGGAAAGCAAAAAATGTTAGATGTTGCCATCCTACTGTCAGACAAAATAGACTTTAACACAAAAACCGTTATAAAAAGAGGGTCACTCTATAATCACTAAGGAATCAATTCAACAGAAAGATGTGACTATAATAAATGTATACGCACCCAAATACAGAGTGCCTGGATATTTAAAAGAAATATTAATTTATCTCAAGGGAGTCATAGACTCCAATACAATAGTAATTAAGGACATAAACACCCCACTTTCTTCAATGGACAGATCAACTAGACAGAAAATCAACAAAGAAACAGCAGAGATAATTGACCCTATGGATCAAATGGAACTGACTGATATCAACAGAACTTTTCACCACATAGTTGCTGAATACGTATTCTTCTCATCAGTGCATGGAACCTTCTCTAGGATAAGCCATATGCTAGGCCATAAAGCAAGTTTCAGCAAATTCAAAAAAAATCAAAATTATACCATGCATCTCCTCTGACAACATTGGAATGAAGCTGAAAATCAAAAACTCAAAAAACTCTAGATCATATTCAAACACATGGAAACTGAATAACATGTTCTTGAATGAATAGTGCTGCATAGAAAAAAACAAAAGAGAAGTCAAAAAATTTCTGGAAGCAAATGAAGACAATATATCACATCAAAACCTACAGGATAAGGCAAAAGCAATGTTAATGGGGCAGCATATAGCAATGCCTACATGAAGAAACTGGAAAGGTACCAAATAAATTTTCTGTCAGCGCATCTCAAGGACATGGAAAAACAACAAACCAAACCCCAAATTAGTAGGAGGGAAGAAATAATTAAAGTTGGAGAAGCAATAACCAAAATTAAAACAAAACAAAAAAAAAGGTCAGTAAATGAAGAACTGTTTTATGAAAAAGTAAACAAATTTGATACACCATTGACCAAACTAACCATAAAAAAAGAAGGAGAAGCGCCGGCACACCCGGTTCTAGTCCCAGACGGGGCACCGGATTCTGTCCCGGTTGCCCCTCTTCCAGGCCAGCTCTCTGCTGTGGCCAGGGAGTGCAGTGGAGGATGGCCCAAGTGCTTGGGTCCTGTACCCCATGGGAGACCAGGAGAAGCACCTGGCTCCTGCCATCGGATCAGCGTGGTGCGCCTGCCACAGCATGCCTACCGTGGCGGCCATTGGAGGGTGAACCAACGGCAAAAGGAAGACCTTTCTCTCTGTCTCTCTCTCACTGTCCACTCTGCCTGACAAAAATAAAAAAAAAGAGGGAGAAGACCCAAATCAATAAGATAAGAGATGAAAAGGGAAATGTATCAACAGATGCAAGAGATATAAAAAGAATCATCAAGAATTACTAGAAAAAAAACTTTATACCAAAAAGTTGGGATAACTAGAAGAAATGGATAGATTCCTAGACATGTACAATCTACCAAAATTGAGTCAAGAAGATATAGAAACCTAAACAGACAAGTAATCAACACAGAAATTGAATCAGAAATAAAGACCCTCCCAACAAAGAAAAGCCCAGGACTGGATGGCTTATTAATGAATTCTATCAGACATTTAAAGAACTAATTTCTTCTTTTTTAACTTTTATTTAATGAATATAAATTTCCAAAGTACAGCTTATGGATTACAATGGCTTCCCCCTCCCATAACTTCCCTCCCACCCACAACCCTCCCCTCTCCCGCTCCCTCTCCCCTTCCATTCACATCAAGATTCATTTTCAATTCTCTTTATATACAGAAGATCCATTTAGTATATATTAAGTAAAGATTGCAACAGTTTGCACCCACATAGAAACACAAAGTGAAAAATACTGTTTGAGTACTAGTTATAGCATTAAATCACAATGTACAGCACATTAAGGACAGAGATCCCACAGGAGGAGCAAGTGCACAGTGACTCCTGTTGTTGACCCAACAAATTGACACTCTAGTTTATGGCGCCAGTAACCACCCTAGGCTCTCGTCATGAGTTGCCAAGGCTATGGAAGCCTTCCAAGTTCGCCTACTCTGATCATATTTAGACAAGGTCATAAAAGACAGGGTGAGGATAGTAACCAATGATCCTAAGAGTGGCATTTACCAGGTTTGAACAATTATACAGCATTAAGTAGGGAAGAGGACCATCAGTACACACAGGTTGGGAGTAGAGCCATTGGTGGTAGAGTAGGGGTTATGATTACAAAGGAATGAGGCCCAAGTGTGCTAGACAGGGTCTAGAACAAAGGACAGAGTCATTATTAGAGGAGCTAAGAAAGGTGCTGTCTAAGCTACAATTAAGTTTTCTGATTGAGAGGCAAATAGAACCTGACAGAAGGGGCTTGATAATAATCTGGTGGGCTTTAGGCCTTGTAAGTTAAGAGGCCCAGACCTATCTATCTCTTCACATGGGGTACATCCTAAAGGAGGTGTGAACCTCCTAGGGGAAGGCACTCTGTTGACTTTCATTACTTGGCTGGCCTGGGAGGAGAGCTGGCCAGGTAAAGGCAGGGGGCATCTCTAACAAGAAATTTACAGTTCTGCCTGCAATGTTGCTGACTCTACTTGGCTGTCCCCTCAGCTGCAGTGGTCGCTTTGGAAGTTGGGCTGAGTGAAGGGCTTTTCAGCTTAGAGCCAATAAGATCTGTGGCTCTGACCTGGGCATCCTTCGACTCCAGGGCAGGTCCATTTCCAGTGATCCAACTCTTGGCAGAGCTGCCAGGGCTCTTCACAAGTTGACTTCTGCTGAAGCCCAGGCTTACCACATTGAAAGCCACTGCAGTGGACTGGCCTGTTGGGTCTCCTTGAGGGCAGATCACTGTACAGATCAGCCATTAATAGGCCTGCCACCCATTGCTTCTGATGCCTAGCTTTTTTTTCCTCCTGGTTTGTGTTAAAGCAGACAAGAGGATGCAAGTCAAGGGAGTGCCCAAATCCCATCTCTAATCTTCAGTGGCCTGAACTACAAGTCTATAGTCACAGACATGTTCTGTAGTAGTTTTTCTAAGTTAGACAATGCCCATGAGGAAAATTATATTCTCACTTTAAAACTTTCTTTCCCTTTGGTCTGAAAGGGAGGTTTTTTTCTACTAAAGAACTAATTTCAATTCTTCTCAAGCTATTCAAAAACAGTTTAAAGTGAGAAAATCCTCCCAAACTCCTTCTATGAAGTTTATATCACCTTGAATCCCAAGACAGAAAAAAGATACAACAAAGAAAGAGAAATGTAGATCAATATCTCTGGTGGACATAGATGCAAAAATCCTCAAAAACTACTAGCCAATCAAATCCAACAACATATCAGAAAGATTACTCACCTGGACCAAGTGGGATCTATCCCTGGTATGGAGGGATGGCTCAACATTTGCAAATCAATGTGATATATCACATTAACAAGCTGAGGAACAAAAACCATAAGGTTATCTCAACAGATGCAGAGAAAGCATTTGATAAAATACAACATACATTCATGATGAAAATAATAAGCAAATTAGGTATAAAAGGAACATTCTTCAGCACAATCAAGGTACTCTATGAAAAACCCACAGCCAGCATCCTATCAAATAGGGAAAACCTGGAAGCATTCTCAACATTGCTATTTAATATAGTCTTGGCAGTTTTAGCCAAAGCCATTAGGCAAGAAAAAGAAATCAAAGGGATAAAATTGAAAAGTAAGAAATCAAACTATCTCTATTTGCAGATGACATGTTTCTATATATAGAGGATTCAAAAGACTCCACCAAGAGATTATTGGAACTCATAAAAGAGTTTGGCATAAAGTGGCAATATATAAAACCAACACAGAAAAATCAACAGCCTTTGTATACACAGACAATGTCATGGCTGAGAAAGAACTTTTAAGATTAATCCCTGGGACTGGTGCTGTGGAGCAGTACACTAATCCTCCGCCTGCAGCACCAGCATCCCATATGGTGCTGGTTCTAGTCCTAGCTGCTCTGCTTCTGATCCAGCTCTCTGCTGTGGCCTGAGAAAGCAGTGGAAGATGGCCTGGGCTCTTGGGCCCCTGCACTCAAGTGGGAGATCTAGGGGAAGCACCTGGCTCCCGGCTTCGGATTGGCACAGCTCTGGCCATCTTGGCCAACTGGGATGTGAACCAGCGAATGGAAGACCTTTCTCTCTCTCTCTCTCTCCCTCTCACTGTCTGTAACTCTACCTCTCAAATAAATAAATAAATAAAAATCTTTAAAAAAAAAAAAAAAAGATCAATCCCATTCACAACAGCTACAAAGAGAATTAATACCTCGGAATAAATGTAACCAAGGATGTCAAAGATCTCTATGATGAAAATTACAAAACACTAAAAAAAGAAATAGAAGTGGGCATTAAAAAAATGGAAAAATTTCCCATGTTCATGGAATGGTAGAATCAATATAATCAAAATGTCCATACTACCAAAAGCAATTTACAGATTCAATGCGATACCAATCAAAATACCAACAATATTGTTTGCAGATCAAGAAAAAAATTATGCTAAATTTCATATGGACACAAAAGACCCTGAATAGCTAAAGTGATTTTATACAACAAAAACAAAGCTGGAGGCATCACAATATCTGATTTTAAGACATACCAAGGCAGTTATAATCAAAACAGCCTGATACGGACACAAAAACAGACTTTTAGGCCAATGGAACAGAATAGAAACTCCAGACATCAATTCATTCATCAACAACTTACTTATCTTTGACAAAGGAGCTAAAATCAATCCCTGGAGTAGGGACAGTATAAATGGTGCTGGGGAAATATGAAAGTAGACCCCCTACCTTACACCTTATTCAAAAATCCACTCAAAAGGGATCAAAGATATAAGTCTATGACCTGAAACCATCAAGTCATTAGACAACATTGGGGAAACTCTGTAAGACATTGGTATAAGCAAAGACTTCCTGGAAAAGACCCCAGAAGCCCAGGCAATCAAAGCCAAAATTGACAAATGGGATCGTATCAAACTGAGAAGCTTCTCCACTACAAAAGGAACACTCAGCAAAGTGAAGAAGCAACTTAAATGAATGAGAGAAAATATTTTCAAACTATGCAACTTATTTAAGGCTTAATATCCAGAATCTATAAAGAGCTCAAGAAATTCAATAACAACAAAACAAACAATTCAATTAATAAATGAACAAAGGAATTGAACAGGCATTTTTCAAGACAGGAAATTTTAAAGGCCAATAGACACTTGAGAAAATGCTCAGGGTCACTAGCTGTCAGGAAAATGCAAATCAAAACCACAATAAGGTTTCACCTCACCCCAGTTGAATGACTCTCATACAGAAATCAGCAAACGACAAATACTGGAGAGGATATGGGAATAAAGGTGCCCTGGTCCACTGTTTTGGGGAATGTAAGCTGCTACAACCACTGTGGAAGACAGTATATAGATACATCAGAAATCTGAATATAGCCCTACCATAAGACTCAGCCATCACACTCCTGGAAATTTACCAAACCAAAAGAAATCAGTACATGATAGAGTTACTTGTATCCCTATGTTCATTGCAGCACAATTCACAATAGCTAAGATGTGGAATCAACCCAGATGTTCATCAACTGTTGAATGGATGAAGAAATTATGGTATACACTATGGAGTACTACTCAGTTGTAAAAAAATGAAATTCTGCCTTTTGGAAAAAAATGGACATAACTGGAAACCATTATGCTTAGTGAAATAAGCCAGTCCCAAAATGACAGATATCATGTATTTCCTGATCTGAAGTAACTGAGTACATGAACTATAATGAATTGGAGTAAAATAAACATTCTGAGATTTGATGATTGTTTACAGCCCTTGTCTCTTCTATTGAGGAACAGTGCAGGGGGGGTTCTTTTTTTTCATACTATTTGTTGAAATATTTTACTTACTGTAGGGTTAACTGTATGATCGTTAAGTAAATTGAAAATAGATCTTTGTAAAAATTAAGAGTGAGAATGTGAGAGGGAGGAGGATTATGGGTTGAAGCATGTGTGGGAGGGAAGGTAAGGGGGGAAATGTCACTATGTTCCTAAATCTGTATATAGGAAATACATGAAACTTGTATAACAAATAAAATATTTAAAAAGATTAGGAAAATGCATTGTAGTATTTGATGTGCATCTCATGTTTCCCATCTGTATAATATGCTACCTGACACTTTATAAAGAACACATATCAAAATTATTCCTGGGGAGTATTCAGCCTATTAAGTTGTTTTGCAAAATATGTTGCCTTAGGCATTGAGGAAGAACAAATGTTGGGAAATGACATCTGCTACAGATAACACAGTAAAGCGTCAGCAGCAAAAACATATATACATGTACATACCTAAATACATTTACACATTTAGAAGAAGGTAAGAGATGCAATATGCATCTATAATGAAGGGAATTGAGAGAGTGTTATAAAAAGCATAAGTAATAGCCTGACTTACAAATAATCCAAGACAAAAATGGGAAACAGAAAAAGATAAGAAGCACTATTATTTCTTGGGAAATTTAGGGAATAAAAGCAAAAAGCATTTGTAAAACATTCAAGAAATCATTTTGCAGAGGCATTAAAACATGACTGTCACTATATGTTAGATAACTTGAGCCAGGAATCAGTGCAACCACTAAATTATGATCACTATTCTATTCCCATCTTTTAATTTGTTAATTTATTTTTATTATAGCCTTAAATTTAAGAGTCTTTCGAGCACTTTGATTGTATTTGGTTGGTAAGCAAATTTACATAAATTATTTATTCTTCTGTAGTGACCTTTTTCAGCATTTCCTCTCTGAGCCATCCCCATTCTTGTTCCCATTTTGATTTACCTCTTGACCAGTTGGAGGATGAGGTCAAATTCATTTTCAAAAAGGATAGTTTGGTGGAACAGTTCTGGAGTACACAGATTGCAGAGGCTATCATCCTGGGACCTTCCCATCCAGAAGGTGCCCGGACTGCATGCTGCCTCTCATCTCGCAAGCTTTTCTCTCAAAACTCTGTTGCTACCTTCATTGTCTATTAGCTTTTGGTGTCTCCAAGGAAAACATCAAAAAAAAGTCATCATTTTTGTTCTTCCTATTGTTATTATTTTTTTCCTCCATTCTTGCTTGAGATTTTTTTCCCTTGTTCTTGTAACACTTCAAAAGTAAAAGAGCTGGTGTTATGGTGTAGCGGGTTAAGCTGCTGGCTGTGATGCCAGCACCCCTTATGGGTGCTAGTTAGAGCCCCAGCTGCTTCTTTTCCCATCCAGCTCCCTGCTGATGTGCCTTGGGAAATCAGTGGAGGATGGCCCAAGTTCTTGGGCCCCTGACACCCACGTGGTAGACCTGGAAGAAGCCCGTGGCTCCTGGTTTTGGCCTGGCCCAGCCAGCTGGTGAACTAGCATTTAGGTAGTGAACTAGCAGATGAAAGAGCTGTCTCACACACTCTCTTTTTCCTTTCCATCTCCTTTTCTCTCTCTCTCTCTCCCTCTCTATAATTCTGTCTTTCAAATAAACAAATACATCTTTTAAAAAGTGAAAAAATAAGGCTAGCTATCCAGTTATGTACTATACACACAAAGACACACACACACACACACTTTGATACTGAATTACTGTTGCTGAAAATTACAACACCCAGGATCCAATGAGGCTTGGTTTTCTCTCTAATTTCCCTAGTCTTATTCAAGGATGCCATACTTCTCAAGACTCAAATCACTGTCTCAGTTCCCCAGTGCACCTTGTCTTTCTGTTTCCTAGAAGTCTCAGGCTCTGAATACACTCAGAAAGAGCAGGGTGAGTTTGGAGAGGTATAATACACTGACTCTTTCTTTTTTTAATATTTATTTTATTTATTTGAAAGAGGAGGTATAGACAGAGAGAGAGGACTTCCATCTGCTGGTTCACTCCCCAGATGGCTGCAACGGCCAGAGCTGTGCCAATCCAAAGCCAGGAGCTTCTTCCGGATCTCCCACATGGGTGCAGGGGCCTAAGGACTTGGGCCATCTTCTACTGCTTTCCCAGGCCATAGCAGAGAGCTGGATTGGAAGAGGAGCAGCCAGGACTAGAACTGGCGCCCATATGGGATGCCAGTGCTTCAGGCCAGGGCTTTAACCTGCTGCACCACAGTGCCAGCCCCTACACTGACTCAAAAGCAAAATCCATGAGTAGGAATAAATAGCCAGTTACCTTTTTTAAAAAATTCTGCAACTTTTGTCCAGTGACCACACAGTGGGAAAGAGACAAAATCTTTTCTCTTCTTTCTAATAGATAATAGTTTCAAACATAAACTAAACAAGTCATTCATTCTCTCTCTCTTTCTCTCTCTCTCTCTCTCTCTCTCTCTCTCTCTCTATATATATATATATATATATATATATATATATATATATATATATATAGTATAGAATATTGAATGAAAGACCAACCGGTCATGGTTTCAAATTTTCAAATTATCTAGTCAATGAATGCACAAGTCAAGTGGAGTAATGGATGGATGGATGAATGGGTGTGGGGATTAACAGAGATAGAGATAGAGATGAGAGGGGGGAGAGAGAGAGAGAAACTAGAAATATCCTCAGGGGAGAACTTCAACTAATAGCAACTGCATTCAAATACAGAATGCCCCAGCTTCTCTGACCCAATTTTTAGGTGTGCCAGACATGATTCCTCAAAGGGTCTCCAGCAGAATTTAGAAAAGTGCCCACAGGTCACTACTCTTTTCTCCTACTTTTTCACTTACATTCATTTGCTCATTTTCCTACTCTTTTATTTACAGTTACTTCTTCTCAAATAAGTTACTTGTACCAAGTCTTTATCTCATAGTTGCTCTTGGGTACATACAAACCAAGACTCAAATGCAATAAAAATACTGTGTTAATGATCTTTATGGTGGTTTGGGATAAAAAGAAAACATTTCCAGGCCAAGACAATAATGAAATATCATTATTCTTCAAATGGCAATGTCATTTCATATAATAAGGGATCTTGTTAAAGTTCTTGTTCCTTATGTCCCCCTCATTCTTTGTTGATCTCTGCTCTATGTGCATGAGTTAATTAGAATCATCCTCTCATCCATGTCCTTCTCTTATTCTCTCATTTCTCCCTCAACCAGTACACAGAAAGGAGTTTCTTCCCAGAATGCCTTCTAGTGCTACCAGCAGATGGAACCAGCCAATGAGAGACTGGCTGATAGCTAAACCTAGATGTCTGGAGGTCTGGAGGTCTGGGTTATTTGCTTTTACCCTCTCCTTACATGTCAATATTAAGTCAATACAACCTATCCACAAGGGTTTAACCACTATGAACTACTCATTCACCATCAAGTTTAATTGCTGGTTTACTCTGACCTGAAAGAGACTATTGGGTTCTTTAGAAGAACTGTGTCTAAGCAGCCAAAACCTTAGGCAAAGTTACACATTGTTGAATGATGTCTACAAGGCAGTGCAAGGCTCTCTTGAATGATTTTTCACATTTGCATATTTTAGGGCCACTCTACAGTTTTCAATGACTTTGCTTTGCTGCTTCAAAGTCATATAGATTCCTTACTCTACGAAGAACAGAAGCAAAACCACTGTTCAAGTATTCTTTAGAAAGTTGAAAGTGGGAGATGGTATACGAGAAGATGAAGGGGGTCCTGGAGGATCCAGACACATCTGGAGAAAGTTGTCCCAGTCTGTCCACAGTCTGTCATACTGCCTGGGGCCCAGGTCTTGCTGTTACTGCTCTTTGGTCTGTGAAGAAGCAGATGGCACACATGGAGCCTTTTCCTATCTTTCATTTGCTTGCAACAAAAGCCCTAAAGCTCTGGCTTTGGACTAGAGTTCCCGTGACTAAGCTGCATAATCCACTTGCCTTTGAGATTCAAGTTCAAATGAAGGTCACCCCAAAGTCAACCAAACACTTCCCAGGATGTTCAGGAGGTGATTGGCCTAAGGGATGTTGAACCTCAGAAGACCCTGCCCAGCACCAAGGAAAACCTTGCCCAGTCACATCTAAAGCTAACAGCCCCAGTGAACATGAGGATGGGACTTTGGTCTGCTCCTTCTGGAGATTAATCATGCTGAATAATAAAGAGAGTTTATAAGAGAACTGTATGAAAGTGAAATGTACTCAGTTCCTAACATCACTGTGACCAAACTATGACCAAACGACCCAAGGACATTGCCCAAGATGGCCTGCATCCCTTCCAGTTCTTTCATCTCAACACTCAGTTCCAAAGCATACAGTAGCCTCAGATCAAATTTTCTCCCTTACAGAGTCTTAGACATGGGTATGCAGTGACAGCATTAAAATGGCAAGACTATGAGAGTGACATTCTTACATTTCCCTCAGAAAGGAGGCAGTGATAAGAAATGATTAGAAAAAAATGTTTCCTTTTTTTCTTTGTTTTCTTTCTTTTTCTTTTCTCTTCTTCATACTATAGTTGAACTCTTTATGTAACATAGAGTTAATCATATGTATTTAAGTCATTTGGAAAAAGATCCCAGTAAAAAATAAGAGGGTGAATAAGAGAGGGAAGAGGTAGTCTATAACTGCAAAGCTGTATAGTTCTGCATACAGTCCAACAGACTTACTTCTAAGGGCACAGCCTAAAAACTTGTCATGGGACTCCAAATCCATTAAAATTGGTGGTATAAATGCCATCTTAACTGTTAAAACGATCATATTAAATGTTAAAGTCAACATACAGATATATTTAAGTGTAAAAGTGATCATATAAATAATATCAGTGCCTGGTAATAATAACAGACAGAATTAAAAAGGAAGGAAAGTTCAATATGGGAAGCAGTCCACACACAAGACTCCTAGAATGACATTCGCTGTAAATAGCACTCTGACCTCAGAATCAACCCTTAAGGCTTCCTGGTCGGGCTGAAAGGTCTGTGAGAGCATTTCAGGAATGGAAAGCCAAGAATCTGTGGCAAAAAATATCCTGCAGGAAGGATCCCAGTGAGACCTCAGTGGAAAGAAAGAACCATCAAAGGATGTACTTTTCTCTGATGGGAGGAGAGAACATCCACTTTGCTTATGCCCATGTCCAAATACTGATGGAATCTATGATCACAAAAGGCTTCCACAGCCTTGGCAGCCCATGGCAAGAGCCTCAGGTGATCACTAATGTCATAAATAAGAGTGTTAATTGTTAAAGGAACAACAGAAGTCACTGTGTACCTACTTCCCATGTAGGACCTCTGTCCTTTATGAGTTGTACTATGAGAATCGACTTCAAATCTTGTTCTCAAACTGTACTCTATATGTTGTGTGTATGTGTTTGTTTGCAAACTGTTGAAATCTGTGCTTAACATGGAATTGGTCCTCTGTATATAAAATAAAACTAAAAATGTACCATAAAGAAGAAGGGATTGGGAAAGGGAGAGGGAGGTGGGATGGGAGGGTGGGTATGAGGGAAAGAACCACCATATTCCTAAAGTTGTACCTATGAAAAATGCATTCATTAAATAAAAACTTTAAAAAAAGAAGTGATTAAGTGTCCCATTTTAGGGTCAATGGGTTTGCAATTCAGTAGCAAATGATAATTAACACTGGCTGAGCATTAACCACATAGCACTATTCTAAGTGCTCTATCTTCAGGGGCACATTGTCTACCACAAGTTACCCCATGTCATATGCCCTTCTTATAGAGTGATGCTGACCCTCTTTTTGCTGAGTTGTAGTATCTGTGTTCTTTCTTGTTGAATCAGAATGGATCTTTATGATTGCTTTACTCAACAGCATATTGTAGACAGGATCCTGTGTAACTTCTGAAGCTGATTCATAAAACATGATATACTTCCATGAAGTTCTATCAACACAGTAGCTCTTGAGGCCAGCACTGTGGTGCACTGGGTTAACGCCCTGGCCTGAAGCGCTGGCATCCCATATGGGCGCTGGTTCAAGACCCAGCTGCTCCACTTCCCATCCAGCTCTCTGCTGTGGCCTGGAAAGCAGTGGAAAATGGCCCAACTCCTTGGACCTCTGCACCCACGTGGGAGGCCCAGAAGAAGCTCCTGGCTCCTGGCTTTGGATCGGCACAGTTCCAGCAGTTGCAGCCAATGGGGGAGTGAACCATCAGATGGAAGACCTCTGTCTCTCTCTCTCTGCCTCTCCTCTCTCTGTGTAACTCTTTCAAATAAATAAATTGAAAAAATAAAAAAAAGTAGCTCTTGGAACCCCATCTCCTTCTTTGGAGGAAGTCCAGGCCATAGAGAGGTCAAGTAGAGGTGTTCCGATAGAAAGTCCGAGCTAAGGTCAAGGTGGTTTCAGCCTCAGCCTTCACCTCATGGCAACTCCCTAACAGGCACTGAAGAACTGCTTTGCTGAATCCAATCAGCTGCTAAAACCATGAAAGATAATAATATACTGAATGTTGTCATTTTGAGTCACTGACTTTGGAGTTACTGCACAGTCATGGATATTTGGAGTGTATTATAAACTTTTTTTATCTGTATTAAAATCCAATGCAACAGGTATCATTACCCTTACTTTACAGACAGATGGAGAAAACGACAGCACTGAATATCCCAAAGTTAGTGGCAAAGTTTGGTTTTAAACTCAAGTAATAGGACTTTCCAGAGTTGATGCACTTCATTTCTATTCTACGCTTCTTCTCTTCCCTAGAAAAAGACTCTAAGAGCCAAGAAAAATGAAAAAAAAAAAATCACTTTTGCAGAGGTAGAAGGGGAAGAGTCATTTTCTCAATCAGGCAGAGAGCATACATCAACCCAAACCCAGTGTTAGCCATTAGCTCCCAAGCCTGCATGGGAGACTGGGCAGGTACAAACCTCCTGGGAGAACCAGCCCAGATTCCCACTACATTTGCTATGTCAAGAGAAGATGCTGGAGGCAGCCTCTGAGAAAAGCATTCATTTCATTCTATTGTCATCTTCCTCTTCTCCTTTTCTTGGAAGATATACCTACTCTATCAGACCACAGAACACACTTCCAAAGAACACTGATTTCTCTAGGGTGCTTTACCACATGAATAAACTTTGTTGTAAAATCTGAACCATGAAGATAGGAATTTGGTGAAAATTTAGCAGCAATTCCACAGTAGCCAGCAAGGGGGCCTTGAAGTGGCCCTTGGGCCATAAAGGGGCAGAAAAATAGAGGGATTTGGGTACCACCCTGCAAGAGAAGAGTCAGATCAATTCCTGGCCCTTAGCACCGTGTGGAATGTGTAATAATCCGTCCTGAAACATCACACCTGCTGATCCAGTCAACCAGACCCAAATGTTTTGACATTTCTTAGGTTGTGACATTGCACTCCGGAAAGCTAGAGTTGCCTTTGTGAGATGCAGCCTCTGGGAATGAGGAACACCAGGGATGGGAACAAGCTGCACAGAAATCATGTCAAGTGCTTGTGTGCAAAATCCAAAGTCAGCCCGCCCCGCAGGGACAGCTCACTGAAATCAGAGCCGGCAGAGACACAGGCAGCCTGGCTTCCCAAAGAATGATAAATTATTTCTGACCTCAGCGATGAGAGAAACGACTCTCCAAACTGTTCATTTTAATACTAGAATGATTACTCCCCCAGCTTTACAATGGATTTCACAGCCTTGGCAGGAAAATCTACCAGAGTTTAAAAAAACAACAATAATAATAAAATCAATGAGTAACTCAAATTAAAATGCCTGGTGTGAAAATAAAAGTCCAGAGGAATCATCACAGTCCTTCTAGTTCCTCCTAGTCCTTTCGAATGCCTGATATTTACCCATATTAGCCAGAGTCCCTCATGCTCCTGCACAAGCCTCTCTCCCATACCCTGCATCCCTATTCTCTCACTCCCCGGCATTTTAGGGTTCACGCTAAATGGGTATCTCACTTGACATAAGGAACTTTTGGAAAAGTTATCTATCGGGCTTTGTAAACTACATTACCTTCCTTCTTTTACCTGTTTGAGGTCCTTCAAATAACTCTGCTCTCCTCCTTCTCGATACTTGCAATAGTCTCTGAGCTATTTCTTCCTCTTGCTATTTCTTGTGGTTTTCAGATGGTTAGCACACATATATGCACAGGTGGGGGCTCCACTGTGTGACCTCCCACTCCCTTTCTGACAGCTCTGAAAGATTGGATGTTTTCATACCATTGAGTGGGCCAACAGATGGTCACATGGCAAATGCCCTGTAGCCCACTGTGATGCAAACTAAAATTCAATCCAAGAATTAAACACATTCTTCATTTAGCAGCAATTTGCCTTTCTAATGAATCTATCTTTAGGGTTTAATGCAGGAGCCAAATATCAACCATTTCAGGTCATTAAAAACCCCAGGCACATTTAGAGAGTGGACAGGTGTTAATTTGTGTCTTCTGGCCACACTCCACTTTCGGTAATGACAATTGACACCTGCAAATCCTCTTTGTGCCATGTAGATGACATCTGCAATTGCTTTGCTCTGTTTAATAGCCTAGATAGTAGTCCCCAGGGAGGCCACTTCACATGGACCCAGCACAGACACTCCTCTGGGTCACCTGCTGACAAATCCATCAGAAGTTGAAATCATCTTAAGTGAAAAATGCATTGAAAAATCCTAACCTACCGAGTACTTTGGTGCAGTAACTCAAGACACTGTTTCCCCCTTGTGATCCTGAGGCTCACTGGGAGCTGCAAGTTACTGTCCAGTATCACAAGAGAGGCTAGTACCATGGTTTGCTATCCTGTGAAAAGGTCATAACTCCAAGTATAATTTCTGCTACATGGATATCACCTCCACACCACTGTAAACTCAGAAAGCATAAATCAAACTATCCCAAGTTGACAACCATTATGCACCCAATCATATTTCTCAAGACATGTTTTCTGAAGGAAATATATATATATATATTTAATGCAGGAGCCAAATCTCAACCATGAAATATATATATTCCACCATTCTTACCACAGAACAAAAAGTACAAGGGGCCACCAAAACACCTCTTATACTGCCTAGATCTCTGTCATTTTTATAATTATCTTTTCCAAGTCTCTCCCAACAGAAAATGAATATTGTCAAAATCTAACTCTTCCTTAACACTGAAAGTGGAAACAACTCACATTTCCAAAATTTACAGCAGAAATATCCATGAAAAGAGCAATGGCATGCAATATCTATACCATCCAGCAATAAAATAGAACAAATAATTTATACACACAATAATCTAGATGAGTCTAGATAAATCTCCAGAGCATTATGCTCAGTGAAAAAAGCCAATCTCAGGGCCGGTGTTGTGGCACACTGTCTTAAGCAGTCCTTGTGACTCCAACATCCTATATGGAGTACCTGTTTGAGTCCTGGCTATTCTTATCCAACTCCCTATTAATGTGTCTGGCAGCAAAAGATGGTCCAACTACTTAGGCCCCTGCTACCTGTGTGGAAGTCCATGAAGGAGTTTCTGGCTCTTGGCTTCAGCCTGGCCCAGCCTTGGTTTGTGAAGTGAACCAGAGCATGGAAGATTCTCTCTCTCTCTCTCTCCCTCTCTCTCTCTCTTTTTCTCTCTCAAATAAATAAATCTTTCTTTTAAAACAAAGTCAATCTCAAAAGGTTGTATACAATATGATTCTATTTATGTAACATGAAATCACAAAATTAGAAACATCGAGAACAAGTGAGAGTGGTTGTCAATGATTAAAAAGTGGATTGGGAGAGAAGAAAGTGAATACTGCTATAAAAGAGCACTAGGAGATATCCTGTGGTGCTGCAAACTCTGGCTGGTGTCAATGTCAATATCTTGGCTGTAATTTTGTACTGTAGTTTTCCAGGATATTATCTGAGTAAAGGGCACAGGGGTCTCAGTATTATTTCTTACAACTCCATATGCAATGCTCCCAAAATAAGTTTCTATTCCAAAAAAGTATTGGCTTGGGACTGTCACGATCAGGCTTTGTCACTTACATGTATGAGCCAAGTCATTCAACCTCTTTCATTCGCAGTTGCATCATCTGTGAAATGAAATTGGACAAGACGATAGCCAAGGTCCTGAGGAGCTGAGTGCTTTCAGAGCGGCTGTTGATCCACGATAGTTGTTGAAACAGAGGCTCTGTAAAGAATCAGGCCATCACGGCAAACTGGATACTCTGCATAAACTGTCTCTACAAATATTTTTAAAGACACAACTTAGCTTCTATTAAACATACCATGGAAACCCACTAACAAAGAAATATTTTGGAAGGAAAACTCTTAAAACAAATACTATCTTACCATTGAAGTTATGTCTACTTAAAAAAAAGAAATTTTCTATAGCAGAGAGCAATTAAACAGTGTATTTGCTGGCTATAAACCAAGAAAGCTAACCAGAAATTCTGTCATTTTCTTGAAATAGTACACCCAAATGAGCTCCTCATTCCCCAGTCTCTTTTCATTGTTAAACTATTCTTATTCTTAATGCTCTACCCTCTGGGGAACTACAGCACACAGAACAGGAAGTTCTTTAATAAAAATTACAATTTTAGAAGGGAAAAGCCCAAGCAACTGATTCAGAAATGAAAATTTCAGTCAAATTGTTGATTGATTTTCATGTCACCAATCAACCAGCTTGCTTTTTCTCACTAAATAAAATGTTGGGTAGTTCATTTAACATCAGATATAAAATTGGTGTTAAAACATCAACAAACTGGGTGCTTTGTTTTACCAGATTAGCAGTTATTTCCATTAAAGATGATTTCAACATACATTTAACCTAAAGCAGTGAACATTGTTAAGAAAAAGGTAACAGAATAAACAGTAACAAAACAATAAGTAGTCATTATTGTCTACAAAATGAGATGAAGGGGATGTTTAGCTTAGTCAGTCATGACAGAACTAGATCTCATGCATGGATTGCCATGGCCAAACAACTCAAATATGTTACTACACCTGATAAATCTACATTTAATCTAATATACCCTCTTTAGGTGTTTCAGTAGCCAAAACCATAAAATACTGCACTGTTTCAAACAAGGGCAGACATGAAATGTAAATGATCTGGATGGAATGGATGGAATCTTCTATGATCTTGTGAAAAACAAAATGCCATTTTAAATTTTAAAAAACTATACCATGAACTTATTAGTTCCTTTTTTTTTTTTTCAATAATAATTCCCAGGACCCCACTCTCCTTGGCTTACAGCAATTGTCTTTTTTCCATCTATGATTGAATGGGTGTTTCCTTCCTTAAGGATTTTGTCTTTTACTCCAAAATATCTTCCTCATTGTCCTTATTAATTTCCCAAGATCTGTAAGCTTCAACATTATTTTATACTTGAAAACTTTACACACTAGTTTTATCATAGCATTGCTATGTGCCTTTTAACTTTTGTCACATTCAGAGCTTACTTCACTTTCTCACTTTCTCAATATCAATCAGAAAGTTTGTTCACAAACATTTATATTGTTCTCATCACATGCCAACCACAATATTTTTATTTTATGCATTGTCTAAGTATGAATAGGCTTAAATATTCCAAGAATTGATGGTTATCTATTGCTAAAAAGATTTATTCCAAAAACATTCCAATGCTTTTTCATCATGAGAGATTTTGCAAAAATAATGTTAGGCAGTGACTTTTTTTTTCCTAGACTATCCTTGGAGTGTCATTCCTAACACAATTTCAAGCATAAACAGTAACAGAACTAAAAGCACTGTACCTTAATGTCACTTGTTTTCCACACATATCTGGCTTCCTGATGTCACTTTAAGATAGGAAAGTAGTTTTTTAAAAAAGCAAAAAGCACATGAGTCAATCATGTTTGTTTGTGATATTATCTTGATTTTAGAAAGATCATTGGATCACAAATGGGGGCTCTATGGAGCAGCTTCACGAGACACACTCAAAGAAAACCACAGCTAGCTGTGGGACTTCAGGCTTTTGCTGAGGCTCTCAAAGTTTTAGTCCTTCTCATTAACCAGAGCAAATGACTTTTATAAAATCTCTTTTAAAATTGATGGAACCTCAAGATTATAAAAGAGTTATTTCTTTTTTAAAAGTAAGACTATCTACACATTCAGTGCTTGAAACACTTACTACCAAATTATCACTAGCTCTCCATTTAAACAGGGGAGTTTAAAGTTACTGTGACCCAAATCAGAATCACTAAAAGTGTTTCCTTTTTTTAAAGATTTATTTATTTATTTGAAAGTCAGAGTTACACAGAGAGAGGAGAGGCAGAGAGAAAAAGAGGTCTACCATCCGCTGGTTCACTCCCCAGATGGCTGCAACGGCCGGAGCTGTGCTGATCCAAAGCCAGGAGCCAGGAGGTTCTTCTGGGTCTCCCACGCGGGTACAGGGGCCCAAGGACCTGAGCCATCTTCCACAGCTTTCCCAGGCCATAGCAGAGAGCTGGATTGGAAGTGGAGCAGCCAGGTCTCGAACCAGCACCCAAATGGGATGTCGGCGCTTCAGGCCAGGGCATTAACCCACTGCGCCACAGCACCAGCCCCAAAGTGTTTCTTATAATTCAGAGTATTGACCTAATTTAATTCAGTGATGCATGATGTTCAGAGGTTTTTGGTAAATGTCAGATACCGCCAATAGTTAGTTGTAGGTAAAGGTTATGGGTTTCCTTTCCACAAAAAAATCCCTGAAAGCAAATCTCAGACTGAATCTTGGTGCACACTTACAGCATTTCGTAGTAAACATTCAACAATCATCCTGCCAGTTTGGCAAAAACTGAGTCGCAGTTCTTGGTCCTTCCTTGAGCTCCCACAGAAACTTCCATGGTCAGTTCACTGGAGGCAAAGGCAGCACCATTCCAGCAGCAGGCTTTGGCTGTGCCTAGTCAGAGCCAGGAGTTCAAGAAGTTTCCAAATAGCTGAACACAGGCCATCAAAGAGCCAAGCTCTGGAAGCCATTCCTGAGGGCACTGACCACTGAGTCAGCTGTATTTTTACTCCCCTTGAGGACAACAAGAGTCTCTCTGGTTCCAGAAAATAAACATACAATGAAAACCACCAATTCGGCAAGAAATACCCATTCTAATATTCATTAGTCAACTGATCAAAACTTCTCATGGTAGTTGATTTTGTCTGGTGATTATATGTTAACCAAACACTATGCAGTGTATTTACACTTAAGGCAACTAAAACAGCAGATGTATAGAATAAAACTGAAACACACATTCACACATTCACATCACATAGTCTACACGGGAGTGGTTTTTTAATTAGTTGTCAAGTTTTTTTTAAGATTCATTTATTTATTTGAAAGAGTTACACAGAAAGAGGAACAGACAGAGAAATAGAGAGATCTTCCACCAGCTGGTTCACTCTCCAAATGGCCGCAACAGCAAGGGCTAAACCAGAGTGAATCTAGGAGCCAGGAACTTCTTCCTAGTCTCCCACATGGATGCAGGGACCCAAGCACTTGTGCCATCTTCCGCTGATTTCCTAGGCACATTACCAGGGAGCTGGATCAGAAGTGAAGCATCTGGGTCTCGAACTGGTGCCCATATGGGATGCCAGCATCACAGGTGGAGGCTTTACCTGCTATACCACCATACTGGCCCTGCCTTTAGAGTTTTAAAGTAAATTACTTAAGACCTGTTGACTCCATATATCAGAACTTGAAAATATGCCTTTCTATATAAATTCCTCATTTCCTGCCTATGCACACTGGAAGTTTGTGAACCACTGTCACAGATGTTAAGAGTAGGGCTTGGGGAAAAATAGTATTGTGTTTGAATCCTGGCACTTCCACTCTGTAGTTATCTAACTTTGGAATTATTATTCAGACACCATGACTGTATCCTCATATATAAAATGTTAACAATGATAAAAACTAGTTTACAGCATTAATATATTATTTTAGGTTATGCACAGATAAGTAAAGTTTCTATCACAATGCTTTGCACTATTGTGACTTACCCTTTTATGACAAACCCTGTTTTTTCTCTTTTCTAGGGAAAATAAATCCTGGATATTGCACTTCATTTTCTTTTTTTTTTATTAAACTTTTATTTAATGAATATAAATTTCCAAAGTATAGCTTATGGGTTACAATGGCTTCCCCCCTCCCATAACTTCCCTCCCGCCCGCAACCCTCCCCTTTCCTGCTCCCTTTCCCCTTCCATTCATGTAAAGATTCATTTTCAATTCTCTTTGTATACAGAAGATCAGTTTAGTATATATTAGATAAAGATTTCAACATTTTGCCCATATAGCAACATAAAGTGAAAAAACTACCATTGGATTACTAATTATAGCATTAAATAGCAATGTACAGCACATTAAAGACAGAGATCCTACATAATTTTTTTTTCAAATTAATTAATTTTCTATGCCATTTCCATTTTAACACCAGGTTGTTTTTTTTTTTCATTTCCAATTCTCTTTATATACAGAAGATCACTTCAGTATATAATTAGCAAAGACCTCATCAGTCTGCGCCCACACAGAAACGCAAAGTATAAAAATACTGTTTCATACCAGTCATAGCATCACTTGGCTTTAGACGACACATTAGGGACAGATCCCACATGGGGTGTAAGTACACAGTGACTCCTGTTGCTGACTTAACAATTTGACACTCCTGTTCATGGCGTCAGTAATCTCCCTAGGCTCTAGTCATGAGTTGCCAGGGCTATGGAAGCCTTTAGAGTTCGCTGACTTTGATCTTATTCCGATAGGGTCATAGTCGCACTTCATTTTCTATACCCCTTTAAATTGGAGTGTTCAAGACTTACCAACTATCCCAGACATGATCTGAACAGGGAAGAACAGAACAGAGTTATCATCTTCCTTGTTCTAGAAAGAAGTTCTGCATGCCAAAATCAAAGCTTTTCTCAGGGATCACATCAAATGTTTAATTAATTGGGTTTTGCTTTTTTTTTTTTTATTTGACAGGTAGAGTTATAGACAGTGAGAGAGAGAGACAGAGAGAAAAGTCTTCCTTCCATTGGTTTACTCCCCAGATGGCCACCATGGCCGGAGCTACGCCAATCCAAAACCAGGAGCCAGGTGCTTCTTCCTGGTCTCCCAGGCGGGTACAGGGACCCAAGCACTTGGGCCATCCTCCACTGCCCTCCTGGGCCACAGCAGAGAGCTGGACTGGAAGAGGAGTAACCAGGACTAGAACCTGGCACCCATATGGGATGCTGGCGCTGCAGGCGGAGGATTAACCAAGTGAGCTACGGTGCTGGCCCAAGTTGGGTTTATATGTTGTATGCTTTTTAAAAATCAGTTGTAGGTTGATATAATATGTTTAGTTTCATCGTGTTGGATAGAAACACTCAAGGTATTTCTGGATTCTTATTCTATCATGCAATTCATCTGTAGCTCCCCCCATCTTGTATGTATTATTAGGAAACTACAATCAACAATGGAACTGGGATTCAAACCCAGGTATTCTGATATGGGATGCAGATGTCCAGCAGTTAGGAGTCCTAACTGCTCTGTGAAACACTACCCCAAGATTATATTTTTGATGATGATTTTATTTCCTATCCAGACATAGCTATCAAAAATGCTATGATCTGATTATTTAGCAATGTCGTCCATGGAAATACAAGACAAGGAAGAAGACTTAAATATATTTATAGGTCACCCTGGCCTGGACTTTTAAAATTTAGGCCTTACTTTATTAGGTGCTAAAGTTTTATTTGGTCTATGATTTAGAAAGAGCCCTTATTTTTTTCTCCTTTAGACACAACAATATATACCAACTTCCCAGAATGCCAAGGTCCCCGATTTTTCTTTTTGTTTCTTTAAATATTTTAAGTTATTTTTATTCATTTGAAAAATGCAGAGACAGATAAGGAGACAGAAATAGGCAGAAAGAGATCTTCTATCCACTGTTTCACTCTCCAAACGCCCACACAGCTGGGATTGGACCAGATCAAAACCAGAAGTCAAAAATCCAGTCCAGGTCTCCCATGTGGGTGACAGAGATCCAACTACTTGGAGCCATCACCTGCTGCCTTCCAGGGTGTGCATTAGCAAAAAACTAGAATCAGAAGTAGAGCCAGGACTCAAACCCAGGCAGTCCAAGGTTGTAGGTATCTCAAATGCTTGCCTCTCTCCAATTTTTTATACTTCTTCAAGAAGCATCTAAGTGTTATAATTGGCGAGTTTTTTTAGTGCCATAGAAGGTAATTCATCTGGGTAAAAAGATTTTAACTCATTTTCATCAAGAAACATATTCTAGTACAAGGTTTTCAACAACCTTGGGCTTCTAGTTGTACTTACTACTATTGATTGTATTCAATTAAATGATTGATCTCTATGGAAGATTTTATTTTCCAAATATATCTATAATATTGCCATCCCATGTACTTTTCTTCTAATATGATGTTGACAGTCCATGAACCTGGACAGATAATTCCTTTGATTTATGGAGTATGATAGAATTGGTATTATATGACTTCTTAGGTGGTTCACAGAAATAACACACACTTCTACCTGGTTCTCTTGAGAAGCCCACTCTTGGAATCCAGCTACCATGGTGTGAAGAAACCCAAACTATCCCATGAGAAGAGAGGCACAGGGAGAGGCCACATGTAGGCTTTATAGTCAACAGCCTTCACCAACGACCAGGAGTGTGAATGAAGAAAACTCCAAGTGATTCCAGCCAATATAGTAGAGTCGCCTACTCTTCAGGTCTCACAAGTTGAGGCACCAGACACCACAGAACGGAGAAAAAGTTGTCCTGCTGGTCTCTGTTTGAATTTCTGAACTACAAAGTCCATGAGAATAATAAAATGGCTGTTTGCTGCTGCTACCAATGGGGATGGTTTGTTGCAATAACAATAGTTACTAGAACAATCTCCTGGATAGAATAGACAGAAGCAAAACAGAAACTCTTTCTTTAGTTGTCAGTGTTCCTCAGTTACTACCTGCATTGGAAATATCAAGTGTGCTTGCTAAAGTTTATATTTCCAGGCACACACATGCATGTAAACATACATACGGGCACACACACACAAACACACACACGTCCTGGAATAACTACCCTAACCCAAGATGTAGTGGAATCACAGACCCTGGAAAAGGTCAGCAATATTCATACACTGAGTGGGTTGAATATCCTGACCATTAGGATAAACTGAGCATGAGTTGAGAAATCTCATTTCCTGACCACTGCAGTATTGACCACTACTGGTATTGACTCAAAAGTCCTATTCCAAAGATCAAATACATAATTGAGTAAGATTGCAAAAACAAATCAAAGCCAGAAGAAAATTTTTTAAAACATTGCTTCCATCTGAAATGGATGATGAATCAAAGCTTATTATCCAGGATCACAATAATACCATCTTTTTGTGATTCTGACCCCATAACCCTGGGCCTGCTCCTGGCCACTGAGTGCTTGTTTGGGAGGGAACTGTCCAGCACCACTGCTTCCTGAATGAAAGCTGTTAAACCCAGTGAAAGGAAATCCTGGTTTAACCTCCAACATGTGTCCTAGGATTGAACTCCTCCCTTTGAGAGAAATCAGTGCTCTTATTCATCTGGACTCTATGGGAAGCCTCAGTCTCATCCACCTTCCATGCATATGTGCTACAACACTGCAATCAAAAAATGATGTAGAATGGGGCCAGCTCAACTTTTCACCAACTAGAACTTCTGTAGTCCCTAAAACCCAGTGTAATTTGAACTTTATTCTTTCAGGAAAGCAGAAATCATATTCTAAAAATCTTTTCTTACCTACTCACTAGGTTCAAAAACCCTAAACAAGGCATTCAAATACATAACTTTACTATGATTACCATTAAGAAGTGAGGTTTGCTCTGTAAAATAAAAATGTTGGTGATGATTGCCATGGATCCATCAATATTCACAATTACATAGGTTTAAATATAAATTTAAACATAGGTTTAAATTTAACTGCTTCTTCCAAAGTTTTTGTTTTGCTTTGTTTACTAAAACATTGTTTTTTTTTTCTTTTCCTGAAATTTAATCCCTGAAAAGTCATTTTGAGGGAACAAGAATTTTGCTATTGATACCAGTCTCATGTTCTTTAAAAATAGGGACAAAATGAACAATTATGAAAGGATGACTGAATTTCAGATGTCTTAGAATATTTTAAGATCAGGTTTATAGCTTTGAATATAGCCTATTTTTATTCTGCTTTAAGATTATTTTTAATAAAGAATGTGAAAGAAATAGGATGCCAGTGCACATGGTCACTCAAATCACAAGATATTGGATGAGATGGCTGTAGATTTTTTAAAAACACAACAAGATACAGGTAAAATGTGCTCCATATGGCTTACTCCATGAAACATTTGGGCTGCTGTATTCATTATCATATTTTTAATTTTGCTAAGCAGGTCTGTAATCCACATTCCTTAAATAATAAATTATAAAGACTAATCCAAATTTTGCTTTTTCTTGCAAAAACATCTCTGCTACTTTATGTTCTGCAGATATTTTTGTACTGCAGTCCATACTTGGTTCATATTTATTCACACAAAGAATAACACATTTTGTGTTTTGACCCTTGTCTTCTATAGTGGATGTTGTTGTGATTTGTTCCTTTGGCAGTTCCAAGTATGCAAGTTAGGATGATCAAGTGGTAACCATGGTGACAGAAAGCAGAGTTCAAATCTTAGTAGGGTCATGACATTCTTTCCCACAGTGCAGAATTCACATTCTAAGACTAATCCAATGTCTAAAAATATATCACAGGACAGCTCATGTTACCATTTATGGGAAAATATGACTGAGTCAGTTAACTAATTTTCTTGTTGCATGAAAAGAATCCCTAGTTGGTAAACTAAGAGTTCCCAGTTTTAGGGAAATAAAATGACAAAGGTAAGGGGAGAGTGCTCTTGTTTACCAGAGTAACTACTGAAGCTAAAAGCTACCCTTGAAACCAACAAGAGTGCAAAATCAGATCCAACAGAAAGGTGTATCATAAAAACAATAGCGATGATAATGAAAGAACCATATTTGATCCCACTTTTCCTGTAGCCACATTCACAATGAGTAGCAAAGTTCCTACTGTGGAATCGTCCAAGTGGGACTCTCTTACAGATACAGCAGCTACTGTTTAGCTCTTTGGCTATGCAGTTGGCTGATATCCAGGGATGCCTGTGGTGTAAATCACACTGTAGGGTCACTGACTCACAAGTTGGTTGTGCATGTGGCTGTGGCTCAGTCTGCCCTCGCTCAACACTCACCTTGTGTGGGAGACCCTCAGTGACTCCTGCAGTCCCCCTTCAAAGTTTAAAAAGAGGCTTTGTTTTGATTCATTCTCAGATTTCATATTAGGTCACTTCTGGATAACAAAAATAACAGCCAGCAAGACAGAAGAAAAATCTTAACTCCCATGTGAAAAGTAAAAGCTTGTTGAGTATGCAGTCTTGTCACTTCAACTAGCTTGATGAAGCTAAACTTTTAAATCAGACCTTTACAAATTTTTTATTTTATGTCTCAATCTTAATTAAGTTGCATATTTTTTTAGCTCACCTCAAAATCCCAACTTCCCTTTGCCGGTTCTTCTCAAACTCCTATTCTGAAACTGAATTAAAACTATTTCTCTTGCAGCTTCAGTGGACGTGAGGGAGGATGTTTATTTCAGTTCACCGGGCCTTCCTTTTGAGCTTGGACAATTAATCTCTAGGTAACAACACTTTACCCAGTTGTCTACCTGCAGGGATCGCCTCCATTCTAGGTTCAGAGCTCATTTCTGCTTTCCCAACTCCTTCCAATGTGTAAAGCTTTCAAGTGGCTCCATCACCTGTGCAAACACAAACTAAGACTGACTCACAGCAAAGACTGGTGAAATAAATATACTATTTGGCAATATAACATCTGTATTCTACATAGAGAATATATTGATGTAGAGCACTTGTCTTGAGAATAAACTTGACTTGGAGCTGGCGCCATAGCTCACTTGGTTAATCCTCTGCCCGTGGCGCCGGCATCCCATATGGGTGCTGGGTTCTAGTCCTGGTTGCTCCTCTTCCAGTCCAGCTCTCTGCTGTGGCCTGGAAAGGCAATGGAGGATGGCCCAGGTGCTTGGGCACCTGCATGGGAGACCAGGAGGAGGCACCTGGCTCCTGGCTTCCGATCAGAGTAGCGCCGGCAATAGCAGCCATCTGGGGAGTGAACCAATGGAAGGAAGACCTTTCTCTGTCTCTCTCTCTCTCTCTCACTGTCTATAACTCTACCTGTCAAATTAAAAAAAAAAAAAAAACTTGACTCAATAGACCAGGAATAAACAATACAGAAGATTGAATACTCTTTTGTATAATTCTGGAGAATGATTAATAGTTAAAGGAAAATGAAGCTATTATGCAATAACTAGAAAAGACTATATAAAGTGTGATGGCTAGAAAGTACAGCCTTAAGATAGCAAGCTAGCTCAAATACGTGACTGTGCATGTGTAACTCACCTTCCTGAGAACAATTGTGCACTGAGATACAGTCCCAGGATAGAAAGTAGTGCTGTGTTCTATCCAGCCCACTACATGGGCAAGAACACAAGAAACAGGAATAATGAGGAAATATGCATTCAAATTCTTCATCCACAAATATGAAACTTTGGGAGATGACAAGAACAGCAGAAAATTTGTGAGCAGAACAAGGGACATTTCTGCTGGGGGATGAGCAGGACACAGCTAGTCATGCTATGTCTTTTCTTGGAGGAATGCATGCCAGTGTTTAAAGCTGCCAAGTCTGAACTAAAAGATGTGGCTCTTCTCCTAGGCACAGCTTGAGACACATGCTTTTTAGTATAGCACCTACAACTAGAGCATAGGATAGGGACTTTGGAGATACCACAGGGAGCCAGGCCAGTAATCCACACAGCCTGACCCTGGGATGGCTGCTGTGTGTGCACAGTAACTCTGTCTTCCATGAGATTGTCCACAAAGACAGGAAAACACCACTGAGTATTTCCAGCGCCCCTTATCTACCCAAAGATTAGACTCGGCTTCTTGCCCTTTGCCAAGCCCTAGGGTAAGACAGTGAATAAAAGTGTTAGAATTACAGGCAATAGAGAGTTTTACAGCATATTCCTTTTCATTCTATACTCAAAATGATATCAAGCAATCATCAAACATCATCCATTCTAGGTTTTCAGCCTTCTGCTAGCAGAATGCCTTTCCTTGAATTATTTCCAAAAACTGAATAGTGGAAACCACTCCATCCTACACGAATACTGGATAAAGAGAGATCTGCCCTTCAGCCTCCTCTGTGCATATAACCTGGCTCCTTCTTCCTTGTACGTGAGATGACATGTCTCTCTTTTTAACATACATAAATGATAGCAATGCGATCCATTCATAATTCCACTTTCCTCATGTGAAACCCTGACATGTGGGACTTCTGTACTCTAACATCTAGAAATATTACAGAGTAGCAAGTGACACAAAATGAAACAAGACATATACAGATCTTGAAGAAGATTTAGTGCCTTCTTTCCTCCCTCTCATTGTTAGTTATGTAAATGATCATTTAGGAATGCAGCAGCCCAGACCCCAGAGGACTGTCCTATCCCATGAGAGTTTATTAAATGTACACATTTTCAGATGAAAGATAGACTCACACAAGCCAATACAAGACTTGGATTCCAGGGGCAGGATTGTTCAGTGTCCCTGGACATTCCAATTATGGGTATGTTACTGTATGACTGGATAAATTTACTTGCATGGATTGTGTATTCCCAACAATCAGCAGAGATGGTGGCGCTCTCACTTGGGTGAATAAAACAAAGAAAAATCACAGTGATCTTATCACCGGTACTGAGCTGGCCTGACTGATGGAATTCTCCCATAGACCTCTTAAAGCAGATTTCTACTGAAAAAGTAACAGCACGTGCAAGGTAGACAGAAAACATCCCTCCCACATGTGAAATATTAGTAAAAGGACACATCAAAATCATCCACTCTTATTTTTAAAACTTCAAAGAAAAAATGTAAAGGTCAAGTATGTAGGAAACATATTGCATGTGGGAGGGAAGAGGTAAAGATTGCTTATGGAATGAGGCATTATACCTTAGAGAAGGAAACCATCTGGAGATGCCATCGCCCTGCAGCGGAACATGGAGCTGAGAACCAATAGAGTAATCAGTGTGTGAGGAAGGGGTTAAGTGAATGTTTTCCTGACAACCAAACGTCACAGAAGCTAATGTCCTCCTTGCCCGTAAGAAATATTTCAGAAACAGGATTTCTGCTCTTCATTCCTTCTCAGCTTTTCATTACCCACAGCAACAGAGCAGCAGCAGAAACAAGACTCTCTTGATGCAGGTGATTGGACAGATCGTACGTCAAGTGGAAAAGCAAGTCAGAACCACTCCGGCAGCTGCATGTGTGCAATTCCTCTCTGTGTAAAGACCGCTGTACATTTTTCAGTAAGAGGAATTTTAAAAGCCTGTTTCTTCTTGTTATTTAGCAAAGATCATAAAGTCATTGATTCTGTGCTGGGAGACAGTACAGGTTGCTGACATTAACCCCATTTACAAGTGAGGAAAACAAGATCCTCGAAACATAAGTCATCATAGATTTTTAGTGAGAGAATCAGGACTAAAACACAGCTTTCCTGACTTCCTTCAGATGCACAAGGTTTTCTTAGGGCATACCTAAAGGCAAACCATTGCTCAAGGTCCATCCTGACTATAAACTCAATATAAGATCTCAGATTTCCAAATTCCTTTGTAACCATGTAGCTCTTTGTTAATAAATGCAGAGGTAGAACTACAGCTTCCAAAAGACAGATGGACCTGAAAGTCAGAAATTCATGGTTAGGTCAACCTGGGCATCTGTCTTAGCACAGTTGCTTGGATCACCCTCTAAGTGATTATTCATTGAGAGCCTATTATGTTCTGGATACCACTGTGCTGATTACTTTAAAAGATATTATTAAAAATATATTAAAATTTTAAACTTTCACTTCTATGACTAAGATGTCCAGTCTCTGAGGAGAAGATAGATGATAAATAGACCATAGATAATGACAGTGACAAAAGATAGATAGATAGAAAAAATGATAGATGATAGATGATTGAGATAGATAGATAGATAGATAGATAGATAGATAGATAGATAGATAGATATGACAAGGGGAAGGGAAGAAAGGGAGGGGTAGAAAATGAAAGTTCATATTCAGGTGAAAACTGTTCTGAGCATTTTTCACTTGTGGGAACTCTGATCAGTAATCACACTAAAGGGTGAATGCTTGGCATAGTGATTAAAACCACTTCGGATTGCCCACTTCCTATATCAAAATGCCTAGCTTGAGTCCTGGCTATGCTCCTGACTCCAGCCTCCTGTTAATGTACTCCTTGGGAAGGCAGCAGGTAATGGCTCAAGAAATTTGGTTCCTGCCTCCCACATGGGAGATACAGGTTGATTTTCTGGGTCCTGCTATTGGCCTGGCCCAGTCCCAGCTGTTGTGGGCATTTGGGAGTGGGGGGGTGGGGGGTGGAGGGGGTAAATAAAAAAAATAGAAGCTCTCTCTCTCTCTTTCTTTCTCTCTCTTCCTCTCTCTCGCTCTCTCACTCTCTGCCTTAGTCTCTGTCTCTCTTCTCTCCCTCTCACCTTTTAAACAAAATAAATAAGTATTTTTTTTTAAATAAACACATGGGCTGGCATTAAGCCACCACCTGTGAAACCAGAATCCCATATGGGAGCTCATTCAAGTCCTGGCTGCCCCATTTCTGATCCAGCTCCCTGCTAATGTGCCTGGGAAAGCAACAGAAGATGGCCCAACTGCTTGGGTCCCTGTACCCATGTGGGAGACCCAGATGAAGCTCCAGGCTCCAGGCTTCAGCCTGGCCCAGCCCCAGCCATTGTGGCCACTTGGAGGAATGAGACAGCAGATCAAAGATAGCTCTCAATCTCTCTCTCTCTCTCTCTCTCTCTCTCTCTCTCTCTCTCTCCTTCTCCTCTTCCTCCTCCTCCTCTTCTGTAACTCTGCCTTTCAAATAAATCAATCTTTTTTTTAAATCAAAAATAGTAAGATGACTACATGATACTGTAATGAACTCAAGAAAAATTAAATGCAAAATTTGAAACTTCACCTTCCTATTTAGTTTGCTTCAAGAAGCCTCATGAAGACAGACCAGCATTACCTTGTCCAAAAATTGGTAATGCAATCGTACATATTTCACCTCCTTACAAGGGATCATAAAAGAAACACAAGGTAAATAAATGCAAATTTTAGAGTCACCTCTAAGATATAATAGGAGTAAGAGAAGCAACTGAGAACAGCTTCAGGAGAGTCACTTTGCTTCCTCAGCTGTGCCCCCTGCACTGTCAAGGTCGACTGAGCATGTGTCCTTCCTACCCCTCTCCCAGTCAAGTCTCCGCTGTTACAGAAGACGTGGATTTGAAATGCAGTGGAAAAATACCTGCTCTGCGTGGGTTTCTAATCAAATTTGCTTGATGCTGCCTGCCAGGAAACATGCTTAATGCTGTTCTGGAAGAAGGGAAGCGCTGGCTTCCTGTCCGAAACCCCTCAGACGGCCACTGTGGAGCCCATGGCACTGAGGACACCTGGAGTCCCTTGCCCCACACCCAGCCCAATCAATTCTGTCAATTTATGCCTGAGGCAAGAGGCGAGAATCAACGCATGAACAGGAAGAGAGGGAACAACAGCACTAGAATCAAAAGGCTGTAGATAACAAGCTGTGGAGGGAACAGTCAGGTATGCACAAAAATATCTGTCAAATGATGTGGTATTTAAAACCTTTCTCAGGAAGCCAAACAAGAAATCCTGGACTTCCCTGAGAAATAAAATTCCACTTTTGTTCCAAATCCCATTGGAATCAATTCCAAAAAAAAAAAAAACGCACCTGAACTTTCTTCAGTGTTGATTGGATCAACAAATGCATCTTAATCAACTGCCATGCCCCTAGCACTGCACCACTGAGTGTTGAGGAGCTGGAATTGCAATAAGGCCCCCAGGAGACAAGATGGAACAGATACTAATGAGGGTATCAGAGACTAGAACATGGGTGCAAACAGCTTATTTAAGTGAGAGAAGAGCTGGGAGGGAGCGGAAGAGGGAAGAGAGATGACAGGGGAGTATTATCAAGCAGGTTTCCAGTAGGGAGAACTGGAGACCTTCTGAGAGACTGTGGAAAACACTTAAAGATAACTGCAGTGCGGGGTGAGCAAGTGCACTGTTTGCCAGTTTCTGTGCCTCCCTCGTTAGGGAGAACTCCTGGAATGTTAATCACCCAACACTCCCACCTGCCCTGCACATGGATCAGAGTTGCCCCTGAGGGGAGAACTCATGCAAGTAGAGATTCAGGGAGCCCCCATTGAGCCCAGGAGCTGATTCCTGGGCTGGGAGATGGGGCAGGTGCTCTGGGGGAATGCACAGGATCGTTGATATCAGGGGCTAGGGGAGGAAGACACAGTCAGGAGCCACGTAAGTCCAGCTTCCGCTGGTCGTTTAGGGATTTTAGACAGGTCAGATCAGGGACCTTCTTTTGTGTTCCTGATGCCCTTAAGCACTAGAATTCTTCAGCAATAAGCTTCAGGGCTTATAAAGTAAATACCATTTTTAATTGAAATTACATTTCAGAAAATAACATAAATATGAAAAACCACTTTCTGTGGTGATCCCCTTATTCCTAAGTCACCTAAGTCATTCCTAAGTCATCCTAAGTCACACCTAAGTCAGTGCTGCTCCAAGAGACCTTTCCACTGTCCTGACCATGCTCCCATGGGGCCAGGCGCTTAAACCCCTGGCTGAATCTGTCCTCTGTGGCCGATGTTGACTTGGGGATGTTCTGTGTTTCAGCAGATTCTTTGTGCTGCCACAAGCACTTGTGGGACATACATTTGGCCCAGTGGCTAAGATGCCACTTGGGACACCCACATACCCTTATCAGAGTGGCTGGGTTGGTGTCACGGCTTTGTTTCCAATTCCAGCTTTCTGCTAACATGTACCTAGGGAAGCACCAGGTGATTGCTCAAGTATTTGGGTTCTTGCCACACACGTGGGAGACCTGGATGAAATTTTCAGCTCCAGCTTTGGAACATTTGGGGAGTAAACGTCCTGTGATCATATCTCTCTCTCTCTTTCTCTCTTTCTCAAGCAAAATAAATAAATAAATAATTTTAAGTGGAAGAAGAAATTACAGGTGTACTTAGTTATGACAAAAGTTAGCTTTGCACATTAATTAAAACTTGGTGGCCAGCGCTGCAGCTCAATAGGCTAATCCTCCACCTGCAGCACCGGCACACCGGATTCTAGTCCCGGTTGGGGCATCGGATTCTGTCCCGGTTGCCCCTCTTCCAGTCTAGCCCTCTGCTGTGGCCTGGGAGTGCAGTGGAGGATGGCCCAAGTCCTTGGGCCCTGCACCTGTGTGGGAGACCAGGAGAAGCACCTGGCTTCTGGCTTCGAATCAGCGCAGTGCGCCGGCTGCAGTGGCCATTGAGGGGGTGAACCAATGGAAAAAGGAAGACTTTTCTCTCTCTCTCTCTCTCTCTCTCTCTCTCTCTCTCTCTCTTTCTGTCTAACTCTGCCTGTCAAAAAAAAAAAAAAAAAAAAAAAAACCTCGGTGCCAGAATGCCATGGCCCTGCCCCAGGGTGGACACAGACAGTGCGGGGGAGCATTCCAGATGAGACAAACACAAGACACACTTGGAAAACACTGGCTATCTCGGTCTTCCTGCAGGGGAGGTCCCTGCTGGGGATGAGTGCGAACTGAAGACTGCACAAGCAGGCGATGGAGCCAGACTCCAGAGCGTAAGTCTAGCACTTTGTTCTGTGGGATCAGGGAGATCCTGATGGCCTTGCACACAGAGTGGGATGGCCAAAGATGGCTGACCAGGAAGGCTAACAAAGGAGAAATAAAACATTTTGGAATCACAAAAAGCTGACGGTAAGGAGACCATGTATGGAGTTTTTTGGGGTTTTTTTGCTTTTTTGGGTATTTTGGGGTTTTTTTGGTGTTTGTTTGTTTTTGCTAATTCAGGATATAAACATGAAGGACTCAAATGCTTGGCCGTCTATCATCAAGTGCGTGCAGCAGCACAGGCTCCGCAGAAAGGGGTCCATGGAGACAGGAAGTGGAAGAAAAGAGCGACTTCTTTCTCAATTGTCCACCAAAAGGAGGCACACTTTCTTAATTCCAGTAAAGGAAATGCACTTGCTAATAAAAAACACTGTTTGTAATGTACCAATACACACATTCAAGAGAGAAGGGTGTGCACTGTGTCAGTAGCCATGGAATGAGGAAAGAGCTAAATCAGGGAAACATTTCACTTGGCAGCAGGAACATCTGCCCTACAACAGTATGGTAAACACAGGTGAAGTAGAATGTGAAAATGTTAAATGACACTATATCATTTGTAGTTTAATAAATCCCATTTCATTTTTAAAATGGGATAGGATGGCATCCTCTAAGTTTTATAATATTCTGGGTGATATTACTGAGTGTATAAAATGTGCATCATCTCTAACTTGCAGAGCCTGTGGCCACAAGGAAACATAACTGGCCATAAAACCAAGCAGAGGGAGATTCATTTCATCTTCGGTAATTCAGAAACCCTCAGGATCCTGCGAAGATTCAAGCGGCTGGTGGTGCTATCTAAGGTCACTGTGAAGGTGGGTGTTTGGCGCAGTGACTAGGATGTTACTCTGGGGGCCAGCTCTGTGGCGCAGTGGGTTAACGCCCTGGTCTGAAGCGCTGGCATCCCATATGGGCGCCAGTTTGAGACCTGGCTGCTCCACTTCCAATCCAGCTCTCTGCTATGGCCTGGGAAAGCAGTAGAAGATGGCCCAAGTCCTCGGGGCCCCTGCACCTGCATGGGAGACCCAGAAGAAGCTCCTGGCTCCTGGCTTCAGATCGGCCCAGCTCCGGCTGTTGCGGTCATCTGGGGAGTGAACCAGTGGATGGAAGACCTCTCTCTCTCTCTCTCTCTCTCTCTCTCTCTCTCTCTCTGCCTCTCCTCTCTCTGTGTAACTCTGACTTTCAAATAAATAAATAAATCTTAAAAAAAAAAAAGATGTTACTCTGGATACCCCTGTCCTGTATCAGAGTGCCTGGGTTCCAATGCCAGCTCTACTTCCAATTCTAGCTTGCTGCTAAGGTGCACCCAGGCTGGCAGACCAGATGGCTCAAGTACCCAAGTTCCTACCACCCACATAGGTGACCTAGATGCAGTCTCTCTCTGTGTCCCCCCATATGTATCTATATTCAAATAATTCATTAAATTCAATCAAATCAAGAAATATTTTTTTAAAAAATTTAAGCTGGAGCCAGCATTGTGACATAGCAGGTAAAGCTGCTTCCTGCAACACTGACATCCCATATGGGCACCAGTTTGAGACCCCGCTGTTCTACGTCCTATTCACCTCCTTTCTAATGTGCTTGGGAAAGCATCGGAGGATGGCCCACATGCTTGGGCCCCTGCATCCATGTGGGAGATCCAGAAGAAGCTCCTGACTCCTGGCTTCAGCCTTTGTGGCCATCTGGGGAGAGAACTAGTGGATGGAAGATCTCTCTCTCTCTCTCTCTCTCTCTCTCTCTCAATAACTCTTTCAAATAAATAAATGAATCTTTTTAAAAAAACTCCAAAGATCACTGTACAGTAGCACCCAAAAAAAGAGCTGGGCCTTTTATTCTTGTTGGTTGCGTAAACACCCTCATATTTATCATTTCTTTTACAAATGCAGAACTGCACACACACATTCACCCACTTGCACACAGCCAAACCTGCACAAACTCCCCATAACCCTCTTTATAACCCTGTTTTCAGATGTGACCTTTGCAAACAGCTTACCCAACCAAAATTAGATCAGAGTGAAATTGGAAGGATGCACCATCCTTTATTCTTTTAAATTAGCTAGAAACCAACTCTTCAATATTTATAACCATTCACTGGAAATACATAATTGTTGTACTGGAAAAATAAGCCTACCTTGAGCAGAGTTGCAGGAAATCTTATTTGAAAATACAAGCTAATAATGTCCACAATTTTAATAGGGTGATGTTGAAAAACAAAACCTAAATAAATAGGAACACCAAAAAATGACCTCTGCGCATTCACCTTAGAATAAAATGTCAAGGAGGTGCGATGGGGACTCCGGCTACAGTTACAGGAGGTCAGCAGGACCCATGCCATAAACAGCAAACAAAATTAAAAGCCGAACAGAAGCAAAGGATTCCTTTATTGCATGTTCTCAGAAATCCTTGTTATCAGAAGTAAAAAGTATTGTTGAAGGGTTAAAAACTTCTTGAAAGAAATTCAAGGTGTTAATAGTGGCTAGAATCTGGATGTTAAAGATCTACAGACTCAAATATCAGTTCAGTACTGGTTATTAGTCACGGATTTGGGCAAGTTAATGTCTCTGAGCCTCCATATCTCTTATCTGAAAAATAAGTCTACCCTACAGGATGCCTACATAGTAAGTGCTCAATTGTTTCATTTCTTCTTTGTCTCTTATCGTCTTTGATATAAGATGACCTTGGAGAGTACCAATAGATTCTGAAATGGGACATTCCTCCAGGGTAACTGGTAAATTTGCCAGTAGAGTTGTCTTTTAGTGTAGCAGTCTCCTGGCTGACAACTGAAATATGGAAATGGGAGTCCCAGGGGGACAGGGCAGCATAGTATAGACTATGGACTCCAACTCTGAGCCAGCTGGGCTCAGATATTGACTTACATTCTTAAAAATATTAGGAGTTTGTAAATCTCTACTTAGTCGTGCTCTGCTTCAGTTTTCATAGCTACAAAATCCAAAATAATAAGAACCTTTTCTCTTAGTGTTATGAAAATTAAATAATCTAATCCATGAAAAGAATCTAAAACAATGCTTTGATTGAAGGTCATCGTATTAAAATTCAACCCCAGGAAACAGCGAGGCAGGATGATTTCTCAAAATGGACAAGTAAATAGCCTTTACTAAGGGACTTCTGTCATGATTCCTTCAGGAAGTGTGGTCATTGGAAGGGTGCCTGCAGTCACAGCAGGTGTACAGAATAGATGAAAGTCATCCGTGAATGCTGATTAATTTTTCACTTGCTACATGCAAGGTCCTGTGGTAATATCACAGTTCCCAATTCATTATTTGGAAAATCCCCATCCAGACTCTCATGTAGCCTGTTCAGTCATGTGTGTGTGTGTGTGTGTGTAATAGACTAGTCTTTATTGTCAATTTATTTTAATGTAAAATGAGAGCCTTCCTCTAATAAATGTGTAGGAGGCTCTGTGAAGTAGGGTAATCATAATGAAGGAATAATCACACTTCTCTATGAGACAGTATCCCTGTTGGAGATGGTCCTCAGTAGCTATTAATAAGCTTCCCCACTAGCTGATTTTCAAAGAATGTTAATGTTTTATTTAATCACCAGGGCTCCTCCAATTTAGTGTAACATGCCCAAAGTGCTGCCTTTCATTTCCACCACCTCCAGAGAAAGCAGATGACAGGTCTCTAACACGGGAGGCTAGTGTGGATGACAGGTCTCTAACACGGGAGGCTAGTGTGGATGACAGGCCTCCAACACAGGAAGCTAGTGAGGTGACAGGCATGTGTTCTTTTTTTAAGATGTATTTATTTATTTGAAAGGCAAAGAGTTACAGAAAGGCGGGGCCAGGGCGGGGGGTGGGGGGGAGTGTTTTGCATCCACTGGTTCACTCCCCAAATGGCTACAATGGCCAGAGCTGCACTAATCTGAGGCCAGGAGTCAGGAGCTTCTTCCAGGTCCCCCACTAGGGTACAGAGGCCTAAGGACTTGGGCCATCTTCTACTGCTTTCCAAGGCCATAGCAGAGAGCTGGATTGGAAGTGGAGCAGCCGGGACTCAAACTGGTGCCCATATGGGATGCTGGCACTGTAGGCAGTGGCTTTACCCACTATGCCACAGTGCTGGCCCCAGGAATGTGTTTTTTATGCCTGATGGAAACCCCAAAGCTTAGCTATGGGGTGCCATTGTCAGGAGAGAAGCACAAAGAAGAAAAGACAAAGGAGAGAGCCCAGGACTCCCTGGGGTGACAGCCATGGTCAGACCGGGCCCTCAGCCAAGGGCCATGGAACTCTAACTACTGCCCATATCTCTGTGCCTTTCAGCTTGGCAAACAGAGAGCCCACTCTCCTACCTGTGCCTCGGATATATTCCCCACATTTCTATTTTTATTACCACGTATTATTACTCTGTCATGTGCCAGTTAACAAGCTATTAACTCTCAACCCCAAATTCATTTGGCTCTACTCTTCCCTATGATACTGAGCCTGGGAATCTGAAACTATCCCTTTCTTTGCCACTCATCCCCTGATAGGTCCTACCAGTCTGGGGCATGAGTGCAAGGCTGGAAGGCTGCCTGGAAGACGTTCTTCCTCATCTATGTTCACCTGCTGTCTTGGTAAGCACCCCCCAGTATTTTCACCCTGGCACAGGCAGTTGGCCCCAGGCGCCAGGATTTTTTCTCAGCATCCCCAGCACAAGCACCACCCTGCCCTCTCAGTGCTGCCAGCCCCAGCAGGCAAGCAGTGCCTCCCTAAGAAGTGTGAGTGCAGCTCCATTAACCTCTCTTCACAACATTTAGTTTCTCATAGCCCAATCTTCTCCCTTGGTTCATCAAGTGCCAAGGATGTGACTGCTTCTAAAAATCACTGTCTCTTTGATATCCTCCTGTTGCCTTGGGCTATTTTGGCTTTGCCATTGTTAATTAGTTGTCCCACTGTCTTATGTTAAATTCTCTCTATTGAAATATCTGATGAAGTTTATACTTTCTCTGGTTCATCCATTAAGTAAGCTCTAAAGGACTGGGAAAATGGAGGTAATGATATGAAGTCAGTGAAATTCATTCTCCATCTTTCTCCACAGCCTTATCTACACCACTCTGTGTGATCCAGAAAAAGTATACTTTAAAAAAATCTTTATTTATTTATACATAAAAAGAGAGACACAGAGAGAGACCCCATCCACCAATTCACTCTCCAAATGCCTGTAACAGCTGGAACTGGGCTGTACCAAAACCAGGAGCCAGGAACTCAGTCCAGGTCTTCCATGTGGGTAGTAGAAATCCAGCTACTTGCAGTCATCACCACTGTCTCCTAGGGTCTGCATTAGCATGAAGCGGAATCCAGAACCAGAGACAGGAGGCCTGTGCAGTGGCCCAGCTGGTTAAACCATTGCCTGCAGCACCAGCATCCCAGTTGGAGTCCCAGATGCTCCACTTCCAATCCAGCTCCCTGCTAATGCACCTTGCATGGCAGTGAAGGATAGCCCAAGTCCTTGGGTCCCTACACCCATGTGGGAAACCCAGATGAAGCTCCTGGCTCCAGGCTTCAGCCTGGCCCAGCCCTGACCAATAAGTTACCTGCTGAAAATGGCTTAAATGTAAACTCTCAAGTTCTGGACCTTTTCCAAAATCTTGGCTTTGTTTTAAATTATATAGAAATGTTTAATAAATGTACAAATGTTTAGCACAGAATTGGACACTATTGGGAGAGAAAGTGGTTGTAAGGATGCTCTAAAATAGGAAACTGTGGTTAGGAGAGGAGACATTAATGTGCACAAATTAGTAAGAGAAATATATGAACCATTAGCAAAATTACACACTGAGTTGGATGGGGAAGACCATAAATGCAATAGGAGGTAAGAAATAGCAGAGGTAATTGGAAACCAAAGTAATTGGGAAATACTTCTCAGTAAAATCTAAGGTGGATTTGGGAAGGTTAGGCTATGAAAAAAGAACAAGAAAGAACTACCTAAATTTGCTCTCAAGGAAGCTGCTTGAGCAAAGTCATGGAAAAGCAATATTAGAATGTGGCATGCATGCATGCACACCCATAAGTATCAGTTACTCTGAGTTTGCCATCAGATAGAGTCTCCTGGGTTTAGCACTAAGTGGAACCCAGAATCCAGTGAACTTACAAATAGTTGAACCAACTGGAATCCCACCTGCCATGAAAAGAAACCCCTGTGAATATCTAAGTCCAGTGTCATTCAACTGTGGTAATTCAGACCCATAGCTCATATGTTGTTACTAACAGCTGGGGATTTGATGTTTCCAATCAATATCTGAGTAATCCTTGTGATTGATTTGGAAATCTGTCCAAGAGGTCCCCCTCTTTTGAGAATGATATAGATACAAAAGCCAAACACAATTGCTATTTGGAGAAATCCTCAGGAGCCAATCAAAACCTGCCTGATTAAAATCAAATCTACATAAAGTGCAAGTTGGCACTTAAGATCTAGGCAACTTCTCACTCCTGATTCCTGGTTACAGTCATGTTTTAAAATGGGATTTTAAATACCTTTTGTAAAGTTACATAAGGAATCAACTAGATTGCACAACCACCTTCACTTAGAACTTTCATAAATCATGAATTCGAGTGGGAGCAGAATTCTCTAAATTATAGACTAGAAGATAAACATAGAAGCAAATCCTGACCTTTCCCATTACAGCAACCATCCTCTTCCCCGCCCCCACCCTTCTCCAATTTACAGTAATGCAATCCACACGGACAAAGTCAGTGTGCGTTTGTGAGCAGAGTGCTATCCTTACTTTTCCATCACAAAAGCCAGTTGTTCTTCAGAACCATCCATCAGGATCAGATTACACTCTGAAGCCTTAGAAAGGGGGCCAGTGCTCAGACCTCCTGCTGAAAAAGTTAAGTTGTCAGTTGTTAGGCAGAAAATCAATCAGAAATGCATTTGGAACAATGGCCTACAGCCTGGAATCACACCAGACTGCAAAAAAAAAAAAAAAAAAATCAGCTCAGCAATGGAATACTAATAACTGGAGAGCCTCATACCGACTTAGACAAGGAAGATCACTTTATGTAGACACATTTGCTAACCGGAAATCTGCCAGTGCCAAGACTCAGATTTACATAAAATTATTAAAGAACATTTGCAACATTTTCTCAGAAGGATCAAGATACTCTAACAATTTAGAAGCAACTGGCTCATGTTGAGAAATAGACCATAGAGAAATAGAAGATAGCTAATTTACTTTCCTACTGCTGCATCTTGCAGTAGATATGGAGACTTTGCCATAGTCTTGGTAATTTATCAGACTTTTGCAAATGCTCATGGAAGGTACATGGGTAACTGGTATTTCTGCAAACCCTATCCAATCCCCTAGCTGAGTGAGTAGGAAGCAGGAAAAAGTCCTGGGCCACACTCTTCACATACGGGTTAACTTTATTTCCAAAGTAATAAAAGAGCTGGTTAGAATCTAACACAATAATATCAATCTTACCAACAATTTTGAGAGATAGAGGCTCTTATTTTCATTTTATACACAGAACTACAGCTTAGGAAACTGAGGCTTCCTCAGGGTCACAAGGCTGATAGGAAGAAGCAGAAATCAAAGCCAAGCTAAATGATCCCAGAACTGTATCCTCGCCACTTGGCCCTGCTACCTCCCACATGTAACTATGTGAGAGTACTTTTAAAAATTTGTGGGAAAACTGAATTAAAATATAAATTCATTTTGGTGCAAAAAATTAAGCCCGTGCATGATTTTTCATAATATGCATTTTCCATGAACTCTTTGAAGACCCCCCCACCCATGCATCTGTGCACAGAGGGAAGTTGCCCTAAATCCCAGACTTTTGCCTCAACCCCAAGTCAACCACCTTCCAAATGTTCCTGGGCCCTATCACCCTCAGAGCCCTGCTAAGTAGGAATCATGCTATGTTCATGTTTATAATCTAAGTATGAAGAGCAGCAAGTTCTATCCATGCTGGTTAGGTGTTCAGGAAGTTTGAGGTCAGGCTGTTTTCATATGTGGGCTGCTGCTATAGCAGAATATCACAAACGGTAAATTATAAAGAAGATAAATTTATTTCTGACCATGGGAAGTGACCGATGGAAGCCAGTGTCGTGGGTGGTGAAAGAAGTCACCAGACAGACAGAGTGAGCAGAGTTCTATTTACTGAACACACTTGCAAGGGGACAGAGAGCAGGCCAGACCACCAGAGACTGCTGCAGCAAGCACCATACCCCAAGAGACAAGAGGCGCATTGCCATCGTCTAGGGACTTTCCCACCACCAGGTGTCCTGGTGATCTCTACAGGGAAGTGCAGGAGCACCTGCTGGGGCCCCATGTTGAATGGCAACAGATGGAAGGGAAAGCAAGACAGAGAGCATGAGAGTGAGCAATACAGGAAAGGGGGCTGAGTTCCTCAGGATTTATCACTAACCCTCTCCCAAGACAATGGCATAATCCATTCATAAGGGCACAAGCCTCCTGACCTAAATATCTTACCTCCCAATACTGGCACAGGGGCCATTAAATTGCTGCATGAGATTAGAGGGGACCCAGCTGCATCCGTGGTAGCTTTTGACGTGGATTTTACTGGGTCCTAGTATCTCCTCCTTAGCTTGCAGTTATTCTGTAAAGATTAACTCATTCGGTTAAGGGAGTGACATAAGGGTAGGAGAATCCGAATTATAAAGACTCGAATTGCCAGTGTAGTTAACAGAGCCAGCATCTCAACACTAGCCTCAGTTTTGAGAGCTCTGGCAAGAACTCACAGGCGGAACGCCCTACTGCAGGCCTTGAAACACATCTACCACTCCTGTAGCTAACACCCGAATGTCAGACTTTAGTTGAGATGTTTTTCAAGAGCTTCAAGCCCCAATCAAATCAAATAATACCCAGTCTACCCTTAGGACCAGATAGACAAGAGCCCACCTTTGCTATTCCAAAGGATACATCCTGGTCGCTCTCACGGACCAATCAAAGGAAGGCCACATGCACTGTGAACCAATCAGAGGCTCACACATAGGCTATTGATGCACTGCTCATCCCCAACATTGAACTCTAAGATTCACGTCCTTGACCACCTCAGGGTAAGTGAGTAAGTACCTACTTTGGCCCACCACTCTGCTGTCGGTGACTGACTTATTGTACACAGAGCGAGAAGACCCAGTTTGGGGAGTTCTATAGCAACCTCTCCAGCTAGTTTCGGAATTATTCTATAGCAGTAGTGTCTCTCCATTTCTTCAATCAGATCTTCTTCACTGTGTACACTTTTGTGTAAAACATAAACACAGGTGTGTTAATATGGGCAATGCTTTCCTGGCCACTAAGCTGATAGAACTATTTAGAGTGACTGCTTTAAACACTGCAATTAAGTTTTCCAAAGACATTCAAGTATTTATTCTTACTAAAATGTGCCAGCGGGGAGAAAATGTGTTTCCATGGAGCAGATGCAAAGACTGAGGTGCAGAGAAGTTATCAAACTGAAATTGTCTAACATTTAGCTAAGTGCCCCACTAAGCCTGTATTTGTTACTGAGATAGAGAAATGACTGAAATGTCTGGTTTTGCTCAGGCTGAGCTCTCTGAACGCTGGTCTAGTGCCCTTACACTAGAGTTTGTGACTCAGAGTGCGTGACTCTTTCTTCCTAAACGCCATCGTCCTTACAGTCCTCTGGTGAACACCGCCATCAAGCTCTTATTCTCACCTCTACCGCACCTGCAACAACCATGTTTCCTTACATTGGACTATGCACAGACAGATACAGGGCTAACGTGAAGCAATCTCTCTTCTTAAGAAAAGCTTTCTGAGATAACACAAAGCGGTCAGTACATGCACAGATACCAGAGCCAAGGTACCCAGGTTCCAATCTCAACTTCAGCTGTGCAATATATGTGTGACCTTGATCCAATGGATTAATGACTCTGTGCCTCATTTTATGCGCCTCCAAAATAAAAATAATAGTAGTACCTAATTCATAACTATTGTACAAACTAAATAGAACTAAATGAGTTCATGAACAAAGTATTAACAATCCCTAAGACATATTAAATGTTTGCTGCCCTTAGTATTCCAGAAAATCCTCCTTTCTCCATTTCAGAGGAATTATTCCTTTGTACAGAGACATTCTTATTTCCTGCAAGTCCTATTCTATTCTTCTCTTTTCCTTTCCTCAGAACCTCACCCAAAACCAACACCATAGATGTCAGGTCTTATCTCAGTCCTATATGCAGGCTGTGTGCATGGCACATTGTCTCTCAAAGTTAGTCTTCCTGTAGGCAGAGAAGATGGTTGTAAATTTATAGAAATAACCCTCATAATAGATATCATTTCTCAACTGACTCACATACAAATTCTATCTCTAAGAGGTTTTTTGTTTGCTTGCTTTGCTTATTTGGCTTCTGTCATATCAAAAAAAATCCACAGAAATCCTCTTCCCTTTGCCATCCTCGTGTGGGACAGTGTCCAGGAAAGACAGGCAAACTCTGAGTCCAGCAGGGTTCAAGGATGTGCAAGGGAGGGACTTCCTCTCTTCAGGGGCATTTCCTCTTTGTTTTCTAATTGCTGGTCCTTCGGGGTCACAGACTCTGCTAATGGCCCCCAACAACCATTCTTATTTCTATACGATAGAATTTTAATGGAGCATATGGTCCCCACAATAAATACTCCGTTTCCCAGCCTTTCTTCCAGTTTGGTGTAGCTGTGTGACTACGTTCTGGCCAATGGGATGCGAGTACGGGTTATGTGCACCATGGTTTCCAGCATGACTTGAAGCTGAAGCTTGGTGCTTCCCAAATCCACTTCTTTCTTTAAATGCAAAGATAGTGGTAGCTGAGTCACCAAGGGAGACTCTAAGGGAGTTTCCCCAAAGCAAATAGGTGTGGGCAGATGCTGGGACAGTCCCTAATTTTGCATAGGGAGGCATACCAGCCTGTGATAGTGTTATTACCAGGGGTAGAAAAGTGGTTGGTCAGTCTTTGTCTCCACGTAAGAAAGAATTCAGATAAGAGAGAGAGAGAGTTTAATAAAGGAATACACCTGATAAGCCAGGTGGGCAGCTCAGGAGAAAATGAAGTTTCCAAACTTACAGGGCTATCTCCTTCCTGCTAATCTCCCCAACCCCGCCCCACTTCTGGAATGTTCCCAGGCAGAAGGCTTCCCAGGAGAGGGAACTCCCCCAGGATGTTATCAGAAAGGGAGATTCCTGGGTGCAGGATCTCTCCTGCAGTGTTGCTCTGCAGGACTTTGGCTTTGCAAATAAATGTCCAATTGTTTCAGGACATCCAGGCTCCCTACTTCATGCACTTTGTCATTTGTTCTTCTCACACACAGGGTCTCACGTCTGCCTTCCTAACACCACTTGCAGGTTGTATCCTTAAGTGGAGGGTCTTCCCTTTCTCCCTTCTCTGATTTACAGCTTAGAATGTGGACATGGTGACAAGACACCTGCGACCATGTGGATGACAGCAGCATCCTAGAACTGGAGAAACAGCAAAACAAAAGGAGGCTGGGACTCTGGAGAATCTATCAGAGCAGAGCTGCTGTACCAGCCCTGGGCCCTCTACTTCTGCACTACCCATAAATCAGAAACAATAGAAAAGGTTGAATCTGCCCTCTTGTTTACACACAGTTGAATCTACCTCCTAACTCATACACTCAACCCTTTTACATTTTTTAAGGATTTATTTATTTATTTGAAAGGCAAAGCTACAGAGAAACAGAGGCAGAGACAGAGTGAGAGCGAGAGAAAGAGAGAGAGGGAGAGAGAGAGAGGCCTTCCATCTGCTGGTTCACTCCCCAGATGGCTGGAACAACCAGATCTGAGTTGATCTGAGCCAGGAGCCAGGAGCTTCTTCCGGGTCCCCTATGCGGCTGCAGGGGCCCAAGCACTTGGGCCATCTTCCACTGCCTTCCCAGGCCACAGCAGAGAGCTGGACCAGAAGTGGAGCATCCAGGTCTCAAACTGGTGCCCATATGGGATGCCAGCACTCCGGGCGATGGCTTTACCAGCTACACCAAAATGCCGGCCCCCTTTTTTCATTCTTTTAAAAGAAAGATACCTCCACTCTTAATCTAGCCTAACCATATGCCAGAGTTGTTACATTTCTTGATCCTAATCCTTTTTATTTTCTTTTTTAAAGTTTGTGCTCAAAAGTAATTTTGTTAACTTCACGTAAAAGCAGTGACTTCTTTGCCAAAAAATAGCTGTCTCCCAGATGTTCTACATTAATTTCATATAGCACTTAAACTTACCTGGTGGTCATTGCCTAGATTTCCATACAGCTTGTCTATGCCAAATTGCACATTTCTCAAGGGATAACGATACATAACATGTCTCTTCAGTACTATTATTTATTCCTTTCTGATTCCCAATGATAGGAAAGAGGAAATCTACACTTGGAATTGTGGAGATGTACTTATACACAATTTTTGTTTATTTGAGTATTTTGTATTCAATATACATCTTTTAATATCCTATGAAGATTTTGAGTTCACTGCCATTATGTTTTAACTATAATTTTAATTTTAAATTTATTTTAAATATAATTTTAAATTATTATTTATTTATTTGAGGGAGAGAGAAAGATAGGCAAACAGAGTTCTTCCAACCTCTGGTTCCACAACAGCCAACACTGGACCAGCTGAAGTCAGGAAACTGGAAAACAGTCTGGGTCTCCCTCCAGGGTGGCAGAGACCCAACCTCTCAAGTCTTCACCTGCTTTCTGCCAGGGTGTGGATTAGCAGGAAACTGGATTCAGAAGTGGAGCCAGAACTTAAACCCTGGTGCCCTGCGATGGGATGAGGTCGTCCTGTGCAGCATCTTAACTGTTGTGCCAAACTCATGCCCCTTACTTTCTATTTTAATAGTAAATTTCCTCAGTTATAGTTAAAATCTATCGGAGGTTTATTATATTAATGTGTTTTATTTTGCTCTTTGTTTTGAGTTGCTGCTTTAATTCAGGGTTTTTGTGTGACTAATATTCAATTCATTAAAAGTAACCAAGCCAAAAACAACATTTTCCTTAAGCTGTTAGTCTTATTCTACTTACAAAAATAGCACATTTTAAATAGCTATCTTCAAGAATAAAATCAAGTATTTTATGAATCTTGCTTTATCTCTACAATGTCATTTTACACTTGATCTTAGCCAAAAGGCTGAGAAGCGATCTACAATGTCATTTTGATTGTAGATGTATTTATTTTATCTGGAGGGAAGAAAGACAGAGACAGAAACAGAGAGATCTTCCTTCTGCTAATTCACTGCCCAAATGCCCAGAGCAGCAGGATCTCACCCAGGCCAAAGCCAGGAGCAAGAAACTCAATCAGGGTCTCCCAGGGGGGTGGCGGGAACCCAACTGCTTGAGCCATCATCTGCTGCCCCCCCGGCTCACGTCCACAGGAAGCTGGAATTGGAAGTGGAGCCAAGACAGAACCGTGCACTCCAAGATGTGATGTAGGCATCCCAAGTGGCACCTTAGCCACCACACCAAATATTTGCCCTTTACTGATCTCTGATCAACTGCATTTATTTTGTTTCTTTTATAAATTAACATCCTTTTAACATTTTACTACATTTAAATATTTCATGTAAATGCCTTTTTAAAAGCATTTTGTGAATGCCACTATAAGTATCCAAATATTGGAGCACATTCATTATAACACATTTAAAATATAGTGAATTTTAAGATGTCTAAACAATCAATACTACTTACAAACTTTTTTTTTTATTTTTGACAGGCAGAGTGGACAGTGAGAGAGAGAGAGACAGAGAGAGAAAATCTTCCTTTACTGTTGGTTCACCCTCCAATGGCCACCACGGCCGGCACGCTGTGGCGGGCACATCGCGCTGATCCGAAGCCAGGAGCCAGGTGTTTCTCCTGGTCTCCCATGTGGGTGCAGGGCCCAAGCACTTGGGCCATCCTCCACTGCACTCCCAGGCCACAGCAGAGAGCTGGACTGGAAGAGGAGCAACCAGGACAGAATCCGGCACCCCAACCAGGACTAGAACCCGGGCCCTGCAAGGCAGAGGATTAGCCTATTGAGCCGCGGCGCCAGCCACTACTTACAAACTTAATAAAATACATTTCAAGTTGAGAATCAAAAGTCAAAGCAGCGACTGAATAATATATTTTAAATTGTAATCACAAATCTGTTGTGCTTATAATATATTCAATTCTTTTTCAATCCAAATGTGCACATCTGTTGTCATTAAATTAACAGAAAAGTATTAATATTGCAAGTTTGACTTGTATTTATCTGTGAGATTAATCTATGCTTCCCTTTTGTGAAATAAAGCTTATATACTGAAGAAAGTGATGTGAGAGTGGACATTCAACTCAGCAGTTGAGACGCCCACATCTCATGTTAGAGGGTTCAAGTCCTGACTGTTTCTGATTCCAGCTTTCTGCTAGTGTGCACCCTAGGAGGAAGCAGTTGATGGTTCAAGTACTTGGTTCCCTGCCACCCATACGTGAGACCCAGGTTGAGTTCCAGGGTCCTGGCTTTAGCCTGGCCCTGGCCCAGCTCTGGCTATTGTAGACATTGGGGGAGTAAACCAGCGGACGGAAGATATCTCTCTCAATCTCTCTCTCTCCCACCACGCCCAAAATAGAATGAAAATAAATTGTAAAATGTTTTTAAATAATACACAAGAGTTTTTAAAAAATAAAAAGAGAGTTAAAATTTTGTCATTCCAATTGAATTGCCGTGAGTATGTTGGAATAGTGAGGCTCTTACTGGCCAAAAGCTTTGCATAGGCTGTCTCTCTTCAAGCCAGTAATAGACAAGAGGAACCCTTGATGAAGTCACTCTGCCATTGGGAATCCAAGACCTTTCCCAGCAAATAGGTCAGGTTGCTGGCCCCTCAACTCAAGTTATATGTTTTCTATTTCTTCAGTCTGATTGAAGTTTAGAGTCTCCTCACCAAGGCTGTGTCAGCACTTGATTAGGTTTAACTAATCCATTTACTGCCTGCTTCCATTCTGAATACTTCTCATATTTTTGCTATGGGCTCTCACCACAAATCTTATAGATATTTAAATGACATATGATTAAATTTTTCATATTTCTCATCACTGTCTGACTCTCCAATCCCCAGACAACATCATTGTAATGACGGTAAGGACATCTGGACATTATTTTTAGTGAGAACTCACTTAGAACACATATGAGGGCACTTCAGAAAGTCTATGGGGAAATGGAGTTAGAAGATAAGTTTATCATGGGACAAAAAATTTGAAATGCATGCGTTTTTTCATAATAGATATCTTCCATGGAAGTTTTGAAGACCCTCTCACGTATGCCTTGAAATCTCTCATTTCCAATTCCGTTTTGAAATCATTTCATCCACACTCACATCGTGAAAACTGGTATCTTTGTGGTTGTTCTACTTGAAGAATAAACTTTATTACATTTTCTCAATCATTTGATTTTTTATTATAATTTTTTTCTTATTTGAAAGAAAAAGACAGATCTTCCATGTGTTATTTCACTACCCAAATGCTGGCAATAGCCAGAGTTGGGCCAGACTGAAGCCAGAAGCTCAGAACACAATCCCGTATCCCACATGGGTGACAGGGGCTCAAGTACTTGGGCCATCCTCTGCTGATTTCCCAGGTGCATTAGCATGGAGACGGATAAGAATCAGAGCAGCCAGGGCTGGAACAGGTGCTCCAAAGACCCAGCTGTTGCCAAGCATCTCAGACAGACTTGGACTCAAGTAAGAGTCACTCTGCCCAAACCCTGGTGGTGACTGAAGTTGGAAGCAAGGGTGGAAATGAGACATTTAATGCACATACTTTTGTCCTACACAACTAGCCCAGCCAAAAGGATAAAATGATTCTTTAAAAGAAAAGTACTGTATGTGAATTTTTTTCATGATAAGAGGAGATAGAATAGAGTAAATGAGAGGATAAAAGGTCCTTATTTGGATATGGATGAGGAATAGAATTTTTTAAAAGGCTAAACATTTAATGGGTTGGTTTTAGGTCAAATCAAAATGTCCCATGGGCTTCAATTCAAATCCAGCTTCCAGCTAGTGTGCCTGGCAAAGCAACAGAAATTGGCCCAAGTACTTGGTCCCTGCCACTCACAGGGGAGATTCAGAAGAAGTGTAAGTCACCAGATTCATGCTAATCACGTGGGAAGCCTGGCCCAGCCCCTGCTGTTGTGGGCATTTGGGTAGTATACCAGTGAATGGCATCTCTCTCTCTCTCTCTCTCTCTCTCTCTCCCTCTAATAAATAGACAAAAATAAACAAATAATTTGGGACTGGCATTGTGGTGTACCTAGCTTCCCACATCAAAGAGATGGCTCAAGTCCTGGCTGCTCTGTTTCTGATCCAGCTCCTCACTAATGCACTTGGGAAAGCAGTGGAAGATGGCTCAAGTGCCTGTGCCCCTGCCACCCACATGGGAGATCCCAATGAATCTCCTGGCTCCTGGCTCCTGGCTTCAGCCTGGCCCGGCCCCAACTGTTACAGCCATTTGGGGGCTGAAGCAGCGAATGGAAGATCGTGTGTGTGTGTGTGTGTGTCTTGCCCTTGCTCTGTCACTCTGCCCTTCAAATAAATAAATAAAAAGGTCCTTTTTTTTTTAAAGAAAGAAAAAAGATTTCAAAGTTGAGTCACCATTTCACATGGGAACTCTCTCTCTTGGACCCCCAGGCAGGGAGACCCCATGGACAGGACAGCGGACCCCTGTCACAGTTCCTCCCTGTGCCACACAGAGGCTCCTGCTGCTCCTGGCGGGACACAGAGGCTTTGCCAAGCTCAGGTGGAGATCATCAGGCGTCTGTCACAATCAACGCACCAGGGCTTCCAATTTCAAAGTGCAAATTTATTCCCCAAATAATCAACAACTGCCTTTTAAACTAAACAGATTTTAAAGGACATGTCAATCTTGGAAAACACAAGAGAGAAAGAGAAAAAGGAGCTCAGATTATTTTTGAGAGAAAAAAAAAGATTGAAAGGGAAGTGTATGTGACTTTTTTGCATCCAAGAAAGGTCTGAAATAGAGAAAGGCTGAAGGCAGATACTAGGGGAAGGATTTTGCCCCATCTCACCCCCCACAAAAATCTAAGAGTGTCTTGTTTTTTTTATTTATTATAAGGTCAAATATGCTTTCAGAGTCAAGGTCTGATTGCATCCTGGCCTTTGGCTTAGATTTTGGGTGGGGGTCATTGTCCACTTCTTCAGGAAGGCTCCAAACCCCTCTTGACTCTTAAAACTAAGAGTCCATGCCAGCTCTTAGGAGAGAAGCCACAACGCTTGGTGCTCCAAGTCTGTTCTTCCCACAAACAAAATTTGCCCTGCCCCTTCCTGTTCTCACCACAAGCTCTGTTATCTGTTTACATTGGTTCCCATTGATCCAGAGAAGCCCAGGACATCTCCAGCGTCTATGTGGAACATTAAGTGGAGGGTTGTAATAGCAGGCACGTCAAAAAGTTAACAGAAAAATGGGGCCAGGGTGGTGGTGTAGCAGGCTAAGCCACTGCCTGCAACGCCACCATCCCATATCCTAGCACCAGTTGGAGCGCTGGCTGCTGTGCTTCAGGCCCAGCTCATGTGCCTGCTAATGAGCCTGGGAAAGCAGTGGGAGTTGACCACTGCCACCCACATGGGCGACCCAGATGGAGTTCCAGGTTCCTGACTTTGGCCAAGGAACCGCTCTGGCCATTTGGGGAGTGAACTGGTAGGTGGAAGACCTCTCACTCTTTCTCTCTCTCTCTCTCTCTCTCTCTCTCTCATTCTGCCTTTCAAATAAAAAAATAAATAAATCATTTTTAAAAGTTTTTTTAAGATGTGTTTATTCTGATGCCAAAATAACTTTGCAATCCATGCATAGTTCTGTCATAATACACATTTTTCATGAACTTTTGAAGGCTCCTCATGTAGATCCTGGGTAGAAATGCTGCTGAGATTTGGGGAGCAAGAGCTCCTCTCCTCTTCCTTCACCACTGGTCTGGAGGGTTCTCAACCACCCTGTCTCCTCAGGGTGGGATCAACCCGGGAATACAGAACAGGAAAGAAAGTTGATCTCAAAGGTCAGGACAAAATAAACTGGGAGACATTTTTCTAAACGCATTTTATATGTGCAAGAACAACAGAAAGTGTGCTTTTTTTTTTTTCTCCTAATCTCAATTACTCTCGTCTTTCTTTTTATTCAACCAAACCTGAACAAGGCCAAATTTGAGTCCTTCAGAGCCCAGATAAATTTGGGGCTCATCATGAAGACAAACAGAATTTCTCTGTACGTAGACAGGTCTTCCTCTTTACTGGAATTCTAGGCAAGGGGTCTTCTCCCATAGCAGAATCTGGTGGGTTCCATGCTGCTCGGTACTGAGCTGGAAGTGGAGAAGCAAAGGGAAGATTACTTGTTGGTCCTCCTCTCTGCCTACATGCTACAGTCACCAGGGGAGATTTTTCTAAAATACCAATGATGAGGGTCCCTGGGGGAGTGAAATCAGATTTTGCACAGTTGAGATGGTTAATTCTCTTCACCTGCAGAATGGAAAAGTCACTGTGCACCACAGTGACATCACATTTGAAAGGGCAGTACAGGAAAGCATATTTGAAGCACTGTAAGAAAAATTATTCACCCCAGCTCATCCTACCTGATCTATCAGCTCAGCCCTTTTCCTTCTAAAAAGATACCACTCTGACATTCTCCCAGAGAGGGAGTGAGAGAGAGAGGAAAAGAAAATATTTAAAACATCTAGGTCTTAATTTTTAATGGTAGTGGGTAACTGAAACTATATAAAACTTCAGGTTATAAAATTTCCCCCAGTAGGATAGGCCTCCAACTGTGGTGCTGGCATCCCACACAGGCACCGGTTCACATCCCAGCTGCTCCTCTTCGGATCTAACGGAAGATGGCCCAAGTGCTTGGACCCCTGCACCCCTGTGGGAGACCCGGAAGAAGCTCCTGGTTCCTGGCTTCAGATCAGCCCAGCTTCAGCCATTGCAGTCATTTGGGGAATAAACCAGCAGACTTTTCTCTCTGTCTCTCCCTCTCTTGGTCTGTAACTCTGCCTCTCAAATAAATAAATCTTTTCGGAAAATTTCCCCAAGCTCTGGAGAGGTGAATTTTTCTCTTCTACCCAATAAGCAAAGCAAACTGTATCATTTTACCAGTTCCCTACCCTAGTCCCTCTTCTATCCATAAATCCATTATGGGTTAAGTCCCTCCAAAATGACACCCTGAAGTCCTAACCCTTTGGCACCTTAGAATGTGACCATGTTTGTAGTTAGGCCCTTTAAAGAGGTAACTAAGGTTAAATGTGGCTCTTACTCTAACGTAACTGGTATCATTGTAAGTAGAGGGAACTAAGACACAGACACACACAGAGGAAAGACCATGTGAAGGGAGAAGATGGCCATCGACAAGCCAGGGACAGAGGCTTCAGAAGACACCAGCCCTGATGACACCTTGACCCTTGCTGTTTGAGGCAGTGTGCTTTGATACGACCACCCTGGCAAACTAAGGCAGCCCTAGGAAGAACATCACCTCCTTATCTTCCTGCCCTTGCCTCAGCCTCTCCTAACTATTTGCACTCAGTTCTCCATTAGTTTGTCTAGAAGTGGCTCGAGAGAAAATATACAGAATACAGATGTTCTAGAGAAGCAAGACAGGATTCTTTTTCCCAAGATACGGCTTCCTTTCTTCTCTTCTGAATTCCCAGTGAGGAACAGGACTTTGGAAGGAAAGAATAACAGAAATATTTTGTTGAGATAAAAATGCATGAGAATTATGCTATAGCAGAGGCAGGTACCATAGACCTGGCTCAAAGCAAGAGACTCCTCATTTGGAGAGGAAGGGTATGGGAGGGGAGCAGGAGGCTCAGGGCTGGGACCACTAGTGAGAGTTAAAGTGACAATGAGAACCAAAAGCGAGTCACTATTTTTTTTCATGGTTTTCTTTTTTTTTATTTTTTATTTCATAAATGTGAATTTACAAAGTGCAACTGAGGGAAGACAAGCCAGACATCAACTGAATCTGGAAACTGTTCCTATAGTCTATCAAAAGGATGAGATGCAATCAAATATTTTAGTCAAAAAAGAGGCATTTTGAGTAACTCACGAAGAATCAGGATTTTGCTTTATTACTCATATACCGATTTTAGCCCTTTCATTTCTCTGTTTCCAAGTACAATTGTTTTCTCCATGGGTCAGAGGTCAGAAGGAGATCTACTCCTGATAGTGAAATCTGATCACCCCGTTTGCAGGAGTCCCTAAGGGAAGATGATCTTCCAACAGCCATGAAGATAATCTGAAATTTGAGACTCAGATTAAATAGCACAGGATGAATTAAGCAATTAACCATTAAAATACTGAAATGATAACATTTCTCAAAAAATAGCCAAAATGTCTTCACTAAACTTAAATTTAGTGAATTTATGAGGGGTAACAAGGAAAACCGTGACTTATTTTTCATAGCCTAATGCCAAATGCACTCAGGCCCTCGTCCTTCAAGGAAGTCAAGGGCCAGTTGCAGGACATAACATGACATCATTTATCAGTCTTTCCGGCATCCTCCTGCCAGTTCTCATTTGCATCCTTGTTTTTCCAGCACTAGCTGAGTCCTGTGGATGATCTCCCTGCTGCCATTTTTCTCATTGGATTGGGGCCAGAAGCCACCTCCCCAAAGGCCAGAAAAAGTGGGTAATCCTCTCCAGCCCTCCTGGTTCCAACATCGCTCAATCACAGTTCATGCTGTGCTCATCTTCCCGTCGGCAGCCTGCCACGTGACCCTCAATGTCTCCACGTCATTGACGGCTCATTCCTTTCTACACTCGGCCAGAAAAAGTGGTGCCCCTTACCCACTTCCTGCATCTAGCATTGCTTTATCCTCAGAGGGCTCCTTTCTCCTTGGAGGCAGCCTGATGATTCTAACTGCTGCAGAATATATAGAGCTTTGGCCCTGTGCAAACCATTAGACATTGGCTCTTTTGTACAAACACCGATGGAGATAAAGTAGAAAGAGGGATGGCCGCGGCAGGTGGAATGTGGAAAGCATTCAGCACTGCTCCTGTCTCTTTCCCTATTAAAAAGCTTGGGAGCTTATTACATAATTACTAAGCCCCATGGAAAACTCTGCAAAAGGGTGATGAGTACCTTGAATTCTGACAAGGAGAGAAGTTGAGTGGAGAGCTAAAGACTATTCTTTCACACCAACTACTTGTGACTCAATAATATTCTGATATATTAATGCGTGTCAGCTTTTCTTCCCCTGCCCATTCCCCCATTTTCGTATCACACTTGAACATCAAAGAGGCCACTTTTTGTCTCAGAAGAGTGGATTAGTAGGCTTAAAAGCAGAAAAGTACTAGGAGATATTTTGGCTTTTGTTTGCAAAACTTAAATCATTAGGATATGGGAATTTCTGAGAGTAGGAGTAGCTTGAAGAAACATGAAAGAAGAGGGATTTTTATCATTTTTTTAATTTGACAGGTAGAGTTATATTCAGTGAGAGAGACAGAGAGAAAGGTTTTCCTTCCATTGGTTCACTTCTCAAATAGCCGCTACGGCCAGTGCTGCGCCGATCTGAAGACAGGAGCCAGGTGCTTCTTCCTGGTCTCCCATGCAGGTGCAGGGGCCCAAGCACTTGGGCCATCCTCCACTGCCCTCCCAGGCCACAGCAGAGAGCTGGACTGGAGAGGAGCAACCGGGACCAGAACCCGGGGATTTTTATCATATTTAAAAGCAGTATTCTCACTCTGGGCTGGGAAAAAGAGAGAGGAGTCGTGCGTCCCAGAAGAGTGGGATCCAACTGCCGTCTTCTAATTTTATCCTTGGAAGGCAGAAAGGCCGGAAGTGGAAGAACTGCATGGATGTCTAGAAACAGAGGCAACCTCATAAAGATTCCTGAGTCCCACATGGCATTGTAGACCTGGAGAAATCATAGAATTTAGTGTCTGAGATTTTATCCCACTTGTAAACCTTGAAAGTTATGCTTCCAAGTTTCCTTCCACAGCTTGCCCACAGAGGACAAGAGCCTCATGGGTCAGAGACAAAAGTCGCTGTTACTTCCAATACAAAAGCCAGCAAAGTGTCCACATTCACGTCAATTCATCTTGCCCCTCAAGTCCCACAGGGGCTAGACAGAGAGGCACACGTGAATGCCACATATGTAGTCAATGCTGCATCACAGCTGAGGGACCCCAATCTTAGGAAACCCCAATATTTTAAAAGAGCTGCAAGAAAATCTGCTCACCTTTGGTCCTAAGGGGTGGGCAGCATCGTCTTTATTATACTGGACAGCAAACAAAAATTTCCTTCTACCCCAGAGGAAAAACTGACAATCTTCCAAAGCTACTTGATATACAAACATCCTTGAAAAAAACATCCAAAACAAAAACTGTCAGTGCCTCTGCCGTAAGGTGCTAGAATACAATACGCCATCACTGGCAAAGAATGTACTGCAAACGCTAACTTTCCTAAGATACAATGCGTATCTCAGCTGAAACCCGTGTAGATCAGGAACCAAGAAACAGCCCCCAGCCCTCAGCAGTTCCAGCACCTCAACAGAAACCAGGTTGTGAGCTGGGAATTCTGAACCATGGCACCTTCAGAAAACCAGTGTGGAGACACAGAGCCCTTGGGAAACACTGTAAACCATGCACTCCTTTCCACAGAATCCACAGAAGAAAAGAGGATATTCCATTAATCTGAGGGAAAACATTCCTATGACACGCTATTAGGGTGAAAAACCCATCTCAATCGCTTTTGGCCAAGACCAAACATCAAATTAGGCTGCTGTGATTTTCAAAAAATCTATTCCTGCGTTAGCCCTTAGTTATTTTGTGCTGGGCTGCACTAGGAAGTTCAGTTTTCTGTCCATGGGTCAGAAGTCAGAAGGAAACACTCATGATTCCTCTTGGGTAGAAGAAAACACTTTCAGCAGCCTTAAGAAATTTCTAGGGATTATTTCAAAATAGGGGCAATTTGGAGCTCCAGGAACATAAAAGACTGTTATGTTACGGAAAGTGAAGACTATTAAACACAAAGTTTGCACAGTAATCTAGAAAACACTTCTACAATTGTCATTTAGGGGGATGGAGGCTACTTCCAATTTTAAATGGAATAATTAATTGTGAATAATTTTATTTATATTTTTAAACTGCTTCTTTTAGTGTCTGTGGTTATATTGGAGGAGAAAAACTAGGTGGTTTCAGAGATAGGAGTGGGTGGGGACACCCGCCTTTCATTGGAAATGCCTTTGCACTTGCAAAGTTGCTACTGTATTTATGTCCTAATTACCCCAATCATCTACTCATTGCTTATAAAATGAGTAACTTTAATGAAAACTGTAGCAACACTGTCATTATAATTTTACAAACAAACTATTTTAGGAGTTCAATTATTTGTCACTTAAGCCAGAAGAGAAGCTTGAGAATAGCATGAGGACAAGCCATTTAGGATTATTTTTTAGGATCATGTCATCCCATGTTTTCAAGAGTCACTTCAAGTCTTTATCTTCCAGGCTAATTTTACTCTACGCTGTACGGAATTCCATACTATGCCCTGGTGAGCCAGGAAATTGAAAGCAATAGCACATACTAAAATCATCAGGGTATTTTTTCCAGTTTAAAACATTTTAAAGAGTCAATCTTAACTTGCCAATAAAGAAAATAAGAAGCAAAAAGGCCAATTACTGGATTGTTGCCCTTACCACTGACTTTACACAGCATTTTGACTTTAAAGTGGACTAGAAATGGTGTTTGATATCCTAGCACCAAAAAGATAACTGCATTGCGCATAAACCCCTCTCTTGTTAGGGATGTTGCTCTTATCAGAAATATGGAGGGATATAGATGATGTCTGAATTCCACCATCCCTAGATGTAACAGGGAGCATTGTCAATTTTCCCCACAATTCCATCTAACAGATATTTGCTTTGGTCTTATTTGCAGGCTGTTCACTGGGTTTCTTGCCTGGACAATGGCCTCCCAGGAGAAGAAAAGACAAACAAGGAAGGATAGCATGGAAAACCCACATGCTGACCATCTCAAAGAAAATTCGTAACTTCTCAAAGCTACATCTCCAGTTCAATGACAAGATCCTCAGCTCATGCTAGGAAAGCCCACCCAGGGTAGGAGGTTAAAGATAACAGCACACCAGCTCTTAGCCTGCAATTCTAAAACTTGAGCAAGAAAGATTTGGCTCTTTTTTCCCTTAACTCAGGCCCAGGTGGAGTTCTAGGAATAATCCTCATGTCTCACTCGTCTCTACCTCACAGGCTCCCTGCCTTGTTAGCAGGGGAAGAGGGTCTCCTCTCTTCGTTTTTTATCCTCTTACATCTTACACCCAGTGGGATGATATTCATTAGACACCACACACACACACACACACACACACATCCTCCTCATACCCTAAACTTTACTTCCAATACAACCAAAGAAAATTCCTATGATTTTTTTATTTCTTCTGACTTCATGCCCTAGCTATCCATTGGATTCTCCCCTGTGATAACTATGGATCCTGTCCAAGACATGGTGTTACAGACTCTGTCCTCTGAGAGGATTCTTAAACCCTAATTCATCAAAAGAGAAAGGAAATAAATGGCAGAAAATGGGTGCAGTTTTTTTTTAGAGTTTGTTCAAGGGGCACGCAATGTTCCTTTTTGTATCTCACAGGGGTTGGGAACTTTCATTAACAGTTGGAACCAACATTAATGAAAGATATATTCTAAAAAGAATTCAATGGCTGGAAAATGGGACAATGATTCATTTTTAAAAATGTTAGTAATCACTGGAATTTTCTAGAATTTTCCCTGAAGGGCACTTCCTGAGAGACAAGCAACTAGAAATATTTAAATCAGCCCCTTGTCCTTGCTACTTCTAATTTGCTGGGTGTGACTATACATCCATGAAGAGGAAAAAGACTATCAAGGGCTACAGGATTTACGGTTAATGAGGATAAGAACTGTTGAGAACATAAGAGGGGTGAGAAAATAATGAGAATCTCTTTTCTCTTGCTGATAACAAGCTTCAAACTCCTAAAGAACCTGTCAGTTTCCCTTTTGGTTCTCTCAGCAGCTTCCCTCCTCCCCTAGCCAGAAAAGCAAGGTGTGGGACATGAAATATGAGGGTAGGACATGGTCAGCAGGGAGAGCAATGAGAGGGGGTCTCCAGAGGAGCCCCAGGGCTTAGGTTCCCCTTTCCCAAAGAGTTCAGGTGATCCTCATTCACACTCAACGAAAAGGGACACAGAGGCAGATTCCCTAGAAACAAAGGAATTAAAAACCACACTCCCTTTCCCTTCACAATTCCTAAATTCAGAAAAAATAATTCTACTCCCTGTAACTTATTTCTTTCCAGGTCCGTAGAGAGACTCCTCTATAAAATGGAAAAGGTTCTAATTAGACCCATTCAGTATATCATCTTATGTGAGCTTCATAGTTCTGAGCAGTAGGAAATGAGTTTTCATTCTGTTTTTAATAGATGAAGAGACTGTGTCAACTGCCGAGGGCACTTCAGAAAGGTCCTGAAAAAAATGGAATTGAAAGATGAGTTGATGGAGCAAGCATCTGGCCTGGTGGTTCAGACACAATCAGGGCCCCTCGTGTCCTATAGTAGAGTGCCTGGTTTCAAGTCCCAGCACCACAGTCCGTTACAGATTCCTGCTAATATACACCCTGCAGGACAGCAAATGATGACTCACGTAGTTGGAAGACCTGGATTGAGTTCCCAAATCCCAGCCCAGGACTAGTGCAGGCACTTGAGGAGTGACCCAGAGGATGGGAGACCCCTACCTCCCTTTTTTGTTGTTGTGGTTAAAGATTTACTTTGTTGGCCAGCGCCGTGGCTTAACAGGCTAATCCTCCGCCTTGCGGCGCCGGCACACCGGGTGCTAGTCCCGCTTGGGGTGCCGGATTCTATCCCGGTTGCCCCTCTTCCAGGCCAGCTCTCTGCTATGGCCCGGGAAGGCAGTGGAGGATGGCCCAAGTCCTTGGGCCCTGCACCCGCATGGGAGACCAGGAGAAGCACCTGGCTCCTGGCTTCGGATCAGCGTGATGCGCCAGCCGCAGCGGCCATTGGAGGGTGAACCAATGGCAAAAAGGAAGATCTTTCTCTCTGTCTCTCTCTCACTATCCACTCTGCCTGTCAAAAAAAAAAAAAAGATTTACTTTGTTGTTTGAAAGTCAGAGTTACAGAGACAGAGAAGAGAGACAGAAAGAGAGGTCTTCCACCTGCTGGTTCACTCCCCCAAATCATTGCAAAAACTAGGGCTGGGCCAGCCAGAAGCCAGGAGCCAGGAGCTTCATCCGAGTCTCCCCCTGGGGGTGCAAGGGCCCAAGGACTTGGACCATCCTCCACTGTTTAGCCAGGCACATTAGCAGGATCAGAAATGGAGCAGCTGGAACTCCAATTGGATCCCCTATGGGACGCCAACAATGAAGATGATGGCTTTATCTGCTGCACCAAAGCACCGGCTCCCCTGAGTTTTTTTTTTTAAAGCTTAAGTTTATATGAGGTACAAAACTTTTGAAACTCATGAATAATTTTCTCATGGTACACATTTTCTGTGAACTTTTGAAGAGCCATTGTGTGTATGAATTTCAAACAATTTTGCATCAGAAATGTTTGTCTTTTAATTCCACTGTCTGAATGTTTTAAAGCACCATCATATAATAAAACCAATTTCACTGTCCAAACATTAATTTATTCACCATGTCTCATTTTTGCAAAGAGAAGCAATTAGTAAAGAAATCAGTCCACTTGACACTAGATACTATCTCAGACCTGGCAACAGCAACAAGTTATTAGAGAAGGAAAGTAGATTTCATGTGAAATAGTTAGAAAGGAGCTCCCGGCTTGAGCACCTGTCAGTGAGGAAGGCAGTGCATCCTTCCAAAAAGCTGAGCTAAAGTGACAGGAACAGCCTGCCAACTGAGGAAAGCCTGGGGCATAGGGAGCGTCTTCCCTTCTCCAACACGGTGACACCCTTCATAGCCACTGCTATTTTTCTGTGGAGGCCTGTGGAGAGGAGAAGCAGGAGCTCTGAGAACAGTATGTAGAAAAAAAAAGAAAGAAAGAAAGAAAAACCAGGACTTTCCAAATGATCAGACTGGATGGGTGACCCAGGAAGACTGATACCTATGGCTAAGTTCAAAGACACAGGCAGCTTCCTGGGCCCCCAGTGTCTAAGGGGCACTAAAGCATTTCTGAGGATATTACAAAATGGGAGGGTCTCTGCCTGCCCGATGGCCTCTCAGGTGGGATGCAGGATACAGGAGCACAGTTCTCCCCAGTTTGGAGTGGGTGCATGAAGACTCACAAAGGGCACACTTGAGTGCCAGCCCTGTTCCAGGGACACTGGATGCAACTTTGAGGCTTTGTGGATCGTTTCAGATGTGTTCAGAACTGAATGGCCTCCAAGGAGAGGGAAAAGACTGATGAGGGAGAAAAGGCTGAGCCCCACTGCTGGGTTCTGTCCTTCCCACATACAAGACCTTCTAAATAATATAAAATTTAAAAAAAATTCAATTAATTCATTTTTAAATATGCATTAGAAGGGGACAATAAATTAATAGTCAGCGCATGCTGCCCAGATGAGCTGGTGTCATCCTAATCAAAAGATATTAATGCTCTGGCAGAGTCAGGCCCAATGTTCCATATGCAATGAGTATTCACAGAGGGCTACTGTGTACCAGGCACTGTTCCACGTACCTGGAATATATCAGTGAACAAACAGACTCAAATTTCTGCCCTTGGGAATTATGCTATCATTTGGTGAAAGGAGACACAGGACAAATTTTAAATATTTTAGAATAAATTACAAAGTATGCTATAAAGAAGAGAGATGCTTCCACAACAGTAAAAAGAAAGCAAGGTAAAGAGAGTGGAGTGTGTGGCAGGTGCAGGTACGTATGCGAGTTTACATCTTAGGTAGGGCAATCAAGGCAGATGTCCTTGAGATGGTGACATTTGAACAAAGACTTAAGGAGGTGAGAGAGTGGGCTGGGCAATATATGAAAGAAGAGAATTCATGGCAGAGAGGGAACAGCCAGTGGTCCCAGGAGCCCATGGTGGGAACGTACCCAGCACATTAGAGGAACAGCATGGGGTAATTTGAGAGAAGCAGATGAAGTTAGGTTGGGGGGAGGGGTGCAGACTGAGTGGGGACTTGTAGGGCAACACAGGATCTCTGTTTTACTCTGAGTGAAATAGGGACCCTCACAGGACTTTAAGCACATACATGATATGATCTAATTGATGTTGATTTATTTTTTTATTAAACTTTTATTTAATGAATATAAATTTCCAAAGTACAGCTTATGGGTTACAATGGCTTCCCCCCTCCCATACCTTCCTTCCCGCCCGCAACCCTCCCCTTTCCCGCTCCCTTTCCCCTTCCATTCACATAAAGATTCATTTTCAATTCTCTTTGTATACAGAAGATCAGTTTAGTATATATTAGGTAAAGATTTCAACAGTTTGCCCATATAGCAACATAAATTGAAAAAACTACCATTGGATTACTAATTATAGCATTAAATAGCAATGTACAGCACATTAAAGACAGAGAACCTACATAATTTTTTTTCAAATTAATTAATTTTCTATGCCATTTCCATTTTAACACCAGGTTGTGTTTTTTTTTTTTCATTTCCAAATCTCTTTATATACAGAAGATCACTTCAATATATAATTAGTAAAGACCTCATCAGTTTGTGCCCACACAGAAATGCAAAGTATAAAAATACTGTTTCAGTACTAGTTATAGTATCACTTCGCTTTAGACGACACATTAGGGACAGATCCCACATGGGGTGTAAGTACACAGTGACTCCTGTTGCTGACTTAACAATTTGACACTCCTGTTCATGGCGTCAGTAATCTCCCTAGGCTCTAGTCATGAGTTGCCAGGGCTATGGAAGCCTTTAGAGTTCGCTGACTTTGATCTTATTCCGATAGGGTCATAGTCAAAGTGGAAGTTCTCTCCTCCCTTCAGAGAAGGGTACCTCCTTCTTTGATGGCCCCGTTCTTTCCACTGGGATCTCACTCACAAAGATCATTCATTTAGGTCTTTTTTTTTTTTTCCATACCTGCTATACTCTCATGGGCTCTTCCGCCAGATCCGAATGCCTTGAGGGCTGATTCTGAGGCCAGAGTGTTGTTTAGGACATCTGCCATTCTATGAGTCTGCTGTGTATCCCACTTCCCATGTTGGATCTTTCTCTCCCTTTTTGATTCTATCAGTTAGTATTAGCAGATACTTGTCTTGTTTGTGTGATCTCTTTGACTCTTAGACCTATCAGAGCTATCAATTGTGAGCTGAAATTGATCACTTGGACTAGTGCGATGGCATTGGTACATGCCATCTTGATGGGATTGTGTTGGAATCCCCTGGCACATTTCTAACTCCACCATTTGCGGCCAGTCCGATTGAGCATGTTCCAAATTGTTCATCTCCTCCCTCTCTTTTTCCACTCTTAGATTTAACAGGGATCACTTTTCAGTTAAAATTTAAACACCTAAGAATAATTGTGTGTTAATTACTGAGTTCAACCAATAGTACTAGAACAACAACAACAAATACTAAAAAGGATAAAGTATTACATTGTACATTTAATAAGTTGATTTATTTTTGTAAAATATAACTGCTAACCACATTGAAAATAGGGAAAGGGAGAAGGAAGCAAGGAGATCAGTTAGGAAGTATCTTTTGGAGCGTTCTAGGGAGAGAGATTGGTGGCAGAGAAGCAAGTCTTTAGCAATTAAGATGATGATAATCAGATTATGGATTTCATTCTAAATGTAGAGGCAATGAAATGTCTTCACAGATCAAACATGAATATAAAAGGAAGAGAGAGGAGGCAGGGGCAAGGATTCGAGACAGCCTCTAGACTCTGTGGTCAGAACCAATGGAAGGATGGAACTGAAATGAAAAAAACAGCAGGTAAGGCAGGTGGGAAGAGAAGATGAGCAGTTCCAATTAGGATGTATTGAATTGGAAATGTCAAGAGCCAAAGGGAGATCCTGGAAAGATGGTGAGAATTCTCAAACTTAACAAGTTCAGAATCCAATCCATCATCTCTTACCTCCCATGCAAAATTATCTTTGCAGTTTTCTGCTTCTCAGATGTGGCAATTCTGTTCAAGCAGTTGTTCAGCCCTCAAACCTTCAAAGCATCCTGGACTTCCCTTTCCTGTCACATCCCACACCTAACCATCAACAAATGCTATCAGCTCTACTTCTTAGGACATTCAGAATCCAATCACATTTTACTCCCTTCAATGTCACTATCTCAGTCCAGACTAATCTTTTTTTCTGTTAAAACTCATATTTGGTTAAAACTACCATAAAATGAATTGAGATAAACAGTAAATGGGACACTTGATCTCCAAAATTTACTTCTTTACTTTTATTTAAAAAAAAAAAAAAAAAAAAAAACATGGCAATCGGCTTGTGCCATGTCTCACTAGGCTAATCCTCCACCTGCAGCACTGATACTCCAGGTTGTGTCCCGGTTGCTCTTCTTCCAGTCCAGCTCTCTGCTGTGGCCCAGGAAGGCAGTGGAGGATGATCCAAGTGCTTGGGCCCTGCACCTGCATGGGAGACCAAGAGGAAGCACCTGGCTCCTGGCTTCTCGGGCCAGCGTGCTGCGCTGTTCCATAACAGCCATTTGGGGGATGAACCAGTGGAAGGAAGACCTTTCTCTCTATCTCTCTCTCTCACTGTCTAACTCTGCCTGTCAAAAAATAAAAAACATGGTCATCAACTATTTTTAGTTTGACATTATAGGACAATGATCATTACTAGTAGGTTCCTCTTACTGTTAAAATAGTGCCATAAAAATGAAGAGCCTGCCCTCCAATAATTTTGCTTCCTAAGCACCACCTGTTTATAGTGAACTCTCTCTGGTATTATTTTTATGGCACTACAGAGAGTGCCCATCCTATCCCAAAGGCTTTCTTCCTCTCTAACGTAGCTCAGATAGAAAAAGACTTCACTCCTCTTCTCTTGTATGTGAAGATCTGGTCGACAGTGGTGACACCTGCGATTGAACTCATTCTGCAAACTCTGCGTAGATGCCATCTGATGACCTCCAGAAGCTCTCATGTCATTGTTGCCATTGCTGATACCTGCTGTTTTTAAAACTTTTGCATACGTTTGATGTTTCTGAAAATGGGTTCTCACTCACTTTCTGAAAATTGGTTCTTAAAATTGGTTCTAAAAACGTGGCAACAGAACAACTTTAGTTTCTTCCAAGATGACAGGATTGGCTGTGTCTTTCCATCTGTATGTCAGTGATTATTGCATGTGCATCAGTCTTAGCACCTTCTCTGTAGTCCAGTGCTAGGAAGACAGCATAAAGCATCGTGGAAGAAATATTTGCACATTCAAGATACTTTGAGAATTTCCCAAGTGGGCTCTAAAAGAAAACCACTTTCTCTCAAGCAATCCTTTGGCTGATAGTAAATCTTACTGTGTTGATAAATATTTTTGGTCAAATGTAACATTAAACCTTTCTTTTGTCCAGGTAGCCTTTCAAACGTGTAATTGCTGCTTTTCCATCCTGTTTGAAACCCCATGTAAGTCCTTGACAAGACTTTCTTGTAGGTCATAGAATTTGTCTTCGCTGGAAAGCAATGTTGACAGTGGCTCACCATCTCCTGCGAGTGATTCGTAATCCTTTTAGAGTATTCTGTACTGTAATTACTTTTTGAACACTCAACTAAAGGCTGTGAATAAAAATTGATTCTGGTTCCTAAATCACACATAGCCTTTATCATGTTTGCACTATTCTTGATGTCAATCATACGACAATTCTTTCCTCATTTTCTATACAACAAATACTAGCATTTCTTTGATTAGGTCTGCTATGTTCTTGGCTGTGAGAGACCCAACATCTCTCAGCATCCTTCTCAGGATACAGGAGCAGAGTTGAATCTCTCATTAATCCACAGGCTGTCAAACTTAAAACAAGACATCTGTTGTCTCTGCATGCCCAAATTTTTGATGTATGATTTACAAAAGTAGCACATTTAATGATGCTGCAGCCTTTGTGTTCAAAGCAGAATATAATTCCAGAAGAGATCTTCAGTATGTGTTTGCTAGAAGGAGCTTTTTTCTATGACTCACATGCATACTTCAAAAATACTTCATTAACTGTTGAAAAATATGGACAGCCATAACAAATGTCTTAACAATTGTTTTATTTAAGTGTTTCATCTTCATAGACTCATAACTACAAAAAATATTTTCTGAAAGGATTCTAACAGTCTGTGGTTTTAGTCTGGTAATGTTAACAAGATGTGTTTAAGGTGCCTCATTTTTCTCCCATATTTTATTTTTCTCAGATTCTTTACATCTTTATCAAGGATGATTTTTCCTGGATGTTTTTGAACAGGAATATGGAGTCTGTCAGACCATTGAAATGTTGAGGCAATGAAGTCAACATTCTGCTTTTAATCCATCCTAACAAGACTTTAAGAAATCTCACATAAAACATTCATGGCCTAAACAAAATAGATAAAATTTAAATTACTTTTTTAAAATGATTTATTTATTCATTTATTGGAAAGGTAGAGTGACAGAAAAGAAGAGACAAAGAGAGAGTGAACAAGAGATCTTCCATCTGCTGATTCACTCCCCAAATGGCCACAACAGCCAGGTCTTAGGCAGCCTGAGACCAGCAGCCAGGAACTCTGCCTGGATGGCCCACATGAGTAGCAGGAACCCAAGTACTTGAGCCACACCTGCTGCTTCCCAGGCACATTAACAGGGAGCTGGGTCACAAGTAGAGTGGTGGAGACTAGAACCAACACTCCAATAGGGGTTGCAGGTGTTCCAAGCAGCAGCTTAACCTGCTGTGCCACAATGCCCACACTAAGCAATTCGATTATGATGTGTCTTGGTGCAGTTTTCTTCATGTTTCCTATATTTTATTTATAGTTTTTATTAAATTTTTGGAAGTTTTCAGCAATTATTTCCTTTTGCTACTTCCTTCTCCTGTATTTTCTCTCCTTGGGAATTCTAGTGACCTATAGTTTAGCCACTCAGAGTTCCCCTACAGATCACTGATTTTTTTATGCAAAAAGAAAATCACCTTTTTTGTCTCTGATTCTATTTGGGATAATTTCAGTTGCTGTACCTTGAAGTTTCTTATCTTGTTTTCTCATATGAAATCTGCCATTAGTACCATACATTTGTCTTTTTTATACATTTGCCTTGCTCTCAGACTAGACTCAATTATTACAGTTTTCATTTCTAGAAGTTTAATATAGGCCTTTCTGTGCCCTTACTTACCTTTTTGAACACATAGAGTACAGTTATAATAATTGCTTAAATATACTTGGTACCTAACAAGTGTGTCAGCTCCATGTTGGTTTAAATTGTTTTTCTCATTATGGATCACATGTTCATGTTTCTTTATGTGTCTCATAATCTTTGTTTTATCTTGCTGGGTACTAAGTGTTTTTGTGTTCCTATAAATACTCATGAGCTATGTTTTGAATACAGTTTAGTTACCTGGAAACAGTTTGATCTTGTTAGTTCATGCATTTATAATTTGCTAGACAGGCGCCAAGTGGTACTCCCAGCTCGGATAGTGTTCTCCACTACTGAGGAAAATCTTCCTGAGCATGCATCCTAATGCCCCACAAATTACGAATTTGGAGCAGGCATTTGGCACAGCACTTGGGCTGCCACATCCCACATCAGAGGCCCTATGTTCCAGTCCCAGCTCCACTCCTGATTCCAGCTTCATGAAAATGCACAGCCCAGGAAGCTGCAATGATGGCTCAAATAGCTCAAGCCTTTGGAACCCTGCCACCCATGTGGAAGACCTGGATAGAGTTCCAGGCTCCCGGTTTTAGCCTGGCCCAGCCCCAGCTGTTGTGGGCAACTGGGGAGTAAACCAATGGAAGAAATCACTCTATTGCACTCACTCATTTTCTCTCTGTCTCTCCCTCTCTCTTTCTCTCTCCTTCTCTCCCTCTCTCCCTCTCACTCATATATGAGATAAATTTTTTTAAGATTTATTTATTTATTGGAAAGATAATGTCAAAGAGAGGGAGAGGCAGAGAGAAAGTCCTTGATCCGTAATGGCACTAATGGCCAGAGCTAGGCCAGACAGAAGCCTGGAACCAGGAGCTTCATGCAGATTGGGCCATCCTTCACTGCTTTCCTAGGTGCATCAGCAGGGTGCTGGATTGGAAGTGGAGCAGCCATGCCAGTACCTCAGGCGGTGGCTTAAACCATTATGCCACAGCACCAGCCCCAAGATAAACTTTGAAAGTCAGAATTTTTCCAATGTGGCTTCTAAGAATAAAAAAAAAAATTTCAGGCCGGCGCCACGGCTCACTAGGCTAATCCTCCGCCTTGCGGCGCCGGCACACCGGGTGCTAGTCCCGGTCGGAGCGCCGGATTCTGTCCCGGTTGCCCCTCTTCCAGGCCAGCTCTCTGCTGTGGCCAGGGAAGGCAGTGGAGGATGGCCCAAGTGCTTGGGCCCTGCACCCCATGGGAGACCAGGAGAAGCACCTGGCTCCTGCCATCAGATCAGTGCGGTGCGCCGGCCGCAGCGTGCCAACCGCGGCAGCCATTGGAGGGTGAACCAACGGCAAAGGAAGACCTTTCTCTCTGTCTCTCTCTCTCACTGTCCACTCTGCCTGTCAAAAAATTAAAAAAAAAAATTCCTGGCCCCATTAGAGGCACTATATTTTAATTGTTCTGAATTTTTTCCCCACCCTTCAGTTGTTGCCTCCCCAGTACACTGACCAGTAATCTACTAACTACTCAAAGAGAAACTTCTGCCTATCTCCAGGGTTTGCCTTCTATGTGATGGTCTCCTCTTTGTTCCTTGTCTTATAAGCTCTACCAGCTCGGTCTCCCCCAACCCTCATTTCTGGTCTCTTGACTTAAGCAGTGTGCCAAATTCTGCTTGCGTTCTTCTCAGCTAAATCTTTGATATTCACATTTATTAATTTTTTTCCTTAACACACTGAGGTTTTGGATCAAAGACAGATTTCTTATTACACTCACAGCAAGATCAATACAGTGCCATTACAGCAGCATTCCCCCTCATCTCCAGAGTGACACAATGAGAACCAGATATAAAAAACCATCTTTCATGGGTGACAGGTTCACTCCATAGGTAGAGTAGTTAGAAAAATAAATTTTTGGTGCTGTGTATAAAGAAAGAGGCAAGTTCCTCTCTTCCCACTGCTCAGAGAGCCCCCTTGGAAATGTCTTACTCTAACCTTCTGGAATGTAAACAAATCTCTCCAGAGAAAAGATAATCCCAGTGTCTCCATTTTTACAACTCAGAGATGCCTGCAAGCCACAGGCTTCCTCCTCTCCTGAAATGTACATACCTGAGTATCTCTGAGGTTAGGTGAGTCTCTCCCGGGTTCCATCTCTACAACTGTAAATTAACCTCTGAGACTTGCTGTTAGACTAGAAAGCCCTAATTGTGAAGAAACACAAAATTTTTTTTCTTCAATCCCACATGTTCCTAGGGTATGACCTGGAAACATTCTCCAGAGACTAAGCTGCAACAATGCCCGTCTCTCGGGGTAACTGCCCTTTGTCGCCTGATGTCCAGTGTCTTGAGAACTGTTCCTGTCGTCCCACGTGGAACAGTAAACCCAGTGTCTGCTCCTGCATCTTGGGAGGAAACGGAAGTCCCGTGCTGCTTTGTGTTTCTTTGCTTTGCTCTTGTTCTCCCATTTAACATACGCTTCTTGACGACCGCCTGTCAAAATTTACATCCTTCAAGTTTCCATTACAGGTTCTCACATATTTGTAAGCTTTTCAGACTCTCCCTTACAAAGGTGGACATTGTTGCTTCTTGCCAAACATACATCCTGCTCCCAGCTTCAAATGTATCTTGACTTTTGATTCAGTTTCTGCGCTTCCCTTGTGAATCCATGTGCCCCAAGTTTTTAGGGTAATCCCATTCTTCCTAGCGGTAATCGCCTCATGGATGCCCAATAAGACAAGAGAAGTTGGGAAAAGGTTCTTCACTTGTAGGAAGGGGCACAGAAAGAAGTTATTTCTCTTCCTCTAGATATTATTGTATTTGGAAGTGTCTGGGGGCTGTGCATCCATACTGACAGTCTGAGAATGAAATCAACACTGTTGGAATAGAAGCATGGAAAGAGCCTTGATGAAATCACTGGGTAACAGAAACTCTCGACTCTATTATATGCAATAATAAGCTTTCTAATTGTTTAAAATAACTTAAGTTGGGTTTTAGCTAAGACACTTCAACTGATGAACTACCTTTGTCCAAGTTTCCATAACACCAGGTACATACTTTGCCTTTTCTGCTACTGCTAGCTAGACGTCTTTCTTCCCTTCAGACTCAAATCTCTTGAGAGCCAACTAGACAGCACTACGGCTTAGCTTGGTTTCCTCAACCAATGTCCTAATTCAGAGTAGACATGAAAGGCTTGTGAGATAAATAATTCAGCCCCCAAAAGGTTGTGAAATTTCTATTGCTACTTTTAATAATAGCTAATATGTTCTAAAAACTTAATTAAATGCCAGCCACATGCAACATCTCATGTAATCTTCCCAGAAACCCTAAGAAGTAGATATTGTTAGGGTGTTATATGCATTCTAAAGTAGGAAAATTGAAGTTGGGGAAAGATTGGTAACTTGTCCAAGCTTACACAGATAGGAAATGGTGGAACCAGGATAGCATCCAATCTCCTAATCACTAGAATTTTTTTTGTGGAAAATGACATTATTTTACTAATTTATATCTTATCTATGAAAATCTAGCACAAGATTTTTATACATGTGCATAGTAAGTGTGATTTGAGTTGAGCTGAGTTTAGTTGAGGTAAATTAGAAAGTACAGAGAATGGAAGCTGCTGACATTAAAATACTTGCCAAAGATCCTGCCGTAGTTTAACTGCAGTTTCTTCTTAAGGAAATAAGTTGATATTTCAAGAGGGCAGCCCACTAGTTCTGAAGGTTTCAGGACTCCTAGTGAGAGTGATTCACTAAATTCCAAAATTCTTCAAATAATTCACATCATGCTTAAATATTCTATTTATTCCTTTTTCTGTCTTATCATTGGACTCAAAAGTATTTCAACTATCATAAAATCCCAGATATATTTCCTTTTTCAAGATGCTGGGCACCCAATAAATGTTAATTAGTGAAGATGATGAAGATTAACTTGATATGTTTCTTCCCTCTAACTGCTTCTGAAGACCCTTGGCATCATTTAGCAATTGCATTGAAAGCTTCATAAGAGTCCATTTCCAATCTATTCATTGTTAATTAACATTACTAGGTGTTACCATCTCCCTTCATTCAAAATTTTTACACTTGTCAATTATATGTTCAGAGTGATGAGAACAGATCAACTTCCCTCTGAGAGGCCTGACACTGCAGAACAGCATTTTGCTCTGGAGTCATTCCCCTTTCCTGTCCCTCCTTTGGTTGAGGTAGCAGAGCAGGTTACTCAAATCAGTGTGAAATGCCAAACTTCTAACTTGACGATGTTCCTTTTATAGCTACAGAACAACAATAACAAAACATAAGACCCTTTCCATCAGTGTCTGGTTTCCCATTAACACCCATCTCTAAAGAAGGAACCCTGCAAAGTTGTTAAATAAATTTCTGTATACGTGAATTTATGTAAGTATTTTTGAGTGCTCTGTCCTTTTTAGAAGTTAGATGTCTGCTGGTATTTGTTAACTTTTCCCAATAGTTCTCTTGATGAGGCCTCTCTGACGCTTTCCCATCTCCAGTGGAAAGGTGGATGCACTCACACACACCATGCACAAGCTTTAGGTCTTTAAGTTGCCAATTGTCCAGTGTGCAGAGATGATGTCTTAGGAATGTGCTTAAAGTTACCTTAGCTTTTTCAGATCACCAGGGTAAAAAGTGTGGCAATTACAATCAACAGCCATTCTCCCATGCACAGCCCCCTCACCCTGCGCTTTCCAAACCTTAGAGGATAATCTCAGCAGGTGCTTCGCCTATCCCTGCATGTCTTGCTCCTCTTGAGATCTGAAAGCTCTGGGCCAGTTTCCTTAGGAGATGCTTCTTGTGAGATTTGCACAAAGCAGGTTTCCAGTTTCTCCGGTAGTCGGGTGTCTTCCCTGCTGCCACCTCTCCTTTTCCCCCGCACCATGCCTCAGTCCCTTGTAGCCAAATATTTTGCCTGCTTATGAATGCACCTCAGTATCTTCATTTTTTTTTCCAGGTCCTTGCCCCCACAAGGAGAAGAATTCAAAGTGGAAGCACAACAAGAACAGGGCTTATGTAACAGGGACAGAATAAACATACATTCCTGCATGAGTGTGGACCTCCCCATATGGAGAAATATCCATCATGAGTGGGCCAGTGGTTGCCCTAGAAAGAGAGAAAAAAAAGAGAGCAGTGCCTTTAGGCAAAAAGAGACATCTCCCCTGTTCCCAGCCTCTTGTATGAGGTAAAGAGGGAATCTTCATCAGATACACAGACGGATAAGATCTTAGCATGGCCCCAGATAAGACAAGTGCATCCTGGGAAGGTGGACATATCAAGCTAACAGGTAGAGATAAATATTACATTGTAGGGTTACAAGGATTCTAGTTCATTAGACATAACTAGCTGCCTGCCTATTCACATCATATCACAGGGGCATCATGGGACATTGCTCTGTTAATGTTCACATAAACAGGATAGAAACAGGGGACAGAGATTTAGAACAAGTGAAGCAGCCACTGGCATGCCCCTTTCAAATCAGGAAGGGCATGCACTCCAGCACCAGGTCAAGGTAATAGTTTGAGCTGTGAGAAGAGAGATGCAAAGTCCTTTTGGTTCATAGAAGATGGCTTATGATTTTCTTTTCATTAAATTATTTGATTGACAAGGGCAAAGCACAAATTCAAATAAGGGAAATATACAAGATTAGCACAAGAAATCTGCATTTAATTTGAGCAGATAAACTTCTGATCTTAAGCAGGGAGAACTAATTCCTTTGATATGGGAAATAGCTCAGAACTATCTTTTTATGTTTTTTTTTCTATCTAAGAAGCTGTTAGAGCTACCCAGATGATAAAGAACATTCCTTCATGGTCCCAAACATGAAAAAGGAGTCCAAAATTTGGGCTCTAATTTGCAGATGCCATGGATCTGGTGTTGTGGGCAATCCAGCAGCCTCCCTGAGACCCAAAGTCTCCTTTGCAAAAATGGACTGCAGATGCCTTTCTTTGTGGGACGGGAGTGCACAACCTCAGGTTACACAAGTACAAGGAACCGTGAGCTGGTGAGTGATGCCACAGGCACTGGCCTAAGGAAGAAGCTGTTCTCTGTGTCTACCTCTCATGTGTTGCCACTCTGACAAGACAGGAAATAAAAATCTCTTGAGAATTGATACTCACTCTGAGCAAGGTTTTGGAAGGTATAAGCCTTGGCAGCATTTACTCCCTGAATCTCCTAAGTGAAAAAATGATTTTCACCAAAAATAGGGTGGAAATAGAATGTTTCCACATATACAGTCTTGACAACGGCATTTAACATTTAAGAAATGCTTACTAAATGTCAAGCACTACGCCAAGTACTTATTTCTTTTATCTAATTTAATCTCTCTCTGGTGAAGTACTCACTATTGTTATGGTTGAACTTATTTCACAGGTGAGGCTTATAAAATCTAAGTAACTTGCCCAAGAGAATATAAAGGGCTTTCAAAAAGTTCATGGAAAATATGTATTCTGTGAAGAAACTATGCCTGAATTTAAAAAAATTTTTTTCAGCAAAATAAGTATATTTTTTCTTTTTTTAAGATTTTATTTATTTATTTGAGAGGTAGAGTTACAGACGGTGAGAGACAGAGAGAAAGGTCTTCTATCTGCTGCTTCTTTCCCCAGATAGCTGCAGTGCCCAGAGTTGAGCCAATCTGAAGCCAGGAGCCACGTGCTTCTTCCAGGTCTCCGACCTGGGTGTAGGAGCCGAAGCGCTTGGGCCATCTTCCGCTGTTTTCCCAGGCCACAGCAGAGAGCTGGAACAGAAGAGAAGCAGCCCGGACTAGAACGAGCTCCCATATGGGATGCCAGCACCACAGGTGGAGGATTAACTTACTGGGCCACAACGTTGGCCCCTAAAATAAGTATATTTTAATTCCATTTTTCTACAACTTGTTTGAAGTACCCTCATATAGGCTAGTGATAGAAATTTAATCACATGTCCTTAGCCACTTCTTTTAAAATCTAGATACAATTTATCTTTCCAAAGAATTGGGAAAAGTCCAAAATACTCCCCCAGGATTTCTGTGAGAAATGGGGAAGGAAAGGCACTTTTATGCTTTCTGCTGAAGATTTCCTCTGCCTCTGATACCTGTGAGTTAAAGAAAAATATGGGGCCAGCACCGTGGCTCAATAGGCTAATCCTCCACCTGCGGCGCCGGCATCCCGGGTTCTAGTCCCAGGCGGGGCGCCGGATTCTGTCCAGGTTGCTCCTCTTCCAGTCCAGCTCTCTGCTGTGACCTGGGAGGGCAGTGGAGGATGGCCCAAGTGCTTGGGCCCTGCACCCGCATGGGAGACAAGGAGGAAGCACCTGGATCCCGGCTTCGGATTAGCGTGGTGTGCTGGCCGCAGCGGCCATTGGGGGGGTGAACCAACGGTAAAGGAAGACCTTTCTCTCTGTCTCTCTCTCTCACTGTCCACTCTGCCTGTCAAAAATAAAAAAAAAAAATTATTGTGGCTGCACAATAATTAATGAAGGTTAAAAAACAAAACATTTTACCCAGGGACTACTGAAGTAGCAAACCCAAGACCTCAGCTCAGTTCTGAAACAGCATGAACAATGGTGATTTACAGCCACAGAGTAAGGTGAGAGTCAATAGATAGAAAATTCTTTTTCTTACTCTTTGGGTTTTATTACCTCGAAATCTTTTATTTAAAGTATACAAACTTCATGCATTTCATAAATGCAACTTTAGAAACATATTCTTCTCACCCTACCCGCCCTCCCTACCTGTACTCCCACCCTTCTTCCTCCTCCCTCTCCTTTCCCATTCTTATTTTTCACCAAGATCTATTTTCAATTAACTTTATACAGATGAGATTAACCCTATACTAAGCAAAGAGTTCAATGAATAGTATGAAAAAAATGTTCCTCAACAGTCGAAACAAGGGCTGTTCAAAGTTATCAGATCTCAAAGTGTCAATTTCACTTCATAGATTACCTTTTAGGTACTCTTTAAGTTACCACACAACAGAAGAACAAATGGTATTTGTCTTTTTGGGGCTGAATTATTTCATTAAGTATAATGTTTTCCAGTTGTCTCCATTTTGTTGCAAATGGCAGGATTTCTTTTTTTTTTTTACCACTGTGTAGTATTCCATAGTGTACATATACCACAATTCCTTTATCAAGTCTTCAGTTGATGGCTATCTGGGTTGATTCCATATCTTAGCTATTGTGAATTGAGCTGTAATAAACATGGGGGTACATATCACTCTTTCATATGCTGATTTCATTTCCTTTGGGTAAATTCCCAGGAGTGAGATGGCTGGGTCATATCGTAGGTCTATATTCAGATTTCTTCTCCATACTATCTTCCACATTGCCTTTACCAGTTTACATTCCCAAAAACAGTGGATTAGGATACCTTGCCAGCATTTGCTGTTTTCTGGTCTCTGTATAAATGCCATCCTAACCAGGGTGAATTGAAACCTCATTGTGGTTTTGATTTGCATTTCCCTGACAGCTAGTAATCCTGGGCATTTTTTCATGGGTCTGTTGGCCATTTGGATTTCCTCTTTTGAAAAATGCCTGTTCAAGTCCTTTCCCCATTTCTTAACTGGATTGGTATTTGGTTGTTTTTGAGTTTCTTGAGCTCTTTTTATATTCTGGATATTAATCTTTTATCAGTTGCATAGTTTGCAAATATTTTCTTCCATTCTGTTGGTTGCCTCTTCTGTTTCCTGAGTGTTTCTTTTGCAGTACAGAAGATTCTCAATTTGATGTAATCCCATTTGTCAATTTGGGGTTTGATTTCCTGTGTTTTGGAGGACTTTTCCAAGAAGTCTTTGCCTATACCAATATCTTGCAGGGTTTCCCAATGTTCCCTAGTAATTTGATGGTATTGGTTTGTAGATTTAGATCTTTGATCCATTTTGAGAGATTTTCTGTAAGGCTTAAGGTAGGGGTTTTGCTTCATACTTCTGCATGTGGAGATCTGGTTTTCCCAGCATGATTTTTTGAACAGAATGTCATTGTCCAGGGATTAATTTTATCTCCTTTGTCAAAGATAAGTTGGTTGTAGATGTAGTGATTGATTTCTGGTGTTTCTAGTCTGTTCCATTGGTCTACCCATCTGTTTTTGTACCAGTACCAGGCTGTTTTGATTATAACTGTCCTGTAGTATGCCTTGAAATCTGATATTGTGTTATGCTTCCAGGTTTGCTTTTGTTGTATAAGATTACTTTGGCTATTAGGGGTCTTCTGTGTTTCCATATGAATTTCAGCATCATTTTTTCTAGATCTTACTTAGAAGAAGCTTTAGGATAGAGAGGTAGTCTGGTTACACTGACCTGATAGGACTGAGAGGAGGATGAGAAATTTCATCAACTCTCAAGGGTAAACCAACTTAGCAGGATATGTTAGCTTTTCACTGCTGTAATGAAACACTTGATGTAGGCTAACTTTAAAGGATAGAGGCTTATTTTGACTCACGGTAATAGACGTTCATAGTCCAAGACTAGGTGATTCCAAGATTTGACCTCTGATGGAGTACTTCTCACATGAGAAGAGACAAGGAACACAGATGTCTGTCTATGCCAGCCTTTAGAACCACCAGGGGCTCAATCATGGGAGTTCCAACCAAAAGCCCTACCACTAAACATCATAACTTTTTAATTAAATTTCTACCCTCTTTGTAGCATGAACATAAGACTCTGGGGGTTAACCTCCCAAATGAGTTTGCAGATCAGGTGATATTCAAACCATAGCACAGGATTCTTATGAAAGTGAGCTCTTGAAGATAAGTCCCAAGGACAGGCCCTAGTTGGGAAAGAGCTCAGAGTAAGCATTAAGGAGTGAGTGGTCTGGGACATAGTGTTTACCAGGACTATGACTTCCTCTTTGGGATTCTATCCACCCAGGAGACTCAGCCTGCCTAGAGTTTCTACCCAAAGATTTGTTGACAATTTCCAGAAATAGAATTTATATCCTAGTAAATTTAATCTTCAATAATCCTCTTCCCAAAAAACCTTGGCAGAATCTACAGCTTGGGTTCAAATCTAATGCTATGTCCTAGTCCCTCTCATCTGTCTTTTTCTGCTGTATGTCTTGTCTCCACCTTCCTTTTCCTCTCACCTTCAAATACTCATTCAGTTCTTCTATCTCTTCTGCTTCTTTAGCCCATGCCACCCTGTGCTCTCAGTATCTCACCTTGCCTCAAGTAATTTATAAAGATATTTTCCTAATTAAAAATAGCTTCCTCTCTATGAGAAATTTCAGTGCAAGCTCTTTGGATGAGGACATTTTCACTTCAATATATATATATATATATATTTAATAAATGTTATTCCTGGGAGGTAAAAAGGTGATGGTAATACATAAAATCACAGTGATTTTTGATGCCTTGAACTCTAATCCTGCTAAACCACTGAAGAATAATTAATAGAGGAAATCATAAACCCAGAGCTTTGTAATTGTGATTATCTCATTTGCATAGCTCATCTTAATCTATTATAAATTCATTATGGCAGGGGAGTATTCTCACCCCAAAATGTTAAAATATTCTGTTTTTAAGAGAAAAAAATAACCTAGTGACCTGACAATGTGCTATGTTTTAAAAACCACCTTTTTACTCAAATATACTAGCAGGCTCTCGGGCACAGGAGACATTCATCTAGATACTAGTGTTTTCCAGATGTTGAGACTACCAGGTTTATCAGCAGCATTTTAAGTTACTTACTTCACATTTTCTACCAAATCCATTACTTGTTCCCACTACACTTCAGCTTGGTGTAAGTTCTCCAAACTATAATCTAATAAAAACAATATTTGTAAATTAACTCTTTCTCCTTTTTCCTTGACCACCACACTTACTACCTTTCATCATTCATTGCCTACCACAACTGCTATTTTTTTTTATCCTTTCTTTCACTCATTCATCAGATACTCACAGAGGCTCACTAGGGGCAAAGTTCTAGGGATACAAACAGGAAGCATCGATCTAGCTCTAAAGTCTAGGGTGGGAGCCATACATTATGAATATTTTTAGTATGAAACAATGTATGTGTCTGAGATCACCAGCTATTCGAAGCATCAACATTATATTATTTCATTTAACTTTCACAACACCACCATTTCAAGAATGGCACAATTAGTGCCTGTTATGACTTGAATGTGTCCCCCAGAAGTTCATGTGTTGGTAACATAATCCCAAAGTCCATATGTTAATGGTGTTTGAAAGTGGACCTTTTCAGATAATTAGAAGTTGGTGAAATCATCAGGGTGAAGGCCCCATGATGGCAGCAGTGGCTGTATGCAAAGAAAAAGAGACCTGAACAAGAACATTTGCGCTGTCTCACGTATGGTGCCCTCCAGCATGTTATGTTGCAGTAAAGAGGCCAGTACCATACTCCGGGATTTCCTAGCCTCCAGAACCATGAGCTAAATACACATATACTCTTGTTTTAATTTTATTTAAATTACACAAGTTTCACATGTTTCACTTATACAGATTTAGGAACATAGTGGCCCTTCCTCCCCTACCCTCCCTTCCATCCACACTCCAAATCTTCCTCTTAGGTTCCCACTCATAATTTTTACAATGATCTATTTTCAGTATACTTAATGAACTTATAGTTAACCCTACACTAAGGAAAACATTTCAACAAATAGTATGAAGAGAAATAAAACACACACACACACAAAAAACCGCTGTTCCTCAACAGAAAAGACAAGGGCTATAAACAACCATCAATTCTCAAAATGTCTATTTCATTCCAATATATTATATTTCAGGTACTCTGTTAGTTACCTTGGATCAGGGGAAACATATGATATCTGTCGTTTTGGTACTGGATTATTTCACTAAGTATAATGGTTTCCAGTTGTGACCATGTTGTTGCAAAACACAAGATTTCATTTTTTTACAGCTGAGTAGCACTCCATAGTGTATATATACCATAATTTCTTTATCCAGCCAATGGTTGATGGACATTTGGGTTGATTCCTTATCATAACTATTGTGAATTTTGCTGCATTGAACAAGGGGATATAGATAACTCTTTCAGATGCTGATTTCTTTTGGTTTGATAAATTCCCAGGAGTAGGAGGGCTAGATCATATGGTAGGTCTATATTCAAATTTCTGAGGTATCTCCATTTTGTCTTCCACAGTGGCTACATCAGTTTACATTCTCACCAACAGTGGACCAGGGTACTTTCCCCCCACCTACTTGCCAGCATTTTCTTTATGTTTTACTGTGGATAGTTTGATTACAATACATCATGGTGAAGATCTTTTCTGGTCGTGTCTGTTAGGAGTTATATGTGTTTCTTCTACTTGGACTTCCTTTTCTTTCTCCAAATTGGGAAGTTTTCGGTAATTATTTCATTGCCTTCTAATTCATTCTCTCTTTCCACACCTTCAGGAACTCCTAAGACTCATAGGTTGGGTCATTTGATAGTATCCTATAAATCTCCAATGCTGTTTTTAAGTCTTCTATTTTCTTCTTGATGTTTTTATTTTTTTGTTTTTTTGTCTGACTGTAAGATTTCCCAAGACTTGCCTTCCAGTTTGGGTATTCTTTTTTCTGCCTTTCCAAGTCTACTGTTAAGGCTTTCCGCTGCATATTTTTATTTGACCTATTGAATTCTTCATTTCTAATATTTCATTTTGATTTCTCTTTGAAGTCTCAATTTCATGGGAAAATTTTCATTCATGTCATGTATGGTTGTCTTTAGTTTGTGGATTTGATTCTGACTGCATTTGAGTAATCCTATGATTAATTTTTTAAATTCCTCAATCACTTCATCTTTGCATTCTAATATTGAAATGTTGTTGTATTCCTTTGGGGGGGGTCTCATGGTGTCTTCATTATTTTTGTTTCTTGAATTTCTGCATTTGTTTTCAGGAATTCATGGGGATTTTTTTTTTCTTCTGATGGCTTTTATCTTAGAGCTATGCTTCTGTGGTTTAGTGGAATATCTGTTCTTTCAGTGAATACCAAGAGGTATGTGGTGGGTGTGGCCAGGGAGTCCTAGTCAGTGCTCCAGGGAGGGGTGAGTATCCAGGGTAACACCTAAGTTGGGCATGGCAGATCTCAATACCCGGATACACTCTGCACCTTCTCATGTAACCACCAACTCCCCACAGTCTCAGCACACAAGGCTCCCACAGTCACCTAGTCCAGAGCTTTCTTTCTACCCTGCCAACGTGTCCAGTCAACAGAGAAGCAGATGTTCCCCAAGGCAGCTTCGCTTAGTCTTTTTTTTAATAAAATATCTATTTATTTATTTGAAAGAGCTATAAAAAGGCAGAGAGAGAGAGAGAAAGAGGTCTTCCATCCACTGGTTCACTCCCCAAGTGGCTGCAACAACCAGAGCTGAGCTGATCCAAAGCCAGGATCCAGGATTATCTCCTGGGTCTCCCACTCAGGTACAGGGGCCCAAGCATTTGGGCCATCTTCCAATGCTTCCCCAGGCCATAGCAGAGAGCTGGGTTGGCATTGGAGCTGCCAGGACTCAAACCACCCATGGAATGCTGGCATTGCAGGTAGTGACTTTACCCACTACACCACAGTACCAGCCCCTCCACTTAATCTTAACCCTGGGAGGCTGTGGGCACCCCACTATCCCATGTGGCTCCCAGCCACCTCCCAGCCAGGCTCAATGTCAATGGGTACTGAGGACTGTTCCCCCCACTAGAATCTCTGGATCGCATGCACACACAAGAGCCACTAGCAGAATGTTACTGCCTGCCCGCCACTGCCACCAGCACAGCTAATTAGGAATCCCATCCCAGTCAGCTGCTGTGCATGTGCACAAAGGTTTCTGTAGCTGCTGCCCTAACCCAAAATAGCAACTGCCCTCTCTCAGCCAGGCAGCAGGCGCTGTTGTGGGGAAGCTGGGGTGAGACAAATGGGCCCCCTCCACTTCCACTGTGTCTGCAGACAACTGCCAGCAACTGCCAGCCCCCAGGGCTCCAGTCAGGACCCACACCATGTTCTCCCTCAGGCTATATCACCACAGGTTGCTGCAGTCTGCTCTCACCTCCATCTCCAAACTGCTGCCCACTCCAGCTCCCGCTGCTGCAGCTCTGCTCATGCTAGTGTCGCACAACTGCACCCTCCACGCAGGCCCACGGCATTCCTCCTCCTCCCGTAGACTTCCAGTGCTGTTTTCTCTCCAATTCTCCCCTGAGAGTGCACTTCCTACACTTTTCTCTTCACTGTTTATCCATAGCCCAGCTCAGCACTCCCTAATCTTCCATCTTGGAATCCCCATACACATATATTCTTTGTCATCTACTCAATGTGTGGTATTTGGTTATAAAAACAAAACAGACTGAAACATCTCAGTTTCACACAGTGACTGGAGGTCAGAGAGGGTAAGTAACTTGTCCACAGTCCCTGATAAATGGCTGATACGGGCCAGAGTCTGGATCTGATCCCAGGCCTATTCAATACAAATCCTGGTGGAGAGAATTGTATAGGCAAAGGCACGTGGAAGGTGAGTGGCATGCCCTGCCCAGATTTTACCTTACTAATCTACTGCAGGAGAACAGGCAGTTCATTTGAACTGGCTCTCTACCTCCTCCCACAGTTCCCAGAGCAGACGGGAAGTGCCTCAAGGGCAGGAACAATGCCCTACTTACTTGGTAGTCACCCCATCCCACCCCAGAACCCAGTATACTGTCCTACAGAGATGGCACTTGATTACTATTGCAAGAAATGTGTTAGAGAGAAGGAAGGCATGGAGGGAGGGAGGAGGAAAATACAACTTCCATTATTATCACAGGGCATTATAGAGCATTATTGTCTGCAATGTTCTTAGGTTGTTCTTAGAGTGTTGAATCAACTCTCTCATGAGTCTCCTTTTGAGAGATGATTGCTAGCAACACAATTATACCTTCTGTTATGATTCAGCAGCCATGAGTCTTGATGTGCTTTGGTCTTAATAGAAAATAGCTTTGTGTGTACAGTACTGGGAGGATGGTGCACCTGGGTCCACAGGGTCAGCCTTTGTTAATTATTAATTTTAGTAGTAGCAGCAACCTCACTGTGCATTATCAAGCTTACCTTCAAGGCAATTGTGCCTCTTTTACCTCATAGTAACCTCATGAGGTCTTTTACAGTTTATGGAGCCCACACCTAGATAAATGAGCTCAAGGAGGTCAAGTTCCAGGTCCAAACCCAAGTCTCCTGATTCCTGATCCAATGTCTTTTCCATTCATTCAACTCCCTTCTCCAAGAAGAAAAAACAAAAAATCTTGAGGAAATACATTTCTCTTTTTCATTCTTTCTCTCTCCCCATTTCTCTGCCTCTCTCTCTCTCTCTCTCTCTCTCTCTCTCTCTCTCTCTCTCTCTCACACACACACACACACACACACATACACACACATACATACACACACATGCACACACACACTTTTGTCTCACTTTGCAGGAACTCAATTCCTTCTGAGTTACAACTTATTTTAACTCCATTCATATGGCCTTAGGTAGTCTCCTTACCAGTGTGAGGTTCAGGGTATCTCACAAGGATCTTTCTGGGAGTCCACTTGCCTGCAGGGTCCAATCATTGATTTATATGATCTAGTGGCATCTACGCTTCATTTCTGACATGAATTAACTTTTACTCTACCTTACTGGTACCTTTCACTGACTCATTCTCCTTATATATCATATATTTTACTTGATTTGGGTTTAAGCCCTACCTCCGCAACCCCAAACATGAAAACTACACTGAGAAATTCCTGGCCCAGAAATTCCTTATCCCTTCCCCAATCACAGGATCATTAAAATGAATAGGATATTTTATTACACATGTAAATCTTATCTATGTTAAAATATTTGAGACTTTTTAACAGGTGGAACAATGGGATATTAATATCTTGAAAACCATGTTGGAATCTTTTCTATCCCACAGCTATACTGCAGCTGTGGGGGATAAAGCATGCCCATACTTTCTGCAAACTTTAGATTAACCACACACTAGGATAGTTGGGAGGGAAAGGAGCTGGGAAATGGAAACAAAAAAAGGGCAGTTCATATGTCATTGAACAGTAGCTGATGACAAGTTCGCAGTGTTAAAAACCACAAAGGAACTAATTAGTAGATACCTCCTGTTGCTGTGTATTCGTTCTGAGAGGAGGAGCACAGTGGGAGCAAGAGGCAGAGTCACCACACAGACTCCAGGAGTCAGGTGAAAGCAGGCCAGAGGCAAGCAGCCTGCAGACTCGTTTATTTCAGGTGGTACAGCAGCTTATATAGCCAAGGCAGCCAATCTGGTCAAGGGGTAGTTTATGCCCTAACCAATCACAGCCTGTTGCCAGGTGGTTTCCAAATCCATTCCTGAGTAACTGATGCTCGCTTGCCAGCAGCCATCTTGGCATGGCCTTCTTATTTCACCACACCCTCACAACATAGATTTTCAGTAATACAAGAGTTGGTGCCTTAGTGGTGGCTAATTCTGAGGAGAAAACTACTACAGGCTTGACCACACCACAATCGGAGATATTTATATGGATCTGGGTAGAGTTTAAGGTGGTATCTCAAGAGCTCATAATTTATTTGGATTCAACCATGAGTTATAAAATATCTACTATGTGCCATGGATGGTTTTAGACACTGGGAACCAGAAAGACAATATTCCTGTTCTTAGGAACTCTCATTCCAACAAGGGAGACAGAAACATAACAATTATAATCAGTGAGACATTCCAAATATGTAGCTAGCCTTATACAATAGACACCAGTCATAAGGGATATTGGCCAACACAAATGAGCATGCTGGCTACACAACTATCCTGCCTATAATTAGATGATAAGAAGGTGGCACGAGTTTCTAGATGATGTAGTGGAAGCTCAGGAAACAGCTCATCAACACTGAACTCAAGTTGCTAAGTAGTCAAAGTCCTGGCCCTTTGAGGAAGAAGATTTTAGACTGGTAAAGTGAATAACCGTAAGTACAATGACCAAACTACCACATTGAGTACATACCAGCTGCTATGTTAAAATCACTCCCAGAGCTACTCTATTTTATCCTCACAATATCCTTTATAACACATGAAGAAATGAATTCAGAGAGGACAAGCTGAATACCCAAGGATACACAACTTTTGAAAACAGTTTGAACAGGATTTGAATTCTAGCAATCCAGCTCCATTACCCGCATTTTCAGCTGCAATGTGACATACTGATTATACTGGGGAAGGAAGCTATCAGATTCAAGAATACAAAGAGACAGATGGGGCAGTTTGGCAAAATGAAGTGCGTTTACTATCATTTCCATACAAGGGTGAACTGGAAATATTTTAGAGCGATGGATGAAGTCATTGTCCAAAAAGACAAGCCTATGGGGTGGGTGTTGTGACTCAGAAGGTTAAGCTGCTTCTCGGGACACCCACAATCTACATGGGACTGTCTGGAATCAAGTCCACTTCCCCTTCTGATTCAGCTTCCTGCCAATGTGCACCCTGGGAGGCAGCAGAACAGATGATTACTCAAGTACTTAGCTCCCTGGTACTCATATGGGAGACCCAGATGGAGTTCTGGGCTCCTGGCTTTGGCCTGGTCTGACCCTAACTGTCAGGGATTGAAACAATAGACAGATAATTTTCTCCCTCTCTCTCTCTCTTCTCTATCTCTCTCTTCCTGTCCCCATATGCATGTATGTATGTCTGTCTGCCTCTCTCTCTCTCTCTCTCTCTGTCTTTCAAAAATAAGTATATACATAAACAAACTTTTTTAAAAATAATAAGCCCAGGATAATATAACAAAAAGTAAATACCACCTAAGATCAACTTGTCAATCACTTTCCTTAAGAACCCTTCTAAAAGGAAGGACAAGCAAAAATACCCATCAGGAAAATATTGTTCAAGGTGCCTCAAGAAGTAAGTAGAGCCGGTGCCATGGCTCAATAGGCTAATCCTCTTCCTGCAGCGCCAGCACACCAGGTTCTAGTCCCGGTTGGGGTGCCGGATTCTGTCCCGGTTGCCCCTCTTCCAGGCCAGCTCTCTGCTATGGCCTGGGAGTGCAGTGGAGGATGGCCCAAGTGCTTGGGCCCTGCACCCCATGGGAGACCAGGAGAAGCACCTGGCTCCTGACTTTGGATCAGCGCGATGCACTGGCCGCAGCGCGCCGACTGCGGTAGCCATTGGAGGGTGAACCAATGGTAAAGGAAGACCTTTCTCTCTGTCTCTCTCTCTCTCACTGTCCACTCTGCCTGTCAAAAAATAAAAAAAAAAGAAGTAAGTAGTGAGCATAAAACAGTCTCTTTACAACTTTAAACAATCTTATCAAATATATTCATATAAAGCTATCTTCTAGAAACTGCCTCAGAATCACAGGGATGTTCTCTTTATCTGTATTTTATCTTCACAATCAGATTCATGGAAATAATCTTTTTTAATCTAAACAGTTGATCTTCTTCTGCCCGATTTTGACCTAAAACCTCATAATTTTCTCCTTTAGATCTTTACAGCCAAGGTTGAAGCAATGGCTATGATGTCAGCCCAGGAGGTTTATGGCTTCACTTGGGTGCAAAATAGCAGAAAAGAAAAAATGATGCCCCATGAGAGTTTCTAAAAAATACTTCTCTTGTTCAAGTCTTTGAGTAATAAGAGGAGGAAAGAGATATCATTGGCAGAACTGCTTTTTCTCAATGCCTTTCCAAGAGTCCCGTTTTCTCAAGTCACAGGAAATTCTTATCTGAAGATTTCATGATAATATAAAGAGAAGAACAGTCTTATCCACTTTCTCATCAAAATACAAAGATTCCTGTTTGATAAATAACAAAGAATAAGCTCCAAATAGGTGAGGGTACCATTGGAGGAAAACCTACTGCTTTGAAGACTATATATGTATTTTCCCATTATCCATGGCTTTGAGTCTCAGCCTCACAAGTTCACAGATTCTTTATATATTCTTTAATTTGACAAAGATGAGAACTCACCATGTTTCAGACACTGTGCAAGGTTTTAAGAAGGTAAAAATGGACTAGTGAGTTAAACATCCCACTATGGAGTTTATACTCTAATGGGATAGAGACAGCAACAATGAGTGGATGATGAATAAATGAACAGTTATGTAGCAATAAGTACGGAAAAAATAAAATAAAATCTGTTGAGAAGGCAAAACTAGCTCCTTGCCTTAGGTTCCCAAGAATGATTAGCACTTAACACCATGTACCACAATTAGAGTAAAAGCATTCTGAGATAAACAGTAGAACTATGAACACACCCTAAATCTCATCCCCAGGGTAAAAGAGTTTTGAGCTCTTTCCTGAGGGGAAAAAAAAGAAAAAAGAAAAAAAAAACCTGTTTCTCTGACTTTTGCAAAACTGACATATTCAGAAAGATAATGATCCTTGCAGATAGGATAACAATGGGAGAAAATTTGGTTTTCTCCTATGGAAAATAATGGACATTCTAATTGTAACTTTGTGGGTTTTTCCCTCTAAATACAACTATAATCTTTATTCAAGGAGCTCGGACCTTCGCAAGGCTAGGTATTCTTGCCACGACTTCAAGTAAATATATTTTCCTTTTAACTCAGATTAGTGTTCAAGTTTTCCTTGGACAAGAGTGAAATGGTAGATGGTGACTGGCAGTAAGGAATGCAGTAAGAGTCAAGAAAGATGGCAACACAGGCACTGGAAAGGAATAGGGATGAGATGAGCCTTCTGGCAGAGGAAGAGCAAATCAAAAGTCTTGAGGTGGGACTGAGCCAGGTTCATTTGGAACTTGAAAGAAGACCTGTGTGCTCGAGTGTAAGGAAGAACCAGAAGAGTATTGACGATGCGCCCAGACAGGGATTAATTAATTAAATCAAAACATTACAGATAAAGAGAGCCAGATTTCTCACTCTGAGATGACCAAAGAAAGAAAGCTGTAATAAACCCTATAGTGATGGATAAGAATTAGAGGCACTGACCAGCGCTGTGGCTCAATAGGCTAATCCTCCGCCTGCGGCGCCAGCACACCAGGTTCTAGTCCCAGTTGGGGCACCGGATTCTGTCCCGGTTGCCCCTCTTCCAGGCCAGCTCTCTGCTGTGGCCCGGGAGTGCAGTGGAGGATGACCCAAGTCCTTGGGTCCTGCACCCGTATGGGAGACCAGGAGAAGCACCTGGCTCCTGGCTTTGGATCAGTGTGGTGCGCTGGCCACAGCGGCCATTGGAGGGTGAACCAATGATAAAGGAAGACCTTTCTCTCTCTCTCTCTCTCTCACTGTCCACTCTGCCTGTCAAAAAAAAAAAAAAAAAAAAGAATTGGAGGCACTGATGTGAACTCACAGGTCTAGTACACAGAATTCTATTGGCCAAGTTGGGGACAATTATGATCACAATTGGGAAATAGTAATGATGGCAAAATTATGGTCTTCTGAGTCTAACAGAAATCCATAAACTCACACTAAAATAAATAATAAATCAATCAATAAATTGAAAGTCTGATTAAAACAGAACTGTTACGTAATGTCAAAGTACTTCCCTACAAAATACTGATTACAAGGGAAAAGATAATACCCTCAGGATAGAGAAATGGCAGAGATCACCTTATTCAAATGATCCAAATGACCACATCAGCACTGGGACAAAGCAAAAGTATGCAACACAAACAGCACAAGAATATTTCTGCAGTATTCATGCCAAAGATGTGTGGCCGGAATCTAATTATGTAAAAACATCAGGGGGCCAGCACTGTGGCACACTGTGTTAAGTTGCCACTTATGACACCAGCATCCCATATCAGAGCATCTGTTCAAAGATTGGCTCCTCCACTTCCAATCCAGCTTCCTCCTAATGCACCTGGGAAGGCAGCAAATGATGTCTCATGTACTTAGGCCCCTGCCACCCACATGGGAGACCAGGACGGAATTTCTGGCTCCTAGTTTCAGCCTGGCCCAGACCTGGCTATTGTAGCTATTTGGGAAATGAACCAGCAGTTGGAAGATACCTCTCTCTCTCTCTCTCTCTCTCTCTCTCTCTCTTCTCTGTGTGTCTGTGTGTGTGTGTGTGTGTCCATTTCTGCTGCCCTGCCTATCAAATAGATAAATCTTTAAAAAAAGAAAAATCAATGTAAATTAAGAGGAATTCCTTTTAAAAAAAAAAAAAACCTATAATCTTGCAAAGAACTATTCTAGACCAATAGACTGATGCAAAGCAAAGAAACATGACAAATAAATGTAACACATGACTCTAGATTGGATCTTCTTTATTACAATGACTTTTTTAGGAAAATTGGCAAAACTTGCAAAGGATGAATTAGATGACAGCAATGTATCAGAGCTACATTCCTGGTTTTAACCATTGTATTGTGATTATGTAAACAAATTCCTCTGCTTGTAGGAAATGTACTCTGAACTATTCAAGATGATTGATATTATACTGAAATTTACCCTAAAATGGTTCAAGAAAAAAAGTTCTTTCTGCTACTCTCAAAACTTTTCCATAAATTTTATGTTTAAAAAATCTGTATCCAAAAGAAATCATCTTGTAGAATGGATTGTGTGGGGCTAAACAACTCAGGGCACCAAACCTGATGCTCTTGTGGTAAATTAGTTAAAATGACAATAATCTTAACCAGGATAATAGCAATAGAAATGGAAAGAAGTGGAGAAATGGTGAATAGGCTTAGGAGAGGCAGTTGCTGGTATACTGGGATTAAAAGGAAGAGATAATTCAAGAGTGATTTCTAGGTTTGGAACCTAAGTACCTGGGTAGTTAATAGTGTCGTTTTCTGAAGAACAGCTTTGGGATTGAAATCAAGAGATCTGTTCCAGATTTGCTAAGTTGGAGATGTCTATGAGCTATCTGAATGAAGATGTTCAGCAGGCAGTGGAATATGAGTCTGATACTTAGTAGAGAGAACTCAAATTCCAGATTCACCCACACATGTGTAATTTTAATTCTAGAAACAATTAGGATCACTGTTTCAAATAGCATTCCTGTTTGAAAACAACCAGATTTCTCCTAACTTTAAGATTAGAGTGAGAAGTTGGCAAAGGAGCCTGAGGAGGAACACCAGTGAAATCACAGGAAATCAGGGTAGAGAGGGATCAAAAACGACTTGAGAAGAAAGCGTTTCAAGCAGGAAGCTAGGAACTCTGTTGAACACTCCTGTGTGGTGAAAGAACATTGACACAGACATGTGACCACTGAATTTGCACTGTAATGGTAATCAGCAACTTTGGCAAGTGAGCTACACTTGACCTGGTCAATGGCCCAGGGTCAATCAGATGTGGAAAGGCTGCGTCACACTAACAGCATTAATAATGAACTGATACCAAACTAACAAAATGATTAGAATGAAAAGTAGGGACAAGTTTGTGTTACATTGCCTAAAATGTTGATGGTGTACCTACAATGCCTCCATTTGAGTTCCAGCTCCACTCTATACTACAGCTTCCGGCTAATGCACATCCTGGGAGGCAGTGGTGATGGCTCAGGTGCTCAGGTCCCTGCCACCCACATAGGAAACCTAGATTGAGTTCCTGGCTCCTGGCTTCAGCCTAGCCTACTCCTGGCTATTGTGAGCATTTAGGGAGTGAACCTGAGGATAGCAGTTTCTCTCTCTCTCTCTCTCTCTCTCTCTCTCTCTCCCTCTTTCTCTCTCCCAAAATAAGTAAACAAACATACTGAAAAACATAACTGCAATGTACGATGCATAGTATGTCTCTAGATGATTCCGTCAGCATGACCAAGGCCTCTGTTTCCCCTAGGATTTGCCCTTAACAGAATGCAACTCATGAGAAGTTGCTAGTAAAAGTGGAATGAAACCTGTTTACTGTTTAATAAGATGAGGTTTTGATATTCTACATGATTCAACCTCAAATTATCAAATCCAAGGGGACTTTGAAAAGTTAGTGGAAGAACAGAATTTAAAGATAAATTTAGGTGCAAAAATTTTTGAAATCCCATTATGATTTAATAATACAAATTTTTTTGTGAACTTTTGCAAGATTCCTCATATATCAACCAGGTAGACCAAAACCCCTCCTTGGCCAAACAAGGAATCCTCTCCCAATACAGAATTCAAATGGGCACAACCAATCTTTGCCTATTTGAACCTTTTTAGTTCTTGTTCTTCATCGCTTCTCGGCCTTTTGGCTAAGATCAAGTGCAGTTCTTGTTCTTCAGTAGCTAACTGATACCTTTCACTATCAAATGGTTTAATAACTATATACATATGCATAAATAAATATGCACATAATATATGTAAATACATAGCACCTTCATTCAAATTATAGCCAATTTTTAAATTGGCGTATATAATTTGTTTGATATCTCTTCCTTGACAGCCTTATTTCCCTCATTTCCAAGTTCTTGGGTATCATTTTAAATCGTTTTGTGTGGCCACATCCATTGTTCCTGAACATCAGAAAGATAACCCTTAATATCTCAAGAGTGGTCAAGTTTATCTGCCATCTGCTAGAATAGTGCTTTTTAATTTAATTTGACTTTCTTCAGCCTATGAAGTTCAGCAGATTCCCCAGAAAGATAACAATTTTTACAAGATTGTTTAAAATATATAATAAGCGTAACTGCTGGACTTGAGAACTGATACAGAAAACTAAAGATAGACGGGCAGAGAGGGTTCCACCAACATGGGTACAGCACAAGTCAAGTTCATTAAAGCATGCCCCTGCTGTCATTACCCTCACAGTCAGTTCACAGGCCAGCCAACAGCAACATTAAAAAATTTTGTTTCCTCTGTTTCAAAACAGTTTGAGGAGGGATGAGATAAGATGAAACCAGGCAAGGAAGGAGCATTAGAGCTCCCTTCACATCCCTCTCCTCAATTGGAAATCACTGTTGCCAGCCCTGTGAGTCTTCCGAAGAAATCAGAAGACAGGCCTTTCTGCCAACAAAAGTGACAATGACAAAGCTCAAAGTGTGTGTGATGGGTCCCAATTTCAAAAACCACCTTGCTTGATTTTCTCTGTCTTTTTACCCTCTTCTCTCTACAATCAGGCTCCAAAAGACAGACGAGAACAGTCAGTCTGGGTGATGGTATTTAGCAGTTAACCAAAGACTCCTCCTCTTTCGTTAAGCCTACCAATGTTATTAGTTTTGTTTTACACATGTGAAAACTGAGGCTCAGAAAGATTAAAATTACCTTCCTAAGGTCAAAGTATTAGTCACTGGCAGAGTCAAGACCTGCCCATGTCCTATGATTCCAAGATATAAGTTCTTGTCTTAGGTTGTGTTTTATAGCTTTATTGAGGTGTAATTGGTGTATAATAAACTACATGCTGAAAGTGGACCATCTGATAAGTGTTGACTTAAGTATACAGCCTTAAAACCATCAAAATAATGAGCACAACACTCATCCCCACAAGGTGCCTTGCCCCTTCCCTCTCCTCCCTCCTCTGCCCTGTACCTAGACAACCACTGACTGACTTTTGTCACAGAGATTATTTTGTATCTCCTAGAATCCTAGATATATGGAATCACACAGTATATACTCTCTTTTGTCCTACTTCTTTCATAGAACATAATTATTTTGAGATTCATTCATATTGTTTTATGTACAATTATTCTTTCTATTGATAAATAATACTCAGTTGTATGGATAGATCACAATTCATTTCTCTTTTCACCTGTTGATGGTCATTTGGGTTGTTTGAAGTTTGGGGCATTAAAATGAAGCTGTTATGAACATGTGTGTGGAAATCTTTGTGCAAACATACACTTCTATTTCTTGGATAATGTCTAGGAGTTCAATGGCTAGGTGGCATTCATATATGTTTAACATTTTAAGAAACTACCGAACTATTTTCCAAAGTGATTATCCAGTTTTACATTTCCACTGTTACCCCGCATTCTTGCAAACACTTTTTACTTTTAGCCACTCTAGCAGCCAAATACACAGTAATACTGCAATATGGCTTGAGTCTGCATCTCTATAATAATGCCAAGTGTTGAGTATCTTTTCGTGTGGTTATTAACTATTCCTACATCATCTTTGGTCAAGAGTCTGTTCAAATCTTTTCCCTAATTTTATTCGGTCTTTTGTCTTCCCATTCTTCAGTTACACTTCTTTATGCACTCTAAATACCAGTCATTTATCAGATACATTTTAAAAATATTTTCACCCAACTGGTGCCTCCCTTTTTATTTTCACATTCTTCACAGTTTTCCATCTTAGTGCTAAAAATTTCCCCCTGTGCACTGCTTTAGCTGTATCCCACAAATAATGATATATCATGTTTCATTGAAATTCACTTCAAAATGCTTTCTGAATACTGAGTTCCCCCATCACTTGCCATCTGTGAGTTTATTATTCTCCTTTTTCTTCAATCAGATCCAAAACAAGAGACAAAATAACTACCAACTTGGGTAATAACACCTAACGATGTCCACTTCAGTGATACCTATTCTTATTAGCCCATTTCGCAGATGAGAAAACCATAGCCCAGGAGACTAAAACAATTTGCCTGATGGTGAAATATCATAAAGTCAAATTCAAACCTTCCTCAGTCATCTGATCTAAATCTCATCCTCTTTCCACTGTCCTTTATCCAGGCCTCCAAAGGTCTAGACTAAAGCCCATTTGCAAGCTAAGTTTCTAACACAATCTGTATTTTAAAAGAGGATGTTCAAGGACATCCCAAGGGCTCTCAGATTCCTAATGTGGCAGGGTCAAATGCAGCAGCCAGGGACAGCAGGCAATATCTTTCCAATCAATCCTCTCTGGACTTTGTAATCATCCTGCAGGGATGGCCACTGTTGCAACGCAGCTGTCTTGCATTTCATCTCTATTCAGCAATTCCAGTGGCTCACAATGGTTGTCAAGTTGGCACTTTGAAGAATCCCCTTGGGAGCTCCCATGGATTCTGGTCCAATTGGTACTGGGTGGAATGCAGAGACGAGGGTTTCTCACAAACAGCTTTGGTAATTCGGATTAACAGATCACTCTAAAGAGTATTAACAGATCACTCTAAAGTAGTAGGGAGAGAGTGGAGGGCAGGGAACAGGTGCAAGAAGAGGTGCTCACATAAACAGGCAGAAGACTGGTTATGAAGCATTCTATCAATTCTCTTTGGGGATTTAAGTAATTCTAACCTAAGAATAATGAAGAATAATTGAGTATTTTTAAATAGTTAAGCGACATAATATATAGTTACACTTTCTAAAGAATTATTTATTTATTTATTTGAAAGAGTTACAGAGAGGGAGGGAGAGAGAGTGGATCTTCCATTGGCTGGTTCACTCCCTAGATGGCCACAATGGCCATGGTAGGTCTAGGCTGAAGCCAGGAACCAAGAGCTTCATCCAGGTCTCTGACATGCATAGCAGGGGTCCAAGTATTTGGGCCATCCTCTGCTGCTTTTCTCAGGCCATTAGCAGGAAGCTAGATTGGAAATGAAGAAGCCAGGACTCAAACCAGCTGCAGGCAGCTTTACCCACTACACCACAACACCAACCCCTTCAGAGGCATCCTAATGGTGGAATGTAGAAAACAAACTAAAGAGGTCAAAGACAGAGGCAGGGTGAGCACTTAGGGGACTGTTAGAGCAGTCCTGACAGGAGACGACGGTAGTTTGAACTATGAGAGTGATGGTAGGGGTGGAAAGACTTTAAGCAAAATATTAATGCACATGAAGAAACAATCTACAATGAAAGAGTGAATGAAATGGAATAATAGGAAAAAGAATATAATGCAGACTTCTGGTAAGGATCTCAAAGAAGAATCCAGCATGGTCAAAGAAAGAATGGCCCGAGCCCAGGGAGCGTCCCTCACCCAGAGGCCCTCTTGCTGTCAAAGCTTTCCTTTTGGGAGACTTGCTGTTTATGCTGATGGAAGGAATTCATTGCCTCTGATCATAAAATGTTGCTGCTCAGCCTGAAATCCAGCAACAACTCGTTAACAACAGCCATATTTTTTTTTTTTAGCAGAGGTCTCTCAAAAGCAGTTTTACGATTCTCTCTCATGAAAGACCTTCCCGGCCAGCCCACAGTCCCTCTGCTGAGCCTTGTTTATGGGCTCAGGTGCTCTGCACTTCATTTCAGCATCATCACTCAGTTTGCTATAAAGTTCAGAGATGAACTTTGTCCCAAATCCAACATTAAATGCATTTAGAGAAACCTTGGCGTAGATGGCCACGTTTTACTTCTCGGAGTCTGTGGACTGCCTCCCATGAGTCATGTAAATCCAGATACACACACTGTATATTTATCCTGTCCAGTAATATCTGTAATCATAGCACATCTCATCTCCCCAAGGCAGGGACAAAATGTTATAGGCTTCAGATCTCACAGAAGTTGCCTCCTGATTAAGTCAGTTATATTTTTCACCCACGTGTGCTCACATGATTTTATTATTTTTCTAAACAGCATTCATCACAGTCCAATAAATTGATGGTAATGTCCCAGTTTAAAAAAGAAAATTGCCAGGGGAGTAAAAAGATGATGCTTACCAGGAAAGCCTCAACAAGAAAGGAAGTAGGGGGAGTGGGCCTGGAACCAATGAAGTTACCAAATAAGGGAAAAGAGACCAGTTTTAAGATGGGGCGAGGAGCCACTGAAGCAATGGTTCTAACCCTGACCTCACACTGGAATCCCCTAAACTCTCTCATAGCCCAAAGGGCCCCACTCTGACCAGTGATTCTTATTTCCCTGGGTCAGGGCACCAGGCTAAACTGTGCTTTAAAAACTCTACAAATATTGGTGATGTGCAGTGCTGAAAATCATCTAGATCCTCAAAAATGTAAGAGGATCAGTGTGGACTTCTTGGTACCCACAAATCCCTATTGGTATGCTGGGGGACAAGGATTAATCCAAGCGGCCCATGTCTTCTTCCCCATATGGAAAGATTTAATCTGCATTTTTTAAGAAAAACAGCAATGAATGAACAACATTTTTTAAATTTTTGTGTTTCAGAAATGAGTATAGCTTTACAGATTTTTCCAACTAAAAGATTAATTCATTTTTTAAATTTTGAGATAGCATTCTTAATTTACATTATAGCCAAAGACTTCATGATCCTCTAAGAGTTCAACACATAAAAAGTAAAAAGACTACCATTGAGCAGGAAAATAATCTAAGGCTACAAACAATAATCAAATGGAAAGATGTTCAACTTCACTCATAAAATAAATTTTAAAAGGCACAAAATCACTAAAACTACAACAGTATATAATCCTTAACAAGTTGTTTGACAAAGATTTAAAATAAAGTCTAACAAAACACTGTATTAGCAACTAAACTGATACACACAGGCATTTCTTCTTGTTCTGTTTTTCAAGTTTTATCTCCCACTCCAAAGGCAGAATAGGTGGTATTTGTCTTTCTGTCTCTGGCTTATTTCATTCAACATGATGCCTTCTAGTTCCCATTTTGATTCGAATGATAAAATTTCATTCTTTTGTGTAGTTGAATAAAATTTCACATTTTCTTTATTGATTCATCCAATAGTAGACACCTTGGTTGATTCCATACTTTTAAAAACACCAATCAGAAACTGTCACTTTTAGAAACGGGCACAGCTTTGCTGCCTTTTCTCATCCTCTAACAATGTGAGCCAGATCATTCCGTTTCCCCACAGGCCCACTCCTTCCATTCAGGGCCTGGCAATCAGACAAGTATTTACTTAAATGTTTAAATTGATAAAACAAACTAAATAGATGGCCACAGAAAACACATCCCATCTTCGTATGTGTATGAGCAAAATATCAAAAAACAAGTACATAGTTTTTACAAAATTAAAAGTTGACACAATATTGGAGATGACTGAATTTAATTATTACAGCACATATCTGAATTGATGAGCCAGTAACGTTTACAGAAGTAATAGAAAAAAGTATACATAGATTATAAATTACCATGTATTTATAGAATAAAATTTACTTTTTCTTGCATTCCAGCAAAATCATTACATTGTTATAATCAAAATGTGTTCCCATGACAGTAATCTCAATTAAATGTCCCCCTTACATTTTTATACTTCTAAGTAATTTTTTAATCTCAATTTGTAGAAACTTTCTCCTGTAGACAGTAGCAATCAGAATTGTCAATAAAAATTTTTTTCAACATTTGTTTATTTATTTGAAAGTCAGATTTACAGAGGAGAGACAGAGAGAGAGAGTTGGGACTCAATAAAGCATGGCGGCCAGGACAGAGGCCCCCTTGTTCAGTTTAAACACAGAACTGCTTCCCTCCTCATGGTTTGACAGCATTGTGGTCCTCAGCAAATCTCCAAGTGTCTTTGTCCTCCCATCATGTCCTTGTAGAAAGAAGGCAGTAGTACTTTCTCATCAGGTTACTGTGAGGACTGGTTGAGTTAATACAAATAAAACCCTTAGGCCAGACTTAGCCCAAGGAGTATTCAACAAATCATAACTTAAGAAATCAAAAGTCACCTCCCCAAAGAGATTTTCCCTGACTATCCCACTAAAAATAGCTTTCCACTGGCACAAGCATTTGTTATTTTTTTTCACAGTATCTATCACTAGCTATAATTTTCTTGTTTATTTTTACAATCGGTTATTGGCTGTCTCCTTCCTCTAGGTTGCAAATTTCATGAGAGCTGAGCCCTTGTCTGAAAGGTTACTGCTGTCTCCTCCTGGGCCTGACACACAGTAGTGCTCAGCAAACATTGGCTGAAGTCCTTACTTAAAGCCCTCCAACTTAAAACCGAATCAGAAATTTATTTTCCTTTTTCCAGCTCTTCTCAAATTGTGTTCATTTATAGTAGGTTAACAGGCACGCATGCAGGGCTGTCATGTGCTGAAAAGTAGGTGACAAAGGCAATATGGCAACAATGGTGTTGAAGACCTCCAACCCCTCACAAACAACTAAAGGTATTTTAATGGCCTTGAGGAAGGAAGAAGAGGCTTTGCAATTATCCAGTTAATTTATTCAGTGTGGACTTCCCACCTGATCAATGGAAACCAGCGTCTGCTGTTAATGAACAAATTGACCAGCAAATAACAAACATATGTCTTGTTTGGTGAAGAGAGTCCTAAATTATAGGGTAATTACTCCAGAAGGAAAAAGTGAGAGTCGTAAGTCTTTTTTTAAAAAGATTTTTATTTATTATTTCACAGGTTGAGTTACAGACAGTGAGAGAGAGAGAGACAGAGAAAGGTCTTCCTTCCGTTGGTTCACCCCTCAAATGGCCACTATGGCCGGCGCTGCACTGATCTGAAGCCAGGAGCCAGGTGCTTCCTCCTGGTTTCCCATGCAGGTGCCCAAGCACTTGGGCCGTCCTCCACTGACCTCCTGGGCCACAGCAGAGAGCTGGACTGGAAGAGGAGCAACCGGGACTAGATCCCAGTGCCCATATGGGATGCCAGCGCCGCAGGTAGAGAATTAGCTAAGTGAGCCACGGCGCCAGGCCCCAGCTCATAAGTCTTAACAGATCACCATTAAATTGGGTGAATAAACAGGAACCATACCATAGATGTCACTTGAAATTTTATCTTCTAAAATAAGAATCTTATTATCTAAGATCTGAATCTATTTGGTTTTGATTGTTATCTTGCTTTCCTCAAACAGATTTCTGGAACATGCATAACACTGGCATCAAGCCAGTGACATGAGAAAGCAGTGATTCCCAGCAAAATGTGAGGAATGTTACAGACAGCTAAGTCTTTCCCATAACGAAGCTATCTGTTGCCCACTGCAGGCTGTCGTAAGGACCTTGACAGCTCTGTCCTCGCTACCTCTCTGCTCCCTATATTCTTGTAATTTTTTTCACTTTGCGAGCTCCTTCCTTTTCTTCAGGATGGAAAATTGATTTGGATCCCTTTTGACTCTTTTTTCTTTAAAAGATTTATTTATTTTACCTGAAAGAGTTACATAGAGAGAGGAGGAGAGGCAGAGAGAGTTGGGCGGGGAGGTCTTCCATCCACTGGTTCACTCCCCAGTTGGCCACAACAGCCAAAGCTACGCCGATCCAAAGCCAGGAGCCAGGAGCTTCTTCCAGGTCTCCCACATGGTACAGGAGCCCAAGGACTTGGGCCATCTTCCACTGCTTTCCCAGGCCATAGCAGAGAGCTGGACAGGAAGTGAAGCAGCTGGATCTCAAACCAGCACCCATAGGGGATGCCGGCACTGCAGGCAATGGCATTACCGGCTACGCCACAGCACCAGCCCCTTCCTTAGACTCTTTAAGAGAAAAATAATGACAGCAATTAAAATTAAAAGCAAAGTTTACTGGCATTGTGTAGACAACAGCCAAGTATCTGAACCAAAACCAGTACCCAAAATGTATCGAATAATGTCAAAAATGATTTTCCAATTAGTGGCAGCCTTACACAGTGATCTGCCATCAAAGAGACCCAACAGGCCAGTCCACTGCATTGGTTTTCAATGTGGAAAGTCAGGGCTTCAGCAGAAGTCAGCTTATGAAGCGCTCTGGCAGCTCTGCCAGCCAAGAGTTGGGTCATTGGGAACGGACCTGCCCTGGAGTCGAAGGCTCCAGGTCAGAGCCACAGGCCTTGTTAGCTCTAAGCTGAAAAGCCCTTCACTCACCCCAGCTTTCAAAGTAACCACTGCTGTCAGGGGGATGGCCAAGTAGGGTCAACAACATTGCAGACAGAACTGTATATTAACTAAAAGTATTTTCCTTTTAAAAATGGCACCTACCTTCTCTTCAGGCCAGCTCTCCTCCCAGGCCAGCTAGGTAATGGAAGTCAACAGGATGCCTCCCTTATCATGTACCGCATGTGAAGAAATATAGATAGGTCTGAGCCTCATAACTGACAAGGCCTTAAGCCCACCTTATTTTTTCAAGTCCTTTCTGTCAGTTTGTATTTGCCTCTCAATGAAAAAACTTGCTCATGGTTTAGACATTTTTCTTAGGGCCTCTAATAATGACTCTGTCCTCGGTTTTATATCCTGTGAGTTTAAACTGCTTACTGGTTGAACTCTGTAATCAATGCACAATCATTCTTAGGCATTTAAAATTAACAGAAAAGTGATCTATGGTAAACATAGGAGTGGGAATAAGAGAGGGAGGAGATATATAGGTTGGCACATGATCACTCGGACTTACCTCCAATGGTGGAACTAGAAATGTGCCAGGGGATTTCAAATCAATCTTACCAAGGAGGCAGGTACCAATACCAGCATACTTGGTAAAGTGATAAGTATAAATACACAACCGATCAAAAAGATAGTGTATGTGTCGAAGAGATTTCACAAATAAGACCAGTGTAAGCAAATAATGAAGAACAGAATTAAAAGGGAGAGAATGATCCTGCGGGGGAAGCAGGACACACAGCAGACTCATAGAATGGCAAATGCCCAAAACAGCACTCCTGCCTCAGAATCACCCCTTGGGACATTTGGATCTGGCTAAAAGGTCCATGAGAGTCTCACAGGCATGGAAAGCCATGACACGGTGGCAAAAAACAATCTAAATGAAAGACCCTGGTGAACAAGAACCCAGCAGAAGGAACAGGCCATCAAGGAGAGAGGCGCCTTTCTCTGAAGGGAGGAAGGAACCTCCACTGTGACACGGCCTTGACTAAACAAGTTCAGAGTCAGTGAACTCAAGGGACTTCCATAGCCTAGACAGCTCATAGCAAGAGTCTCGGGTGATTGCTGACTTCACAAATAAGAGTGCCAATTGTTAAATCAACAAAGGGAGTCACTGGGTACATGCTCCCCACGTAGGATCTCTGTCCCTAATGTGTTTTACTATGAAACTTAAAAACACTACTAGTGGAACAATACCCTATACCTTGTGCAGTTGTGTGAATGCAGCCTGTTGAAATCCTTGCTTAGTATATACTAAGTTGATCTTCAGTATATGAAGGTAATTGAAAATGAAACTCGATAAAGGGCGGGATGGGAGAGGGAGAGGGGAGGGAGGGGGGGTTGGGGGGGAAGCCACAACAATACAAAATTTGCACTTTGTAAATTCACATTTATGAAATAAAAAATTGAAAAATAATAAAATAAAATAAACTGCTTGCTAGATTCGTTTTCTCCAGACTTAAAAATGTAAAATTCTAGGAGGCCATGCGCATGAAACCTCCAATGGAAACAGTTTCTGCAAGCTGGCACTGCATCCCCCAGGGAGGAGAAGCCACCTCCTGCTGGAACCCTGTCTTGATCCCCCTTCCCAAAGACCCCCCTTTTCAGCATGAAGCAGCCAAAGCGATTACACCCAGTTCCCCCTAACAGATGCTAGGGTTTCCATCCCAGAGGAGGGAAAGTGAGGAGTCAGATGGGTTAATAGATGGCCAGGGTTTCCCAATTGAATTTGGGGTGTAAAATATTTGCTTCCTTCCCCAAAACCCTATCTTTAGCAAGAACAGACAGGCTGCCCTCCTTCCTTTGGAATCTCCAAATTTACCATGAGGGTAGCAAGGGAGCTCCTCCAGAGCTCCCACCCTTAGCAGGCCAGACAGGATGGAGAATTGTAAATGAGATCTTTTGATGGTTTTTGTCCCTGCCTGGTAACTGAATGCCAATCTGGTTGTCAAGTTTTTTTTTTTTCCTTTGAAATTGTACTTAAAGCTGCCACCAGTCCCCTTTGGGTTTTCCTCTCTTAGAAGCCCCCTCCATGCTGTTCTGGCTGGAGGTCCTTGATTCTAATAAATACTTTTAAACTTCAAAAAAAAATGATTTTCAAAACTTGATTCTCAGTTTTTTAGTGCTACAAGTATAATGAAATGGATTGCAGATAGCTTGAACCATCCTAAATATCGCTATTGTTCCCTATCCAGGCCACCACAAAGGATGCCATTAACATCTGTAAGTAGAGCACTTCCTCAATAGTAAAAAACTAACATCTGGTAAAATAAAAAATAATGAAAGATTGCATCTCTTTGCTATTAATCCCAAACTACTGCAGGTGCTGGAACTTTTTAACATCTAGTGCATATCTTCAATAAAGTCCTGTCAATAAGTTCCTTTAGATTGCACCCTTTTGCTTGATGATTTATTGATTTTTAAAAAAGGCAACAAAATAAAATAGAGACTAAACTTACTTCATGCTGCAAGAGCCATTATTCCAAGTCTTTAAAGGGAAAAAAGGAAGAACACTAGAAACAGTGAATTCACTGATATTGAGAAGGAAATTTCCAAATACATATTATAGTATTACCAGGCTGTGAGAAGACAAGGAAGAGAGAGCAAGTTCAGCTTATTTATATTACGGCATACTATCAAGTAGGGAGGATAGCAGTTTAATGCTGATCAGCCTTACCTGGCTCCAAACATTTTTTATTCCTAGCTTCGCTAAAACTTTGTCTTCCCATACAGGGGAGAAAATGAAATGGGTAGCCATCCCCAGCCACCAGCCCATCTGTTTCTCTGGGTACCTTGGACTGAACCAATAAAACAGCAGCCCTGATGTAGAAGCCTATCGAAAATGTGATCTAAGGGATAGGATTTGAGCATAAGACTGTGCAGTGTAAGGGATGCACAAATTATCCTGGCCAAGGGGATAAGAGACAGCCTGAATTCCATTCACCAATCCTCACATCTGACTCAATACATTTCCAGATCTTTGTCTCTGTTGTCTGCTCAGAGTGCCCTTACCAGATTCATTGAAAAGAGCTATTTAGGAAGTTTGTACTCTAGCATGAATCCCAACATCACTTCTCCTTCACGACCAAGGGTTGGGCAGCCATGATCTTCACATGCATGTCTGAAATACTTCTCACATTGTAATAGCTTATTTGCATTTCAGACCCATGAAAGCAGACATTGGGTCTTATCCCCCTCTTTACATCAGTTCCTAGCATAGAACCTGGAACAAATTAAGCTGTGCCAGTGCTTGTAAAACATGTGTTTAACGTATGAATGTTGGGAAAGATGGATGGATGGACAAATAACTGAAATCCAGAAAAAAACCATCAAGAACAGGGAAACTGACTTGGAGACAGGGAGAAGTACTCTTCTTTTTTTAAGATTTATTTTATTTATTTGATAGGTAGAGTTACAGAGAGAGAGAGAGATGCCAGGCCAAAGCCATGAGCCAGGAGCTTCATCCAGGTCTTTCATGGAGGTAAGGAGCCCAAGGCCTTGGATCATCCTCCACTACTTCCTCAGGTGCATTAGTAGGGAGCTAGATCAGAAGTGGAGCAACCAGGACTCAAATTGCCACCTATATGGGATGCCAGCATTGCAGGCAGTGGCTTAACCCATTACACCACAATGCCAGCCCTGGAAGTACTCCTCTTCCAGTTCTTTTTCTATCTTCTGATGCTAGTGGTGAGAGAACAAAGAATAAAATTCAAAACAGTGTAGGGAAGATTCTGTTAATGTTAGCATTCCTCACTCCATTGGCCAGCACAACTGTATGCCATTAGCACTGTCATTTATTTTTAGAGATTGTGCTAGATATCTTCAATTTGTCCTTCCAGATCAAATACCTACCTATCTCCACCTTACCTGCTGCCCTAGGAAACTGACCTACATGTACTACATCAATAGACATAGAGAATACATTGAGGCAGACCCCCTTGGAGCACTTCAAGTTGCCTCTCATCCTCCTCTCCATCAAAACCTATTTTTCTGTTTGTCCTTCCAGAGTCAATATCGCATTGCCTAGAGTTCCCCTGGCCTTCCTGGGGAGGTTTGCCTTGTGAACCCTCAGGTAAGTACTCCAACCTTCGGTAGAAAGCAGCCTTAGCGCAGCCTTCATTTCCTTGGAAACGAGCCTCTGGTGCAGAGCATTGAGTACTGTAGCATCAACAGCAGTAAATCCACACTGAGCACATCAGAACAAATGAACTCCTTAAATTTAACAAATCTGAACGCTTTCATCCTTGTGATTTATTATCCTCACTGGAGGAAAGCTGGAGGTCCTTTCTTTTAAAAGCTTTGTTCTTTAATCCATTGCTTCCCAAACGTTTTCAAAGGAAAGCACATTTAGAAAATGACACTACTTGTAATGCACAGCTCAGCAGAGTTGAGGCTGTTTGCTGCTACAACCAGCCAGCCTGAGGGCCCTAGCTCCGTGTCATCATAGCCCCAGCGGCTGGAGGGGTCAGTATCTTGGCAGACTGGTGTCTGTTGGTGTGGTACAGGAAGACTCCAGTGTTGGACACAGGCACTATAGTATGCACTACACACAGCCCTGACCCTGGACGCTGGACACAGATACTGCCACTAGAACCGTGGCCTCCTGGCCTGTGGATATTGGCTGTCATTTTCAGAATGCATCTTGTGTGGCACAGGGTCTGTTACTTCCCAATGAGTAAACTCCAAGCCTGGTCATCAAGTCCTCTAGGAAATTATTCTCTCTTTTTATTTAGTGTTCTAACTTTATTTAAATTGTTCTGAAGTCAAAGCAACACAATGAGGTACACATGAAGAAGTAATCCCCCTTTCTCTGTACCCCCGTTAATGCATTGTGCCAGGGAACCACTTTTAAAGCTTGTGGATCTTTTCAGCATTTCCTTTAGGTAAAATGAGGAGGAATCAACACAAAAGATAGCATGCAACATGCATTTTTTAGAATCTTGATCCTTTTGCACTTTCTCCATATGAGTACTGGGGGAGCGGCTCATTTTCTGTTGCAGTGTTGTAGATATACCATGGCTTATTTTAACGGGTAACGGTTGGTGTTTACTTGGCCTGCTCCCAATTGTCTGTTACTACAAACAACACTGCACATTTTATTTCGGTGCAAGTAGCAGGTATGTTTTCAGAAAATTCCAGAAACAGGATTGCTAAGTCAAAGGATAAGTGCACTTGTTAATTTTGATGAATATTGCCAAATTGCCTTCTTAGAGGTTTATTATTTTGCAGAGTCTGAGAGTGACTGTTTCCCCACAGGCCTTGCCAACAGAGTACCTTGTCCAACCTTTGGAGTTTTGCCAATCTGATAGGTGAAAAGTTATATTTTAGTATAGCTTAAATTCCACTTATCTTATTATGTGGGAGGTTTATCATCTTTTCATTTGCTTAAGGCCATCTGCAGTTCTTGTTAATAAATCCTCTTTCTGCTGGAATTAGCCAGAGTTGGTTTCTATTGCTGTATATTATTATGCTGTTTAAAAAACCCTCTCTCTTGGCAAGCAGAATGCGTCTCCATGCACTTACTCTGATAGTGGTCTTCCAAGTATCAAAGCAGTGGGACTGGATTTTAGCCCAAGCATCATCTTCTAGAGATACAGATAAAGAAACCAAACGTGATTGGAGGCTGACTCTGCCTCCAGCATCAGTTACAGTCTCCCAGATTTTATCAAGCTTCACTGTTAAATGCTTGAGTTGGGAATAACCAATACGGTGGCCTGTTGAATGTACCAGTTTTTTTTGTTTTTTTGTTTTTTTGTTTTTTTTTTTTTTTTTGAAGTTCTAACTTGAATTCGTGTTTGGATAACTTTAAAATATACGTATAAGTTGGACACTTGTATTTTCTTCTCCATGGTTTCTTCTCTTCTTGCTTTGCTTTCATTCTTTCTCCCTTCTTTCATTATTCCTAAGAAAAGCAATCATTATGAGTTGAGGAGCAAGTAACATTGATCAACATCAGTTTTCCTCTATTTGTTTATAGTGTGCACTGCTTTTCCCAGTGGATTTCAAGTATTTCAACAAAGGCTTACAATTTAACCTGTTACTCACAGCAGGATTGCTCCCATGCAAGGTCCCAACTTGAAGGAAATCAGGACTGGGAGGGATTTATGCCAGAGGATAGAGCTGGAGGAAACTCTCCTGATCTCAGGACACAACTCCAGCTAAACAGGTTAGGGAAAAAAACACACACACAAACCAAGAGGTGAACATCCCTGAGAAGTCAAACCAGCAGGCTCAATACCAGAAAGCCTAACCACATAGCACTGGTTATGCTACAGGGTGACCCAGAGTATCTGGTTGGATATGACAGGATCTGATGAGACAGCAGGGGCTCAGGAGGGAGTCCAGAATATAGGAGCTAGCACCAAGAAGCACCAGCAGATGTTAATCTGGATTCTGGAAGTCCAGAAGAGTTGTGCAAATAGTGAAGAACTGTTGACTGGGGAGCCAGTTTACAGAAGGAAACTCAATGCTTTGAGAACTGCCTGGACACCAAAACTTGGCCCACATTTTGACATTTTAACATAGCTTATAAAATAGTGGATATTTTAACATAGCTTATCAAATAAACCATTAAAATTTCACTCTTTAAAAATATTAACAAGTAATTTAGACAACAGAGGAGCCTGGACTGAGTGAAGCTCAAGGCCAGGGTAAAGGTCTAGAGTGGTATCAGGGGGCCAGAATTGTGCCATAACATTGTAAACCTGCCTCTGGTGATGCTGGCATCCTGTATGGGCTCTAGTCCATGCCCTGCAGCTGCACTTCCAATATGTCTTCCTGTTAATGGCCTAGGAAAAGCAGCAGCAGATGGCTCAAGTGTTTGGACCCCTGCCACTTATGTGGGAGACCAGGATGAAGCTCCTGGCTCATGGCTCCTGACTCCAGTTTAGCCGAGCCCTGCCCATTGTAGCCATCTGGGGAGTGAACCAGAACATGGAAGATCTCTTTGTCTCTCCCTCTCTCTGTAACTCTTTCAAAATAAATAAATAAATTTTGAAAACAAATTAAGAAAACAACAGCAACAAAATAAAGAGTGCCATCAGATTGGCCTTGGAAACTCCCTGACACACAGTGTGGTCACACCTCTGTGTTTATGGAGATCGGTTCTAGGACCCCTGCAGACATCAAACTCTGAGGATCCTCAAGTCCTTTATATTTAATGGTGCAGTATTTGCAAATAACCTATGCATACCTTCCTGTCTGCATAAATTATCTCTATTTAATTCAACAGTATAAATGCTGTGCAAATAGTTGCTATATTGTGTTTTTTAGGGAATAATAACAAAAGTAAAGTTTAAACATGTTCAATACAGAAAAAATTTTCTTTCTCTCAAATGTTTTTGGTCTGAGATTGGTTGTTTGCAAATGTCTGTGACCATGGCCAACTACGTAATTAGAGAAAATTGAAAGAGTCTTTTTACCATGTTAATGAACCACTTTAAAGAGGGTCATGTCAAAACATCCTCCCTCACCAGGACATTCCAGGCACACAGACCCTGGGCCAGGCGGCCTACAGAGTACGGATGGGGCACTTGGGTGTTTAAGAACCCAAATCTAGGCACCCCGGTTCTAGTCCCAGTCGGGGCACCGGATTCTGTCCTGGTTGCTCCTCTTCCAGTCCAGCTCTCTGCTGTGGCTCAGGAGTGCAATGGAGGATGGCCCAAGGCCTTGGACTCTGCGCCCACATGGGAGACCAGGAGAAGCACCTGGCTCCTGGCTTCGGATCAGTGCAGTGCGGCGGCCACAGCGCGCCGGCCGTGGCGGCCATTGGAGGGTGAACCAACGGTAAAGGAAGACTTTCTCTCTGTCTCTCTCTCTCTCACTGTCCACTCTTCCTGTCAAAAAACAAAAGAACCCCAATCTCCAGATTAAGAATTGGCCACATAGGACAATGTCAGAGCCCTCCAATCACATGATACCATCAGGATCCCCTCAGAACAAGGACAGCATCAGACCAGCAGGGAGAAATGTGTGAGAAAGGCTAGGCCTAAGAATTTGGTGAGAACAAACATGAAAGATCAAAAGCTAAGGCTGCCACAACCAATGAGAAACACACGGATAAAGTGCTTCAGCCCCAACCAAGAGCACAGCTGGCTTGGCTTCCTTGGAGTCGTCCATATCTCCCGTGATGGGTCATAAAAAAGTACAGTTAGTGAGACTTTTTTGGTTACATCAGATCTTAAGGAACTTCTGTAGAAGATAGATGGTGACATAAAGTTATAACAGTCCTCATAGAAAGCACTCACTTATTTTACCTTGCTTCATTGTTATCTCAACAGGCTCTCAGGGTATATGTAAAATTGCAGTTCAGATAAAATATTGCATATGGCATAATCCAAAAAATTCTAACTCCTCGAACTTCCTTCACTTAAAATCTGTATCACAGAAAGAATATAGATCTCAGCTAAGTAGAAAAATAAGAATTTATGCATTACAAGTGAGCTCATTCAATGTGATTTTCTATAGTTCTGCTTGCTGTCTTTCTTTCATATACATGTCCCTTGTAGTATCTTTAAAGCATGAAGCCTGTCTTTGTGCCACAAAGAGGATCTTGTGTGTAACCACTGTCATCACCATGGCTTACTCCTCATCTCATTAGAGTTGGGCCTTCAGCAGCTGGGGCTGTCAGTAACATTACTAGGTTAAGCCCATGAAGTTTTGTTTATTTCTTTATTTTTTTGTCTAAGTCCTCTAATCCGGGTATTTGCAAACCAGCCATAACAGCAACTGTCTGCCGACATTAACTAATTCATTTGCTATGCTTTCCCCTTTGGGGGTGCCGACATGTAATACAATACCTGTCAGGACACTGGCAAAATGGGAATTACAGGAACATTTTTGACAAGACCCTGGCATTGTGTCTTGACAATTTATTGAAATCACCTGGTTTCAGATATCCTACTTTTACTAAATCTTAAGTGCATTATTTTGAAAATTTCCAAGCCTACAGAAAATTTGAAGAAATAGTATAAAGGATCATCCATATATCTTTTTTCTGCTTCTTCAATTTTTAAGCATTTTGTCTTAAGACTTTTCTCTCGATCAATCTCTCTCCTCCCCGCACCCGTAGTATCATTTGAAAAAAAATCACACCTATCATAAAAGTTCAAGCACTTTTCTCTCAATAGGAATGTCTCTTGTATAAGAATAATGCCATTATTATGCTCTAGCTATTTAATTTTGATACCATATCATAAAACATACAGTCCACAGTCAAATTTTTTTGAATCATCTAACAGTATCCTTAGAGTTTTTTTCCTTCCTTTTATACAGGATCCCATCAAAGATGACACTTTGAATTTTGTTGCCATGTCTCTGTAGTTGGCTTTTATTTAAAACAGTTCACTATGTCAACCGCCTCTCACTTCCCTCCGTTTTGTGGTCTTTTCTCACACTGGCATCTTCAAGGAGTCAGTTGTTTTGTCAAACATCCCACAACCTGGATTTGCCTGATCATTTCCCAATGGTTCAACTCAGGTTAAACATCTTTGACAAGATGTTGGCAAGATTATGTAAGTGATGTTGTGTCATTCCCATTAAGTCACATTAGGTAGCATATGACATTACCTCATTTTTAGTGATGCTACGTTTGCTTGCCTGGTTTAGGAGAAATTTGCTATATTTCTTCATTGTAAAGTTGCTTTGTTCCCTTGGTAATAAAGGAAATAATAAATATAACTTTTAAATGGTGTGAATATTCTTTTCCCTGACAACTTTTTACCCCTTAGTTTATGTATCTATTAATGACTATTGCCTACATGGACTATTATGGTGTTAGTGGCAAAACAATTTCCTAATGCAACCATTTCTTCCACATGTATTACTGGGAAAGGCATCTTCTTTTGCCTTCCCCCCATTCAACAACAACCACCATTTTAAAAAATCACTGTGAAACCTAACGACTCTGAAAATTCAATGTTAATGTCCACAATTATTCTTCCTTTTGTTGCATATATATATGTATGCATATGTATCTTTGCACATCTGGTCAGTGGACCACTTAAAGCTAAAATGTGTAATTTGGGGGCCAGCACCATGGTCTAGAAGGTAAAGCTGCTGCCTGCTGTGGGCATCCCATATAGGTGCTGGTACAAACCCCAACTTCTCCACTTCCAATCCAGATCCCTGCTAATAGCCTGGGAAAGCAGTGGAGGATGGCCAAGTACTTGGGCCCCTTCACCCATGTGGGAGATCTGGAAGAAGCTCCTGACTTCTGGCTTCAGATTGGCCCAGCTCTGGCTATTGCAGCCATATTGGGAGTGAACCAGTGGATGGAAGACCTCTCTCTCTAACTCTGCCGTTCAAATAAATAAATAAATCCTTTTAAAAATGTGTGATTTTACTACACTGTTATTATTATAATTAGCTATAGGTAAGTAACTTGTATTCCCACAACACAGTTGTTAAGAAATCTAGTAGTACTCCCCATGTTTCCAAATATTTTGGACAGTAAGAGAGAAAAACAGTCACCTCTGCTCCCTACTACTTTCACAGCCCATCCAAATCCTCACTTCAAGACAAGCCAAGGCCACCTGCACAGATGGTCACACCCACCCCCACCACATTTTCCCTAAGCATGGATTCAGACCTTCTTCACTGTCCAGACTTTGATGAAAACAGTCATCACCATACCAGGTAGGAAGTAACTTAATATTATACCTCAGATACCATGGCTCCCAGTCGGGAGCATTCTCTGGATGAATTTCGTTCATGCTCCTGTGAAGTCTGCCATAGGTTCCTGCAGCAGTATCTCCTGCTCTAATACCAGCACATGACACCACACAAATGGGATGACCACAGCAGACACTTGGTCCATGGTTCAGTCTGGAATCACACAATAATCAGTGTTTGAGTTCCCAGTCAGTGCCAGCATTCTCCTCTGCCTCAATCCCCCTGCACATGGATACCTTTCCAGTCACCTTCCCGCCCCTTCTCCTTGGCAGCTCAGGCATGCATCACTACCAGCCATCACTCTCCTGACATCCTGTCCCTATTAGCTGAGCCCAGGTAGCCTTATTCCTCCTGCATCATCCCAGTGTTAGAGCTAGTCTCTTAGCAGCACTTGCCTTTGGCCATCTGCTCTTTAGGGTCACATCCAATAGCATTCTACCACGGTCCATTGCTCTCTTTTTTTTTATGGAAAAGCTGCCAGTCTGCTGCACTGATCCACTTCTACACCCTGACTTTTGGAACTTTCCATTATGAATAACCTAACCTGTCTGACTCTTTTCAACATAGGAGAGGCTATTGAATTACAACTGCAGTTATGATTCAGAACATTCTATCTACCAGAAGGAAGGCATGGGGAATGGTAACCTGCTCATAAAATAAACAGTTGATGAATATAAGGGTCAGCTTACTTCAAAGGTCACACACATTCACACATACCACTTTCCATTTATGTTACTGCTGCCCATAGCACCTAAAAGGAAGTGAGTAAAAATAACCATTAAGGAGATAAGGAAGTGAGCCACTAATTTGTGGCACATACAAGTGGCAGCTCTAGGAAGTAGAATTGACTTTCCTGAACTTATTCATTTTCTACTTCATTGAGTGAATATAACCTGGCCTGATGCCATAGCAGGGAGAATCATTAACCAAAAAATTACAAGCAAGGTTAATGATCAGGAAACAGAGAGCAAGCACCAGAATATATATATATAATATATATAATTAATAATATAATTATAATATATAATATATATAATTCTTATCTATAAAACATGCATTACTTAATAGTCTAATTATATATATTTAAATTATCAGTAAGTCCATTTATTAGGGGGACTCTTTCATTCAGATTTATTTATTTATTTGAATAGTGACAGAGAGAGAGGGAGAAACAGAGACAGTGAAAGAGAGAGAGCTTCCATCTGCTGGTCCACTCTCCAAACAGCCACAATGGTTGGGGCTAGGTCAGGCCACAGCCAGGAGCCCGGAACTCCATCAAGGTCTCCCACATGAGTGGTAGGGGCACAAGCACAGGGTGCATCCTCTGGGGGACTCTACTGGAGAACTGGATCGGAAGCAACCAGGCTTCAAACTGGCGCTCTGAGCTGGGATGCCAGCCGGCTGTGCCACAACACCAGCCGCTGGTGGCAACACCTTCAATAAATGAACTGCGGTGTGGAGCGGAGGGGATGCTATGGTTTGAATATGCCCCCTCAGATGCGTGTGTTAGAAACGTAACCCCCGCAGCATCAGTGTTAACAGGTGGAAGCTACCAGAATTGAGTAGCTCATTAGAGCTCTGCCCTCCTGAACGGATTCCTGTCATTAAGATTGTGGGACTGGGTTCACTACCACAAGAGTGAGTTTGCTGTAAAAGCAAGTTCAGGCCGGCGCCACAGCTCACTAGGCTAATCCTCTACCTGCGGCGCCGGCACACCAGGTTCTAATCCCAGTCGGGGCGCCGGATTCTGTCCCAGTTGCCCCTCTTCCAGTCCAGCTCTCTGCTGTGGCCCAGGAGTGCAATGGAGGATGGCCCAAGTGCTTGGGCCCTGCACCCACATGGGAGACCAGGAGAAGCACCTGGCTCCCGGCTTCAGATCAGCGCGGTGCGCCTGCCGCAGTGCACCGGCTGCAGCGGCCATTGGGGGGGTGAACCAATGGAAAAGGAAGACCTTTCTCTCTGTCTCTCTCTCACTGTCCACTCTGCCTGTCAAAAATTAAAAAAAAAAAAAAAAAAAAAAAAAAAAAAAAAAAAAGCAAGTTCAGCCCCATCTTCCTCTCTCGGGCTCTCTTGCTCTTCACCTTCCACCATGGGGTGACTCAGCACCACGGACCTCGCTGGATGTGGGCCCCTCGGTTTTTGCCCCTCAGCCTCCAGTCTCTAAGAAATAAACCCCTGTTTTTCACAAGCTGCCCTCTCACAGTTCCTGTACTATAGCAGCAAAAAAAAAAAAAAAAAGGACTAAGACAGGAGGGATTAATCAATAGTACTCTGTGATAGGGAGAATAATCCACACAACCCCCACCCCATGACCTCCAGGCTCTAATTCCTCGAGCCTGTGAATATCTGTCTTACCCTACATGACAAGAAGGACTTTGATAAGGATTTTGAGGTGGGCACATTGTCCTGGAATATCCAGGTAGACCCAACGTAATCATAAGTCCTTTAAAGATGGAAGAGGGAGCAGAAGGTAAGAGCTAGAGACTTGAAAATCCCTACTGAATTTGAAAAAGAAGAAAGGGGCCATGGGCCACCTACGTGGGCAGCCTCAGGGGCTGGAAAAGGAAGGGAGAGGATTTTTTCCCTGTTCCGGAGTCTCCTAAAGGGAGACAGCCCGCCCTCACCTTGATTTCAGCCCAGTAAGACCCAGCCGGACTTCTGACCCCCAGAACTGTAAGATGACAAACTCATCTTGTCTTAAGCCACTAAGTCCCTGACAATTTATTGCAGCATCAACAGGAAAGTCCTACTCCCTTCTTTTCTCATTGATTTCAGAACTAATTAGGAAAGAGGCGGGGAATAAGATAAAGACAAAGACATCATCCTCATTGATCATAAAGCTGAGAGGAGAAAACATGACTCAGATGTGTAATGATAAAGGGTCTCCTAAAACCAAATTCCGGATCACACTTCACTGCCAGCCACAGACAAGCCTGCCTGGTCCAGTGAGGGTCCTCCCTGGGGCCTGCCCCTGCACAGTTTATGGCAGGAAGTTCAGAGGGGGAAGAGTCAGGCTTTCTGGGGGCCGGCGCCGTGGCTCACTTGGCTAATCCTCTGCCTGCGGCACCTGCATCCCATATGGGCACTGGGTTCTAGTCCCGGTTGCTCCTCTTCCAGTCCAGCTCTCTGCTGTGGCCTGGAAGGGCAGTGGAGGATGGCCCAGGTACATGGGCCCCTGTACCTGCATGGGAGACCAGAAGGAAGCACCTGGCTCCTGGCTTTGGATAGGCATGGCTCAGCTGTAGCAGCCATTTGGGGTGTGAACCAACAGAAAGAAGACCTTTCTCTCTCTCTCTCTCACTGTCTAACCCTATCTGTCAAATAAAAATAAATAAATAAAAAGAGTCAGGCTTTCCATGAGCAGCTAAACTTGAAAGAGAAAAAAGAAAAAGAGGCAGAGCTGAGCATCCCTCATTCTCATCCCAAATAGCCCAGAATAGGGGTAAGAGAGGAGGTGGCTGAAGCTGATAGATATTCTGCAGAGGAGAAAAAGGGAAAGAGAATGGCTTTCTAATTGACTGCACTGCTCCTCTTACTCAGGACATACTACTCCCTAGACTGTACACTTTTCAAAGGAGCACTAGGAGCTTTGCTCTCTCATCCATTTGTCTGAATTCAAACACTGGTTTTGTCATCTCCAGCAAGTTCCTTACTCTCTCTGAGCTTCAGCTTTAAAAAGGTGGGGAGGAGGCCAGCGCTATGGCGTAGCAGGTTAGCTGCCACCTGCAGTGTTGCCGTCCCATATGGGCACAGATTAAAGTCCTGGCTGCTCCACTTCTGATCCAGCTCCCTGATAATGCGCCTGGGAAAGCAGTGGGTAATGGTCCAAGTCCTTGGGACCCTGCACTCATGTGGGAGACCCAGAAGAAACTCTTGGCTCCTGGCTTTGGATCGGCCCAGCTCCAGCTGTTGTGGCCATTTGGGGAATGAACCAGCAGATGGAAGACCTCTCTCTTTCTCTGCCTCTGTATCTCTGTAACTCTGCCTTCCAAATAAATAAATAAATCTGAAAAAAAAAGGTGAGGAGCACAGGAGAAGGAACACAGTATCTCAATAACTAATTTCATAGTTTTGATGTGAGAAGTAAGCCATCTATGAAGGTTAAAGTCCTCAGTACAGTGTCAGTCATAGAGAATGCACTCCTAACTATTGAACATTTGCTATTACTAACATTTCTACATGATTCCATAGGTTGTACAAAGATTCTTTTATATAAGGAACTAGAGAATTCTAGCAAGGATTTGGGTGGCCTATTGTACATCAGGAGTTGCCCTCCGGGGCACATGTGGCAATGTCTGGAGACGATTTTCATTGTCACTGCTGAGGATGGTTGGTTTTAGTTTAAGAATACGGGTTTCGGCTGGCGCCGCGGCTCACTGGGCTAATCCTCCGCCTTGCAGCGCCAGCACACCGGGTTCTAGTCCCAGTCAGGGTGCCGGATTCTGTCCCGGTTGCCCCTCTTCCAGGCCAGCTCTCTGCTGTGGCCCGGGAGTGCAGTGGAGGATGACCCAAGTGCTTGGGCCCTGCACCCCATGGGAGACCAGGAGAAGCACCTGGCTCCTGCCATCGGATCAGCGCAGTGCGCTGGCCGCAGCGTGCCAGCCACGGCGGCCATTGGAGGGTGTATCAACGGCAAAGGAAGATCTTTCTCTCTGCCTCTCTCTCACTGTCCACTCTGCCTGTCAAAAATAAAAATAAAATAAAATTTTTTAAAAAGTTTTAAAAAAAGGGAAGTTTTCTGATGAAACCAGAATTCAGCCCCATTGTCCTCCTCACATTAAATAAAAATAAATTTTTCCCCCACTAGAAGGCTTCGTTCTCCTCCCCAACTGACCACAGATATGCCTGTAGGATGGTCATTTCCATTCTGTGCTCTGGTGGACAGGTGGTGCGTGTGTGCAACAAGCCTTATTGAAAGACCTAGTACACAGTTTGTATCTTAATTCTCTGAGCAATTTTCTAATACAGGAAGCGCTGTAATGACTACTATAAAAATTATCATACTTTTTTGTCATCATGTATTTTCTCAATCAATGGAGATAAAAATACACACAAAGCCTGTGGTATGGGTGGATCCTTACATGATGATGGAAGTTGGGTATCTTTTTTATCGTGTTACATGTACTCTAATTCTGACCTTTCTTAAATTCCATTATGGACTTCCATGTCCCTCTACGTTCCCCACGATATCAATTCATCTAAATGCTTGTGATGGAAAAGCCTGGGGGTACCTGCCTTTCAATGGGCTCTATCTAGCACGTCTGAGAGAAAATCCTCATTTCCCCATGCCTGTGTCTGACCGGCCCTCACCCGAGCAACGTGGGGCTGCATGACGTCATCATCTCTCAGCACAGCATCTGCAGGCTCTAGGTAAGCGAAGGGTAAGAGGGGCTGGCAATGCCGGCCTCCTTCCTGGGCACACAGAGCCATGTGCACCGACATACATGAGGCCTTTACTCCAGAGAGGGAGGAAATGGTTGCATTGGGGTAGACAATTAAAAAGCATTAAAAAGCGGCTTAAACAATAGGGCTTACTAACTCAGTGAACAAGCAACGTCTAGAGGCAGAGCAATTCACATATTGTTGCAGGAGCTCAATGACTTCATCAAGGACACTTTTTTGTGTGATCTTTCAGTTGTTTGGCTTTTGATGTGAAGCTTGATCCCTCATGGTTCAAGAAGAGCCCAACATTAGAGTCACAGCCAAAGGCAAAGAGAAGGTGGGGGAGAAAGAGAGCGAACAGTTTGTTTCTTGCCCATCTCTCTTTATCAGAAGGAAAATCTTTCCCAGAAGTCGCTCTCTGGGAACTTTCCCAGAAGTTCCCCTAGGGGTCCTGACATTGGGAGTTCACATGGGCGTGCTCAAGCTGTGCGGAGAGAGGACACAAGCCCACAGGCTCAGACAAGTAGTGCTTCCTGCAAAAAGTTAGGCATCTGCCTGCCCCAGGGGAGGCAAGAAAGAGGAACAAAGGTGGTGAGCGCTTCCTGCCCAGAGCAGCAGTCAGGTGCGGCCCCTTTAGACAGAGCTGTAAGTCAGGCTGGACCTTGGGATCCAAAGTGCTCAGGCTTCATACCTACTTTAGCTCCAATTTTACTCCCCAGTCCATTGCGTCCTCATGACTCAATTACTCCCAAAGATCTTTATGGAGTGAGTTTTCTTTGTTTTCAAGGCAATCTAAATTCATTGTAGAGAACTAGTAAACACTAATAAATACCAGAAAATGTAAATTATATCACTCTAAGACAAACACTTTTAATGTTAATAGCTTATTGTATATTTCTTTGAATGGTAAACTGATATGTACATGTTTTATATATATTTTATATATTATTTATAATATTTATGTAATACATAAAATACGTATTTTGTATACATTTTCCTTACAGTATTTTCCTCTATTGCACACATGTAAGTAAGTAATGCAAGTTACTGTGCTTAACTTTAAAAGTTACATAATGTTGGAGAGCAAAATGAAAAACAGAAGAGAAGAGAGAAGGGGTAAACAAAACAAGCAGAGTACTTCAGGAGACACACACAAGCAGTTTGCAACTTAGGAAACTAACCAGCAAAAATTTTTAAGAAAATAATGTTGGAGGGACAACATTGTAGCACAGTGGGCTAAACCATGATTAACAATGCTGACTTCCCATATTAGAGCTCCAGTTGGAATTCCAGCCGCTTTGCTTCTGATCCAGCTCCATGCTAATGCACCTGAGGAGGCAGCAGAAGATGGCACAAGCAGTTGTGCCTGTGCCACCCATGTAAGAGGTCAGGATGGAGTTCCCGGCTCCTGGCTTTGCCCTACCCCAGACTTGGTCTATGTGGCCATTTGGGGAGTGAGCCAGCAGATGGAAGATCTCTCTTTCTCCTCCTGTCTCTCCTTTACTCTGCCTTTCAAATAAATAGGTAAATAAAAGTAAATAAATTCTTAAAGAAAATAATGTTGGAATTACTCAAATTAAATGTGCATATAGGGGCCAGCACTGTGGCGCAGAAGGTTAACGCCCTGGCTTGAAATGCTGGCATCTCATAAGGGCGCTGGTTTGAGACCCGAGTGCTCCACTTCCGATCCAGCTCTCTGCTATGGCCTAGGAAAGCAGTACAAGATGGCCCAAATCCTTGGGCCCCTGCACCCGTGTGGGAGACCGGAAGAGGCTCCTGGTTTTGAATTGGCACAGTTCCGGCCATTGTGGCCAATTGGGGAATGAACCATCAGATGGAGACCTCTCTCTCTCTCTGCCTATTCTCTCTCTGTGTAACTCTGACTTTCAAATAAAAAAAATCTTTAAAATTTTTTTTAAAAATTAAATTTTAAAAATGTGCATATAAAAAAGAGAAAAATAGGAAGTGGTCAATGCCAACTGATTGGCAAGGATAGCAGCAAGAAGAAATAATCATAAGAGTTTGTACAGTTTTAGTTTAAGGTTAATTCATCCAGTTTATGCTTCAGTAAATGTAGAGCTACATAGAAGTTGGCCAAAATGTAATGCTTGGTGAGATTAATTTCCAGCCCAGTATTTGAAATGAGAGCACCATTAACTATGCAAGCACATCCAGGTTTGCTTTAACTATTAGAAGGCATAAGTCATTCTTTGTATATTCTGTACTGTATAATGCTGTAGCAAAAGAAGGATGTAGAGTGTTAAATGTTTGTTCCAGTTTGCAAAAACATCCACACACATAACATCTTCAACTGTTAGAGCTCTCTCGAGTGACATATTTAAATTCCTTCTACAAGGCATTTCTTGAATAGCAAATATAATAGCTCTAAATTTATCAGCATCGCAGAACCATTTTCCTTACACTTCTGGGGAACACCTGCCCGTAGCTTACATCCCATGGATACAGTGACAGTTTTTGGAGTAATTTTGACCCAACACCTTGACTGTATCCCTTTGAAGCTGTTGATTGGCCACCGGATGTTTTGATATTGTTCAAACTCCAGCTCTATCATTTACAACCATTAGATGGTTTCTTATGATAGCTGCTCTACTTTTATAAAACTTCCATTTCCTCACCTACAAAATGGAAATAATAGTACTTACCTCAGAATCTTTTCTTAAGAAAAGATTTTATTTATTTATTTGAAAGTCAGAAATACAGAGAGGGAAAGAGAGAGAGAGAAACTCTTCCATCCGCTGGTTCACTCCCCATATGGCTGCAACTGCCAGGGCTGGGCCATACCAAAGTCAGGAGACAGGAACTTCTTCCAGGTCTCCCATGTGGTGCAGGAGCCCAAGTACTTGGGTCATCTTCCACTGCTTTCTTAGGCTCATCAGCAGAGAGCTGGATCAGAACCAGTACCTATATGGGAAGCCAGCACTGCAGACAGAGGCTTATAACCTTCTATACTACAGCACCAGCCCCCTCAGAAGCTTTGATGAGTATTTTATCAAATATTTTAAGTGTGTGTTTTATGCCTAGGACACATCAGTTGCTCAAAACATGGTAGTACTGACAACAATGGTGTTGATGATTGTGATCATGAAGATGCAGCAAGAGGCTATCAAAATAAAGACTAATAACATTAGACGCTCTCCCCTTTTCTGAGAGTCTGCCTCAGCTGTCTCTAAACACAAGCATGTTTGGTAAGTTTAATATGAATTTCCAGGATTCAGAGAATTAAAATCACATAAACACATAGCATATAAAGAATTTAGAAGCAAGAATGCAACCTTGGTTTTGGTAGTCATATCTACCAGATGTGCTTTCCACACCTTTCTCCTTTCTCTGTCTGATTAGCTGGTTTCTATCATATCAATGGCTCTGATTTTTGCCAGAAAAGTATTTTCTAGATGCACCTATTTTTGTCTTTGAATGTCAAATGTTCTAGAAGCCATCAATGCAGAGTGAAGATGTGTCCAGTCATTAAAGAAATGCTAATGACCCAGAGATAATCACAGAGAACAGATATAATCACCCAGAGATGATGACCCAGAGATGATCACAGAGAAATTAATGATGAGGGAGAAATCAGGGTTTGGAAAAATGCTACAAACCTACCCACTAAAACAAAGTAAGGATCTACTACTGTTTCCCAGAGAACTCCTGTGATGGCTTAGACCACAAGCATGCATGAGACACTAGGAATATATGTAGGCTCTTAAAAAGATTCTTCAGAAGTGGGTGATAACGTCTACTGTCCAGGATGAAATCCACTACAGTAGCATTCTCCAGTATGGAAGAAAGTGAAATAGAACACTTTTTTAGATGTTGGCTTTTACTGGGAAACTTTTTCCACTGCTACCCCTCTCCCCCATCCTCAATACGATCAAAATACTAAATACTAAAATACTAAATACTAAAATACTAAATACTAAATTACTAAAAATAACAGTGAAGGAAAATATCCAAGGTTAGGCATTGCAGTACAGTGAGTCGAGTCATGGCTTAGGGTGTCTGCATCCCGTATAAGAGCGCCAGTTCAAGTCCCAGCCATTCTGCTTCCTGTCCAGCTTCCTGCTAATGCTTTCTGGGAGGCAGCAGATGATGGCCCAAGCACTGGGACCCTTTCCATCCACATGGGAGACCCAGATGGTGTTTCTGGGCTTCCTGGCTGTCTATAGGCATTGAGGAGTGAACCAGCACATGGAAGATCTCTCTTTCTCTATTTCCCTCTCTCTCTCTTTCCTTCTCTCTCTCTTCCCCACCTTCAAGTTGATAAAAATAAATAAATAAACAAACATTTGCAAAAGAAAAATAAACATGCTGTTCTAGGAGTTAGACACAGAAAATTTTTGTATAGTTTTTGCTAAAGGAGTGACAGGAAGAGAATTCTCTTATCAGTCAGAGTTTGTTAACTGTAAATGAAATTGTATGATTTAGGAAGAAGCAACAACTACAGATCATCTTCCACTATGTGACAAGAAAAAGGAAGCAGACCATAACCCAAGTCTATTGATTGAAAATAAAGTTATTTTTCTATATAATCTCTCTACATTATTCACAATAGCAAGAGATCATCTGTAATGTGGTTTAACCCTGCCTGTGCATCTACATGTGTGCCCATACGCATGCATTATGAGGGAAATTCAAAAAGTTCATGGAAAACAGAGTTGAAAGATAGCTTTATGGGGGAGAGCATGACGTCATAACAGGCTTAACTGCCACTTAGGATGCCCACAGCTCATGTCAAAGAGCCAATTTGAGTCCCAGCTGCTCTGCTTTTGATCCAGCGTTCTGCGACTTCGTCCTGGGAGACAGCAGATGACGATTCAAGTGTGTGGACCCCTGCTACCTATGTGAGAGACCCAGATGGAATTTTGGGCTCCTGGATTCTGCCTGTTCCAGCCCTGACTAGAGGCTCTTGCGCTCGCTCCCTCTCTCTCTCTCTCCCCTCTCTCCTTTCAAGTAGATGAAAAAATAAACATTTTTGAAAGATTAATCTATTTTGTTGCAAAATTTTTTAGTCCATTCACCATTTTATCATAATGCACATTTCCACGCTTTGAAGACCCTCACATGCATATAGGTATAAAATGTTTAGCTAACAGCTGATGGAAAAATATTTGTCAGTGCTGTTTTGAAATAGACAATTCTATCTTGGGTGACAATAGCTAGATGACATTTGACACTCATGTCTACAAATGTAGTCTGACAGGTTTAGTGACAAGGATAGGCTGAACATTTGAGTCTGGCCCAGTGTAACCATTTAAGCACATGTCCATCTGTCTCCTCCTGTATGAAGAACAAATCCCAGTGGACAGATGGGGCCATGTGAGAGGCTGAGAACCGAAGCATCGTGGCTCACACTGCCCGCCCTACAAATACCTCTGCGAAAAAGTTTTCATATTTGATTTTTCAGAGTACTTTGATGTTTTGTATTTGGTTTAAGGCTATTTTGGTTTTGAAAAAAGCTAAGAATTCTCAGTTCCTTGAACACAGGAGTAAATAAGGGAAGGAATTTTGACCCTTGATGTTCTTGCCTGACATCATCAGACTAGGCAATTCTGAAGTTAAAACATTTGCAAATTTCAGCTTGAGTATTTGTAGGGTGTCTTAGAAGCTTTTCAAATCAATGTTGAGGGGGAGCTTCTCATTGGCTAAGTCTGATAAATAAGTGAGCACCCACACAGGATCACTCGGCAACCAACATAGGCGTGGGCTGGCCAGCCCTCTCCAGCAGTGGCTCACTGTGGAGAAAAAGAAGGGGCAGGGGTCCTGGGGAAGGTAGGGGGAGAGGGAACACATTTGTAAGTGAAAACTTAAATTTTCAATGTCAGTAAATGTCCTGAAAAATTAAGGACAAATCAAATTTTATGAAATAGCTTCTTATATCCCCATAGATTTATACCATTATTTCAGAAAAGCATTTTCTGGTTTCATTGGTATTCAATTTCCCAAAGCTCTTACTACATTAACTTATAATGTAATTGCTTCTGAATACTATGCATTGCAACCCAGTGCTTGAGACAGATCTGTGTTAGAATCTTAGCTCCAGGGGTGGGCATTTGGCAAAGAGTTTAAGTTGTATCCCATATCAAGGGCCCGTGTTCAAGTTCCGCTCTACTCCCAATTCCAGCTTCCTGCTAATGTACCCTGAGAGACAGCTCAAGTAGTTGGATCCCTACCACCCACATGAGAGACCCAGATTGAGTTCCTGGCTGCAGTCTTCAGCCTGGCCCAGGCCCAGTTGTTGCAAATATTTGAGGAATGCTGCCGTGAACAGATCTCTCTCTGCCTTTCTCTGTGTGTGTGTATGTGTCTGTGTGTGTGTGTCTGTGTGTCTGTCTTTCAAAGACATTTTGAAAAAAAGAATCTTGGCTCTGTTGTATACTCTGTACGCTTTACAAAATTATCCTGGGGCCAGTGTTGTGGCACAGAGGGCAAAGCTGCCACCTACAGCGCCAGCATCCCATATGAGCATTGGATCAAGTCCCAGATCCTCTGCTGCTGATCCAGCTCCCAGCTTATGCTCCTGGGAAACCAGTAGAGGATGGCTCAAGTGCTTGGGCCCTCTGCTGCCCACATGGGAGACTCTGATGAAGTTACAGGCTCCTAGCTTTGGCCTGGTCTAGTCCTGGAGTTGCATTCATCTGGGGAATGAATTAACAGATGAAAGAGTCTCTCTCTCTCTCTCTCTCTCTCTCTCTCTCTCTCAACTGCCTTTCAAATAAATACATAAAAATATTTTTTAAATTATCTAAGCACTGATCAGGAAAGCAGGCATCGTAATAACTACCCAGACAGCCTTGTGAGGATAAAATAAGCTTCTGCACGTAAAGTGCTTAGTGCAGCGTCTTGTCTGCAGCAACAGTGAAGAAATATTAGCTGCCCATGGAACTCCAGACCCCAGCCCTGGCTGCATACCAGAGCTGGCAGCTTTGTAAATACTGGTACCCAGGCTCCTCTTCTCCAAAGACATGGGAACTTCCTGGGGTGAAGCCCATCTCACACCACATTTGGGAATACAAGAGTTTTGTCCTTATACAAGTAGGTATTAAAAGCCTCAAAGCAATACCATCTGAGTCAGAAATAAGGACGCCATAATCACTGGGATGGCTGAAGTATGTCTCACAAGAGTCACGAAACTCCCTTCCTCCCCAAGCATTCCCTCAGTCCCAGAGCAGCCTCACATCACTCTAGAATTCTTTATTGCTCTTAATTTGGTCCTTCATAAACTCACCAGGCAAAGTTCTCACACTTTCCAGTAATCATTCAATGGGTTTTCAATGCCATTTTTGTTCTTAGTAAAAGACAAATAATGCTCAGCGCCTCTCCATGCACCCACAACCCTCTCCACCCCAGGTTATATCTGACTGAAGTATCAGTCAAGATGGTACCTTCAGGATGATCAACAAACTCATTGTAGTAAGAAGAAACATAGTCACCGATTGTATCAGTCACCTGTTTCTAGAATAATTCCATGTAAAAATACTCCCCCCAAACTCAGCAGTTTATAGTTACAAGCATTTAGCCACTGGCTTGTGGGATAACAAGGCAGCTACAGTTTGTCTCCCCTAGCCTGAGTTCAGCCTAACAACTCTGCTTCATGCTCCAGGTCAGGCTATGAATGCTGGCCTCTGCACACATCACATCTGGGACTCGGGCAAAAGGAACATGCTCTTCCTGTGGCAGAACACCAGGATGCAAGAGCAGCAAACCCAACCCACAAAACATTCCCAGCCTCTGCTCCTCTCACAGCTGACTGTATCTCAATGACCAAGGCAAGGCACATGGCCAATCCCAAACACCAAGATGAGGGAAATGGAGCAAGGATACACACCACCCATTATAAAGCCATGACAGCGTTAGTGGATGTACAATTCTATGAGTGGGAAATTAAGCACCCAATTTATCATACTGGTCAAAACAGTGGTGCACAAGTTGAGAACTCCTGCCAGAAACCGCCTACCATAGGACAGAACATCAGCAAGCACCAGTGATCACCTTCCTTTGACTGAATGGGTGGCTACCTTTCCAATCAGTTTCCCTAAAACAGCAAAATGGCTCTCTGCCTGCCAGAATCTCAATAGCTTATTATTAGAAACTTGTGTTAAACATCCAACATTAGAGAATCAGTTCTGGAAGACTCCAGTCAAATCCAGAATATTTCCTGGGAGGCAGAGTAGCAGGATGAGTAGCAGGTGTAAATCATGGTGCCTCTTACCACGTGACCGTGAGTCGGTTAAATCTCTGAATCCTCAGGACTTTATGTTTCATATGTTTTTGTTGTTATTTATTTGTTTTTATTTGTTGTTATTTATTTGTTTTTATTTGTTTTTTATTTTGTTTGTTTTATTTATTTGTTGTTATTTATTTGTTTTATTTGTTTGTTTTTTATTTGTTATTAATAACAAATAAATTGGTAACATTGATCTCATGGAACAACAGTGAGTATTAAACATGAGGGTATGCCAAAAATTCCTGGAAAATGGAGCTAACAGATAAGTTTATTTGGTGCAAAAAAAATTTTGAAATCTATGCATTGTTTTTTCCGTAATGAATGTGTTCCATGAAATTTTGAAGAGCCTTCCCCCCCCCATATATCCATGGATTTCAAAATAAAATGTTTGAACTGGAATAAACGCATATTGTAAATCCATTTTCCATGAGCCTATTGAAGTGCCCTCATATGCAAATGTAAGAAAAGCATCTGACACATAATTGGTGCTCAGTTTGTTAGTTCCCTTTCACCTGAGTAGAGCCCACTTACTAGATTGTCTTTATTTTCTTAGCAACAAGGGAGAGGGAAGAGCATGGGGACCACACATCCTGAATTTCCGGGCACAGGCTTTATCTCACTAAGTATATTTATACCAATCACACAACATACCCGTCTTTGTTATTTAGACAACATCATTAGTCTTAGCTGGATGACTTGGCAGTTCATATGAGAAGAAGTTCACCATCCTCTACATTAATCCCTTCCCATCTGACTCTAACACATGCTGCATTTAAATGTCGTTGACTCTGCAAAGCGTTTCCTGACCCTCCTCTACTCTCAGGTGGGCTCACCGCCCCTCCCATGTGCTCTGTGGTTTGCAGTGATTCTCCATCTCAACCCTTATCAAGACATAATGTAAGTACAGCTTTATGTGCATCCCACTACATTTGAAACAATTGTCTGTCTGTCTGTCTTGTTCATTAGGTAGCATATATGAGACACTGGTGAACATCTCTTATTTTGTCCAGGCCAGCATCCAGCCCTGTGATAGTTCCTTAAAGGCATGATTTTTATTGCTGGATTTAGCTTTCACCAAAAGTCTACTCAAGGATCCTTCATTTATAAAACAACCAATTCCCACTTTTGCTTACAACAACTTGAGTTGGGTTTGGAACAACCAATTGGAACAATACCAACAGGAGGATACTGGTCTCTGGCCAATGGAATGTTGCCACTTACCAACCTACCATCTGGAATTTGGTGAGTCAGGGTATGGTGGACTTTTCTGTTCTGCCCCTAAGTGGAAGCCAAGGTTGAGTCCCTTAAGCTGAGGGATAAGGTCAGAGTCAGGGCATTGAACCTGATGCTCTAAGAAGCGTGGAGCCACAGACTCTGAGCACAGGGGCTTGAAGAGCACCAGCAAACAGGAAGTGGGAAACGCAGGGGCTGCTGAAAGCAAGCGTCGCCAGCGCCTCACTGGGAGTGGGAATCACCATGCCCCTTCCCGCAGGATGAAAGCAGTTCCCTGACAATGATGGGGAAAGAGGATCAAATGGCTCTGCTCCATGCAGAAACTGACATGTATTTTTAGGAGTGAATGGAACTCATTAGAACCGTGACATTTCCGGTGTGGGCCCAGTCACGGAGCTGCCTGGAGGCCTTTGATGCTGGCATGGTGCAGCTGCTCCTGCATGTCTGCTCTGAAAGGAAGATCAGACACCTAATCCGCTCCCACAAGCCACTCCGTGTCAGAAATGCCTGTCTCTCCCCAGGCTGAGTAGGATCTTCAGACACGTCCTTTTCTTTCCACTCCCCTCAGAGGGGATTTTCTTCCCTCCATCCTACACTTCCATAGTTTCGTAAAACTCTCCATGGTGATGGGATTTCAGACAGCAGTGATGTAGTCCACGACTGATGAAGTAACCTGATAGCCTAAACCTCATGTCCACTCAAAAAGTGGAGTGAGCTCAAAGTAAATGGGCTTTCATGTACCCCTTGATGGCTGTAGAGTTGCTGCCAGCTCCCCCAGGGGACACAAGGGACAAGTGGCCAGTACACATTGATTAGAATTTGTGATAAAATTCATAGTAGTCGGCCGGCGCCCCAGCTCACTAGGCTAATCCTCCACCTTGCGGCGCCGGCACACCGGGTTCTAGTCCCGGTCGGGGCACCGATCCTGTCCAGGTTGCCCCTCTTCCAGGCCAGCTCTCTGCTGTGGCCAGGGAGTGCAGTGGAGGATGGCCCAAGTCCTTGGGCCCTGCACCCCATGGGAGACCAGGAGAAGCACCTGGCTCCTGCCATCGGATTGGTGCGCTGGCCGCAGCGCACCGGCTGCGGAGGCCATTGGAGGGTGAACCAACGGCAAAAGGAAGACCTTTCTCTCTGTCTCTCTCTCACTGTCCACTCTGCCTGTAAAAAAAAAAAAAATTCATAGTAGAGTTATACTCAATTTAAAAAGTTCCACTGACTATAATTTTTGCAACTATAAAACTATAGAACTCTTTGTGACAGACCCACAATAGAAGGGTCAGAATTTGGGATGGAAACAAGTATCTGAACCCCTGGACTTCACACCCACAGACATGCATCCCTTTTACAATGACTTCTGTATGTGGGCAGAAGGTAGAGGCAAAATTAAGTCCCTGAGACCAAGAGCTGCTGATTTCTGATCAGAACCAAATTCAAGGGCTCTGGTCTCAAACTGTGTTCTTCAAACTCCTGTCCCTCCAGAGCACTGCTGGTGTTTACAGAGGGGCCTAGAGTTATTGGAGCACCCTGGTGATCAATGTTTAGTAAACACAGCATGACATTATATATATATATATATATATATATATATATATATAGTTTTCTCATAAGAAGTCCTTAAAATAACACTGCTTTTCTGATTTTTATATGTGTAGTTTGATAACCATGCTTTTTTTAAAAAGTAAACCTGATGTGTACTTGGTTAGGATAGAAACTTCTTTCCCTTACTCACTGCTGTATCCAAACACAGTGTCTGACAGAGAACAGACGTCCAATAAGCACTTGTTCAGTGAATGAATGCGATAAAAGCAGAGAGAGAAAAATGGCAGAAACTGTATGCCTCCAACACTAAAAGGAGGGATCTCTCATTGTCAGCTTTCAGAAATTTGTAATCCTTTCCTTGATATACTTGTCTGAATGCTTACAGATTCCATAGTAAGCTTGTATTGCTTTTAACATCAGAAAAACAATGTTATTTTAAGGACTTCTGATGAGAAAGCAAGTGTTCTGTGCCTAAATGGTAAGAAAAATCAGCATGTTGTTCAGTCCCCTTGATGGCAGATAGCGGCGAAGCCCTGGGAGCTCTGGAGATGGTGAGGGGCAGGGCCAGACTCCCTCAGCCTGATCAGGCCACCTGGGGAGCGAAGCATCTCCTGGGAACACAGGGCTTGTCCAAAGTTGTCCTCTCCTAGACGTGAAGAAACCAAGGGCAGGCCCCTGGCTCCATGCCCACCCGGGCAGGACACCTAGGGAATTCAGGGTCTCCTGGTTATTTTCAGCTGCTACAGCTGCAGCTGCCAGGAAAGCAAAGAACTGAAAAGCTACAAAGCAGAGCTGCTCACCTAACCCGTGTCAGGGGACGGCAGCTTGTCCTCCCCAAGGAATCTGAGAGCTTAAAGAACACATACAAGCAAATGTCAAAAAGTTCATGGAAATAGAATTAATAGCTGAGTTTGCAGAAAGTTTTGAAATCCATGCACAATTTTTTCACTGTACACATTTTCCATGAACAATTTGAAGAACCCTTGCATGCATGGATTTCAAAATTGTTTTTGCAGCACGATATACTTTTATTTTCCTAAGGTTTATTTATTTATTATTATATTTCAAAGACAGAGTGACAGAAAGAGAAAGAGAGAGAGAGCACTTTCATCTTCTGGTTCACTCCCCAAATGTCCACAACAGTCAGGCCTGGACAAGGCCAAATCCAGGAGCCAGGAACTCCATCCAGGTCTCCCAAATGGGTGCAGGGGCCCAAGCACTTGATCCATCTTCTGCTGCTTACCTAGGTGCATTAGCAAGGAGCTGGAGCTGAAGTGGAGCAGCTGGGACTCGAACGGATACTCTGATACAGTTGCTAACATTGCAAGCAGTGGCCCAACCTGCTGTGCCATAATGCTAGTCCCTACACTTATCTTTTAATTCTGTTTTTTTCCCCACAACTTTTTGAAGAAAAGATTACCTATGACACCTCTCATCTTGCAAGGGAGAAGATCAAATTCTGAAGCCCTATACCTGGCTGTATGTATCGCGATTTAGCTTCTGCCTACTTCAAAGTCCCGCCTCTCTGGCTTTTCTGAACTCTAGTCAATTTTTCCTCCCCACTCTGATAACTTCCCTGGGTATCTCCCTTCCTTACTGTGGTATCTCAGTGTGGTCTCTCCCAATTCTCTCTCCACACGGCAAGGTGCCAGCTACCAACTAATTCAAACAAAGCAAAAGAGCTTAAATATGTAGAATGTATAAGATTTTTAATTGTTTAAACACTATCTGAGAGGCAGACAGAGAGAGAGAAACAGACAGGGAAAGAGCTCTCATGTGCTGGCTCCCTCCTCAAATACCCACAACAGCTGGGACTGAGCCAGGAGTTCAGTCCAAGCCTCCCACATGAGTGGCAAGGACCCAACTACTTTGAGCCATCCCTGCTGCCTCTCAGGGTCCACATTACTAGGAAGCTGGAGTCAGGAGCCAGGGGCAGGTAGCAAAGCCAGGTGCTCTGACACGGGATGCAGATGTCTTATCTGCTAGGCTAAACCCCTGCCCTGTTTTTCTGTTTGTTTCTTTGTTTCATCTTCACAGGTGTGATAGGTGATAACGATGCCCACTGCACAAAGTTGTGTGTTAGAAATCCGTGAGATTGGCCGGCACCACGGCTCACTAGGCTAATCCTCCATCTGTGGCACCGGTACCCTGGGTTCTAGTCCCAGTTGGGGCACCGGATTCTGTCCCGGTTGCCCCTCTTCCAGTCCAGCTCTCTGCTGTAGCCCGGGAAAGCAGTGGAGGATGGCCCAAGTGCTTGGGCCCTGCACCCGCATGGGAGACTGGGAGGAAGCACCTGGCTCCTGGCTTCGGATCGGCGCATCGTGCCAGCTGTAGCAGCCATTTGGGGGGTGAACCAACGGAAGGAAGACCTTTCTTTCTGTGTCTCTCTCTCACTGTCTAACTGTGCCTATCAGGAAATAAAAGAAAGAAAGAAAGAAAGAAAGAAAGAAAGAAAGAAAGAAAGAAAGAAAGAAAGAAAGAAAGAAAGAAAGAAAGAAAGAAAGAAAGAAAGAAAGAAAGAAAGAAAGAGAGAGAGAAAGGCCGTGAGATGACCTCAGCAGTGGGGGGGCGTGCTCAGTAATTCACCTCAGCTCAATTCCTCTTCCACAGACACGAGGGCCTTGGCCACTCTGCCCAGCTAAAGGCAGAGTAACTGAATCCTGGTGACACTACAAGTCCTTCTGTTTCTCTCATGGAGTGGCCTAGGCAAACTGCCACTCCTTTTAGCTTTTCTATGGCCAAAGGCCTCGCCACTACATGTGTCTCCGTTGAGTCCCCCTGCTCCCTCCCCATCTTGCCAGTCTTATGCCCTCTTTTCCTGGGGTGTCTGTAGAATGGAAGAGGACTGATGAGACGTCCACAAAATACAGTCTCAGTGTTCAACCCCCGGCCCTCATCCAGGTTCCCTGTCCTCAGCTCTCATAGACCCGTGCACTTCTGCACAGTGCTCACTCAGTTGTAATTCACTGTTTGTGTAAACTCTGTGAAGGCAGGAGCTATAATGTTTTGTGCTTTAAGATTATTTATTTAAAAGTCAAACTTACAGAAAGAGGGATGGAGAGAGAGAGAGAAAGAGAAAGGGGTGGGGGGAGTCTTCCATCCACTGGTTCACTCCCCAGATGGCCACAACGGCCAGTCCCGGGCCAGGCCAAAGCCAGGAGCCAGGAGCTTCTTCCCGTTTCCCATGTGAGTGGCAGGGGTCCAAGCACTTGGACCACTGCTTTTTCCCAGGCCATTAGCAGGAAACTGGATCAGAAGTGGAGCAGCCACAACACTGGCCCCAGGAACCATGTCATTGTTTACTCTATCGCAGAACTATCACAATACCTAGCACAGGATAGAAAGAAAAGGAAAGAAGGAAGGAAGGGAGGGAGGGAGGGAGGGAGGGAGGGAGGGAGGGAGGAAGGAAGGAAGGAAGGGTGAAGGGTGAGTGGGACCAGAGAGGGAGGGAGGGGGAGAGAGGTAGGGGGAGGAAGGGGAAGGAAGAAGGACAGGAGAGAGAGGGCAGGGAGGAAATAATCCCAAATCCTGATACTTGAATACAGGTTTCAATAAACTAAAATTTGTCATGCCTAAAATGAATTAACGAGGAGGTACTGGTGGAGAATTTAGGGGAAGGGGGAGATTTTCTTGGAACGCCAGCCGGTTTCTCAGAGAAAGTTTATATTTGAATCTGTTGTTGTAAAGTGACTTACCAGTGAAGCTAAGGTTCCGTCTCTAAACATGCGAAACCTCTTCCTTCCACGAATGCTTTTCAGTGAGAGGGACAGACACGTGCCAAGAGACCTTCACCCTTTTGAGTGAGTGGGCTGGCATTGCTCCACAGAGCCCAGCCCTAAGGAGCCATGCCATAGCCAAGCACTGAGGTAGCTCGTTAAGGTGCACACACAATCAGCTCACAAAGAGGCTGCTCCAGCCTGAGAACTTTCAACTCTGGTTGCTCTGTGCCCTGTGCCTGACACTTCCCAGCCCATTGCCCTCCACTCCACCACCCCACTTGGTTATCCATCCTACGGCTCCCACTACTTTCCTTCTAGAGGTTGGCAACTCTCCATAGGGATAGGTGTGTGGTGGAGGCAGGGGGCCTCATCATAGCAAAAGAATTTGGAATCAATTCAAGATATCTTTTCATAAAAGCCCCTTGGCCATTCTGCTACACTGCTGAGCCCTTCTCTCTCCAAACCCTGACTCCTCCCCTTCAGAATCCTTACCCACCCAGACTCCCTCTGAATTTCCCACCTCTTTTTTTTTTTTCAATGCTTGGTGATTTTCCTTCCAAGAGACAATTTCTCAGAAGTGAGATTTGCTGGATCAAGGGATGTATGTATGCAAAGAGATTCAGCTCTCCCAGTTTCTGCAGTCTACACTGGGGTGGAGAGAAGGCTGACATAGGCAAGAGTGAGAGTGCGGTCCTCCTCCTCATTCACCCCAGGAAGCCCCAGAGCTCCTGTCTCCAGTCCAGCCATGCCTTTGCTCACCCAGCCCCTCCCCTCCCGTTAATTGAAGATCTTTCTCTCGCATGAGTCAGAATCCTGTTTGCAAATGTTCCTTTTGCTTATACACAAACACAGCCTCTAATCAACACACAGATGTGATCATACTAAAGCTGCTTCTACAGCAGCGCTTTGCACTTTTCTTTGCCTGTTTTGTTCAGTTTGCTTTCCCTCTCTCCTTCTCTCACTGGTAGCCATCTTAACTCCCTAGGAGATTCATCATTCTGTATCTCTTCATGCTTATGTAATTATATACAGACAGCTGTAGACATACGGACATATGTGGTAGAGATGTCATTGTTGTTTTAGAAAAATGAGATCACATTTTTCAGACTTTTCAATATCTTTGCTTTTGCATACAAACATAACTCATTGGAATTCCTTCCAGTGAACTGCTAAGGGTTCAATTTCTTTGCTTACTTGATCCACAATATTACATGGAATGAATATTTCATAATTTATTCACTATTTCCCTAGTGATAAGCATTCACTTCTTCCCAGTTTTTGCCCAGTTAATGTTGCAATAAACATCCTTGGCCACTCTTATGCCTGGTGATTTTCCTTCCAACAGATAATTTCTCAGAAGTGAGATTTGCTGGATCTAGGGATATACGTATTTTTATTTTAGCAGCCATTTCTAGTTTATTTTCCAAAAGACTATAACAATTCCCATTTCCATCAGCAGCAGATGAAAATATTCTTTCCTATGCCCACCAGCAATAGATAGCACCCTCAGATTTCCGACATTCTGCCACGTATAAGGCTATCTCACTATCACTTTAATTTGTATTTCCTTGGTCTGGAGTGAATTTGAGCATCTTTATTCTTTCCTGAATTGCTTCCGAATGTTCTTTGCCCATTTTTCCACCAAGTGTTTATCTTCTTATCAATCTGTGAAAGCTCTTTTTTTTTTTACTTTAACCCTCTGGTCATCTCTTATATTACAAAAACTTTTCCAAATCTATTTTTTATTTATTGACTTGGCTTTTAGCATTTGTTTTCACAAAAAGGCCCTTTTAGTAACTTCATACAATCTGTCTTTTATTTTACAGCTTGAAAACATTAAATCTTATTTAAAATCTCCCCACTCTCAAAATTTGTGTACAGTTATGGCTTACATTTTTTGCAGATTTTTTAAGAATTGCCTTGCTGTCTGTATTTAATTTATTGATCTATCTGGTATTAAGAAAAATTGTCACAAACTTAACAAACACGACAAAAGAATAACTGCATATCCTGTCATTGTCTCAGTACAGCTCGATCTAACAGGTTCATTAAAGAATTATTTAAATCTCTTGACCCCAGAGACTAGGACATGGACCATTTTGACTTGCTGTTTACAACTGACGAAGATTCAGACTCTGCGACTTCCTGTGTCAGCTTCTAGATTTTTCTCTAATAGTGATGCAACTTATTTCTACCCAAGGGAGAAAATAACTCTTGTCAAGTTTTATTTCCTCAAAGGACATTGACCAGTGTCTGTCTCTAAGTTGGTAAGCTTGTTCCAGTCTGCCTTTCTTCACTAACGACACACATCCTGGTTCTCCAATTGCTCTTGGAACAGGCTGTCCCCTATGCAGATACACATGAGTTAAACAGATCTCTGATTTAGATTCACTTCATACTCATAGGAGATTCATGTTCTTAACTCTGCAAAAATGATACTCTGACATTGGGATTCCTGTTGGTATAAAATATGAGAGGCTTCATTTTATTTTCTTCCACGTAAAAGGCCATTTGTACCCTCTCCATTTATTAAATATCCCATCCTTTTCCTCCCTAAAAAACAGTGCTCAAGTTTTCCACAACTAGAATCCAATCTGGAATCTCACAAGCATGTAACTGATATATTTTGGGCGAATGTTGCATATTTTCCTGTGTCCTCAGCTCTATGTCTTGATTCTTGCTTCAGCTACTCTAAGCTATGAGTCTTCTTTTGCCAATACCATTCATTTGCTTACTGTGACTGCATAGCATGTCCTGCTATTTGAGAAGCAGTCACTGTCGGCTAGTTTTCTTTTAAAAAAATTTCTTCTTTACTCACAAGTATTTATCTTTCCATATAAACGTTAAGGTCATTTTTTTCCCAATTCTAACAAGAAAATCCCAGGGGATGGCATTGTGGTGCTGTGGTTTAAGCCAACACTAGCAATACTAGCATCCCATATGGGTGCTTGTTCAAGTGTCAGCTGCTCCACTTCTAATCCAGCTCCCTGTTAATGCTCCTGAGAAATCAGCAAAAGATAGCCCATGCGCTTGGGCCTCTGCCCCCATGTGGGAGACTCAGAAGAAGTTCCTGGCTCCTGGATTCAGCCTAGCCCAGCCCTGGCTATTGTGTCCAATTAGGGGAGACCTCTCTCTCTGTGTCTCTCCCTTTCTTTGTATTCTGCCTTTCAAATATATAAATAAACTCTTTAAAAGATTACATTTGAGGCTGGTACTGTGGCATAGCAGGTAAAGCCACCGCCTGCAATGCTGGCATTCCATATGAGCACCGGTTCAAGTCCCAGCTGCTCCACTTCCTGTCCAGCTCTCTGCTATGGCCTGGGAAAGCAGTAAAAGATGACCCAAGTCCTTCCCCTGCACCCGCATGGGAAACTTGGAAGAAATTCCTGGCTCCTGGCTCCGGATCGGCACAGCTCCAGCCATTACAGCCAACTGGGGAGTGAACCATCAGATGGAAGAACTCTCTCTCTCTCTGCCTCTCCTTCTCTCTGTGTGTAACTCTGACTTTCAAATAAATAAATAAATCTTTTAAAAAAAAAGGATTATATTCAAATGGCCAACAGACACATAAAAAAATGTTCAAGATCACTAGCCATCAGGGAAATGTAAATAAAAACCACATTGAGGTTTCACCTCATTCCAGTTAGAATGGCTTTCACACAGAAATCAAAAAACAATAAATTCTGATGAGGATATGGGGAAAAAGGTACCCTAATGCACTACTGGAGGCAAAGATAAGCTAGTACAGCCAATGTGAAAGATAGCATGGAGATTTTTCAGCAGTCTGAATATAGACCTACATATGATCCAGCCATCCCACTCCTGGCAATTTACCCAAATGAAATGAAATTGTATGAAAGACCTATCTGTACCCTCATGTTTATTGCAGCTCAAATCACAATAGCTAAGATATGGCATCAACCCAGATGTCTCTCAACTAATGACTGGATAAAGAAAATGTAGTATATGGAATACTACTCAGCCATAAAAAAGAATTAAATCCTGTCCTTTTGCTACAAAATGGATGTCATTATACATAGTGAAATAAGCCAGTCCCAAAAAGACAAATACTATTTTTTCCCTGATCTGTGGTAACTAAAAGAGAACAAAAAACGTAATGTGTAGGAGTGAAATTGACATTTTGAGGTTTGATGATTGTTTATGGTCCTGTCTCTTCTATTGAGGAACAGTATTTTCTTCTTACTATTTGTTGAATGTTTTACTTATTTGAGGGAGGAGCATATGATTATAAAATAAACTGAAAGTATGTCATTGTAAAAGTCAAAAGAAAGAAAAAGAAAAGAAGGAGAAGGGAAGATAGGAGTGGAAGTGGGAGGGAAAGTAGGGAGGGAAGTATCACTATGCTCCTAGACCTGTAAATATGAAACACATGAAGTTTTTTCACTTATATAAATAAAAAAGAAAGAAAAAAGGAAAAGAAAAACTTATTTGGGATCTTATTGAGAATTGTACACATATCTATTAATTTTGATAAAATTTATGTTTTGTGACTTTAAGCCATTATGTCCTAGAACATAATGTGTTCTTCCACTTATTCAAGTCTTATTTTATGTCTTTCAGTAACAATTCTTTGTTGTCTTTATACAGACCTGTATCTTGTTATCTTTAATGCTAAGTACTTTGTAGATCTTGTTGTCACATCAAACATGGAACAGCTTTCCCTTCCATTTTTATGGTCTTTTTACCAGAACACAAAAAGATTGTGGGTTTGTCTATTATTATTTTGTAGACAAATATCTTACTAAATTCTTACTATTTTTAATAGTTCATCATATTTCACTTCACTGGATCTTTTTTTCTGACCCCATGGTGTATTGAGTTAAAAAAAAAAAAAGGAACAAACAAACAGACAAAAAAAACTAAACAAATAGGTCCCAGGATTTCTTTTTTATTTGTTAAGTATTTACTTCAACTAGCAACAAACCCTTCATCATATTACATGTAATTTTTTTCTTAACGCCCCAAACTCACTAAAAATGTGCTTAGCTTTGTCTATGCTTAAGTTCTACTCAAGAGAAAAGAGTGATCCCTCCAGGAATGCCATTCACAGCTACTGTCTAAGTGTAAAAGGCAGTAGAAATATCTGGAAATAAACCAGATCTGGAAAAACATAAGCCGGAGGGAACAGGAGGCAATGGAAAAATACAAATAGCCTCCCCGTGAGGGAGGTGATTGTGAGCCAGGACTAGGGGATGAGACAGAACTGGAAAAGATTAGGAACTAAGAAAGAAGAGTGGTCTGGGAGCAGGTTAAGATGGGAACAAGAAGCAAGCCAGAGAAAGCTTTTTCAGGACTGTGACCCTTGCCAAGGAGGCCTGACTGCAGCCTTGGTTATGATGATGGAAACCTGAGCAAAACCAGAGACGCAAGCGCTGCCTGAAGCACTGTGCACATTTTTAAAAAGAAAATGGGTTTATGTAATCACTTTTGGAAGAACATACTCACATTCATAAACACCTTTTTAGTATTCTTTGCTTAATCTAGATACTTCTTTTGTAATGTTCCTGGTTGTTGATTTTGTATTTTTTGGTAGTTCTTTTCCCTTCTGGCTTTATAAATAAAGAGAAAAGAGAGACATGGTTAGCATCATTCTTATGTAATAACCTACTAGTAGTTGGTTTTCTGTAATTTAATTGTGGTGTTTTATAGCCTAGAAATTCAGTTGCCTCCTGAATTCAAAAACTAACTGTATTTTATGTAGGAAAAAACCCATATGTTTTTAAATCCATTTGTTCTTCACGTTGGCAGTATGAAAGAGGCATTTCCAGCTAGTCACACTTGCTCTAAATATCACGAGTGACAGGCCTTTTCTTGGAGGAAATGTCTTCATTTGCCATCATCTGAGTCAATATTGTTCCAAGGGACATTTGATGAGACCAGTGAAAGGCCGGACTCTTTCATCCCGGAGAAATAGAAAACCGGTGACATATTTTGAAATCATGTTGCATGAGGACCAAGGGAAGAAACTCAGCAGACAGAACAGCTATATTCTCTATGTGCTTTAAGAAGAGCACACGCAAGGAACAACAGTCCTTCCCCTCTCACTGGACACGGAGGCTCCAGTCCTCAGCGGTCTGCCTCTCGCGTCCATCCCCGCTCAGATTTCACTCTGACGGATGGCCGTGCATCTTTTGCTGTCACACATATGCATGAAGACATCTCCTCCTGCAGTCAGGGACTCTGTGGCTCTGCCCCACCACTCCCTGTGGCGATCTCAGTCCTTCATTTATGAGCCCAAGCGTTAGCATTGGTGGAGAGCGCTCTGTTCATCCCACCCTCAGCTCCTACACAGGGGACCGGCTTTCAAACTTTCCTGAGAAGTGCAAGAATTAAAAAAAAAAAAAAGAATTTCTTAACCTTATAACCCAGAACATAAACAAGCACGATGTAACTAAAACAAAAATTATGAGGCAACACTCACACTGGCAATATGTGACTTACTGTAATACCCTCTCTTCTATCTTATTCTACTTCTGTTTTCTAAAATGCAGGCCACGACCCACCAAATCAAGTCCCAAGAGCCCGCTAACGGCAACAGACCTCAAGTTGCATGAAATTGTTTTCATCTGTGCAGGAGGGGCAATGTGGGAGGGGCAGGAGCCGGAAGAGTCAATATCTTGTTACAAGGAAAGAGGCCCAAGCTGAAGGAGCCTGCAGACCACTGAGGCACTGCTCACAGCAGCCGGAGCCGTAACAGATGCACAGCACCCACAGCACCTCCCACACACTTCTGAAGAGTAAGAGGGTGATACCCGCACCTTGGAGAACAACTGAGTTATAGTATTGCCCCAGCTGAGGGCTACCTCCCACCAAAACCCAAAGCCCTGGGTGAGGAAACCATTCAAGGATTCATTCAACATAGAGTCATTGGAAAATATGCACTAATTGAGCACCTACTACATGCCCCAAAATGACCACATTTACACATTGTGTCTTTTATGTGCTAAGGTGCATAAGCATTCACTGAATCCTACCAGGCACCAGGAACGGTTCCAATGACAGAAATCTGGTACAAACAGGAAGTGCTCCCTGTCGCTGCTTTTGCAGAAGGAAGTCATGTTCTAAAAAACCACTGATTTTTTTTTAAGTCCAGCAGTTTTTCACTAATGGTTGATTTCTGTCCCCCAGGGACATTTAAAAATATCTAAAAGCATTTCTGGTTGGCATGACTGGGGGTTGTTATTGGCACCTGGTTGGGAGAGGCCTGGGATGCCACAGTAAACAAGACAGTCTCGCTTGACAAAAATCACCCAGCTCATAAACCTTGCTTACACGTGGATGTTTGGGCCTAGCAGGTAAGATGCCTATAACACACATCTCTTACCAGAGATCTGGGTTCAATTCCCAGATCAGGCTCCTGACTCCAGCTTCCTGCCAATGCAGACTGGAGAGGCAGCAGGTGATGGCTCAAATACTTGAGTTTGTGCCTACCATGTGGGAGGCCTGGACTAATATCCCAGCTCCCAGCTTCAGCCCTGGTCCAGTACCAACCGTTGCAGGCATTTGGGGAATGAGCCAACAACTGGGAGTTTTGTCTCCCAATTCTCCCTCTCCCCCTCTCCCTCTCAAAATGAAGAACTTTCTAAGAGACCCTGTTAAGCTTTTTGCTTTATAATCAGCACATACACAAGGGTATTTTAAAATTTTCATGGAAAATTTGAATTAAAAAATAAGTTTATTTTGGTGCCAAAAAAAATTTGGAAATCCACACATAGCTTTTTCATTACACACATTCTCCACGGACCTTCTGATCTCATGAGATCATGAAATGAGATGTAAATGGGTCCGTAGCCAGGCACAGCATTTTCTTCCCAGTTACTTAGGACTGTAGCAGGATACATGTACCGAGACAAGACACCAGGCCTCTTAACAGGAAGTAGTCTTTTTTATGCCAGCATAAGGCCCAGGTGGAATTTCTTATCCAAAATCCTGTGCCCTGAACAAAGAAGGGTTTTCTCTTATATATAGTTTTAGCCACTTTGTCTCCCTTATATGGTTACCTGTATACATTTGATTGGATATTCTAATGTTACATGGCAACCACAGGATTGATATGATACTGCCCAAGTGAACTTAGTTATAGAAGTTTTTGTTTGTTTGCTTTTTAAAGATTTATTTATTTATTTGAAAGTCAGAGCTACACAGAGAGAAGGAGAGGTGCAGAGAGAAAAAGAGAGAGAGAGAGAGAGAGAGAGTCTTCTATCTGTTGGTTCACTCCTTAAATGGCCACAACGGCTGGAGTTGGCGCTGATCCAAAGCCAGGAGCCAGGCGCTTCTTCCAGGTCTCCCATGCAGGCACAGGCGCCCAAAGCCTTGGGCCATCTTCTACTGCTTTCCCTTCCCAGGCCACAGCAGAAAGCTGGATTGGAAGTGGAGCAGCTGGGTCTTGAACCAGTGCTCATATGGGATGCCGGCACTGCAGGCGGTGGCTTTACCCACTATGCCACAGCACCAGCCCCTGTTTGTTTTTGTTTTGTTTTGTTTTCACGACATACTGAGCCTCTGCTGTCTGGCAAGGGTTAGCATCATTGCTCTGCTCTAACAAGCAGAACTGGAAATGGTTACATACAAGTAGATAGGGACTGCAGCTGAAGCATTCATAGGAAAGCAAATTACAACTACATTTCATTCCCAGGACAGATGCTTCCTTTTTTTGCTTCTGACCTTGGGAAGGCTTCTACCACCACTTTAATCAAGTCAGTTAGAAACAAGTCTAATTAAGAGACAGAGCCCTCTGCCACATTCCCCCTCTGATGCTCGGAACCCTTTTGGTTCAGAGAGCATCATCCTGGTCTAAGGACTTAATATTTTTACAGCATTATGACATGTGCAGCTGTTTGTTCTTTCTTTTTTCCACCAGGGTCTTTATGAAGCTAGAGACAGTTTTCATAAACAAGAAAACAAGACAAGGAAAAGTCAGACAAGCCTCTAACATTATAATCACAGCACCTTTGAGAGATTAGAATCCACTAAAAGTTAAAAACCATGTCCAAACAAGTCTCTGGAGTTTTAGCCTTTTCAGGTCTGGATCAGAGCATGGGTGACCTGTTTCATTTGATCAGAAATTTTTTATGATCTTGTACAACAGTTGTTCAGATTAAAATTTTAAAACAAATATAGGGGCTGGCGCTGTGGCACAGCGGGTTAAAACCCTGGCCTGAAGCGACAGCATCCCATGTGGGTGTCGGTTCTAGTCCCAGCTGCTCCACTTCCAATCCAGCTCTCTGCTGTAGCCTGGGATAGCAGTAGAAGATGGCCCAAGTCCTTGAGTCCCTGCACCCATGTGAGAGACCTGGAAGAAGCTCCTGGCTCCTGGTTTCAGATCGGTGCATCTCTGGTCATCGCAGTCAATCAGAGAGTGAACCAGTGAATGGAAACCCTCTCTCTCTCTCTGCCTCTCCTTATCTCTCTGTAACTCTGACTTTCAAATAAATAAATAAATCTTGAAAAAATAAAACAAATATAAAGCAGCATAAAGAAAGGATTGGTCCATTTATTCTATCGGGCAGCTGATTCCTCAAACATCAGCCATGCGTAAATCAGCCAGCCTTCAGCGTGACTAGAGCAAGGCTGTCCCCCTCCAGAGTTCCTCTGTAGCTGCCAACCCTGGTGATCTCTTTAGGGCTGGCTCACTTGTTTCAGATGCTCAGCTTGCACCATGTTGCTGGATTTGAACTGCACTCCGGTTTCAGGCTGCCAGCTTCACTCTGCTGTGGTGGATCCAGGGAGCTGTCTCATCGACCCTGACCATCGTAGAGGTGGATGAAGCAAGAGTCTTTTATTTTTAAGGGCTTGTTTTATCTGTTTGAAGGCCTTTGTACAATAGAGGCCTTTTTCCCTCTTTGTGGCTTTGAGCTCTGCAGCAAACAGATCTAACAAGCAAATTAAATGCAACAGGATCTAAAACAAAAAGACTGAAGCATTATTAGTGTGCCTAAAAAATGTGTTATCTAAACCAGGAGAAGGTTTTCTTATTGAGAGAGGCATGTAGGCCTGGCCAGGTTCATGTGAGGCCCAGATCTATCTATCTCTTTACATGGGATACTGGAAGAGACATCTTAAGGAAGGTGGGAACCTCCTTAGGGAATACACCCTGTTGACTTGCATTACCTAGCAGGCCTGGGAAAAGAGCTGGCTTGAACAGGAGGTCAGAATAGAACAGGCAGCACATCTAAAAGGAAGATCGCAGTCCTGCCTGTACTGTCCTTCCCTGCAACAAGCAGTGGTTATCTCAGAAGCTGGGAAGAGTAAAGAGCTTTTTCAGCTTGAAGCCAAGAGGGCCTGTGGTTCTAACCTGGGAGCCCTTTAGCTCCAGGGCAGTTCCATTATCCAGGTCTTGACAGAATTTTGTAGAGACTTACTTTTGTCAGGATGGCTGCTTCCCCAGTCTCCTGGCCTTCCATACTGAATCTGATGCCATTTGGGGTGGGCTGGCCTCCGTGGGTCTCTCTGATGGCAGAACACTGTGTAAAGCAGCTGCTAATTGCTACTGGTTCGCTTGCCACCTATCTTTATGTTGCTCCTGTTGTCTAACTCACTCTTTTTTTTTTCTTGGTCTCTGTTAAAGTAGACCACAAAGTCAGCCTCTAGGATGCCAGTCAAGGAGGTATTCAGTTCTATCCTGAGCTAGAAGTTTGAAGTCACAGAGTTTTTTTTTTTTTTTTTTTGTGAGACAACACAATGTCCATGAGGAGAGCTACATCTTTTAAATAAGATCAAAACATGATGATCAGTTTACCTAATTTGTATACAAATGTTTTTATAATTAATCTGTCAAAGAACAACTTTAAATCAGACTTTAGAGGGAGCAATGAGCACTGTATTATACCTTTACCTATGCTATTTTAGATCAATATCATACTTTTATGATTGCAAATATCTAACACAGGTTCAACTTGGCCGTTGTGGCCATCTGGGGAGTGAATCAGCAGATGGAAGACCTCTCTCTCTGTCTCTAACATCTCTCTGTAACTCTTTCAAATAAATAAAATAAATCTTTTAAAAGAGAGATTTATTTGTCACATGTACCAAAAAGTTAATTTTTGTTAATTTAGCAACCTTATATGAGTGTTTTTTATCCACAAGTCAATCAAAACAGTTTTTAATAATTTTTACATGCACAGGCAACCTGCACACACATAACATATGAATAACATATAAGATCGAACAATAGAGCAGTTTCAGTAACAGTTTTTTTTTAAACTTTTATTTAATGAATATAAATTTCCAAAGTACAGTTTTTGGATTCCAATGGCTTCCCCCCTCCATAACTTCCCTCCCATCCGCAACCCTCCCGTCTCCTGCTCCCTTTCCTCTTCCATTCACATCAAGAATCATTTTCAATTCTCTTTATATACAGAAGATCAGTTTAGTATATATTAAGTAAAGATTTCAACAGTTTGCCCCCACATAGCAACGCAAAGTGAAAAATACTGTTGGAGTACTAGTTATAGCATTAAATCACAATGTACAGCACATTAAGGACAGAGATCCTACATGATATTTTTTAAAAATTGATTAATTTTCTATGCAATTTCCAATTTAACACCAAGTTTTTTTTTTTTCATTTTGAATTATCTTTATATACAGAAGATCGATTCAGTATGTACTAAGTAAAGATTTCATCAGTTTGCACCCACACAGAAACACAAAATGTAAAAATACTGTTTCAGTGCTAGTTATAGCATCACTTCACATTGGACAACACATTAAGGACAGATCCCACATGAGATGAAAGCACACAGTGACTCCTGTTGTTGATTTAACAATTTGACACTCTTGTTTATGGCGTCAGTAATCTCCCTAGGCTCTAGTCATGAGTTGCTGAGGCTATGGAAGCCTTTAGGGTTCGCTGACTTCAATCTTATTCTGACAGGGTCCTAATCAAAGTGGAAGTTCTCGCCTCCCTTCAGAGAAAGGTACCTCCTTCTTTGATGGCCCCGTCGGTAATAGTTTTTTAAAACTGCTTTTAAAATTACCATTTATTGATTAGAACTACCTTTTGTTTTTAGTAACCTGAATTAACCATACCCTTTTAGTTGGAACTTGTAGTTTATTATTAAACTTTAGTTTTTATCTGTTTACATATCTGTTCCAAAATACTGAATAAAGTAGAAGTCATGGAAAAAATTCCTTTGGGACCTAGAATAGGAAAAATTTAAACATAGAACTAACAATATTTTAATTTTTATGAGCAGCTTGCTTTGTTTGGTTTTGCTTAAGAGGCTTGAAACTTCTTAATAAGAGAATACAATTGACAAGAGGCACCTGTTTTCTCCACACAGTATGAAAAGTCACCTGTAGGATTCTGTTAAACATTTATCTCTCATAGGCCTTTGGGCCTTTTTATTAAGATAACCATTATGACTGATAACAACACAATAAGATCATTAAACATTTATAACTTTGGACCTTTGTATCAATACATTTTATATTAGCATAACTTAAACTTTAGTACCATTTTACATCTTGACAGTACTTTTAATATAATCTAAAAGGCTTAATTAGTCGGTATCTCTACAAGATGAGAGATATATCCTTTGACAGTTCCAGGGGCCCAACTGGAAATATCAAAGTCCAAAGAATTTGGAACTTTGAGTTTCTGAATGTCTGCCAATGGTGTCAAGAAGGCTTAAAATTATCAGCTTGAAACAGGATCCCTTAATATCATGACATAATATAGATCAGATTTAATCAGTTATAAAGTGATCAAACACTTTAAAATAAGCACATATTTAAACAAACCATAACTCCTTTGTAACTCAGCTGTTTTTAAACAATTAGAACTTAATGAGACAGAGAACACAAAGATTTTCTCAATAGGATACAGAAAGGCTATTTTCAAATATCTACTAACATACATGTAGTTTAAAAACCTCATTGCTTTAACAGAGGATCAGATTTTAACTCCATGTCAAATAAAAATAGATTGATAGCTTTTGTATTCAAAAAAATTCTCTTTCTTTTATAAACTTTTATGACTTTTTCACATCTTTTGCAACTTACTTAAACCTTTTCATCTTTTCCTTTCCAGTCCAGAGTAAATTAGCCATTAGGACAAAGTAATTCTTACGAGCCATGTCCTTTCTTTATTATTTTTTGAATTTAAAAAGTCACTCTCTTAACCTTTTTCAATAACAAACATATTTTTATCTTTGCAACCTTTTTTCCATCTGATGATTTTCTTGATTTACATTGAAATAATCCTTTTAAAATCTCTAAATTAAGACTTCTTAAATAAAAGAACATACAGATCTTTACCTTAGCTACATTTTAGCAGTCTTGAATTACTTTTATACACAGGTTATGAGAACATATTTATCAACAAATCCAAAGTATTTTTATAGAATATAAGGTATTAAAAGTAATTAAGTGTCATTATTAGAGGAGCTAAGAAAGGTGCTGTCTAAGCTACAATTAAGTTTTCTGATTGAGAGGCAAATAGAACCTGATAGAAGGGGCTTGATAATAATCTGGTGGGCTTTAGGCCTTGTAAATTCAGAGGCCCAGACCTATCTATCTCTTCACATGGGGTATATCCTAAGGGAGGTGTGAACCTCCTAGGGGAAGGCACTCTGTTGACTTTCATTACTTGGCTGGCCTGGGAGGAGAGCTGGCCAGGTAAAGGCAGGTGGCATCTCTAACAAGAAATTTACAGTTCTGCCTGCAATGTTGCTGACCCTACTTGACCATCCCCTCAGCTGCAGTGGTCACTTTGGAAGTTGGGCTGAGTGAAGGGCTTTTCAGCTTAGAGCCAATAAGATCTGTGGCTCTGACCTGGGCATCCTTCGACTCCAGGGCAGGTCCATTTCCAGTGATCCAACTCTTGGCAGAGCTGCCAGGGCTCTTCACAAGCTGACTTCTGCTGAAGCCCAGGCTTACCTCATGGAAAGCCACTGCAGTGGACTGGCCTGTTGGGTCTCCTTGAGGGCAGATCACTGTACAGATCAGCCATTAGTAGGCCTGCCACCCATTGCTTCTGATGCCGAGCTTTCTTTTCCTCCTGGTTTGTGTTAAAGCAGACCAGAGGATGCAAGTCAAGGGAGTGCCCGTTTCCCATCTCTAATCTTCGGTGGCCTGAACTACAAGTCTATAGTCACAGGCATGTTCTGTAGTAGTTTTTCTAAGGTAGACAATGCCCATGAGGAAAATTATATTCTCACTTTAAAACTTTCTTTCCCTTTGGTCTGAAAGGGAGGTTTTTTCTCCTTACTGTATACTTCGCTGATGGCGAAGTGAATCTAGCTATGAGATTATTATTTGAGTTCTTATTTTGGCTATGCTATTGCAGAAAAATGTTAGCCATCTCTTTTATAAGGTCTAAAGATTAAATTGTGCATCCTACAGATTCCTTCATAATAGAATTAGTTTCCTACCTTGAAGAGAATAGAGAAATGAAAGAACAAGTTGGGCTTAGAATAGAGAAATGAGGGAGCAAGTCCTAGATCACTTGCTGACAATAGCAATATCACATGAATACTTAGCAAACCGTTTCAACCATTAGATAACAACTTAAGAAAACATTTACCAGAAGGTCCAATGCCTTCTATAAATTTTAAGAATCATGTATTTGAAAACACCTCTTAAATATCTAACATGGTGTAGTTTGTTTAGCCAGTAAACTTAAGCACAACCATCTAAAATGTTTTTAGTTTCTTTCTACCAACAAGTCTAAAACATATGATACACAGATTCAGGTCCCACAAATTAAAATGTATCTTTGATTGATTTTAGCAGCTTAAATTTATGGACAATCTTATCTATAAGCCATTTAAAATAAAACTCTTAATAAAATTAATAACTCTTAATAAACTTAATTGTAGCTTAGACAGCACCTTTCTTAGCTCCTCTAATAATGACTCTGTCCTTTGTTCTAGACCCTGTCTAGTGCACTTGGGCCTCATTCCTTTGTAATCATAACCTCTACTCTACCACCAATGGCTCTACTCCCAACATGTGTGTACTGATGGTCCTCTTCCCCACTTAATGCTGTATAATTGTTCAAACCTGGTAAATGCCACTCTTAGGATCATTGGTTACTATCCTCACTCTGTCTTTTATGACCTTGTCTAAATATGATCAGAGTCGGCAAACTTGGAAGGCTTCCATAGCCTTGGCAACTCATGACGACAGCCTAGGGTGGTTACTGGCGCCATAAACTAGAGTGTCAATTTGTTGGGTCAACAACAGGAGCCACTGTGCACTTGCTCCTCATGTGGGATCTCTGTCCTTAATGTGCTGTACATTGTGATTTAATGCTATAACTAGTACTCAAACAGTATGTTTCACTTTGTGTTTCTATGTGGGTGCAAACTGTTGAAATCTTTATACTAAATTGATCTTCTGTATATAAAGAGAATTGAAAATGAATCTTGATGCAAATGGAAGGGGAGAGGGAGCGGGAGGGGGGAGGGTTGCGGGTGGGAGGGAAGTTATGGGAGGGGGAAGCCATTGTAATCCATAAGCTGTACACTGGAAATTTATATTCATTAAATAAAAGTTAAAAAAAACAAAAAAAAAAAAGTAATTAAGTGTACATTTAGACACATTTATCTCATTTACCATTATCCAATTTACATGTAGCAATTACATGCAAGTGACTTAAAATGCTGATATTATGTAATACCTTGTGTGAATCAAGGTAAAATTATATTTATATGGGATTTTATTTTATTTTTTATAAAACAACTCTAACTGGAAATCAGTAATATTAACATGAGATCTAGTAAATGGCCATTTTTCATTTAGTCTCAGGAAGACAGGCAGTGTTGCTGTAAAACACCACCCTCTTGTTTTTAAGGCAGTGAATTTTAGATACATAATATCCAGTTACAGCTGAACCAAATTAGCACAAGAGTCATTACCCTCCCATTTTATGTATGAGATTGTTACAAATATGTCTCTTTAGATTTTAGATTGAACTGGAGCCTAGTTTTTCACCTAACAAGCACCTTAGGCTCACATAGTCAATAGTCAAATTCCTGGGACCATCTCTGAAACAAACATGTGTTCAGGCAGCTGCCAGACAGGTCCCAAGGGTGACTGTGGGTCAAGGGCCAGTGTGCCACATGGATGAGAAGCCCACTGGAGATTATTAACATACATTTAGTGGATTTTAAGTATCACTGCCCCAGGCTGAGAGAGGAGCAACCTTCCTCCTCTACCCTCAGCAAAGTGGTGGAATTAACACACCAAAAACCAAAGAGAGGGAGAGAGGGGAGAAAAAAGTTTAAACTGTTTCTCTCTCTCTCTTTTTTTTTTTTTTTTTTCAAATAAACTACAGCCAGAGAGGAGGGGAGCAGATTTAAACCCTTTAGGCCCTTAAACAGGCACAACAGAAGTTTGGTTTTATAACCTGATTATGGACATTAGGTTATGGAAAAAAAAAAAGTAGTTAACTTCATAGCATGTTCATCATTTGAGAGTTTTATGGACCCAATTGGAAATCCCAAGGTCAGAGACTCAGTTGAGCCAAGATAGTCCCATTAACATTTGCACTCAGTAAATTCTTTGCCTAGAGGAAAGGAGGAGGGGAAGGGGAAACAATGGGAAGAACTGGACTCCATTCCCTTACAAACCCCAGTCTGAGTACAGACTGTGTGCTCAGCTCTCAGCTTCTTGAGCTGCCTACCTGGCCTGCCAGGTGTTTTTCTTGCATAAACCATGCAACCTTGTTTACCACAGTCCTCTGCCTTACATCAGAACTCTTTTTTGCACACAGACAAGAACCTATTTCACGTGGCCTGCCAGGTATTTGTTCTCATTTGCCACTGTTTTCTGTTTTACATCAGAACTGTTTTTTGCGTGGAGACAAGAACCTGTTTCACCATCTCTGCTAATGTCACCACGTCACCAAGTCTCTCTTGGCACGGGTTTCTAGCTCTGCAAGACAAACCCAACCCCATGTGGGAGGCCATGAAAATCAAGAAGAGAGCATCTGTGAAAACTCAGCACTAAGACAGACGGGCACCCGGAAGACGCCCCACACAGGGAAGACTCCACTTCCCCCCAGATTCCTGCATCTGCCCCCACCTGCCACTGCACACCACACCCATGACATCATGACACTCGTGCCTTGCTGCTCACAGGCCCTTGGCCCCAGTGTTGCCCTCAGGCCACCCACGCTCTGCCTGGCTCCTTGCCAAGCTCTGCTCTGCTGGTCAGAACTGGGAGCCCTGGGGAAAACCACCAGCCCACCACCTAGTACCTGAGAGTTGCAGTTTCGTCTCAGCATTCCACTCCAGCATCTTACGAGATTTTTAGGGCAACTCTGGGAGTTGATCAGGCTCCCCTTCTGCCATCTGTGGAAGTGCTCCTGGGACTAGTTCCTGTGCCCACTAGGTTCCATTGTGCTTCCAGGGTGGGAGTCCCTGCACGCCAAGGGACAGCCACTCACCAAGAGCAAGTGGCCCACTGGTGCCAAGGGAGTTCACTCTACCCCCTCCACCAGGGGCCCCACACCCCTGGAAACAAAGGAGGTAGAAAACCCACCATCTGATCCCAGAAAAGCCCCCAGAAAAATGTAGCAGGATTCATGTACCAAGACAAGACACCAAGGCCTCCTAACAGGAAGCATAATGCCAAGGTGGAATTTCTTACCCAAAACCCTGACCCCTGAACAAAGAAGGGTTTTCCCTTAAAAATTATTTTAGCCACTTTATCTCCCTTATATAGTTACATACATGCATTTGATTGGATATTCTTTTTTTTTATAAAATTTTATTTAATGAATATAAATTTCCAAAGTACAGCTTATGGGTTACAATGGCTTCCCCCCTCCCATAACTTCCCTCCCTCCCGCAACCCTCCCCTTTCCCGCTCCCTTTCCCCTTCCATTCGCATAAAGATTCATTTTCAATTCTCTTTATATACAGAAGATCAGTTTAGTATATATTAGGTAAAGATTTCAACAGTTTGCCCATCTAGCAACATAAAGTGAAAAAACTACCATTGGAGTACTAATTATAGCATTAAATAACAATGTACAGCACATTAAAGACAGAGATCCTACATAATATTTTTTAAAATTAATTAATTTTCTATGCCATTTCCAATTTAACACCAGGTTGTTTTTTTCATTTCCAATTCTCTTTATATACGGAAGATCAATTCAGTATATAATTAGTAAAGACCTCAACAGTTTTATCCACACAGAAACACAAAGTGTAAAAATATTGTTTCAGTACTAGTTATAGCATCACTGCACATTGGACAACACATTAAGGACAGATCCCACATGGGGTGTAAGTACGCAGTGACTCCTGTTGCTGACTTAACAATTTGACACTCCTGTTCATGGCGTCAGTAATCTCCCTAGGCTCTAGTCATGAGTTGCCAGGGCTATGGAAGCCTTTAGAGTTCGCTGACTTTGATCTTATTCCGATAGGGTCATAGTCAAAGTGGAAGTTCTCTCCTCCCTTCAAAAAAAGATACCTCCTTCTTTGATGGCCCCGTTCTTTCCACTGGGATCTCACTCACAAAGATCATTCATTTAGGTCTTTTTTTTTTTCCATGATATCTTGGCTTTCCATGCCTACAATACTCTCATGGGCTCTTCAGCCAGATCTGAATGCCTGGAGGGCTGATTCTGAGGCCAGAGTGTTGTTTAGGACATCTGCCATTCTATGAGTCTGCTGTGTATCCCACTTCCCATGTTGGATCGTTCTCTCTCTTTTTGATTCTATCAGTTAGTATTAGCAGACACTTGTCTTGTTGTGTGATCCCTTTGACTCTTAGACCTATCATTGATTGGATATTCTAATGTTACATGGCAAACACAGGATTGATACAATACTGCCCATGTGAACTTAGTTACTGATTTTTTTTTTTACACACATACTGAGCCATCTACTGTCTGGCAGGGGTTAACAGCATTGCTCTGTACTAACAGAACCTGAAATGGTTACATATACGCAGATAGGGACTACAGCTGAAGTATTCGTAGGGAAGCAGATAACAGCTGCATTTCATTCCCAGGACAGCTGCCTCCCTGTGTCTTCTTCTACCATAACTTCAATCATGTCAGTTAGAAACAAGTCTAGTTAAAAGACAGAAGCCTCTGCCACAGTATTGGTTATTAGCAAATCAAAATTTTTGAAGTTTGGGTAGACAACGTGAAGTAAGCAAAAGTGACCTGAGCACCTCCTGTGCGCACAGGACCATGCCCGATGGTGTGTGGGTGCCGGTGTTGTTGGCCCTGTGAGCTGGGGCTGGAGGAAGGGCTGGGTAGAATATGCAGGGTAGGTCAGACGTCCCAGACCCCTGTCTAACTCTGACCTTCTGAAACCCCAATCAAGTCCACAAGCTGATCTCAGTAGCTGAAAGACTTCTCCAGTACCAGATAGTGGAAATCTAGGGTCATTTACAGTTTTCCAGAAGCAGCTGAATTCTTAGATTCACACATTACACTTTAAAAACAAATCAAACGAAATGAGTTCAAGCACATTGAAATCAGCACCAGAAGCCAATAAAAATAAGACATCCATGTTTACAATGCCCAACACACTTCAAGAGAGAAAAAAATAGCCTAGGTAATTATAAATAGCAGTAGATAAGAAAACAGCAATGTCCACATGAGGAATGTGTAAATGGCTAAACCTTGCACTTTGAAGTTACTGTGCGGCAGGGGATAATGGGGACTCAGTGATTAGTCCTGCTGAACTGGCAGGTGGAGGAGGATGCTCAGGTCACAGGCTGCACTCAGAATCACCCAGAGGGTGAGCCAGCACTGTGGCAGAGTGGGTAAAACCACTGCCTGCAGCACCAAGTCCCATATAGGCACCTGTTCAAGCCCCAGCTGCTTCACTTCTGATCCAGCCCCCTGCTAATGTGCTTGGGAAAGCAGTGGAAGATAGCCCAAACGCTTGGGCCCTGCACCCACATGGGAGACCCGGTAGAAGCTCCTGGCTCCTGGCTTTGGCCTAGCCTAGCCTCAGTGGTTGTGGCCATTTGGGGAGTGAATCAGCAGATGGAAGTTCTGTGTATGTGAGTGTGTGTGTCTTCTTTTCTCTATATATAACTCTGCCTTTCAAATTAATTAATTTTTTAAAATGACTGAAGAATGTTCTGGGAATGCAACATCTTGAGATAAGAGGGACTGGCTAGGACAGCCTGGACTCCGTCCCTGGCCCTCCGCCAGAGCCTACAATACTCCATCCCAGGGACTCACATTTCCCCCAGAGCAGAAAACCCTCGGCAGGCTACATTTCAGATTCCCTCAGCTGCCATGCAGCTTAGACACACAGACAAGACTCAGTCTGCCCTGGGCAGTGTTGGGGACCAGCTTCCCATGACTCCTGGGCATCTACTGTCCCTTGCCACCTATCTGGAAGAATAAACCTGGTTCATGGAACTTGTGCGCATGGGTGTTCTGTCACTCCAGAAGAGTGAAGCGTTAGCACAATCCATGGTGAGTGAGCATGATAGTCCTCCCCTACCACTGATATCAGTGCCTCCCCAGGGAACAAGTACTGAATATGAGTATAAACAAGGTGTTTTCAAAAGTGTTCTTTCAATGCACAGATTAAAGAAAATGATCTTTCTACTTGAGCAAAATATTTCATAGCTCTCTGTTCCCCTGTATTTTTTAAAAGATTTATTTATTTACTTGAAAGGCAGAGTTAAGAGAGGTAGAGAGAGAGAAAGAGAGAGAGGTCTTCCATCTGTTGGTTCACTCCCCAGATGGCTGCAACAGCCAGAGCTATGCCAATGTGAAGCCAGGAGCCAGGAACTTCTTTCAGGTCTCCCACATGGGTGCAGGGGCCCAAGGACTTAGGCCGTCTTCTACTGCTTTCCCAGGCCATAGCAGAGAGCTGGATTGGAAATGGAGCAGCTGGGACTTGAACCAGTACCCATATGGGATCCTGGCACAGCAGGTGGAGGCTTTACCCACTAAGCCACAGCGCTGGCCCCCAATTTCTTTTTGAACAACATCTGCTATATCTCTGAAAAATGACCCAACTGCTCAAATGCCTACATTCTCATTGAACAAATCTAACTCTGCCTTCATTCCCACCATTTGGAGAGGCTAGCATTATATTGAAACCCTGAGTACATGACTTGGCACCAGAAATACTTAATGCAGTGTTTTGAATACGAGGTCTGTTTGTGGCATTGCCTCTCTGAGGACGCATTATGAGATCAGTGACAATTACTGTTCTTTGGCCTCAGGGTCTCTGACAAAGGAGCAGAGGAGGAAGCAATTATAAGAAGCCAGCAGAATGTCAGCAAAGAGGCACCGTGTGGCACCTTGCAGAGTCACCAAGGAGAAGGATTAAGGAAAATCATCCAAAGTAATTATCCCAAAGACCAATGGGGACAAAGCAAATCTCCCACAAAGTCTCTAGATGCATTCTAATGTCACTGGGCCCGGGAGGACTAAAGGAATGTTTGAATGATTTGGTAGAATAAAGAATACAGTGCAAAAAAAAATCTGCTATTAATTGTGTACTTGCAAGTATTCCCCCCGCTCTCCGCCCCCCGTATCTCCTTCTAGGTCTACCAGGGTGTTTCAAAAAACTTCACAAAAAACTGAATTAGGCCGGCGCCGTGGCTCAACAGGCTAATCCTCCGCCTTGCGGCGCCGGCACACCGGGTTCTAGTCCCGGTCGGGGCACCGATCCTGTCCCGGTTGCCCCTCTTCCAGGCCAGCTCTCTGCTGTGGCCAGGGAGTGCAGTGGAGGATGGCCCAAGTGTTTGGGCTCTGCACCCCATGGGAGACCAGGAGAAGCACCTGGCTCCTGCCATCGGAACAGTGCGGTGCGCCGGCCGCAGCGTGCTACCGCAGCGGCCATTAGAGGGTGAACCAACGGCAAAAGGAAGACCTTTCTCTCTGTCTCTCTCTCTCTCTCTCACTGTCCACTCTGCCTGTCAAAAATTAAAAAAATAAATAAATAAATAAAAAATAAAAAAACAAAAAACTGAATTAAAAGATTCGTTGGTGCAACAATGTTTGAAATCTATGCATAGTTTTTTCATAATTCACATTTTCCATGAACTTTTGGAAGACTCCTCATATACATGGATTTCAAACATTTTTTGCAATAAAATAAACTTATACTTTAATTCTATTCCACTCTCTAAGAACCTTTTTAAGTATCATTGTATATAAGGACACATACTTACATATATATATATATGTACAAATATATATACATCCAAGTATATATGTATGTACATGTATACACAGAAAAATGTTTTTCAATAAAAAGCATTTGATGATGTTTTCACCTTCTTGCTTAACCCAAATCCCTTTTCTCAGCAAGACATTCAATTTTGAAATGTATATGAATAAATTTCCTAATGAATATATTTCAGGATTTTGTGTTCCATTCAACCAGACATATTGCATATAAATCCTATTGGTCATGCATTCTTAAGGTAAATTTTAAAGTTATTCAAAATATATAGCAGTGGTATCACTTGATCTTTAATAACTGCCCCAAACTATTGAGTTATAGGCATTAGATAACTTCTCAGCAACAAAAACCACAGAGCTTGGCGTGGCTGGTTACCCTGGAGGTTGGTGTTATTTTTGTATTCAGTATGATTCTGATGAGAATTTCAATTTGAAGGCATTAGACAAATTTATGGAAGCTCCTTATCTTAAGAGTTTGCTTTTGAAGGAGACATTAAGAGGAAAAAGGTTAGAATTGGAGTGGATTAATCAGCCTTTCATTATTATAATGAAATACCTGACACAAACTACTTATGCAGGAAAAGAGGTTTATTTAGCTCACAGTTTTAGAGATGCAGGTCTAATCAGAGGCCTCCTGGGTTTGGGCTCTCACGAGGAAGCAGACGACAATGATGGAGGGCCTATAGCAGAAGAGTCATGCAGAGAGCCAGGAAGCACAGCGAGACACCAGGCCCCACTCCGGCTTGACAGCAACCCTCCCATGATAATGCCTGCTAATACACATCCCCAGGGACCTCAGGACATCCCACCCACACCATCTCCTAACTCATAATTGAATTAAGTGTCTGCCTTGTTAGTCCCATCAGCTCAGGACTCAGGTTTTAAGTCCGGCTTGAGTTCAGAGGCCAGTGATGTACAAACCACAGCATGGGCTGAGTTTCATACAGCTTCGACTGCTAAACCTATTCCCATTTTAAATCTAAAATTTATTTTCCAGTTTGTGTTTTATAATTAATGACTGTTTGAGCTCATGGGAGCCCTTTAAAAAGATAACCATTAAAAAGTATGTTTGAAACTAGCATTCTAGAGCAAAGTCAAGAGATTTTCCCTGAAGACACTCAGGAGCAACCACTCACAGGAAATACACCCAGTTGTTAGCTCACATCACTTAATTCCACAGCTCCACAGTGTTTTAGGGGCTTTTAGGGAATAGGCCTTTTCCTTCAAAGCTAACATTTCTAATAACCAGACTGAACAAAAACTTGGTCCCTCCTACACCAACTTCTTAGCCAATCCCCAACAGATTCCTCTGTTTTCCCCATTTGCTGGACCTTGGAATTAACATGGTCATAGATGCTAGTTTCAAGACTCCCATGAAGATCTGTAGCTAAAGAATCACTTGCAGGGCCACAGCATTGAATGAGTCTACAGAACTGAACTTGTTTAGATATTTGGAGACAAATGCTCATCCCTAATGAGTAAGACATTCAAAATGATTGACCTGGTTGGATCTTAGACTGGGCCCACCTTTTACCCTGGATATCAGCTCAGTTTCTGGTTCTTAAGAACCACATCCCCTCTCCCACACACTCTGTACCACCCCTGTGGTCATGTATGAATATCTGCCTATGGACTACCCATGTGGTGGAATCTCTGCAACAAAATTAAAACTTTAGCCCAAATTAACTTCTCTCATCTTCCAGGGATTTCCAGACTTACCTGTCTCTCAATCCAAATAGGTGTGCTTTGACAAAGTGGCTTCAATTTAATACTAGGCTGTGAAAAACATAATTAGAAATATGAATATGCAAGGGAGAAAATCATGGTGTGTACCAGAATCAAGACACAACTTAAATGTTCAGTTCTCCTAATTCCAGGAGCAACTCTACATACCTTCTAGGTCAGCAATTTCCATCTGTGTGGACAACACAGCGTGACAAAGAATGCTGTCAGGGGGGCGGCACTGCCCCCTAGCAATGTTTTAAGACTTGACTGGCTCTCTGAAGAGTGCATCTCAATAAAATGCCAGACGCTTGTCAGGAGTGTTCAGGTCATTTCTTCCAAGAGCCCCACAACATATCCTGAGTGAATTTCTCACTTCACCGGCCATTTTTTCCCGCATCATTCACAGCCAGGGAATGGCAGTCTTCCAGAAAGGCATTAATACACTGCTAGTCTGCTGCATTGTGCACAGCTTGAAACACAACTAATACATTTCCTGTAAATTTTTCTCGTCCCCTTTAAGCCTTAACTTTCTCAGAATGTGTGCTTGTGGTGCTGCTGAGCTGTCAAAGAAACCATCCCTGGAAAGCCTCTCATTTTTCTTTTAGTGCCAGTTCTTAAAAAATCACAAAACAAAACAAATTACCCCCATAAAATCATAATGGTGAACGGGAAAATCCATGACAGCCCTCCTCCAGGACCATGGCTGCCGCAACTTATGCTGGCCTTACTTGTTTACTATCCCACTCCCCTGCACTCAGGGAGCTGTGGACCCTGGTGCATTGTCTCCAGGACCCTGGGGGACAGTGTGTCCACTCTGGGTTACCCACCCAACCCTGGGCAGCTTCCACCAATAATTACGTGACACTACCACTGCTCTCACTAAGATCACCAATGACAACCTAAAGTTTGGATAATACAATGAGCAAATTTTCAGCCATTATTTTCTCTGCCATCACAGTAGAATTTAACTCTTGATTACTCCTTTCTTTTTTTTAAGATTTATTTATTTATTTGAGAGTCAGAGTTACCCAGAGAGAGGAGAGGCAAAGAGAGAGAGAGAGAGAGAGGTTTTCCATCCGATGGTCCACTCCCCAATTGGCCACAATGGCCAGAGCTGTGCCGATCCAAAGCCAGGAGTCAGGAGCTTCCTCCAGGTCTCCCACACGGATGCAGGGGCCCAAGGACTTGGGCCATCTTCCACTGCTTTCCCAGGCCATAGCAGAGAGCTGGATTCGAAGTGGAGCAGCCGGGTCTCAAACTGGCGCCCATATGGGATGCCAGTGCTTCAGGCCAGGGCATTAACCCTCTGCACCACAGTGCCGGCCCCTTGATTAGTCCCTTCTACAAGAAAAAGACTCTCATCTGTTGGATTCCAAAACATCCCCTGGATCTGGTTTTCCTTTCTGTCCCCTTTTCTGATTCTACTCCTCGCATCTCTTAAACTGTTTTCCCCTCTCTCCTCTGTGTCTTATACTCTCCTTATTCAACACCCTCTCTCTAAGCAGTCCAAGAGTTAGTTAATTCATAATCATTTCTCCCAACCATCTCTTCTTGCCACCTCAGTAAGGGACCCCAGATGTACTCAACTTCTCAAAGAGTTGAGGTGAACCCCTCACTTTCCATATTCCTTTCTACAAGCAATCGCTAAGTCCAGTCTGGTCCCTATCCTATCTCAACCCATCATTCTTTCCCTCATTCCCTCTTTGCTCTGGGCCCCCATCTTGCCTGTCCTGGGCTATGGGTGATCCTGTGCCTGGCTGGAAGACTGCCTGCCTAGCCCATGCAGGAGGTTAAGAGAACATGGCACACCATGCCTCCTGGGAAAGACCCAGGATGGAGGCTCAGCGCACTGAGACTCACGTATGACCTGACTGCTGGCAGGTAACAGTGGCCCCAGGCACATTTCCTCCACCTCCACCTCCTGTCAAGGGGCCTTATACAGCCCCCAGGTGTGGCCCAGACCCAAAAGACCACCTGGAAGGCTACGTAGGCTATGTGACCTTCAAGGTGATTGGAGAAGCATAGAGGTGCCAGCATTGGCTTTACCCTATAGAACTAGTATTGCTACCCTGAGCTACCTCCTCCCTTTTGCCTGCCCTATAAAAGATCGTGCCCAGTTGTTAGTAAACAGACATGTTCACAGAAACTGTCTTCAGTGCTTCCTGTCACCCCAGCATCTTGACAGTGTGGGCCTTACAAGACAAGCCCACACTGGGCTGGAACAGCTCCTCACCCACTGGGTTCCCCTGCTCCATCCTGGAGCTGAACGAACCTTCCATCCAAATCTGACCCCATCACACCCTTAAGCATTTCTGTGCATTTCTATGACTCCTAAGATGGAATAAAATACACTGGCATGGTTTACCAGGCTCTGGCCATGCCTACTCCCACACATTCATTCCACTCCCTCTACGCTGTTCCGGCTCCCTGGGATGTCTCTCTGTCCCTCGCTCTGCCTGTGCTCCTCCCCCTCTTGGCTTCCAGACTTTCCTCAAAAGGCCCCACTGCCATGTCTCCTTTCCTTTTCCATCTGGATAACTAATCCTCATCTCCAAATCTCAACTAAAGTGACTTTCCTTCCAGTAGGTCCTCCCGCATTTCTGAGATCAGGTTCAATGTCTTTGCAATGCACACCATGGCCCCCTTGTATTTGTTGATTCTGTGCCCTCTCTTCCACCAGTCTGCAGACTTCATAAGTTTCTATAACTGTACTACCTCATTTACAACATTCTCTCCAGTGTCTAGTATGGTGCCTGGAATGTAAATGATAGCTATTAAGCTTTTTATAAATTAGATCCAGTTGGCTTTGAGAACCTCCTGGGGAGCAGAGGTTAAGCTTTTGCCTTCTCTGTTTCTGGTGCACGTCTTTTTTTTTTTTTTTTTTTTTTTTTTTTTTTTTTTGTACATCCATGTCCAAAAGATTGCCTAGGACTTGCACACATCTTTTGTATCCTTAGCTCCCCATATCCACACATTTCTTCACACATTATAGATGCTTGGAAAATGCATCAACAGGCCTGGGATGGTGCCCAGCTATGTCACCCAGTTAGCTTTAGGATTTTAGGCATATTACTCAGACACTCAGAGCTTCATTTTCCACAGCTGTAAATGAGGAAGACACAGTGAAATATTTCATGAAAAGCACAATAATGAGAGCTGACAGCAGTGATCATTTCATAAACAGTGGCTACCAGTACTCTGACCAACATAATTAGGTCAACTATGAAAGCCTAATTATGCTTCTAACAAACAAGGAATTGTTGATTAAATGATAGTATACGGTTGCCAAGAAACACCATGGAGTCATTTAAAATGCCTTTAAATAATATTAGTTACATAGAAGAAATAGTCACACTGTAATGTTAACAAAACAAAAGCTAATTTAATAAATGTAAATGAAGCATTTGTCACATGCAAGTCACAGAGTTAGTGCTGAAAATATATTTTGTCTTTCTTTGTTTTTGTAATAAAATAGGGGATAAATCAGACATGAGCTATCTTAGCTCCTTCTGTCTCCACCTGCATCCTTTTCCTATAGTGCCAACAGTGAGACATCAGACAACAAAGAGAACGGCTGCCCTTGCTTTACTTCTTCCTCTCCCTCTAGGTCCAAGCCCTCCTCTGCCACCTCCCTTGCCAGCATCAATAACTTCTTCCTCTCTGGCCCATCATCCTGCTCAGATCTTTCCCACCCTTAATACTCCTGACCCCTATGGATTACCTACTGCTCCCACCTTCTTGCTCTCCTTTTAGTCAACAACCAACATTTTTGAGAATGGTCTAGGAAGTTCCCTTCAGCTTCCCAACTCCCATTCAGCAAACATGCTTCTACCCTCTGCACTCCACTGAACTGCTCTTGGAAATATCACCATGATGGTAGGCATTTGTCACAGAGGTTAACACTCCACTTGGTGGGGGGGGGGGGCAGGGTCTGGCAAGATGGCAGAATAGGAAGGGAGCACACTGATAGTCCGGGAAGAGACAATTTAATAAAAGTGGAGATATTGCAGGTTCAAGGAAGAGTTGGGGAAGAAACAGCAGAAGAAACTCTTCCAGAACTAGTGATTCACAGTGGACATGTGCGGAGGGTGTGGGAGCCCATGGCTCAGGACACCAGCGGCGGAATCTACGCACCAGCACTGGAACGCGAGGTGAGCCAAACCTCAGTAGTCTGAGACACCAGCAGGAAAGTGGAAGGAGGAGTCTAGAGGGAACAAGGTTTGAAACCCGGTGGGGGAAAGTTCACCAGGCTAACTAGAGGAGAGAGGGAAAAAAAAAAAGGGGGACCGGTACGGACACGAGTCTCTCTCTCTCCGCTCACCACTCAAAGGTGAGAAAGACAAAGAGCAGGCGTCATTTTGGACATACATAAAAGCTGCGCTGTGGGGGGCTCCAATCAAAAATGAAACAAAGTTGCTAAGCCTTCGCTCAAAAAGGCTGCCAAGCCTTTGCTCGAGTTTGCCGCACTTACGCATCCCAGTGACTCAGCATTTCCAACAATCCAAGATGGCCCCCGGGGGAAGTACCTAGCCTGACAGGAGACTTCCATATTTGTGAACATTATGTGTCCTCGGCTGTGATTGGCCCTTGAGGGCGTGCCCGGCTCATGTCCTGTCTCAACTTTCAGCTAGTTGGCTCAGTCCCCTTGTGCCCTGCATAGCCCCCTTTTTGTGCCTATAAAAGCTTTTCCCCCTCCCCATAAAGTCGAGAACCCGGCTGTGCCCTGAGCGTTGACTGATCTCCCGGCTCTGGTGTGGTTCCTTTGCCACCGACACTCATCATCCCGCTTGACCCCCGAGCTCCGCAGGCTAGCCCTGAGGAGCTCTATTAGACCTGCTGCCCCATGACGAGCAGCACTGCGTGACCTCAGGGCTGTGCCCACCCTCAGCCAAGCAGAGAAACCTGACTCTGGGGGGTTGTGAAATACAGGAGGTTAGGACCTAGTGAATGTGTGGAGCTAATGAACTGAGACTGTGAAAAAAGAGACGGTGGGTGAGAGAACTCATGGAGTTCATGTTAGTACTCTCCAGAGATGCTACAATTCAGTAACCTTGGCAACCCAGTGGGAGACTGCAGGAGAATTGGAGCCCACACTGAGGGCAGCACAGATTCCCTGTATGGTCCTTGAGAAAGAGAAGGTGAATGTTATAGCCACAGGAGCCAGAGATCGGTAGCTGACTACCTTCAATTCTGCTCAGCTGTGCGGAATTACTTCCACTTTGATAAGAAAGAAAGAAAGAAAGAAAGAGAGAGAGAGAGATTTACCACGCCTAACCTGGGTGTGTCACCTTTGGCACACCCTTAACCCTGAAGATCCAAACAGAGCTCTGGCCGCACCCATCTCAAGCCTCTAAGGTTCCATAAAAGCAGACAGTCCACTTAATACAGTCATAGTATAACAAGAAAAAAACACCACAGCGAGGGAAGAAGAATCCAAAGAATATCTCCACAATGCCAGGCAACAAATGCAGAAACAGAGGAAACAAGAACAAGGAAGACATTATGATGCCCCAAAATGAACAAGACAACCCAAGCCAAGATTATGAAGATGATAAGATAGAAGAAATGCAAGATACGGATTTCAAAAAATTTATGATAAGAACATTTAGAAGTTTTCAAAAACAAATTCTTGAACTATAGAAATCCTTACTGGACAGGATAGAAAATCTCTCTTGTGAAAATGAAATCTTAAGGAGGAATCACAATGAAACACAGAAACTAGTAGAACAGGAAAGTGTGATAGTGAAGTGAAATCAAAATGAAATGAAGAATTCAATAGATCAAATGACAAACACATTAGAGAGCTTTAAAAACAGAGTCAGTGAAGCAGAAGAGAGAATATCAGACTTAGAAGACAGAGCACAGGAAAGGAAACAGGCAAACCAAAGAAAAGAAGAAGAAATTAGAAATCTATAAAATATTGTTGGGAATCTACAGGATACTATTAAAAAACCCAACATTCGGGTTCTAGGAGTTCAAGGATTAGAAAGCCTTTTTAGTGAGATACTAGCAGAGAACTTTCCGGGTTTGGAGAAGGACAGAGACATCCTAGTACAGGAAGCTCATAGAACCCCTAGTAAACATGACCAAAAGAGATCCTCACCACGACATGTTGTAATCAAACTCACCACAGTGAAACATAAAGAAAAGATTCTAAAATGTGCAGATTATGCTCAGAGGATCTCCAATTAGACTCACAGCAGACTTCTCATCAGAAACCCTATAAGCTAGAAGGGAATGGCGAGACATAGCCCAAGTAATGAGAGAGAAAAACTGCCAGCCCAGAATATTATATCCTGCAAAGCTCTCATTTGCGAATGAAGGTGAAATAAAGACCTTTCATAGCAAAAAGAAATTGGAAGAATTTGTCGCTGCTCGTCCTTCCCTGCAAAAGATGCTTAAAGATGTGTTACACACAGAAACACAGAAACACGGTCACCAATATGAAAGAAGGTAAAGGAAGGAAACCTCACAGCAAAAGATCACAGGAAGTTCAAAGCATATATTACAAAATATCTTTGGCAAATGGCAGGGCAAAGTTACTACTTATCAATAGTCACATTGAACGTTAATGGCCTGAACTGTCCAGTTAAAAGATACAGATTGGCTGATTGGGTTAAGGAACAAAACCCATCTATTCGCTGTTTACAAGAAACACATCTTTCCAGAAAAGATACAGGAAAGTGAAAGGCTGGAAAAAGATATACCATGCCAACAGAAATGAAAAAAGAGTGGGTGTAGCCATCTTAATAGCGGACAAAATAAACTTTAACACAAAAACTGTTAAGAGAGACAAAGAGGGGCACTATATAATGATTAAGGGTTCAATTCAACAGGAAGATATAACAATTATCAATGTACATGCACCTAATTACAGGGCACTGGTTTATTTAAAAGTTTTGTTAAGAGAGAGGCGGCAAGATGACGGAATAGGCAGGGAGCACACTTAGTCCGGGGGGAGAGAAAGTTTAATATAAGTGGAGATACTGCAGGGTCAAGGAAGAGTAGGGGATGAAACAGCAGAGGAAACTCTTCCGGAACTAGTGATTCACAGTGGACCTGTGTGGAGAGCGTGGGAGCCCAAGTTCGGGACACCAGCGGCAGACTCAACGCACCAGCGCTGGAACGCGAGGTGAGCTGAACCTCCATAGCCCGAGATACCAGCAGGCAAGCGGAAAGAGGAGGCTAGAGGGAACGAGGCTTGAAACTCCGTGGGGAAAAGTTCACCAGGCTAACTAGAAGAGAGAGAAAAAAAATAAAAAAAGTGACTGATACGGACACAAGTTTCTCTCTCTCCGCTCACCTCTCAAAGGCGAGCAAGACAGAGCAGGCGCCATTTTGGACATACGTGATAAGCAGGGCGACCTCAGGTCTGCACCAGCCCTGAGTCTAGCAGAAAAACCTGACTCTGTGGGGAGGGGTGAAATAACAGGAGATTAGCATCTAACTTGGCAACCCAGTGGGAGACTGCAGGAGAATTGGAGCCCACACTGAGGGCAGCAGAGATTCCCTGTGTGGTCCTTGGGAAAGAGCTTCCGATCTCTGGCTCCTGTGGATATATCATTTGCCTGCTAACTACCTCCAATTACGTTCAGCTGTGCGGAATTACTTCCCTTTTAAATCAAAAAAAGAAAGAGAGATTTACCACACCTAACCTGGGAGTATCATCCTTGACACACCCTCAACCCTGAGGAACCAAACACAGCTCTCAGTCCACACTCATCTCAAGCCTCTAAGGCTCCACTGAAAGCAGACAGTCCACTTAATATAGAGCCATAGTGTAACAAGAAAAAACACCACAGTGAAGAAACCAAATATCTCCAACATGCCAAACAACAAACGCAAAAACCAAGCTAACAAGAACAAGGAAGAAACTATGACGCCCCCAAATGAAAAAGACACCCCAATTCAAGATTATGAAGATGATGAGATCGAAGAAATGCAAGAAGCGGATCTCAAAAAATTGATAAGAACATTAAGAAGTTCTCAAAAACAAATTCTTGAACTACAGAAATCCTTAATGGACAAGATAGAAAATCTCTCTCGTGAAAATGAAATATTAAGGAGGAATCAAAATGAAATGAAACAACTAGTGGAACAAGAAACTCTGATAGTGACTAGAAATCATAATGAAATGAAGAGTTCAATAGATCAAATGACAAACACATTAGAGAGCCTTAAAAACAGAATGGGCGAAGCAGAAGAGAGAATATCAGATTTAGAAGACAGAGAACAGGAAACAGGCAAACCAAAGAAAAGAAGAAGAAATTAGAAATCTAAAAAATATTGTCGGGAATCTACAGGATACTATTAAAAAACCCAACATTCGGGTTCTAGGAGTTCCTGAAGGCATGGAGAGAGAGAAAGGATTAGAAGGCATTTTCAGTGAGATACTAGCAGAAAATTTCCCAGGTTTGGAGAAGGACAGAGGCATCTTAGTACAGGAAGCTTATAGAACCCCTAATAAACATGACCAAAAGAGATCCTCACCACGACATGTTGTAATCAAACTCACCACAGTGAAACATAAAGAAAAGATCCTAAAAGGTGCAAGAGAGAAATGTCAGATCACTCTTAGAGGATCTCCAATTAGACTCACAGCTGACTTCTCATCAGAAACCCTACAAGCTAGAAGGGAATGGCGAGACATAGCCCAGGTACTAAGAGAGAAAAACTGCCAGCCCAGAATACTATATCCTGCAAAGCTCTCATTTGTGAATGAAGGTGAAATTAAGACTTTTCATAGCAAACAGAAACTGAAAGAATTTGTTGCCACTCATCCTGCCCTGCAAAAGATGCTTAAAGATGTGTTACACACAGAAACACAGAAACATGGTCACCAATATGAAAGAAGGTAAAGGAAGGAAACCTCACAGCAAAAGATCACAGGAGGCTCAATTTCTCTTTGACATAGAATTAAACTCTGATGCTCTGTTAAAGCAATGTGTTAAAGTAATCTATTATGTTCTCTTGATGTCTGTTAAATTCTAATTGTTCAAAAACAGCTGAATTTTTATTAAGAGCTATGGGTTATTTAAATATGTGTTTTTTTCAAAGATTTGAATAACCACCTTGTAACAATGATCAAATTTGGTCTATGTTATGTCATGATTTTAAGAAATCTTATTTCAATCAGATATTTTGGATTTTGAGCCTTCTTGGCATTCTTGACAGGCATTCAAAAAATCAAAGTTTCAAACAATCTGGTCTCTCAAATTTCCAGTAAATCCTGGACTTTGGTTTTTCTAGTTTGGGCCCAACTGAAAAAATCGAAGGACCTATGTCTCTCATCTTATAGAGACACCAACTAATCAGTCTATTTGGAGTATATTAGAAGGACTGTCAAGATGTGATGTGGTACCAGACTTTAAGTTTCTATAATGGAAAATGCTATTAATACAAATGTTTGAGAATTAAAAAGTCTAATGATCTTGTGTTACTAGACATGATAGTTATCTTAATGAGAAAGCCCCAGAGGCTTAAAGGGTTAAATACTTGTAAAATCCTACAGGTGCTTTCAAAAATACTGTGAAGTAAGCAAGTGCCTCTTGTTGGTTGATGAGTTTATAATTTTAAACATGGCGACTTAAAGTCTTTTGTCATCCACAGTTATATATGATGTGCTGCTCATAAAACTAAAGCGTTGTTGGTTCTGTGTTTAGCTGCCCTCCTATAGGTTCCTATGGACTTTTTCCAGCCACTTTTATTGTATTCAGTACTTTGGGATGGCTCTGTAAACAGATGAAGCCAATAATGTATTAACAGTACCAACTGAGAGAAAGTATGGTTAACTGAGGTTACTAAAAAGAAAAAGCAATTCAAATCAATTGGCAATCTACAAAAAGAGTTAAAGATTTTAAAAGCTATTATTAAAATTGCTATATTGGTCTATTATGCTATATTATATGTGTGTACATACTGTATGTCCACATGGGGAAATTTTATTAAGAGTTTTATTTTAAATGGCTTATAGATAAGATTGTCCATAAATTTAAGCTGCTAAAATCAATCAAAGATACATTTTAATTTGTGGGACCTGAATCTGTGTATCATATGTTTTAGACTTGTTGGTAGAAAGAAACTAAAAACATTTTAGATGGTTGTGCTTAAGTTTACTGGTTAAACAAACTACACCATGTTAGATATTTAAGAGGTGTTTTCAAATACATGATTCTTAAAATTTATAGAAGGCATTGGCCCTTCTGGTAAATGTTTTCTTAAGTTGTTATCTAATGGTTGAAACGGTTTGCTAAGTATTCATGTGATATTGCTATTGTCAGCAAGCGATCTAGGACTTGCTCCCTCATTTCTCTATTCTAAGCCCAACTTGTTCTTTCATTTCTCTATTCTCTTCAAGGTAGGAAACTAATTCTATTATGAAGGAATCTGTAGGATGCACAATTTAATCTTTAGACCTTATAAAAGAGATGGCTAACATTTTTCTGCAATAGCATAGCCAAAATAAGAACTCAAATAATAATCTCATAGCTAGATTCACTTCGCCATCAGCCAAGTATACAGTAAGTAGAAAAAACCTCCCTTTCAGACCAAAGGGAAAGAAAGTTTTAAAGTGAGAATATAATTTTCCTCATGGGCATTGTCTACCTTAGAAAAACTACTACAGAACATGCCTGTGACTATAGACTTGTAGTTCAGGCCACCGAAGATTAGAGATGGGAAACGGGCACTCCCTTGACTTGCATCCTCTGGTCTGCTTTAACACAAACCAGGAGGAAAAGAAAGCTCGGCATCAGAAGCAATGGGTGGCAGGCCTATTAATGGCTGATCTGTACAGTGATCTGCCCTCAAGGAGACCCAACAGGCCAGTCCACTGCAGTGGCTTTCAATGTGGTAAGCATGGGCTTCAGCAGAAGTCAGCTTGTGAAGAGCCCTGGCAGCTCTGCCAAGAGTTGGATCACTGGAAATGGACCTGCCCTGGAGTCGAAGGATGCCCAGGTCAGAGCCACAGATCTTATTGGCTCTAAGCTGAAAAGCCCTTCACTCAGCCCAACTTCCAAAGTGACCACTGCAGCTGAGGGGATGGTCAAGTAGGGTCAGCAACATTGCAGGCAGAACTGTAAATTTCTTGTTAGAGATGTCACCTGCCTTTACCTGGCCAGCTCTCCTCCCAGGCCAGCCAAGTAATGAAAGTCAACAGAGTGCCTTCCCCTAGGAGGTTCACACCTCCCTTAGGATATACCCCATGTGAAGAGATAGATAGGTCTGGGCCTCTGAATTTACAAGGCCTAAAGCCCAACAGATTATTATCAAGCCCCTTCTATCAGGTTCTATTTGCCTCTCAATCAGAAAACTTAATTGTAGCTTAGACAGCACCTTTCTTAGCACATCTAATAATGACTCTGTCCTTTGTTCTAGACCCTTTCTAGCGCACTTGGGCCTCATTCCTTTGTAATCATAACCTCTACTCTACCACCAATGGCTCTACTCCCAACCTGTGTGTACTGATGGTCCTCTTCCCCACTTAATGCTGTATAATTGTTCAAACCTGGTAAATGCCACTCTTAGGATCATTGGTTACTATCCTCACTCTGTCTTTTATGACCTTGTCTAAATATGATCAGAGTCGGCAAACTTGGAAGGCTTCCATAGCCTTGGCAACTCATGACGACAGCCTAGGGTGGTTACTGGCGCCATAAATTAGAGTGTCAATTTGTTGGGTCAACAACAGGAGCCACTGTGCACTTGCTCCTCATGTGGGATCTCTGTCCTTAATGTGCTGTACATTGTGATTTAATGCTATAACTAGTACTCAAACAGTATGTTTCACTTTGTGTTTCTATGTGGGTGCAAACTGTTGAAATCTTTATACTAAATTGATCTTCTGTATATAAAGAGAATTGAAAATGAATCTTGATGCAAATGGAAGGGGAGAGGGAGCGGGAGAGGGGAGGGTTGCGGGTGAGAGGGAAGTTATGGGGGGGGGGGGGAAGCCATTGTAATCCATAAGCTGTACACTGGAAATTTATATTCATTAAATAAAAGTTAAAAAAAAAAAGTTTTGTTAAGGGACTTAAAGGGAGACTTACACTCCAATACAATAGTACTGGGGGACTTCAATATTCCACACTCAGAAATAGACTAATCAACCAGACAGAAGATTAACAAGGATACAGTAGTTTTAAATGACACTATAGCCCAAATGGATCTAACAGATATCTACAGAACTTTTCATCCTACACATAAAGCATTTACATTCTTCTCAGCAGTACATGGAACCTATTCTAGGATTGACCACATATTCAGCCGTAAAGCAAGTCTCAGCAAATTCAAAAGAATTAGAATCATACAATGCAGCTTCCCAGACCATAGGGGAATGAAGTTGGAAATTAGCAACTCAGGAATCCCTAGAGCATATGCAAACATATGGAGATTGAACAACATGCTCCTGAATGAACACTGGGTCATAGAAGAAATCAAAAGAGAAATCAAAAACTTTCTGGAAGTAAATGAGGATAACAACACAACATATCAAAACTTATGGGATTCGGCAAAAGCAGTGTTAAGAGGAAAGTTTATAGCAATAGGTGCCTACATCAAGAAATCGGAAAGGCACCAAATAGATGAGCTTTCAATTCATCTCAAGGATCTAGAAAAACTGCAGCAAACCAGACCCAAATCTAGTAGGAGAAGAGAAATGATTAAAATCAGAGAAGAAATCAATAGGATTGAATCCAAAAAAAAATTACAAAAAATCAGCCAAACGAGGAGCTGGTTTTTTGAAAAAATAAACAAAATTGATACCCCGTTGGCCCAACTAACTAAAAAAAGAAGAGAAAAGACCCAAATCAATAAAAGCATATGAAAAAGGAAATGTAACAACAGACACCACAGAAATAAAAAGCATCAGCAGAAATTACTACAAGGACTTGTATGCCAGCAAACAGGGAAATCTATCAGAAATGGATAGATTCCTGGACACATGCAACCTACCTAAATTGAACCAGGAAAACATAGAAAACCTAAACAGACCAATAACTGACACAGAAGTTGAAACAGTAATAAAGGCCCTTCCAACAAAGAAAAGCCCAGGACCAGATGGATTCACTGCTGAATTCTACCAGATATTTAAAGAAGAACTAACTCCAATTCTCCTCAAACTATTTAGAACAATAGAAGAAGAGGGAATCCTCCCAAATTCTTTCTATGAAGCCAGCATCACCTTAATCCCTAAGCCAGAGAAAGAGGCAGCATTGAAAGAGAATTACAGACCAATATCCCTGATGAACATAGACGCAAATAATCGTCAATAAAATTCTCACCAATAGAATACAACAACACATCAGAAAAATGATCCACCCAGACCAGGTGGAATTTATCCCTGGTATGCAGGGATGGTTCAATGTTCGCAAATCAATCAATGTGATACACCACATTAACAAACTGCAGAAGAAAAACCATACGATTATCTCAATAGATGCAGAGAAAGCATTCGATAAAATTCAACACCCTTTCATGATGAAAACTCTAAGCAAATTGGGTATAGAAGGACCATTCCTCAATACAATCGAAGCAATTTATGAAAAACCCACGGCCAACATCCTATTGAATCGGGAAAAGTTGGAAGCATTTCCACTGAGATCTGGTACCAGACAGGGATGCCCACTCTCACCACTGCTCTTCAATATAGTTCTCGAAGTTTTAGCCAGAGCCATCAGGCAAGAAAAAGAAATTAAAGGGATACAAATTGGGAAGGAAGAAGTCAAGCCATCCCCCTTTGCAGATGATATGATTCTTTATTTAAGGGATCCAAAGAACTCTACTAAGAAACTATTGGAACTCATAGAAGAGTTTGGCAAAGTAGCAGGATATATTTAAAAAAAAATCAGAGTCCGTGAACTCAAAAGGCTTCCATAGCCTTGGCAACTCATGACTAGAGCCTAGAGAGATTACTGACGCCATAAACAAGAGTGTCAAATTGTTAAGTCAACAACAGCAGTCACTGTGCATTTACTCCTCATGTAGGATCTCTGTCCTTAATGTGTTGTCCAATGTGAATTAATGCTATAACTAGTATTGAAACAGTATTTTACACTGTATGTTCTGTGTGGGGGCAAACTGATGAAATCTTTACTTAATATATACTAAATCAATCTTCTGTATATAAAGAGAATTGAAAATGAATCTTCATGTGAATGGAATGGGAGAGGGAGCAGGAGATGGGAGGGGTGTGGATGGGAGGGAAGTTATGGGGTGGGGGGGAAGCCATTGTAATCCATAAACTGTACTTCGGAAATTTATATTTACTAAATAAAATTTTAAAAAATAAACAAAACACTCCACTTGGGGCATGAGCATCCCATACCAGAGTGCCTAGGTTTGAGTTCTAGCTCCAATTCTGATGATAGCTTCCTGATAATTGTGCACTCTGGGATGCAGTAGGTGATGGTTCAATCATTGGAGTCCCTGCTACCACACAGCTGTGTCTGAAGGACAGTGACTGATTACAAAGGAGTTCACAAGATTTCAGGGTGATGGAAATGTTCTTTATTTTGATTGTGGTGGTGTTAATATAAATATATATATAGCTGTTAAAAGTCATAAAATTCTATTCCTAAAAAGGATAAATCTTAATGTATTTAAATTCTTCCTCAAGGGCCAGGGCTGTGGCACAGTGGGTTAAAGCCCTGGCCTGAAGTGCCGGCATCCCATATGGGTGCTGGTTCTAGTCCCAGCTGCTCCTCTTTGGATCCAGCTCTCTGCTGTGGCCTGGGATAGCAGTGGAAGATGGCCCAAGTCCTTAGGCCCCTGCACCCATGTGGAAGACCTGGAGAAAGCTCCTGCTCCTGGCTTTCAATTGGTGCAGCTCCAGCCGTTGCGGCCATCTGGGGACTGAACCAACAGATGGAAGACCTCTCCTCTCTTTCTCATTCTCTCTCTCTCTCTCTCTTTCTCTCTCTGCAGCTGCCTTTCAAATAAATAAAATAGATCTTTAAAAAAATTCTTCCTCAATAACCTCACTTTTAAAAAGAAACACACTTAGAGCTGGCATTGTGGCACAAGGGGTGAAGCCAGTGCTTGAGATGCCAGCCTTCCTGTTGGAACAACACTTCCACACCTGTCTGTTCTGCTTCTTATCCAGCTCCCTGCTAATGTGCTTGGGAAAGCAGCAGAAGATGGCCCAAGTGCTTGGGACCCTGACATCCACATGAGATACCCATATGGCGCTCCTGGCTCCAGTTGTTGCAGTCATTTGGAAAGTAAACCAGTGGATGGAAGATCTGTCTCTCCCTCTCTGTAAAATTCTGACTTTCAAATAAATAAATATATGAATCTTATAAACATAAATAAATAAAATATTTAATTGGTTAGAACAAAAGTCCAAGTAAGGCTCATTTCTACAGCAAGTCTTCCATGACTATTCAAACCCAACCTAAGTTAAGTAATTTCTTAGTTTCCATAGCATTTGGTGCCTGTGTGCTCTCCTACATGTATAATATTATACTGAAATTATCTGCTTAGAATAAAATATTAAAATTTATATTTTATGTGTCTCACTCCTCTTCAAGATGATGATCTCATTAAAGTAAGAAACTAAACCTCTATGTCTTAATATCGTGCAGTTCACTCTCTAATCCTTAATCTCTCATCTCCCCATGACCAGCATATTGATCAATCAATGATCAATGAACTTTCTTTTCTGATCCATTTAGGAGGAGATCTAGTGATGTCCCCTACTAGGTTCGGAAACTTTCTTTACAACTTGGCTTCATAAAAATTCTCTCAGAGTTTTCTTTACTTACTCCTTTCAAGTCAACATGACTAAATAATCCTTAATAAGGTGTTAATGAATACTGGCAAGCTACACTCAAAGAAAGTATATAAAATTTTATATTCAGTGTTTTATATTTTAGTTCAGTTAGAATTCTAATAGTGGAAGCATTTGAGGTAAACTAACAAACCTATAAACTGATATTTTGAGTGGAGTCTCATCAGTTCTTTGCATCTACATAGTAATTGCTAACAATTGTCTCAGAACACAATAATTTTTTTAAAGATTTGTTTTATTTATTTGAAAGAGTTACAGAGAGAGGTAGAGACAGAGAGACAGGTCTTCCATCTGCTGGTTCACTCCCCAGATGGCTGCAACGGCCTGATCCGAAGTCAGGAGCCAGGAGCTTCTTCCAGGTCTCCCACATGGGTGCAGGGGCCCAAGGACTTGGGCCATCTTCTACTGTGTTCCCAGGCCACAGCAGAGAGCTGGATTGGAAGAGTAGCAGCCGGGACCAGAACTGGCACCCATATGGAATGCCAGTACTTTAGGCCAGGGCTTTAACCCGCTGCACCACAGCGCTGGCCCCAAGAACACATTAATTTTTTAAAGTTAGGAGCTATGCTGTATTTTGAATATTTTTTATTCCAGTGACTGATTTCTAGAAAGCCCATTATTCAGGGAAAAGAAGAATCTGGAGAGGGTGGGCATGACACGGGTACTTATGTGGCTCCCTTGGTATCATTAGGATTGCATCTGCACTTGAATTATAGATCAAAACTCTACCCTGTCCTTTACTGCTGCCTACCATGAATCCTGCAGTAAAGGGAGTAGGGAACTATTTCAAAGATTTTGGGAAAGAATGACACATTCTGTTATTTTTATTCAGTAGTCTCCCACCCCGGGTAAGTAGCCCTTCTTAAAGACCCTCCTGTCAACCAAAGCTGCATGATTTATTATGATGCCTCCCACTTGCTACTCAGGCCTTCCCCAAGTAGCCTAGATCACGAGCAGAGAGTTCACAATTACTGGGAATTCATTTGTCCTCCCCCACGGACAATGTTCTGGATCCAACCAAATTCCTCCCTAGATGGTTCACATTTTAGCCTGCTCACTGCACACCATGTTCAGGGCAGCCAGACAGAAATGCTGCTAGACAAGTTCCAACAATGGAGGCTACTTGTCCAGCTTTGCCCAATGTGAGCATCAGAATTGTGGCTACGACAATGAGATAATAATCACCCTGTCCAGATATTTTCCTGAGAGAAGAGCCAACAGTTCTTATCCAATTCCAAAAGAAATGCTTATTCTTTAAATGTTTTTAATTTAAAATTGGATATTTATGAACAAAAGTTAAAATGAATAAGCAGAAATTACACCTATTAGCAGACAGTTTATGTATGACCCTACAAAGTATCCAATAAACACACTTTAGAATCTACTATGGGGAGAGTGCCCCCTAGCCAATGAGGTGTGTGTACCAAAGCCATGTCTGTTAGTTTTACGAAAGAACATCAAACTTCATGGGTAGCTTTTCTTGTAGTATACAAAGCACTTTCAATTGTATGATCCCATTTGGATACCCCATTATGAAATGCAGGGGAAATTTGTATCCTTGTTTCATAAATGATGAACAGAGTCTAGAAGAGGAAAAGAAGTTAGACTGGGGTAGGCATTGTGACACACCAGATGAAGCCACTGCTTACTTTGCCTACATCCCATATCAGTGTCTGGGATCAAATCTCACCTCTGCTTCTGATCCGGCTTCCTGCTAATGCACACCCTGGGAGGTAGCAGATGGTGGCCAAATGTTACCCATGTGGGAGACCTGTTTGGAATTCCTGGCTCTTTGTTTCACCATGGCCCAGCTCGGACTGCTGCAAACATCTGAGAAGGTCGATCTCTCTCTCTCTCTCTCTCTCTCTCTCTCTCTCTCTCTCTCTCTCAGCATCTCACTCTCTGTCTTTCTCTCTCTCTCATTCTATCCTTCCATTGCTGTAACTTTCAAATAAATAAAAGTAAGAAATAAATAAATAAGCTTAAAAAAGAAATTTGGCTAAGAACACACAGCTGTTTTCTACTTTGCTCCCACAGAAATTGATTCTCTAGCTGCAAATCTATCTTGTCCCTGGAAGAGACCATGCCAAAGCCCACCCAACCCCTGCCTCAGCAACTTCAATCCTTTTTATATGCTTTCATCTGAACCCACACTGCTTAAACCTCCTTAGTACCTTGCCAGTCACCTTCCAATATCCCACTGTCTGTGTCCTTTTTTCCTCTCTGGCGTAGTGATCCATCTGATTCCTTAAACCTCAACCACAGAACACTTTATTATGAAGCCTGAGATACCTCTGAGAAGGGATAGGATTATTTGTAGAGACACGCACTAAATTGTGGAATTCTTGGAGTGTGATCTCCATTCTCCAAGCCCCAGTTCTTTCCAAACAATAGCCCCTTTCCCACATTCCACCAACACCCTCTACCACCCAAGTCTACTGAGTGACTTTGATCATCTCAAAACAAGTTATGATATGCCCCAAACACAATGAGCCTATGGGCTCACTGGTGGTCCCTTCTGCTTCCCTAGCACTTATAGTAAGTTTAGATTATATAGGAAGAAACAAACAAAATGCCGTCTGAATTATTTTCCATCAGTTACCAGTTTAAATTCACTTAATGCTGTGAAAGCTAGAAAACAAGCCAAACAAGCCAAGAACGAGACTTGCCTAGAATTAATGTTTGCAGATTTGCTGCTATTTTTGTCACGGAATTAGCATATATTCTGCCTCATCCAAATTGCTTTCTCTTTCTCCTCTCTGTCCTTTTCCAAAACTCCCAGCATTGGCTGGAATGTAGGACAGAATTTCCCACAACATGCAGGCATCACCCATCTGCCTCTGATTTCATAAAATGACAAACTGAGATGGCCCTGAGATCCAGAAATGCTGTTTTATTCTTCTCTCTGATATTCTCGTCAAGCCAATGAGTTTTTTTTTTCTTTTGGTAGGCTAGTCTTTTAAGTCAGAGCTGAGGAAAGAGAAAGCGGACCCCGAATATCTCATTGCTGTGCTGCTGATGAGAATTTGCGAGAAGCTGGGCCACTCAGACCTAGTCAAGCTGCACTAAGGTATGAGTTTAGTGTATTTTTGACACCATGAAAACTACTGCAGTTTCCAACAAAACACAAACACCTGCAGCTTACAACATCCCTCTAAACTGAGCAAAGAACATTAGATGTATCGCCCTACTGTTGAGTCATAGTCCGTGATCGTAGTTGGTGACTTAGTTTCTCAGAATGTGAACTTTTTGATGGAAGCCAGCATCTCTTCTTACATGAGATGATTTCTGGATTCTCTTGTTCATATCCTGGAACGGAGTGTGTGTGGTATGTGTGTGTGTATGTGTGTGTACATGCATAGGTAACTCTAAAACACCATGAATGAGGACCACACCTCATTTTCAAATGCTTCACATTTTTTAAAAGATTTATTCATTTATTTGAAAGTCAGAGTTACACACAGAGAGGAGAGGCAGAGAAAGAGAGAGAGAGAGAGGTCTTCCATCCGCTTGTTCACTCCCCAATTGGCTGCAACGGCCAGAGCTGCGCCGATCCGAAGCCAGGAGCCAGGAGTTTCTCCCTGGTTTCCCAAATGGGTTCAGGGACCCAAGGACTTGGGCCATCTTCTACTGCTTTCCCAGGCCATAGCAGAGAGCTGGATGGGAAGAGGAGCAGCCAGGACTAGAATCAGTGCCCATATGGGATGCCGGCGCTTCAGGCCAGGGCGTTAACCTGCTGTGCCATAGCGCCGGCCCCAAATGCTTCACATTTAACTGGATTATTCCCTGGAAGAAATGACTTCTGACAAAAGTTAGAGAATAATACCCAGCGGATGGCTATACAGAATTAGTTATTCCCTTGAGATAAAGGCTACATGCCCAAAAATAGAGAATTCCAGAAGGTATTAAATTCGAAATCAGAAATCCTGAGCTTTAATCCTGAGCTTAGCTTGAGTTGCCTGAGCCTTAGCTTCTCCACTTGCAGCAATGGGAGTAATCAGAAGAGCATCCTTTAAGGAAGATAGCATCAGGGGCCGGAGCTGTGGCATACCAGGTAAAGCCACAGCCTGCAGTGCCGGCATTCCATATGAGCGCCGGTTCGAGAACTGGCTGCTCCCCTTCTGATCCAGCTCTTTGCTGTGGCCTGGGAAAGCAGTAGAAGATGGCCCAGGTCTTTGGGCCCCTGCACCCGCATGGGAGACCTGGAGGAGGCTCCTGGCTCTGGATGGGCGCAGCTCCGGCTGTCACGGCCGATTGGGGGAGTGAACCATCAAATGGAGGACATCTCTCTCTCTCTCTCTCTCTCTCTCTCTCTCTCTCTCTCTTTCTCTCTGCCTCTCCTCTCTGTGTGTAACTCTGACCTTCAAATAAATAAATAAATCTTTAAAAAGAAAAAGAAGAAAAGGATCCAGTTAAAAAATTAGTAAAGTTCCACCTGACTTTATTTGGCCACTGTCTGAATATCGTCTTCTCTAAAGACGAGAGAGGAGGATGTCGGTACAGGTAGTTTATACGGAATGTGAATCCAGGAAGCAGGAGTGAGAGGCTGGGGAAAGTCATAAAACAGGGAAATCCAAAGCACAGGCTCATCATCATGGTCACTGCTGCAACCATCTTGGCTCAGATCTACTGGGATTGCCAAGAAGAGTGCAGAATGAATTTCAGAATTAGCCACCCGAAAGATAGTAGAGCATCCATCCACCTTTGCCATCCGCATTGGCTGAGTTTTTGCCCCAGGGATATAAACTCTCTTGCTTTGGGCCCAGCAAGCTCCTGCTGCAGCAGAATGAGGACAGACACGAGTCTGAGAGCTTGAGAAGGGAGGCCATCAGCCCCCAGGGACCGTGTGCACACATGGAGCTGCCCACCCCATCTGGGGTTAACCTCAGTGGTGCCCTGAGGGGCTTAGAAGTGAGTGTCATCATGCTTCCTACAACAGCCTAAGGCTTTGCCTGTTCTACCTTCGGATGTGAACAATATCTGAACATCACTTTCCTTATTATAAACTATTCTGTCTTGGATGATGTCTCCTTGGAAAGTCATATCCCTTCACTTCCAGCCCTTTGTACGTGCTGTTGCTGACACTGGGAATCTTCTCCCTGCCCACTCCTCCCCACACCCTACTTTGTCTTCTGATCTCAACTTACAAATCATTTGCTCCAGTGGCTTTTCCCTGACCCCTAAGGTTAGTTGTCCAAGGTGTATGCACTCAATGAGCCTTCTACAACTTTCTTGTGCTATTTATCATATTTATATTATCATTTTTAAAAATTTCTGCTACTGGCCGGCGCCGTGGCTTAACAGGCTAATCCTCCGCCTTGCGGCGCCAGCACACCAGGTTCTAGTCCCGGTTGGGGCGCCGGATTCTATCCTGGTTGCCCCTCTTCCAGGCCAGCTCTCTGCTATGGCCCGGGAAGGCAGTGGAGGATGGCCCAAGTCCTTGGGCCCTGCACCCATATGGGAGACCAGGAGGAAGCACCTGGCTCCTGGCTTCGGATCAGTGAGATGTGCCGGCCGCAGCGGCCATTGGAGGGTGAACCAACGGCAAAAAGGAAGACCTTTCTCTCTCTCTCTCTCACTATCCACTCTGCCTGTCAAAAAAAAAAAAAATTCTGCTACTAGAGCGGGCATTTGGTGTAACAATTAAGATGCTGCTAGGGATGCGTGCAGGTGATGTCAAGTATTTGCATCCTTGCTGCCTGTATGGCAGATCCATACTGAGTTATGGGCCCCTGGCTTTGACCTGACCCAGCCCCAGCTGTTGAGAGTAAGTGAACCAGCAAATGATGTTCACTCTCTCTCTCTCTCTCTCTCTCTCTCTCTCTGTTCCCCACCACCACCCCATCCCTAAAAAAAAAAAAAAAAAAAAAAAAAAAAAAAAAAATTTCCTCTGGGGCTGGCACTGTGGTGCAGCGGGTTAAGCCCCAGCCTGCAGCGCCAGCCTCCTACATGGACACTGGTTCAAGTTCCAACTGCTCCTCTTCCGATCCAGCTCTCTGCTATGGCCTGGGAAAGCAGTAGAAGATGGCCCAAGGCCTTGGACCCCTGCACCCATGTGGGAGACCTGGAAGAAGCTCCTGACTCCTGGCTTTGGATATCTCAGCTCTGGCTGTTGCAGTCCTTTGGGGAGTGAACCAGCAGAATGGAAGTCTGCTCTCTGTCTCTGGCTCTGCCTTGCTCTGTAACTCTGTCTTTCAAATAAATAAAATAATTCTTAAAAACAAAAAAGATCTCCTCTAAGCCTGCACAGACACAAACATGCACACGGAGACACATCATTTGATCCATCAGCCCTATGAGATCAGGAAACTTATTCTTCTGTCACAGGTACATTTCCAAAACCTAGCATAGTACCTGACACACAAGCAAATCAAACTTCCACTCACTGCACAAATTCGTGTGGATGGATGAATAAATAAATGAGCTCATGAGGGAAGTGAAGCCACCTGCCGTCCCTCACCCAAGCCTGCCCAGAAGTCTGCCTTGCTCAGGAGGCCCCAATCTCTTTTTCCTGCCATGCAGCCTTCAAAGAGTGATCACTGCAGAGCTTTCTCTGCAGGTTCTCTTGCTCAAGCATTTTTGAGAAAAACCAAAGAGTGCTAAAGAGTTGTCCTCAGATTTCTATCCTCTCTGTGTCTCTGCTCTATTCCCAGGAGGTTGTGTCCCCCGGGTCATTTTGTTGTTGGTTTATGAGCAGCACACACAGGGGTAAGAGGTCCTGTCCGTCTGAATCCTCGTCTTTCAAAGCCAGTCTTCTTCCCGAGCCTCTGACAATGACACTTGCTTGTTCCTAAAGGTAGAGATATTGCCTGTCACTGTCCACCTGTCCACATCCTCATCGCCTGTCCCTGACCTTATCACTCTCAGGGGCTGCTTAGCCCGCACAGGAGCCAGGATGAGGGAACAGTGGACATCCTCCATCCACAAGCTGTGTTCTTCCCATCACAAAGAGCCAAGGAAAACATTCCTCTGGGGAGCCAGCAGGGTCAGGCTCCTCTGACTCAACCCCGGATGGCCTAATAAATAGCCAGAAGGGGAAAGAACATCCCAGGAGGCAAAAAGTCTCCCCATAAGGAAGTACAGTCCCGCCAGAGACCACAGATTCCCTCAGACTAGCACAAGGCCACTACTGCCATCATAAAATGGGTGGGTTCCCACAATGTGGGAAGGGGTCCCAAAGCAGCTCAGGAAACCAGCAAGATGGCACAGGCAAGAGGACCTGGGCTCAGGTGCACAGCGAATACCAGGGAGGAGCAAATCCCAGTCCAAAGTGGGGAGTGATGGAGACGCAGCCAGGACCCCACAGCTGCGTGGACTGCTTCACTCACTTCACACTGCTCCTGCCTCCTCCACTCCTGCTGTCCTGTCTGCCTGGAAGGCTCCTCCCCACTCCCTGGCCTATGCCTCTCCTCCTGGTATCTGAATCTGGCTTGGTTTACATATCTTCCCCTCTCTTCTAGGAAGCCTTCCCTGGACCCCACATGCCAAGAGAGGTATACCTGTTGTCCCTGCCCCTGCAGTTACCACATGGCTGCTTCCCTGCCACCCCAGGGGAGGGAGCTATCCTGTCTATCTTTCTATCCCCAGACCCAAGACAGTGTCTTGCCTAATAGTGCGTCCCTCAATCAAACCAAGTCAATAAACTGAAGAAATGAATGAGCCTTCAGGGCCGGCACTGTGGCGTAGTGGATAGAGCCGTATGGGTGCCGGTTTGAAACCTGGCTGCTCCCCTTATGATCCAGCTCTCTGCTACGGCCTGGGAAAGCCGTGGAAGATGGCTCAAGTCCGTGGGCCCCTGCACCTACGTGAGAAACCCTGAAGAGGCTCCTGGATCCTAGCTTCAGATCAGCCCAGCTCTATCCATTGTGGCCAGCTGGGGAGTGAACCAGCAGATGGAGGACCCTTCTCTGTCTCTCTCTCTCTCTCTCTCTCTCTCTCTCTCTCTCTTCTGCCTCTCTGTAACTCTGCCTTTCACATAATAAATAAATCTTAAAAACAGAATGAATGAGCTTTCAAGAATTATCTAGGACAAGATCTTCAAAAGAAGACAGAAGCATTATCAGAACTAGGACAAAGCCAGAGTAGCCCATCCGTGAATAGAAACTGAGATTGTCTACTTACTAGCAGCATTGGAGACGATGGTCTCCTGCACCAGAACCTAATTGCAAAAGGATAAGGACCTTTGTGGGCTTCTTCACTGCTCTATCTTTGACATTTAACTTCACTTTTCACCTAGAAGAGGTTAATGTTGTTGGATCTATTGATCTTGGTGTCACTGTTATTTTTAAAAGAATTGGCATTTATAAAATGGAATGGATGCCTCAAATTATGGACCCAGGCATGAGCTTCTCCATTTTCCACATGTGGGGGTACCATGTACCAGAAAGCATTTGTTAATTTTGCAGGGTCATCTCAGCATTCAGCAACATGTATTAAAGGACACCATGTAAGTTAGAGTTAGCCTTGTGAATAAATCCCTCTTAATAAAAGAAAATGAGATTTTATGATTAAGTGGCTTAGAAATAATCAGGAGAAGGTTAAAAATAAAACTAGGGGAGGCCAAGGAGACTGCAGAATAGCTACTGGCCTGCCTTCCAAAATAATGTCCCAGATTATGATTTCATGCAAAAAAAAAATGCTTGCAAAGCTATATAAAAAAGCATGACTTCCAAGAGAACTTAGATAGAAACTAAACTTTGAACAAATCTGTAGAGTCTAGAACGTGCCCTGAATCCACTTTTCCTGGACATTTTCAGTGTTCCCTAGTCTGGTTTTCCATTATCCTTGTGATATGGTACCATCATCGTCTGGACTTAATTACCCAAACCAGGCCTAAGGAAAAGTTGAAAATGAACTCCTTTTTAATGTTTATTTACTTGTTTCATCTACTTGAAGATTTATTTGTTTTATTTACTTGAAAAACAGAGTTACAGGAAGGGAAGGAGAGAGAAAGAGAGGGATCTTCCATCTGCTGGTTCATTCCCCAAATGGCCACGACAGCCAGGACTGGGCCAGGCCAAAGTCAGGACCAGGAACTCCATTTGGGTCTCCCACATGGGTGGTAGGGGCCCAAGTACTTGGGCCGTCTTCCACTGTTTTCCCAGGCACATTAGCAGGGAGCTAGATGAGAAGTGGAGTAGCTGAGATTTGAACTGGCACTCATATGGGATGCCACCTTCACAGGCAGCTGCTTAACCACAATACTGACCCCCAAAGTGACTCTTGTGGTTTTGCAAATACTCAGTGAAGACCTAGCTCAGGCCTTGGGCATTTTAAATATTACCTTTTTTTTTTTTTTCATTCATGTTTGTCTCCTCAGAGCAGTCAAGTTAGGTCCCATCTTTTAAGCTAGATCTCAAAATCAATGCATTATAAGCAAAATATTTTTTCCTACATGGAATGCCAGCAGCTTTGTATTCATCCCTTAAAAGCTTGAAGGCCAGCGCCGCCGCTCAACAGGCTAATCCTCCACCTGCGGCGCCAGCACCCCGGGGTTCTAGTCCCGGTCGGGGCACCAGATTCTGTCCTGGTCGCTCCTCTTCCTGTCCAGCTCTCTGCTGTGGTCCAGGAGGGCAGTGGAGAATGGCCCAGGTCCTTAAGCCCTGCACCTGCATGGGAGACCAGGAGAGGCACCTGGCTCCTGGCTTCGGATCAGCGCCACACTCCAGCCGCAGCGGCCATTGAGGGGTGAACCAACAGAAAAGGAATACCTTTCTCTCTGTCTCTCTCTCTCACTGTCCACTCTGCCTGTCAAAAAAAAGAAAAGAAACCTTGAAAATGAGCAGCACTTTCTTTTTCTTCTTTTTCTTTTTCTTTTTCTTTTTAAGGCAGAGTTACAGAGAGAGCAAGAGACAGAGAGAAAGGTCTTCCATCTGCTGGTTCACTCCCCAAATGGCTGGAAAGGCTGGGATTGAGTCAGGCTGAAGCCAGGAGCCAGGAGCTTCTTCCAGGTCTCCCACATGGGTACAGAGGCCCAAACACTTGGACCAGTCTCTGCTGCTTTCCCAGGTGCATCAACAGGGAGCTGAAAGGGAAGTGGGACAGTGAGGACTCAAATCAGAGCCAATATGGGATTCCAGCATTGCAGGCAGCAGCTTAATCCAGTACACCACATGAACAGTATGCCAGCCCCATGAACAATACTTTCAAAGTTAGAGAACAAAACTTTCCCAGTCATCTCTGTCACTCAATCCACTCCCACCCCGACTGGAAGGTTCAGTCTGAACCCTAACACCCACCCTCCTCAAACTCTTGTTCCATCCCTAGTTCTCTGAAGTTGAGCCCACAGCTCAAATTTTTATTGTTCTCTAGATGGATGAGATAAAGGAAGAATAAAGTGGCAGGGGTGGGAGAAGGAGAGGAAAGATACTAAACTGTGTCAAGGATGATATTTGACCTAGTATTCCATAGGCAACGTCATGTAATCCTCACCACAACCTTGTATGTAAGACATTCTCCACCATTTTCCAGATGAGAAAACTGAGGTTGAGAGGCTAAGAAATGTGCCCACAGTCTAGAGCCAGTAAGCCAAGTCAGAATCTGAACTCAGTTCTCTGACTACACGACTCATGCTCTTCCTGCTACATGACAGAATCAGGTTTATCTCTTCTCCTACTTAACCCTCAGGCATATACTACTCAAGGATCAGACAAGCCAGATGAAGGATATGAAAACCATAGCAGGTTTCATCAATGAACACTGATATCAGGCATCTATTAAGTACAAAGCAGAGCCCTCAAAGCCTTGGAGACAGGAAAGGGCAATTTATGGTATGGAAGGAGAGAGAGCCGTTTAAACAGCATGGGGCATTTGGTAGCGATGCTCCTGACAAAGTGAACACAATGCCAACGTGGGATCCACAACACAGGAGACCATTAAGCATCTGCAGGCTCCTTATAACCAAACCACATCTGCAGCATTAGTCACCGGGGGGATATGTGCTGTGGAATCCACATAAAGAAATTCATACTCAAGGAACATGATTAAATCTACAAATTACCTAAAGGGCTGGCCTTTACAAACTAGCTATTGGGAAATTTATTTGTGTGCAACTACGAAAAATAAAACCAGAACTAGAAAAATAGTACTTAAAGGGGAGATTCACATATACCTCCTAGACGAAGAATTCTGACAGTTCAAACCATCCAGCAATGGAAAAATCTCTGGACAGGGCAGTTCCCATTGTTGACCTCTACCCACAGCCTAGAAGACTGTTTATCAAATACATGGCAGAGAGATCCGTGTATGGGGAATTAAGATTGGGATGAAGCCCTCTGAAGATCCCATTCAACTGTGATTCTATAATACATCTTGCATTTAATAGAGCTTTCTCTCATTGCAAGGAAATCTATATTAGTTTCCCATTTCTGTAGTTACTATGAACACAAACTATGGCTACAAACAACACAAGTTTATTATCTTACAACTGGGTAGGTTGGATGTCTGACAGTTCTGTAGATTAAGTCTCACTGGGTTATCACAAAGGGTTGGCAAAATGGTGTTCACTTCCAGAGGCTGATGAGTGAATCCATCCTTCCCCTTCCCTTTTCCAGCTCCTTGACTCACAGCCCTCTCCCTCCATCTTCAAACCCAGCAACAGCAGTCAAGTCCTTCTCACCGCACATCACTCTCACCTCCCCTTATTTTTTTTTTTTTTTTGACAGGCAGAGTGGACAGTGAGAGAGAGACAGAGAGAAACGTCTTCCTTTGCCGTTGGTTCACCCTCCAATGGCTGCCGCGGCCGGCACACAGCAGCCGACGCACCACACTGATCCGAAGCCAGGAGCCAGGTGCTTCTCCTGGTCTCCCATGTGGGTGCAGGGCCCAAGCACTTGGGCCATCCTCCACTGCCTTCCCGGGCCACAGCAGAGAGCTGGCCTGGAAGAGGGGTAACCGGGATAGAATCCGGCGCCCCAACCGGGACTAGAACCGGGGTGCCAGCGCCACAGGCGGAGGATTAGCCTATTGAGCCGCAGCGCCGGCCTCACCTCCCCTTCTGCTCGTCTTCCATGTTTAAGGGCCACTGTGACTAAATGCTCTCACCACAATATCTAGGACAGTGTCCCTAGGTTAAGGTCACCTGTTCAGCCATCTTAATTTCACTTGCAAATTTATTCCCCCTTTGCTACGCAAGATAACATAGACACAGTTTTCAGGAATTGGGCTGTGGACATCCTTGGAGAGAGAACATTTATACTACTTACCACAACGTTATTCTGAAAAATGCCATTAGCATATTTCCCCAATTTAGGTGATGTGTCAGTTACCTACACATGCTTTGTCTTCTCAAAAGATCACAGAGGATGGGAAACAGAATTGTAAAGTATGTATCCCAGGCCTTATGGATTACTTGGGATTCATCCTTTGCCCAATATAAGCCATGCAAATGAAATGGCAGAAAATATTTTTCTGTTGGATGTAATTTACCTCAAACGTAGTGGACTTTGTCCCCAAATATACCTTGAGACCTAAGACATCAGGGTCCAACATAACAGGATTGCAGCCATGTTGCCCTCTAGGTGGCCATGGAGGTCAGCCCAAACCCTATGCCATAAATAAAGTCATTAAAATATCTTGCCACTCTTATCTGATGCCCAGAAGGCTACTATCTCTTCTGAAAGTGCAGGTGCATTCAGGTTAGCTTCAAGTCAACTTTGTCTATAAAATCCTCCTTATCCTGCCTCGTGGCATGAGGATCCATTGTGTTGTGGCTACTCAAGACCATGCTTCTCTCTGTAAGTCCTCAGGAAATTACACTCTGGGCAATCCTAGATTTTCCCACCTCTTTCTTTGGTCTCTTAGTCCCCTCCACTTTTGACAGCCAATTGTTATACACGGGGTCTTTCTGAAACATAAGACTTAGGTAAAAGCAAAAAGAATCAATTGAAATTATCAACAAGAAAGCCTCTAAAATTGATAATGTAAAAGACTATCAAGAAAGGAAAAATTAAAAATCCTCTCTCTTCTCTTTCACAAGATAGGGGAGATCACCATCACGTATTAGACACTGGACACAGCTTCCATGCACTGCCACCTGCTCCCTGCCCAGAGCTGACTCTCCCAATCCCTCCCCAAGCAGCAAGCTTCAAAACACTTCCCCAGTCTGTGCCCTGGGGAAGTCCTAGGAAATGTCAGAATTGGCACTGGGAAAATGCCTATTTGTCATTTCCTCAGGAATGACTGTTCACTGGGTTGGGGTAGAAGACAGTTGATTCTATAATTAGTAAGTACAGGACAATGAACTAGAAACCATGCATTCAGAAACAAAATGAACAATCCATTATTTTAGCATGCTGATGAATACAATACAGTAGTCCTTACTGTTATTTTCTTGTTAATATACTTCCTGATAGGACAAAACACTTCTCCGTATTTACCTGGAGTTTGCTTCATCCTTGTATTATCTCAAGATCTCCATCACTTGAATCACAGTGGAATTCCTCAATTGCTATTTTTCTCATAAACCTAGTGTGTGTGTGTGTGTGTGTGTGTGTGTGTGTGAGTTTGGGTTTAGAATTGTTTTATCACCAAATATGTCTATCAATCAGTATTCTTTTGTTTATATTTAACAGGGAAGTTTGTTAGAACTGGTTGAAGGTTGCCACATTGCGGTATAGGGGATAAAGCTTCTGCCTGAGGCCAGCATCCCATATGAACACTGGTTTGTATCCAGCTGTTCCACTTCCCATGTCCTGCTAATGACCTGAGAAAGCCTCAGAAGACGGCCCAAGAGTGTGGGCTCCTGCCACCCTTGTGGGACACTTGGACAAAGCTTCTGGCTCCCAGCTTCTGCCTGGCTCAGCACTGACCATTGAGGTCATCTCCCAGATGAATCAGCTGGTGGAAGATCCCTCTCTCTTCCTTTCTCTGTGAAACACTGACTTTCAAAATGAATAAATAATTCTATAAAAAACAGACCTTGTTGAACATAAAAATGGGATTTATTGTCTAACGTCCTAGGAACTCCAGGTGTTAACCTGGCTTTGGCCCTTTCTAGAGCCTCAGATGATGCTCTCAGGGCCTGCTCATGTATGAGCCAATGACTATGAAAACAGAAATGCTAACCCCTGATTAACTGGGCCCCCTTGCCCAGGCCTGGAGAAAGCATTGTACCCACGGCCATTTGAGTCATACAAAATAAAAGGATGGAAGAAACAGCTTTCCTTAGGAAATTTTGAGTTCTGATGTCAGAAGGAAAAATGGATGCTGAGTAGGCAGAAACATCAGATTCTTGTGGCTGTCCGGGTCAGGATTGGCTGGCAGTAGGAGAGGGAAGAGAATGGCGCTACTTGAATAGGAATGGGTATTGGGAAGTGCTTTCAAAGCCTGGACCTCAACCCAAGGAAGCAAATCTAAATCTGAAACCACAGTAGAGGGACTATCAGAAATTTGCATACCTTAAGTAGGAAGTCCAGAAGAGTTCCAGCTGCCACTCAAAAGGAAGCCCTCACCAAATTTACAAGCCTCATTGATTTTGCCATTGAAATGGCTTCTCAGAAAATAAAACAAGAGGGTAAAAGTCCTTGGGATCAAGTAACATGGCCTTGGTCTCACCTGTTACCTGAGTGCTATGGTCTTGAGGCATGTCAATGTCACTCACCCTCTCAAAGCCTCGATTCTATCATCTTTCAAATGGGACTAATAATTAGCCCTACCTCCCAGAGAATGAACCATGCCATACGTGTAAGGATCATTTCTAAAGATCCACATGGCCGTGGCAAAGCAACTTTGCTGTCCCTTCCATGTTTCCTCTCCCCTTGAATCTAGGCTGGCCCTGCGAGTTGCCTTCCAACAGAACATGGCAAAAGTGATGTGTGGCTTATAAAGTTAGTGTAGACGAATCCATGCAGCTTCCAATTTTGTGCTTCCAGAAAACTCTCTTGAGAACCAGGTCCATGCCATAAAGAAAATCAGGCTGGACTGGAAAATAAGAAGACCCAGAGAGACCCTGCAGGATAAGAGGCCATCTTGAATATCCCAAGCCTAGTTGGTCTCCCAGCTGCAACACATCATGGAGCAGAACAGCCCAGCCAACTCTCAGCACCAAAAGAAGCAATAAAGCATCTTTGAGTTTTTCCAATTTATGTTTTTAATTGACACACATGTGATGAGTGATGATCAAATTAGAGTAAGTAGCATATCTGTCGGCTCAAACACTTACTATTTCTTCACGTTGGATTCCAAATCTTCCCTGCTAGGTATTTTGAAGTATATAGCAAATTGTTATTGTTGACTGTGGTTACCCTCTTGTGATACAGGGAAACAGGAACTGATTCCTCCTATCTCACTGCAGTTGTTTGCCTGTTTACCAACTTCTCCCTATCCGTTGTTCTCCCCTACCCTTCCCAGTCTCTGGAAACTACAATTCTACCCTTCATTTCTTCTATGAGATCAACTTTTTTTTTTTTTTGAAAGACAGAGTTGCAGAGAAAGAGAGAGAGAGATCTATGTGCTGGTTCACTCCCTGAAATGGCCACAGCAGCCAGGGCTGGGCCAGGCTGAAGCTAGGAACCTGGAACTCCATCTGGATCTCTCACGTGGGTACAGGGGCCCAAAGACTTCAGCCAGCCTCTGCTGCTTTCCCAGGCGCATTAGCAAGGAGCTGGATGGGAAGTGGGTAGCTGAGAATGGAACTGGCACGCTCATATGGGATGTCAGTGTTGCAGGAAGCAGCTTAACCAGCTGCACTACAACAATGGCTCTGAGATCAACTTTTTTAGCTTCCACAAATGAGTGAGAACAAAGCTGTCATTTTAATCCACATAGTTTTGGGGTGATTTGTAACACAGAATTGGTAACTGAGATAATGTGCACATAGAGAATTTCTGTGGTTCTGACTTCAATTTCCCTACAGTTCTCTCAAGAGGAATGTTATCTGCACTTCAGGTGGAAGAACTCCTCATTTGTGGGACAGCCTGGAACTTTACAGCACACAGCAGGCCCTTACCTGCTCCATCTCAGTCTGCTTGTTAGTCTGGAAAGACTCAGAGACACCACTCAACAGGCTTACACACCTTATTTCTGGGACAGTGTGGATCTCAGAGGTCAGATTCACTTGCTACAAGGCAGGAGATGTGCCCTGATCAGTGAAAGTTGAAACTCCTTCATCCCTGTCTTCAAAGAAATGGGATACAATTCAGCCCCACCAAAAGTAGGTTTACAATGCCTATAAACTTTCCATGATATTAAAGAATGCCCCCAGATATGATAAATCTGGCTGGACTGGCTTTGCAGGTGCTTTATTGGAAACTGTCACCTACCAAATAGTTCCATTTATGCTGAAAACATTAACACACTTTTTCTAACCCATTTATTTAGCATTCCAGGTATTCAGGAGAAAATACGTAAGTGAACATTATTCTTGCTACAAGACCATTGTTGTATTTTTCTCTTAATGGACCTTTCTATTGGGAGCTCCTACCTTTAACAGACTGACAACACAAGACGGTGTTGTGGAGATAAAACTCCTCTAAGATAAATGTCACTTGCCAGGAGGAAGAAGACTTGAGAAGTGATCTCCTAACACAGAGTTGCCATTAATCATAAATATCTCTTTATTTTTTTTAACACCTAGAAGGACTAAAACTTTATCTGTTAACTTCACCACAGAGGGACTCCAGAATTATAGTTTCTTTCCTGGATAATTTCAAATTTCCAAAGGCCACTTAAAGAGCATTTACCATTCAATCAGTCTGAAGCATCAGTACTCCTGTCTTAATAAGATATATATTGCATTCTTTCACCCCACTCATTCCTCATTTCTTATTTCTATTAGTTTATAATCTCATGTTCCTGTTGAAGTTCAGAAGGAGTGCAAAGAAGTGCAAAGAGGAGTGGAAATTTATTTGAGCACATCTCATTACATTTGACTCTGAACAAAAGGTGCTAGTTTTCTGGACTGGCACACAGCATCTAGAGAAGACACTGGAAACCAAGTTAGAATTTGGAACTAAGCTTTCAAAAATAACCAAAGGATACTTTAAGTCCATGTATTCTACTTAGCCAGGATTACACAAATTCCCCAGTTATATTAGGGAAAAGTTGAAGAAAGAAGCAATTGATTATTAGAAAAAATATAAACTGTTATGTAAGACTATAATGACAGCAGTGTTTCTTATGTAGCTAACTGTCCATTGTACTACATGTACACATTGTACAAGTGAAAGAAGCAGTTCTCAGTTTTAGAAGCTAAACATTATCTTAAGGAGAGAGAGAAAGGAGAGAGTGAGAGAGAAGCTGAATACCCAATCTGGTAAGATTTTGACCTGAAATATAGTCCTTAGAAAAATACATTTGCTCAGATTCAAGTTAGTGATATTATGCTACTTTTATCCTGATCTATTTTAGAGGTATTTTCTTCTTGGTAAATGAATACTATGTTTATACTGCTAGTATATTTTAACAGTTAACATTTGAAGCCATAAAACATTTATTTTTAATAAAATTTGATATTTGGAAAAGAAGAACAGACTTCACTTTACAAAAGGATTCACAACCAGGTTTCATTATGTACTAAGCCCTTTGGGGAGATTCCAATGTGATTATGCTTATTAAAAGTTAATGCATACACAAATTTCATAAACTCAGCTTTTGTATAAATTGAGATACACCTGTCTATCAAGGGCTATATTCATTTTCAATTCCGGAAATGTGTTCCCCACCTAAATCCTGTTATTAATCTTCACTGACCTCTCCTACAAGGCTCCTACATCGATGCTATAACTCTTTTTCCTAGAGTCAGCCAAAGAAACAACAAAGCACAGGCATTTACTAATTAGATAATGTTGTGTTGTCAACCAATCCAGCAAACTGGACATTTCATACTTCAAATTAGCTCAAAGGACCTGAAATATATAATAGCCCATAACATTTACCGGTTGTGACTTCAAGCAATGCATCTACAATATCCTTTCTTTCTTAAAAAAAAAAAATTGAACTGATTTGATCACTGTGTAATATAGAGAGTGCTGGGGCTGCTGTGCAGTTTAGATAGAGAAAATATAGATCTCTTAACCCACCAAAAGAAAGCAAAGAGGTCAACTCACGTTGATTAGTAACTATCCTTAAATTTCCCGTGTTTCTACAGCTATCAAGAGATGGAGACTGAAGTCCAAGTCCATTTTCAGAAGTCCAATGTCTCTGTGCACTAACACATGCCCTCTTGATTTTCTGTGAGTTTTCACCTGAGTCATGCATGAATTTCAGATGAGGAAACATGCTTATCTAGGCTGAATTCCCATGCAATTGTCATTGTTTTGGTTTGAGGCATGTGCTCATATTTTTAGCTTCTCCCCAGCTCATTTCTGTTTGTCTTAGTGATGAACTAGGCCTAAATTTGAGTTAAAACACAAAGAGAGGGCGAAGGAAAGGCCATCAGAGGAGTTGAAAGAAATATGAAGCAAACAGAAAGAAGCAAAGAGTAAAATGAAGTTTGGTGCTGAAGAAATAAAACATGAGAGAAAGGGGTGGAGAGAGAAAAGAGATAAAATAGAAAGATTTGGAGGATGAAAATACAAGGAAGATCTGGGGACTTCCTCCCAGATGCAGCAAACTGGTAATTGGGCCCAACTCTCTTGCTGAAAAAAATTAAAATATATGGGAAAACTATAAAAATCATTTTCTTAAAATTATCATTATGCTGGGGCCAGTGCTATGGTGTAGTAAGGTTAAGTATCCACCTGTGGCACCAGCATCCCATATGGGCACTGGTTCAAGTCCCAGCTGCTCCTCTTCTAATGCAGCTCTCTGCTTATGGCCAGGGAAAGCAGTGGAAAATGGCTCAAGTTTTGGGCCTTTGCACCCGCGTGGGAGACCCAGAAGAAGCTCCTGGCACGTGGCTTCAGATGGGCGCAGCTCCAGCTATTGTGGCCATTTGGGGAAATGAACCAGTAGATGGAAGACTTTCTCTCACTCTCTCTCTCTCTCTCTGTAACTCTACCTTTCAAATAAATAAATAAATCTTTTAAAAAGTATCACAACACTAAAAGGAGTGTGAAATTAGTGGGCTAGGTTCTAGAAGAAAATAAAAATCCAAAAATATTAGCATGGCATTTCCCACTGATATGTTGGCCAATTTATAAGAGGTAACTGAAAGTTAAGCATTGCTTTTGACATCTTCATAGAGCCAGAAAGACAAAATGTGCAGTACCTCTGATAGGAAAATTTATAAAACTTCATCAAGAGATGTTATAGGAGACCTAAATGAATGAAGAGATAAACTATATTCATGGATTGGAAGACTCATCATTGTATGAATGTCTCACAATACTAATAAACCAATAGGACATAATAGAAAGACTTATTCTAAATGGACACTGGTTATATTATATATGTAGCACTAAAAGTACACTCAGAAGAGTGGAGATAAGATGGCTGAGATAATTGATACACATATGAAGAAAAAATGAAATTTGACTTCCAACCTGACATTCCATTTCAAGCTTCACTGATCCCTCCTTACACTCACGCGTGTTAGAAAAACTCCTGTGTTTTAGCATTTGAGCACATGACACAGGAATATCCATAGAAGCACTATATGTATGTGTATATTTTTTAAATGAACCAACAAATGTTCATAATGAATTAAGTGAATAAACTGTGAAATATCTATTCAATAAAATACTGTTGTATAGTGAACATAACTCTCAGGCAAATAATGTTAAAATTTACAAAATTAAAAACATGTAAAACTAAAAGTATATTATTCAGAGTTGAAAACATGGATATGTCATGTGACTATAAAGAAAATTAGTGCAAAGTATAGAAAAGTGAGTGGCTACAGCTGAGTGAAAAAGGTAGAATGAGGGAGAGCAAAACAAGAAAGGAATTTAATGATAATGGTGCTTTATTCTTTTTCTTAAACTGGATGGTAGGCTGATCCTTGTATTCTTATTACTTACCCTACATTTATTTTATAAGCATTCTTTTGTGTCTATTCAAGAGTTAATATAAATCTAATAAATGCATACATTAGACCAATGACAAAGTATCAGGTTTGAACTCAACATTCAGATAAGTTTAAAAACAAAAGCAGAAAGTCAACATCACAGAATGAACTTCTTGAAACAAAGACAAATATGAGATTTTTCTCATAATATATTTAATCTTCATTTTCATCATATTCCTTCAAATACTGCTTTTCAAATGTTTAATTTTGTCATTACAATGAAAGAATAATTTCTCAGCTCTTTTGATTACCAAATGGCTCCTGTGGTTGAAATACCACATATGAGGATACATAAAAAGTTCATGGAAAAATGGAATTAAATGATAAGCTTATTTTGGAACAGAAAATTTTGAAGTCCTTGCAGTTTACTACACATTTCCATGAACTTTGTGAAGATCATTTGTGTTTCAAATATGAAATAGACCCTCATATTCAACTGAAGTCAACAAAAGAGGAAGATTTTTTTTTTAACACTTCTAGTCATAATGGGTTATTGCTGGTGGTGATGTTACCCTTCCACTCTAGTAACAACTGAATTAAAATCGTGTCCCCTCTGAACCTTTTGGACTTAAAATTTTGGTCAATAGTGATTATTCAATTTCACTGAAGCAGCTTCACAAACAGAATCTCTATGCATTGCTTGAAGAACATGCTTCATGAATATTTTCAGAACCATTTTTTTTGCCCTCACTGGTATTTTTTATTTTTGATATTATGCATGAACTTATTTCTTTAATTTTCCCTTAAATCCTGGATAGAGAAATGTGGCAAGAGAACACTATAATTGAATTTCAAAATAACAAAATAGTCTGAGTTTCCATCTGCGTCTTCACTTTCATTGGATGCACAGCAATTTCAGGATCTTCCCTGGAGCAGATTAAGAAATGAATCTTTACAGCAAGAATCACATGAGAAATACTTGTAGTCTCAAGTACACTGGTCAGGTTACTTCTTCAGCAAGTTCCAGTAAATGAAGTATTTTATTTTCAAGAAAACCATTCATTATAAGCTCTCCTTCTTGGCATTGTTACACGTTCAGGCAGATTTTTAAACATGTATTAGCCACTACTCTGTCATCTTTGAACCTCTATCTTGATTAATATTTGGAAAAGTGATTCTTAAACATTTTGGATGTCTTAATGTTTGTCTTTAACTGAAAATGAATAATAGGTGGCCAATTACCTTGCAACCAGCGATCAATCCTATGATGGTATCTCATTTTATACTCCCTTCTGAACACATGAGCAAAGAATGTGGACATAGCATCATATCTTCTAAGTCTTAAATTACTGAGAACCTTCATTATGTTTCCCATTGTCAGTGAAAACACATTTTAATTGATTTTACTTTCTAAGAATATTTATTCAATCGGATTTGCCTTATTGTTGGCTATTTGAGATCTAAGCATCTCTAAAAAGGCTACTAAACCAGAAGTAATCAGTTCAAGCTGATTAAGATACCTCAGCAGTCATCCCCGCACAGAGACACAAATTTGAACAGCTACTCAGGCAGAAAGTCACCTTCAGAAGAGCTAAAGAAGTCATGTGAGAGACCACAGTGCCTATTTAATATAATGAGAAGAAAAAAATGCATTGCAGAAAGCAAGAAGGAAAGAGTTGACTATGTAATCTCTCTCAGCTCAATGTGGATAGAGGCACAATGCCTCCAAACTGGGGGAGAAGAGGAGAATTAAGACCTTAGACTTTAAGCCCAGTCTCAGGATTACCATAAGAAAAATCAGTGCTAGGCATACCCCACAGCCCCATGTCCCCAGGCCAGCACCTGCAGACTGAGCCTTTAGATGGCTCACAGCCAGGTAGTTGAGGGATCTTCTCCTCCACTCTTCCCCAACCTATGGCAGACAGTGGAGCAAGACTCCAGACACTTAGAAGTAAGACTACAAAGAACTTAGGACTTTGCCTTGTAACTCAGAGCTAGATACAACTATGGTGAGATCCAACAACTCATAAAACCTAAATGCCACTACTCCCAGGCCAGTGCTGGCATGCAGAATCTCTAAATTTGCCCTGGCATAAGGTAGAAACATGTACTTCAGTGGAATGGACTTATTTATCATATATAACTACCAACTTTGATTGGGCCTGGCATGTATTTCTAAGAATGTGCAAGTTCTATTGACTGTGAGACTCACATATGATCCAGCTTAGCACCAGGCTTCCACCAACCTTGGGCAGTCAGAAAGGAACAACAGGACTGTGTCCTGAGACTTAGGACCAATCTTTTAAAGCCCAACACTAAGCATATGCTAACAGTCCATGTCACCCCAGGTCAGTGCCTGGGACAGAGCCTCTGAATCTGATCTACTGATAAGTGGGCTCCTGTAGCTCCACTGATCAGACTTATATCATAGCCAACATTACCTGTGACTGGCTTCAGTGGCTTAAGGATGTAAGTCCACTTAAGCAACAGATAGCTTATAAAAATGTGGGCTTTGGTTTTGCCCCCATGAAGCACCTGGTGGACTATGAAGTCTGGGTGTAATCAGGCATTGTGACATTGTAGCCATTGGACTAGGTGTCTGGGACAGCTCTAGCCCCAGGAAAAGGCTTCTAGGAACAACTACCTGTTTTAAGACACTTTCCTAATTTATTCTGAACAAAACACCAACTATAGATTTATGACCAAGCTGGGCTCTGAGTTTCCTCTAGATCTGAAACAGCAACACACCAACAGTGAACTTGCAGCATATCTCAACCTGGGGTGCCATCTAGTGCTGAAATAGCAGAAGTGCCCATAGGCTCAGAGTAAATAAGCAGACTGTTAGAGTCTCTGGAAAAGCAGCCACAATAAACACCAGGTTAGGAAGACCTAACCTGAAAAGAAAGTACACCTATGTGTTCAATGTGCAGATTATGTCATAGCCAACAGGAATCAAGAACTTTCAGATAACCACTATTTCCCCTAATGAACAAAATAGGGTACCAGAAACCAACAGGACACAACTGACATTTGCAAATGCATGGGTGAAGAATTCAAAATAGGTGTCTTAAGGAACTTGAATGAGCTTCAAGAAGTCCCAAAGTGATTATTTAATATTGTAACATAAAGACTTAACAGAAAGATGGAAGCAATTTGAAAAAATTCATACAGAAATCCTTGAGCTGAAAATTACTCTAATTGAAACTAAAACCATAGAGAAGGCATCAATAACAGAATAGATAAAAAAGAATTAGTGAGTCTAATGAAAGGCTATTTGAAAATATGTAGTTGGAAGGGAAAAAATCAGGAGGAATGAAGAAAGTTTATGGAAACTTTGGAATAGCATTAAGAGAACAATTATTCAAGCTATTGGGGCTCAAGGGTGATCTGGGTGATCTGAACATACCAAAGAGGTAGATAACATTTTCAAAGACATAATAAAAGAAAACCTCCCAAACCTAGCAAATATATAACTATTCGGACCCAAGAAGATCAAAAATCAACAGCCAGATTTAATTAAACCAAGTATATCCCAAGACATTTTAGAAGCATAGTCTTCAACGTGAAACAGAAAGAAAGGATTCTCAAAATTTCAAGAGAAAAGAAACAAATAATACATAAGTAGTCCCAATCACCTGTTTGGGGAAACTCTGCAAAGACATTGGCATAGGCAAAGACTTCTTAGAAAAATCCCCAGAAACACAGACAATAAAAGCAAGAATAGACAAATGGAATTACATCAAGTTAAGAAGCATCTGCACTGCAAAATGAAGAGGCAACTGACAGAATGGGAGAAAATATATGCAAACTACGCAACTGATAAAAGTTTAATATCCAGGATCTATAAAAGGCTCAAGAAGCTCAACAACAACAAAATAAGAAATCCAGTTAAGAAATAGGCAAAAGGCATAAACAGGAATTTTTCAAAGGATGAAATTCAAATGGCTAACACACACATGAAAAAATGCTCAAGATAACTAGCCATCAGGGAAATGCAAATAAAAACCGCAACTAGATTTCACCTCACCCCAGTTAGAATGGCTATCATCCAAATATCAAAAAATAACACATGCTGGTGAGGATGTGGAGAAAAAGATACCCTAATACACTGTTGGTGGGAATGTAAACTAGTACAACCATTATGGAAGACAGTATGGAGATAACTCAAAGATCTGAAAATAAACCTACCATATGACCCAGCCATCCCATTCTTGGGAATTTATTCAAACAAAATGAAATCAACATATGAAAGTTATTTGTACCCCTATGTTTATTGCAGTCCATTCACAACAGCTAAGACATGGAGTCAACCCAGATGTCCATCAAATGATAACTGGAAAAAGAAAATGTGCTGTATATACATGATAGAATACTATTCAGTGATAAAAATGAATGAAATCCTATTTTTTGCAACAAAATGAATGCAACTGGAAACAATAATGCTTAGTGAAATAAGCCAGTCCCAAAAAGACAAATACCATATGTTTTCTCTGATATGTAGTAGTTAATACAGAATATACAAAAATATGTAGGAACAAAACAGAAATCTTGTGATTTCATTGTTGTGTTTAGCCCTTGTTTATACTCCTATGGAACTGTGGTCTTTCCACTTCTTCTTGTTGACTATCATGATTAGTGATGCTTTAAGCCTGTGATTATAGATTGGACTGAAACAAGTTTTTTGCAAAAATTAAAGAAAAAAAGAAAGGAGGAATTAAGGGAGGGAAGTATTATCTTATTGGAATTGTACCTATAAAATACAAGAAATGTATTCTCTTTATATTAATTAGAAAAAAAATTTAAAAACACAAAAGTCAACACTTAAGTTTAAAAGAAAATTAATCTTTCCATAATAGTTAATACTAGATAATGGACAGGCTACAAAAGCAAAAACTAAACAAATAGAATTATATCAAACCCAGAAACTTCTGCACAGTGAAGGAAACAATCAATAGAGTGAAGAGACATCCAAAAGAAAGGAAAAAAATATTTGCAAGCTACCATTCTGACAAAGGATTAATAGAATACAACAGCAACTTTAAAAACTCAACAACAACAAAAAGACAACCAATCCAGTTAAGAGATGGGCAAAGGACCACAACAGACACTTCTCAAAAAAAAAAAAAAAAAGAACTAACAAAGTTCAACAAATACATGAAAAAATGCTTGCAAAGATTGGATTAAGATGGCAGAGTAGGGAGGGAGCTTGCTGCTCTAGTCAAGAAGACAGTTTTTAAAATGTGCAAATATTGCAGGCTTAGGGAAGAGTTAGGGGAAAAACAGCAGAGGAAACTCTATGCAAATTGGAGGGATACAGTAGACCCACGTGGAGAGCATGGACATGCACAACTCAGGATCCCAGCAGCTGAGAGCCTCCATACCAGCATGGAAAGCCAAGACACTCTGGCAAAAAAAAAACAAATGACCTAAATGAAAGATCTCTGTGAGTGAGATCCCATCGAGAAGAACAGGCCATCAAAGAAGAGGTACCTTTCTCTGAAGGGAGGAGAGAACTTCCACTTTGATTATGGCCTTGTACTTTATACTTTGTGTTTCTCTGTGGGTGCAAACTGTTGGAATCTTTACTTAGTATATACTAAATGGATCTTCTGTATATAAAGATAATTGAAAATGAATTTTGATGTCAATGGGATAGGAGAGAGGGCAGGAGAGGGGAGGGTGCGGGTGTGAGGGAGGTTATGGGGGAAAAGCAGCTATAATCCAAAACTTGTACATTGGAAATTTTATATTTATGAAATAAAAGTTTAAAAAAAGAAAAAAGTTTTTTAAAAAACATGTTAAAGTGATCATATTAAGTGTTAAAGTGATCCTATAGGGATAAATGTTAAAGGGATCATATAAATAAAATCAAGTGTCTGGTAATAATAATAGATATGTTATTATATTATATGTTATTATAATATAGAGAATGTTTTAACATGGTAAGCAGTCTACACAGCAGACTCATAGAATGATAATCAATTTAAATAGCACTCTGGCCTCAGAATCAGCTCTTAAGTCATTCTGGTCTGGCTGAAAAGCCCATGACAACATTTCAGGCATGGAAAGCCAAGACACTGTGGCCAAAAAAAAAATGTCCTACATGAAGGATCTTTGTGAGTGAGACCCCAGTGGAAAGAAGTGGCCATCAAAGAAGGATGTACTTCTCTCCAAAGAGAACTTCCACTTTGCATATCACCTTGTCTAAATACTGATGGAGTTTGTGGAGTCAAAAGGCTTCCATAGCTGTGACAGCCCAGCTCCAGCCACTGAGGCCATCTGGGGAGTGAACAAGCAGATGCAAGGCCTCTCTCACTCTCTCTCTCTCTCTTTCTCTCTCTCTCTATGTAACTCTGCCTTTCAAATAAATAAATTTTTAAAAAAGAAAAAAAAGTGAGGAATTCCCTAAAACAATAGAAATTAATGAATTAGCAAAATAGTGAAATTAATTAATAATTGCAAGAATTACTTCTACAAATATATAAATAACAGAATATATAACTATATATATACAACTGTTACCCAGTAAAACTATGTTATCAAGTCCAAGATTTAAACTACAGATTAATAATTTTCTAAAAAATGACAAAGAAGTCATAGAAGAGTTTTGAAAATGTTGTATTATTTCTAAACATCAGGAAACAAGTGAACAGCAATTCTAGCCCTCTGTATCAATACTATTATTCATGTCACCCAGTCATAACACAGCTGAAATCTGCTCTATGCTTTCAAAGAGCTTTGACTATGAGCCTTGGCCATGATTCAACCCCACTATTGAATAAATACTGGAAATGAACAACAGTAGGAAGTTGTGCAATTTAACCTGCTCATGGAAAGTTCTAGTCACTGCCCTTAACCTGTGAAGTCGACTCCCCACTAATGGTACTTAATGATATCTCGGTCAGATTCCACTTGTTTCCAAATATTTTCACTTTTTAAGTACATCATTTCAGTGCAATTGAAAGCTTCAGTTTCATACATAATTCAAAGTTTCACTTTTTCCAAAGCATGCTAGACTTGAGGCTCCTGGAGCTTAGAACCAGCAAGGGATATGGCCTGTTCTCTTCACATGTTCTACTTCCCTGCCTAAAGGTTCTAGCTCCTATGTGCTGAAAGAAGACTGTGGGAAGTGGAGATTGTCTCTTACCTGATTGAAAATTGTCACACTCCTCTGGCCCACCCAAATGCAACAAGGGCCTCCCCTGCCCTCAAGATTCTGTGATGTGAGAAATCCAGCTCTGCCTCCAATTTCTTCACAGGCTGATTTACCACCAGAGACCCACCCATTGCATTTGCTGCCATGATTCTGAAAGGTAGGTCTAGCTGGTGACCTCCCAGGTGAGTGAAGTATGAGCCAATGGCTGAGGGACCCTACTCAAGGTCAATGACCCAGAGGTAGCCTGCCACCTGTCAGATACACTGCCCACCTAGGCCTGCACCTATTTCCACTTCCCTCCTCCACTCAGGTAGGAACATAGGCAGGTCATCAGTTCCATGGCCAAAGGGCATGTCCACATTGGGAAAGAGCTAGCCTCTCCCATTCTCAGGGACCTCCTAATCCTTAAGAATAAGCCTCGTGTCACTGTCCCCACCCCTGAGCCTCTGGAATGCATCATCATAAATACCACACCCACCAAAGACCCAGTTCCCAGAGGACACTCTCCCTTCCCCAGTGCTCCTCTTAGACTTAGGCAGTGGTGTGTGGTTGATGCTACTGAACCAGCTATTCATATATTAGGACACATTTCTCAGGTTGCCCTTTTTTATTTAAAAGGTAAAGTTACAGACAGAGAGAGGGAGAGACAGAGAGAGTTCTTCCATCTGCTGGTTCACTCCCCAAATGGCTGCAATGGCTGGGGCTGGGCTGGTCCAAAGCCAGGAGTTTCTTCTGGGTCTTCCAAGTGGGTGCAGGGGCCCTAAGCACTTGGACCATCTTCCACTGCTTTTCCAGGCCATAAGCAGAGAGTTGGATCAGAAGAGGAGCAGCCGGGACTCAAACCAGCACCCATACGGGATGCCAGTACTACAGGTGGATACTTAATCTACTATGCCACAGCACCAGCCATGGTTGCCCTTTTTATAATTCTCTCTGCTTTAGGCTTTGGCTAAAACCAAAGGAAAATGTCCCATTCAATATCTAATTACAAGTATATGACTATTTCTCTCTGAATCCTGAGTTACCACTCTTTGATTCTCTCCCCTAATTCAAGATTCAATTAGCCCTGAGCAATGCAAATTAACCAAAGATCCCATCACTGACGTCATAAATAAGAGTGTTGTTGAAGGAACAACAGAAGTCACTGTGCACTTACTCCCCATGTAGGACCTCCATCCTTAATGAGTTGTAATATGAGAACCGACTGCACTCTATATGTTCTGTACTCTATATGTACTCAAACTGTACTCTATACATTGTGGGGGGGATGCAAACTGTTGAAATCTGTGCTTAACATGGAGTTGGTCCTATGTATATAAAATCAAACTAAAAATAAACCATAATGAAGAAGGGGTTGGGAGAAGGAGGGAGGAAAATGGGAGTTGGGATGGGAGAGTGGGTATAGGGGAAAGAACCATTATATTCCTAAAGTTATACCTACAAAAAATGCATTCATTAAATAAAAACTTTTTTAAAAGACCCCATTTCCAAGTTTCTCTTGGGAGGTGTACCAACCCTTGTGCACTGTCAGCATTCAGAGTCCCTGTGCCCCTTGTGTCTACCAGGTAGTATTCCTGAAAAAGGAACACCACAACATCTTGCTAAGATGGTATTTTAGGGGTAGGTGCTGTGGTATAGAGAGGATAAAACCTCCACTTGCTGTTCCACTTCCCATCCAGCTCCTTGTTCATGGCCTAGGAAGAGCAGTGGAAGACTATCCAAGTACTTGGACCCTGCCACCCATGTGGGAGACCCTGATGAAGTTCCTGCCTGCTGGCTTAAGCCTGGCTCACCCCTCGCCATCATGGCACCTTGGGGAGTGAACCAGCAGATAGAAGATCTCTCTCACTCTCACTCTCACTCTTTCTCTCTGCCTTTCTTTGGACCCCACCATTCCATTACTGCCTTTGAAGTGGTGGCTATAAGAAGCTTCTTGCCATGTTAGCAGGGCAGAAGCATCAAGACTCGGGAGGAAAAGTCTCATCATTCTAAACCCCACTTTCCCATTCCCAGTGGACATCATACATCTCTGAGAAGATTTTCTTACCAGCACTTCCTGTAGAAACTAGAAAACTCACAAATCTGCCTCTGAAACATCTCGCCACGTTTTTCCCCACCATCCCTGTCCATCTATCTGTAAGTCACCTGTGTGGAAAGCAACACCTGGTGGGATGGTTAGTGAGGAGAGCAGAGAATCCTAACCATCCAAGAGCAATTCTCACAGCAAGATGCAGAGTGTCCCTTAGAAAAGAAAGGCATGACCCCCAAGTTGGGTTAAACCAGTACTTCATAGAGCCTGCTGCTGGGAGAATCGGTTGCTGAAGTCAAATGCCAGCCTCACACATGGTCTCAAGGGTTTGAAAAGCCTTTCCTGTAACTGAGTCACCTGCATGGCTAAGATCCCACTTGGATTCACTGTTATTTAATTCTTTATGTGGCTTCCTAGTCTCACAAGAGAAAATTGTATGTGATTACTGAGCGAATGCTGGTGTAGGATTTAAAGTCCATGGGAGGGAAAGAACAACTCTGATTACTATGATCTCTTCTTCTCAGGACACAAGGGTACTACAAATAGTGACAGTCAAAGACCCTAGAAGGTGAATGAGCATGCCCACAGCATACACTTTCTTATATAAGCTCCATCTGCAGATAAGGTTGCAGGTGAAAGACGTTGGAGAAGTTTTAAAGAACTCATGGAAGCTGATATTCATTACATGATATGTAATGCTATGTTTGCCTGCTCTGAAAGAGAATTCATGCTGTAATTTACAACACAGAACTATCTCTAACCTTGCTTTCCAAACGTTCAACTTACTTACCAGGAGTACCCACTGTACAGCAGGCTCAATAGTGGCCTTCAAAAAGATATGTACATATCGGAATGCCTGAACCCTGTGAATGTGACCGAATTTGGAAAGGGGTCTTTGCAGATTTAACTAGGTTAACAATCACCAGATGAGATCATTCTGGGCTACCTAGATGGGCCCTAAAACCAATAGGTGTTCTTTTAAGAGACAGAAGAGAACACACGTGAATATAAAGGCAAAGATTATAGTGGCCGGCACCGTGGCTCAATAGGCTAATCCTCTGCCTTGCGGCGCCAGCACACCGGGTTCTAGTCCCAGTAGGGGCGCCGGATTCTGTCCCGGTTGCCCCTCTTCCAAGCCAGCTCTCTGCTGTGGCCCGGGAGTGCAGTGGAGGATGGCCCAAGTGCTTGGGCCCTGCACACCATGGGAGACCAGGAGAAGCACCTGGCTCCTGGCTTCGGATCAACACGGTGCGCCAGCCGCGGCAGCCATTGGAGGGTGAACCAAAGGCAAAGGAAGACCTGTCTCTCTGTCTCTCTCTCTCTCTCACTGTCCACTCTGCCTGTCAAAAAAAAAAAAAAAAAAGATTATAGTGATGTGGCCACAAACCAAGTAACACCTGGAGCCACCAGACTCTGGAAGAGGCAAGGAAGTATTTGCCTGAGAGTCTTCAGAGGGAGCATGACCTGAATCTGAGAACTCCAGCCTCCAGCACTGTCAGGAAATAATCTCACCTATCTCAAGCCAAGTCTGTGGTCATTTGTTCCAGCATCCAATGGAAACTAATACACACATTTTAACATTAACTTTATATTCAGCCTGTTGTTCAATGTACAATAGAGAATTCTATCAGGGCCTTGGATCAAGCACCTGACTGAAAAAAAGAAGGTGGCTGGGGTGAGAACAGAAGCAGATCTGCTCTGAATCCTGGAAACAACAGGAAAGTTCTTGTCTTGCATGGATCTATGATAAAGACACTCTCATGTGGCTATGCAGTATGAGACACGTGTGTGTGTGTGTGTATTGCTGTGGCACAGTGGGTAAAGCCACGGCCTGCAGTGCCAGCATCCCATTTGGGTGCTAGTTTGAGTCCCAGCTGCTCCACTTCCAATCCAGCGTTCTTCTATGGCCCGGGAAGGTAGTAGAAGATGGCCCAAGTCCTTGGGCCCCTGTACCCGCTTGGGAGACCCCAAAGAAGCTCCTGGCTCCTGGTTTCCGACTGGCACAATTCTGGCCATTGTGACCATTTCAGGAGTGAACCAGTGGATGAAAACTCTCTCTCTCTCTCTCTCTCTCTCTCTGCCTCTGCTTCTCTGTAACTCTTTCAAATAAATAAACAAATCTTTTTAAAAAAAAAAAAAGACAAATGTGACCAGATTCTAAATTTATTTTTTTTCAACTTTTATTTAATAAATATAAATTTCCAAAGTACAACTTTTGGATCATAGTGGCTTTTCCCCCCATAACCTCCCTCCCACCCACAACCATCCCATCTCCCACTCCCTCTCCCATCCCATTCTAAATTTAAAACAAAGCTCCAAACCTATACATCAGAGAACTTTTGCACAAAGTGGCAGCTGTTCCAGGGATGCTCCTAGTTCCAGTATAGTAGATAAGGAGGTTCTTAAAGGGGCCCAAAGATGAACTGCTGGGGTGATGTGTCAAGACACCACCAATAAAGGTCAGTCCTAGAGATCAGTCCTTCTCCCCCACGGGCAAGTAGTAGACATGGACTCATTAGTCCCCAGGGAGGGACAGTGAGCATGGGCTCTTTTGTAGGACTCAGGTAGAAGGGCAAGGTCTCCATACCCATGGAACTGGCCACACTGACTGGTAGACAGTGCTCCCACTCCTCCTCTGAAGACCCTGGAGGTAGTCTGTGCTAGGCAAATGCCACATTCATAGACATGCTCACAGGAAGCCCACGTCCAGAAATGAGTACAGCAACTAAAAGAAGAGGAGTCATACAACCAAGAATCATCAATAATCTAAGGAAAATAAACACCATGAAGGGAGCATCATTCTGCAAATTGAAGAACATATGCATGACCATGGCAGACAATGCTACTCACCAGCCCATTATTCATTCTTCACTTACCACCAGAACCTTCCTTTGTTCATTGGCTTAAAAAGTACCACAAACTGAGTATCTCGACAACAAGGAAAATTGATTGTTCCACTTCTGGAAGCCAGAAGTCCAAGATTAAAGTGTGTGCAGGGTTGGTTCCTCCTGAGGGGTCCAGGGGAGTATCTGCTGCTCTGTTGAACTCTCTCTCCTGGGCTCTGGAGGCTTTCTTGCAGCCTTTGGTGTCCCTTGCCCTCTAAATGCTTCCCTATTGTCTCTGCATCCTTGTTCACACAGTGTTCTCCTGGTATGTCTATGTCAGATTTCCTCTCTCTGTCTATGTCAGATTTCCTTTCTCTAAGAACACCTATCATACAGTTTAGGGTTCAGCGTGACCTGTACTTAACACATTATTCCTTCAACAACCCAACTTCCAAATTAGGTTGTACCATTTCCATTTTAAGATCTCCAGGGGTTAGGACTTCACTATATATGTTTGGAGGGGATGCAACTCAGCTCGTAACTGCAGTGACAGACACGGAGAGAAGAGTCGAGCATATCTATGTCATAAAATCCCTAACAGACAAGAAAAGATGGAATTGAAGAATGCATATATTTTTAAATAAGTAATGATAGAGTACTTCCCTGAGCTGAAGAATGACAGGAGACCACATGTAGGAAGAATCCACTGGAAACTGAGTGAGACAAAGACTCAATCCTGTTCAGATCTTGACAACAGGAATAAAGACAAAATCTCTTCCAGCTTTCAAAACTATTTTACACTTTGAAACACAAAATTAGGTTAGTGTCCAACTTCACATCAGCAGTACTTTTGACAAGAAGACAATGGAACAACAGACTCAACGATTCAACATAAAATTAATCTGAATTATGCAACTGAGAGGAAAAATCAAAACGGTGTCAATTAGCAGTTTAGTCATGAATCTAACTGCAACCTCATGGGCAGGACCTAATGAGCCCCTCCAGCCATCAACCTCTCTTGATAGAGCTTTGCCCAGAAGTGAACGTGGGACACATTCCCGCCGAGACACCGGGAGACATCTGCTGGGCCTCTGCAAGTTTCCTCTTGATTCTCCTGGATCTCTCCTTCCCATTGCACGGAGCATGCAAACATATTCTCTGTTGCTCAGCAGTCAGCCCCCAGCCACAAAAGGAACCAGATTTAGGATAAAACTGGCACCCATACTTTTCAACTTCTACAGGAGAATTAGGCCGGCTGAAAAGGACTTGTGTAACTATTGTCTTCCCAAACATGACACAGAGCTAGATACCATACTAGATACATAAAGAGAAGTTAATTTACTGCAGCCAATGAATATCTTGTGCCCTTAGAGCTCAATTTCTTGAGTGGCATGGGTGGGGCAAATCCACAGGTCAAATTCAGCTACCATCCGTTTTATTGGAACTCCAGGTTTGTTTGTTTATATATTGCCTGTGGCTACTTTCACACTACAAAGGCAGAGTTGAATGGCTACAACCAAGGCCACCTAGTCCTCAAAACCTAAAATATTTACTGTCTGGCCATTATAGGAAATGTTTGTCAACTCTAGAGAAAACTCAGCTGAGAAAATCTGGATAGATTTGGCTCTGTCTACCTAGGTTTTTGCCTCATTACCAGTGGGCAGGCATAATGCATATTGCTGAGATGTTACTCCTACCTGGGACTAACAGGTGGCCTCAGGCCACTTTCTTTTTCTGTAACCTTATCACAGGGTTGTTATCAGGATTAGGTAATTCAGTAAAACTGCAAACACTTAGAACAGCACCTGGCATCTAGCCATTGCTCAGCAATGTTAGTTTTTTGTTCCAAACCTGATGTCAGTTCTCATTTATTCAGGTATTCAATGTTCTACAGGTTGGCAATTTGGCTGAGACCAGAGAAGATGGTTTTTCCAATATTGGCCAGACTTGCTTATACAGCTGCAAACAGCTGCATATTAGGTTTAGGCTGCTCTGATTCTCCAGGTAGCTTGGTCCAGGATGGTCACAATCATAGTCTGGCAGTTAATTCTTGTCACCAGAACTGGGACTTAAGGTGCTTCCTAAGCCTCTGTTCCCTATCAGGCGAGCCTGACTTTTCACACGGTAGCAAGAAGGTCCCAAAAAAGACCAAAGTGAGGAACAGATCATTTTCACTGTATTTTAGTGAAAACAATACAACAAGTCCTAAGATCAGCTCATAGTCAAAGGGTAGGGAAATAATTTCCAGTTCCTGATGGGAGGAGTTTACAGAGTCCTTTTGCAAAGGAGTGTGTACATGAGGAAGAAGAAAAATTGCAGTCATTTATGTGCACAATCCACATTACAATAATATACCTTAATTTAAATATCAAATAAATATGTACATACTTAACTGAATTCAAAGACTTTGCATTCTTTTTTTTTAACTTTTATTTAATGAATATAAATTTCCAAAGTACAGCTTATGGATGACAATGGCTCCCCCCCCCATAACTTCCCTCCCACCCGCAACCCTCCCATCTCCCACTTCCTCTTCCATTCCATTCATATCAAGATTCATTTTCAATTATCTTTATATACAGAATATCCATTTCGTATATATTAAGTAAAGATTTCAACAGTTTGCACCCACACAGAAACACAAAGTGTAAAAATACTGTTGAAGTACTAGTTATAGCATTAAATCACAATGTACAACACATTAAAGACAGAGATCCTACAAGAGAAGTAAGTGCACAGTGACTCCTGTTGTTGACTTAACAAATTGACATTCTTGTTTATGTTGTCAGCAATAACCCTAGGCTCTTGTCATGAGTTGCCAAGGCTATGGAAGCCTTTTGAGTTCTCCAACTCCGATCTTATTTAGATAAGCTCATAGTTGTTAGGAAACTGGCACAGTTTTATCTATGGAACGATCTATACCCTGGTTCCCACGGCCATTGCTGGAAGCCAGGTAGCCACATGGCCCAGCTACCTGTGCCAAGCTCCACCCCCATCCTAATGGGATTCACTGCTCCTGCTTCCCTGTCTGCCCTCAGGCAAAGTTTTAAAAGGGCCTGTTCCTGAACACATGGCTCTCTCTAGCCTCCTCCTCTGGTCTCTTGGCTCTCTCTCTCTCTCGGCTCCTCTCCACTCTCCCCTCTCTCTTTGCCCTTCTCTCCTGCGCTCTCTTGGTTCTTCTCTCTTGGCTCTCCTCTCCCGCTCTCTGCTCTCCTCCTGTCTTCTCTGCTCAACCTTCTCTCCTCACTAGCTCCTCTCCTCTCTGTTTCTCTTATACTCTCTCTCTCTCTCTCTTTCCCTTCGCCGCCCCTTCACTCCAGTCTGTTGGGTGTTCCCCAATGAACCCTTTCCCTTACTCCGGTGTTTGGTGTGTTTTGTGACGGCTAACATTAATATATAACAATAGTCAAAGTGAAGTTCTCTCCTCCCTTCAGAGAAAGGTACCTCCTTCTTTGATGGCCCATTCTTTCCACTGGGATCTTTCTCGCAGAGATCTTTCATTTAGGTTTTGGTTTTTTTGTTTGTTTTTGTTTTTTTGCCAGAGTGTCTTGGTTTTCCATGCCTGAAATACTCTCATGGGCTTTTCAACTGGATCCGAATGCCTTAAGGGCTGATTCTGAGGCCAGAGTGTTGTTTAGGACATCTGTCATTCTATGAATCTGCTGTGTATCCCACTTCCCATGTTGGATCTTTCTCTCCCTTTTTGATTCTATCAGTTAGTATTAGCAGACACTAGTCTTGTTTATGTGATCCCTTTGACTCTTAGACCTATCAGTGTGATCAATTGTGAACAGAAATTGATCAAATGGACTAGTGAGATGGCATTGGTACATGCCACCTTGATGGGATTGTATTGGAATCCCCTGGCATGTTTCTAACTCTACCATCTGGGACAAGTCCAATTGAGCATGTCCCAAATTGTACATCTCCTCCCTCTCTTATTCCCACTCTTATATTTAACAGGGATCACTTTTCAGTTAAGTTTCAACACTTAAGAATAATTGTGTATTACTTACAGAGTTCAACCAATAGTATTAAGTAGAACAAAAAAATACTAAAAGGCATAAAGTATTAAGTTATTCATCAACAGTCAGGACAAGGGCTAAACTTTATTTGAGCAGAAGCCTCATTTTATTTTATTTTACTTTATAAGCAGAGAGACAACAGACAGAAGGAGCTCCTATCTCCTGGTTTATACCCCAAATGCCTGCAGTGCCCTGAGCTAAGCCAAAACACGAGCCAGAAACTCAACCTAGGTCTCCCAAATAGGTGGCAGTGAAGTGGGGGAGTGAATTTATTTTTCCAGGTTCTTGCCTTGCATCTAGAGAAGCATTCTAAGTACAGACACAGAAGGTAAGACAGCAAACATGCACACATGACACGTGTTGCCTCATGCAGAGAGATACCCATCATGAGTGGGCACTGGACCACAAGAAGAAAGGGGTTGGTGAGGGTGGTGCAGAGGGCACCCCAGCAACTCCTCCAGTCATGATCTCTGCCAGAAGAGAGACCTCTCCCAAGTTGTTTACTTCTTTTATGAAGTCAGGTGGTGAGGCATGAAGCTACCTGGGAGTTCCATAAATTTTACCCCCATAAAATTCCATGTGGAGCTCAATACGTATATTTTTATGGCATCTTTCCCCTTAGGTCCCATATGAAGCAGAAGAACACCAAGAAAGGAGACGTTTGGATTAACAAGTAATATAATAGAATTACTCATGGGGAGGTGAGGAGGCTGTAAATTCTAGCTCAGTGATTCCAAACCAGCTGCCTGCCCATTCCATATAATGCCCTCTTCAGAGATTTCTGACCCTTAATCTTAAGGGGGTGTTGAGTGTCAAACTTCTATCTTCTGTATCTACTTCCTGGTGATCGAGGTCATGGTCCCTGCCTATCCTGGGTTTGAAAACCTCTTCCTATCTCATCTAATGGTTCTGTCTCATGATCACAGGATCTTCAGTCACTACCAATGGCTGTGACCCCCACATGGTCATCATTACTCTGAGAAGCTGTTGAATCCTAAAACAGACCAAGTTTATAAAACAGGATGAGCATAATTGGAAACATAAATCACAGGTGGAATCCCCTTTAAGAATGGGAAAGTATATTCTATTGTTTCCAGAATAGTTGGCACTGATAGATTATCTATACACAGACCATAAAGCCATCTACCTGGGCATAAAGATTTGTAATGTTTTTTTTCAGTGAACATACTGCTCTTAGAGTAGATGTGACAGATTCCATTAATCACTGCACATGCTACTCCTGTTCTTTCAGTAAATATTCTAGGGCTAGTCATTTCCCCATGACTACCTGAGACAGAGCATCCACACAGACTTGAATACTCCTGTAAAAGCTGGCCTGAAGGGTAGGCTAAGTTTCCCCAGGCAATAGGCAGATTTCTAAAAATGGCTTCAGGAGACACAGTATGATCTTCTACCACTGTGATAGAAGAACTCTCTAAGGAGTTTCCCTGCAGCGTTTCCTGAGAGAATCAGAAAAGGTAGGAAAAACATATCTGTGATAAAGTGCAATGGCCTTAATATGATAAAAGCAAAGACTAATCATTTTGCTATTTGAAGAGGTTCAGTTGGCTCACAAGAATGGGCAGACTTGTCCTCTGTGCACACCTGTGAAGATTCAAGAGGTAAGTTTAATTCTTGACAAATGTACCCGGCTTGGAATACCCTGTAACTGACTACAGTAGGAGTGATAAGTAGCACTTGGTAAGCTTCCTTCCATTTAGGCTGCAATTGGTCAGATGGGGATCCTTCCTTCCAAGTCTTTAATAAAACTAGTTCTCCTGGGGAGATAGGCTGGTCGTGACTTTTGGGATGTGGCACTGGGAGAATTCTTTTACCATACTCTATCAGAGCCTTTTGTATCTGACCTGGATTGATAATATTCTTTATCTGATCTTGAATCTCTGTGAGAAAGGGTATGTCCGAGGTAAGAAAGGGCATTCCATATAGCATTTCAAACAGACTAAGCTTTAAAACAGACACAGATGCCATTCTCATCCTGAGGACAGCGATAGTGAATGATTTAAGCTATGTTTCTGAGGTCTCTTGGCAAAGCTTAGCCAGAATTTTCTTATGACTAGGATTAGCTTTTTCATCTTTACCCGGTGACTGAGGTCTCTAAGAGATATGGAGAAGATAAGAAATCCCTAGAGCAGTAGCCACCTGCTGAGTTATTTTAGACACAAACAAGGATCCATTGTCACTCTGGAATGATCTTGGAAGGCCAAACCAAGGAATTGTTTCCTGGGGCCAGTGCTGTGGTGCAGCAGGTAAAGCCACCACCTGTAGTGCTGGCATCCCATATGGATGCTGGTTCGAGTCTCGGTTGCTCCACTTCCAATCCAGCTCTCTGCTATGACCTGAGAAAGCAGTAGAAGATGGCCCAAGTCCTTGGGCCCCTGCACCCATGTGGGAGACCTGGAAGAAGCTCTGGCTCCTGGCTTCAGATTGGCGCTACTCTGGGGAGTGAATCAGCAGATGGAAGACTCTCTCACTCTCTCTCTCTCTCTCTCTCTCTCTCTCTCTCTCTTTCTCTCACTCTCTCTGCCTCAGTCTCTGCTTCTCTGTAATTCTGCCTTTCAAATAAGTAAATCAATCTTCAAAAAAAAAAAAGGAATTGTTTCCTTTAGCTGAGTTTTGGACATCTCTGTGCCTTTTCTGTTCAAGTTGAAAAGCTTCTATCCCTCCTGTGAAAGTACTGATAGAGTAGTAGATATTTGCAATTACTTGCTGAGGGCATGCTAGTGAAGTCTGTTTGCCAGTCTTATGTGACGCTTCTTTGAGCAGGAGTGAGTAAAGGAGATGGATAGGTGTGTTATTTTGTAAACAGAAGAGACAGGAGCAAGTTACTATCTTTTTTACAGCATGCAATCATTTCCCTCCAAATAACTGAGAAACAATTTGCATTAAAGCTCCTCTTCTCAGATGGATAGAGTCATGTAGTTCCTTAACAGTCCTATGATCTAAAGTCTACCACGTCATGGAATCCATATTCCACAAAAGCCTGCCATTCTCAGGCACATCCTTAGCTGTTTCTTTGTCTGTGGTGGCACTATACATAATTTAGTCTACTTTTTCTAGAGGGAAAGCATGCTTTCCTGGGGTCAGAATATATCCTAAGTAGTTAACTTGTTGTTTAGAAATTTGACTTTGGTTAGGTTCACTCTGTATCCCCATTTCCCTAAAACCTTTAATACCTGGATGGTATTTCCCTGCCAAGTCCCAGATGAACCAGATGAATCCCAGAAAGGGCAGCATTTTGACTGGCAAGTAAGAAAATAGAATCACACAAGGGGGGAGGAGGGAGGCAAGTTGAGACTTTCAGCTCAGTGATCCTAAATTAGCTGCCTGCTATCCCATCACCCGCTGCCTCCCAGAGCGTGCGTTCACAGGAAGCTGGGGTGGGAAATGGAGCGAGCACTCGAGGCCAGGCACTCTGATGTGGGCTGCATGCATCCTAACTACAAGGCTAACCACACTGCCCCACCCCCAAAACCTTTTAAAAAGAAAAATAAATTCCTTTACTTTCAGTAATTATGTGTTTGGGCGGACAAGCAAGTGCACACAGCAACCTTCTTCAGCCTGACAGATTCCCAAAATACTGCTAGTGGATCCTCAGTTCTTTCTAACTAATGCAGCATGCTCTTCACTTCCAATTTGTCTTGAAATAAAATGATAAGATAAACTTATAATTTGGTTCTAAATGCATAAAATAAAAGGAAATTTTATGTCCTAATTTTTTAACTTGTCATAAATATCTTCACAATGTAGTAAATGAAGCATTGCAATTTACCAACCACATTATCTTCAAAAACAAAATAGTAACGACTTTTTTTCCCTCCATTTAAAAATAGAAACAGAGGCTAATGATGTGGCACAGTTTAAAGCGCCAGTTCAAATCCTAGCTATTCTATCTCCTATCCAACTGTGTACCAGGCACTCTTCCAAGCAGTCTACACACATTAAGCTATTAGTCTTATAGGTATGCTTATATAGAAAAAACATTTGTATAACTAGGATTCAATACTATCTTCCGTTTCAGGAATCCATTGAGAGTCTTAGAATGTGCCCTTCATGGTTAAGGGAGGACAATCATAGATCTTTGTCTATAGCTATGGTTAATTCTTTAGGACAGATACATAGGAGTGAAATTACTATATCAAAAGATAGAAACATTTATAAGGTTCTTGATGAATGTTTTGCAGGTTTTCTAATGCATGTATTCCCCTGTGACTTCCTCAAACCCTCTTCAAGGGAAGAATCACTCATCCTTATTTAAAGCCTGGTATGTATCATTTTATTCCTTCCAGAGGGGTTTGTTTATTCCTGAAATAATTTCATTTTCAGGTGGCAATAAAGTTATCTGCTGGTGACAAAAAATGTTGTTAGTCCTTACAAAATCTCTACAATATAGGATTGATAAAAGAACTTATATAAAATATTTTCCTAATATTATAGATGAAAAAAACCAAGGAACAGAGAGGTTAAAGGCTTTCCCAGAGCTGAGCAGGAAAGCTGGGATTTTGGTCCAGGTGATCCAGTTCTAGAACTCCCCAATTAAACCATGATGCTCTGCCTCCTCCTCATAAAAACATCCAGGAAATACATAGAGACCATGAAGCAGCTGGTTGTAGACACCTGTTTCTGGGGCTTGACTAACAAGCAACACTTCCGCTCACCCTTTTTTATTTCAGTTTCATCCTAGGGAAAACCAAATGCAACTCAGTAATAGTAAAAGTAAAGATTGGGGATTACTACTGGGGTCATAGAAAGGAGAGGGCCTCAGGCAGGCAACATAAATCAAGGCGAAGAGAGTACAAGGGAGTCACTCCCAGAGGGGGTGGGATGAAGATAACAGCCTGAGAATCACACAGGATCTATGAAGGATGCTGCACGCATCCACCAAGACACAGAATAAGCCGGATAAAATTAGGGAAGCACTTGTAGTTCCTCCACCTGAAGAGGATCTTAGCATGAATGACTACTGACATCAGCCTGAGTAAAAATACACCTACACCTTATCTATATAGGCTAAAAAAGGATTTTTCCCCACTAATGCACTCCATTACTCCAACCCTCTAACAGTAAGAACATTATAAGGCATACTACCATATGTGAATAAACCCTGTAAATGGTCACCAAAAAAAGTCCTGGGATTTTCCAGGACTGAACTATAATGTCATGCACAATGATGATGGGTGGGGGAGCAATCCAGTTATAAGCACTATTAGGAAAACCTAAGAGGGGATGAAGGAGAGCAGGTTTATATTCCTGGACACTGCTGGACAGAGCCCTGCACTCCTGCAGTAAGACCACACTGGCAGAGAACTGCTCCTGGTGTGAAAAAGAGCTCTTGACAGTCTACTGGGTGGAGGCTGAGCACCCACCATTCTAAGCTGCCAATAATAAGCACTGTTTGAGTCAGGGCTATTTGCAGAGTCAAAAAGTGTGAGTAATTCATTGGCAGGGGAGACCCAGTCTTGCTACTGTTGGACTGATGTGCCTTCCTCCACCTACACCTACAGCTTCATAAGGAGTTCCCTATGAATGACATCAAAAGACAGAAAGACAGACTCGGCTCACAGGTGGACTGGCATGATAACTGGGAACCGCATGATACCTGGTAGGGTGCTAACTGGAGATGTACTGCTGCCACATTACAATCCCACTCTAGGATTACCCTAGGAAACACTGGTGAGGGGCAGATTTCCAAGCACTACACTTGATTGAAGAGTTGGGCTGAGACATGGATTTAACAGTCTCTTAAGCATCAACAAGTGCCTCGGCTGATTTTTCAAAGCCCTGGTGACAACAAATCTGGAAGATGGGATACAATGAAGTCAATAGTAGATGTTTGAGTCCTGTGTGACTGCCCACAGGAAATTATCTACAGTAGAGGAAGAGAAAAAGACCAGGCACACAGGTTAACACATCCTAAGAGTGCCAGCCTCCCCCTGTCTCTCAGCCAGCCTCTGAGGGCTGCCTTGATAGGCCCATGAACCAGTCTCTAAAGGGATGACTGCTCTACATGGGCCTAATAAGAGGTGCCCTTCCACCATGTCTAATCTGACTACTGCCACTGCTGAACACTCAACCCCTACACGCAGAGACCAATGCAGAGCCCTCAATGCAATGAATGACAAGTTATGCCTGGACATGTTTTACTGAAAGAGATAGAAACTCATTTTTATTAGAATCCATACCTTCCTTGCCTGTGTTGCCTCTGCCACGTCTAGTATCTGGGGTATTTTGCACTAGGTTGCCTTGCACATAGGAACCCAGTCTAAGCTACAGATGTGTAACAATGGGCCTAAGACCACAAGATTCACTGATCCTACTATAGAACCCATTACCACATGCAATCAACTTGATAGAATAATGGAAGAACATATTGCAGACCTAGCTAAAGAGTCCGTTTGGGAAAAACATCATATAGGGTTCCAGCACTTCTCTCCAGAATATGATATATATACATAACCAAAGGACCATATATGGGACTGTTTCGCCAACAACTAGACTACATGGATGTAAGAACCAAGGAATGAATTCACGCTTAGCCTTAGCTAGTGGAATATTTAGTTCTCATACTGAGAAGTTAAGCTCTGCCAAGTTACAGTTCCTACCTCTCATTTGGGAGGTGAGTGGGGCCAGGTGCAAAACACTTCCACCACCACGTGACATAATAAAGCGCCAACTAAATTAAAAGTCATGATTGTTACCACCTTGGGCTCCCTATACCCATAAACCAGCAAATAAAGAAAATGTTGCTTTCTGCTGAGGTCACCAATTCTGATTACCTGAGAAGATTGGGTTATTACCATTCCATAGGGTGAAAAGACTTGTTTCTTAATACTAGTGGATTCAGGGGGCCAGCGCTGTGGCTCAGTTGGTTAATCCTCTGCCTGTGGCACCAGCATCCCATATGGGTGCTGGGTTCTAGTCCCGGTTGCTCCTCTTTCAGTTCAGCTCTCTGCTATGGCCCAGGAAGGCAGTGGAGGATGGCCCAAGTGCTTGGGCCCTGCACCCGCATAGGAGACCAGGAGGATGCACTTGACTCCTGGTTTCGGATCGGCGTAGTTCCAGCCATAGCAACCATTTGGGGAGGTGAACCAACAGAAGGAAGACCTTTCTCTCTGTCTCTCTCTCACTAACTCTGTCTAAATAATAATAATAATAATAATAATAATAAAAACTGTAGATTCAGTAGGGCATCACTTAATGCTTACATTTCTTAAGTGGTAACTGTTAACAAACACTACAGATCACAAAACAAGCAACCAGGGACTCAGACAACTTAGGGATGGAGATCTGGAATTCCTACTACCTAGTCACCAACACCAGCCAATGTGCATGGCCAGGGAGACAGAAATCTAAACTGAGAGGTTGAAGAGGGAAGTGGTGAGTAGTGATTATGTGTTGGGATTAGCTATAGCACTAGAAATCATGACTTCATTCACTCACCCTCTTTAAGATTTTGTAAAAGACTGCAACTGATGCAGGTACTATGACCAGTTGACCATGCATTTCTGTCAGGGAAAAAAAGGACAGTACTTTGGTCTCTTTTTTTTAAAAGATTTATTTTATTTATTTGAAAGACAGAGTTACAGAGAGAGGTAGAGACAGAGAGAGAGGTCTTCCATCCGCTGGTTCACTCCCCAAATGGCTGCAACAGCCAGAGCTGTGCTGATCCAAAGTCAGGAGCCAGGAGCTTCTTCCAGGTCTCCCACTCCAGTGCAGGAGCTCAAAGACTTGGGCTATCTTCCACTGCTTTTCCAGGCTATAGAAGAGAGCTGGTTCGGAAGTAGAGCACCCAGGACTCGAACGGGCATCCATTTGGGATGCCAGCACTGCAGGTGGCAGCCCTACCTGCTATTCCACAGTGCTGGCCCCAGTACTTTGGTCTTATAAAAGTGAAGGCACTGTACCATAGAAGGAGAGCCAGATATCAGAGGATGGGGTGTGCCGTGATTCAGACACAGCTTATGCAACTCTCAGAGCTGTCGGTCTCTGCCTCCCAGGCCTGGGACCATTTCACCCCTCATCCTCAATAGCTATCTTGGCCTACCTCTGGGTGAAGGTCAGGCTCTGGAAGAGCAAACAGCAACCAGCTACCCAGGCCTGGCCCATCTAGGGCCACAGAGCTCTAGCTTCTCCAGCAGCTCCCCACAGAGGCCAAGCAGCAAACAAAGAACTGCAAAGGACTCCTGTAGCTCTTGGGGCAAACAGTAAAAGATAGCGATATTAGAAAAGAGAAAATAGGCAAGAAAATAGAAACTTCTGCCCCCTCCCTTTCTCTGACCTCACAGTGCTGTGGATTTTTGTAGCTTGGCTGGAGGCATAACTCATCGCTAAGCACCTAGTCCTGTTTGCTCACAAAGATGTGGCAAGATCAAAACTGCACCACCTTGTATCTGCTTCCCCTCACTCCAGGGACTCACCTCCCTTTTTCTTTAGCTCTTTTTATTATTATTATTTTGAACGAGAGAGAGAGAGAGAGAGTGTGCTGCCATCTGCTGATTCTCTCCCAAGTGACCACAATGACCACAGCTGTGCCCTGTAGAAATCAGGAGTTGGGAACCCAATCTGAGTCTCCACACGGATGGCAGGGACCCAAGTATTGGATCATCACCTGCTGCCTCCCAGGATGCACTTCAACAGCAAGCTGGGACCAGCAGCAGAGTCAAAACTCAAACCCAGCCACTCCACTGTGGGATTCACGCATCCCAAGTGGCATCTTAATCACTGTACCAAATGGTCACCACTTTCCTTTACTCTTGATATCTTGGAATTGCACCTCCCAATAAAGCATTTACACAAAAGCCTTGCATATGTTTCTGTTTTCTGGAGAGTATGTGAGCTGAAAAGGACAATGTATAGGCCGGCGCCACAGCTCACTAGGCTAATCCTCCGCCTGCAGCGCCAGCACACCGGGTTCTAGTCCAGGTTGGGGCGCCGGATTCTGTCCCGGTTGCTCCTCTTCCAGTCCAGCTTTCTGCTGTGGCCCGGGAAGGCAGTGGAGGATGGCCCAGGTCCTTGGGCCCTGCACCTGCACAGGAGACCAGGAGGAAGCACCTGGCTCCTGCCTTTGGATCGGCGCAGCGCACCAGCCGTAGTGGCCATTTGGGGGGTGAACCAATGGAAGGAAGACCTTTCTCTCTGCCTCTCTCTCTCACTGTCTAACTCTGCCTGTCAAAAAAAAAAAAAAAAAAAGGATGATGTATAGCAGACTCATTTAGGAGTTTTAAATGTTAAGGATACCACCACGGATAGCCCTTTGACCAATAATATCTTCAGATCTGTAGCGATGAGAAAAGGCAGAATGCCGCCACCTGAGAGTTAGAAATGCTTGACATTGTTTGATCTTAACTCTACTACTGACCACCACATTGAATATTCACTGAACCATCTCGGAGCCTCACTCCCCCAATCTGAATCAACAGAATCAGCGAGAGAAGCATGAGTGCTCAGGGAAGACTGGGACACCTGTGAAGTTCTCCGCAATTGATAACAACTCTCAGCCTCCGTTCCCTCCTGCATAAAATGGAAATAGTAACACAAACCACCTCCCAGGTCTGCTTGGAGGCGTCAAAGAGATCACCATGCAGTCAGAATTGTGAAGCCCCTTATCTATCATTATCATCTCTGGAAGGGAGTAAAAACATTCACCCCGCAAAAGGTTGTGGCGATCAGCTGCCTCCTCCAGGGTGTGTTGGAGCTGCGGGGCTTAGGTCTGACCCCTGAGATCCTGCAGAGTGTGTGGCCTATCTGTAAAATGATGCTTTTTTTTTTCTAGGAAAAATAAAAATACTATGTTGCACTCTGTGTCTGCTTATCTTTCCCTCCCCTCCTGGTGGACCCTTGCCCTATTTCCACTACCTCCTCAGGCCAATTGACTCCATGCCAACCCAGACCTCTGCCTGCATCCTGCCCACAGCCCAGAGAGAGCTTATCATTCCCTGCTGCTTTTTTTTTTTTTTTACCTCTACCCTCACTTTCACTTGCCCTGGCTGCCCCACACAGATCATGTTTTATATCTTTAAGCAAGTCTTAAGTTGAAATCAATACATCCAAAGGTTCAGCTTGAGGAGGGTAGATTCTTGCCCAGACCAAGGGAGGACAAAGTCTTATCAGGTAATCTTGTTCTGCTTGACTTGTGATTTAGGGTAACCCCTTGTATGAAATAATGTAGAAAACAGAGAAAGTGGGCTTAGCAAAAATGCCATGTCAGGATCCATTACAGAATGGGTTTTAGATTTATGTATAAAACCTGACTCCATTAGAATGGCCCGGGATTCTATTACCCAAGTGATGTGAGAAGCAAACATTCATTTGCCCCCTTAACAAATAATGATGTGACACAGGGACACAACGAATACCAGATTTCACAACATATCCAGGGCTATGAGTAATATTATTAGAGCAGCTAATCTTTGCCGTTGCCTCACAGTCCTGTTATCAGTTACCCGTGGCCTCAGAGTACCTGACAGACAACAACAGAAAAGCAGTGAGACCCCTGCATCTCAACACCATCATGAGTCGGCACAGATGCTACTTAATGGTTGAGTCAGACACCAGAGTCCACACTGACCCCATCCAGCCTCATCACATGTTGACGTCATCCTGAAAACCTCCAAAGATATTCATTTCCCAAGAGGTCTCTTTTCGGAGGCTTATAATTGCCATGAAACACTATAATTCATACAACTAATGGTTTGTTCTAGACATCCAGCCACAGTCAATTTCCACTGTTTGGCTGGATTAAAGGCAGCCCATTGCCTTTTAAAATGACTTTGCAGCTATCTCTCCAGTTAATTAATGTTTTCAGGCACTAGTCAGAAAGACAACAGCAGAAGTTGCTATGTAATTGCTGCTGTTTACTAAAAATTACCAGGTGCCATGGTTACTTCATACTTGTCACTGTGATCACCATCATCATCATTATCAATATTTATTGAAAGCCCACTTAAATGCACTCTCCTCCACTAAGTGCTCCAATGAGTTCCACAGCCCAGCTTGCCGAAGAAATCTAATCATGAGAATAGCACACCAGAGTCTTACAACTGTTATAATATCTTTAAAAAAAAAAAGTAATATTTACTCACTTTTGGAACCTAATAGCTTGGATGTATAAACAACAGCAAATATCCCTTTATTTGGTGATGTATACCTTCTAACATAGGACACACAGAGGGCCTCTAAATATTTACTAACTAAATGAAGGAATCAGAGAAATTTGTAGCAAAATACCTAGTGAGATCTGAGATTGCAAATGAATACAAAGGAGATTTAAAAACTAGCTGAAATTCCTGAGCAGTATTCAAGGGCATAGAGTCCTTCTCTATCCAAAATTGTGTCTAGGAAAAATCAAGCCACATCTTTTTTTTCCTTTAAAGGGAAACTCTTATTTGGTAGTAACACTTGTTTCTATTGGGACAGAGATGATGTTCCCCTATGCAAAACACTCCCATGAACATATTCATGGTTGAGTGAAACCCCCTCCACTTTCTCTCCTCTTCAAGAAATAAGAGAACGTAAGTAGAGGACGTTGGTATGATCATGAGTAATCTTGAATGTTCTCTTGCTTCTTGAAAACAAAAAAGTAAGTCATTCAAAAATTTTGTTTCCTGGACACTTGTGAGTAATGGATTACATGGGAACATATTGTAACCAAGTGTGACATGGCTAGCTGTGTCAGCAGAGTAGCTAAGGGGCTTGGGTTCAGACATCCATTAGTCCTTTCACTTGATGCAAGTCATTTGTCTCCACTAAATCTCAGTTTATTCATTGCAACCTGAGAAGTCTGAGTAAGTACTATGCACTGAATGTCTGTGTGTCACCAGAAGGGAGAAGTTGAAACTCTAACCTCCAGTGTGATGATATCTGGAGATGGTAGTCTTTTTGGGGGTGGATAGGAGAGGGGATCCTGCTTCTGCTTCCCAGTTGAGGTGTAAGGAAACTGACCAATTGGGTTTCTTGACCAGATTAAAATACACAAAGGAGGGAGAAAGGGCTGCTAAAAGAAACCCCAGATTTTTCTGACTTCTAATCTGATGTTCACTTCATTTCCCCCAGAAAATTGCATACCCCTGGATTTGTCATTTTGTTTCTACTATGTGCATAGAAAAACAAAGAAACCACCCAAGATTCTGAGAAGACTAATATAAGTCAGCCTACATTCTTATATTCAGACATCAGAAAAAACTGTTCTAGAGAGGCAGTTGTCTACCAGGATAAAAGTAGGAAAGCAACACTGACTATAGCCTAAGCAATAATATTGATTTGTGGAGAGGAAATGTCATGAAAGAGAAATTACAACATAAAAAAATTGTGAAACAAAGTTCTCAGTAGAAAAATACAGCCATGTCCATCCAACCATGTCTACGTGAATGAAATACAGAACCAAGGGGATAAAAGAAGTCTAGTCAGCAGGAAAAAGATGATTTGATGAGGGTCCAGACTAGTTTATCAAAACTAACTATAAGCTAAACACAACATTTCTCAAGATTATCCTCCTCACTTCCTTTGGTATCCATGTGCTCATTCATGACATTCAATATCTGGCCACTCTATTTTGTTAGCTCATCACACATGTTTTGAGTGTACCAGACACTATACTGGGGCATAGAGAAGAAAGATGAGTGAGAAACAGTCCATATGTTGAAAAGTAGGCACATTTGTCAATTTTTCATTACTTTAACTAAAATACCCAAGAGAGAAAGAGAAAAGGCTTATTTCAGCTGACAGTCTGGAGGTTACAGCTCAGGATCATGCAGCCCCAAATGCCAGCATCTGTGGAGGTAGGTCGTGACAGGTGCAGAGGAATGATCACAAGGTGAGCCGGGAAACAGAGACTAGCTAAGCAGAACTTGAGCTCCAACACATAAGAACCACTCTCCTAGTGCAGGCTCCCTATCACCTAAAGATCTTCCCAAACCCACCTCTCTGATGTCATAATTAGATCAATTTCCACCCTTAATTCATCAACCTTTAACATTAAGACAACAGAATTTAAGCATCTGCATGAGTTTGGGGAAGACAAATCATATTCAACCTATAACAGTGAGTGTCATTGAGAGAAAAGTCTTGAGAAAGATGCCCCCACCATGCAATTAAGTGGATGCCACTGAGAGATTATAAGAGGAGAAACAAGATGGAATAAGATACAGAAAAAAAGGAATTCCACTTTGGACATGGGATCAGTTAGGAATACTTTTGACTACCAGAAATAACCAGCAGAGCTGAAGCAACAGACATTAAATTACTACAACATGGGGGCCAGCACCATGGCTCACTTGGTTAATCCCCCGCCTGCGGCGCCAGCATCCCATACGAGCACCGGGTTCTAGTCCTGGTCACTTGCTCCTCTTCCAGTCCAGCTCTCTGTTATGGCCCGGGAAGGCAATGGAGAATGGCCCAAGTGCTTGGGCTCCTGCACCCATGTGGGAGACCAGGAGGAAACACCTAGCTCCTGGCTTCAGATCGGCGCAGTGCCAGCCATGGTGGCCATTTTGGGGGTGAACCAATAGGAGGAAGACCTTTCTCTCTGTCTCTGTCTCTCTCTGTCTCTCTCTCTCTCTCTCTCTCTCTCTCTCTCTCACTGTCTAACTCTATCTGTCAAATAAAAAATAAAATAAAATAAATTACTATAACATGAAATCTAGAAGCATCCATTTCAGGGCAGTTTGGTAAAGCAACAACATCATCAGGATCCAGGCTCAGTCTATCCTTAATTTCATCACCCGTGGCATAGTACCTTTCTGCCTTTGTGCTTCTTCCTTCGTACTCACAAACTGGCTGTCACAGCTCTAGACATCACGCTGCATTCAAGAGAGATGGAGATAAAGGTGGTATCAGCCTCATTTGTTCCTTTTATCAGGAAGATCATATTTTTCCCAGAAGGCCTCAGAAGGCCTCTCATTTCACCTCATTAACTACCACCAAGTTGCATGGTTTCTTCCAGCAAGAAGGGAAACTGGACCAGAGACTTATTTAGAAAATGTTAAAAGGGGTTGAGAGGTGTTGACCACAGACAACATATTCAATTGAAATTTCTCAGTAAGTAGTTGGATATGTGAATCTTGTGCTCAAAGAAACATGAGAGCAGAAGATAAAGACATATCAGTATAGATACAGATAATGTATACATCAGCATGCATGCACACACACACATGAACAGTCTTTTGGTAGTTTTTTAGCAAAGGACCCAAAAGACCCAATCACTGACAAAATAAAGTTCTGAGCCCACAAAAGTTAAGGTTCAGCCTCCCTCTGCTTTGGAGGTTCACAAATGTAACCCCAACTTTTGAGGACCTTCTAAACCAACCAACCACCTTCTCTACACAATTCCAATACTTCATCACGGTTGAAAGACTGACAAACCCTAGAGTTCCTAGTACAGTCTTAAGAACATGATAGAAAACTCAATAAATAATTCTTGATTCAATTGTTAAATGGAACCTGGATACAAAAGAAAATTTAATATGGAAGACTATAGTTTTTAGACCAATAGCTTCTAACTGCACATTCTAAAAATAGAGAAAAGAATATTGACTGCCAATTCTAGGGTATACATATCAGCTACTTGATTGAAATCTTATTTGTCATTATTCTTCAATTACTCTAATGAGTCTCCTAATATATCAAAAATCAGCAATTATATGAAATGGGCTAATCCAACAGAGAAGATAAGTACCAAAAATGAACAAGCCTATTCTCCCCATCAGGCCATCACACAGCTGGCAAGAAAAATTAAAATGCATTCTAGGCTACCAGCTAGATGTAAATCATTTCCTAGTTCCATAAAATCCAGCAAACAGCCACTAAACATGCAAAACATCTAAAAAGTGATTTGTAAACTTGCATTTCCTTTAGAAACTTTGGGTGGTCCAGGACGCAACAGCAGAGTGGCATTGTCTCCAGATTACTTCCACTGTGCCTTTTACATCAATTACTTAGAGCCATGGTGCACCTGTTGAATGTAGATTGCTTTATGACAGCTGTTCCTTCCCCAAAGTGAACAGGCTCAGTATTGAAATAGGCAGCTGGTCTGGGGCTTAATGATATCTGAGCATCCTTATGGAAGACAGTACATATAAGCTTACTTATGCATACCAAACATAAGAGAGTGAAGGTTCTTTTTTCCTAGACAACTAGGTTAGCCCTTAACTGTAAGTGCAGAAAGGAGATTTGAATATTTATTATTAACGCTTCATTTTCAATCAACTACTTGAGTAAACTGCTATATTAGTGGGTGTAAATGTTTCTTTGGAACATATAAATGAGGTTAAAAACCTAACTCCATTCATTTCAGGAAGTTGTTCTCTTTATTAAAGTTACAGATTTGTCAAATTGGGTGTGTTTTTTTTTGTTTTTTTTGTTGTTGTTGTTGTTGTTGTTGTTTTTGTTTGTTTGTTTTTGTTTTTTGATAGGCAGAGTGGATAGTGAGAGAGAGACAGAGAGAAAGGTCTTCCTTTTGCCGTTGGTTCACCCTCCAATGGCCGCCGCGGTAGCGCACTGCGGCCGGCGCACCGCGCTGATCCGATGGCAGGAGCCAGGTGCTTATCCTGGTCTCCCATGGGGTGCAGGGCCCAAGGACTTGGGCCATCTTCCACTGCACTCCCTGGCCACAGCAGAGAGCTGGCCTGGAAGAGGGGCAACCGGGACAGGATCGGTGCCCCGACCAGGACTAGAACCCGGTGTGCCGGCGCCGCAAGGCAGAGGATTAGCCTAGTGAGCCGCGGCGCCGGCCTCAAATTGGGTTTTTGGTTGGGTAGGAGGACAAGAGATTATAAAAGAGAACACGTCCTCCAGGGACTACATGTTTGCTTCTCTGGAGACGTATCATTTGGAGACAGATATGGGCAGAACACTGAAAGCAAAGCTCTGATTTCTTCCCACCACCTTTGTTGGCTCCTGTTCAGCCAAGAGCAGGCAAACACGCTTGTGCATGTGCACACACACAGACTGCGCTGTCCTCAGCCTCCTCTGCATAAGTCCCTGTCCCCGCCAAAAAAATCAGCCCTACTTTCATGTACCACTCCCTCCAAACTCTTAGTGTCCTCAGAATCTGTTCAGTCCACGAGCTGGAAAGAAAGTTAATTGAACTGTCTTACTGAGGAGACCTCTCCAAAGAGCCTTTGCATTTTAAAGCATGTCTTACTCTAGACACATGGAAATCTAATAGTAGAACTTCAGGCAAAATATGCTCTATCAGGGGACCCCTTCTGGCCTCCTCTAATCATAGCTCTCCCTACTCGTTTTATAAGTGCTGTCAACTGTTTTCAGTGTTTTCCAACTAAGGCATTTGACTCAAACAAAAGCATCCCACAATACACCTAGAAAATATTATAAGCAGAAGTTTTTTTTCCCCTAACTGCTGAGCAAGGTCAGCCAATGCCTACATGAAATGTGACAGCTCCTTCTGGTGTATAAACCAAAGGCCCATGTAATTAAAGGGCCCTACAACTAAACAGAACTCTCTCACCTATCCCTAGTGGATTCTCAATAAGGAAATGCTAGCAAGGTCTCTTTTTGGAAATAGGATATGCACTGAAGCTAATCTGGGAAATTCTTTATTGTACAAACCAATGGAGACACATTGAAACTGTGAAGCTAGACATCCAGGTGGTTTGGGACTGGGTTCCTCATGCAGACCTGGGCAAGGCTTTCAAAGCAAATACAACAGTGCAAATGTTCTGAGCACGCAGTCAGTTTGACTTGTCATAGAATAAAAAGGAAGACTGGGGTGGATGCTGTGGCCCTGTAGCACAGTGTGACACCAAGCATCCAATATAGGTTTGAGTTCCAGCCACTCCACTTCCAATCCAGCATCCTGGGAGACAGCAGATGATGGCTTAAGTGCTTGGGACCCTGCCAGACATACAGGCAATCCAGATGGAGTTCCAAACTCTTGGCTTCTGCTGGCGCAGCCTTGGCTGTTGTGTGACAATTTTCATTGTGTGTCGATTTTATTTTTCCTTCTAATAAGGATGTTAGTTGTTGGATGAGGGCCCACCCTAATGATGAGTAAATGGAAGATCTCTCTCCCCCTCCTCGTTGTTCTGCCTTTCAAGTAGATGAAAATGAATGGACATTTAAAAAATAATAGAGTGGTGGATAACAAGTAGGAATCCATGGCATTTGTTCTCAAGGTAGAACTCTATGCTTAAAAATAAAATAGGAAGACTATTAGTGCTCCAGACAGGAGAGAGCAAGAGGGAAATTATGGGTGACAAAATCAGAGAACGAGAGAAGAATCAGAATGCAGGACTGCATAAGCTGATCACTTCATATCTAGAAGTTCTTAGAACCCAACAGAAAAAAAAAATACAAATTGTGCCAGTCTTCCAGTCAGCATCCTCTTAAGAAACCAGAAACCACTCAAGATCTTTACAAAAAAAGAATAGCAGCAGTTAAATTCGAGAAATTGATTAAATCATTAAGAGAAGAGCTCAGAAAGCAACGAAGAACTGGCAAGGCCACAGTATGAATCCACTGCCTCCCTCCCTCGAGCAGGAAGAATTTCACAAGGAAGTGACATCGTCAGAGCCCAGAAGCACAGGCTGCTGAACAAGGGACAGTCAGGCAGGGGTCACCATGCAGAAGCTGGCATCATAAGAGACAGTTGTCTCATGGGAGACGAACCTCACCCAGGACAGGACAAGAGAGGGAGAAACACCTGGCTCCTCTCCTCCTCCTTGCTTACAATCTGCTGCCAGTGCCTCTCATTGGCCAGATCTATCTGGAAATGTAATTGCCTGTGATATGGAACAGAGCAGCAGAAGGGTGGGAAATGGATCTGAGAGAAAGCAGGCGAATGTCAGGCACGTAAATCAACTCTCAGTGAATTAGGGGAGTCTCCCTTTCCTGCTGGATCTAACCATGCACCTCCCAGCAAGCCTTTTCCTGTCTATATGAGTCCATGTGTCTGGACACACAACTCGAGGACACAGCTAGAGGGAGGACTCTCATGTGCAATCGGTGTGACAGACTTTATGGGCGAGCTCTCAGGGCTCCTCACACAATCACTTGGCTGCTGTTTCTTACAGAAGGGAAGAATGGAGACCACAGAAATGGGAAGAGGCTGGGCTTTTAAAGCCACATCCAAGCAAATGTTGGGACCTTTTTAAGTCATTGAATGGGTTTATGAATTCCACTTTGAGGGCCTCACCCTCATAAACTCACCAACTAGTTACTTTATTTCCCTAATAAAATAACTGATTTAACTGCTGCTTCCTTAGTGACAGCATTATCATCTACCAGCTACTCAAGCCCAAAACTCAGTGGCCCACTTAACTCTTCTTTTTCTACACCCAACCAATCTTCCTGTGGGCTCGGCTTTCAAATATATCCCAAATATATCTCATCCTGATTCCAAATCCTCATCTCCCATCCGTGTCCTGTTTACCTTCATTTCATCCTAGGATCATGGAAGTGGCCCCTCAACTCCAGCCCTGCTCCCATCTGTGGGCACCTGCAACTCCTTCCACTCCCCAAGTCCTCAGATGTCAGCCCTTTCTTACTCAACTCCAAGATTCTGTCCTCAGAGATGCCTCCCCTGACCACCCACTGAGAACCAGACCCCACACCCATGTGTCTCTTGGTACTTCTTGCATAGTTCCTTCAGTGCCTAAAATCATCTTGCCAGGATGGTTTGTTTTCCTCTTAGAGGTCTGCCACACGAGGACAGTCTTGGTCTTTCTCGGTCACCATTGTAACTCTAGCACTGTAAAGATTGCCCTGCACAAAACAGGTTCTTGGTCCTTACTAGATAATCGAAGAACTGATTCTCCTACTCTTCCCATTATATTGTTTGCTTTGATCAGCAATTTAGACAAAAGAGAGACTTGTGAACTAAGTTAAATTTATACATTAGGACTTTATACACGTTTTGAGAGGCTTTTCAAAAGTAAACATAGTACCCCAAACAAACTTTTTTAAAAAGGTTTTAAGCCAACTGACCTTTCTTAGCCTGCTTGGACTGCCGTAACAAAATACCATAGACTGGCTGTGTGGCTTCAACACCAAACATTGCTTTCTCATAGTTCTGGAGGCTGAAAAATCTGAAATCAGGGTTCTAGCACAGTCAGATTCTGGTAAGGGCCCTGTTCCTGGCTTGCACTTCGCTACCTTCTCCCACTGCCTTTATGTGACCTCCTTTGCCCTCCTCTTGTAGAAGGACACAAATTCCACTTTGAGGGCCTCACCCTCATAAACTCATTCAACCCCAATCACTTCCTAAAGGCCCATCTCACACAATTTAGTCCACTGCACGACCATTAGAATATAATCCAAACGCCTTAACATGGAACCTAAGAGCCTTAATGAACTGGCCTCCAGCCTATCTTTGCAGCCACTTCCTTCCCAGTTCTCGGTTTCCCAGGTATCCAGTCACGCCAAGCTCCCTGAAATGACCTGCTTTCTCCACTTCTCTGTTTTGGCAGGTTTATTTCTTCCTGCCTGGGATATTGTCCCCTTTGTATGTGTGTGACATCTCCAATCTGTCAGCTTAAGGATCAGCTTCTCCTAAGTGCATTTCTGTTTCTCGGCCTGGATCATAGGCTCCTAAAGAGCAGAGTCGCGTTCACTTCTGCATTCCTGGTACCCAGCTTTTCAGTGTAGAACCTATGTTTGGCAAACAAGCAAGTTAAGCTGCCCTAGACTTGGGGCTCTGGATTCCCAGGTTCTACTCCGCACTGGGGGGGAAATACAAAGAACATGATATTTAAAAGGCCTGGGGTTGTGGAAGAACGCTGTCACCCCCAGCTCCCAAGGGGCAAGACGAATGAGATATCTGCCTCACTGCTCTCCTCTGATGAGCATCATTCATCACATTATCTTGTACACACTCTTCTATTATGTGAGGAGGATATGATTGCAATCTTTCATTTTTTTAATAAAGCTCTCAAACTGCAGGCATGCTATTGTGCTTAGCATCTGCTCTTCCATCACCTGTGCAAGTGGTTGGAATTTTTCCTCGGAAAATGCCCATGAGAGTTTTCTCTTTGCCTGTGCAGTCAGGGAGCAGGAAGGCAAAAATAACTTTGTGGGATTGATGCCTTCCCCAAAATCGCCGTCTACATTTCCTTCTCAGTAAGTCGGTATCCATGGCAACACCAGAAAGCTTTGAGGCTGCATGGACCAACTGTGTGTTCTGCTCCACAAGCCTGAACCCAGGGGCTTCGGGCCCCGAATCTGCCTGATCCTCCAGTGAGACAGAAACCTTCCCTGAGGTCCATCTTTCCCCAACGTTGTCACTCAGGCCCATGCACTCCCCTGGCTGCTGCAGACTTGGCTTCAACCTAAGTTGACTTTATCTATTGGCTTAGGTTTCCTTCCTAGCTAGCAACTGTAGCTCCAGCTTGCCCTTCCCAGTTCTCTAAACCCACACTAAGTCCCTGCCCAGCATGTTCTGCCTCAGGTTCCCAGTGTCTGTCAGGACACTCTCAGCCCTGGAGTCAGCCCTATCTCTTATGTCCACTCAGCCCTTCACCCATATTCCCTCTCGTGCCTCCCTTCCATCACCAAACACCCTCGGCTCCTGCCTACCTCTACTGAGGACAGCACAGAAGGTGGGTAAGACAGAAAGTCACACAACTGCATACATGGAAGATAAGTGTACCAACTGAAATCTTTCCAGCGGCTAAAATTAGACCTCATCAACACTCTCAGGAGCACAGCTCAAATGCAAACGAGTACAGTGTGTGAGGGAGAGGCCTTGGATCCCTGCATCACTAGTACAGCCTGCCTTCTTCCTCTCACTGACTGACAATGGGGATCTGATCAAGGATGAGCTTCAGGACTTCCCTTACACAAGGACACAAAGTAATTTCCCCCTGAAAAGCTCATATCATTTAACAACCCCCAACTGATCGAGCAACATTTGCATTGTCCGTTTGAATGCCACATAAACCCGCTACATTTTGGCAATGTTCCTTCCCTTATAATTCCAAGGGCTGGGTGTGGTCCTGGGGCTCTGGAGCAACCACTCACCTCACAGCCTAAAGTCCTGTGCTTCAAAGATACCTGCCGAGGCTGAGAGGAAGACAAGGGCTGCCTGCTCAAGGTCCAAAAGTTGGACCTGCCTGCCTACAGTGTGACCAGGAGCATTGTCACCTACAGACATGAGAGAGGGGACAAGTGATTGGTGAAGAAAACAAGAAATAAATAAATAAAAAGCTTAATAATCCTTATTTTGGGGCCGCCATTGTAATGGATAAAGCTTTAGTTATATGGGTGCTAGTTTGAGTCCCAGCTGTTCTACTTCTGATCTAACTCTCTGCTCCTGGGAAGGCAGCAGAGGATGGCTCAAGTCCTAGGGTCTCTGAACCCACATGGGAGACCTAGAAGAAGCTCCTGGCTCCTGGCTTTGGTCTGGCACAGCCCCAGCCATTGCAGCCATTTAGGGAATGAACCAGCAGAGAGACGATTCTCTCTCTCTCTCTCTCTCTCTCTAATAGCTTCACCTTTCAAATTAAAAAAAAAAAAAATCCTTATTTTTTCCCCTTAAGGTTTACAAATTATTTACTTTTGAAAGTGTCTTAAAAGCAGGGTCCTGAGGCAGGTGTTGTAGTGCAGCAGTTAAGCTCTTGCTTGGGACGTCTACATCCCATATCCCAGTTACTCTGCTTCTGATACAACTCCCGCTAATGTGCACTCCTACGGAGGTTGTCACAGCTCCTTCTCTACCCACAGGACCCCACCCCATAAAGGTTTTCTCCTACCCTCAAACCCAACATCTCCCTCTTCTGCCTGCTCCCAGGGCCCCAGCCTGCTCTCAGGGATCTCAGATGTGATTGTGTCAGCCTCTACCCTTCCCCATGGCCAGCCTCGTTTGGACTAGTACTTTGGACAGTTCCTGTCGGCTCTGGAGGGTCCCTCATACAGGGGTCCTCTTTGCTCCCAGCAATCACTCTGGGTCTGCCCCACTGAGCCCACTCCAGAATCCCAGGCTGTGCCAGATCCCAGGACACCCACCAGCAGGGCAGGAAGGGCTGCACTGGCTAGGCCCAAACACTAAATGGCTTGAGTCCCTGCACATGCCATTCAGAACCTGGAGGCTATTGGCCAAAACCTCTGGGCTCAGAATTCAAGGGAATCCTGTCCTTTCACCAATGGAGTTCACACTGGAGTCCTCAAAACCCAGATTCACAGAGATGCCTTAGTGGTCACTCCAGAGGCAAACAACCATGGCAAACAAGGTGGGCTCTGGGCACCAGGCCCCTCACCCACCCAAGGGCTCATCTTTACCCATCTAGCCTGTTTGCCTTTCTCACATGATTTTGTTTGAACAAAGTGTCCGTCACTTCATAGCTCCAAGCTCCTATTAAGTGGACATTTCTTGGACAGAATTCTCTCCACCCACATCAAGTACAAGGCCAGTATTTTGCAGCCATTGTTGAGCGGGATCAGTCACCCCTGTCTTCTCCTCATTACCGGAGAATTAAAAAGCCCATTTTTCCTCAGCAGGATCTCTTAAAAGTTTCCATATTTATAACAACATAATTATAACCTATGAGTGATAAATAAAAATGCTAATGACTATTTTTTTCCTGAGAAACAGAAAGGCATTCAATGCTTTTTGAATAAAATTTAGGGAAATAATCTCCAAAAAGACAGATGCATTTAAACATGGCATTGACCTTCGTGGCGCTGAGGTCTGGCTTTCCCTTCCCTGGGAACAGCATGCATAGATGACTACACCGTTCAACAGCAACCCTGTAAATCCCCTTCGTTACATGTTGCCCCTGAACTACCACTATAATCCACACACACACACACACGCCATTTTCCTCATTTTCCTATTTCCCCAATTTCCTCCCCAGCTAACTAACACATCTCCATAGAAGCAAGAGATGGAAATGGATGCTCTTTCTGTATGTATTTCCCTGAAGGAAACTCAGTGGGCAGAACAAGCCCTGGCTTCCCTGTGTTGGCAACTGGCAGGAAGCCAAAGAAGCTCTTCCGGCCTGCAGCTGCCTTGCCATGGATGTGTCTCCCGGACCACACGCCTCATCCATGCCCCTGCTGGGCTAAGAACGACCTCAGTCTTCACAGTTGCAGGTTGACCCGTTTGCTACATTCAAGGTTCATAATCCTGAGTGGCTCACTTGCAGGCAAACATGAGGATTCCTCATGAATAAGTCCAATAAGTCCCCCAAAACAAGCTCAAGCCAAGGGTGCTGGTTTCCCTCACTGCCCCCATTCACCAAGCCTCCCTCACCTGGGAAGAGTCTCTCTCTGCATCCCATTTGCTAATTGATTTTCTCCAGGTTCTATCCCAAATCCACTGGCTCCACCAATGGCTGCCTCTCCAAGTCCACAAGGTATGTGAGAACTTTTGAGTGGCTGAAGTTCCTTTCTATAAGACAAAAACAGAGGCCAGCGCTGTGGCGCAGTGGGTTAACACCCTGACCTGAAGCACTGGCATCCCATATGGGCGCTGGTTTGAGACCTGACTGCTCTTCTTCCAATCCAGCTCTCTGCTGTGGCCTGGGAAAGCAGTAGAACATGGCCCAAGTCCTTGGGCCCCTGCACCTGCGTGGGAGACCTGGAAGAAGCTCCTGGCTTCAGATTGTAATGCACAGCTCTAGCCGTTGTGGCCAATTGGGGAGTGAACCATAGGATGGAAGACCTCTCTTTCTCTCTCTCTGCTTCTCCTATCTCTGTGTAACTCTGACTTTCAAATAAATAAATAAATCTTTAAAAGACAAAAACAATAAAACCTCTCTAGTGTAGAACAATGTCTTTTTCATTACCAATGCATGAGTTATAACAAGAAGTTTAAGAAGTTAATGGGGAAATGGAAGTCAAAGACAAGCGTGCTTTGGTGCAAAACACTTTTGAAATCCAAGCATAGTTTTTTCCCCTCATCTGCATTTTCCATGAATACTTAGATGACCTCTTCCATGTAAGGTGACCTTTAACTTCTAGCCCATATTCTTCCTCTTCCAGAGTTCTGCAAGTACTCATGTTAGAATTAGTCTTCATTTTTCCACAGCCACAGCCTACAAAACCCAATATTTGTCTTTTTTAATCACTCTGTGATATTAGACCACAGAGTTATGACTCTTTCTGTACTTACTTCTCAGAGCCCCAGGATTCTGAAGCACTGGGGAGCCAGAGATTATGGGGTCTTCCATCCGCAACCAAAGCAGCCCTACTTTTATCTAGGATTGTGGGCCTATGCCCTTAGTTCTTGGTAAGACAGCAAGGTCCAACTGTTTCCAGATCCCTTAGGGTTAGCTAATCAAACCTACACAAGCCACAGACCAGGAGCTGGGCAGACTAGCTTTGTAGTGACCCCTGGATCCTCAGTCTTCCAGAGGTGATCGTTAAAAAATCCAGCCCCTCTAGGCTCCCTCCCTCATGCTCTTCTCTCCCCATGACCCCACCTTACTTCCTTCCCTGACCCTTCAGTCCCTGCACATGTAGTCCTTCTGGGGCAGAGAGGACAAAGAGCAAAGAACTCTGCTTCCAATCTCCAAGGGAAATGTCCCGAGGGAAACCTGAAACCTGGCTGTGTGCTAGCACCAGCAAAACCAAAGGCATTGTCATGCCAAGAGAGGCTCCAACACTTTTCACTCTTTTAGTCTTTTCCATGACCCCAGCCTGCTTTGTGCCAAGGTTCTGGGATGGAGATCTCAGAAAGAAAGCAGCTAGGAGGAGATGAAAACTGGACCCTACCACACTTCGAACAATTCTATTCCAGATAATAAATCTGAGGTTCTTTATCTTCTACCAAGAGCCCAAGAAAGGAGCATCAGAATGAGGAAGACACTGGAACAGAGTCACAAACTAAGAGCTACCTTTGAGCCACCCTGTTGGCAAGTCAGCCTGGCATAGTGTAGAGCGAGAATGACAGCTTTACTGTTTATTCCACTGAGACTTGATGGTTGTTTCCACCATAGCATAACCTGGGGAGTGCTGACAGGTACAAATGTGGGCCACCACTGGAACAACACACAGAGACTTACTACACATGGCATTGTCTTTTGGACCAGGTGACAGATGGTAAAGACACTTTTTTTAATCCAGCCTAAAATAAAACTCAATCTTGTGTTGATCAACGAAATTAAAATTTGAGGATCATAAAAAAATTTCACATATAATGTTGCATTTAATTTATAAAGTAATGATAAAGATTTATTATCCTCATTTGATTAATTAGGAAATTAAGACTAATAATAAGTAACTTTTGCCCACAATTACTTAGCTGATTAGTGTCTAAAATGTTATCCTTTTCACCGGAGGAACTCAAAAATGGTATGGAATTGAAATTGAGGGGGCTGGCACCGTGGCTCACTTGGCTAATCCTCTGCCTGCAGTGCCGGCATCCCATATGGGCACCGGGTTCTAGTCCCGGTTGCTCCTCTTCCAGTCCAGCTCTCTGCTATGGCCTGGAAAGGCAGTGGAGGATGGCCCAAGTGCTTGGGCTCCTGCACCTGCGTGGGAGACCAGGAGGAAGCACCTGGCTCCTGGCTTCGGATCGGGGTAGCTCCAGCCGTAGCGGTCATTTGGGGGTGAACCAACGGCAAGAAGACCTTTCTCTCTGTCTGTCTCTCACTGTCTAACTCTGCCTGTCAAAAGAAAGAAAGAAAGAAAGAAAGAAAGAAAGAAAGAAAGAAAGAAAGAAAGAAAGAAAGAAAGAAAGAAAAGAAATTGAAGCCTCATTTGTTTTTTGAATTGTGTACTTTCTAGCAAGAGCTCGACGGTCTTTATTTTTCTGTGTGTACATGTGTGTCAGTCAAAAACTAAAATTTTTAAAAAGAAACTTTGATCTTGAGAAGCAATGATTATTTATAGTCCTTGTCTCTTTCATTGAGGAACAGTGTTCTGTTGTTTTGTTTTCTCTTTATAGTATTTGTTGACCCCTTTTACTTAGGATAGGATTAGCTACACAATCATTAAGTTTACTGAAAAAAGATAATTCTAAAAAGTCATAGTGGGAATCCAAGAAGGAGGGGAAGGGTTGGAGTACAGTGGGAGTAGTGGAATGCACTATGTTCCTAAAATGGAATAAAGGAAATATATGAAACTCATATTTCTTAAATAAAATATACAAATTTAAAAAAAGAAACTTTGAAATGATTTGTCTGACCGTGAGCAGAAACTCCGAGTCCAATGTTTAGTTCTCTCGTTGCTCTTTTCCTCTGCACAGGACCAAGATTAGGGCAGCTGTGTGGCCTAGATGCAAAGCAAACAAGATGCATGGGGCAGAGCCACAGAGCCAGGCTGAGACTGAACCTCCCTCCACCCACCACGGAGAAAAATAATGCTTGAAACGAGCATTTGTGCACCTTCACGTCCGTGGGAGAAAAGGAGGCAGAATGGAGAGAAAGAAAAAGGAGGCAAGGTAGGACATGCTCAGGGCACCAACAAGAGAAATGTCAAAGGAAGAGGGATGCTTGCTGTATTGTCTATCACCAAACGAACTCAAGCAGGATCCAGAAGTAGATGGAGGAAGAAGAGGGGAAGAGTCCCGGGGTCCAGACAGGCAGTGCGACGCTGGCAGGCAGCTGCTACTCCAGGCCTAGCTGACTATGGTTCTGAGACAACAGAGCAGGACAAGTGAAAAGTTGTGAGACTTTAAAGCCTTTTGTCAGCAATGTCCCCAAGCTCTCCCCTTCCTCCCACATCAAAAACAAAAGCTGACAACCCATATGCCAGCATCAGACATTAGAGAAAGCTCAATTCTTTTCCCATAGTGTAGATGCACTATAAAACCTTTCTAAATGTGAATTCCTTAAGATATTTCCTGTATAAAAACTGCCATGGTCCATTTGAAAAACCCAGATACTTCTCTGTACCAGGTACTTCAAAAAGTTCATGGAAAAATGAAATTGAAAGGGGAGTTTCTTTTGGTGCAAAAATAGTTGAAATCTATGCAATTATTTTCTTTTTTTTTATTTTTTTATTTTTTGACAGGCAGAGTGGACAGTGAGAGAGAGAGACAGAGAGAAAGGTCTTCCTTTTGCCATTGGTTCACCCTCCAATGGCCGCTACGGCCGGCGTGCTGCAGCCGTGCACCGCGCTGATCCGATGGCAGGAGCCAGGTGCTTCTCCTGGTCTCCCATGGGGTGCAGGCCCAAGGATTTGGGCCATCCTCCACTGCACTCCCGGGCCATAGCAGAGAGCTGGCCTGGAAGAGGGGCAACCAGGACAGAATCCGGCGCCCCAACCAGGACTAGAACCCGGTGTGCCGGTGCCACAAGGCAGAGGATTAGCTTATTGAGCCGCGGCGCCATTATTTTCATAATATGCATTATCCATGAGCTTTGTGAAGACTTCTCATAGATGACTGTGGTGATAAATGAGAAATATTGTTGCATCATCATATGGGAATGGAAGATAGGTGTGGATGGGAAGGTGAGAAGGGCAAAGCCCATGGTAAAGAGACATTGTAAGACAATTTATCCAGCTGATGAAGCCAGTATCCTTATGGAATTAGGAGGGGTGGACAGTCCCACATAAGAAAATCATTCTTAATTCTTCTTTCCTGCCTACCTCTGGCATTTAATCAGGTTGATTTTTCTTGTATTTATTTATTGCTTGATTTATTTTTAAGATTTTGAATCAACATGAAATACCTATACTTTTAACAAGATATGATGCAATATTGCAACAGGTATACACAACATAAACCCATCATACCAAGCAGTGAGCCCTTCCATCTCCTATAATCAAGAATCAGTTACTAACATCTATGAACTCTAAGTCCACAGCCTGCAACCCACCCATCGCTACCTTCCCTACCTTCCCCTGGCAGTAATCCATCCCAATAGCCCTGCTTGGATCGCTTTAACATTTCAAGCCAACTCTGCCTCATGTCTCCTGCCCTTCTAGCCCATTCTACACGACTCTTATAGACTAACCTTCCTAAAACACAGTTCTCCCAAAGTTATCTAAATTCCCAAATCCCCACCCTTGCTTCCAAACTCCTCTCTAATCTGGCCCATGTCTCCTTTCACATTTTTAGAAACACAGCTGAAATAAAGGCTCCACCCCTCTGTGTGAGCACCATGGTTTCCTCTCTGCACCTTTATCAAGTTGTTTTTCCCCTGTGTTACAAATGTCCAAATCCTGCCAATCCTTCAGAACCAGCCTCACTGCCATTTCCTCCTTGAAGCTTTCTGTAGCCTTTCTGTGTTAGTCAGCTTCTCGTTACAACAAAATACCCAAGACCAGCTACTTAGGAAGGAAGGAGGTTTATTTCAGCTCATGATTTGGAAGCTCACAGTCCAAGATCAGGAGACCCCTTTGTGTCTGCATCTGGGGATGGCAGAGTCCTGAACTGGACCAGAGCATCACAGAGGAAGAGGAGAGCATGCAGAGAAAGGCTCCGTGGTGAGCCAGGAGGCAGAGAGTACAGACAGGACGTCATCCTCCCAGCAATCTAAGGACCTCTAGAGGCACCATAGACAGCTGTTGCTTCCCGCTCTGAACTCACGGAGCACACCATCTGTGCTATAGTTTAAATGTACCCCCTCCAAAATCCAGGCGCTACCAATGTGATTTATGAAGAGGTGGGACTCTGAAGAGGTGATTAGTCCTTGAGGGACTCCCCCTTCATGAGTGGGACTAAGGCCCTTCCAACAGAGGCTTCCCACAGGACTCGTGCCCTGCCCTTCTGCCATGTGAGGACACAGTGCCCTCCTCTCTGGAGAATGCAACAAGGTCCGTCTTGGAAGCAGAGAGCAGCCCTCGGCAGATAGGCAAACCTGCCGGGACCTTGATCTTGGACTTCCCAGCCATCAGAACTGTGAGCAAATAAGTCACCCCATCTCGGGAATTTTGTTACCGCTGCACAAAACAGACTAAGAGTATCTGAGCCTCTTCTAGCAGGGATCACTTATGCGCTTGTCACTCCCCCTCTCACAGATCTGCGTTTTTTGTCATACTAAGGAAAGGAGGAGACGGAGAGGGCTGGGTCGGGGAGGGGAGCGAGAGAAGGAAGCAGGGTGCCTGGCAGTGGCCTGACACCTGCGTGGCCTCGTGCAGGTGTGAGTGACAAGCTGTCCCCTCTCAGTGTTCCACGTCTGTCCCAAATGATGCATTCGTATGCTCTCTCCCTTCTCCTCCTCCCTGTTTTAGAACCACGGACAGTCCCAGAACGGATCGTCAGGTTCCTGAGCCTTCCTCATAAATTCAGAGCTGCTCCAAGGTATGAGGAGAAGGCAGAAAACAGGGCAGAAGCACACAGAGAGGGCCAGCCCAGTGGGGAAGGGAGTGGGAAGTCCTCACAGCAGATAAGGGACTTGCCCGTCAGTGCTGTGCCAGAACTTGGAGGGGCAGCATCAAATTGGTTCCCATGGCTGCCCTCAAAGGCAGACGCAGCCATCCCCTCACTTGCCAGGGACATGCGACAGGGCTCTGAAATAAAGGTCCTCCTGCCATGGCTCCACAGGCACACTGTCTCAGGGAGTGCCAACAGCCTGCTATGTTCCAGGCCCTCTGTCCCCCGCTGCCTGTGAATCATTCACTTTAATCCTCAAAATGCCTGCTGCTTCACAGGGGGAGAGCCGGGGCTCTGCTCTGTGGCTGGATCACAGAGAGGTGGCCAGAGTTGCCACACTGCACCACCCCCCCAACCCCCACAGCTCTGATGTGATGTGCCTGCAGCATAAATGACAGGAGGGCTCCCTGACTCCCCTCCAACCCCTACTTCCCTGGGCATGTCCTCCGGGGAGGTGAACATTTCCACAGTCTTCCATCTTATACCCTGTTGGGCTTCGCCCTCTAGTACTTCCAACTCCCCAGCTCTAGCAGTCAGGCTCCCATGGGACTCTGTGGTTGGTGAACTTTGAGTGTGGGGGCGATGGCTGCTGGCATCCTGTCTTTTGAACTTGTCACCCTCCTGATTAGGTCGCTGCAGCCAGGGAGGACTGCCTGGTGGCTGCTGTTGGCTTAAGCAGCCTGTTGTTCCACCAGGACACCCTTTGAGCTCACACGGACCACACAGACTCACATGAGTCACGCATACTGTTCCCAGAGAACCCTGCACTGCAGTCCCCATCCCTCTCTCCACCCCACCTACCTCCAGTTGTCAAATGCATCTTTTTAAGCACCTGTTCCAAGCACACTCTCCTGTCAGCAGCTGTCAATGGCTCCTCACTGTCTTAATGTTGTAGGCAGGCATAGAGAATAAAATTGATCAGGTTTGTGAGCTGAAAGACCACCCTTCACCACACCCCTGTGTGACCTCATACACCGACCTGGCCACACCTGTATACCCACCGGCCAATCAGGTTAATTAACCACTCCCCTTTGGAAGTGGATTAAAAGTCTGGGACGGAGTGTGCTCTCCCTCCGCTTTCCTCGGCCCTTTGCCAGTACAGGGCTTGCTGCGGCCCTGGGCCACACGCCCCATGCTTCCTGGCCTAGATGCTCCTCCACGTGGCTGGTTCCTGGTGCTTGGTATGAACCCAGACTTACCTTTCTCCTATAGATAGGGCCCTCACTCTTCTATACATTTCTTTTATTAAATAAAAGCTTTAAAATGTACCACGTTGCCTCGTTTATCTATGCCGGTATTCAGAATTCTTCTCTGAATATTAGGCAAGAACCTACACAGGCTTATGCATATTGGGGATTTATTAATAAGCACACAGTGATATTGTATGACACCCCAAATTCCGATTTCATATGGCACCCCAGAGGGGACTTGTGGGAACTTTAAGGGGACCATATTCTGATATATTTTAGGGGGCCAATCCCAATATCATAAATGATAGGTGGTGATGCCCCATTACCCTCTAGTTTTTACCCTGGGACAAAGCACCCTTGCCAGCCACATGTCCAGCATCTCCCATGCACACACCAGGACTGCAGCCAAACCAGCTCCAATTCTCCCTCCAGCCCACAGGCACTGGCTGTGCTCTCCTGATTTCCCTCTGGGAAAGTCCTAACATCACCTCCAGACTCGTCTAAAATCCTGAATCTTTTCAGAACTCCCTTCATGTCCCAGCGCTGGGGCTCCAGGTTGTTTGTATCACTTTCATTGCCTTTAGAACATTCTAACTCCACGCTCGTTCCCTCTGTTCTCTTCTGATGTCCTTCGTGATCAGCAATCCACCAAGTGCAGGCTTCGTCTGGTGTATTCTTCTCCTTTCCCCTACGGGGTCTTTCACATCACAGTGCTCCACAGCTGGTCACAGAATCACTCTCTAGACTGCAGAAGTAGCTCCAGACACTGACTGAGTAGCTGGGTTCACTCCTTTAGCCTGGGTATCCTGAGATTTGTTTTCTTTTTTCCTCTTTGCTCATGTTTCAAGGGTTGGTTGTCCATTCTAATCTGTTAACAACCACACTTTTATAAATATCACTTATCAAATTCATTTAAATATTCTGGGAAGTGCTAACCAAACTTGTGTCATGTTATGAAGATAAACTGTGAAGGACACTGGGAAATAGTATTTCTTTTCCTATCGTGTCTCTTCCTAACCTAGAAGACCAAAGCAAAGCACTCTGGAGCCTTTTTATTTCACAATAAGTAAGGGGTGTTTTTTTGTTGTTGTTGTTGTTGTTATTTTTGTTTTGTTTATTTGAAAGGCAGAGAGACAGACAGACAGAGAGATGGAGATGTCCCACCTGCTGGTTCTCTCCCCAAAAGCTCTCAACAGTCAGAGCAGGGCCAGGACAAATACAGGAGCTGTGAAATCAATCCAGGTCTTCCGCATCTAAGTACTTGGGCTATCATCTGCTACCTCCTAAGGTGTGCATTAGCAGAGAGCTGAAATTGGGAGCACAGCCAGGACTTGAACCCAGGTACTCTGATATGAGACGCAAGCTTCCCAAGAAGTAGCTTGACCACTGCACCAAATGCCCACCCCTAATTAAGTACTTTCTGATCCAAAGGCCTGTGTTTGGGGCCGGCTCTGTGGCACAGCGGGTTAAAGCCCTGGCCTGCAGTGCCAGCATACCATATGGGCGCCAGTCCGAGTACCAGCTGCTCCACTTCTGATCCCGCTCTCTGCTATGGCCTGAGAAAGCAGTAGAGGATGGCCCAAGTCCTTGGGCCCCTGCACCCATGTGGGAGACCAGAAAAAGCTCCTGGCTTCTGGCTTCTGGCCATTGTGGTCATTGGGGAGTGAACCAGCAGATGGAAGACACCTCTCTCTCTCTCTCTCTCTCTCTCTGTCTTTCAAATAAAATAAAATAAAATAAATCTTTAAAAAAAAAAGGCCTGTGTTTGACTTGAGACTCTATGGGTGCAGAAAAAGAGAGAGAAAAAAGACATAAAATCTTCCTCTGCTTCATCATACTAAAAATAATTAAAGAATGAGGAACATAATCAATTAGTGGAAGGTCAACATATAGGTGGGAAAAAATATTTTCAAATCTCATATCTGACAAGGGGCTTTTTACAGGGTCTACAAAGAACTGCTACAACTCAGTTATAAAAAGACAAATAATCCTGTTATAAAATGGGCCAAGGATCTGAACAGACATTTCTGCAAGTATGATTCAGGCAGTGGGAAGAGGCTCCATGTCATTAGCCACAGGGAAATGCAAATCAAAACCACAGCAAGGTACCACTTCGCATTCACTAGGAAAACTAGAACCAAAAATGGAAGGGAAAAGCATTGGCAAGGACAGAGAGAAACTGGAACCCTCATACACTGCTGACAGGGTTGTCAAAGGGTTCAGTCACTTGGAAAACAGGCTGGCAGAGACATTGCTGCCAGCACTCCAGGCTTGCATCCACACAGCTCACAACCAAGAAGAGAGCATGTGCTCATATTTTCAGGATTCAGTGGTGAAATTCCCAATTCCCAGGACATTTTTTGAAGATTTATTTATTTGAAAGGCAGAGTAACAGGCAAAGAGAGAATAGAAAGTCTTCTATCCACTGATTCACCTCTCGAATGGCCGTATCAGCTGGCTCTGGGCCAGGCCAAAGCCAGGAGCCAGGACTCCCACATGGGTGGCAGAAACTCAAGCAATTGGGCCATCATTGCGGCCTCCCAGGGTGCACAGTGACTGGAAGTTGGATCAGAAGCGGAGCAGCTGGGACTGAAACTGGCACGCCAATCTGGAATACCAACATTGTGAGTAACAGCTTAACCCAGTGCACCCAAGGAGGACACTGATTGGTCTGACCCAGATATGTCTCCCTCACAGTCAAACCCCATGGTCAGAGACTGGAGTACGTCATGTGACTGGAAGGCCTGGGTTATTTGCCAAGAAGGCCTCCTGAACTACACAAAATCAGGTGTGCTTCCTAAAATAAAAAGACATTGAGAGACCAAAACAACCAGTGTGTGATTTTAGACTTAACGCATGTTAGGAAAAGTTTCTTTCTCCCTGGCAATAGTAAGCTTCCTAAACCAGTCAATGTTCTTACATGAATGGGACAGAAATGAGGAGATTGGCCTAGGAAGAAAGAAGTTTATTCAAAGAACATTAGAAAGTTAGCAGAATAGCCAGGAAGGCCAGAGAACAAGGCTCAGGAAACAAGAGAAGCATCCAGAATCAGGGCTAAAATCAGACTGGAAAGCCACTGCTGAACACTGGCTACTCCAGCTGGTACCCTCCATGGACCCTGGCTGTCCCCACTGGCATCACAACCACCCTGTACCTGGAAACCAGATGGCTCGGGTCTCGGTTGCCATCCTCAATAGGAAGAATTCTTCCTGGGTGGCCCTGTGTTCAGCTAGAAAGTGGGGGGGGGGGGACTCTATTACTAAAGAATGAGAGGAGAATGGATGTGGGTGGGGCAACTGGCGCCAGCTGGCAGGAGACTGTGCCAGGTGCCATTCATTGCCTGTTGTTTCAATATCCCAAAGAGTTGAACATTGGTCCTCGATTTTTTGTTTTTTACAAAATGTAATTGCTAACAAGATGTTGCACTAAGATAACCTGCGAAGGGTTTTGCAGACCTCCACTTTGCATTTGCACGCTGTGGACCTGTCTGGCAGTGTGTGACAGGTCTGTGCAGTCTCACACGAACGCATGGTTAAATCCAGGAGACGAGTGGCAACACCTCGCTTCTTTCTTCTTGATCCTTTCCAGACAGAGCCATACCAGCCTGCAGGGGCTCCGCGTGCAGGGAGCACATGGGTGAAACAGGACGTGTCCAGAAAAAAAGCAGCTCTGAGAGACAACTCCTCCTGGGGATGCTGGACCCTGTCAGCCATGTGGTGGCTCAGCCAGCAATTTTGTGTGGCCTGTGCCATAGGCTGTGAGCTACACGAAGGCTCCATCTAGGCCACCAGCCAGTTGGTGTAAAATGTGGAAGAAACACTCTCAGCATGGAGTCTATAAGAGGTGGTCTCGGCTGGCGCCGCAGCTCACTAGGCTAATCCTCCGCCTTGCGGCGCAGGCACACTGGGTTATAGTCGGGGCACCGATCCTATCCCGGTTGCCCCTCTTCCAGGCCAGCTCTCTGCTGTGGCCAGGGAGTGCAGTGGAGGATGGCCCAAGTGCTTGGGCCCTGCACCCCATGGGAGACCAGGAGAAGCACCTGGCTCCTGCCATCGGATCAGCGCGGTGCGCCGGCCACAGCGCGCCGGCCTTGGCGGCCATTGGAGGGTGAACCAACGGCAAAAGGAAGACCTTTCTCTCTGTCTCTCTCTCACTGTCCACTCTGCCTGTCAAAAAAAAAAAAAAAAAAAAAAGAGGTGGTCTCAATTCTCTCGCTACAGTGGTTGTGTCATTTTATGTTTAGGGTATATCTACAACTATTGATGTCATTTTTAGTGATTATTTTCTTATTCTGAATTACTTACATTTGTGCAACATCCACTGTTTTGAGAACCTCCTTTCACTCTCACCAGTGTCCCACTTTAGACCCTAAATTACATGGTTGCCATAGCAACAGGGTACATACCCAATCTCTGCCAGTTTCCCCCTGACAACCCAAATATCCATGAGCACCTGAGCACCCAAGGGAGATCACCCCAAAATCTGAACATGTTATCGTCCACCTTAACCTACAAGATCTCCTGGTGCTGTGTTGTTGTTGTTTTTTTTAATATTTATTTATTTATTTATTTGAAAGGCAGGGGGGAGAGAGAGAGCGCGCGCGCAAGAGGTCTTCCATCTGCTGGTTCACTCCCTAGTTGGCTGCAACGGCCGGAGCTGTGCCGATCTGAAGCCAGGAGCCAGAAGCTTCTTTCAGGTCTCTCACACGGGTGCAGCGGCCCAAGGACTTGGGCCATCTTTCACTGCTTTCTCAGGCCATAGCAGAGAGCTGGATCAGAAGTGGAGCAGCAGGGACTTGAACCGGCGTCCATATGGGATGCCGTTGCTGCAGGCAGCAGCCTTACCCACTATGCCACAGGTGTGAATACCATTTCCAGGTTCTGGCAACCTCCAAAGTGAAAAGCAAGCGAGCTGCCCCAACATACCCAGTGTGCAGTGTTGGAGATAAATGCCACAGTTGTCACACTCCCTGAGGAGTGAAGTGGTCCGTGCCCTGGCATGCAGTGATTTCCTTGGTTGGCAACCCTAGCAGCCCCTGTTTCTGCTCTCTGAAAGGAGTTCTCTTGTTTAAGTCCACACTGCATCTGGTTTTCCTTCTTGGAGAGTCTATTCTTTCTTGTCCATTATCTCCCATGGTGACAGCTCAAGTGGGATTTAGAGAGTACGAATTGAGAAGTGCGGTGTGCTGTGCAAAGGGAGTGCCTGGGGGAGCAATTCAAAATCGTATAGATCCCAGGTGCCAAGAAGGTACACAGAAGTTTCCACCTGCTTCATGGGGGTAGTGCTAGTGGCATCAACATGTCAGCTTCCCAACAAGGTTGGCATGACAAAGCAGCGTGATTCTCAGTGGAGGGCAGCAGGGCAAATGAATCTGAGCCAGGAACTGGGTGGGACTCACAGCTGGGACAATGACTGGATGCCTACAAAGCTGACTTGTTTTTAAAAAATGGATAATATAAGAAACAGAACTGGCAGGATACCCAGAATCAGGATAAGATCAACCACCTGTCAGAGGACAGCAGTCATAACATAGCATGGACCACCATGAGCCACCAATACCATAAGTTACCTTGGATTCCATCTTGAAGAGGAGCAAGGCAGACAATGAAATTCTGAACATCTGAATCACCCATAGAGACTGTTTAAGGGCCAGCATTGTGGTGTAGTGGGTAAAGTCACCACTCGCAATGCCAGCATGCCATATGGGCACCAGTTCTTGTCCCAGATGCTCCACTTCCAATCCAGCTCCCTTCTAACAGCCTGGGAAAGCAGCAGAAGGCAGACCAGGTGCTTGGCCCCTGCACCCACATGGAAGATGTGGAAGAAGCTCCTGGCTCCTGGCTTCAGCCTGGCCCACCTCATGGCCATTGTGGCCATCTGGGGAGTGAACCAGCAGATGAAAACTCTCTCTCTCTGTTTCTCTCTCTGTGTAACTCTGACTTCCAAAAAAATAAATCTTTTAAAAGAATTTTTTTAAAAAAGGGACTAAATCAGATGCTTAGCCTGAGCACACTATCAGCTTTATCAGTACAGTTCAGCTTTCAGTCACTACTCAGCAGGGTAGGGGATCTGGGAGGACCTTTGGGTCAGTTATGTGTCTTCTTTATTCTGTCCCTGTAGTGTAAAGAAAATGTTCAACCACATCACAAGCAAAAACCTCTGTGCTTGCAGCATCCTAGCCTGATAGTTTCATCTACAGGAAATTTTTTGTTTAACATTAGCCAGTATTTTGCTGAAATAGTTAATATCTGAGTATAATTCAAATTGGCTTGTGAAACTTTGCTAAGTTTAGAAACCAGCATTGCTGGAGAGAAACCAAGATGGCAGAATAGGGAAGGAGTGTACTGCTCTAGTCTAGGGAATGGCAGTTTTAAAAAAAAAAAACACGGAGAGAGTGCAGTCTCAGGGTCTCAGGGAAGAGTTAGGGAGAAAACCACAGAGGAAACTGCTTACAAATTATAGAGACAATGTGGACCTACGTGGAGGGTGTCGGCGCACACAACTCAGGACCCCAGCAGCAGAGCCTCAGCACCAGCTTTGGAGAGAGAGGTGAGACCAGACTACAGCAGCCCAAGCCACTAGCAATAAAGCTGTGGGAAGTGCTTGTCAAGAGTCAGGCCTGGAGCCCTGTGGGGGACAGTGTACCTGCCAACCTAGAGGGAAAGGTGGAGGGGGCACATTTATCTCTCTCCAACCACCTGGCAGTGGCATCCTGTAACTAGACAAGAGGGTGTGGGTGCCATTTTGACATACATAATGCTGTGCCAGCTCATGTCTGAGCACCCAACAACCAGCTGAGGGGAAATGCCTGAGTCTGGCTGGGAGAATTGACAGGGGACTTAGTGCTCATGACTGTGGGAGCCTTGTGTGTTGGGTCTGTGACTGTGGCTGCATGGGAGGATGCAGGGTGTGGCTGAGTCTTTGGGCAGTCACTGTGGGCAGCTCCACATGCTCAGGGCTCCCTGGTTCCCTGGTGAGGGTCACTGCTGTGGGATCCATGCTCACATCAAGGACTGCATGGATCCTTTGTGTGGTTCTTGTGGCAGTGCAGATGAATATTGTACCCACTGGAGCTGGTGATCAGGCATTGGTCACCCTGGAGAAGACGAAGTAACCACGAGACTGCCAACAGAGCATATTATACACTCCCTCTGATTTAAAAATAAATAAATAATTAAAAGATTTACCACACCTAACTTGAGTGTTACCTCTGACACTCCCCTCACCATGGAGCACTGAACTGAGTTCCCTGGCTACATCCAGCAAGTGCCTCAGGGTATTCACTGAAAGAGAAGACATTCCACTAAGCCACAGAGTTACGTAGTCCAAAGATAAAAGCCATCCACAGGGGGAAAAAAAAAAAAAAGTACCTCCACAAATGCCTAAAAATTAACACAGCTATCCAAGAAACAAGAATAAGAAAGACAACATGACACCTCCAAAGGAACACAACACAACAACACTTCACTACTAGAATATGAAAATGAAGAGATTGAAGAAATGCTAAAAATGGAATTCAAAAAATTGATCACAGTATTACTTAGAAGTAATCAGAAGCAAATCATGAACTAAAGAAATCGATTCATACATGACATGAATGAAAAATTTTCCCATGAAATTGAGATTTTGAAGAGAAATCAAAATGAAATATTGGAAATGAAGAATTCAATAGATCAAATAAAAATGCAGTGGAAAGTCTTAATAACAGACTCAGTAAGGCAAAAGAAAGAACATCTGAGTTAGAAAACAAATCCCTGGGGCCAGCGCCATAACTCACTTGGTTAATCCTCTGCCTGTGGTACCGGCATTCCATATGGGCACCAGGTTCTAGTCCCGGTTGCTCCTCTTCCAATCCATCTCTCTGCTGTGGCCTGGGAAGGCAGTGGAGGATGGCCCAAGTGCTTGGGCACCTATACCCACGTGGGAGACCAGGAAGAAGCTCCTGGCTCCTGGCTTCAGATTGGCGTAGTTCTGGCCATAGCAGCCATTTGGGGGGTGAACCAATGGAAGGAAGACCTTTCTCTCTGTCTCTCTCTCTCACTGTCTAACTCTGTCAAATAAATTTAAAAAAGAAAAAGAAGACAAATCCCTGCATATTTCAGTCAGACCAGAAAAAAAAAAAGAATAAATTAGTAAACTAAAAAACAGCCGGCGCCGCCGTAGCTCAGTAATCTAATCCTCTGCCTGTGGTGTCGGCACACTGGGTTCTAGTCCCAGTCGGGGCGCTGGATTCTGTCCCGGTTGCCCCTCTTCCAGGCCAGCTCTCTGCTATGGCCCAGGAAGGCAGTGGAGGATGGCCCAAGTCCTTGGGCCCTGCACCAGCATGGGAGACCAGGAGAAGCACCTGGCTCCTGGCTTCAGATCAGCGCGGTGCACCAGCCGCAGTGTGCCAGCCACGGCGGCCATTGGAGGGTGAACCAATGGCAAAAAGAAGACCTTTCTCTCTGTCTCTCTCACTGTCCACTCTGCCTGTCAAAATTAATTAATTAATTAATTTTAAAAAATAGAAAGAAAATTATTGATACTATCAAATGACCTAACATATGGATTCTAGGAGTTTTTGAAGGTGTAGAAAGAGAGAATTGATTAGAAAGATTTTAGTGAAATAATTACAGAAAACTCCCTAATTTGGAGAAAGGAAGGGACATCCAAGTACAGGAAGCACATAAAACTCCTAATAGACATGACCAGAAAAGATCTTCACCATGACACATGGTAGTCACACTCTCCACATAAAACATAAAGAAAAGATTCTAAAATGTGCACAAGAGAAACACCAAATTACTTTCAGAGGATCTCCAATTAGACTCATAGCTAACTTCTCATTAGAAGCCCTACAGGCAAGGAGAGAATGGCGAGATACATTCCAAGTCTTAAAAGAATAGAACTTTCAACCCAGAATACTGTACCCTGCAAAGCTCTGACTTAGGACTAAAGGCAAAATAAACACCTTCATAATAGACAGAAATTGAAAGAATTTGTCAGCATTAATCCAGCCTTACAAAAGATGCTTAAAGATGTACTATACACAGAAACAAAGATGGCCAGCACTGCGGCTCAATAGGCTAATCCTCCGCCTGCAGTGCCAGCACACTGGGTTCTAGTCCCAGTCAGGGCGCCAGATTCTGTCCTGGTTGCCCCTCTTCCAGGCCAGCTCTCTGCTATGGCCCGGGAGTGCAGTGGAGGATGGCCCAAGTCCTTGGGCCCTGCACCCGCATGGGAGACCAGGAGAAGCCCCTGGCTCTTGGCTTCATATCAGCGCGATGCACCGGCCGCAGCGGCCATTGGAGGGTGAACCAACGGCAAAAGGAAGACCTTTCTCTCTGTCTCTGTCTCTCTCTCACTGTCCACTCTGCCTGTCAAAAGAAAGAAAGAAAGAAAGAAAGAAAGAAAGAAAGAAAGAAAGAAAGAAAGAAAGAAAGAAAGAAAGAAAGAAAGAAACATGGTCATTACTACAAAAGGTGAAGGCAGAAAATCTCCCAGTAAAAGTACAAAGGAAATCCAAAGTAAACAATAGGAATATTTATGGGGAAATGGCAGAGCTAAGTCATTACTTATCAATAGTCACCTTGAATATAAATGCTCTCAACTCTCCAGTTAAAAGACACAGACTGGCTGAATGGATTAGAAAAACAAAGTCCATCTATTTGCTGCCTACAAGAAATACGTCTCACCAACAAAGATACACACAGACTGAAAGTGATGGAAAAAGATATTCCATGCTAACAGAAACCAAAAAAGAGCTGGTATAGCCATCCTAATTTCAGACAAAATAGACTTTCACACAAAAATTGTTAAAAGAGACAAACAAGAGCAATGATTAAAGGATCAATTTAACAGGAAAATATGACTATAATAAATGTACATGCACCTAATTACAGGGCATCTGGTTATTTAAAAGAAATGTTAATGGATCTAAAAGGAGACATAGACTCTCATACAATAGTAATGGGGGACTTCAATACCCCACTTTCAGCAATGGACAGATCAACCAGACAGAAAGTCAACAAGGAAACAACAATTAATTGACACTATAGACCAAAAGTACCTAACAGATACCTACAGAACTTTTCATCCTACAGTTGCAGAATACACATTCTTCTCATCAGTGCATGGAACTTTCTCTAGGATAGACCACAGGCTAGGCCATAAAGCAAGCCTCAGAAACTTCAAAAATTTCTAAATCATACCATGCATCTTCTCTGACCACAATGAAATCAACAACTTAAGAATCTCTAGAACATATGCAAACACATGGAGACTGAAAAACATGCTCCTGAATAAACAGTGGTTCATAGAAGAAATCAAAAGAGAAATCAAAAAGCTGTTGAGGAACAGTTAGCTTTTTTCATACTATTTGTTGAACTGTTTACTTAGTATATATTTAATCTTCTGTGTATAAAGTTAATTAAAAATAGATCTTAGTAAAAAAATAATGGGAATAGGAAAGGGAAAGGGAGGAGAAAAAATGATGGGGGAGTAGATAGGAGGGTGGGTACGGTGGGAAGAATCACTGTTTCTAAAGTTGTATTTGTGAAATACGTGAAGTTTGCAAACCTTAAATAAAAGATTTCTGGGGGAAAAAAAGAAACCAGAATTTCTGATATCATTCTATATAAGTCTATTGTCAACAGCTTACATTCAACATTGCTTGGAAAAGTCTGATAAAGTTAAAGCATACACAAACAATTGGAAGAGTCCTAGAAAAAGTGAGAAACAAATATTTTTCTCAAGCTTCATGCAAGTAGAAAACAGGAAGTAACTTCTGAAATTCATTTTTAAATTGAAGTTTTTGGGTTTTTTTATTTTTTTAATATAAAGAGAATAAATTTCATATATTTCATAAATTAACCATACTTGCCTCCATTCCTCCTTCCCTCAAACCACCCCCTTCTTTCCTTTCTTTTTTTCCTTTAATTTTTATAATATATTTTTATTTCATATGTACAGTTTAAGAGCATAAGGATACTTTCCACCATACCCTCCTGCCCTCACTCTCAATCTCCTTCCTTTCTTATTTTTCCTTTAATTTGTACAGTAACATACTTTCAATTTGCTTTATAATCACAAGCTTATCCCTCCACTAAATAAAGATTTCAACAGGTAGTAAGTAGAAAAGCCACTGTTTCTCAAGAGTGTAGAAAAGGAATATAAATAATAATCAAACCTCAAAATGTCAATTTTGCTCATATGCATTACTTTTTTTGTACTCTGTATATTTGTGGCAGTGTTTGCAGGAGTAAATTTCACCATGGTGGCATATCAAAGACACTTCCTAGCAGCAAGGGAAATGGGAAATTATGAGAAACAAAAATCTCAGGTGTCCCATAAACTACTTCTGCAAAGTTGGGGGTGGGGGGTTGAGGAGGACAGTGGGGCACGAACCATTCTTTGAGAACTACAGCTGTCAGAGACCAGTTCTGATGAGAGAGAGTACGATGTGGAAACAGAGACCAGGAGCAGGGCAGCGAAAAATCTTGGGGAGAGGTTGCAGAGGCTGCTCTAGCCCTCTAGAGCTCTTTAAAGCTGACCATGTCCCCTGGGCCCACCTGGAGGTCACCTACAGCTTCAGTAGAACATTCCCACACATCTCCTGATGGCTTCCTTCGTCAGCACCTCCAGCTCTGTGGAAGGCTTTCTCAAGGAACAGGCTCAGCACTCTTGCAGGGCCACCTGGAAGTGCTGGACAGTTCACAGTCCAAAGACCAGCTCTCCCAGCAGGGAAGGCTGGGAGTTAGAGGATAAACATCCTGCTGTCCTCTCCCTTCATTGGGACACTTCCAATGTGTGTTCCAGACTGTCTCAGAGGGTCTGCAGTGGCACTAAACCCCACAGTGCACATGGGAACCCTTTCACTGACTCCTTGGACACCTCCCACTTACTTACTTACCTCCTTCCCCATTTCCTCACTGTGTAGAAAGGACCAGAAGCCTCTACTTCCTCAGTGGCAAAGGTCTGTGCACTTTGCCCTCTGGAGCTTCCTAGAAATCATGCACTGCCCCTTTTTTTCTCCTTTCCTCCACCATTATGGTGAGTGTGCCTGACTCTCCCACACCATGTCCTCACAAGACCTTCAGAATTGAGATATTCCTGGCCAAAAAAAAAAAAAAAAACAGAAACAAAACTACCCCATTGCCCAGTGGATTTGGATGAAAACTGGTAATAAAACCAGATATAGCTCCAAGAGAAGACATTGGAGAAGAACCAAGCTGGATCTATAAGGAACTGCATTTGAACGGATGGCGCACATATTTCTGCTAGAATCACAAACATCACATTAGGAACACAACAGAGGCAGATATCCAGTCCCCTCCTCATCAAAAAAAAAAAAAAAAAAAAAAACCTTCAGCTGGAGCTAAATATAGAGGTGGTGTATTTTGCCTTAATAAAGGAGTTGCTTGCCAGAATTTCTGTTCTTTCTAACCCATGATCTTCCTTATTCTCTTAAGTCCTGGCTCCTTTGTTTCTGATCTAGCTTCCTGCTAATCTACACCCTGGGAAGAAGTAGATGAGGGTTCCAGTACTTGGGTCTCTGCACCCATGTGGGAGACTCAGATTGAGGTTCAGTCTCCTGGCTTCAGCCTGGCCCAGCCATAGTTATATAGTTATTGTTGAATTTGGAGAGAGTGATTTTGTGGGTAGAAGATATTCTCTCTCTCTCTCTCTCTCTCTCTCTCTCTCTCTCTCTCTCTCTCCTTTCAAATAAAATGAAAATTTATTTTTAAGAGAAAGGAATACAGAGTAAAAATTGCTACTAAGAAGGGGAGTAGAAACCAGATCTGGTGAAATACTTATAAGCCACAATATTTAAGAGACATACAAGTCTGAAAAAGTCAGTCAAGAGGTCCAAAGCTGGGGGCTTCCAAGAGCAAATCTGTGAGCAGAGTGTAAGATAGGTCAGCCAAGGGATGTGGGGCCAAGGCCATGAGCGGTACAAACATTCTATAGGCTCTTATTGAGGTAGGTCAGTGTCTTAGTCCATTTGGGCTACTCCAACAAAATTATCATAAATTGAGTTGTTCATATCATAAATATCATATGTGTTCATATCAAAAATATCATAAATTGAGTTGTTTCTCACAGATGTGAAAGCTGAGAAGTCCAAGACCAATGCACCAGCAAAATCCAGCATCTGGTGAAAGCTTACCTTCTGGGTCACTCAGTTCCCACATGGTGGAAGCGTCAAGGGCTATCACTTTCATAAGGGCACTAATCAATTCCTGAGGGCTCTACCTTCTGACCTAGCCACTTCCCAAAGGTCCTACCTCCTAGTACCATCGCTTGGGTGTTAGGATTTCAACATATGAATTTAGTGAGGTTGAAAGAGAATATTCAGTCAGTCCACTGCAGCTAGTTTCGTGACTGTGATAGTAATTAATTTACCAATTAAACACCAATTATTTCTGGGTCTCCTCACTTCTAGGGATAGTGTTGGATTGGACTTGCTGGCTCCTTTATAGTTGGGTAGAGTTGTGTCAGTAGTTCTGTCCAGTGAGTTCTTAAGCAGGTGGCATACATCTCCTTCCCAGATCATGGCATTTAATTGCCATTGAAATATTACCAGAGCTCTCCCTCCCTTCTGGAATAGCAATTAGCAATGTTCAAGGTGGTGGTCATATCATCAGCCTGGGTCCTGAAGAAAAAAGATGTAAAACAAAGTCTTCAGCTGATCTTTATTGAATGTGTTACATGAGTAAGACATAAGCCTTTGTTGTTTAAGGTATTGAGGTTTGGAGTTGTGTGTTACCACAGACAATCTAGTGCATCTTATTTAATACAGTAACAAAAGGGTCATTCTGCTGGGTTTGGGAGATGAATTTGCCAAATATTGCTTATATTTATACAAGAAGTATCTTAAAGAAATGAAAAGAACATTTGTCTAGGACGGTTGGGTGAGTAAATGATAGATGGGTAGATACTCCTGTTTGGAGCATGGAACTAGGAATCAGGGAACCTGGATCTACTCTGACCTCCCATTAAGCATGTAGTTTTGAGCATCAGTCCACTTAACCTCTCTAATGGAACATCAGTGTCTGCATCTGCACAACAGAACTAAGAACAAACACGTACCCATCAAAGGAAGGGATTGAAATTGTGGTAGACAGGCCCCATGTGGCCCCCTTATCCCCGTCTCCTGATACCCACACCTTGTGCAATCCTCCCCCATTCAGTGTGGACAGGACATGTGACTAGCATCTATCCAATAGAATATGACAAAAGTAACAGGAGGTCACTTACATGATTACATTACACATTCAATCCTCTGTATTCTTGGGTTCAAAATCCTCAGATTCAATCAACTATGGATAGAAATTATCCATCCCACACCACAGAAAAAAAAACCTGCATCTGCACTGGCCATGTATAGACTTTTTCTTGTCAGTGTTCCCTAAACAATATAGTCTAACAATTTACATAGTATTTACATTGTATTAGTTATTATAGAACATCTACAGATGATTTAAAGTATAAAGGAGGATGTGCATAGGTTATAAGCAAATATTATGACATTTTCTGTAAAGGACTTGAGCATCTGAGGACTTGGGTACACAAGAGGTCAAGGACTTGGGTACACAAGAGGTCCTGGAACCAATCCCCATGGATGCCATGGGACAATGTATATAATTCCATCTTGAAGACTCTCTGGACAGTCTCTTGGCAGGCTTAGTGAAGTGAACAGCTCACATGCCAAGGTATTGATGGCAGCCTCCAAGAGCTTATGGCAGTCTCTGGGAACTGAGGGCCCAGCAAGAAGCCAGGGCTCTCAGTCCTCCAACCATAAGGAAATTGAATTCTGCCAATAAACTACAGGAGCTTGAGAACAGATGCTTTCCTAGTTAGTCCACCAGATGGGAACAGAGCCCAGCTGATGCCTTATTACAGCTTGTGAGACCCTAAGCACTTAAGTTGCAGACAGATTCCTGACCCACAGACACTGTGAGAGAATAAACATCTTGTTTTTAACTGTGACATTTGAAGCAATGTGTTATGCAGAAAAGTAACACAATCATGAAATGGATAAATACATGCACAAGTATTTTATAAACTGTAAAGTACCATGTACATGTTAGATCTGAGCCTCAAAGTATTCCAGAAGCTTCATGGTGACTTTACATCATACAAAACCAAAAGAAATTACTCCTATGCTTTGGGGAATCCAAAAGTCATTTTCTTCAGCCAAGCCTTCACATAAACTTTTCCAATTTTCCTTAAAATTACAGCATCTGTTCCTTTATTCTGACCTTGAAATTCTGACAGCTGTGTCACTGATTGCTTTTGGTCTGTGATATGCATAACTTCTATATTGCTGTCAATAAAGACAAAACCTGGTGTTTAAATGCTCCTCCTTAGAGATCTATGAAAGGCCTGGACTGTGTTAGCCATGAACCCCATTTAATAGGCATGCTCCAGTCCACCTTTCAATGGAATTGCCACTTTCATCACTTTTACTATTACCCTGCGTGTCGCTGTGACTATCAAGAACATCAATGAGCATTTGTACTTTGTATCTCGGTTTTTCCTCTGGAGACTTTAAGTGGATGTTGGAGGACTATTGTCCAGGTCAGTATGCCAAATTTCATTTCAGTCACACAGATATAAACGATATGCCCTCAGTTTCTGTTCTCAGTAATAACATTTTTTGACTTCCATGGAAAATTTCCATCCATGAAGCCCTGAACTCTGTGTAATCGGCTTTGTGACCCTGGGGAAGGGCAATGCAGAGTTCTTCTCCTGATTATTTCCAGACTATGATGTGATAATTATGATAATGACTGAGAACTCAGTACCTTCTAAGTGTCAGACTCTTTGCAGACATCTTATCTAATCCTCAAAATAACTCTGCTAAGCCAGTACTCCCATTTCCATTATGCCTATCTGGACACTCGGATTTGGGGAAAATAATCTTGCCTAAGGTCACACATCTCCAAGTCACTCAACCAGCATTTTAAATCAAGAACATCAGGCCAGCGCCGCGGCTCACTAGGCTAATCCTCCGCCTTGCGGCACCGGCACACCGGGTTCTAGTCCCGGTCGGGGCACCGGATTCTGTACCGGTTGCCCCTCTTCCAGGCCAGCTCTCTGCTGTGGCCCGGGAGTGCAGTGGAGGATGGCCCAAGTGCTTGGGCCCTGCACCCCATGGGAGACTAGGGGAAGCACCTGGCTCCTGCCATCGGATCAGCACAGTGCGCCGGCCGCAGCGCGCCGGCCTTGGCGGCCATTGGAGGGTAAACCAACGGCAAAGGAAGACCTTTCTCTCTGTCTCTCTCTCACTATCCACTCTGCCTGTCAAAAAAAAAAAAATCAAGAACAGCAGATTGCAAAGCACACACCCTTCCTCCACATCCCATTAGCCCCTCCAGCACTGAACATTGAGAATATACTATGGAACAAGTTTAAGAATATTTTCCAATCTTTTTCTTTCCATTCATTAACATTCATTACTGTTCCAACCCTTTTTAGATGTTATCTATATAATCATCAGCTCAAAAATAGAGTGGTACCCATATCTGTAAAGGGAAGAGATAAGGATCTTATATTAGTTAGGATTACACTTGGCTGTGAATGATAAAAAGTATAAAATTGCATTGGCTCAAATAAGATAGGAGCTTATTTCTCTTTCATGCAGGCACTGTATGAATTTGGAGATGATTAACTCCATCAAAAAAGTACAATCTAAGAGAATAAACAACTGCCCTTAATGTGAAGCAGAATGAACACTTTGCTATAATAAGAGTAGAGGAGAAGTTCCATGGAGCACAGAAAAAGTTATTTCTAGCTTTAGAGTCCAAGAAGATGACTTTAAGGAAAAGGCACTGGATTAAGCTGGAAGGTGAGTAAAATTTCAGTAGACAACATGGAGTTAGAGGGGTGTTTTAGATGTAAGGGGAATAAAAGGACATTCCATGATAAACAAATAACATGAACAAAGTATGGTGATAAAAATGCTAGTCCATTTCCCACTCACAGAGAGGAGTGTGAGTATGGAAAAGCCTCCTTCTTTTGATCTCTCAATATCCATGCTTTCATAACTAAGAATGTGGTCACTCAGAAAAAAAGATTACATTTCCCAGACTCCCTTATGGCTAGGGGTGGAGGGAGTCACTTGACTAAACTCTGGTTAATGGGTTAACGGGATGAAGTCTTAGATAAAGCATAAGGCAGCCCCTGTGGATTATCCTTAAGAAACTATCCAGCATCTGCTTTTTCCTCTTCTGCCCTTTGCTTACTTCCTGCTAGCTGGGATGTGGATGTGAGTTTGAAGCTTGGGCAGCTACCTTGGATCTTGAGATGACCTTGGGCACAGAGGCTCCAACATCCTGTAATCTCCATAGGACCTTCCCACAAGCCTTGATTGGCTTTCATGTGGGAATGGAGATGCAAGGTTAAAACACTACGCGTGGTCAGCACCGAGGCTCACTAGGCTAATGCTCCGCCTGCAGCGCCGGCCCCCGGGGTTCTAGTCCCAGTTGGGGGGCCGGATTCTGTCCCGGTTGCTCCTCTTCCAGGCCAGCTCTCTGCTGTGGCCAGGGAGTGCAGTGGAGGATGGCCCAAGTGCTTGGGCCCTGCACCCGCATGGGAGACCAGGAAGAAGCACCTGGCTCCTGGCTTTGGATCGGCGCAGCGCGCCGGCTGCAGCACATCAGCCGTGGCGGCCATTTGGGGGTGAACCAACGAAAAAGGAAGACCTTTCTCTCTGTCTCTCTCTCTCACTGTCCACTCTGCCTGTCAAAAAAAAAAAAAACCTATGCCTACCCCTTAAATACAGGAAGGTGACCCTACTGAACCCACAACTCTCAGAGCAATGTTGAAAGATACAATCAAACTGACATCAATTCTAGATTAACTCAAATTCCCAACTGTGTCTTTTAAATACATGAAAGAAGCACTTATTTCAATTCCCTTTCCCTTCGTATCTACTTCTCTCATCATATATTCTGCTCTTTCTCAGTATCCAAATTTCTCTGAAAAGTTACTTCTAGCATCTCCTTCCAATAACATCTGTCTCCATCCTACCTCCTCTCTATTCTTCTGAAGATCCTGGGCATATAGGAACATGGTGGGGACACATGCCACGGCTGAGCTCTGGATAGGAGGCTCTCTACCTTGTAAGGAACCCAAACCAGCAGGAAATCCAGCTTTGTCTCACCAAATAGTCTCAAACTTGTATAGAATTCAATAAGAGGTAAGGATTTCCATCTCAGCCTTTGCTTCTACCCCCTGAATGTGTCTCCTTTCATTTGGAAGATGTATTGGGGTGCTCTAGAGAAACAGATCCAAAAGGATTTACAAAGACAGATAAAAAAAGAGAAGTATTACAGGAATTGGGTCCCATGATAATAGAGACCATGGAGTCCCGCTGCCTGCCAGCTTGAAGGCTGAAGATTTAGGAAAGCCAGCAGTGTGAGTCAGTCAGAATCCCAAGGCTTAGAACAGGAGGGCCAGTGGAGTCAGTCCCAACTGGAGTCTGAAAGTCCAAAAATCCAGAGCACCAATATAGGACAGGAGGAGAGAGATGTCTCTGCTCAACTACACAGGGTGAACCCACCCTTCCCTGCCTTTTTGTTCTAGTAAAGACTAGATGGGCTGGTGGCGCCCATCCACATTGCTGAGGGTGATCTTTTTTCAGTCTCCTGATTCAATTGCTACTCCTTTCCAGGAACACCCTAACATACTCACCCAGAAATAACATTTTCTAGCCATCTGGAGATTCCTTAGCATAGTCAATGTGACATAAAATCAATCAACACAGAAGGCAACAGAAGAACCTTCAAAGAAACAGTGGAGAATATGTGTGTCAGACCATATTATTTGCCAACCCAAAAGCCATTTCCACTTCTTTTCCCTACTGACAGCACTGATTTTGCTCAGATTCGAGGAAGCAAGGTATTAAAGGGTTTTGGTCCCTACCCCAGCCTTTGAGGATGAAACATAATTAGCCAAATCAACCATGTTCATCATGCTTCCTCTACCTGTGATTGGCGTGGAGGTGACATAAGACCCACTTCTGTCCAAAAGGGCCTGGGGGGAACTGACTTACTAGGGACTTCTCAGAACGATTATTCTCCTTTATTTAAAATTTTTTTAAAAGCATAAGAAAAGCACCCTCTTTCCTTTTAAATTCAGTTGTCTAAGAACATGATGCTTGGCGCTATGGTAGTCATTGAGTTACCATGAATGAAATACAGAAGAATCCTAGAGAAGTTGACCAATCAACTACTACTGAATTTGAAAACCTCAAAACCACTTATTTACAAATTTGTGTTATGTAAATAATAAACTCTTGTCTCTTTTTAAAGATTTTATGTATTTATTTGAAATGCAAATATATGAAGAGAGAAGGAGAGACAGAAAGATCTTCCATCATATGGCCACAATGGCCAGGGCTGGGCCAGGCCAAAGCCAGGATCCAGGAGCTTCTTCCAGGTCTCCAATGTGGGTACAGGGACCCAAGCACCTGGCCATCTTTTACTGCTCTGCTCAGGCTCTTTAGCAGGGAGCTGACTTGGAAGTGGAACAGCCAAGACACAAACCACATATGGGATGCCAACACTACAAGAGGATGCTTGACCTTCTACACCACGATTCCAACCCCTAAACTCAACTCTTGCTTCTTATTCTATTAAACGTTCAATTTCTTAGAGAAAAAGTATCCTAATTGGTAAAATGTTGACTGTCCAGGTAAAGAGGCTGACAGTTGTGGAATATGCCCATTTTGTAGGAGCCACACTCCTGGAGCTTAGCCTGAGATTGGGCAGGAAGATGGCCCAAAGCCTTGAAGTAGTCAAACTGGAAGACCTGAACAGAGCAAGGGTAGTCATAAGACCCTCGTGGAAATGTTCTAACTCATGGCTGGCACTATGGCATAGTAAGCTAAGCCTCCACCTGTGGCACTGGCATCCCATATGGGTGCCAGCTCGTGTCCTGGCTGTTCTCTTCTGATTCAGCTCACTGCTATGGCCTGGGAAAGCAGTAAAAGACAGCCTAAGTCCCTGGGCCCCTGCACCATGTGGGAGACCCAAAAGAAGCTCCTGGCTCCTGACTTCAGTGGCCAGTGAACCAGCAGATGGAAGATCTCTCTGTCTCTCCTCCTCTCTGTCTGTAACTCTACCTCTCAAATACATAAATAAATCTTAAAAAAAAAATGTTTCAACTTTTAACTTGGAAAATTTTCATGTGAAAAACTAACCACAATGAATGAAAACTGCCTTTCCCCTGCTAATGTCAGTTATCTGAGTGCCTTAGGACACAGTACATGTTTATGTGCTGCCTTTTTCACAGTCATTTTTCATTATCATTGGATCTGGAATATCATGTACCCAGCTGTGTAATGTACCTGTCCTAATGCGCAACACATTTATTTTAAAATGCCATTTGGAGATTATTTCTCTCGGGCCTGCAAAGGACATAATGAGATAATGTGGTGGAAAGCACTTTGTAAGCGGTTAGGTACTAAAAGATGTTGCTATTTTTATTACAACTTTATATTTTTTTTCTTTTAAAATGTTCAAGTGAGCAAGAGTGCCATGAAAACTCTGTCATGGTCTCAGAGGGGCTGTTACTAAGACGATGGGACACACCCCAAGACAGACCTGCCCTGATGGTTTCTACCATGATTCCATCCAAGAAACAACTCATGAATCCTGCCTTCCTGTCCATAAGACAAACAAGCATGCCACACAGGCTTTCAGTCGTGGGCAATTAAACAGGATAAATCCATGGATCTTCCATGAAATGAATAACACCTGATCCCTGTGCTGTGATATTTCCAACATCAAGCATAGTGTACTCCCATTATCTAGCTCAGCAGGGTCAACAAATGCTGCTGAACTAGCCTGAATTCATAAAAGAGTACGTTACCCCTTGCTCCTCAAAGTCTGGCCCCCAGAGCAGCTATGATGGCATCACTGGGAGCTTATTAGAAATGTGGAATCACCCCCAGATCTGCTGAATCAGACTCTGTATTTTCTCAGGACCCACAGAGGTTTGATGCACACCTTGAGGTGTAAGATTACTGTCCTAGTAGACATTGTGCTGTGTTCATGCCCCTTAAGTCCACCCCAGAGGTCACTTGAGACAGTTACCATGTCTGCCTTGTTGCACAACTCTGCCTAATGGAGTGAAAACATGCTTGTAGGCTACTGTGCGCTGGGCAGACCAGAAGTGCTGGGACGTTGCGGCCTTCCCTGGGACAGAGAGTCAGCATACAAGAATCAGTTTCCCTGGGCTTCAGTAAGAACATACTTGGGGGCCGATGCCATGGCACAGTGGGTTAAAGCCCCAGCCTGCAGTACAGGCATCCCATATGGGCGCCGGTTCAAGTCCTGGCTGCTTCTCTTCTGATCCAGTTCTCTGCTACGGCCTGGGAAAGCAGTAGAAGATGGCCCAAGTCCTTAGGCTCCTGCACCACATGGGAGACCTGGAAGAAGCTCCTGGCTCCTGGCTTCGGATCAGCTCAGCTCTGGCCATTGCAGTCATTTTGGGAGTGAATCAGCAGAATGGAAGACCATTCTCTCTCTCTCTCTCTCTCTCTCTCTCTCTCTCTCTCTCTCTGGCTTTACCCCATCACTGTAGCTCTTTTAAATAAATAAAATAAAATCTTAAAAAAAAAAAAAAAGAAAGAAAATACTTGGGCATATTCCACATAGTCTCTCAAAGAGGTCCCAGGGATATGGAACTCCAGTAGCCTATGGCATTACCTCACTGTTGGCTTTCCTGTCTTCTTCTGTCTCATTTTCCCATACCCTCAACATTGCTTCCTGGAATCCCTCCCAGATAAACTGCTTTCCCTCTAAACTTCACCTCAGAACCCACTTCTAGGAGAATGCAAATTAAGGCAAGGTACTTTTCCAGAAGATGGACTATGCTCCATTCTAAGCCTTTGTATTAGTCTGTTTGTGTTGCCATAACAAATAGCATAGCTTGGGTGACTTAAACAACAGACATGTATTTTCTCATAGTTCTGGAGGCTAGAAGTTCATGATCAAGATGCCAGTGCTGGGGCCATCATTGGAGCATAATGGGTAAAGCTGCTTCTTGTGATGCCAGCCTCCCAAGTGAGTTCCTGTCCTGGCTGCTCCACTTCCAATCCAGCTCCCTGCTAATGGCCTGGGAAAAGCAGTGGAAGATGGCCCAAGTATTTGGGCCCCTGCCACCGATGTAGGAGACCAGCATGAACCTCTTGATTTCGGCCTGCCTAACCTTGCCATCTGAGGAATGAACCAACAGATGGAAGATACCTCTCTGTTTCTCCCTCACCTCTCTGTTTCTCCCTCTCTCTGTAAGTCTTTCAAATAACTAAATAAATCTTTAAAAAAAAAAAAAAAAAAAGGATGCAACTACCGTCAGCCTCTGGTGAAGGCATTCTTCCTGACTTACAGGATGGCTGCCTTCTCTCTGTACCTGAAATGGTGGAAAGAAAGTAAAATAGACTCCCTTCTCTCCTCTTCTTATAAGCCCACGGTTCTATTGGATTAGGACTACATGCTTATGGCCTCATTTAACCTTAAGAACATTCTAAAGGCCCTGTTTCCAAATCAATCACATTTGAGGTTAGGGTTCAACATATGATGGGGTGGAGGACACTTTTCCTAACACTCCTTATTTTAAAAGATGAAGAATATGAAGCCCCAGGATGTTAAATAAGGGCCCAATGGGCCAATAACATCAGGTGGATCAGAGAAAAGAGGGAATTTAGCCACTTGGCTTCTAATTCTGGTTCTACCACTAAACTCCCTGGCCTCTGCTCAGTTGAAGCATCAGGGACTTAGACAGGGAGATCACTAAGGGCCTGCAAGGATGGTCCAGGTTAGGAGAGTAGAACCAGGAACCCAGGTCTCCTGACTCCAAGTTCAGAGTCCTTCCCAAGCAAGCCAAGTGAGGTGCCTTCCCACCAAACTTCTAACATTGTAAGAGCTTTTAAGAGAAACAACAAAATGCAACAAGTTATGACAGCAAGCTAAAAAAAATGAACCTCATTCTTTAGTTTCTCAGACCTAAATCACTTTGATTACAACCAATTCATGACAATTCACACTAATGAAAGAGAGCATTGACATAAATAATTCAGAAACTACTAATAATCAGCACAGCTGTAAGACGTTCCTGCCAAGGGAAATATCCCGGGAGGCCACCCAGGCTGGGTAGGCAGTAGGCTTGGTTCCCAATGCATGCAGATGATCTGCAGTGGAGAAAACAGCTTGTTGCCAGCCTCAAGTCTCAGGTTGAGGAAGGCACGGTCAATTTCAGATCCTTTGTGGTGAGGATGCTTTAGTACACGTGCCAAGAGGCCAACAGGCTAGTTGTTGAGTTTTCAAAAGTTGACGTGACACAGAAGTCGGTGCAAGCATTCTGCTTGTTTCTTAATCAAATCCTAGAACTGCCCTGGTGCAGGGGCTTTGACTACAGTCCTCATTTCTTCTGGCCTCTCTTGCCTTGGATATTGCTGCAGAGACTTGACGGAATACAGTAATAAGCAAACAAGCCCGTGAAATCCAACTACCCGCTAGGCACTAGACTCACTTCAGTATTCTACAAGGAAAATGAGTTGAGGTGTTCCAGATCCACCTGTCAACACATACCCTTCCTCTTCCAACACCGGTCACTTGCTTTGCCACGAATATGGTGTGATAGGAAAAGTGTCTCAAGTGGCTCTGACTGAATTCATCTCCATTATTGGAGCCAAACATCTTTGTTCTGAACTGGAGTTCAGTTAAATCCTTTCTACCATCCCAGGCCCACAGAGAAGCACATTTTATACCACCACCGTCCTAAGAAACATCAGCAATGACACGGGTATGACACCAAAAACAAATCCGTGTTGCACATGAGCCACAGCAGTGTAATTAGGCACTACTATAGATTCAGCACCAGATACGTCATAGTGACCTTGAGCATATCTGTACAGCAGGCAGACAATTCCAAGGTGCATTTGACATGGCTCCTCACAAGCATCCTGGGAGGACCAAGTTCCAGCCTCCCACACTGGAGACCATGATGTACCCTTGGATCAGCTTGCCCCCTTCTCACTCTCATGCTTCCCATACAAACATCCACTGAGAATTAGATGGTGAGCACTTGGACTTTGGCCATAAGGACAGTGGTGACTTCTTCTAGGCATAGTTTGAGTGATGTTTAATAAATATGCCCAAAATAAATACATAAATAAATAAAAATACATATGCCCTTACTTTCCATTTAGAAAAAAAATGTCCCTAGCCTTCAATGTATGTATGTCTTCACTCTACATACTTTAATTCTGAAAGCTCTTAACCTAAAAAAAATTTAAAAAAAAAAAAAAGGAGACGAACTAGAGGGAGTAATTGAAATATCAGGAAGAACAGGGAGTTTATAATCATATAATGGTTCAAATACTAGCTATACTGTTTACTGGCTTCACCTTGACGTATGACTTTCCACATTAGTAAAGTGGCGATAATGTTCTTGTGAATTCTTGGGGTATTAAACTGCATACAACATGGAAGGTTCTTAGCACATAGGAAGCACTTAACACATGGTATCTGTTTTGTTACTTTCATTGTTATTGCACTATGTAAGTAAATAAGCTGTGCACAAAATGAAGCAAGAATAATCAATTATGAATATTAAATCTTTGATATAAGCCAGAAACATAATTTAATTTGCTTGTTCTACATGGAAATTTCTTTTTTGAGGGAAAATACATCAATTTCTCATAATATTGAAAATATAGCAATTCCAACCTGTTCTGTTTACACATAATATGTGAATCAGTTAAGCTCAACATCTACTCACAAAGATAGTACAAATTATATTAAAAACTTTTGAAGGTTTGACTTAATTTTTATGGCATTAAACCACTGCAGAATTTGGACTGTTAACAATTCTTATTCATGACTGTCAAGGTTTCACAGCTCCCAAATTGGCAGTAGTGTTATTTTACTTTGAATTTTGGTTCCATAGCATAATGTGCAGCAGATTTGGCTACTGTCTGGGAAATCTGATCCCATAGACAGCTAAACAAGCCAAAAACACCCATTTCTGTAGCTAAACCTGTGACAGCAGACTTTGAATTGGCTACTTTATCCTGAATTTTTCTGGGCAATGATCATGCCCAGGAACATGACTAAGAAGAACTCTTGGAGTGGGCAGATACAGAAAGGGAGAGGTGGCTGCAGGATTCCATTCAGAAACCTGTCAGATGATAGAGACCTACAGGGGACTGAATTGATCTTCTGTAGAATTAGAGGCTCCCTTTAGAAAAACCTTTGCACAGTATTTCTACAGGGTTGATCTCTACCAAGCAAAGTCCTTTCAGAGGAAAGGTGCAATTCAACTGCTAGGTCTCATGACATAGTTTGGAATCTTTAAAAATCATCTCAAGTTAATATTTCCCCATCTAAGAATGACAACCCAAAGTACATATTATTTAAAAAGAAATACTGATAAATTAGAAAAGGATGACAGAACACATGAGTATAAAAATATTTTTAAGCCATGTTTTTTTGGTATGGAAAATACAATGTCATTCATTTGTTCACTCATTCATTCTTTCATTCAGCACAGTAGGGAAGGTATATTATGCCTTGCATTAGGAATGGAAAGTCAAGTAAGCCACAGCCCTTACCTTCTAGAACCTTCTAGTCCAACTCTATCTAAAAACAAACTGATAAACACTACCTACATTGTAAGCAGAATGAAGAGTATTGAGAGAAAAGAGAACAGAGCTGTCAAATCTAATTGATTTTGGTGGGTTGACAAATACACACACACACACAAATACAGTGCACAACATGATACTTTGACATATGTTTCCATTGTGGAATGCCTAAATCAAGCTAATGAACATATACATTATCTCACATGTATTTTTTTTAGCAAAAATGCTAAAATCTACTTTAGCCATTTTCAACTATAAGTATGCTGTTAACAATAGAAACCACTGATATACCATAGATCTCTTAAACTTATTCCTCCTATCCTTTGACCAACATCTCTCCCAATTTTCTACCCCACAGCCTCTGGTAACCACCATTCTACTCTAAAATCAACTTTTTATAGATTACATACCTAAGCAAGATCAGGCAATATTTGTCTAGACCTGACTTTTTTCAGATAACATAATGTCCTCCAGGTTCACCCCATGTTGTCACAATCCAATTGATTTTTAAACATAAAAGATGATAAAAGGCACACACATTGGCCAAACCTAAGAACTCAGAACATCTGAATCAGGAAACACCTGAAATAGAATTGCTAACTGCATTGCTTTATTAGGTAAACAGCTTGACATGATTGTAGAGTTGCAAAAAAATTTTTTAATTATTCAAAAAGAGAAAAAAAATTTTAAAAAGATAAATTATTCCAAGACACAAGAGTTGAGCAAGTTATCCATGTACAGTACAAAGCAAGTCCAAGTCAGAAATTTAGAGGCAGTTATTCCTAAAGTGGCCATATTGATTAATTTATACATTCCAACTCATTAGTGCTTTGGGGGTCTTGTCAAAGAAATCATCCCTACATCATCACCTGAGAGTGTTTCCCCTACAGTGTCTTCCAGCAACTTCATAGTCTCAGGTCATAAATTTAGGTCTTTGATCCATCTTGAGTTGATTTTTGCATATAGTGAGAGGTATGGATCTAATTTAATTCTTCAGCATATATACATCCAGTTTTGCCAGCACCATTTGTTGAAGAGATTATCCTTACTCCACTGTATGGTATAAGCACTTTTGTCAAAAACAGTTATGTAAAGGGGTTAATTTCTGGGCTCTCTATTCTGTTCCATTGGACTATGTATTGGTTTTTATGGAAGTACCAAGCTGTTTTAATTACTATTGCTTTGCAGTATGCTTTGAAATTAGGTAGTGTGATGCCTCCAGCTTGGTTTTTCTTGCTCAGGATTGTTTTGACTATTCAGAGTCTTTTCTGATTCCATATAAATTATAGGATTGTTTTTTCTAACTCTGGCAAAAAAAATTCCAATAGTATTTTGATAGGGATTGCATTAGTTCAGTAAATTATTTTTGATAGTATGACGTTTTAATGATATTGATTCTTTTGATCCATGAACCAGGAATAACTTTCTATTTATGTGTCCATGATGATTTCCTTCATCAATGTTTGATAATTTTCACTGTAGAGATCTTCTTTGATTAGATTTATTCCTAAATATTTGATTTTTATGGCTACTGTAAATGGGATTTCTTTCTGAGTTCATCACTAGCATACAAAAAAGCTACTGTTTTGTGTATGTTTATTTTGTAGCCTACCACTTCACTGAATTGGTTTATCAATTCTAACAGCCTTTTGGTGGAGTGTTAAGGTTTTTCTATGTACAACATCATGTCTCCCGCAAACGTGGGTAAGTTGACTTCCTCTTTTCCAACTCTGATGCCCTGTATTTCCTTCTCCTTCCTATTGCTGTTGCTAAAACGTACAGTACTATTTTGAATAAGAGTAGTAAAATAGGACATCCTTGTCATGTGCCAGATCTGAGGGGAAATGCTTTCAGTTTTTCCCCATTCAGTATGATATTGGCTATTTGTTTCTGATACATAGCCTTTGTAATTTTGAGGAATGTTCTATTGTGAAGAGTTTTTATCAAAAAGGGGCATTGAATCTTATCAAATGTTTTCTCTGCATCTACTGAGATGATCACATGATTTTTGTTCTTCATTCTCTAAATGTGATTTATAATGTTTATTGATTCATGCATATTGAATCACCCTTACATTTCTGGGATAAATCCAATTTGATATGGTCTTTTTGATGTGCTTTAGTTTTCAATTTGCTAGTATTTTGTTGAGAATCTTTATATCTATGTTCATTAAGGATATAGGCCTGTAGTTTTGTCATCTCTTTGTTTGGTTTTGGTATCAAAGTAATGCTGGCTTCATAAACAGAGTTTGGCAGTATCCCATCCTGCTCAATATTTTGGAATAGCTTGAAGAGGATTGGACTTACTTCCTCTTTGAATGTTTTGTAGAATTCAGTGGTAAATCCATCAGGTCCAGGACTTTTCTTTGATGGAAGAACTTTGATCACTGCTTCAATCTCATTGCTTGTTATGGTTTAGCTTAGATTATCAGTATCTTCTTGATTTAATCTTGTTAGGTTATGTGAATCAAGGAATTTATCTATTTCTTCAAGGTTTTCCAGTTTATAAGGATATAGTTCTTCAAAGTAGTTTCTTATGATCCTTTGTATCTCAATGTTGTCCATTATAATTCTCCTTTTTCATCTTTGAGTTTTTTCTCTTTTTTTCTTTGTTAGTCTGGCTAGAAGTTTATCTATTTTGTTTAGCTTCTCAAAAAACTCAACTTTTTGTTTTGCTAACCTTTTGCAATTTTTTAGTTTCGATTTTATTTATTTCTACTCTGATCCTTATTATTTCCTGCCTCCTGCTGATTTGGGTTTGGTTTGTTCTTGTTTTTCTAAGTCTTCAAGATGTATCAGGGGCTGGTGCTGTATCATTAAATCTTTGAGACATTTCCCTTTTTTTAATGTTAGCACTTAATGCTATAAACTTCTCTTAATATTGTTATTGCTGTATCCCATAGGTTTTAATATTTTATGCTTTCATTTTCATTTATTTCAACTAAGTTTTTTAATTTATTTATGTATTTGAAAGGCAGAGTGACAGAGAGGCAAAAGCCGGGGGGGGGGGTCTTCCATCCGCTGGTTCACTCCCCAAAGGGCCACAAGGGCTGGAGCTGTGCCAATGCGAAGCCAGGAGGCAGGAGCTTCTTCCAGGTCTCCCATGTGGGTACAGGGGCCCAAGGACTTGAGCCATCTTCTACTGATTTCCTAGGCCATAGCAGAGAGCTGGATGGGAAGAGGAGAAGCCAGGACTCAAACCAGCGCCCATATGGGATGCTGGCACTGCAGGTGGCAGCTTTAGCCACTATGCCATAGTGCCAGGCCTGACAAGAAAGTTTTTTATTTCCTTTTCAATTTCTTATGACTCATTGATCATTCAGTAGAATGTTGTTTTTCTTCCAAGTGTTTATGAGTGTTCTATTGTTTTTGCTGTTGATTTCTAGTTTTACCCCTTTATGGTCTGAGATACATTGAATAATTTCAGTCTTTTTAAATTTGCTGAGACTTGATTTGTTGCTTAATATGTGGTCTAGCCTAGAAAATGTTCTATATGCTGGTGAGGAGAATGTGTATTCAGTAGTTGTTGGGTGAAGTGTCCTGTAAGTATGTGTCAGGTCCATTTTCTCAAAAGTATGTTTCAACTCTGATGTATCTTCTTTGATTTTTTTGTCTGAATGATCTGTCCATTGATGACAGTGGGGTGTTGAAGTCACCACTATTATTGTATTGGAGTCTATCTCTCCTTTTAGGTCTAATAGTATTTCTGTGTATATCTGGGTCGTCTTGTGTCAGGTGTATACATACTTATAATTGTTATGTCTTCTTGCTGAATTGAATATTTTATCAAGATATAATGCCCTTTTTATAGCTTTTTATTTAAAATGTTTTATCTGATATCAGAATAGCTATGCCTGCTTGCTTTTGGTTTCCATTTGCCTGGTATATCTTTCTCCAGCCCTTCACTTTCAGTCTGTGTGCATCTTCGTTTCTGAAGTGAGTTTCTTGTAGGCAACATATAATTGTGTCTTGTTTTGTTTTGTTTTGTTTTGTTTTGTTTTGTTTGTTGTTTTTGTTTTTTAATCCATTCAGCCAGCCTAAGTGTTTTGGTTGCTGAATCTAATTCACTTACATTCAAGGTTAGTACTGATAGATAAGAACTAAGACCTATCATTTTGTTGACTGGATAATGATTCTACCTGCTCTGTTTGTGAATTTGGTGCTATCAGGTGTTTTCATGATTTTTACTTCAAATACAGGACACCCTTCAGAATTTCTTGTATGGATGGTCTGGTGATTATGAATTCTTTCAAGTTTTGTTTGTCTGAAAAAATACTTTACTTCTCCTTCACTTTTAAAAGATAGCATCACTGGATATAATATTCCTGGATCAAAGTGTTTTAAGACCCACTCTCCTCTAGTCTGTAGGCTCTCCGCTGAGAAGCCTAACGCTAATCTAATTGGTTTTCCTTTCTATGTAACTTAATGCTTTCCTCTTTCTGTCTTTAGAATTGTCTCCTTGCCTTTAACTTTTGATATTTTAACAACAATATGCCTTGGAGAAGGCGTTTTTTTGGTTGAGTCTGTTTGTGGTTCTTTGAGCTTCTTGTATTTGGATGTTCATGTCTCTTTCAAGACCTGGGAAAATTTCAGCTGTTATATCATTTAGCAGGTGCTTGATGTTTTAAATTTATTTTTTTTAAGATTTATTTATTTGAAAGAGTTATACAGAGAAAGAAGGACAGGCAGAAGGAGAGAGAGAAAGAGATCTTCCATCCACTGGTTCACTCCCCTAATTGGTTGCCATGGCCAGAGCTGCGCCAATCTGAAGCTGGGAGCCAGGAGTTTCTTCCGGTCTCCCATGCAGGTGCAGGGGCCCAAGGACTTGGACCATCTTCTATTGCTTTCCCAGGCTACAGCAGAGAGCTGGATTGTAAGTGGAGCAGCAGGAACTTGAACCAGCGCCCATATGGGATGCCAGCACTGCAGGCAGAGGCTTTACCCACTAAGCCACAGCGCGGCCCCAGGTGCTAGATGTTTTTATCCTTTTCTTCTCCTTCAAGAATACTTATAATATGAGCATTTGGTTGTTTAATGGTATCCCATATTTTGCATAGACTTTCTTCATTCTTTTTAATCTTTTTCTCTTTATTTTTGTCTGATTGGGTTATTTAAAAGTTCTGTCCTCAAGGTCAAAAATTCTTTTCTCCATTTAGTCTACTCTGCTGTTAAAGCTCTTGATCACATATTTTTATTTCACTGAAGATTTCATCTCCAAAATTTCTATTTGAGTCCTCTTTTCTTATTTTTTATGCTTTTTTATTTATTTTTTTATTTGATTCTTTTTTTTTGCTTTTAAAAATTTTTAATGGGAAGAATATTCATTTTAATTATGATTCAAGATGTTACAGAGCTGGATTAACAAATTTCAGTCAGTATAAAATAGATTCATTGTCAATATTCTTTAATACAACCCAAGTAAATGAAACATCACTTCATACAAGACTCCAATACTCTAAAACACTATCTTAACTTCATTCATATACTATATATAGTGATAAATACTTAAAAATTATAATGCAAAGAAAAATATTATAAAAAAGACAATTATCATAGATTTTTGTATGCAAGGTCTTCATTTTTAAAGTTCTGTCTTAGAGAATAATACCATGGTACACATCAGAAACCCAAAGAAACTATATATTTTGAGGTTACAATGCTTAAAAATATACACTCTAAAACACCATGTCTGACAAGAATCAAAACAGAGACAAAGAAAGCCTTCCGTGACATTTAAAGGGAGTGTATGTGAGCAAGGGAAGAGTAATCAATTATTCTATGCTCATTTCTGCTGGAATGGCCTCATTAAACAAGTTAAAGCATTGACAGGAAGTCTGTAAAAGTAGAGAAAAAATTCAGAGAACCAGTCTCAGCTTTATAATAGAGAATTCTCAAACCAGAACAAACACAGGCAATTCTAAGGGACTAGTTCCAATACTATGCAATCTTCAATCCTTTACAATGGACTCCTTGTCCTAAGGACATACTTTTTCTAATTTCTTCAAAGGAATTTACCAAAATACTTCGTTTTCTTCCACTCAAAGCCCAACTAAAAGGCATTCAGCAAGATAACAGAATCTAGCAGTCTGATCAATTCTAAAGACACAAATTCTAATGTCTAAGGTGTGGACATTGATCATGAGATGCAGGCATAGCCTTCCCCCTTCCACATACACTCCCCCACTTCCCCTTACATATTAACCCCAAACTTAATTTGGGGGAAATGAGTTTTCTCTCCTAATCAATGATTTGCTCATCGGCAAGCTGCTTTGGCTGAAAGCAATATCAAGATTTGTTTGGAATGCTTGGTCAGAATAGATAAAAGGATGTGATGAGTGACTGTAACTTATCATAGTAGGCTTGTACAGGCAGACATGATGAATTACCTTACAGACCTCCCTAACTCATTTGAAAAGGCAGAAAAATGTGTGTTAGAAAAGGGCAAAAATTAGATAAGGAAATACAGTAAAATATTAACACTGCAATAGTAGCTGGGAATGGAATGCTTACAATAAACCTGCCTTGCTGGAAAATTTCTGGTACAAAAAAAAAAAATCAAACTTTCTTTCCCATTATTCTTTGTGTAAAACAAAGATACCAGTTGCTTTACATCAACAGGGTCACAGAGCCGCTTAACCACTTATCATCAAAGACCGGGGCTATCTTTTAGAAAACCGTGCCAGACTGAAGAGCCCATGAGAGTATTGTAGGCATGGAAAGCCAAGACACCCTGGAAAAAAAAAAAAAAAAGAAGAAGACCTAACTGAAAGATCTCTGCAAATGAGATCCCAGTGGAAAGAATGGGGCCATCAAAGAAGGAGGTACCTTTCTCTGAAGGGAGGAGAGAACTTCCACTTTGACTAGGACCCTATCGGAATAAGATCAAAGTCGGCGAAACCTAAAGGCTTCCATAGCCTTGGCAACTCATGACTAGAGCCTAGGGAGATTACTGACGCCATAAACAAGAATGTCAAATTGTTAAGTCAACAACAGGAGTCACTGTGTACTTACTTCTCATGTGGGATCTGTCCTTAATGTGTTGTCTAATGTGAATTAATGCTATAACTAGTACTAAAACAGTATTTTTACATTCTGTGTTTATGTGTGGGTGCAAACTGATGAAATCTTTACTTAGTATATACTGAATCGATCTTCTGTATATAAAGATAATTGAAAATGAAAAAAAAAACCTGGTGTTAAATTGGAAATTGCATAGAAAATTAATTTTTAAAAAATATCAAGTAGGATCTCTGTCTTTAATGTGCTGTACATTGTGATTTAATGCTATAACTAGTACTCCAACAGTATTTTTCACTTTGTGTTGCTATGTGGGGGCAAACTGTTGAAATCTTTACTTAATATATACTAAACTGATCTTCTATATATAAAGAGAATTGAAAATGAATCTTGATGTGAATGGAAGGGGAGAGGGAGCAGGAAAGGGGAGGGTTGCGAGTGGGAGGGAAGTTATGGGGGGGAAGCCATTATAATCCATAAGCTGTACTTTGGAAATTTATATTCATTAAATAAAAGTTTAAAAAAAAAGAAAGAAAGAAAACCATGCCAGAGAAAAGAGGAAAAGGGAGGGAAAGCTCACTCAAAGAGGCCTGAAACATGCACTGTCCCATTGCCATGTATGCTTCTTCTCTTTGGGTGTCATTTGGGCCACCAGCTCTGGCCCCTGGCTCACTTCACTGTAGGAGTATGGACGGCCAGCCCCCATGACAATGGGGTCATCTGCTACTTCTTCACACTTGTCCTCTTCCTGATGATGTGCAGTGACAGCCACTGGACAGCATGGACAGTCATCATCCGACTCAACTGGTCTCACTCTCAGAATCACTGCTGTTGGCAGCTGTACCAGGAGCAGCTGCCCCTCTGAGCCCGCTGCAGCGGAAGAAGTCTTTTTCTCATAATGAGTAGTGCTCACATGACCTCCTCGTTATCATCAGGCCCCACATGGCCTTCCTCCCGCTCCTGAAATGCATCCATATTGGACAGGGCTCTCTCTCAACCAAATGGGCCTCTCCTTGGCAGCTTTCCCCTCCAGTGAAGCTTGATGAAGATCTTGGTCATCCATGTTAATGACAACATGCTGAGTAGACAAGTCCTCATAAGAGGGACCTTTGGAAGTCCATGCTTCCTCGTGGTGCCCACTGGTACATCAGCAGCTCCAACAATAGCTGCTGCAGGGTCCTTGTTCTGTTTCAGGGCTGGGATTTCTGTGGGTTCTGGTTCAATTAGTTCATAGGCCAAGTTCACATCTTCTGTGTCTTGAAACAATTCATAAATGGGTTTAATTTGTTCATTAAACCTTGCCAGAAGTATGTGTGCATCTTTTTTGGGCATTGCTGATTCATCCTCTACTACCTCTGTGTGACAAAAGTACAGCAAAAAGTTCCAAAGCAAATGCTCGGACACTCCCACGACAGCTTCTCTCAGCACCTCAGCTGCTGGCTTACCCAGGCCACGCCCTGATTCTTCCTAATGAGTTCTATCTCCTTACTACGTTTGCATTCATGTCACTCTCTGATTTCCTCATTTCTTTACTCTATCTGTTTTCTTTTGCATCTCATTGAGTTTCCTTCCAATCATTATTTTGAATTCTGTATCTGTAATTCCATAGAGTTCCTTCAGTTCAGGATCTAATTCTGGAGGAGTTTTGTGTTCTTTTGGAGCCATCATGCTACCTTGCTTCTTCGTGTTTCCCATGTCCCTACATTGACATCTGCCCATCTGGTATATTTGTCCCTTCTTCTTTATAGAGTAGGTTTTATTGTAAAAGAGTTTATGGTGGTGCTGGTGCTGTGGCATAGCGGATGAAGCCGCCGCCTCCAGTGTCGACATCCCATATGGGCGCCAGTTCAAGCCCGGCTGCTCCACTTCCAATCTAGCTCTCTGCTATGGCCTGGGGAAGCAGTAGGTGATGGCCCAAGTCCTTCGGCCCCTGCACCCATGTGGGAGACCTGGAAGACGCTCCTGGCTCCTGGCTTCAGATCAGCACAGATCCGGCCATTGCAGCCAACTGGAGAGTGAACCAGTGGATGGAAGACCTCTTTCTTTGCTTCTCCTTCTCTCTGTATGCAACTCTGACTTTCAAATAAATAAATAAAAACTTTTTTAAAAGTTTATGATTTAGCTGATATGGGGTATCACTTGGCTTGTTCCTTTGGCTTTGGTGAGCCCAGGAGTGTAGTCTCTGAGTGATTCCTGTTCTCTTAATCAATGTCAGCTGTGTCTATAAGTGACACAGTGGACTCGTCTACTACAGTTCATGGGGTTAGAAGTGTGGCTTTAAGATGAATAAGGGTTTCCTTGGGTGTATACCATTGGCCCACAGAGAGCCCAGTGTCAGTCTCTCCGGTGAATATGATAGCCAGGGCCTTGTTCTCAGTGCAGAGGGAGACAGTGGTGGCTGTCCCCTTGTCCTGTGGCAAGCCTGAGTGATGCCAAGGCTTGTGACTCTAGGACTGTGTGATGTAGAGAGCCCCTTCCTCAGGTTCTTCTAGGAGCGTCCAACTGGTGCTGGGACTTATAATACCAACAGCCCTAGTCCTAGGACTAAAGGATGTGAACTGAAGCCTGCTCCAGTCCTATCAGGTGACTACAGGAGATTTTACTCTGGATGGTATGAGTCCAGAGGGGTGGAATAACAGGGAGGTTCTTCCCCATGTTCACCAGGTAGATTCTAGTTGCACCAAGAAATTTAGAAAGAATTACTACAGTCCTGGTTTTGCAGGGTATGGTGGGGTCATTATTGAGATTTCCCATGGTGAAGTGGATTCTTTTATGGGCTGCTCCTGTGTTAGCCCCAGAAGCTAAGGTGAATCCACCTTGCTCACATGGATTACATGGGGCTAAGGCCCTAAAACTCCTACAGCTGTAGGATGCAGGGGATCTGTCCTGTGCCCCACACGTTGCCCTGACTCTGACTATGATGATGGAAGGAGAACAGAGGCACGCTGCGGGACGTTTTGCAGAGAGTATGGCACTCTGTGGGGGTGGGGGAGGGGAAGGAAACAAGAGGGCATCCCTACTCCAAGCTCTGCAGTTGCTCAGAGCCCAGTCAGTTCTCCAGCCTGAAGTAAAAGTCCATGAATGACTGTGCAATTCCCTCTTAGCTAAAACTGCAAGTAGCGGAGTGCACAGGGATTTCTTCCTAGCTTGGTGTGATAAGATGGCGGCTCCCAGCCAGCAGCTGGCTGCAGCAGTGTCTCTGGCTTCTCTCCTCTGGTCCCACTGAGTCTTTGTTGTTTTATTGCACTTCTTGGTTGAAATTTTCCATCAGTCAGACCCTTCAGCCCACTCAGCAATCTGCTCTAGTGCACTTCTCTGATATTCTTTAACTGGATTTTCTTACTATGTTTATCAGGACGCCTGATGGTGGCATGTGCACAGGTTCAAATGCCTCAGTAATAGTTAGAGGAACTCATAGGCAGAAGCTGATATGGGAAATGAAGGTTTAAGTCTTTTTTTTAAGATTTATTTTATTTATTTGAAAGAGTTACACAGAGAGAGGAGACGCACAGAGAAAGAGAGAGAGAGGTCGTCCATCCAATGGTTCACTCCCCAGATGGCCGCAACGGCCAGAGCTGTGGTGCCAATCTGAAGCCAGGAGCTTCTTCTGGGTCTCCCATGCAGCTGCAGGGACCCAAGGACTTGGGCCATCTTCCACTGCTTTCCCAGGCCATAGCAGAGAGCTGGATCTGAAAAGGAGCAGCCGGGACTAGAACCGGCACCCATATGGGATGCCGGCACTTCAGGCCAGGGCTTTAACCCACTGCACCACAGCACCGGCCCCAGGTTTAAGTCTTACTCTTCAATGCAGCATCTCACAGAAGTACTACAGTGGGAAAAGTCTTTGAACGCCAGTATATATTTTATACTTACAGTCCATGTTAATTCCGACTAGCCACATATCAAGTGCTCAATCATGACATTTGGCTAGAAGCTATATGACCAGGGCAGCTGTGCACTTTGAACCCAACCTCTGCTACCTCCTTAACTTAGTCCTTGAGATAGTTAGTCTTTGTTTCATCCAGGTGTTTTTGGTGTTACATGATGTATTACCTGAAAATCTTTTTTTTAAAGATTTATTTATTTATTTATTTATTTATTTGAAAGGCAGAGGTACAAAGAGAAAAGGAAAGACACAGAGAGATCTATCATCCACTAGTTCACTCCCCAGATGGCTGCAATGGCTATGCCTGTGCCAAAGCCAACTTCCTCCAGGCCTCCCATGTGGGTGCAGCAGCTCAAGCACTTGGGCCACCTTCCACTACTTTTCCAGGCACATTAGCAGGGAACTTGATTGAACGTGGAGCAGCTGGGAGTCGAATCAGTGCTCACACAGGATGCTAGCATCACAGATGGCGGCTTAACGCACACCACCACCACATAAGCCCCCAAATCTTTTAACATAGTGTCTGCCACATAGAGTCGTTCATTAAATATTAACCCCTAATTTTATAACAAAATACAAGTAGTAAACAGAAGGGAGAGTCAGAGTAAGCACATGCTTCATTGGCACTTGGTACAACACCTGTAGACTAAAACAACAAGTGAATAAAATCCTGTTGTAACTGTTAGGATTTCTGTGTATTTTGTAGTAGCAGGGAACTGGTTTAGAATTCAAATCCTGGTTCTGCTACTCACTAGCTGCATGCAAATTTATTTAACTAGGTGATCCTTCAGTTCCTTCTTCTGTAAAATGAAGATAGTAATCTACCTTGTATGACTGGGGTGAGAACTAAATGAGTTGGTGAATGTAAAGCACTTAGGACAGAGGCCCACAGTGAAGACAAACAGTATCTAATCATCATCATCATCATCATGACTGCAATTGTTAATGTTATTCTGCCATCCTTAGCAGTTAATACCATTGTAATCTTGGGTCCCAAGTTCTCAGCTTTCATTTAATGCATGCTGATTTTTAGTTGACCTCAAATCAAATATCTATTGTACATATAGTCATAAATCTCTATTATATACACATATGTACATATACGCAGATGTATGTATTTATATGGCCACATTAGATCAAAAGCAAAATGACAATAGACTAGTTAGAAATACTCAGTTCGCAAACATGGCAACCCAATTCAGATTTACAAGTGCTGAGGATAAGAGCTAGGATGCTGGGTACTGAGCACGTGAAGTGAATAGCTAGGTATTAACTATGAGCCCTCCACACTTTGTCATTCTCTTCTTTGTTGTTCCTTGTACCATAAGAGCTGGAAGTCCAAGAACTAAATGTCACTCAGATGGCAACAGGTACTGGGTATGGTTTCATTTACAGTGAGATACACTAGTGCAAGGCTTAGACACACAAAAGGGATAGAATGACCCTTCCCCACTGGGGGAATTTTAACAACAGCTTCCATGACCCCTTGAAGATCACTCCCTGAAGGCTGTAGCAGAACTGTGAGGCCAGCAATGGTTTCCTGTGGTCTGGCTCCCTGGATGAACCATAGCTACAGTTGTCCTCTTGACCCTTGTTTCTTTAACCCTCTTACTGATCTTTGTGGGCATATCTTTATTTATTTATTTATTTATTTAAGAGCCAAGGATGGACAGAGAATTCCCATCTGCTGGTACACTCCCCAAATGCCTGCAACAGCCAGGCCTCAGCTAGTCTGGAGCCAGGAGCCAGACCTCAATCCAGGTCTCCCATGTGGGTGGCACAGACCCAACTACTTGGTTCTGCATAAGCAGGAAGCTGCAGTTGGGAGCTGGGACTCAGATACAAGTACTCCAATATGAGATGTGGGCATCTTAAACTGCCCCTTGGTAGGCATTTTATTTCATAACAAATATTGATATGTTTGAAATGCTAGCCGGGTTTCTGTTTTTCTGGCTGTACCCTAATGATACCACCGCTTTTCTCTGAAAATTTCCCTGTATCCCTTAATCTAACTGATGTCTCTAAGAGATGCAAGCAGTGAAATGTCAGGAACTGAGTTCAGAAATTCTAATTCACTGGAAAAGTTTCATTTCAACAACAGTAACAATAATGAAAAGCAGAAGTCACTGCCATTTCTAACAGGCAAAATAAATAACCCTTTAAAAGACCTCTTTTATGGCTCTCTCCCTATCTCAGAAGTCAACCCAAAAACCAACTAACACAGAACCCTGTGCCTGGGGGTGGGCATTCAGCACAGAAGTTAAGACACTGCCTGAGATGCCTGTATCAAGTCCCTGCTCCACTTCCGATTCTATCTTCCCACTAATATGCACCATGGGAGGCAGCTGATGACAGCTCGAATACTTGGGTCTCTGCCAACCATGTGGGTTGATGCTCTGAGCATCAGCCTGGCCCAGCTTCAGCTGTTGTGTCCTTTGAGGGAGGGTAAAGCAAAGGATAGAAGTTTCTCTCTCCCTCTCCCTCTCCCTCTCCCTCTCCCTCTCCCTCTCCCTCTCCCTCTCCCTCTCCCTCTCCCTCTCCCTCTCCCTCTCCCTCTCCCTCTCCCTCTCCCTCTCCCTCTCCCTCTCCCTCTCCCTCTCCCTCTCCCTCTCCCTCTCCCTCTCCCTCTCCCTCTCCCTCTCCCTCTCCCTCTCCCTCTCCCTCTCCCTCTCCCTCTCCCTCTCCCTCTCCCTCTCCCTCTCCCTCTCCCTCTCCCTCTCCCTCTCCCTCTCCCTCTCCCTCTCCCTCTCCCTCTCCCTCTCCCTCTCCCTCTCCCTCTCCCTCTCCCTCTCCCTCTCCCTCTCCCTCTCCCTCTCCCTCTCCCTCTCCCTCTCCCTCTCCCTCTCCCTCTCCCTCTCCCTCTCCCTCTCCCTCTCCCTCTCCCTCTCCCTCTCCCTCTCCCTCTCCCTCTCCCTCTCCCTCTCCCTCTCCCTCTCCCTCTCCCTCTCCCTCTCCCTCTCCCTCTCCCTCTCCCTCTCCCTCTCCCTCTCCCTCTCCCTCTCCCTCTCCCTCTCCCTCTCCCTCTCCCTCTCCCTCTCCCTCTCCCTCTCCCTCTCCCTCTCCCTCTCCCTCTCCCTCTCCCTCTCCCTCTCCCTCTCCCTCTCCCTCTCCCTCTCCCTCTCCCTCTCCCTCTCCCTCTCCCTCTCCCTCTCCCTCTCCCTCTCCCTCTCCCTCTCCCTCTCCCTCTCCCTCTCCCTCTCCCTCTCCCTCTCCCTCTCCCTCTCCCTCTCCCTCTCCCTCTCCCTCTCCCTCTCCCTCTCCCTCTCCCTCTCCCTCTCCCTCTCCCTCTCCCTCTCCCTCTCCCTCTCCCTCTCCCTCTCCCTCTCCCTCTCCCTCTCCCTCTCCCTCTCCCTCTCCCTCTCCCTCTCCCTCTCCCTCTCCCTCTCCCTCTCCCTCTCCCTCTCCCTCTCCCTCTCCCTCTCCCTCTCCCTCTCCCTCTCCCTCTCCCTCTCCCTCTCCCTCTCCCTCTCCTTCCCTCAAAGCCTGTACCCTTAGCCATAAGACTGTATCTACCACACTATAGTGTAATTGGGACCCTCTATGATCCATTGCTGTGCTAGCCTTGGGTCACACTGGTACCTTACAACATCAGTGCCATCACCATAAAGAGATGCCACATCCCATAAACACTCTATTGGAAATCTTCCTCCCTTGACTGCAGAAGCATTGGCCATGAGTTAGCATGATCATTCTCACTCCTGAGGACAGAGCAGCTAATGCCAAAAGAATGTAAAGGCTCAACATTAGGCTGAGTCTAAGGTGGATCTGCCTGATCCCAGATTGAGATGAGCATGCAATCATCGTGATGCTCAGCAGTTGTTTTGAAACCATACCACACAGGAAGATTCTATTCCCATCTAATTTAGTAACAATTACCTAAAAATAGCCCCAGATTCCCACACACCCAGGACAAAGTGCAGGGGTAGGGCCCTTCTCCAGAGAGCTGGGCTGACAGAGATGCACTAGGCTCCTTCTGCTAATGAGACAAAAAGCAGATGGCTACAGCAGCTGGGATTGGAACACAGCGTTCTTTGAGGTGCTGGGCTCTGTGTTTCCACAGCAACATCCTACCTGGAGGAAAGCGACTGTGATATAGCCCAGCATATCTGTCTCCATAACAACAAAATCACAGGAAGACGCCTGGGAGCACCCCCCTTCCTCCTCAGCAGTGACCACAGTAACTACACCACGTGCATCCACTTGCCAGACAAATGCCCACCTCTCAACTCCTTGCAGCATGTCCTAGGTCAGGCTTACCAGTTACAGACCCTGAGATGACAATTTGTGCCCAAGTGAGTTATTAAAGAAGTGCTCCTTAGGCCGGCGCCGTGGCTTAACAGGCTAATCCTCCACCTTGCGGCGCTGGCACACCAGGTTCTAGTCCCGGTTGGGGCACCGGATTCTATCCCGGTTGCCCCTCTTCCAGGCCAGCTCTCTGCTGTGGCCCGGGAGTGCAGTGGAGGATGGCCCAAGTGCTTAGGCCCTGCACCCGCATGGGAGACCAGGAGAAGCACCTGGCTCCTGCCTTCGGATCAGCAAGATGCGCCGGCTGCAGCGGCCATTGGAGGGTGAACCAATGGCAAAAAGGAAGACCTTTCTCTCTGTCTCTCTCTCTCACTATCCACTCTTCCTGTAAAAAAAAAAAAAAAAAAGTGCTCCCAAGGGAAACCTGGAAGGAAGGGAGCAGTGGGACAGGAGAGGAGAAAGCTAGGCAACAATGCCACCTTCAGCATAATCCTACAGAGGGGAGCCTGGTCTTAATGGCAGAGGACGTCAGAGCATAAATTGTGACTGCACCTGCCTGTCCTCAGGTACGTCTACCCTGCAGGGGGTGTAATCCCCACATAGTCCAGCTTTCTGCCTTTTCAGAACATCAGGCTCCAGGAGTCAGAGCATTCCAGAGAAAGGCTGCAAGCACTTGCTTGGGAAAGCACAACAAAACCAGGCCTCGCACAAAAATGGAAAAATGGAACCAGAGATCTGAGTACAGCACTACCATGATCTACCACATGGGGGAAGACAAGAGGACCATGGAGACAGACAGAAAATAAAAATGAAGTTGGCTATACTGTTGTACCTAAGCAACTGTAAACAAAGGAGCACCACACATTGATAACATTTGATGGTCCTTTATGGCCAGTGGTGGAGAGTGGGCTCATGCCCTAAAGAACTCTCGACCCTGAAGCCCAAAGCAACAGGGTTTATAAAGGCAAAAACCGCAAAATCGGGAGGGGAATGCATGGTTGCTAGGATCGGGGTGGTGGGGGGAATACATGATTACCGGGTCAAGCTGACCTAAAACCTATGCAAAACTAGTATCAATTATAATCTTGACAATACCAGTTACAATCTTAACAATTTTAATTATAATCTTGACATTAATCCAGGTATTGGTTTTAATCATATGTAGGACATAGACAAATTATATTTTTATCATTAACCCAGGTGTAGCCTATCCACTTCCAAGCTTGAGCGATCATGCTAGGGGGTTTCTATGCTCTGCCAAGTGTGATGTAGTGGACTGCTATTATTCAACTTTTTGATCATAGTTTCAGACCAGAGTCTCACAGTGGGGGGGGGGGGGGGCACTTTCCCACTTCCCCTGAGACCCTGGGGTCTCAGGTTCTCCAAAATGGAGTCCCTACTGTCAAGGTGTTACTTCAATACCTCCTTTTCCACAATTCTGACAGTAGTTGCCTAGAGTTATCCAATCTAGACTTTAAATGGCAACATCAGCTGGCAGCTACTGACTGCCAACAAATGCCCATCACAGGAGCAGGAATTACAGAGTTGTAAAGTGCTGAATGCAATACCTTCCCATATCTCTTCTTCGTTTTCCTGTTAACTTGAATCATCTTTGCAGTGTGACTTTACAACCCTAATCCTCATTTTCTGTGATTGTATAAGCCTGAGCTGGGCCTAGCTTCTCTTCTCTCTCTCTCTCTCTCTCTCTCTCTCTCTCTCTCAACCTCTCTCTCTCTCTCTGCATCTCTCTTTGCTTTCTGGTTTGCCAGGTGATCCTTCCTCTCCATATGACCCAACATTCACTCCCCTCATCAGACATCAGGCCAGTGGAGTCACCTGATCTTGGACTGTGAACCTCTAAAACAATGAGCTAAAATAAACCTTTTTCATAGGTAGTGTCTCTCAAATATTGTTATAGCAACAAAAATCTGGCTAATACACATAGCATCTGCATGAGAAATTCCACCTCTAAGCATGTCTGCAAAAGAAACTCTTGCCCAGAAATACCAGGGGCTACGCACAGGAATATTCATAGTGGTACAGTTTGTAACAGCAAAAATCTTAACACTGTTTGATAAGATGATGTATTCAAATGGAAAGATAGTTCATAACATTAAAAATGAACTTCAGCTACCATAGCACGGATAAATCTGAGTAACAAATATTGAGTGATAAAGCCAAGTCCTAGAAAACTCCATATACATTCTTTTAAAAGTTTAAAAATAACTAATAATAATGTATCGTGTGTGTGTGTGGGTGGGTGGGTGTGTGTATGTAGGGGAGAGAACACAAGGCAATGATAAACACAAAATCCAATGTGGACACAAAATCCAATATGGCTGTAGGGTCTAAGAGAAAGCAGGGGACTAGGATGGGTAGAAGCACATAGGCAGATGTAATGTCACTGTTTTAGCTCTTAAGGTGGTAAATTAAAATTAAAAAAGAAAATTTAAATTTAAAATGCAGTAGGTTAAGCAGCTTCCTGAGATGCCAGATTCCCAACAAGTCCCAGCTGCTCCACTTTTGATCAGTTCTCTGCTAATGTGCCTGAGAAAGCAGGAGAAGATGGCCCAAGTGCTTGGGCCCCTGCCTCCCACATGAGAGACCCAGATGGCATTCTTGGATCCTGGCTTAAACCTGGGCCAGTCCCACCTGGTGTGTCCATTTGGGTAGTAAGTCAGCAGATGGAAGTTCTTTCTCTGTGTGTATCAATAATTCTGTCTTTAAAAATGAAACGAAAAACTATTAAAAAGGGTGTTGAAAAGATAATCTAGACGAACTAGAAGAAATTGAGTATAGCAAGTTTAATATTATATTAAAAAGAACATATAAGATGGAAAATATGGCACAAATGGGGTACTATGTACTGATATTAGGAACAGTGGGCCAAAAAGATGTTATGATCACAAACTAATATTCAGCAAAGATAGATGATAGTGATAGACAAATAGTAATAGAAAGATGAGAGAGAGAGAGAGAGAGAGAGAGAGATGGTATAGGACAAAAAAAAATCAGCTTGCCAAGTTGAACATCTGTGCAATATTATATTTTTGATATTAGTTTTAGTGTCTCCCAAGGCCCAAATGTTAAAAGACTTGGCCATAGGATGGTGCTATAGAGAGATGTAGAAGACTTAATCCAAATGCAAAGTTCACGAAGTGTTAATATTGCAAATGTGAGCTTAAAACACATGGAAACATACCTGACAGAACACTGAAAAGAAATAAGCTAGACTTTTTTATGATTTATTAATTTGGGGCCAGTACTGTGGCGCAGCAGGTTAATGCCCTGGCCTGAAGCACCGGCATCCCACATGGGCACCAGTGCGAGACCTAGCTGCTCCACTTCTGATCCAGCTCTCTGCTATGGCCTGGGAAAGCAGTGGAAGATGGCCCAAGTCCTTGGGTCCCTGCACCTGCATGGGAGACCCAGAGAAAGAGAGAGAGAGAGAGAGAGAGAGAGAGGTCTTCCACCCGCTGGGTCACTCCCCAAATGGCCGCAATGGCCAGAGCTGGACTGATCCAAAGCCAGGAGCCAGGAGCTTCTTCCAGGTCTCCCATGCGGGTGCAAGGGACAGAAGTGGAGCAGCCGGGACTCATACCAGCACCTATACAGGATGCTGGCACTGCAGGTACCTACTACACTACAGCACCTGCACCAATAAGCTAGAATTTATCATTCTTCTTGGAGTTTTGTTTTTTTTTTACAGGCAGAGTGGACAGTGAGAGAGAGAGAGTCAGAGAGAAAGGTCTTCCTTTTGCCGTTGGTTCACCCTCCAATGGCCGCCGCAGCCGGCGTGCTGCAGCTGGCGCATCGCACTGATCCGAAGGCAGGAGCCAGGTGCTTCTCCTGGTCTCCCATGCGGGTGCAGGGCCCAAGCACTTGGGCCATCCTCCACTGCACTCCCGGGCCACAGCAGAGAGCTGGCCTGGAAGAGGGACAACCGGGACAGAATCCGGTGCCCCAACTGGGACTAGAACCCGGTGTGCCGGCGCCGCAGGTGGAGGATTAGCCTATTGAGCCATGGCGCCGGCTGGAGTTTGTTTTTAACTCACTTTTTGTCTGAGACCATTTGGTCTACAGTAACAAAAACATCACAAGGGACCAGCGCTGCGGTGCAGCGGGTTAAAGCCCTGGCCTCAGGCGCCGGCATCCCATATGGATGCCAGTTCTGGTTCCGGCTGCTCCTCTCCTGATCCAGCTCTCTGCTATGGCCTGGGAAAGCGGTGGAGGATGGCCCAAGTCCTTAGGCTCCTGCACCTATGTGGGAAACCCAGAGAAAGTTCCTGGCTCCTGGCTCCTGACTCCTGGCTCCTGGCTTCGGATCGGCACAGCTCTGACCATTGCGGTCATCTGGGGAGTGAACCAGCAGATGGAAGACCTCTCGCTCTACCTCTCTCTGTAACTCTGTCTTTCAAATAAATAAAATATTTAAAAAATAAAAAAAATCATAAACTGGGGGCTTGTAAGCAGCAGAAATTTATTTCTCACAGTTCTCGAGTCCAGGAAGTAGAAGATTAATTAGATGTGGCCTCTATTGAGGCCTCATTCCTCACAGTCTACACCTTCCTCCCGTGATGAAGGGCCGAGGCAGCTCTCTAAGAGGGTGCTCATCCCATTCACAGGGCTCCACCAAAGCCCCTCCCAAAGACCCCTCACCTGCCCCTTAATGCCATCACACCAGGGCTAGGAAATGTAAATTTGGGGGACACAAGCATTCAGACCATAGCACCATTCTCAGAAACTGGTATCCCATATGGGGGTAAGGGGAGGAAAGATGAAGAATATTTTTATCTCAAATCAGTAGATACATAAATTGAGACTGAGATAGAATATTACACCACACACAAAAATTGCCTGTGTTATAGACCACCAAGGAAATGTAAACATATAGGTATTTAAACATCATAAATACTACTACATTATCATGCTGATTATACAAGGATGGTAATTAAAATACTCAACATATGAAATTTAAAAACACGTTACTAAACATAGAGGCAAAATTATACAACCCAATCTAAACTGTGAATTTGGGGCTTTTTTATCATATATTTTAACATTTAGCCTTGAAAAACTAGGGGCTCTTTTAACTCTGGTGAGAAATCTTTGCAATATAAGAAGCAAATATTCCCACCTCCCCTGGAAGCTATCAGAAAAGCACAGAATATTCTGCACAGTAAACCTGACAGCTGTAATCTAACAAGGATTTGCGAGACACCCAGACTTCAGAGACTGTTGCTATATCCTGGGGAAACCATTCTTCATCTCTAAGAAGCTCTCAGTGCTGATTGGTTGTCTTCTAATATGTTGCCAGGGTGATATTTAAATTGGCATCTTAAAGGCATAAATACTTGTTGACTGCTCTTTGTTAAACCAGAAAGAAATCACTGGCACTTAACATGCTGAATGAAAACAAGGAAAATGACTTTTAGATTTCTGTTTTACACTAGAGTTTGATTGAAAGCCTTGTCTTATTTAAATAAATGACTAATGCCTGGGTTAAACAGAAAATGATGAGGAAAATTATAAGCTACTTAGAACGGAATGACAAGGAAAGTATTATGTATTAAAATCTGTGAGTTACCTAAATAGTACTTAGAATGAAATTTATATCTTTGATCATATTTAAGAAAGATTAAAAACAAATTAACTATTTCTCTTCTGCTGCTGCTTCCTTCCATTCTTTTTCCTCCCTTCCCTTCCTGAACAATTCAGCCCTGGATGTATCAGAGACAAATAGGCACCCACACATAGGCATGGGGAAGGGGTGAGTCCCAGAGGTACATGGCCTGGTGTCAAGTCTGAGAAGACAGAGTGGCCCCCAGCTCAGGCAGGGTGGGAACCAGCAGGGGGAGACCACTTCCACTTTCAGAGCCCAGGGAGTCAGGGCCTGAGCAGGGTGAGGAAGGCACCCACAGGAAGGGCAGCCAGCAGGGAGGTCAGAGCAGGGACACAGGCAGGAGGGCACCCACTCTGTAGGGGGCTTGGTGGCAGGGACGGGAAATATGTGAGACACCAGACGTGAATCAGGTAAGTAAGCAATGTGACCCAAAAGTCTTAGTGCAATTCTGAGCTTTAATAGCTTTGGAATCAGAAATTCTACAAACATACAGAAAAATATTTGAATGTTTAAGTATTTAAATTTCTTCTACAATTACATTGGTTTGTATACTTAGAATGATAAATATTTAATTTTCTATTTTTATCTCACTCTCTCCAAAAGTGCTAAACATTGACTGACAAAAATCAAATTAAAAATACAATATTGTATTGGAATTGGAATTGGAATTGTATTGGAATCCCCTGGCACGTTTCTAACTCCACCATTTGGGGCAAGTCCGATTGAGCATGTCCCAAATTGTACATCTCCTCCCTCTCTTATTCCCACTCTTATATTTAACAGGGATCACTTTTCAGTTAAAATTTGAACAATACAATCCCACCAAGGTGGCATGTACCAATGCCATCTCACTAGTCCAAGTGATCAATTTCAGTTCACAATTGATCACACTGATAGGTCTAAGAGTCAAAGGGATCACACAAACAAGACTAGTGTCTCCTAATACTAACTGATAGAATCAAAAAGGGGGAGAAAGATCCATCATGGGAAGCAGGAGACACAGCAGACTCATAGAATGGCAGATTCCTAAGTAGCACTCTGGCCCCAGAATCAGCCCTTAAGGCATTCGGATCTGGCTCAAGAGCCCATGAGAGTATTTCAGGCATGGAAAGCCAAGACACTCTGGCAAAAAAAAAAAAAAAAAAAAGAAGAAGAAGAAGACCTAAATGAAAGATCTCTGCGAATGAAATCCCAGTGGAAAGAACGGGGCCATCAAAGAAGGAGGTACCTTTCTCTGAAGGGAGGAGAGAACTTCCACTTTGACTATGACCCTGTCGGAATAAAATTGAAGTCGGCGAACTCAAAAGGCTTCCATAGCCTTGGCAACTCATGACTAGAGCCTAGGGAGATTACTGACGCCATGAACAAGAATGTCAGCAACAGGAGTCACTGTGTACTTACTTCTCATGTGGGATCTGCCCTTAATGTGTTATTCAATGTGAAGTAATGCCATAACTAGTACTGAAACAGTATTTTACACTTTGTGTTTCTGTGTGGGTGCAAACTGATGAAATCTTTACTTAATATATACTAAATAAATCTTCTGTATATAAAGATAATTGAAAATGAATCTTGATGTGAATGGAATGAGAGAGGGAGTGGGAGATGGGGGGGGTGCGAGTGGGAGGGAAATTATTGGGGGGGGGAGCCATTGTAATCCATAAACTGTACTTTGGAAATTTATATTTACTAAATTAAAAAATACAATATTTATTTATTTTATAATAAAGAAGCAGGCCTGCAGGCTAGCCCTTAAGATGCCAGTTAGAACAGCCTCATCCTACATCAGAGTGCATGGGATCAATTCCTGGCTCCAGCTCCTGACTCCAGCTTCCTGCTAGTGCAGATCCTAGGAGGCAGCAGTGATGTTTCAAGTAACTGGGTTCCTGCCACCCATGTGGGAGACCTATATTTCATTCTTTAAGAAAAAAATTTCTTTTTATTTATTTGAAAGGCAGACAGGGAAGGAGAGACAGAGAAAGATCTTCCATCCACTGGTTCACTTCCCAAATGGCCACATTGACTGGGACTGAACCAGGCCAAAGTCAGGAGCCAGGAACTCCATCCAGGACTTCCACATAAGTGGCAGGAGCCAAAGGACTTGGGTTCTCTTCTATTGCTTTCCAGGCACATTAGCTAGGAGCTGGGTGTGAAGCAGAGCAGCTGAGACTTGAACCAGTGCTCCAATATAAGATGCCAACATCACAGGCAATAGCTTAACCTGCTGAGCCCAATGCCAGCCTCATAGATTTTGTTCTTGGCTCCTGGCTTCACCCCCAGCCCAGCCCTAGTTGTTGCAGGCTTTTGGGAAATAACACAATGAACAAGGAATCTATCTCTGTGTAATCTCTGTAAATTGTGTGTGTGTGTCCCATCTCTATTTCTCCCTCTCTCGTCACTCTGCCTTTCAAATAAACAAATGGCACTTAAAGGAAAAATAAACGTAGTATTCAGCTACTGTGCTTGCTTAATTTGCTTACCAATCTGTTTCACTTTGAGAGAGATGCTCGAAGCCACCACTACGACGGTGTCTTTATCAAGATCTCCTTGGTGACAGGGGAGACGATACAATTTCAGAGACCAGCCAGGGAAGATTAAACCATGATGGGAGGAACTGAGAGACCAAGCTATGCAGCTCTCTGAGAGAAGAGCATGCCTGTGAGGGAACAGCACCAGCAAAGATTTCCTTGCATGTTCTGGAAACCATGAGGAGCGCGATGCAGTAGGGGAGGAATAACAGGAAGAGAAATGCATATGCCAGGTAGTGAGGCCAAGTCTACAGGGCATTGTAGGGATTAAATGAGGACTTTAGCTTTTACTCTCAGACCCAACCTATTCAGCCCATGCACAGACCCCCAGTTGAATTAGCCTGTTGGAGAGATGGATCTTTTCAGGTCCATCTCTCTTAAGATGAATAAGCAAGACCCCATCCCCAAACCACTTGCGTGAAGCTGCAACTCAACACAAGCTCTCAGGGCCTGTGTTGTGGCACAGCAGGTAAAGCTGCTGCCTGAGATGCATGCATCTCATATGGGCACTGGTTCACATCCAAGCTGTGCCACTTCAGATCCAGCTCCCTGCTAATGTGCCTAGGAAAGCAGGTGGAAGATGGCCCAGTGCTTGGGCCCCTGCACCCATGTGGGAGACCCATTAAAAATCTCCTGGTTTCTGGCTTTGGCCTGACCCAGATCCAGCCATTATGGCCATTTGGGGAGTAAACCAGCGAATGGAAGATCTCTCTCTCTTTCTCTCTCTCTCTCTCTCTCTGTCTCTCTCTCTCTAACTCTGCCTTTCAAATTAATAAACAGAACAAAAATCTCTCTCCAAATACATTCTCTTCTCAAAATTCCCCCACTCTCAATCCTTTCAGTCCTAAGTGTGGGTGAGGAGTTTACACGTCACAAAACTGGCGAATCCTGACCTAGCAACTCAGTCCAGAGCTCAGCATCTGCATTGCTTCTTCCCAGATGTCCATCTCAGTACTCTGCTACAAACGCAAACAAGGTCTGAGGCTGGAAAATGCCAACCAGGACGAGCTTCTTTGCCCATGTCTACATGAAGAACAGCAGCCAATGCCTTAACCATAACACTATCTTCAAATCCATGAGAGCTTACTACGTGTTCTGTAAGTGCTTTGTATTAATTATCCGATTTGACCCCTAGAGCAGAGTATTGGAGGAGGAGGAAGAAGAACCTGTAATTATCTCACTTCATAGATGCACAATTTGAGCTTCTCCATCACATCTCAGCTAGTAAGTGGTAGAGCCATTTTTTGAACCCAGGTCCATCAAACCCCAAAACTACCGCTGTCCAGCTCTGCTGTTTCAAGGAGCATGACCACCAGCTTAGCTAATGGCTCTGTCCACATCTGGATCTGTTAGAAAAACCATTCCATTCCCAGTTTCTCTTAAATTGAAGCATTGCTTGCTGGTCTGATATCCCAGAAATATTAACTCTGAGGAGATGAATAGCTTATATGAAATAATTGCTGTGATCTAAGCACCAAGAAGGAAGAAAGAACAGGAGAGAAGGAGGGAAGGGAGGGAGAGGAAGGGTGGTCCAAATTTTCCAGGAAGAGATTGATGTCAGAAACACTAGAACATTGACAGTCTTCCCCTCTTCCACACGAATCAGGCTCCTGGAGAGCCTGGTGGTTGCACTTGACTTCTCAGAAAAGATTCACTTAGAGCAGAACATTTAGCAAAGTCTCCCACTACCCAGGCTCTGTCTCTCCCGTTACCTGGGGTGATGGCAATGGAGTGAGACCCAGAACCAGGCCTGATGAAGAATTAAAACAGTGAAATAAGAGAGTGAGCCTCAGAGACCCAGCAGCTGTGTCTCCGTGGTAAGCACTGTTCTCCCTCATGAGTCCACATTCCTGCTTGGCCTGAGTGCTGGCCTGGACAGATCCCGGATTGGGTGAGACCTATGGGAGTTTCTGTCTAACGCATCCTGGCCAGGTGGCCCTCTGCTTCACCCCCAGGGAAAGCCCCTCTAACCCCACCCTGGACTGTAATGGCCTCTTTTTAACTGGGCCCCCTGCTTCCTCTCTGGAGAAAGTCAGGATACATGTGATGAACAACCTTGCTCAAACCTTCCAGAGTTTCCCACTGAATCAGAATAATCTCCACACTCCTCACCACAACATTCAAAGACAACTCACCACCCTTAACCTCTGCACACACATGTCCCTCCACTCCTACCCCAGCCTCCGTGATCTGGGCTCTCTGCCCTCTCTTTGTCCCTGAAGATACAAACTGGGCTCTCTGCCCTCTCTTTGTCCCTGAAGATACAAACTGTCGCCAGCTCAGGTCCTTTGTGTTGGCTGCTGCTTGTGCTTGGAAGGCCCTGCACCACCCAGCCTGCCCTGCCCCCATCCACATGCTTTCCTCCGTCCCAGTTTTCAGTTCCGATCTTGAATGGCCTGATGGGCCCACCCTCAGGATGGATGCTGGAACAACCATCCCCACTCTTCTTCCCACTACTGTATTGCGTCTTCTTCACGGCATCTGCCACTACATTATTTCTGTGTTTATTATCTATGTCATCCTCCAGCCCCTTAAAAGCAGAGACCGTATCTGATGTAATGGCTGCTGTATGCTCAGTGCCTAGAACAGTCTATGGTCATAACAGGTATTCGCTATACTTGTGTGAGTGTCTGATTACCATTAGTTTCTGGATGCAACATCTTCAAGCCCTATATCACCTGGCATTGGCTCATGTCTCAGGCTCATCCGTTTCTTCACTGCCGGCCAGGATGCAACTGGGAGATGATGGGAACCTATAAAGAGGAGTCCTACATCCACGAATAACTTATATAAAATCTTTACTACCACCTAAACACCAGGAAGGAAGATAAGAAAGAAGAAAGGGCCAAGGAAGAAAGAAAGGAAAGACGGCCGAGGGGAAGGGAGGGAGATACGCTCAGCAGGTGTCAGGATGGGAGAAGGTTGTAAGAGCATCCAAATACAGAGCTTACTTCTCATATAGCAGGCTTTGAACAAAGGGAAGAATAAAAGGTGGGTGGGGTGGCTATTGCTCGTGGAAAGCTAAGATGTAAGACACAAGATGTTATAAATGTTATAAATTATAAGCAAGAGAAGTATTACAGGACACGGGTAAATTGCTGTGGAAATGTTGCATGTACGTTGTGATTGTCCACCTAGATAACTGGTTTTCCCAAACATAGCACCCACCTTCCTTCCTCCCTCTACTTTTATGGAATCCCCAATGCCTGAGTATACCAATCTTTATGCAAGGAAAAACCAGTAAATGCCTACTGAGCAAATAAATTAGTAGATGGGTGATTTCAGTGTGCAGGGTTGAGAGGGATGGAGGTAGGTAGCATATGGCAGAGAGAAGTTGCTGCCTCATTCCTTGAAGTGAAGAGTTGCCCACAGACACATCCCACGGCCAAGGTCAGAACCACGATTCCTCTCCAGCGACAGAGGCAAAAGGCATGGAAAATCTCTAGGACAAGGGTGGGTGTGAGCCCACCATGCCTCCACCGAGGCAGAGAAAGTGAAGCCTGCACCTGCCCTCTAAGGGAAGTCACTGCCAGCTTTCGGGGCAGAGATACCTTTCAAGCACCAGAGCAGAAAATGCTGAAGGTAATGACTGGCAGAGAGCGCAATTATCTCTTCTCCCACTCCACGGCTAGCAGGCAAGCGGCTGCCAGGGTCAGCGGCAAGGGTGAGTGGGATGGAACAGCAGCCCGGGGGCATCTGTCTATTGCGACAGATTCTATGGAAATGCATTCCTGAGCCTCTGACAAATGATGCTAAGTGTCTGGGAGCAGCAGGCTGACAGGGACAGGCTGCTTTCAGCTCCTGCTCTGCCTTGGCTCTGAGCAACACTTTCCTGTGGGCATGTCAACAGCACTTGTCTCCCTGGAGATGAACAGCAGGTACAGATGTTTAAAAAGCAAAAGCATATTCTTGAGTTAAAAGCAAGGGCAGGAGAGGAAGATAACAGTCTTTCTTTTTAAAATAGGGAGGAAAAAGTCCTGCCATTACCCCTCTCTCCCGTCCCCTTCCTTCCTTCCTTCCTTCCTTCCTTGCTTTTCAAATGACAAGTTTCAAACATTTTGTGAACCAATTAATCCTTGAAACACCTCCCTAAGGTAGAAGCTTTAGAACTCTGTTTTGTTGGGGAGGAAACTAAGGTGTAAATAGGGTGCATGGCTTACCTGGATCACAAAGCAAAAACAGGGTTCAAAGCATGCAGACCGAGGTGGGCACTGCATAGCAGTCAGGATGCCACTGCACACTCACACCTCACCCTGGAAGGCCCAGCTGTACTGCCGATTCTAGCTTCCTGCTAATGCACACCTGGAAGCCAGTGGATGATGGCTCAAGTATTTGAGTCCATGCCACCCAAGTGAGACCAGGATAGAGGTTCCTGGCTTCCAGCTTTGGCCTGACCTAGCTGTAGCTACTATAAGTATTTGGGGAGTGAACCAGCAGACACTCACTCTCTCTTTCTCTAATGTTTGCCTTTCAAAGAAATTAATAAATCTAAATATTGAGTTGCATTGGGGCTGGCGCTACGGCTCACTTGGTTAATCCTCTACCTGCAGCACTGGTATCCCATATGGGCGCTGGGTTATAGTCCTAGTTGCTCCTCTTCCAGTCCAGCTCTCTGCTGTGGCCTGGGAGGGCAGTGGAGTGCTTGGGCCCCTGCACCCGCGTCGCATGGGAGACCAGGCTCCTGGATTCGGATCGGCGGCCATTTGGGGAGTGAACCAATGGAAGGAAGACCTTTTTCTCTGTCTCTCTCTCTCTCTCACACTGTTTATAACTCTACCTGTCAAATAAAAAAAAAAAGAATTGCATAATTATTACCACAATCAATTTTAGAACATTTGTATCACTCCAAAAAGGGAGCCCATAATGTCTAATAAGTAATGTCTTTCTGGCCGGCACCGTGGCTTAACAGGCTAATTCTCCACCTTGCGGCGCCGGCACACCAGGTTCTAGTCCCAGTTGGGGCGCCGGATTCTATCCCAATGGCCCCTCTTCCAGGCCAGCTCTCTGCTATGGCCCAGGAAGGCAGTGGAGGATGGCCCAAGTCCGTAGGCCCTGCACCTGCATGGGAGACCAGGAGAAGCACCTGGCTCCTGGCTTTGGATCAGCGAGATGCGCCGGCTGCAGCAGCCATTGGAGGGTGAACCAACAGCAAAAAGGAAGACCTTTCTCTCTGTCTCTCTCTCACTCACTATCCACTCTGCCTGTCAAAAAAAAAAACAAAAACAAGTGGAGCAGCCAAGACTTCAACCAGCACCCATATGGGATGCTGGCGCTTCAGGCCAGGGCATTAACCCGCTGTGCCACAGCGCCAGCCCCCATACCTCCTTTAATTTTAAAGTGGTTGTTTCCTCTCCTTCTACCAGTTAAACCTACCTTTCCACTTTGGTACTTTGGTACCCTACTTCTGCTTCCTTCATCCATTTTCCCCAATACTTCCAACTATTCCAATTTGGTATCTACTCACAGACCCCCTTGAAGACTTTTTTTTTTTTAAGTAGAGCCCCCATGTTTTTGTCTCTTTATAGCGTTTACCACTGTCTGAAACAGCAACCTTATTTCATTGCTTATTATCTGTTTCTCTCTCTCCTCTCTCTCTCTCTCTCTCTCTCTCCATCACACACACGCACGCACTAAAATAGAAGCCCCAGGAGAGGAAGGAACTTGTCTAGTTGTTTACCACTGTATGCTCAGTGCCTAAAGAGTCACAGCAAAACCTCAATAAACGCTTGATGATTCAATGAATAGTTCTCAGATTGTGGACTTCTTACTTGATTTTGTTATACCACATTGCATAACAGTTTTTCATGGCTCTTTAAATAAGATGCATTGTCTAAGGATAGCAAGTGAAATACAGGTCTTGTATGATACACAACACTCACATCATCACACACATCACAGCACACAGTCATCCCTTGGCATTCCCAGGGCATATACTGCAACCCCACCGAGACACCAAGACCCATGTATGCTCAAGTCTTTTATAGAAAATGGCACAGCATTTACACATAACCCAAACACAACCTCTCATACTTTTGAATTGCCTCTTGATTACTTACCATACCTACTAAAACATAAAGGGTATCTAAACAGTTATTTCATTATATTGATTAGGGTAAGGGAAAAGTTAGTAGGTGTTCAGCATAGATGCAATTTTTTTTCCAAATATTTATGAGTCGGGGTCGGTGCTGTGGTATAGCAGCTAAAGCTATACCACAGTGCCTGCAGTGCTGGCATCCCACAGGGGCTCCGGCTCGAGTCTCGGCTGCTCCACTTCTTTTTTTTTTTTTTTTTTTTTGGACAGACAGAGTGGATAGTGAGAGAGACAGAGAGAAAGGTCTTCCTTTTTTTTGCCGATGGTTCACCCTCCAATGGCCACTGCGGCCAGCTCATCGTGCTGATCCGAAGCCAGGAGCCAGGTGCTTCTCCTGGTCTCCCATGTGGGTGCAGGGCCCAAGCACTTGGGTCATCCTCCACTGCACTCCCGGGCCATAGCAGAGAGCTGGCCTGGAAGAGGGGCAACCGGGATAGAATCTGGCACCCTAACCGGGACTAGAACCCGGTGTGCCAGCGCCGCAAGGTGGAGGATTAGCCTGTTAAGCCACGGCGCCGGCCCAGCTGCTCCACTTCTGATCCAGTTCTCTACTATGGCCTAGGAAAGCAGTACAAGATGGCCCAAGTCTTTGGGCTCCTGCACCCACGTGGGAGACCTGGAAGAAGCTCCTGGCTCCTGACTTTAGATTGGCGCAGCTCCGGCCATTGCAGCCAATTGAGGAGTGAACCAGTGGATGGAAGACCTCTCCTTCTCTCTCTCCTTCTCTCTCTCTCTCTCTCTCTCTCTCTGCCTCTTGTCCTCTGTGTGTGTAACTCTGACTTTCAAATAAATAAATAAATTTTAAATATATATATATATTTATGAGTCACACTTTGGTTGAATTTGAGGAGATATGGATGGAAACTGTATTTGTAAATGAAAAACATCAGTAACCCTGTAAATGCTCAACCAAGTTGAAATACTGTGCAAGATACGTAAATGATGTTGACAGGGAGACTGTAGTATTCAGGGGATGTGCTTGCGGTAACATACAAAAATAACAGCATAATATAATAGGCATTACATTGTAGTCACAAACAGCGGTGTTTTAAAGGGCTAAAGAATAGATTACAAGGTAATAAACCAAAAACATTGACTAGATTGTCTTTGGGTATACAATTAAGGGCCAGTTTTTCTCTTTTAGTTTTCCACATATTCTAATTTTCTTTCATGAACATGTGATATTCAATAATAAGAAACATGATTTTACAAAATTAACTATAATCTACATATTACTCTCACCAAAACAAAGAAGTAGGTATTCTCCCTGATTTTTATTCAATTTTAAAGCAATAGCTTACAAAATAAAAACATCAAGCTACAATTGTTATGTATATTATCAAGCTGATGAAGTATATTTCTCTTTATAGTAACATTCCAGCCAAGAAATAAACAATGAATAATAAACATCAGCACTCTTCAATTCCTAGTAAAAATAAGTTTAAGATAATGATGGGGGCTGACGCTGTGGTGCAGTGGGTTAAAGCCCCTGCCTGCAGCATCACCATCAGCATCCCATGTGTGCATTGGCTCGAGTCCCGGCTGCTCCATTTCCCATCCAGCTCCCTGCTAATGCACCTGGGAAAGCAGCATAGGATGGCCCAAGCCTTTGGGCCCCTGCACCCATATAGGAGACTCAGACGCTGCTCCTGGCTTCTTGGCTCAGCTCTGACTGTTGCAGCCACTTTTGGGGAGTGAACCAGCGCATGGAAGATCTCTCTTTCTATGTCTCCACCTCTCTCTGTAACTCTTTCAAATAAATAAAATAAATCTTAAAAAATAAAAAAGATAATGATGAGCATTGGCTGCTAGTCATTATGTTTTTGTTTTGTTTTGGTTTGGTTTGGTTTTTTTTAGATTTTATTTATTTACTTGAGAGGGAGAGTTACAGACAGTGAGAAGTAAAAATAGAGAGTCTTCCATCAAATTGGTTCACTCCCCAGATGGCAGCAATTGCCAGAGCTGGGCTGATTTGAAGCCAGGAGCCAGGAGCTTCTTCCAGGTCTCCCACATGGGTGCAAGGACCCAAGGACTTGGGCCATCTTCTCAGCCCATAACAGAGAGCTGGATAAGAATAGAAGCAGCCAGGAAGGCGCCGTGGCTCAATAGGCTAATCCTCCGCCTAGCGGTGCCGGCACACCAAATTCTAGTCCCAGTTGGGGCACCGGATTCTGTCCCGGTTGCCCCTCTTCCAGGCCAGCTCTCTGCTGTGGCCCGGGAGGGCAGTGGAGGGTGGCCCAAGTGCTTGGGCCCTGCACCCCATGGGAGACCAGGAGAAGCACCTGGCTCCTGCCTTCGGATCAGCGCGGTGCACCAGCCGTGGCGGCCATTGGAGGGTGAACCAATGGCAAAGGAAGACCTTTCTCTCTGTCTCTCTCTCTCACTAACCACTCTGCCTGTCAAAAATAAATAAATAAATAAATAGAAGCAGCCAGGACTAGAACTGGAGCCCAAATGGAATGCCAGTGCTGCAAGTAGAGGATTAACCTACTGTGCCACAGCACCAGCCCTGTCACTATGTCTTTACTGGAAGAATACAAGGCAACCTTCAAGCAACCTTACATATTTATCTTAAAGCTTATCAAACTTCTAGATTTTTTTTTTAACTTGTTTATGGGCAATCCAGAGACTAGAAGAATATGCAAATGATAACACAGGATAATCCTCCGCCTGCAGAGTGTAGAAAACTCCAAAGACAAACATGGTTTCTTTAACATATAAATGACAAGGAGGGAAAAATCAGTGAGGAAATGAGGGGAATCCTACAGATGACAAACGTGAGCCACACTGGTCAACTGCCCTGTGTAGACCTGCACTGTTTAACTCGATAACAAAATACACACAGATTTCAAAGATCTGGTATGAAAAAAGGAATGTAAAATATCTTACTATTTTATGAAAAATGTCGACATAATTATAATTTTTTTTTTTTGACAGGAGAAGTTAGACAGTGAGACAGACAGAGGGAAAGGTCTTCCTTCCGTTGGTTCACTCCCCAAATGGCTGCCACGACCGATGTGCTGCACCGATCCGAAGCCAGGAGCCAGGTGCTTCCTCCTGGTCTCCCATGCGGGTGCAGGGCCCAAGCACTTGGGCCATCCTCCACTGCACTCCCAGGCCACAGTAGAGAGCTGGCCTGGAAGAGGAGCAACCGGGACAGAATCCGACGTCCCAACCTGGACTAGGACCTGGGGTGCCGGTGCTGCAGGCAGAGGATTAGCCAAGTGAGCCGCAGCACCAGCTTATAATACTCTTGATAGAACAAAAATTAAACTTCTACTTCAAATTAAAAATTCATTATGTGGCCTATTATATTTCTTTTTTTTAAACTTTTATTTAGTAAATATAAATGTCCAAAGTACAGTTTATGGGTTACAATGGCTTTTCCCCCCCATAACTTCCCTTCCCACCCACACCCCTCCCATCTCCCGCTCCCTCTCCCATTGCATTCACATCAAGATTCATTTTCTTTTTTTTTTTATTTATTTATTTTTTTTTTTTTGACAGGCAGAGTGGACAGTGAGAGAGAGAGATAGAGAGAAAGGCCTTCCTTTGCCGTTGGTTCACCCTCCAATGGCCGCCGCGGTAGGTGTGCTGCGGCCGGCGCACCGCGCTGATCCGATGGCAGGAGCCAGGTGCTTCTCCTGGTCTCCCATGGGGTGCAGGGCCCAAGCACTTGGGCCATCCTCCACTGCACTCACTGGCCACAGCAGAGAGCTGGCCTGGAAGAGGGGCAACCGGGACAGGATTGGTGCCCTGACCGGGACTAGAACCCAGTGTGCCGGCGCCGCAAGGTGGAGGATTAGCCTAGTGAGCCGCGGCGCCGGCCTCATTTTCTTCTTTTTTTAAAGATTTATTTTATTATTTGAAAGACAGAGTTACAGAGAGAGGCAAAGACAGAGAGAGATGTCTTCCATCCTCTGGTTTACTCCCCAAATGGCCACCAGAGCTGCGACGATCCAAGGCCAGGAGCAAGGAACCTCTTCCAGGTCTCCCACATGGGTGCAGGGGCCCAAGGAGTCAGGCCATCTTCTACTGCTTTCCCAGGCCACAGCAGAGAGCTGATCAGAAGAGGAGCAGCCGGGACTAGAACAGGCACCCATGTGAGATGCCGGCGCTTCAGGCCAGGGCATTAACCCGCTGCACCACAGCGCCGGCCCCAAGATTCATTTTCAATTATCTTTATATACAGAAGATCGATTTAGTATATATTAAGTAAAGATTTCATTAGTTTGCACCCACACAGAACATAAGTGTAAAATGCTGTTTCAGTACTAGTTATAGCATTACTTCACATTGGACAACACATTAAGGACAGAGATCCTACATGAGGAGTAAGTACACAGTGACTCCTGTTGTTGACTTAGCAATTTGACACTCTTGTTTATGGCGTCAGTAATCTCCCTAGGCTCTAGTCATGAGTTGCCAAGGCTATAGAAGCCTTTTGAGTTCACCAACTTCAATCTTATTTAGACAAGGCCATAGTCAAAGTGGAAGTTCTCTCCTCCCTTCAGAGAAAGGTACCTCCTTCTTTGATGTGGCCCATTATATTTCTGTGATAGCACTATTATTACTGATATTGTTTGGATTTTATTTAAACACAATTTTTGTATACAGAGTCATGGACCACATAACATCTCCATCAACAAAATGGACTACAGACACAATGGTGGTCTCATACTTATACTGCCCAGTGACAGCGAAGCCATCTTAGTTCACGGAGGTCCACTATGTGTCATTCACACAAAGACCAAATCACCCAGATAATCTTCTGGAATCACCATAGTATATGTGCTCTATCATTGACTGAACTGTCATTACACAGGCATAACATCATTATGCAGGGCCTGTGTATAGATATGACAGTTTGTTACTTTAAGTGCGATAATATTGTGATTATATCTTCTAAAATAATCCTTATCTTTTACAGTCACACTTGAAATATGTAAGTATGGAATGATATGATCTGCTTCAACATAGTGTGAAGAGGGAGAGTGGGCAAGAGTGTAGATCAATAGGATTGGTTGGTCAATGTTGAAACTGGACAACGAATGTGAGGTTCACTGTGTTAGTCTCCCCACTTTTGTCTACCGTTGACATTGACATTTTCAATGGTTCAACGTTAGGAGTTGGCGAGGCTACAACTGTAAGCATGCTTTTAGGAACCAAGAGCAAGACAGTGAGTCTGGCACACCGACAGAAACCTGAGCAAGCAGGCTTCATTGTGAACACCTTACTGCCCACTTTACCCTTGACTTCAAATCATTCTGTGCGCAAACGCTTTTTTTTTTTTTTTTAAGATTTATTTGAAAGGCAGAGTTAGAGAGATAGAAAGGGAGAGAGAGAGAGAGATCTTCCATCCACTGGTTCACTCCCCAGATGACTACAACAGCTGGAGCTGGGCCACATTAAAGCCAAGAGTCTCCCACATGGGTGCAGGAGCCCAAGGACTTGGACCTTCTTCCACTGCTTTCCCAAGCACTTTATCAGGGAGCTGGATGGGAAGTGGAGTGGCCGGGACTTGAACTAGTACCCATGTGGGATGCCAGCATTGCAGGTAGTGGCTTAACCCATTATGCCACAGTGTTGACCCCAGTGTGCTCAACTCTTTCCTGCTATTTAGTTTTTACTTTAGAAACACACCCCTACCTTAATTCTCTTACCCTAGCCCCACTGGCTGATGATTTTAATTTTGTGTTTCAGTGCTCATTGCTGTGTTTAAAAAAAGTCCCTCCAAACCTTGTTGGATTAAGACATTCACCTCATTTGCACCTCTTTGTGGCCCCTGGGGTTTACTAGGGTGAACAGGTGGCTCTCCCTCAGTCTGTCATGTGGCTACAATCAGGAGGTGCTTGAGGCAAGAGCCATCTGAAAGCATCCCCACCCACAGGTCTGGTGATCAACACAGACAACCAGGTGGAATGCAGGCAGAGGATGTCAGCACAGGCAGAACGCTCACACAGGGACTTTCCATGTGACCCGGCTTCCTCACAGGGTGGTGGCTAGGGTCCACCAATTAGCACCCTAATTGTACCCCAGGGAGTAGGTCAATCACCTTTAGGACCTGGTCTAGCAAACATCACTTTAGTTGCAACCAATATCCCACCCACCTTCAAGGGGAGAAAACACAGGCCCCACCTTCTGGTGGAGTGTCAGTGTCACATTGGAAGGCGAGTACATGGGATGAAGATCTTATTGCAGCCATCTTGGAAGATTCAACTGGCCATATTTTGGGTCCCCTTGGTAAGCACATTTGTTTCTCTGCCTCTGAGCAGTTTCCAAATATCAGTGAGTTAAACAGTGGTTTTCTACTGCTTAGAGCCATCATTTCTCTGGTTCTGCTCTGCTTGCAGATTCCCTAAAGCATCAAAATTCACGATATTCACACACCAGTACTGCTTGTTCCCACATTTCCAACCTTACACTTTATACCTCTCTATTCCTTCCCTGCCCCCTCTTCCCCATGCCAAAACATCAGATTACATTGGCCATACATACCTGAAAATATCCTGCCTTTACAAACCTGACCCAAGAATTACAAACTGGTGAATATGAAATACAGTGGCAATATTCATGCTTAGTTAAACTTTAAGATTATTCAATGACTGTGATTCTTGATGCTGGCTTATGTCATTATTACATAATGAGCAACAAAACTTCCCAATGTCAGAGACCTGGAAAAGCTTTTAAGTACAAGGTAGGAAGAAAAAAAAAATCCTGCACACAAGATTCTGTCACCAGAAACATAATGGCACCCTCTGCTGTCAAAAAACAAAGTTGGAAAGCACCCAGGGTTCATTTTCCCTGCATGATTCTCCAGCATCCTTACACCATCAACTGCCAATCACATTATCAAGATAGAAAAGTATAATTTAGTGAGAGAAGTACAGACATAGGCCTTAGGCAGCCCAATAGAACCAGTGTGTATCTGAATGGCAACATGTAGGAAAGAGGAAAGGGAACTACATGGAGAATCTTAAGAGGTAGGAGATATCAAAAACATCATATTAGGAACCGGCATTGTGGCACAGCAAGTCAAGTCGGGCACCAATTCATGTCCTGGATGCTCCACTTCTGATCCAGCTCCCTGCTAAATGGCCTGGGAAAAAGCATTAGAAGACGGCCCAAGTGCTTGGGGCTCTGCACCTGCATAGGAGACCCAGAAGAAGCTCCCGGTTCCTGGATTCAGTCTGGCCCACCCATAGCCATTGCAGCCATTTGGAGAGTGAACCAGCAGATGGAAGAGGCTAGTATCTGAGTCAGCCTGTGAATTTCGTGGTCTCTATTTTAGGATAAGCAGTCAAGCTTATCCTCTCTCTTTCTCTTTTTTCTGTAGCTCTTTCAAATAAATAAATCTTTTTTTAAAAATCCTATTATAGCTAGCCTTGTCTAACCTCTTTATATCTTGACAAATAACCTAAGAAACACAGAAAGGTTAAATATACTAAGATCACAGCAAGTCAATGGCAGACCTAAGATACAAACTCCAGCAATCTGAATCCAGAGTCTGTATTTTTTATATTTGCATTTATTAACTTATTTATTAGAAAGAGCCTCCATCTGTTCACACACACACACACCCCAAACACTTGCAAGAGTCAGGGCTGGGTCAGGCCAAAGCCGGGAGCTAGATATTCAATCCAGTTCTCCCATGTTGATGGCAGGGACCGAACTTCATGAGCCATCACCTGCTGCCTCCCAAGGCTCCACATTAGCAGGAAGCAGAATCAAGAGCAGTCAGGACTTGAACCCAGGTACTCTAATAGAAGCAGGCATCCAAATCACCAGGCCAAATATCCACCCATCTGTATTTTCACTCTGCTGCCTAATAAACTGTTATGACAATTAGTGGAAGGGGGAGGGGAACTTCCTTAAATGTGTCAAGAATTATTACTATGTATTATTACTCTTACCTTAAAGAAAATTGTCAGGAAAATTTCTTAACCCATACTAAGCAGAGAAATTAAGAAGTAACTCAGGTCTCCATTCACAAGTTAGCCACTTGGAATCTTAAATAAGATACTTTTCCCTTCTAAATTTAGGAAGCAATTTGTTGAGAAATAAAAATTTATTACAGTAAGTAACTCCAAAAGGAATCTCCTTCCCTCATCACAACCTCACTAAAATCCACTAGATGCTTAGACAGAGAACAGACTTCTCCTGGATGACCTTCCATCCACGGGATGACAGGATAACACGAGAGCTGTGGCAGCACCTTCATAAAGAGGGATTTCTTGGGGCCAGCGCTGTGGCACAGTGGGTTAAAGCCCTGGCTTGAAGCGCTGGCATCCCATATGTGCACCAGTTCTAGTCCCAGCTGCGCCTCTTCTGATCCAGCTCTCTGCTATGGCCTGGGATATCAGTGGAAGATGGCCCAAGTGCTTGGGCCCCTGCACCCATGTGGGAAACCCAGGAGAAGCTCCTGGCTCCTGGCTTCGGATTGGCACAGTTCGGGCTGTTGCGGCCATCTGGAGAGTGAACCAGCGGATGGAAGACCTCTCTCTGTCTCTACCTCTCTCTGTAACTCTTTCAAATAAATCTTTAAAAAAAAGAGAGAGAGAGAGAGAGGAATTTCTCCATCTTCTTGCCTCAATCAGAAAAGTATGCTCCCTTTGGAAGTATTGGGAAGAAAGCCTTCAGTCTTCCTGGATTCACCACCCATGCCACCCCATCAGAGGAAGGAGCTGTCCTATCGGTGAGAATTACAACAACAACAACAACAAATGGCTAAGCGTGACCCAGGCCCTTTCTGGGCGTTGGTTTCTCCCCAGGTAACTGCAGGGCTTGGGACTCACAGCTCCCCTTCCCAGGGCAGAGCCTATGCAGTGGAGGGAGATCTGCAGTCATTAACCATGTGAGCTCAATTTAGAGCAAAGAACAAATTCAATTTGGCCTTGGTTCCAAGCCACAATCTCCAGTTTTATCACCAATATTTGATTCCCATCTCTACTACTCAGCTGATTCAGAACTCCAGAGGAGTTAGAAAACTTTTCTTAGAAAACTCTAAGAAAATGTACAGACTTTCATTCACCACTATTCTAAACTACTCATTAAGGATGATTTTTTTTAAAGATTTATTTTATTTATTTGAAAGAGTTACAAAAAAAGGTAGAGACAGAGAGGTCTTCCACCCACTGGTTCAATCCTCAAATGGCCACAACAGCAACAGCTGAGCCGATCTGTAGCTAGGAGCCAGAAGCTTCTTCCAGGTCTTCACGCGGAAGCAGGGGGCCAAGCACTTGGGCCATCTTCCACTGCCTTCCCAGGCCATAAGCAGGGAGCTGGGTCAGAAGAGGAGCAGCCAGGACTTGAACCGGCACCCATATGGTATGCAAGCACTGCCGGCAAATTAACCTACTGCGCCACAGCACCGGCCCCACGACAAGAAGTTTTGACTCCAATTTGATCACGAGCTGCTTGACTCTCAAAAAATAAACCTTCAAGCAGTCTGACACTTGGATCTAATGAGATATATAAGACTCAATTCTAGGCACACCAAAGGGACAAAACCTGGGGAAAGCCTTAATGAGCTGGAGAATAGTAGGTGTTGACATCAGGGATCCTGTGAATCATGCATCATGAACCACACCTCTCTGATAATGGACATCTAAGGAAATTTAAGCTTGACTGCTTATCCTAAAATACAGACCACAATTCACAGGCTGACTCAAATACTGTACTTTTGTGGTCACTGTGTGGCACAATCAAGACAAAATTTGTCCTGAAGAGGTTACTTCTAAAGGTCCCTTTCTTATTGAGCCACTTCACATGGATGTCAGAAATCAGCCAAAAGCACTCCTACAGCACTTCCCTTCAGTCACACATCCACCTCATTAGTCCTAGAACAACTCCACTAGGTCTTTTTTTTTATAAGTCAGTTTTAAATAGAGTGTCTGGTACATATATGGTATAAAATAAATGTTTGTTAACTGGAATTTTAAAACAAGCCTAATAACCAGATTTCAACATGACTTACTTGATTTCCAGTTGGAGAAGAGTAACATCATGATGTTTCAAAATAGCAGGGGTGAGAGTCCGGCTTAGTGATTCAGATGCAGGTCAAGACACCTACATCCTACATCCGAGCCCCTGGCTATGGTTCCTGATTCCAGCTGCCTGCCAACGCAGACTGTGGGAGGCAGCAAGTGATGGTTTAAGTAGCTGGGTCCCTGCCACCCATGTGGGAGAAATGGAGTGAATTCAGCTCTGGCTCCAACCCCAGCTACTGCAGGCATCTGAGGAAGGAACCAGCAGATGGGAGTTCTAGGGGTGTGTGTGTGTGTGTGTGTGTGTGTACACACACACAAAAGGGGACCTTTTCAAGGAGCTTTTCTGCAAACACATGGAGACATACTCCTAATCATTCTTATGTATGGTAAAAACTAGGGAATAAGTTTTTATATCTCCATAGAACGTGAACAAATTCTTAGGAGTAGAATAAAGCAAGGCACTATAGGAGACAAAAATCTCCATTATTGCCGGCGCCGCGGCTCACTAGGCTAATCCTCCGCCTTGCGGCGCCGGCACACCGGGTTCTAGTCCCGGTCGGGGCACCGATCCTGTCCCGGTTGCCCCTCTTCCAGGCCAGCTCTCTGCTGTGGCCCGGGAGTGCAGTGGAGGATGGCCCAAGTCCTTGGGCCCTGCACCCCATGGGAGACCAGGAGAAGCACCTGGCTCCTGCCATCGGATCAGCGCGGTGCGCCGGCCACAGCGCACCTACCGCGGCGGCCATTGGAGGGTGAACCAACGGCAAAGGAAGACCTTTCTCTCTGTCTCTCTCTCTCTCACTGTCCACTCTGCCTGTCAAAAAGTAAAAAAAAAAAAAAAAAAAAATCTCCATTATTGTCTCCAAAACATAATCATCTCTCTCACCCCAACCTCCTTTGGACTAGGGTCCTTCCTCCACCTGCTTTACTTACCTCCTTTAGCTCTCATCACTCATCTCCCATGTAGCTTCCCCCAGCAGCTGCCAGAGGGCTTTCAGTGGTCATCTCATTCTCAGCTGTACCTCCACCCCACCCTAGCTTAACCCAAGGCAAGCTGTGTATACACTGTTGAAATGAAGGGAAAGGCAAAAATTGAAAAGTATGGCAAATGGCTATGTCCTGTAAGAATGATACAAAGTGCAAAGAGTTTAGAAGAGCTCAAAGAGATTACTAAAGAATCTGGATTTTAACTAACATTCAAGGATAAGGTAAACCATGGGCTTGACCATGAAGATCATGCAGGCCTCTGACAACTAAGAATGGCTGCCCCAGGGTAGATGTTTGACCTAATGGCTAAGACCTCCAGGTCCTACACCAGAGTTCCTGGGTTTGACACCCGCCTCCAGCTTCTTCTTCTTCCAGTTTCCTGCCAAAAAGTTCCTGATGCTAGGTATGAGCCTGACCCAGCCATCACAGGCAAGTAATGTGGCAGGACATTTCTAACAGAAGACAGAAAGTGATACCAGATGTAAAAGGACCAGATAAAGGGGCCGGCATTGTGGCACACTGAGTAAAGCCACAACCTGTGATGCCAGCGTCCCATAAGGGCAAAAGTGCAAGTTCCAGCTGATCCAGCTCCCTGCTAATGGCCTAGGAAAAGCAGTGGAAGATGGCCCAATGGCTTAGGCCCCTGCCTAAGCTCCTGGCTCCTGATTTTGGCCTGGCCCAGTATTGTCCATTGCTGCCATCTGGGAAATAAACCAGCAGATTTAAGATCTCTCTGTGTAAATCTCCTTCAAAATAAATAAAATAAATCATTAAAAATTAAATTAACAAATATTTAACCAGGCTAAAAAAAAAAAAAGACTCAAAATCAGAAATAAGAAGGCAAACAATACAACTGATACTACAGAAATATAGGGGCTCCTAGAGAGTAGTATGGACAATTCTGTGTCTACAAGCTGAGTAATAGAGAAAAAAACGAATAAATTCATAGCAATATATAATCAACCAGATTGAATCAAGAAAAAACAAACCAATAACAAGACTGAATCAATTAAAAAAAACTCCCAGTGATTGGATTAAGATGGCAGAGTAGGGAGGGAGATTATTGCTCTAGTCCAGAAGATAGTTTTTAAAAAGTGGAGAGTTCAGTCTCAGGGAAGAGTTAGGCAGAAAATGGAAATAAAACTCCATGCAGGCAGGCGCCGCAGCTCAATAGGCTAATCCTCTGCCTTGCGACCCTGGCACACCAGGTTCTAACCCAGTCGGGGCGCCAGATTCTGTCCCAGTTGCCCCCTCTTCCAGGCCAGCTCTCTGCTATGGCCTGGGAGTGCAGTGGAGGATGGCCCAAGTGCTTGGGTCCTGCACCCCATGGGAGACCAGGAGAAGCACCTGGCTCCTGCCTTTGGATCAGCACGGTGCGCCAGCCGCAGCACGCCAGCCGCGGTGGCCATTGGAGGGTGAACCGATGGCAAAAGGAAGACCTTTCTCTCTGTCTCTCTCTCTCACTGTCCACTCTGTCAAAAACAAACAAACAAAAAAAAACTCCATGCAAATTAGAGGGACACTGTGGACCTACGTGGAGGGTGTGGACATACACAACTCAGGGCGCCAGCAGCCAAGAGCCTCTGCACCAGCTGTGGAGATTGAGGTGAGACCAGTTTGCAGCAGCCCAAGCCAGTGGCAATAAAGCTGCAGGAAGAACCTAGAGGGAATCCAGTTTGGAGCCCAGTAGGGGATAGTGTACCTACGAAACAAGAGAAGGAAAAAAAAAGGAGGAGGGGCACATTTCTCTCTCCCCTATCACCCTGCAACAGTGTCCTGTAACAAGCAGGTGCCATTTTGGACACATGTAACAGCTGTGCCAGCTCATGTCCATGCCCAGAAACCAGCTGAACAGACTCCCGAGTCTGTCAGGGAGAACTGACAGGGTGCTGGGTGCTTGTGACTGTGGAAGGCTCGTGTGCCAGGACTGTGAAAACACTGAGGCTGTGTGGGAGGACTCAGGGTGTGGCTGGGACTTTGGGCAGTCACTGTGGGAGGCTCCACACACTCAGGGATCCCTGGGTCCCTGGTGATGGACATTGCTGTAGAATTTGTGTTTACACTTAGGACTGCACAGATCCTTTGTGTGGTTCTTGTGGTAGCACAGAAGAATATTAAACCCAATGGGGCTAGCACTGATCTCCTTTGAGGAGAGGAGGTGAGCTGAGTATACACCAACAGAGTAGAACAAACCTCCCATCTAATTAAAAAAAAAAAAGCAGCACACTCAACATAGGTGTCACATTGGACACTCCCTTCACCCTGGAGCACTGAATAGAGCTCCCTGGCCACACCTACCACACGCCTCTAGGTAGTCATTGAAAGAGCAGACACTCCACTAATCCACAGAGGCACAGTCCAAAATAATAGCCACCACAGCAAAAAAAAAAAAAAAAAAAAAAAAAAGGAAGAAACCAAACAGTATCTCCAAATGCCAAATAATAAACACACCAATTGAAGAAACAAGAGTAAGGAAGAGAATATGACGCCCCAAAAATACAACAGTTCAATACTAGATTATGAAGAAGAAAACATTGAAGAAATGCCAGAAAAGGAATACAAATACCTGATCATAGGATGACTTTCAAATAATCAGAAGCAAATGTATGACGAAAGAAATCAGTACATGACATGAAAGAAAACTTCTCCCACAAAATTGAGATCTTACAAAAAAATTAAAATGAAATCCTGGAAATGAAGAATTCAATAGAACAAATAAAAAATGCAGTGGAAAGCCTTAACAACAGAATTGGTAAACAGAAGAAAGAATATCAGACTTAGAAGACAAAGTACAGGGGGCCGGTGCTGTGGTGCAGTGGGTTGGGACCCTGGCCTGAAGTGTTGGCATCCCATATGGGCACCGGTTCTAGTCCCGACTGCTCCTATTTCAATCCAGCTATGGCCTGGGAAAGCAGTAGATGCTGGCCCAAGTCCTTGGGCTCCTGCACCCATGTGGGAGACCTGGAAGAAATTCCTGGCTCCTGAGTTCGGATCGGTGCTGCTCCAACCATTGCAGTCATCTGGGGAGTGAACCAGTGGATGGAAGACCTCTCTCTCTCTCCGCTTCTCCTTCTCTCTGTGTGTGTAACTCTGACTTTCAAATAAATAAATACATCTTTTTAAAATATATATATATTATATATATATTTATATATAAATATATATAATATATAAATATGATATATAATATATAATATATATAATATAATATATAAATATATAAAATATATATATATATATATTTGCTGCCTACAAGAAACAGAACTCACCAAAAGAAACGCATTCAGACTGTAAGTGAAAGGATGGAAAGAGATATTCCATGCTAACAAAAACCCAAAAAGAGTTGGTGTAGCTATCCAAATATCAGACAAAATAGACTTTAACACAAAAACTGTTAAAGGACACAAAGGAGGGCACTATGTAATGATTAACTATTATAAACATATATGTACCTAATTACAGGGCAACTGGCTATTTAAAAGAAATGTTAAGGGATCTAAAGGGAGACATAGACTCAAATACAATAGTAATGGCAGACTTCAATACCCCACTTTCAGCAATGGACAGATCAGCCAAACAGAAAATCAGCAAGAAAACAACAGAGTTAATCAACACTATGGACCAAATGGACCTAGCAGATATCTACAGAATTTTCCAGAGAAACATTTCTTCTCACCAGTGCATGGAACTTTCTCTAGGATTGACCATATGCTAGGCCATAAAGCAAATTTCAGTAAAATCAAAAAATCAAAATCAGGCAATGAAGCTGGAAATCAGCAACTCAGGAATCTCTAGAACATATGCAAACACACAGAAACTGAACAACATGCTCCTGAATAAACAGTGGAAAACAGAAGAAATCAAAAGAGAAATCCAAAAATTTCTGGAAATAAATGAAGAACACAATACAACATATCAAAACTTATGGTTTTTTAAACAAAGCAAAAGCAGTGTTGTGAGGCAAGTTTACACCAATTGGTGTCTACATCAAAAATTGAAAAAGCACCAAATAAATGAGCTAATAATGCATCTCAAGGATCTAGAAAAACAGCAAACCAAACTCAAAATTAGTAGAAGAAATAATTAAAATTAGATGAGAAATCAACAAAATTAAGACCAAAAAAAAAGACAATACAAAAGATCAGCAAAATAAAGAGCTGTTCTTTAAAAAAATAAACAAACAAAATTGACACACCACTGGCCCAATTTACCAAAAAAAGAGAAGACTCAAATTAGAACTAGAAATGAAAAAGGAGATGTAACAAGAGACACCACAGAAATAAAAAGATTCATCAGAAATTACTACAAAGAGTTGTATGCCAACAAACCAGCAAACCTAGAAGAAATGGATTGATTCCTGAACACATACAACCTACCTATTGAGTCATGAAACACAGAAAACCTAAACAGACCCATAAACAAGATGGAAACTGAATCAGTAATAAAGACCCTCCTAATAAAGAAAAGCCAAGGACCAGGTGCCATCACTGCTGAATTCTACCAGACACTGAATAAGATGCAAAATAGAAAGAGAACTACAGAACAATTTTCCTGATGAACATAAACACAAAAATCCTCAAAAAAACAATTCTTGCCAACTGAATCCAACAACACATCAGAAAGATCATTCACCCAGACCAAGCAGGATTTATCTTTGGTATGCATGGATGGTTCAACATTCACAAATCACTCAATGTGACACATCACATTAACAAACTGAAGAACAAAACCCTATGATTATCTCAATAGCTGCAGAGAAAGCATTTGATAAAATACAGCACCCTTTCATGATGAAAACTCTAAGCTAACTGGTTATAGAAGGAACATTCCTCAACACAATTAAAGCAATTTATGAAAAACCCACGGCCAGCATCCTATTGAACGGGGAAAAGTTGGATGCATTCCCACTAAGATCTGGAACCTGACAAGGATGCCAACTCTCACCACTGCTATTCAATATAGTCCTGGAAGTTTTAGCCACAGCCATTAGGCAAGAAAAAGAAATCAAAGGGATATAAATTGGGAAAGAGGAAGTAAAACTCTCCCTTTCTGAAGATGACATGATTCTATATATAGGGGATCCAAAAGACTCCACTAAGAAACTATTGGAACTCATAGAAGAGTTTGATAAAGTAGCAGAATATAAAATCAGCACACAAAAATCAACAGCCTTTGTATATACAATGCCATGGCTGAGAAAAAACTTCTAAGATAATTCCCATTCACAATAGCTACCCAAAAAAATCAAATACATTGGAATAAATTTAACCAAGGATGTAAAAGATCTCTACAATGAGAATTACAAAACAAGAAAGAAAGAAAAGAAGATATAGGCCGGTGCCGTGGCTTAACAGGCTAATCCTCCTCCTTGCAGCGCCAGCACACTGGGTTCTAGTCCCGGTTGGGGTGCCGGATTCTATCCCGGTTGCCCCTCTTCCAGTCCAGCTCTCTGCTGTGGCCCAGGAAGGCAGTGGAGGATGGCCCAAGTCCTTGGGCCCTGCACCCGCATGGGAGACCAGGAGAAGCACCTGGCTCCTGGCTTCGGATCAGCGCGATGCGCCAGCCGCAGTGGCCATTGGAGGGTGAACCAATGGCAAAAAGGAAGACCTTTCTCTCTCTCTCTCTCTCTCACTATCCACTCTGCCTGTCGAAAGAAAGAAAGAAAGAAAGAAAGAAAGAAAGAAAGAAAGAAAGAAAGAAAGAAAGAAAGAAAGAAAGAGGGGAGGGGAGGGGAGGGGAGGGGAGGGGAGGGGAGGGGAGGGGAGGGGAGGGGAGGGGAGGGGAGGGGAGGGATAAAAAAATGGAAAAATCTTCCATGTTCCTGGATTGGAAGGATCAATATCATCAAAACCTCCATTCTTCCAAAAGCAATTTACAGATTCAATACCAAACCAATCAAAATACCAAAGACATTCTTCTCAATATAGAAAAAAATGATGTTGAAATTAATGTGGAAACACAGGAGACCCCAAATAGCGAAAGCAACCCTATACAACAAAAACAAAGCTGATGGCATCGCAATACCAGATTTCAAAACATACTACAGGGGCCAGCGCTGTGGCACAGCAGTTTAATGCCCTGACCTGAAGTGCCGGCATCCCATATGGGCACCAGTTCGAGACCAGGCTGTTCCACTTCCAATCCAGCTCTCTGCTATGGCCTGGGAAAGCAGTAGAGGATGGCCCAAGTCCTTGGGCCCCTGCACCCACATGGGAGACCTGGAAGAAGCTCCTGGCTCCTGGCTTCAGATCAGCACAGCTCTGGCCATTGCGGCCATCTGGGGAGTGAACCGGCGGATGGAAGACCTCTCTCTCTCTTTGCCTCTCCTCTCTCTATGTAACTCTTTCAAATAAATAAATAAATCTAAAAAAATATATACTACATGGCAATTATATTCAAAACAGCCTTGTACTGGCACAAAAAGAGATGGATAGGCCAATGGAACAGAACAGAAAAGCGAGAAATCATTCCATACATCTACAAACAACTTATATTTGACCAAGGAGCTAAAACCAATCCCTGAAGCAAGGACAGTCTCTTCAACAAATGGTGCTGGGAAAACTGGATTTCCACAAGCAGAAGTAGGAAGTGAGACCCCTATTGTACACCTTACACAAAAACCCACGCAACATGGATTAAAGACCTAAATCTATGACCTGACGCCATCGAATTATTAGAGAAAGTTGGGGAAACCCTGTAAGACATTGGCACAGGCAAAAAATTCTTAGAAAAGACCCCAAGGGCCTAGGTAATCAAAGCCAAAATTAACAAATGGGATTACAGCAAATTGAGAAGCTTTTATACTGCAAAAGAAGCACTCAGGAAAGTCAAGAGGCAATCAACACAATGGAAGAAATTACTTGCAAACTCTGCAACTGATAAAGGATTAATAACCAGAATATATAAAGAGATCAAGAAACTCAACAATGAAACAAACAACCCAGTTAAGAAATGGGCAGGGGCAGGTTATTCCTAGGCCTGTGGTGCCAGCATCCATATGAACGCTGGTTCGAGTCTCGACTGGTCCTCCCCTGATCAAGCATTCTGTGATGGCTTGGGAAAAGCAGTAGAAGACAGCACAAATGCTTGGGTCCCTGCACCCCCATGAGAGAATTGAAAGAAGCTTCTGGCTCCTGGCTTTGGATAGGCCCACCCCCAGCCGTTGCAGCCATTTGGGGAGTGAACCAGCATCTGGAAGACCTCTCTCTACCTCTGCCTCTACCTCTCTATAACTCTGCCTTTCAAAAGGAGAGGGGAGGGGAGGGGAGGGGAGGGGAGGGGAGGGGAGAGGCAAACGACATAATCAGAAATTTTTCAACAGAGAAAATCCAAATAGCCAACAGACACATTAAAAAAATGCTCAGGATCAGTAGCCGTCAGGGAAATGCACATCAAATCCATAATGAGGTTTCACTTCACCCCTGTTAGAATGGCCTTCATACAGAAATTAACAAACAACAAATGCCAGCAAGGATGTGGGGGAAAAGGTACCCTAATCCACTGTTGGTACGAATGTAAACTGTTAAAGATACTATGGAAGACAGTATGGAGATACCTCAGAAATCTGAATAAATGACTCAACCATCCCACTTCTTGGTATTTATCAAAGGGAAATGAAATCAGCAAATGAAAAAGTTATTTGCTCCCCCATATTTACTACAGCTCAATTCACAATAGCTAAGATATGGAATCAACCCAGATGTCTGTCAACTAAAGACTGGATAAATTATCAGATATGTATCAGATATGTACTATATGGAATACTACACAGTGCTTAAATATATATACATATACATATACATACATACATACATATATATATGTGTATGTGTATGTATGTGTATGTGTATATATATATATATATAAATGAAATCCGGGGGCCAGCACTGTGGCGTAGCAGTTAAAGTTACCGCCTGTGGTGCCGTCATCCCATATGGGTGCCAGTTCATGTCCTGGCTGCTCCACTTCCAATCCAGCTCTCTGCTATGGCCTGGGAAAGCTGTGGAAGACGGCCCAAGTCCTTGGGCCCCTGCGCGTGTGTGGAAGACCCGGAGGAAGCTCCTGGCTTCAGGTTGGCACAGCTCCAGCCGTTGTGGCCACCTGGGGAGTGAACCAGCAGATGGAAGACCTCTCTCTCTGTCTCTGTCTAACTCTCCTTCTCTGTGTAACTCTGACTTTCAAGTAAATAAATTTATAAATAATTAAAAAAAATCTGGTCATTAGCAAGAAAATGGATACATCTGGAAAACACCATACTTAAGCATGATGAAATAACCCAGTCCTAAAGGGACAAATACCATATGTTCTCCCTGGTCTGTGATAACAGAGCACCAAAAAAGCAGTCTGTAGAAGTGAAACTGACACTTTTAGGAGCAATGACTTGAATAGCCATTTCTCTTTACTGTTGAGGCACTTTTTTTTTATACTATTTGTTGAACTCTTAACACAGAGTTAATCATATGTGTATAAAGTCAATTGAAAATAGATCTTAATAAGAATAAGAGTAGGAATAAGAGAGGGAGGAAGAAGGGGTTGGGGAATATGGGGAGAGGGTGGACACGGTGGGAAGAATCACCATGTTCCTAAAGTTGTAATTACAAAGTGTATTAAGTTTATAACTGTAAGGCTGCATAGTTCTGCATTAAAAAAAAAAAAATCCCATCAAAGATCAGATAGTTTTAATTAAGAATTAGTCACTAATAATTAACTAATAATCAGTTAAAGAGATAATACCAATTCTTCTCAAAGGTTTTCAAAAAATTGAAGAGGAGAGACTACTTCCAAACTCCTTTTACAATGCCAGCATTACTGTGATACCAAAGCCAGGTAGGGACAATAACAAAAAAGAAAATGAAAGGCCAATAACACTGATAAATTTACAAGGGGTTTCAAAGAAATCCATAGAAAATGAATACTATAAAAAACCTATCCATTGGATAGGTGTGGCACAGCAGGTTAAGCTGCCACTTGGGATGCCTGCATCCCATATCTGAGTGTTGATTCAAGTGGAGAATATTTGTTCAAGTACTTAAGTTCCTGCCCAAGTGGGAGATCCTAGATGGAGTTCTTGGTCCCTGTCTTCAGCTTGTAGCAGGTCTGGCTGCTATAGACATTTGAGAGAGTGGATGAAAGATTTTTTTCCCACAGCTCTCTCTCCCTTTCTTATAAATAATTTTTTTTAATGCATGGATTTCAAAATATCTCACATCAAAATAAACTCAATTGATTTACCACAAGCTTTTAACAATGCCCTAATACATGCAAAAATCCTCAACAAAATACTAGCAAACTGAATTAAACAACACAGTAAACTGATTGTTCATCATGATCAAGTGGAGTCTATCCCTGGAATGCAAGGATGGTTCAACAAATGAAAATGAATAAATATGATACAATACATTAACAGAATGAAGGACAAAAACCATATGATCATCTCAATAGAGACAGAAAAAGCATGGAATGGGGTGGGTTTTTGTCAAAGCAGTTACAATGCTGCTTAGAAAACCCACAACCCAAAATGGAGTGCCTGGGTTCTAGTCCCTGCTCAGCTTCTGATCCACCTTCTTGCTAATGTGCATTCTGCAAAGCAGTAGGTGATGTTTGAGTACTTGCATCTCTGCCACCGACATGGGAGATCTAGATGGAGTTTCAGGCTCCTGGCTTTGTCTTGGCCCAGCTCTAGCTGTTATGGGTATTTGGGGAGTGAACCAATGGATGAGAGAGAATCAATCATTCAGTCAATTTCTCTCCCCCCCACTTCAAATAAATAAGAATAGACATTATAAAACTGAAAGAAAAAAAAAAAGCATTTGACAAAATCAACATCCAATCATGATTTAAAAAAAAAAAAAACTCCACAAATTGGGCATAGAAGGAATGTACCTCATAGATGAACAGCCCACAGTTAACATTATATTCAATGATAAAAAGTTGAAAGCTTTTCCTCAAAGATCAGGAACAAGATAATAATGCCCATTCTCCCCACTTCTATTCAACACAATATAGAAGTTCTAGCCAAAGCAACTAGAGAAGAAACATAAATAAATGGTATCCAAATAGGAATGAAGAAATGCAATTGTCCCTTTATGCTAATGACATATTATAAACTCATATTTAGAAAGCACCAATAGAACTGACAAATGAATTCAGTAAAGTTCCAGGATACAAACTTTACACCAAAAAAAAATCTGTAGCATTTCATTACATTAATAACTATCAGGAAAAAATATTAAATCAATCCCATTCATAACAGCATCAAAAATATATTAGGCGTATAATTAACAAGAGGTGAAAGATTTGTATAATGATGAATGAAACAGTCAACACAAATAGATAGGAAAATATCTCATGTTTATAAATTCTAAGAAAGCTGTTAAAATTTCCATACTACCCAAAGCAATCTACAATTTCAGTGTGGTCCATATTAAATACCAAAAACACAGAACTATAAAAGACAATCCTAAAATTCTTATGGAAATATAAAAGATCCAGAATCATCAACACAACATCGAGAAAAATGAACCAAGCTGGGAGGTACCATACTACATGACCCAAAATCTATTACAAAGCGCTAATACTCAAAACAAAATGGTACTGGCATAAAAACAGACATCTTGATCAATGCAATTGTAAAGTGAGCCATGAGATGATTCCATACACCTGTACTCAATTAATTTACTTTTTAAAGATTTATTTATTGGGGCCGGTGCTGTGGCATAGTGGGTAAAGCCACCACCATCAGTGGCGGCATCCCCTATGGGCGCTGGTCGAGTCCCAGATGCTCCACTTCTGATCCAGCTCTCTCCCTGGCCTGGGAAAGCAGTACAAGATGCCCCGAGTCCTTGGGCCTCTGTACCCATGTGGGAGACCCGGAAGAAGCTCCTGGCTCCTTGCTCCTGATTGGTCCAGCTCTAGCCATTTCAGCCAACTGGGGAGTGAACCAGCAGACGGAAGACCTCTCTCTGCCTCTCCTTCTCTCTGTGTAACTCTTTCAAATAAATAAATCTTTAAAAAAAAAAATTTATTTGAAAGGCAGAACTATATAGAGAGAAAAAAACAGAAAAAAAATCTTCCAATTCCTGGTCCTCTCCTGGTCAATCACCAAATGGTCCCAAAAACCAGGTCTGGACCAGCTGGAAGCCAGGAGCCAGGAACTCCATCCTGGTGTTCCACATGGGTGGCAGGGACCAAAGTACTTGGACCATATTCTGCTGCCTTTTCAGGTGCATTTTCAGACAGCTACATCAGAACTGGTGCTCCAATGTACAATGTTGGGAATGCAAGTGGCAGTTTAACCCAGTGCACAACACCAACCCCAATTTCAAAAAAAAGATTGCCAAGAATACACAATGGGGAAGGAATAGTCTCATCAATAATGCTGTTGAGAAAACTAGATACTCAAATGCAAAAGAATGAAACTGGAGTCTTATCTCAAACCTATATAAAAATCAACGTGGATAGGAAACTTAAACATAAGACTTCAAACTCTAAAACTTCCAGAAGAAAGCACAGGGGAAATGCTCCACCATGTAAGTCTCAGCAGATTTCTTGCATAAGGCAGCTCGTGCGCTGGCAATCAAAAATAAATGAATGGGATCACATCAAACTGCAAAGTTTCTGCACAGCAAAGACAACAATTAAAACTGAAGAGATAAGCCACAGTTGGGAGAAAAAAATATCTGCAAACAATGCACTTCATAAAGGGCTGATATTGAAAATATATAAGGAAAAAATATATATATATAAGAAATTCAAACTCAACAGCAAGAACTGTATTAGAAAATGGGTTAAAGATATAAGCCTTTCTAAATCTAAATCTTTCTCAACAGAGGATAAAGAAATGGCCAAAAGATGTATCAAAAATTGTTCAACGTTATTAATCATCAGGAAAATGCAAATCAAAACGAGATCTTACCTCACACCTGTTAGACACTGGCTATTATCAAAAGATGAAAGATTGGGGCGAGTGTTGTGCCACAGCAAGTTAAGCCACTGCTGCTGACAACCAACATCCCATATGGGAAGCTGGTTCAAGTCATGGCTGCTCCACTTCTGATCCAGCTCCCAGCTGGTGCACCTGGGAAGGCAGCAGCAGATGGGCCAAGTGCTTGGGCCCCTGTCACTTGTGAAAGATGCAGGTGGAGTTCCAGGATCCTGGTTTCAGCCTGCCCCAGCCCTGGCCATTGTGATTATTTGGGGAGTAAACCAGCAGATGGAAGATATATCTCTCTCTCCAACTTTACCTCTCTCTGTAACTCTTTCAAATAAATAAATTAACAAAAAAAAAAAAAAAAGAAAGAAATAAAGAAGAAGAAGAAGAAAAATTAAGTGCTGGCAAGGATGTGGAGAAAAGGGAACGCGTCACTGCAGATGGGATAAGGTAATACCATCATTATGGAAAACAGTATGGAGGTTCTTCAGAAAGCTAAGAATTACCATATAATTCAGCAACCTCACTTCTGGGTATACACCCAATAGAATTAAAATCAGTATTTAAAAAAATAGTTTTAATTCAAAGATAAGAAACTTAAACATGTATACAATATGAAGATAGGTTTTGGTGCAACAATAAACACTGAGCTTGATTTTAAAACCTGTGACACTGCAATTATTTTAGTACTTCAAAAATAAGCCAAAGTTAGTATCAAACTGAGCTCCATGTGCTGGTTAAGAAGACTAAAAGGATTTTTTAAAAATTGAGCAACTTGATATAAACTTCTTTAATGATAAAAGAAGCCAATGAGCTGCTATCCACTAGTAATTCATAAACATATTTGTTCCTGGCTTTTAAAATAATAGAACTACAGATTCAAATACTGCGGCAGGACAACCCGACTTAGCAACCACAATTTTACCCTATTTCAAGAACAGACAAGTCTACTGTACTTAAAATTAGGATAAGTGTTTAATATTCCTTTAAGTTCTTTAAATTTCTATAAACAGGAAAAAAAATAGTGACATTATCAGCTAAACTGTTCATAGTTTTCTCTGGAAAATAGTTTTTGTTTTTGTTTTTTTTAACCTTCTTTCCTAACCTCTTTCCTTTAATAGAGATATTTTTGAAATCAGAAAAAAACCAAGTTTAAGATTATATATCTTAGGGGCCAGTGCTGTGGTATAGCAGATAGAGCCGTTGCCTGCAGTGCTGGCATCCCATATAGACACTGGTTCAAGTCCTAGCTGCTCCACTTCCAGTCCAGCTTTCTGCTATGGCCTGGGAAAGCAATAGAAGATGGCCCAAGTCCTTGGGACCCTGCACCCACATGAGACCCAGAAAAAGATCCTGGCTCATGGCTTAGAGTCACCCCAGCTGCAGCTGTTGCTGCCATTTGGGGAGTGAACCAGCGGATGGAAGACTTTCTCTCTGCCTCTGCCTCTCAACTCTGCCTTTTAAATAAGTAAATATTAAAAAAAAAAAAATTATGGATAGACCAATGGAACAGAATAGAAATACCAGAAATCAATCCAAACATCTATAACCAACTTATATTTGATCAAAGATCCAAAACCAATCCCTGGAATAAGGATAGTCTATTCAATAAATGGTGCTGGGAAAATTGGATTTCCACATGCAGAAGCATGAAGCAAGACCCCTACCTTTCACCTTACACAAAAATTCACTCAACATGGATTAAAGACTTAAATCTACAACCCGAAACCATCAAATTATTAGAGAGCATTGGAGAAACCCTGCAAGATATAGGTACAGGCAAAGACTTCTTGGAAAAGAACCCAGAAGCACAGGCAGTCAAAACCAAAATTAACATTTGGGATTGCATCAAATTGAGAAGTTTCTGTACTTCAAAAGAAACAGTCAAGAAAGTGAATAGGCAACCGACAGAATGGGAAAAAATATCTGCAATCTATGCTACAGATAAAGGGTTGATAACTAGAATCTACAAAGAAATCAAGAAACTCCACAGCAACAAAACAAACAACCCACTTAAGAGATGGGCCAAGGACCTCAATAGACATTTTTCGAAAGAGGAAATCCAAATGGCCAACAGACACATGAAAAAATGTTCAAGATCACTAGCAATCAGAGAAATGCAAATCAAAACCACAATGAGGTTTCACCTCACCTCAGTGAGAATGGCTCACATTCAGAAATCTACCAACAATAGATACTGGAGAGGATGTGGGGAAAAAGGGACACTAACCCACTGTTGGTGGGAATGCAAACTGGTTAAGCCACTATGGAAGTCAGTGTGGAGATTCCTCAGAAACCTGAATATAACCTACCATACAACCCAGCCATCCCACTCCTTGGAATTTACCCAAAGGAAATTAAATTGGCAAACAAAAAAGCCGTCTGCACATTAATGTTTATTGCAGCTCAATTCACAGTAGCTAAGACCTGGAACCAACCCAAATGCCCATCAACAGTAGACTGGATAAAGAAATTATGGGACATTTACTCTATAGAATACTATACAGCAGTCAAAAACAATGAAATCCGGTCATTTGCAACAAGATGGAGGAATCTGGAAAACATCATGCTGAGTGAATTAAGCCAGTCCCAAAGAGACAAATATCATTTGTTTTCCCTGATCGGCGACAACTAACTGAGCACCAAAGGGGAAACCTGTTGAAGTGAAATGGACACTATGAGAAACAGTGACTTGATCAGCTCTTGTCCTGTTGATGTACAATGTAAATCTTTATCCATTTTAGTATTTTTTTTGTTCTAGTAGTAGTGGTTGAACTCTGTAATCAACACACAATTATTCTTAGGTGTTTAAATTTTAACTGAAAAGTGATCCCTGTTAAATATAAGAGTGGGAAAGAGAGAGGGAGGATATGTAAAATTTGGGGCATGCTCAATCGGACTTGCCCCAAATGTTGGAGTTAGAAACGTGCCAGGGGATTCCAATACAATCCCATCAAGGTGGTATGTACCAATGCCATCTCACTAGTCCAAGTGATCATCTTCAGTTCACAACTGATCACACTGATATGTCTAAAAGTCAAAGGGATCACACAAAGAAGACTAGTGTCTGCTAATACTAACTGATAGAACCAAAAAGGGAGAGAACGATCCAACATGGGAAGTGGGAGACACAGCAGACTCATAGAATGGCAGATGTCCTAAATAACACTCTAGCCTCAGAATCAGCCCTTAAGGCATTCAGATCTGGCTGAAGAGCCTATGAGAGTATTTTAGGCATGGAAAGCCAAGACACTCTGGAAAAAAAAGAAGACCTAAATGAAAGATCTCTGCGAGTGAGATCCCAGTGGAAAGAACAGGGCCATCAAAGAAGGAGGTACCTTTCTCTGAAGGGAGGAGAGAACTTCCACTTTGACTATGACCTTGTCTAAATAAGATCAGAGTGGCGAACTCAAAAGGCTTCCACAGCCTTGGCAACTCATGACTAGAGCCTAGGGAGATTACTGATGCCATAAACAAGAGTGTCAAATTGTTAAATCAACAGGAGTCATTGTGTACTTACTTCTCATGTGGGATCTGTCCTTAATGTGCTGTCCAATGTGAAGTAATGCTATAACTAGTACTGAAACAGTATTTTTACCCTTTGTGTCTTTGTGGGTGCAAACTGATGAAATCTTTACTTAGTATATACTGAATCGATCTTCTGTATATAAAGATAATTGAAAACGAAAAAAAAAAACTTGGTGTTAAATTGGAAATTGCATAGAAAATTAATCAATTCTTAAAAAAATATCATGTAGGATCTCTGTCCTTAATGTGCTGTACATTGTGACTTAATGCTATAACTAGTACTCCAACAGTATTTTTCACTTGGTGTTGTTATGTGAGGGCAAACTGTTGAAATCTTTACTTAATATATACTAAACTGATCTTCTGTATATAAAGAGAATTGAAAATTAATCTCGATGTGAATGGAAGGGGAGAGGGAGCGGGAAAGGGGAGGGTTGCAGGTGGAAGGGAAGTTATGGGGGGGGGGGGGAGCCATTATAATCCATAAGCTGTACTTTGGAAATTTATATTCATTAAATAAAAGTTTAAAAAAGATTATATATTTTAAGTACTGCACACAAATAGTAGTGGATTTAGATTTTATTCTGATTGTGAATGAGACCTGCCAAAAGATTTTAAGAACTGACATATAATGGACAATCTTTAAGGCCACCTTGGTACAAAGGCTTATAGACTTTGAGGACATCTGCAAACTGCTTCAAGTACATGAGTGGATATCACAAATCAGTGATTGCATATTTCATTATTTTGCACATATTTGGATCCTGAATTGGAGATATAATTGAATTTTGAAAACAAGACATTTCTAACAACTAGAGTCATCTAAAAATGGGAGATCAAACTCATATGAGTTCCTCAATGACAGATGATTGGTTATCAGGGGGTATTTTAGCAAAATGGCAGTTTGGGTCAAAAGCAATGTGATAAAATGGGCTTGGAGTCCTAGACCTGTATCTGATTCCTAACTCCAACACTGAGCAGTTTTTATTTACTCAAGCATGGCAAGTTAATCTCTAAACTTTCATAATATAATATGAAAACTACACCTACACTGCAGAATTATCACAATGATTACTGCTAATGTATGATTCTGGCACATACTAGATGAAAACACAAGAGCTTTGTTACTGTTTTATACTCCTATGTGAAGATCCTATGGTTCTATGACTAAAAGCAGTAACATGATATAAATAAGTTTAGCAGGGTGAGCTAACAAAAACAAGAAATATTACAATCTAGAGAACTAGTCTTTCCTTACTGTATACTGACTGGTCATAACTGGCAACACATCCCATTTCTACCCCAAATCAAGATCAGCCTTGCTGACATCCACATGCAGAAGAATAAAACTAGACACCTGTCTCTCACCATATGCAAAAATCAAGTCACAGTGGATTAAAGACTTAAATATAAGACCTGAAATTGTGCGGCTACTACAAGAAATCAGGGGAAACACTTTACTACATTGGAACAGGCATGGATTTTTTGGCTAAGATGCTACAAGCACAGAAAACAAAAGCAAAAATCCATAAATGAGATTATATCAATCAAAAAATCTCTCACCCAGCAAAGGAAACAATCAACAGAATGAGGACAAAACCTGAGAGAAAATATCTGAAAACTATACATCTGATAAAGAGTATAAGGAACTCAAAAGCCATAAAACAACCCAATTTAAGAATAGGCAATATACCTAAACAGATATTTCTCAAAAAAAGAAATGTCTACATACAAGTAGATAGCAGACACACAAATAAATTCTCAACAAAATAATCATCAGGGAAATGCAAGTGAAAACCACCGAAGTATCACCTCACTCCCCTTAGAATGGCTATCGTCAAAAAGACAGCAGATAGCAAGTACAGACAAGGATGCGGAGAAAACAGACTCTTACACAGTGTTGGTGGGAATGAAATTAGGATAGCCATTGTGGAAAACAGTATGAGGACTCCTTTAAAAACTAAAAACAGAACTACCATACCATCTAGCAATCTCATTCCTGCACATATATCCAAAGGAAAGGAAATCAGCATGTCAGAGACACCTGCGTCCCCGTGTTTATTTACACATTTGTCACAATAGCCAAGAAATGGAATCAACCTAGGTGTCTATCAACTGATCGATAAAGAAAATGTGCTATGTACACACACTGACAATAGAATACTACTCAGTAATGTAAAAGGATAAAATCCTGTCATTGGCAACGACACAGATGGAACTGGAGGATATTTTGTGAAGTAAAATAAGCCAGGCACAGAAACAAAACACCACATTATCACATTATCTTACTCATAAATGGAATCTACCAAAGTTAATCTCCTTACAGTCGAGAGTTAAATAGTGCTTCCAAGAGGCTAGGGAGGACGAGGGTGCAGGAGGGACAGGGACGGTTGGTAAAAAGGTAGTAAGTAAGAGAAATGTAGGTGTTCTATTGCATAGTAGTGAAGACGATAAACAAAGACTGTAAATATTACTTCAAAACACCTAGAGGAATTTTAAATATTTTCACAAATGACATTTGAGAACAGATATGCTTACTCTGATTTGACTAACATACAGCACAGACATATACTTAAATCACACGGCACCCCATAAATATGTACAATTTTTATATGTCAATTTTTTAATTAAATTTTTTAAATTTTATTTTTTATTTGAGAGACAAAGAACTCCCTTCCCCTGGTTTACTCCCCAAATGACAACAACTGGGGTACAGGGCCAAGCTGAAGCTGAGAGCCAGAAACTCAATCAAGCTCTCCCCTACACAGGTGGCAGGGACTAAACCACTTCATCATCTGCTACCTCTCAGGGTGAGAATTAGCACAAAGCTGAAATTGGGAGTGGAGCCAGGATCTGCATCTTAACCCTAAGATAACTGTCCAAAAATAAATTTTTTAAAATATCAGCACTGCTGCTCTGCCCAGGCCAAGGAAACACTAAAAGGAGAGAACACAGTAACAGAAGACAGACAGGTAAGAGAGAATTAAGATCTGAGTCAATATTGGTACTATTGCTCTGGTAAAGATCTCCAACAAAAGAAGAATTAAATGTATCAGAACTGTTAGGATTTCTAGTTTATATGACTGTCTTCTTTATTCAACTAGCTCAAAGTTGGAAATATAATCACTGCTTAATAAGCACTAGTCAATTAATAAGTAACTTCCTAACCTAATGCTTAGCTGAATGTTGAAATACTACCGTGAAAGTTGGCTGGAACATCAAGCATGTTTGCTAACTTTGTTCCTGAATTAAGAAGAGTATTTAATACTTATTATTAAATTAGAATATTTAATATTTATTTACATGAGCCCAAAATGTACTGTGAAGAAAGAGCTCTTGCCAGGAATAGCCCATACCCCTCCCGCTCATCTATCCCCTACATTCAAGTAGTTAGGAAAGAAACAGTCCATTCATTCACAATGAACACATCACTGCTTACATGAGGAAAAACAAGTAAAACGCTGATCAAACACACAGAACACTGGAATATAGTGCCACAAGGCAGCGACTTTCATCTTTATTGCTCACTGTTATCTCCACACCACCTAGAACTTTGCCTGGCACATAGTAGCTGCTCAAGAAATACTGGCTGCATGAATCATTCCTTAAAGAAATAATTTAGGGCAACTTAAAATCATTTTCAACATTGATATTTTTCTTAAAGCTCTGGAAGAATCCTTTTATACAACATTTTCCCCAACTATTCTTACCAAAGAATACCAAAGAGAGAAAGAATGGAGAAATTCACATTATAAAACTGACTATATTACTCTGAGCCAAAAATAGACAACCTTGGAAAAAAGCTTTCTATAAATGTTTAATATAATTTTATTAGCAGTTATTACATCAAAATTCATTTATAGACTTCAAAGGACTGTCTTAGAAAATTCTAAAACATATATAATTAAGACTTTAATATGGTAGAACTTATTATAACATAGCCTCTAAAGTCAAGAATACTACTGAAAATTAAGTGCGGTTCTAGAAACAACTAGAAATGAACTTTGTGCACATAGTACCACTTAAAATCCCATTAAAATAGAACATATTTCCATGAATGTGATTATCAGTGGCAAACCTCGATTTCCACAACTGACATTAAAAGAATTTCCAATCAAAACACAAGGACAAGGCTTTTATCCAAGACATAGCTATGATAATTCTATAGAGACCCTGAATTCTTAAAAGTACTTGGATATGATTGTATGCTGTGACTCTAGTACAAAGCACATCAACTCTAATGCATAGATTACGACACATGATGACAACAGAATACTAAGGAATGTCGTTTTTGTATCAGAAAATGCTGGGTTTTGCAGTGAAGCGTAAGTGGGTCACTGGTGATCCAGTGAAATTCTACGTCCTCCAGCTTGAGCAGTATTGTAGGAGTCACAAATCTTACACTTCATGCCTAAAATATGGAACTGGACTGTGGATCGTCCATTACAGTCATTGCAGAGAATCTGAAAAGAGATTAATTAAAATTAAGGAGTTTTTTTTTTACTTTTCAAAATTTAAATAAAAGAAACAAATTTTATGTATTTTACATACAGTGTGAAGAACATGATATGTACTACCCTACCCCTCCCTCCCTCGGTCCATCCTCCCTTCTTATTTTTCTTTTAATTTTTATAATGATATACTTTGTTTTCTTTATAATCACAAGTTTAACCCCAAATTAAATATTTTAAACCATATAGACATAGTGGCACTGTCTAATCACACAATCTCTTGAAATTACTTTAAAGATGTCTATATATATATTTATATATAGTCTAAACAGCTCCATAAATAGAAATACATTTTTTCAATAAAAACTCTAAGAAGTTATTAAGGTAGCTCTGAATTTCAAAAATGAAAATAAATATTTGAGCAATGAAAACTTATTTTAAAATTGTTCCCAAATAACATAAATAACACGAGCAAGAAAATTAACCCAGGCATAATCAGATCACCACCAGCTACAACTCAAAATTATTTCATTATTTTTAAGATTTATTTATTTATTTGAAAGGCAGACTTACAGAGAGAGAGAGAAGGAGAGACAGAGAGAAAGAGATGATCTATCCGCTGGTTCACTCCTCAAATGGCCACAACTACTAGGGTTGGGTCTGGCCAAAGCCAGGAGCCAGGAGCCAGGAGCCAGGAGCCAGGAGCTTCATCAAAGTCTCTCACAAAAGTGCAGGGGCTCAAGCACTTGAGCCATCTCCTGATGCTTTCCCAAGCACATTCACAGGAAGCTGGACTGGAAATCGAGCAGCCAGGACTTGAACCAGCACCCAAATGGGACACTGGCACTGTGGGCCAAGGCTTAACCGCTATGCCACAGTGCCAGCCCCAATTTCATTATTTTTCAATGACACTTAAAATTTATCTTAGTTAGTAAAACAAAAGCTTTTACAATTATATAATATTTTTGCTCATTTTTTAGGTTTAGTATATGAAGTTCCTAGTCTCCTATGCCTCAAGAATGAATTAAGGATGAAAAGGAGTAGTTCCTAAAATTGAGGAGACAGAGACAGAGATACTTGGATCATCCTTAAAATGATATTAAGATGCTATTTAGGAATTAATCTCTTCTAGTACTAAGTGAGATCTTGAAAAATGTAAAGCACATTAACCTGAAAACAGATCAATACATTAGCAACTGAACAAAGAATAAGCTTTACAATAGTCATACCAGGATAAGAAAAAAAATGTCCAAATTTGCTCTAAATTATAATTGAGAAAACAAATCTTTTAACAATATAATCTAAATGCAGAAAGTAGACTGGTGGCTGTCTAGGCCTGGGGAACTGGGGGATGATTGCTAATGGGTATGGGATTTTTTTGGGGGGATAATGAAAATATTCTATGAATATATAAAAGGCAATATACTATGAATATATAAGAAGCACTAAATTGTATACTTTAAAGGAATGAGCTAGATGGTATGTGAATCACATCTTAACAAAGCTATAATTTCAAAAAATTATTCACATGGATCTTAGCTCACTTCAGCCTCCAGTGAAAAATCACAAGATTATTGGTTTGTATTCCAAAGTGATCTTTCACTGACCTTACTAACAATTCAGTTATCCACGTGAATTATGAGATACCCAACAATGCAATTACCCACATAAATTATGAGATACTCCAGTGTGACTAAAACAAAAAATATTTTTTAAATAAAGATTTATTTATTTATTTGAATGGCAGAGATACAGAGAGAGAAGAGGGGAGGGGGTGAGAGAGAGAAAGAAAGAGAGGAAGAGAGGGGGAGAAGGAGAGAGGGAAAGAGAGATCTTCCATCCGCTGGTTCATTCCCCAAATGGCTGCAACAGCCGGGACTGGGTCAGGGTGAAGCCAAGAGCCAGGAGCCTCTTCCAGGTCTCCCACATGCAGGAGCCCAAGCACTTGAGCTGTTTTTCTGCTTGTCCCAGGAGCATTAGCAAGGAGCTGGATCTGAAGTGGAACAACTGGGACTCAAACTGGCGTCCATATGGGATGCTGGCACTGAAGGCGGCAGCTTAACCCTCTAATAAGCCACAGCACTGGCTCCATTTCTTTTAATAAAAATGTATTTATTTACTTGAAAGGTAGATGTACAGAGAGAGAAGGAGAGAAGGAAAAGTTTTACTGCCTTTGCTATGTGGTTTCTATCCTTGTGTACAGAAGTAGTTGAGGATCTTCAGAAATTTGTACATTCAAAAATTACTGAAGAATCAGAAAGCTATCTAGCTTTCTCATTCTGATCTATACTTGTTACTACGCTGAAACCACACAGCAGCACATCTCAATTAATGAAAAAAGATGATCATTCTCCAAAAGGCAAAAGACACAGAAACACTTTTTACACTTTAGGTTGTAAGCTAATTAAGACCAAATAAAGTCTAAGATAGAATAAAAATGATAGTAAACATTAAAAACCTAAAAGTAAACTACAATCAGCAAACATGTTCTCCTGAAACAGAATTCAAGATAATAAAAGTAAAGCATCAGACCAGTGATCTACCTCTAGCCAGTGACTAACTGACAAATAATGTGTAAATAATTCAGAATGAAGATTCTGTCTGCCATCTAGTGTTGGGAAAAAAACCGCACTGACTTTCTTTCTGGTCTGAGCGCAGTTAAAATTTAAAGATCCCTGTGTTGTTCCCATTAATCATCACATTGACATCTAGTATTTTTTAGACAAATTTGAGCGAAGGGGCAAAAGTAAACAATGTCAACAAGGAATCCGCCAAGTTTTCGCCATTTACTCCACTCACATCCACAGTCATGTTCTGATACTCAGAGGGCATTGGAGTCTGTGCCACCTCATCATCCAGCTGCCTCCAGTACCTGGTCATATCTAAAGCAGAGTGCATACACAATGGGCATCGGTAGCCTCTAGAAGAGAGAAAGGTTATTTTCCAGACATCAGATGGAGAGTACCTCACCTCAAGATGATGCAAATAAGCCACCCAAAACAAGGCATTATTCTACACTGCAAGATAATCTCTTAGGAACTTTCGCATTATGAGAGCTTTAAATTAAATTCCTTTTCTTGTGGTTTTTTTTTTTTTTTTTTTTTTTTTTGACAGGCAGAGTGGACAGTGAGAGAGAGAGAGACAGAGAGAAAGGTCTTCCTTTGCCGTTGGTTCACTCTCCAATGGCCGCCGCGGCTGGTGCGCTGCAGCCGGCGCACCGCGCTGATCCAATGGCAGGAGCCAGGTGCTTCTCCTGGTCTCCCATGGGGTGCAGGGCCCAAGCACTTGGGCCATCCTCCACTGCACTCCCTGGCCACAGCAGAGAGCTGGCCTGGAAGAGGGGCAACCGGGACAGAATCCGGCGCCCCGAGTGGGACTAGAACCCTAGTGAGCCGTGGCGCCGGCCTCTTGTGGTATTTTTTAAACCTAGTCTTTTTACGCAGGTCTCTAAAATGGAGAGAAATTAGTCCATATTCTTTATAGATCATACCACAAAAAGACTACTCCTTAGCTAAACAACCTCAATTTCTTAATACATTCTTCTAAAGAAGATCCTTAAAAATTATTCAGATATCATATCCTTTCTAAAAATTTTTGAAAAAGCTCCCCTCTATCTTACATTGAAATTTCTGCTCATCAATTTGCAGGCCTAAATTAACTGACACAGTCGCCTCTTTCCTAACTACTAGCCTCAGTTTTAAATAACCTCTTTAGTAACCTTTTCTGCAGTTCATTGTAACAGACCAATATAACGACCTAACAAAATTCTGAGCAACATTCCCCAGCATTTTTCCAATGTCATGACTGGCACAGACTGTGCTCCTTGGTGAGGACTGCCAGAAAACAGGTACCGATCTCAAATTGCAGAATATAAGGTATAATAGAAACACAAGAACAAAGGTATACTCAATACCCCCTAGACAAGATGCTTTGTCGAGTTTAACACTACTTATCTACCCTACCAATCTGAACGCAAACCCAACACAGCATAAGTAACAGCAATGTTTGCCCACCTCTTCACCCCTACCAAAAAAAAGATACACTATTACAATTTTTAAAAATTCCATCAAATACTCACTCTTTCAACATTTCTTCATAACACGTTCTGAAAGAAAATATAACATTATTTTAGTAAGACAAAAACTATATCCACTATTCTCAAATTTTTTTGAGAGGAAAAAAGTTATTTTACCTATGTAAGAGATGTCCACACGGCAAGACGTGAGCCACAACACGGGACGTGTGAATGTCCTGTTGAGGAAAACAATGGTAGTGCTGGTATGAAGACAACCCAGACACCTAGACTTTAAATTCAAGGCGGGAGGCATCCAAAGTCAAAGATGTTTCCTCTTACCTCCAAACATATTGGGCAATTCTGCCGGGAAACATTTTCAATACACTGTTTAAAAAAGAACTCACATTACCGAAAGCTCACCCAGATAAAAAAGCTACATTTTCATATGGCATATCACAGCAGTATTAACAATAACAGTAATATCAACTTATTAACTAACATTAATACACCCTTGGAGTTGCTATTTTTTTATGTTTTTTTTAATTTTATTTAATGAATATAAATTTCCAGTGTACAGCTTATAGATTACAATGGCTTCCCTCTCCCATAACTTCCCTCCCACCCGCAACCCTCCCCTCTCCCGCTTCCTGTCCCCTTCCATTTGCATCAAGATTCCTTTTCAATTCTCTTTATATACAGAATATCAATTTAGTATAAAGATTTCAGCAGTTTGCACCCACATAGAAACACAAAGTGAAACATACTGTTTGAGTACTAGTTATAGCATTAAATCACAATGTACAGCACATTAAGGACAGAGATCCCACATGAGGAGCAACTGCACAGTGGCTCCTGTTGTTGACCCAACAAATTGACACTCTAGTTTATGGCGCCAGTAACTACCCTAGGCTCTCGTCATGAGTTGCCAAGGCTATGGAAGCCTTCCAAGTGTGCCGACTCTGATTATATTTAGACAAGGTCATAAAAGACAGAGTGAGGATAGTAACCAATGATCCTAAGAGTGGCATTTACCAGGTTTGAACAATTATACAGCATTAAGTGGGGAAGAGGACCATCAGTACACACAGGTTGGGAGTAGAGCCATTGGTGGTAGAGGTTATGATTACAAAGGAATGAGGCCCAAGTGCGCTAGACAGGGTCTAGATCAAAGGACAGAGTCATTATTAGAGGAGCTAAGAAAGGTGCTAAGCTACAATTAAGTTTTCTGACTGAGAGGCAAACAGAACCTGACAGAAGGGGCTTGATAATAATCTGGTGGGCTTTAGGCCTTGTAAATTAAGAGGCCCAGACCTATCTATCTCTTCACATGGGGTATATCCTAAGGGAGGTGTGAACCTCCTAGGGGAAGGCTCTCTGTTGACTTTCATTACTTGGCTGGCCTGGGAGGAGAGCTGGCCAGGTAAAGGCAGGGGCATCTCTAACAAGAAATTTACAGTTCTGCCTGCAATGTTGCTGACCCTACTTGACCATACCCTCAGCTGCAGTGGCTGATCTGAGTTGCTATTTTTTTTAACAGTTTTTTTAGTTTCTTTACAATTTCAGGTTTGGCACATTACCTGAAAGAATAAATGTTAATTATTCAGGTTACCTTCATTTTCTCATAAGGAAACTAACTCAGGGGGTCAATATACTTCCCAAAGATCCAAACATAATAAGGTCTGGAGTCTTTCTTTCCTATACAGTGTTTTATTCCAAAGCCATTATCCTAAATTAGTAGGCGGAATTACTTAATAATAGCATGCCATCTGTTAAGTCCAGTTATAACTTAGATGGAATCAGCAAAATTATTACTCCATTTTACAGATGAGGTATTTGAGGCCCAAAGAAGCAAAATAACTTCCAAAGCTACACATTAGTTAAGAGGTAGAATATAGTTGAGAGAAAACCCTTACAAACAGTAAATTTAATGACCTGGATTATAAACCCAGATCTGCTGTTCACAAACCTTTAAAATTTTAGACAAACTACCACTTCTTAGGTCTTATTTATAAAGCAAACCTAATGTATACTTCATTTGATTTTAAACTACACTTCACATAAACACACACACACACTTCAACATCTCCAGGGGACTGGCACTGTGGCATACATGGTTAAGCCAACGCCTGCCATGCAAGCACGCCAGCGAAGCCAGTTCATGTCCCGGCTGCTCCCACTTCCAATCCAGCTTCTTGCTAATGGCCTGGGAAAGCAGCAGTGCTTGGCCCCTTGCTACCTATGTGGGAGATCCAGAAGCTGCTCCTGGCTCCTCGCTCCTGGCTTCAGCTTGGCTCAGCCTTGGCTTTGTGGCCATTTTGGGGAGTACAACCAACAAGCAGAAGATCTCTTCCATCCACCCACCCCCAGTAACTCTGCTTTTCAAATGAATAATTAATCTTTTAAAAAAAAATTATCCCTTTGCTGCATCAAATAAAATTTGTAAAAAAACAAAACAAAACAAAAAAAACCTTTCCACAATCATGACATATCTGATAATCAAAGGCATCTTTTGAGTGAGCATTCAATGACTTCGTTACGTAGGTGCCTGTGCACACACACTACACATTCTAGAAACCAAAAGAACACCACTGAATATAACTGCTAAGAAGTTATTGACTACTGGCTATCTAGGGTAGTATATCTTGTTGTCACCCCCAAATTCTACTTTATAAAACCAAGTGCAATCTTTTATTTCCAATAATTAAAAATCTATTGTTCAAGTACCTGAAGCTGAAATCTTATAGCACCATTCCTCTCTGCTAATACATCATTATATCCTATACATTCATTGTCCACTTCAATTTTCACCACTCTACTATTTAGGGCAGGATTTCTGCAATAGCCCCTTATCCTTCTCTTCTGTTGAACCTGATAACAGTGCTAAGGAAGCAACTGCATATACTCTTCTTTCCAATCAATCTCTCTCTCTGAACACCACACAATGTCGTTACTTACTGTTCTCCCTCATCCAGACTTTCCGACACTTGTAGGATATCATTTCCACCTCACTCTAACTACACTGATCTCCCACTCTCGAAATTCGTATGGTTGCAAACTCAGTACTACACATCTAGTACTTCATTAGATTGCTCGGGGTTTTTTTTTCTGTTTTAAAGGTAGCATACCAATGTTAAGAATCTATAAACCAACATAGAAGTCATCAATACGGCTGGCACTGTGGCATAGCAGGTAAAACTTCCGCCTGCAATGCTGGCATCCCGTGTGGGCACCAGCTTGTAAACCAGCTGCTCAACTTCCAATACAGCTCCCCACTAATGTGCCTGGGAAAGCAGCAGAAGGTGGCCTGAGTTCTTAAGCCCCTACTACCCACGTGGGAAACCTGCTCAGTCCCAATTGTTGCAGTCATTTGAGGAGTGAACCAACAGATGGAAGATCTCTCTTCCCTCTCTTTCTGTAACTGACTTTAAAAAAAAAAAATCATCAACATTCTGCTAATAACATAAGCATTCTTACCCTACAGCGAAGAAAGGAACCATAAGTCAGACTTTCAGAGGCATGTATCTTAGAGCATCTACATCTTAATACTGTCTTTTTAGAAAGCAATAATCATAGCTGCAAGTAGAAATATTCCAAATCATACTAGAATTTAAGTTGCTTTTCCAAAGCACATGAAAACCTTGGACAGCGTACTGGGTTAAGCCCTCTGCCTGTGGCACTGGCAAACCAAATGGTGGCTGATTCGAATCCCAGCTGCTCCTATTCCAATCCAGCTCTCTGCTATGGCCTAGGAAAGCAGTGGAATATGGCCCAAGTACGTGGGCCCCTGCACCCATGTGGTAGATCCAGAAGAAGCTCCTGGCTCCTGGCTTCATATCAGTCCAGCTCCAGCTGTTTCAGTCATTTGGGGAGAGAACCAGAGGATGGAAGACCTTTTTCTATGTCTCTCCCTCTCCCTGTGTGTAACTCTACCTCTCAGATAAACAAAATAAATAAAATCTTTAAAAAAAAAAAAAACCTTAGGGGTTGGCACCATAGCTCACTTGTTAATCCTCTGCCTTGCAGCGCCGGCATCCCACATGGGCACCAGGTTCTAGTCCTGGTTGCTCCTCTTCCAGTCCAGCTCTCTGCTGTGGCTCAGGAGGGTAGTGGAGGATGGCCAAATGCTTGAGCCCCTGCACCCACATGGGAGACCAGGAGGAAGCACCTGGCTCCTGGCTTCGGATTGGCGCAGCGTGCCGGCTATGGCAGCCATTTGGGGAGTGAACCAACGGAAGGAAGACCTTTCTCTGTCTCTCTTCCTCTCACTGTCTATAACTCTACCTGCCAAATAATAATTAAAAAAAAACTTAAAAATTATGCAAACAGAATTAAATACCTTATGCTTTCCTTGAAGATTCATGGCTAGGCATAAATTACATTTCAAACAGTGGAAAAAGTCTTCCTTTGGGCCAATCCTAATAAAAGACATGAAATACAAAAGATTAGTTACTTGTACTACAGTGATAGTCTGTCATTATATAATACATACGTTTAGTTCTCATTATAAACAAAATCCAAACCATACAGGCATATATAAGATAAACCCCCATATCCCCAACATCCATCTCCAAATAGAACCACTGTAAACAGAATGTATCTACTGGGCTGGCGCTGTGGTGTGGTGGGTAAAGCCCCAGTCTGCAGCGTCAGCATCCCATATGGGTGCTAGTTCTAGTCCCCGCTGCTCCACTTCCAATCCAGCTTTGTTATGGCACTGCTCCACTTCCAATCCAGCTTTGTTATGGCCTAAGAGAGCAGAAGATGGCCCAAGTCCTTGGGTGCCTGCAACCATGTAGGAGACCCATAAGAAGCTCCTGGCTCCTGGCTTCAGATGGGCCCAGCTCTGGCCATTGAGGGCATCTGGGGAGTGAATCAGCAGATGGAAGACCCCACCCCATTCTGTTTCTCTCTGCCTAATAAAAAAATTAAAAAAGAAAAAGAATGGTATCCACTAAGGCTTTTTTTTTTTTTTTAACAAAATTACATACCTTAACATACAGAGACACACACTTTGGGTTTTATTTCTTACATGAATGAATTCTTTCTATATAAGCTATTTTGCAGCTTTTTTTCACTTTACAACATGTCTGTCTATACCAAACCACTTAATTCTTCTTAATAGCTACATAGTATTACATGGTATGAAGGTATCAAGATTTTTTAAAACTTCCCTTATTGAGGCCGGCGCCATGGCTCAATAGGCTAATCCTCCACCTGTGGCGCCGGCACACCGGGTTCTAGTCCCAGTTGCCCCTCTTCCAGGCCAGCTCTCTGCTATGGCCCGGGAGTGCAGTGGAGGATGGCCCAAGACCTTGGGCCCTGCACCCGCATGGGAGACCAGGAGAAGAACCTGGCTCCTGGCTTCGGATCAGCACGATGTGCCGGCCGCAGCGCGCCGGCCGTGGCAGCCATTGGAGGGGTGAACCAACAGCGAAAGGAAGACCTTTCTCTCTCTCTCTCTCTCACTGTCCACTCTGTCAAAAAATTAAAAAAAAAAAACTTCCCTTATTGATATAATTTATAATCTTTAGCTGCTACAATGACAAAATAAATATTTTTGTCCAGACATCACTCAGACCACATGTGGATTATTTTCACAATATTCCTGAAAATGAAAGCACTGAGTAAGAGGTACTGCATCATTAATTGTGATTCTGCCAAACCGACTTTCAAACAACGCCAATTTACACTCCCACCAACACTGCATGACAGCAACCATGCTCCCCACACTCCAGCCAACACTGGTCACTGTAATCTGCATTTCTCAAATTATGAAAAGGAATATATTTCAGTGCTTATGGATTTTTTTTTTTCTATGAGTTGTCTGATGATATGCTTTGCCATTTTTTTTTTAATATTTATCTTTCACTGACTTAAAGGTCTTTATAGTTCTCCTACATACACAACTAACAATTACAGATTTTCTCTTCTTCTTTTAAAGTTATTTATTTGAAAGGCAGACTTAAGAGAGGGAGAGAGGAGAGACGGACAGAAATCTTCCATCTGCTGGTCCACTCCCCAAATGACTCCAGGGCGGGGCCTGGCCAAAGCCAAGAACCAGGAGCTTCATCCGGGTCTCTACATGGGTGACAGGGGTCCAAGTACTTGATTAGAAGCAGAGCAGCCAAGACTTAAACTGGCACTGGGATGTTGGCATTGCAGGGCAGCAGTTTAACCTGCTGCACCACATGTCTGTCCCTGGCTTTTCATTCTTAAATCTACTTCAATCCATTAGATATGTGTTACATATGGTAAAAAGGAGATTTACTAGTTGTCCCTAAGTGTCTATTCTCTGCTTCTTCTATAGCATATTTAGCTAGGCACTAAGCAACTGAGAACTGTCTTCAACAAAGACTATTTCCTAGACTCTCTGGAGGTTGTGATCAGAAAAGAAAAATAACAGTCTGTGTTGTTACCTTACAAGGAAAGAGTATAGAGCCAGCATCGTGCACAGTGAGTTAAGCTGTGGTCTGCAATGCCAGCATCCCATATGAGCACCAGTTCCAGTACTGGCTGCTTTGCTTCCAATCCAGCTCCCTGCAAATGTGCCTGGGAAAGCAGCAGCAGATACCCCAATTGCTTGGGCACCAGCCACCCACATGGGTGACCCAGAGTTTCTAGCTCTTGGCTCTGGCCTGGCCCACCCCCAACTGTTGTAGCCATTTGGGGAGTAAACTACCAAATGATAACTCTTTCTGTCACCCTGCCTTTCAAATAAATAAAACAAATCTTAAAAAAAAAAAAAAAAAAAAAAGAAGGAAAAGAAAAGGTATGTTCTCCCTTCATGAATCTGCCTCCTTCCCACTGGCCAGAAGACAGCACTGAAGCAGCTTACACTACATAGACAAAGAAATACCAACAGCCTGGAATCCTGTGTAACTACACTTTTCCATGAGAAATAAACATCTATCTTTCTTAAGTCATAATTAGTTCACTTTCTGCCACAAGATGCTAAAACATATTATAATGAATCCACAGGGTTTTAAGACTCTACTTGTATTTCCCAAATGGAAAATAAATTATCTCAATAATAGCCTTTCCTCAATTTAAAATGCCACTTGTTGTAAATTCATGTGTATAATAAATATGTCTATATATACATATACACTGCATCTTTTCCCACTTACCTATCTGTCTACTCCTGCACAAAGAGCAAACCACTTGACTTACTACGGCTCCACAATGTGTTGATATGTGAAAAGGCAATGCCCTCTGTTGTCCTTCCTTTAAAAAATGTGCTTAGCTACTGTGAATTTTCTCTTACAGGTGAATGTTGCAGCCTGTCACAGGCCACAGGTCAAATCCTGCAGGGAGACTTCCACTACTGCCCAAGATAGACAGAGATCAGATCTACCCTCCCATCTGAACAACAAAATCCATGGAAAAACAGTTCCACTGAACATCAAGCAACAAGGAGCAGTGGTAAATACAGAGACACAAAACAAACTAAGTGAGCCCAACAAGGGCTCCGGTTTAGTGCCTCAAGTTTTCAGGCCAGAACAGGAGAGAGCAACTAATGTGAAGCCAGGTAGACTTCAAGACTGAAATCATGAGCTGAGAGTTTTAGGAACCTGGACAGCTTGAGTTCGTAGGTCACAAACCCAGAGAGTATAGATGCACAAGGAGGAGCCCCTTGAGTATTTAGGGTTGCGCAACACAAGGCTGTGAAAAAACTACTCATGGCCAGGGAAAGAAGCACCTTAAGGAACTAGAAGGAACACTGCCAGTCACTCATGGCCAGACGGAGTAACTCATAATTCAAGAGCACTGGGCAGAATACTCAGGAACGTGAGGACCAGGCACCTGCAGATCCACCTCATAAACTACAAAGGCAAGTCCCAGAGAGCTCAAGCTATTTCAAATCTTACCATATCTGAAAATAAAACTATAAAGATTTACAGAGATACCAAAGTATCCAGCACACAACAAGGTAAAAATCAGGATGTCTGGTATCCAATCAACAATGACCAGAAATACAAAGGGGCAGAAAAACAAGCCCTGGAAAGGGAAGAATAATCAATCAGCACCTATCCAGAACTCTGTTAGAATTACGAGGGAAGGGCATTCAAATAGCCATAGCTACATTCTGCATGTTCAAGGAGTTAAGATAGAAATATAAAACATTTTTTTCCCTTTTGGACTTCTTTTTTTTTTTTTTTTTTTTTTTTTTTTTTTTTTTTTTTTTTTTTTTTTTTTTTCCAATTTATTTGACAGATAGAGTTAGACAGTGAGAGAGAGAGACAGAGAGAAAGGTCTTCCTTCCGTTAGTTCACCCCCCAAATAGCCGCTATGGCCAGAGCTACCCCTATCCAAAGCCAGGAGCCAGGTGTTTCCTCCTGGTCTCCCAAGCGGGCACAGGCGCCCAAGCACTTGGGCCATCCTCCACTGCTTTCCTGGGCCATAGCAGAGAGCTGGACTGGAAGAGGAGCAATCGGGACTAGAACCTGGCGCCCATGTGGGATGCTGGCGCCGCAGGCAGAGGACTAACCAAGAGAGCCATGGCGCCAGCCCCTATATAAGACATTTTTAAAAGTCCCAAATCAAACTTCTGGAGATAAAAACCACAGTCTTAAATGAAAAACTACACTGTTACAATTAATGGTAAGGTAGATACTGCTAAAGCAAAGATCAGCCAACTTGAAGGCATTGTAATAGGAACTATCCAAAGTGAAATGAAGAAAAAAAAATTTTTTAAATGAACTGAAGGGCTGGCACTGCAGCACAACAAGTTAAGCTGGCACCTGAGGTGCCAGCATCCCATATGGCCACTGGTTCAAGTTCTAGGCTGCTCCACTTCCAATTTAGCTCTCTGCTAATGCACCTGGGAAAGCAACAGAAGATGGCCCAAGTCCCTGAGACCTAGCACTCACATGGAAATCCAGATGAAGCTCCTGGCTCCTGGCTTTGGCCTGACCCAGACCTCACCATTGAGGCTATTTGAGGAGTCAAACAGTAGATGGAAGATCTCTCTCTCTCTCTAACTGCCTCTCCATCTCTCTGTAACTCTTTCAAATAAATAAATCTTAAAAAATATAAATAAACGGGCCAGCGCCGTGGCTTAACAGGCTAATCCTCTGCCTTGCGGCGCCGGCACACCGGGTTCTAGTCCTGGTTGGGGCGCCAGATTCTGTCCCAGTTGCTCCTCTTCCAGGCCAGCTCTCTGCTATGGCCCGGGAAGGCAGTGGAGGATGGCCCAAGTGCTTGGGCCCTGCACCCGCATGGGAGACCAGGAGAAGCACCTGGCTCCTGGCTTTGGATCAGCACAATGCGCCGGCCGCAGCGGCCATTGGAGGGTGAACCAACGGCAAAAAGGAAGACCGTTCTCTCTGTCTCTCTCTCTCACTGTCCACTCTGCCTGTCAAAAATATATATACGTATATTTATATATATAAATAAACACAGCATGAGTAAGCTAGTAAACAACTTCAAGCAACTACTATACATGTAACTGAAGATCCCAAGGGCAGAAGGCAGAAAGAGAGGGCAGTCAGAAAACACAGCTGAAGTTGTAAAGTAATGGCCAAAAATTTCAAGTAATTGATGAAAACTGTAACTCCAGATTGAAGAAGCTCAATAAACCCTAAGCACAGTCAACATGAAAAAAAAAAAAAAAAAAAAAAAAAAAACGATACTACAGAACATCATAGTCAAACTATTTGTTCAAAATCAGGGATAAAAGAATAATGTTAAAAGTAGCAAGAGCAAAAGGTATGTATAGAGAAAGAAAGCTAAGGACCACTTCAGATTCCTCACTGGAAACAATATACAGTAGATCAACACCTTTAAAGTACTGAAAGAAAAAAAAGCTGTCAGGCTAGAATTCTACATCCAGAAAAAAATAATTTTCAAACACAAAAGAAAAATAAGGAGGGTTCAAACATATAAAAGTGAAAATGACTTGTTATAGGAGACGAGCACAGGAAAAAACGTGGAAAAATTCCTTAGCGGGACCAGCGCTGTGGCATAGCGGGTAAAGCCGCTGCCTGCAGTGCCAGCATCCTATATGGGCGCCAGTTCGAATCCCTGTTGCTCCACTTCCAATCCAGCTCTCTGCAATGGCCTGGAAAAGCAGTACAAGATGGCCCAAATCCTTGGGCCCCTGCACCCACGTGGGAGACCTAGAAGAAGCTCCTAGCTCCTGGCTTTGAAACAGTGCAGCTCCGGCCATTGCGGCCAACTGGGGAGTGAACCAGAGGATGGGAAGACCTCTCTCTGCCTCTCCTTTTCTCCCTCTGTGTAACTCTGACTTTCAAGTAAATAAATAAATCATTAAAAAAAAAAAAAAATCCTTAGAAATATGGGTTTACGCAAAGAACTAAAGAGCACTAAAATGTTAACTGCATGAGTAAGTAAACATTATTTAAAACTATTTCAAAGATAATTGACTCTTCTTAACAAAAACAGTTGATTTGGTTTTGGTACTGTGGTCAGCTAGCACTGACATACACGCTCTGCAGCAGTGTTTCCCGATCTTAACCTCAACGCACAGGAGCAAATGTCTCTACATTGTGATAGGTACCCTCAGACTTCCTCCCTCCCTATACACATACACACTCACACTCCAAATAAGAGCCCAAACTCCACAGAGAAAGACTTATCCTTACTGTGTATGACACACTCAGACCTCTTTTATTCTATCTTCTTTTGTGGTAGTAATGACACAAAATTCAGTTCAACTTAAAACACAATTCTATAAATACTATTAACTCCTGCCTTCAACCTAAGTCTCTACTTCTCCCTGCAATGCCTCTCCATTCTTTCACTGCCTCCTCTTAGGCTTAGTTATTTATTTACATCCCAGCTCACCTCAACCTATTTTTTTTTTTAAGGGAAAGGGTTTATTGAGGGGAAACCCAATAGACCGGAGGAAGGGGCGAAGAAGGAAAAGAGGGAGAAGGAAAGCATAAGAAAGAGACCAAAAGAGTAAAAGAGATCAAGAGAGTGAGCGAGAGAGAGGGAGAGAGAGATCAAGAGAACCACGTGTTCAGGAACAGGTCCTTTTAAAACTTTTCCAGGGAGTGGGCAGGCAAGTAGGAGCAGCAAATCCCATTAGGATGGGGGTGGAGCTGACACCAGTGGTTGGGCCATGGTGGTGGGGGCTAGAGCCTAGGATATACTTCAACCTATTTAACTTCGACTTACCACCATTATAATTTTACTCAACTCTCCCTACAAAGGACAGCTCCAACCCCTACAATCAAACACCACAGCTGAGACTGCTCCTTAAGTCCATTTTTCCAGGAACAACACAAACTTCAGGACAAGAATTATGCTTTCTGATCAATGCCATGTGACACATAGCACAGAACTGTCTGATGCTTATTTAATAACTTATAGAAATCTGAAAACAGGATCCAACCCTTAGGTTAAAGTATCATTTTATTAATGGTTATTTTATTTCTCCATTCAATTACAAGTTTTTTAACTTTATAAATTTTAAAAGGTGTGTTCATTTAAAACATGCAGAACACAGAGAAGCATGAATAAAGACAACATACAAAACCTTCAATCATGCATGATTCCACCACTAATGTGCCAATTATTGCTAATATTTTGGTATATATGATATATTGGCTGGACTTCTGTCAATCATTTCCCCAATCCCTAAACATTATTCTAGTCATAATTTAATAGGGCTCCCAAATCCAACAATTCTCCAAAACATACTGGTTGCTTCCAACTTTTCACTAAATACTACAATAAATATTCTGCTCATAATTATTGGTACACATCTTTATTCTTGGAGATAATCTAAAAATGGGATTGCTTCTTCAAAATGTTCAAACATTGTTTTTTAAATTAGAACACAAGGGGGCCGGCGCTGTGGCTCGCTAGGCTAATCCTCCGCCTGCGGCGTCGGCATCCCATATGGGCGCCGGGTTCTAGTTCCGGTCATTTGGGGGATGAACCAACAGAAAGAAGACCTTTCTCTCTGTCTCTCTCTCTCTCTGTCTAACTCTGCCTGTCAAAAAAAAAAAAAATTAGAACACAAGAATTACTTCTATATAATACTGCTTTATAACAAACAATTTAATAACAATGGGGAAGTATTTTTTATTTAAGGAATTTATTAATATATTAGATTCTGAGGGTCACTGCAAATGCAAGATAATTACAACACAATTCTCATGTTAATACAAAGAGAACAGGTTAAATATAGTTCTTAGAAACAATTCTAAGACTATAATGATACTTCCTTCTTCCCCCGTTTTTTTTTTTAATTCATTCTAGCACATTCCAATGAGATTATATATAGTCACTACTAAAAAGTTAAGATCAAATATTTGCTCCTGATGAAAAGAAAAATGACTCCTGTCTCTGGGGTACATTGCTCTGAGAAACGTTGCCACAGTTGAAAGATAACCTACAACAATAATGAAGCTATTTTAAAATGTCAAGTAAGGAATAACACAATATTAAACTCTGTGCAAAACACTGACTTGCTCACAGTGACTAACGATGAGCTGCAACTTTTCAAACCTATACCTCCAAATCACAGTCAGGGACAACCCAGGAGAACAGATAAGAACCAAGAGTAGAAGAAATGAAAGTAAGAAAGCCATGCCAAGCAGCCCTGCTCATCCTTGCCTTGCAGACGTTCAGTATTCTAAAACTAATGATGAAGTTCATAATACACTAAAAGCAACTGCAAAATAAGCATTTCAAATATTACTGAACAATGAAAACAGACATAACGCCTCTTAAAATACCTAAAGTGACCATAATCTTTGGTTTAATGCCTGAGTCACATAATTTTATGACAGCCAATAATATGAAAATTTCTTATTCTATACTTTAGATACTTAGAACACGAAATGAGTTCTATGAGCAAAAAATTAGAAAACCAACATTCTAGATTTACATTGCAGTATTAGCAAGTCTGAAGTTCTAATAAAGGATGTAGATTAAATTCAGCATTCACCAAACCTAGATGACTGCAAAAGTCTTTTCATACAACATCCATCCTATGCTAGAGTCCAGTCTCTCTTATACTTCACTGTACTCTAAAGATTAATATTTTACGGCATTTATTCTTTCTTAGAGATCTTCAGAAGAAGAGCTATTTTGTAAAAGAATATACTGATTCTATTTTGCAGTTATCATATGGGTTCCTTGAAGCCTTTTATAAATTTGATACATAATGGGATCTCAAGAATCTCGTTTTTCCTTTATCTTAAGGCATTTTAATATTCAGTATCCTAAGAACTTTCTCATAGTAATTATTAGTTGTTCCCAACTCTCCTGACAAAAAACACTAACACAAGAAGCATGTGGGAAAACCTCAAAAGGTGAACCAACATGGAATAAATCATTATGCATCAGCCTTCAATTTTCTTTCTGTATTGCTCAAACTATTACATCATCTTTCATGAAGGTTATTAAAGTGCCCAGCTATAATCCTCTTTATAACTTTTTAAGTTTTCCTTTCGTAAATTAAGAAGTCAGAACTTTTAATTTCTTTGCTAGCAAACATGATGGCAAACAGAAAAACACTGACAGAAAAATTTAGACACGGCAGGAGATAAATGCAGAGACAGGTAGCAACACTCTAGTCAGGAGTTCTCCACCTAGGCACAACTGACATTTTGGACCAGCTAATTCTCTGTGGCAGGGGGACTGTCTTCTTCACTATAGGGTTCTTGGCAGCATCCTTGGCTTCTATCCAGTCGATGCCATGGTACTGCCCCCATCCCCTGGCTGTGACAAAAGTATCTCCAAGTACTTCCAAGTATCTGCTAGGGGCAAAAACATCCCCAGTTGAGAACCACTGCTCTGGACTCTAAGGCTGAAATGAAATTGATCTTATAAGCAATTTAAAAAATTACAGTTTGTAGAAGACGATATCCTAGTTAAACAGTTCTCATTCAAGAAACGGAATGCCTAGTGGTTAAGATGCCACTTGGGATGCTCAAATTCCAGACTAGCTCATGTTTCAGCTCTGCTTCCAATTCCAGCTTCCTGTTATACACTCCCTGGGAGGCACAAGATGATGGGAAAAAGCTTGCGGCTTAGAATTTATACCCAGGAAAGATGTCATTCAAAAGTCAAGGTAAAATAAGGACACGTTTAAAAAGACAAAAACTCAGAGAATTTGTCACCAGCAGAGTCTCACTGAAAACATTAAAGAGAATTCTTCAAACAAAAGGGAAATAACCTCAAAGATGAAAGTGGAGACTCAGAAAAGAAACAGGGCAACAGATATAGCAAATAAATGACAATAGCATGTAAACCCTGTCGGTGTTTAAGGTCTTTGTTAACCCTCCGCCTTGTGGCACCAGCATCCCATATGGGTGCCCAGTTCTAGTCCCAGTTGCTCCTCTTCCAGTCCAGCTCTCTGCTGTGGCCCAGGAGGAGAGTGGAGGATGGCCCAAGTGCTTGGTCCCTACATCTGCATGGGAGACCAGGAAAAAGCATCTGGCTCCGGGCTTTGGATCGGCGCAGCACCGGCCATAGTGGCCATTTGGGGAGTGAACCATCGGAAGGAAGACCTTTCTCTCTGTCTCTCTCTCACTGTCTATAACTCTGTCAAAAAGTTAAAAAAAAAAAAAGATAGAAAGAAATATTATATAACAACAAATGGATCAATTACCGAGGGAAAATACATAACAGTCTAAGTATATGGGCAACTAACAGCATAGGCTTAAAACAGATAAAAATTGGCTCGCGTTTGGCCTAATAGTTAAGATGCCAATAGGATGCCTGCATCTAACAAGTGCCTGAGTTCAAATCCTAACTCTGGCTCTCAATTTCAGTTTCTTGTTAATGCTGATCCTGGGAGGCAGCAGGTGAGACAGCTCAAGTAGTTGGGTCCCTGCCACCCACAAAAGAAAACTGGATTGAGTTCCTTTTTCCCAGTCCAGCTCTAGCTATTGTAGGAGTTTGGGAAGTAAACACAAGCAGATGGGAGCTTTCTCTGCCTGTCTCTCAAAACAAACAAACAAACAAACAAACAAAAAAACATATAAGACAAGATGTAAATAGAGCATATAATGAATCATTCCATTTGTAAAAAGTTCATAAAGTCAGCACAGTGGTTACATTTAGCGGACTGTATTAACTTAAGAGGGACATAAAGAAGGTGCTGTGAATATTTCTTGGTGGTGGTTACAGAATGTGAATACTTTGTTGGAATTCACAAAATTGTCTACCTTTAATTTATGTATCATTTGGTATGTTTGTTATCTTCCCTACAAACAACAATATATCAAAGAAAAGCAAGAAAGTGATTTAAAATACTCAAGACAATGGCCATCTCCAGTGCAACAAGATGTGGAGGTGGAAGACCGTGATACTGAGGATCCTCATCCTGTGTAGTCTACACTCATGTGTGTGTTTGTGTTGTAGTTTGTAACAAAAAGTTTAAAAAGTAAAAACAGGGGCAGGCATTATGGTGTAGCAGGTTAAGCCTCCACCTGCAATGCCAGTATCCCATATGGGCACCAGTTCCAGACCAGCTGTTACACTTCCAACCAAGCTTCCTGCTAATGTGCCTGGGAAAGCAGCAGGAGATGGCCCAAGTGCTTGGGTCCCCACACCAACTTGGAAGACCAGGAAGAAGCTCTGGATTCCTGGCTTCAGCATGGCCCAGTCCCAACCATTCAGGGAATGAACCAGCAGATGAAGATCTCTCTGTCTCTCCCTCTCTCTATAATTCTGCCTTTCAAAAAAACTAAAAAAAAAAAAAAAACAAACTTAGAAAAAAAGTAAAAACAATTTTTTAAATACAAGAAAACTTATATAACTGGAATATAAAGGAAAAATATTTTTGCACAGCTGTACAATGTGCTTATATTTTATACTACATGTTTATTACAAGTCAAAAAGCTAAAACTTTAAAGATTATACAGTTAAAGTTATAGTAAGCTGATTAATTTACTGTTTTTATATAAACTTAGTGTAGCCTAAGCATATTGTGTTGATAGTCCAATGTTCTAGGCCTCCCCACTCACTGACTCACCCAGAGCAACTAGTCCTGCAAGCTCCATTCATAGTTAAGTGCCCTCTATTTTACATCCTATTTTTATTGTTTCCCATGTTCAGATACACAAATACTTACCATTGTGTTACAACTGCTCACAGTATTCAGTACAGCATCACACTGCACATGTTTGCAGCCTAGGAGTTAACAGGCTGTATCACACAGCCTAGGAGTATAGTAGGCTATACCATGTAAGTACACTCAGCGATGTTTGCACAACAAAATCACCTAACAGAAAGTTTCTGAAAATGTATCCCCATCACTTGTTTAAAATATTTATTTATTTATTTGAAAGGCAGAGATACAGAAAGAGAAGGGGAGAGACAGAGAGGAGAGAGAGAAATAGATCTTCCATTTGCTGGTTCATTCCCCAAATGGCCACAATGGCCAGGCCGAAGCCAGGAGCTGCTTCTGGGTCTCCCATGTGGGTTTTCCACTGCTTTTCCAGATGCATTAGCAGAGAGCTGGATAGGAAGTGGAGCAGCTGAGACTTGAACCTGAACCCATATAGGATACTGGCATCACAGGCAGAGGCTTAACCTTCAGTCTGGCCCATATCCCTGTCATTAATCAACACATGACACCATCCTGTATGGCTCCCATGCCTATGTATATTAATAAACCTTGATGGTTTTTCTCCTGCTAACCTGTATGTCTTCAGTTTATTTTCCAGACTTGACTATGAAACCTTTTAGAGGCAAAGTTTGAACTTCTCAAAGATACAGGTAGTACACTTGTAAATGAGTAGATTGTAGGTTATTTTATCTTTACTCTCTCTATTCTCCTGTTTTCTCACTTTCATAAAACCAATAAGTATATTCTGTTAATTTTTAAAAACTCTTTTTATAAGGAAAAATTTAGCCCAACTTTCTAGCCCAGTTGCCTATAAAACACTTCATAAAAATATCCTAAAGCTAACTTTAAATAAGTTTTGCAGAAAAGAGACATGAAGGGACCAGCGCTGTTTAATGGCAGGTTAAGCCACAGCCTGCAGTGCCAGCATCCCTTATATGGGCTCCACTTCTGATCCAGCTCCCTGCTCGTGTGCTAGAAAAACAGCAGATGGCAGCCCTGGTATTTGGGCCCCTGCAACCACGAGGGAGACCTGGATGAAGCTCCTGGCTCCTAGCTTCAGTCTGGCCCAGTCCTGGCCATTTGGAGAGTGAACCAATGTTCGGAAAACATCTCTCTCTCGCTGCCTCTCCCTCTCTCTTTGTAACCCTTACTTTCAAATAAATAAATAAATCTCTAAATTTTAAAAAAAGAGGCATGAAGACACTTTTTAGAATAATATAACACACATATACATAACTGTCAATATATGATAAACTAGACACTTAATACATTTTATCAGATTTAAGCTATATTCTCATAAAGTTGATTTTAAAAATTGTTATTGCCGGCCGGCGCTGAGGCTCAACAGGCTAATCCTCCGCCTTGCGGCGCCGGCACACCGGGTTCTAGTCCCGGTCGGGGCACCGGATTCTGTCCCGGTTGCCCCTCTTCCAGGCCAGCTCTCTGCTGTGGCCCGGGAAGGCAGTGGAGGATGGCCCAAGTCCTTGGGCCCTGCACCCCATGGGAGACCAGGAGAAGCACCTGGCTCCTGCCTTGGGATAAACGCGGTGCGCCGGCCGCAGAGCACCGGCCGTGGCGGCCATTGGAGGGTGAACCAACGGCAAAAGGAAGACCTTTCTGTCTCTCTCTCTCACTGTCCACTCTGCCTGTCAAAAATAAAAAAAAAATAAAAAATTGTTATTGCCCAGAAACATTAGAGGTAGTTAGAAAAGAACATTTTACACACAGTACCTACAAATTCCACAGTTTTCACAATGATATTGCTTCTTATCTTTGTCAAACAAGTGGCATATATTGCAATAATATTCTCCAAACAATGTACTACACTCTTCACAAGTCTGCTGGGCCTAAAAAAGACACAAGAAATTAAAAACTGGAATAAACTTACTGAGATATTTTTAATGACTATTTGAATGTCCAGGGTTTATGTTGATGTACATGCAGTTTTATTTATTTTACACATTTTAAAACATCTAAATCAAAGATAATTATCCAAGAGTTATAGTATTACTTGCAAAAATTTTGATTAAATTTTCAAAGCACTTCAATAAAAGATTTTACAAAATAGAAATAAGTCATGAAAATCTTACATGTTGAATCTTTTCACAGTTTATACACTGCACTTCCTTTACTTTAAATCGATCTAGTTGATGATCTTCATTGTTATCATGACACAGGCGGCAAGTATAAAGCTTGTCACAGCAAGGTGCCTGACCCCAGGAGAGAAAAAAAAAGAGATATAAGCAGAGAGAGAAAACAAGTTTGCTGTGCCAAAAGAAAATTTCTTTTTCTTCCTCCTCCTGCTGGAAAAAGGTCAAAGGTTACCAGAAATGGAATAGGTGCTAATGTTTCACTGTTTCTTAGCCTATTTTAACTACTTCCTTCAACATACATATATATCCATATGAAGTTAAACATAACCTTAAAACACAAGAATTAAGAAGTTTGGGAATCTCTAGACTTAGAAACAAATCCCAGAAAACACTAATTTCATTCTTAGCTTAAATGGCAAATGGACAACCTCTTCCTAGACATTTCCAGATAAATTTACTTAACATACTCAACCTTATACATAAATAATTATATTATTTCATTAGTGTATATTAATCTGCAACTATAGATCTAACATTGAAGAGGATGCAACAAATGTTAAGGGATAGCTATTGTTTTCAAAAATGCCAGAGACTGCCACCAAAATACATACTCTCCTTCTACAGAGGCACATGATCGCCCACCTCTGTCACAACTGGATCAACATAAAGGGTCGTATGCCCGAAAACATGGCAAGATAACACAACGAAAAAATTTGGCCCTGGAGTGATCACATGGAACAAAGGCTTACTGCCAATCTGGATCCCTCACCTTGGAATTAAGTGAGAAGAAACAAACTGTTTTTTAAACCATGTTACCGTTCTGTCTTTTCATTAGAGCCATGGAACCTTGCCCTAACTAGTATACCAAGAGTCCAAGCCAGTGAGCTAACCCACTACTTTCTAGCACACAAACCTTGCAAAATCACTCATTTCTGAAGGCTTCCTATGCCATGACTTACCGTAATAGCTTATTCTTAAGATTTTAACACCTGACTGGCTTTTCCTCTCTCCACCACTACTCTGGTCCTGAATCTCAGTGATCCAAATCCAAAATGACAATCCTTCAATACCCCAAACCTCAATTCCTTGGCCTTCTCACTTCCAATTGCCTTGTCCTCCAACCCTCCTCATGTGCCTGCTGTCACTCTAACACTGTAAAACAATGGTCTCAAAAAGTCTAGGTCTCAGGACCAATTTACACTCATTTTTAAAAATGACCGAAGATCCAAAAGAGCTTCAGTTTATGTGGATTCTATACTGATGTACACTATAGCACAAATTAAAACAGTAATAGGTAAAGTTTCCACACACAACACCAGCATCCCATACAGGAGACCCTGCTGAAGCTCCTTGCTTCAGCCTGGCCCAGTGCTGACCACTGCAGCCATGTGGGAAGTGAACCAGCAGAAGGAAGAGTCTCTCTCTCTGTCTCTCTAACTCTGACTTAAAAATAAATAAATCTTAAAAAAAAAAAAAAAGCTAATTTGTTAAATATTACTTTTTAAAAAAATTAAATCTATTACATATAATATAAATAAAACTTAATGAATAAGGCTAGCATTGTGGTACAGTAGGTTAAACCACCATCTACAACACCAGCAATCCATATCAAGAGTGCTAGTTGACGGCGCCGCTGCTCACTAGGCTAATCCTCCGCCTGCGGCACCAGCACACGGGTTCTAGTCCCGGTTGGGGCACCAGATTATGTCCCGGTTGCTCCTCTTCCAGGCTAGCTCTCTGCTGTGGCCCGAGAGTGCAGTGGAGGATGGCCCAAGTGCTTGGGCCCTGCACCCGCAAGGGAGACCAGGAGAAGCACCTGGCTTCTGCCTTCGGATCAGCGGCCATTGGAGGGTGAACCAACGGAAAAGGAAGACCTTTCTCTCTGTCTCTGTCTCTCTCTCTCACACTGTCGACTCTGCCTGTCAAAAAAAAAAAAAAAAAGAGTGCTAGTCGAGTCCCAGCTGCTCTGCTTCCAATGGATCTCCCTGCTACTGTACCTGGGAAAGCAACAGAAGATGGCTTAAATGCTTGGGCCCCTACTACTCACACAGGAGACCTAAATGGAGCTCCTGACTCCTGGCTTTGGCCTGGCCCAGCTATTGTGGCCATTTGGAGAGTAAACCAGTAGATGGAAGAGCTAGCTCTTTCTTTCTCTCTTTCTCTACCTTTCAAATAAACTGAATCTTTAAAAAAAAAAAAAAAAAAAAAAAAACCTTAATGAAAAGCAACCACTTTCCCCCAGAATAGCTGGATGTTCATATCTGCTTCTACATTCAGTTGTGGTTGAAGCATATGAAGAATTCTGGCCTCACATAAATACATAACTGGAAAAGGAAAGGAGTATTTTAAAAGCCTGTACACGATCAGCCCTTAAGGCATTATGGTCTGGCTGAAAAGCCTGTGAGAACATTCAGGCATGGAAAGCCAAGACACTGTAGCAAAAAGGGTCCTACATGAAGGACCTCTGTGGGGAGACCCCAGTGGAAAGAAGTGGTCATCAAAGAAGGATGTACTTTTCTCTGAAGGGAGGAGAGAGCTTTTACTTTTCTTATGGCCTTGTCTAAATACTGAAGGAGTCTGTGGATTCAAAAGGCTTCCATAACCTAGGCAGCTCATGTCAAGAGCCTAGGGCAGGGCCAGTGCTGTGGTGTAGCACCTGGGTAAAGAACCTACAGTGCCAGCATCCCATATGGACGCTGGTTCAAGACTCAGCTGTTCCACTTCTGATTCGGCTCTCTGCTATACCCTGGGAAAACAGAAGATGGCTCAAGTCCTTGCACCCCTGCACCTACGTGGGAGACCCAGAAGAAGCTCCTGGCTCCAGATCGGTGCAGCTCCGGCTGTTGTGGCCATCCAGGGAGTGAACCAACAGATGCAAGACCTCTCTCTCTCTCCTCTCTCTCTCTCTCTCTGCCTCTCTGTGTAACTGTGACTTTCAAGCAAAATAAATAAATCTTTTTTTAAACTCTGGCACAGTGGTTAACTCCCTGGCCTGAAGCGCCGGCATCCCATATGGGCACCACTTCTAGTCCCAGCTGCTCCTCTTCCAATCCAGCTCTCTGCTTTGGCCTGGGATCACAGTAGAAGATGACCCAAGTCCTTGGGATCCTGCACCCACGTGGGAGACCTGGAAGAAGCTCCTGGCTCCTGGCTTCAGTTTGGCGCAGCTCTGGCCATTGAGGCCATCTGGGGAGTGAACCAGAAGATGGAAGACCTCTCTCTGCCTCTCCTCTCTCTGTAATTCTGACTTTCAAATAAATAAATAAATTAAAAAAAAAAAAAAAAGAGCTGGGGTGATCACTGACATCACTCATGAAAGTGTTAATTGTTAAATCAACAACAGGTGTCACTGTGCACTAACTTTCCATGCAGAACCTCTGTCCTCAAACAGCTGGACTATGAGAGTTAATGGTAAAACTTGTTCTCAAAGATTTACTTCGTTTTAGCGTATTAAGTATTCTTATGTCTCATAAGCTACAGTTATGTCTAAGTGCTCCCAAAAGATGTACCACTCTTGGGTTCTTCAAAGTTAATTTTCTCAAAAAATGCTTACGGGGGCTGGCGCCATGACTCACTTGGTTAATCCTCCACCTGCAGCGCCGGATCCCATACGAGCACCAGGTTCTAGTCCCAGTTGCTACTCTTCCAGTCCAGCTCTCTGCTGTGGCCCGGGAAGGCAGTGGAGGATGGCACAGGTACTTGGGCCCCTGCACCCGCATGGGAGACCAGGAGGAAGCATCTGGCTCCTGGCTTCAGATCGGCGCAGCACGCCAGCCAAGGCGGCCATTTGGGGAGTGAACCAATGGAAGGAAGACCTTTCTCTCTGTCTCTCTCTCTCTCTCACTAACTGTGCCTGTCAAATAAAAAAAAAAAAATACTTAAAAATATAAAATATAGGGGCCAGCGCTGTGGCACAGTGGGTTAACGCCCTGGCCTGAAGCGCCGGCATCCCATATGGGCACTGGTTCGAGACCAGCTGCTCCACTTCCTGTCCAGCTCTCTGCTACGGCCTGGGAAAGCAGCAGAAGATGGCCCAAGTCCTTGGGCCCCTGCACCCACGTGGGAGACCCAGAAGAAACTCCTGGTTCCTGGCTTCGGATCGTCGCAGCTCCGGCCATTGCAGCCATCTGGAGAGTGAACCATCGGATGGAAGACCTCTCTCTCTCTCTGCCTCTCCTCTCTCTGTGTAACTCTGACTTTCAAATAAATCAATAAATCTTTAAAAAAAATATAAAATATATATATAAATTAAACCTCATAAATGTTTACTTTTATTGAATTAAAAAGTATTTTTTTCTTATTGTAAAAATAATCCTTCTGGTGTTCTATTGCACAGTAGGGTCACAATAGTTAACAATAACATTGTATATTTCTAAATAGCTAGAAGACTTTTGAATGTTCACACTACAAAGAAATCTTGCATATATAAAGTGATGGATGCTAATTATCCTAATTTGATCATTAAAATGTATGCCTGTATTGAAATATTACATTGTACCCCATAAATATGCACAATTATTGTGTACCAATAAAAACAAATATTCTAATTTTTTTTAAAAAAGTCTGTTCCTGGTATCTCATAATATGTAAACTTCTATGTATCTGTTAAAAATAAAGTTAAAAAAAATTTTTTTTTTTTTGGACAGGCAGAGTTGATAGAGAGAGAGAGACAGAGAGAAAGGTCTTCCTTTTGGCCGTTGGTTCACCCTCCAATGGCTGCTGCAGCCGGCGCATCTTGCTGATCCGAAGCCAGGAGCCAGGTGCTTCTCCTGGTCTCCCATGCGGGTGCAGGGCCCAAGCACTTGGGCCATCCTCCACTGCCTTCCCGGGCCACAGCAGAGAGCTGGCCTGGAAGAGGGGCAACCGGGATAGAATCCAGCGCCCCGACCGGGACTAGAACCCGGTGTGCCGGCGCCGCAAGGCGGAGGATTAGCCTGTTAAGCCACGGCGCCGGCCGAAGTTAAAATTTTTTAAAGACTTTCATAGAAGTATGGATTTTCTTTGATATTACATCAAAATTCAACAATTCTTACACACTATTTAGAACATGGAATCTAAAATGCAATCAATGACCCTTTTTTTGTCTGTTACATTAAAACCAACTAATCTATCTCACATTTCAAATACATCTTTTAACCTGCATTTGTCATTTGGAAAATGCCAATACCCTGAATTATGCAGGCCCTCCAAATGTTCATACATTCACATACAATATGAAAAAAATCATTCACTAAAAGTCTTTAGGACTAGGAAGACAATCTCAACCGAAAAGTCTTCTGGTCTTGAGAAATTTCCAAGTTCAGAGAAGCTAATAAAATTTTCCAAAATTTTAATTTTTACAAGAAAGCTTCAACTCGACCACCTGCAATAAACAGTCTTGCTTCCCTCCTTTCCAAGAAAATGTCTGCCAAATATATCCAAGTCTGAATGACTTTCTTAAAGTAAAAAACGCTACTCCTTGAAAAAAACAATCAGTTCCCTTCACAATCCAATTGTACAAGAGCTCTGCCTCAAAACAACCATCTCATTTCAATTTGCAGAAGTACTTGAGGAAAAAGTCCCATTTGGTTCCACAGGGCATTAAAGAGAGTAGATAAAATACTGCCGCTGCTTTACTAACAACATTGTAAGAGAAACTGCCCTTTGTTAAGATTCACGTATTTATTTGAAAGGCAGAGTGACAGAGATCAAGAGATCTTCTATCCACTAGTTCACTGGCCCTTTTTGTTAAAACAACAGGTGTAGTACACTTTAGTGCCACGGATTTGAGTTATACACAGGTGCCAGCAGTTTTAGTCACTGATTTTCACCACCACACTGAAAAGGACAAATAATATATTAGCATTGATAGAAAGCAGTTTTGACCTCCCAGACACCCTGAAGGGGCCTCAGCGATCCGCGGGGACCACTGACCACTTGAACTGCTGCTCCAGTTTCAAGCAGGAAACTTCTCTGCCACCTTCTCTCTTTTCAACCCGCTCCCAGTCCTCCCTTGCATACAGCCCAGTTCCCTCCTGGCTTCCTCTGCATAGCTACTGTACCAAAGTCCTCCGGAACCTAAAGTGAGTTAAACCCAACTCTCTTCAGCCTTTCTCAGGAACAGCTGAATATGGCTAGAGAAAAAGCATCAGCATACTGCCTGGTCAACCTTCACTTCTTTTACAAAGAATGTACAGTCCAGGCTTCTATCTAAGGCCAATTGTTTGTGCACAGGATCTCGGCCTCCCTAGCTACTCAAGGCCCGTGCCCCTAGTTCACCCTCTCCCTCCTCCACTATAAAATGTTCTCACTTCTTCTAAGAAAAAACAAACATGTTGTAACACCTCCATCCTTAAAGGGGGGAGAGGGATCCCATAATCTCACATCTCCCAGCAACCAAAGGCCTCATTGTTTTTTTTCTTGCTCTCCTTTATAGCAAAAGGACTGTCTGTAATTCCAGTTTCACTTCTCACATCATCTCTTGAGCCCACACCAACGAGGCTTACCCCAGTCACTCCACTGCCACTCTTCTTCAATATCACCAGGGACCTCCTTGCCAAATTCAAACTTCAGTTCTCAGCTTTTATCTTACTTAAACAATGCATTTGATCTAGTTCATAACTCTTGTCTTGAAACACTTTATTTGGCCTGCCATGTTTAGAAGGGAGGAGGAAGGCAAAAAGTGACACTAGGGGCCAAGTATCTGAATGCTATGAAACAGATCTAGTTCTGTGGTTTTTTCAGAGGGGACAGACGAGTCCAAGATATCAAATTTGTTTTAGATCTCAAGTTTGAAAGAGTAATAGCACATCTCTGGGGCAGGCGCTGTGGCACAGCGGGTTAAAGCTCTGTCCTGAAGCACCTGCATCCCATATGGGCACTGGTTCTAGTCCGGTCTGCTCCACTTCCAATCCAAATCTCTGGTGTGGCCTGGGATAGCAGAAGATGGCCCAAGTCCTTGGGCCCCTGCACTCACGTGGGAGACCCAAAAAAAGCTCCTGGCTTTGGATCGGCACAGCTCCGGCCATTGTGGCCATCTGAAGAGTGAACCAGCGAATGGAAGACCTCTCTCTCTGTCTCTATCAGTACCTCTATCAGTAACTCTGTCTTTCAAATAAATAAAATAAATCTTTAAAAAAAAAGAGTAGAAGAATATCTCAATAGAAATGGAATAATAAGGATAGCACTGCATTTCCTTACACAACACTTGAATGGCCCCATCCAGCACAGCGGAACGATGTTTCCCAAACCATGGCCTACAGGAAAGAGTTTATGTGGTTCGTCCCAGCCTGAGACTACCACTTGTATCCAATGACTCCAGTCAATGACCATCAGCACGGCTGGCTAGCGAAGTGGAACCACCCAAGAATTCAGGATGGCGACTGGGTGATGACAACAGTGGTGGTGGTGGGTCTACATTTACACTCATCCCAGGCAAAGCACCCTGCCTGCTAAAACACCATATATGCTCTTTATTTATAACCCTCATACTTGTTCATGAAGCGGAACTTCTATCATTCCTGTGCAACATAAGAGGCACTTAAAACAGCAGCTTGCCCAAAATCACAGCGATTAATGGGAACGTCTTCAGATTTGGAGACAGGGCCGCGCAACTCCAACCCTCAACCTTTCTAAGCAAAAGCTACCACTTCTTGCAAGAAAAATCGGGACACTTCAATTGGATGGGTGCCAATTCAAAAACCTCCGGATTATTCAAACAGCAAAAGTCGCAAGATATACACACGACGCACTTTTCCAGACGTAATGTTCCACTTCACAGCGCTCACACTTCCGACCTCACACACATATTATCTGCTTCACCGCTCTGGATATTTGCATGGCCTCTCCAATGAAGCTAGCAGGCTCTGAACTATCACTACAGGAGCTGAACTCGTCTTCCAGCCTCCCGTTTCCCACCCTCCTCTCATTATTTCATCACACGCCGGAAGTGGGTCCTGGGCAAATGGGGAGCACGGGCCCAGGGGCGACCTCAGTCTACTTCCAGCAGCAAGAGACGAATAAACCCATTGGGAAAGGGATTTGCACAAGCCGACCCTTTTCCCAAGCAAAAGCAGTTTCTGCTTGCAAAGGGAACAAATACGGGGCCTATGGCCGCCTTGCCAAAACGTTTCAGGTGGCGAGGTAGCCCGACAAACAGCCTAGCTTCAAACTCCAAACCCAAGCCTCGTCGCCCTGCCCACCCCGCCCCCAGCCCTGCCCGGCGGACGCTCGTCGGAGATGAGCCCATTGAAGCCGTCACCTTCAAGAGACATCCTCTGTCATAGTGCTCGCAGCCCCGCGGCCCTCGCTGCCGGCTGCGGGCGCCATCTTCCCGCGCCGTCGCCGCCATCTCCACCACCTCCCCTCACACACCACAGACCCTTCCCCCAGGATGCAAACCACGCCCAGAGAAGCAGCGCCGCTCGCTCGGGCGCACCCCCTCCAGGCCGCGGCTGCCACCGGGGCCAAGATGGCGGAGGGGCACGTGACCCGGGGCAGGCCGATTTCCGGTTCCCGGGGCGACGGGGCGGAAGCGAGGGGAGACGCAATATCTGTCGTCGATGGGAGTCGCTGTCTTCGCTGCGAACGGTAATGACTCTTATGTCGCTGCTGCTTTGCTCCGCATCGCTGCCCGCCCGGATCCTGGAGCGTGTTTCGGAGCGAGGAGCGCAGGCGCCAGGTGGCCCTCGAGGAAGGGCGCCGGCACCTGTGACAGGGCGGCCCCTCCCTCCCTCGGGCGGCCGGGAGCCTCGAGAAGGGGGCGGAGTGCCGCCAGGCCTGTAGCTCGGGAGCCGGGCAGTGCGCGCGCCGGCGCCGCCACCTGCTTCTTGTTCACGTCCCCTTCGGCTCTGCTCGCTCTCGAGTCAGGCATTCATTCAGCGCATTCACGTTGACTGTGGGCGCGGTCCGGGGCTGAGCCGTGAGGACGGAAAAGTGAAAGCCTGGACGGCCCCACCGCCCCCTCACGCAGCGCCCGGCTGGGTGGGGACGAAAACTTTGGTCAGAGTCGCGGGGGTAAATGTAGAATGACGGCCAAGTGCGAGGGAGAGGCGGGGGGCCTGGGGAGGCCCGAGGGGCCAGGCACCGACCGGATCCGGGTGTCCGGGTAGGCGGCCGAGCGAGCCGCGGTTAGCGCGCCAGGAGGACTTGGGGGGCGCGGGGCTGGCCGTGTGCAAGGCTCCAGCAGTGCAGGCAGACCCCTCGCCTAGTGAAAGCGCCAAGCCCCCGCAGCATTAGATGAGCAGAGCTGCAGGGCTTGGAAGGGAACATTGGCCTTTGGCTTTGTCGCGTTATTACATGTTTCCTGGAACGTACTGGGAGAGGTGAGGAGGCTCCCAGGCTGCTCTGAAGTCACTAACTTTGCGTGTTCCTGTTCTTTCAGTTCCTCGATGAGCTGCTAAAATCATGGTGAAATGTTGCTCTGCCATTGGATGTGCTTCCCGCTGCTTGCCAAATTCCAAGTTGAGGGGACTGACGTTTCACGTGTAAGATTCGGCCGTAGTGTAGCAGAGTGTTGTTGACGGACAGAAAGCCAAAGATCGCTCTGTTGAAGTATTCAGTTTTGAACTTGAGTGCCCAAGTGCTTTTAAAATCACCATTTAAACTTGAAGTGACAGTGACAACCTTACACTTTTGCAATGTAGTTTAAGATACCTGCCAAGGTTTTCAAGAGACTAGTTAACAACATATATATATCCAAATCAATTTGCTAATATTACTTTGCATTTTAACATACCTTCAAGGAAATTCAGTGTGGCTTATATGTAGTTGACAATCTGAAGGAAGCTGCTTTGCTCAAATATATACTGTCTTTTCTATTTAGAAATAGACCAAGGATAGGTTGTAGAGAAAATAAATTACATGTTCGACCGAGGGTTGTTTAGCTGCATTACAGGTAAGTCCAGATGATCCTAATTTAGTGTTTTAGCTATACTCCTCACAACCACAGGAAAGAATGAGCAATAAGATTTCAAAATGATTCATTTCCTGAAGATTTATTTTGCCACTTACGTGTCAGGCACTGTGCTATCTGCTAGAGATTTGCTACCCACATGTACCCTACCATATTCCAAAAAAGATCTGAACTAAATTGGAAAATTTAGAAATTTATTGGCATCCAGATCTCTCAAAATAGCTCTGATCCCCAGAACTCCAAACTCTGCAACTTCTCAGTCACCAGGCATTTGTAGACCTGCTGTGTATTAAATGCTGGACTAAGCAATTTTCTTGTGCCACAGAAAAATGAAAGTACAAGGATCCCTATTCACCAGAGAGAAAAATCTGGAAATCACTTCAGATAGGAAAAGACTAAGAGACATTCTTTATCACTTATGGATTAAGAAAAACCTTTCAACTATGGATCTTAATATAAAGTGCTAAATATCCATTGAAATTTTTCTTCCTTAGGCAAAGAATTGAAATGAGGGCTACAGTCTACAGCATAATTGGCAGAAAATCTGAACATTAAAATTGAGATTTATGAAAACATAAATCATAGTTCCCTGAATATTTCAGTTCCCAAGAGTGGTAACAAACTAGTGAAGGAATTAATTCAGCCTTAGCCAGTTATATAAGACAGATTGAATTCAAGTATATCCGTACTGTTTAATTTTTAATATTCTTTTCTAGATTCCCCACAGATGAAAGCATCAAAAGAAAATGGGTATTGGCAATGAAAAGACTTGATGTGAATGCTGCAGGCATTTGGGAACCTAAAAAAGGAGATGTGTTATGCTCAAGGCACTTTAAGAAGTCAGATTTTGATAGAAGTACTCCAAATATTAAGTTGAAACCTGGAGTCATACCATCTATCTTTGATTCTTCATATCACTTAAAGGTTTGTTTATGAGGTTCTGCTTACCATCATTACTCACTTTTTGGGTGCTGTTAAAGAACCTTCACCACTCTTGCTAACATTTTTATTGTTTACTGTTCATCTGAAATCCATTCTTCCGGTTGTTTAATTTGTAGGTTGTACCTTAAACTTTTTAAATGTCTTAAGTAGAAAGAAGTATTTTATAAGTAGCCACTGAAATATTTGTACATTACTAAAGTTTGATGAAGTTAATGTTGACTATAGGAGTTGGCATAATTCAAGATTTGTGACTAAAAAATGGAGATTATGGGTGGGCATTTGTCCTAGTGGTTAAGATGCTAATTACCAAGCCCATACCATATATCAGAGTTCTTAGGTTTGATTCTTTTTTGTTTTTTGGTTTTTTGTTTTTTTTGACAGGCAGAGTTAGACAGCAAGAGAGAGACAGAGAAAGGTCTTCCTTCCATTGGTTCACCCCCCAAATGGCTGCCATGGCTGGTGCGCTGGGCCCATCCGAAGCCAGGAGCCAGGTGCTTCCTCCTGGTCTCCCATGCGGGTGCAGGGCCCAAACACCTGGGCCATCCTCCACTGCCTTCCCGGGCCACAGCAGAGAGCTAGACTGGAAGAGGAGCAACCGGGACTAGAACCCAGGGTACCAGTGCCACAGGTGGAGGATTAGCCTAGTGAGCCACAGCGCCAGCCCTGCTTTGATTCTTGACTCCAGCTCCTATTTCAGCATCCTGCTAATTCAGACCTTAGAAAGCAGCAGATGGTAGCTAAAATAGTTAGGTCCTTGCCACCCACATGGGAGGCCTGATTGAGTTCCCAGCTTTTGGCTGCAGCCCTACCCCAGCCCCTGCAGGCATTTGGGGAATATACCAGCAGGTGAGAGCTCTACCTGTGTACCGTTCAAATAAAAAAAAAAATTTAATAAAGATTAATATGAGATTGAACTTTCTGAGTTGACAGTCTTCACACTGGTGCGTAAGTCAGAAGCAGAGCCACTAACTTCTTTTTTTTTTTTTTTTTTTTTTTATTTTTTGACAGGCAGAGTGGACAGTGAGAGAGAGACAGAGAGAAAGGTCTTCCTTTTGCCGTTGGTTCACCCTCCAATGGCCGCCGCGGTAGGCACGCAGACGCCGGCACACCGCGCTGATCCGATGGCAGGAGCCAGGTGCTTATCCTGGTCTCCCATGGGGTGCAGGGCCCAAGGACTTTGGGCCATCCTCCACTGCACTCCCTGGCCACAGCAGAGAGCTGGCCTGGAAGAGGGGCAACCGGGACAGGATCAGTGCCCCGACCAGGACTAGAACCCGGTGTGCCTGCGCTGCAAGGCGGAGGATTAGCCTAGTGAGCCGCGGCGCCGGCCAGAGAGCCACTAACTTCTAAGAGCTACATACAAGCAAACTTAAAGCCTAAGTAGGACCAAAAGGGAGAAAATCAAAAGAGATTAATAGGAGAAAGAAAGGAGAGAAAAGGCTAAAAAAGAAAACTTAGTGAGAGAGTTAAATAAGTACAATCTAGTTGAATTATTTGTTTTTTCTCAGTGATAGTTCCATGGGTTGACTACCTCACCCTCAGTATCTCTTGACTTTATATACCTGAAAGTGTACTTGCCTCTAGAAACTATTGACTGATTGATTGATTCCAGTGTGGGAAATGCAGGAAAAGCCTGTGGGTTCCTAATATAGTACTGAGCCTCCATGGAAAGGTCTCTCCTTCCTTATAGCTGGAAGCAAGGGAAGTAGTACAGAATTGTGCTTGGTCCTGTGCAGACTCGGGCACTTCCTGTACTTGGTGCTGTCACAGTGCCTGAGTGACCAAGTAGAGACTGCCTCACTTTCTTCTATTTAATAAATGTATAATTTCATGTGCAATTTGCTCTAAAGATTTTGTTTCCTACTAGCAAGGTGTCCTCTAGCTGTAATGTTTAGAAGATGTTCAGAAAAGCATAGTCAACTAAATCACATTACGAACTTTCAAAAACAACTGTTCATAACAAAGGAATTTTTCATTATAGGAAATAAGGTGATAAAAGCAAAATTCAGAATATCACATAACCAGAGATAACAGTATGAACACTTTCATGAATATCTCTGCAGTCATTTGTAGCTTGTGTATAAATTCACCTATATTTACAAAGATATTTGTTTTTCTGTTTTTGTATTTATACAGTACTTACTAGGTGCCAGTCACTGTTCAAGCACTTTACATATAAACTAACTTTCCTCCTCAAAAACAAGAGGAAAGTACTACTGTTTTCATTTTATCATTTGAGGAAAGCAAAGCCCAGGAAACTAGAATGCATTCCCCAGGATCACACAACTTACTAAATATCAGAGATTTGAATTGAATGCAGGCATTTTGTCTCCAAAGTCCACTCTTTATTACTTTCTGTGACATTAAATATCTTCCCACATGGAGGCTCTCAAGCTTTGGATTCCATAAGAATTATCTGGGGAGTTTATTCAAAGACTCCTGTACTCCACTTGTAGAAAATTTGATTCAGTAATTTTGATTGGTCCTGGAATCTGCCTTTTTTAACAAGTTCTCACAAGATTGTGCTGCAAATCTGTATAGATCACATTTTTTTTTTTTGTTATTACCATTTTTTTTATTTAGTAAATATAAATTTCCAAAGTACAGTTTATGGATTACAATGGCTTCTCCCCCCCATAATTTCCCTCCCACTTGCACCCCTCCCATATAGATCACATTTCAAAAAGAAGCCAGTATGTCTTTCAACTAAACATTATTGAAGTATAACGTGGAAAAGTGGGCACAGCATAAGTGTACAAATAATGAATTTTCACAAAGCATATACACGCAAGTAAATCCTCCCAGACCAAGATACAGAACATTAAGAGCCCCCTAGAGTGCTCTTTCTTAGTCACGACCTCCTGCAAGGATAACCTATGCTGACTTAAGTCACTATTAATTATATAAATGAGTCCTACAATGTATATCCTGGCTTCTTTAGTTTTACATTTTGTGGATTCATCCATGTTAGGTATTCCATTTACTCTCTGATAGTAATCCATTTGCTTTCTTTGCTATGTAGTATTCATTTGTATAAGCTATGATTTCTCCCTCCTACTCTGGAACACTTGAGTTGGTTTCTCTTTGGGGCTATTATAAATGTTACAAGTGTTAACATTTTGTTTGTTGGTTCAGCTTGAGTAGATAGTGCCATGGTTTCCAAAGTAGTCTTGCAAATTCACAGTCCCACCATTAATATAAGGGGCTTCAACAGGTTTATAGAAAATGTATATTTTTTAGAAACTATGCATGGATTTCAAAAATTTCACCAAAATAAACTCAGTAGCTAACTTTTTACAGCATGTATGAGCAGGATCTAGTTTGAAATACAAAAGATAAAACAACAGTTTGAAAAGAGCCCCTATCAGAGCAACATGAATTCTACTCAAATTGAAACAACAAAAATCCAATTTATGGTGAAGCTTGGATGGAACAATGGTGAAATCCTTGATGCTTTATGCAAAGTTTATAGGTACAGTGCCTCGAAACAGTTTTCAAATGGGTAACTCATTTTAGGAAGAGATTAGGTTAAAGCCTGTAGCAGCAAACCATCCACATCAATTGGAAGGAAAAGATTAATCTTGTTCATGCCCTAATGGAAGAGGATCAATAATTAACAGCAGACGTGGGGGCAAACTGTTGAAATCTTTACTTAATATATACTAAACTGATCTTCTGTATATAAAGAGAATTGAAAATGAATCTTGATGTGAATGGAAGGGGAGAGGGAACGGGAAAGGGGAGGGTTGTGGGTGGGAGGGAAGTTGGGGGGGGAGCCATTGTAATCCATAAGCTGTACTTTGGAAATTTATATTCATTAAATAAAAGTTAAAAAAGTAATAATTAACAGCAGAAGCATAGCCAACACCATAGACGTCTCAATTGATTCCACTTCTACAACTGTGACTGGAAAAAATGTAGCAATAAGGGTCGGCTCTGTGGCATAGGGGATAAAGCCTCAATCTGCAGTGCACACATCCAATATGAGTGCCAGTTTGAGAGCTGGCTGCTCCACTTCCAGTCCAGCTTCCTGCTGTGGCCTGGGAAAGCTCCAGAAGAAGCTCCTGGCTTGTAGCTTCAGATTGGCCCAACTCCACCCATTGCAGCCATTTAGGGAATGAACCGGCAGACGGAAGACCTGTCTCTCTCTCTGCGTCTGCCTCTCTGTAAATCCACCTTTCAAATAAATAAATAAATCTTTTTTTTTTTTTAAATGTAGCAATATTTCTGCCCTGGGTACTGAAACTTGCACTGTCCAACTATAGACAAGAATAGAGTTTACAATGGAAATTTTTTTTTTTTTTTAATTTTTGACAGGCAGAGTGGACAGTAGAGGGAGACAGAGAGAAAGGTCTTCCTTTTGCCATTGGTTCACCCTCCAATGGCCGCCGCGGTAGGCACGCTGCGGCCGGCGCACCACACTGATCTGATGGCAGGAGCCAGGTGCTTCTCCTGGTCTCCCATGGGGTGCAGGGCCCAAGCACTTGGGCCATCCTCCACTGCACTCCCTGGCCACAGCAGAGAGCTGGCCTGGAAGAGGGGCAACTGGGACAGGATCGGTGCCCCGACCGGGACTAGAACCCGGTTACAATGGAAATTTAACAAAATAGGATAAAGTTTCTGAAGCATTTCTCTGAAGAACTGGAACAAGATTCAGAATGTGGCGTTACCAGCACAATCTTGACAACAAAACACAAGCAAACCAATGGCAACAGTTTTTTGGGATACTCAGCATTTTGTGTTGACTTTCTGGAGGACCAAAGAATGATAACATCTGCCTTTTAGATAGTTAGCCAAAGTTTTAGCAGAGAAATGCTTCCCCAGTGAGTTCCTGAACCATAACAATGCTTGTGCTTATTGCTGTTAACAATCTAGGACAATTTTGCAGGAGTTTGGTGGGAAATCATTAGGTATACACCTAATGGGATTTGGCTCTTTATGACTCCTGCTTCTTCATCTTAAAAAATCCTTAAAGGGCACGATTTTTCTTCACATCATAATGTAAAAATGGCTGCATTGGCATGGTTAAATTCCCATGATCTTTAGTTCTTTAGGGATGGACTAAATGGCTTGTATTAATACTTAGAAAAGTATCTTGAACTTCATGGAGCCTTTGCTGAGAATGTTTGTACTTTTCATTTTTATCTTCTCAGTCCATTTTCACAAACCATTGAAGTCCTGTCATACATAAAAGTTTCTCTGGGTTCACAACTTCAGCAGGACTTGACAGAGTCAGTTTTATTAAACTTTTTTTTTTCTTGTTTTTTTGTTTTGTTTTTGTTGTTGTTCTGTTTTCCCAGACAGTGAACTCTCTTCTATTGGTTCACTCCCAAAATGCCTGTATTGGCCAGGGCCAAAGCCAGAGCCAAGAGCCAGAAACACAATCTGAGTCTCCCACATGGGTTACAGGAACCCAGTTACTTGAGCCATCACCACTGCCTCCCAGGGTCTGCATCAGTGGGACACAAGAGTCAGGAGCCAGAACCAGGAAGTACATACAGGCACTCTGATGTGGGACATGAGTGGCTTAACTGCTAGGTTAAATGCCCACTCCCAGTTCTAAAGAATATTTTTAATGATTATAGGAGTACAGCAGTTGACCCTGTAAAAGAAAAATGTTCTCAATTTTGCAATCAATGGTAGATTATCACCTTTCAGGATTTTAAACTGCACTAAAATGAACGTCTTTTTAAAAGATTTATTTATTTATTTATTTATGGGAAGGAGAGAGAGCATGTATCTGCTGATAACTCCTCAGATGGCCACAACGACCAGGGCTAGGCCAGGCCAAAGCCAGGAACTAGAACTTTCATTTGGGTCTCCCACATGGATGGCAAGAACCCAAACACTTGGGCCATCCTCCACTGCTTTTCTGAGGCCATTAGCAGGAGCTGGATTAGAAATGCAACAGCTGGGACACAAAAATGGCATGCGTGTGAGATGCTGGCATCATAGGTGGCAACTTTACCCACTGTGCCACAATGCTGATACCAAAAATGAACATTATTATAGCAGATCTTTATACATATCCTTCCACTTTAAATTCCTGGAAATAAAATTCTATCAAAAAGCATGCACATTTCTAAATTGCTTGTAATACAGATCTCCCAAAGACTTACCAGAAAGCTGTATGATCTACTAGCTGTTCATATCAGCCCTAATCCTTGGTATAAGTTGTGTTTTTAATATTTGCTAAACAATGCCACAGTGCCAGCCCCTATTTTTCATTTTTTGAAATTCAGGTTTTAATCAGTTCTAGATTTTCTCTTGTGTTGAAAAGAGTCTTGTGCATGACTATCTTTTCCTGGAATTTTTTTCTATTTAGTGCTAAGAAAGTATTAACCGTTATTACTGTGTAACACATTTTTAATTGCTAGTAGGATATATCCTCATATCCTCCCCTCATTAGGACTCTTCTTTTTTGGAAAATTTGTGTTTCCAGATGAATTTTAATAAGTAATCTGAATGGAATCTACTGTTTTTTAAAAGCAATTTTTATGAAAAGAAACATGATATTTTCACTAAACAAAGTTAAGGAATAAAAATTTAATGATGAACAGTATCTCATTGATTGTTTATTAATTGTTCTTCACAGGAGAAAAGAGAAAATATTCACTGTAGAAAAAATTTCACCCTTAAAACCATTCCAGTCACAAACCACAATCACAAGCTTGTTGGTGCTTCCTCATGTATTGAAGAATTCCACTCCCAGTTCATTTGTGTAAGTAAAATTGCCTACTGAGCTAATGTTGATACTCTTAAGATAAATGTGTCCTGTTCATTAGTATTAGACTTTTCAGAATATTAGACAAAACCTTGTAAGGGTTAGTGTTTGAGATTTTTTTTTTTCAATATATACAATCCACAAGTAATATTGCCTCCCATGATCATTGTAATTTATATGCATGCAATAGTTAATCTTTTGTTTATATACTATTTAGTATGAAAGATGCACTTGCAAGAATATTTCTACCAAGAAAATAATTTCTCCCTTTAAGCACTCTATTTCCTGTGTGAGAATATCTAATAAAAGATAAGGCCAGCACCGCGGCTCAATAGGCTAATCCTCTGCCTGCGTCGCCAGCACACCGGGTTCTAGTCCCAGTCGGGGCACTGGATTCTGTCCCCGGTTGCCCCTCTTCCAGACTAGCTCTCTGCTATGGCCCGGGAAGGCAGTGGAGGATGGCCCAAGTCCTTGGGCCCTGCACCCCATGGGAGACCAGAAGCACCTGGCTCCTGGCTTCGGATCAGCGCGGTGCTGATCAGCCGCGGCAGCCATGGGAGGGTGAACCAACGGCAAAAGGAAGACCTTTCTCTCTCTCTCACTGTCCACTCTGCCTGTCAAAAAAAAAAAAAAAACTGTGTCTTTAGGTTTTCTTAAAGATCATTCATACACATACAGAGTCTTCAAGCTTGCATTTATTTTTCCAGCTCACTTCCTTTTCATGTTAGAGGCAGGCCTGGGATCCAGATCTGTTTCACTATCTTGATTACTGTAGCTTTATAATAATTCTTAAAATCAAGCAGTTTTAGTCCTCCAATTTTTTTTTTCAGAGTTGTTTTGTCTATTAGGTTCTTTGCATTTTTATGTGTTTTTGGAATCACTTTGTAAATTTCTGCCAAAAAGTAATTGTATTTAAACTATGTTCTGTTGAATGTACAGATCCAATTGGGAAGAACTGACATCTTAATAATACTAAGTCTGTCAACTCATGAATTAATTATGAGTATATTTCCATTTACAGAGGCCTTTAATTTCTCTCAGCGGTATTTTTAGTTTTCAGTGTGCACAGATCTTTCACTTCTTCAGCAGGTTTATGTATTTTATGTTTGGAAGCTATTATGATTGGTATTATTTTGTTTATTGTTGACATATGGAAATATAATTGATTTTCGGTATTGCTGTTATATACAAGAAACTTGCTATACACATTTTATAGCAGCTATTTTTGTAGAGGTTATCAGATTTTTTACATAGATAAGCATGTTTTCTATGATTGAAGACAGTTTTAATTCTTCATTTTCTTGCTTTATTGTACTGTTGGAACTTCCAGGACTATGCTAAATAGAATTACTGAGAACCAATCTTAATGACTTTCTCCTGATATTAGGGAAGGCATTCAGTTTTGTGCCACTAAATATAATGTTAGGCTTTTCAGACAGGCCTTTATCAGACTGAGCTAGTGTCCTTCTGTTCCTAGTATGCTGAGTGTTTTAATCAGAAATTACTGTTTTGTCAAGTGCTTTATATATATATGAAGAGAAAGAGCCTATGCTTTGGCTGGCGCCGCGGCTCACTAGGCTAATCCTCTGCCGGCAGCACCGGTACCCCAGGTTCTAGTCCTGGTTGTGGCACCGGTTCTGTCCCAGTTGCTCCTCTTCCAGTGCAGATCTCTGCTGTGGCCCGGGAGTGCAGTGGATGATGGCCCAATTGCTTGGGCCTTGCACCCACATGGGAGACCAGGAGGAAGCACCTGGCTCCTGGCTTCAGATGGGCGCAGCATGCCAGCCATAGCAGCCACTTGGGGGGTGAACCAACGGAAAAGGGAGACCTTTCTCTCTGTCTGTCTGTCTGTCTCTCTCTCTCTCTCTCTCACTCACTGTCTAACTCTGCCTGTCAGAAAAAAAAAAAAAGAGAGAGAGCCTATGATTTCTATGATTTTTCTTTTTTGTTACAGCAATTTTTAGATGTTAAACAAACCTTTTGTTCCTGGAGTAAAACCTATTCCTCATTATGTGTCAACCCTTTTATATAATATTGGAGTAGATTTGTTAAATTGTTGTTTAATCTTTCTTTTTATGTTCAAGAGGGATATTTGCCCTGTAGGTTTTTGGTTTTCCTTTGTAACATCTTTGTCTACTTTCAAATCCAGAATAATGCTGATTGAAATAAAGAGCTGAGGGGTCAGCGCTGTGGCGCAGTGGGTTAAAGCCACAGCCTGCAGCGCCGGCATTCCATATGGGGGCGCCAGTTCGGATCCCAGATGTTCCACTTACTATCCAGCTCTCTGCTATGGCCTGGGAAAGCAGTGGAGGATGGCTCAGGTCCTTTGGCCCCTGCACCCACATGGGAGGCCCAGAACAGGCTTCTGGCTCCTGGCTCCAGATCAGCTCAGCTCTGGCCATTGCGGTAATTTGGGGAGTGGGCCAGCAGATGGAAGACCTCTCTCTCTCTCTCTCTCTCTGGCTCTACCTCGCTCTGTAACTCTGTCTTTCAAATAAATAAAATAAATCTTAACCAAAAAAAAAAAAAAAAAAAAGAAACAATGAGCTGAAAATATTATCAACTTCTTCAACTTTCTGGAAGAATTTATGTAGAATTAGTGTTATTTCTTCTGTATGTATTTGAGAGAAATTTCCATTGAAGCTATCTGAAGCTACAGTTTCTCTGTGAGAAAAAAAAAATTTTTTTTTTTTTTTTTACAGGCATAGTGGACAGTGAGAGAGAGAGAAAGGTCTTCCTTTGCCATTGGTTCACCTTCTAATGGCCGCTGCGGCCGGCATGCTGCGGCCAGCACACCATGCTGATCCGAAGCCAGGAGCCAGGTGGTTCCTCCTGGTCTCCCATGCGGGTGCAGGGCCCAAGGACTTGGGCCATCCTCCACTGCACTCCCAGGCCACAGCAGAGAGCTGGCCTGGAAGAGGGGCAACCAGGACAGAATCTGGCACCCCAACCGGGACTAGAACCCGGTGTGCCAGCGCCTCAAGGCGGAGGATTAGCCTGTTGAGTCACGGCGCCGGTGGGAGAAAAAATTTTGATAGCTTCTATTTTCCAGAGAATTCATTCATTTCATCACAGTTGCCATATTTATTATCTTAAAGTTGTTTATAACATTTCCTTATTCATCCTTTTATTATCAGCAGAATCTGTAGTTATAGCATTCAGTCTGACATTGATAATTTATTTCTGTCCTCTTTTATTGCTAATTATTCGTCAAGATTTATCAATTTTATTGATTTTGTCAAAGAATTAGCTTTCGTTGATTTCCTTTTGTTAAAAAAATATTTATCTATTTATTTTAAAGAGTTACAGAGAGAGGGAGAGAGAGAGAAAGAGAAATCTTCCATCCACTGGTTCACTCCCCCAGATGGCCACAATAGCCAGCACTCCTCCAGCCCAAAGCCAGGAGCCAAGACCCTCCATCTGGGTCTTCCAGTTGGGCGGAGAGGCCCAAGCACTTGGGGCCATTTTCTGCTGCTTTCCTCAGGCTATTGGCAGAGAGCCAGATTGGAAATGGAGCAGCCGGACATGAACTGGCACCCATATGGCTGGCATCACAGGCTGCAGCTTTACACACCACATCACAACACCTGCCCCAGTTTTCATTTTTGTTTGTTTCTTACTTCATCGATTTCCACTCACTATTATTTCTTTTTTTCTGTCTATTTCAATAAAATTAGTTCATGTTTTTCTAGTTACCCAGTAGAGAAGCTGAAGCCATTTTTTGAGGTTTCTTCCTTTCTACTATAAACATTTAGTGTAATTTCTTCCAAAGTTTTCTTTCAATAGCATTCTACTAATTAAGTATATTTTCATTTTCATTCAGTTCAAAATACTTCAAATTCCATTTTAATTTGTTCCTCAACTTATGAGTAGCTTAGAAATATGTTGTGTAGTTTCCAAATATTGGAGGATTTTCTAGATCTCTATTATTAATTTCTAATTTCATTCTTTTGTGGTAACAGGATATACATATTGTAGCTTGAATCCTTTTAAATGTATTGAGACTTACAATGAATAATCTATCTCAGTAAATGTATTCTGTATATCTGCAAAAAATATCCATTTTGCTGATGATACCTAGAATGTTCTATAAATGTCAGTAGATCACGTTGTTTGATAATGTTTTTCAGGTCTTCTTTATTCTAACTGAATTTCTGAGTACTTGTTCATCTTTTTTTTTTTTTTTTAAGATTTATATGTTAATTTGAGAGGGAGAGAGCTCTCCATTGGCTGATTTACTCCCCAATGGCTGCAATGGCCAGGGCTGGACCAGGCCAAATCCTTTGGGGACTCTTAACCATATGTGTTGAGGCTATCTGAAGTTTACCACAGCTTGCTGATGCTTTTGTTCTTTCTGTCCCCCTTTTATCTTTGGTCAGTTCTGGATAGTTCCTATTGGTATTTCTTCACACTCAGTAGTCTTTTCTTCTGAAATGTCTAATCTGCTATTCTCTATATGTTTCACTTCACACATTGTAGTTTTCATCTCTAGTTGTTCTATTTGCATCTTTTACTGTCTTCCACACCTCTACCTTTTTGAATATATAGAATATGGTTTTAATAACAATTCTTTTTGCCTGCTAATTCTAACAGTTGTATCAAGTCCTGACTTTTTTTTTTTTTTTCATTGATTGATTTATCTCTGTTATGGTGGATTTTTCCATGCTTAGCTGCATGCCTGATAAAAATTTTTTAATTAGTTTATTTATTTGAAAGGCGGACTTAGAGGCAGAGAGAGAGAAAGGTCTTCTGTCTGCTGGTTCACTCTCCAAATGGCTGCAACGGCCGTAGCTGGGCTGAGCTTTTTCTGGGTCTCCCACGTGGGTGTGGGGGCCCAAGCACTTGGACCATCTCTTACTGCTTTCCCAGGCCATAGCAGAGAGCAAGGTTGGAAGAGGAGCAGCCAGGACTTGAACCAGCAGCCGTATGGGATTCCAGAACTGCAGACAAAAGCTTAGCCAGCTATACCACAGCATTGGCCCAACCTAATAAATTTTGAAAGCCACACATTGTTTTCAGTTTGCTAGATTCTAGTATATTTCTGTCCTGTTTTCTTGAGAATTGCTCTGGGATAGTTATTTAGAAACAGTTTCCTTTGAGATTTTGCTTTGTTGGGCAGGTCTAGAACGTGCTCAAAGTAGGGCTATTTGCTGTCCACTATTGAAGGAAGACTCTACTCAATGCTCCAAAAATGTAGAAGTTTCCTAATCTAACCAGTGGGAATAATGCCTGTCCTGGTGAGCACAGAACTCTGCTAATCTCTTCTGGTTTTCTTTCTTCAACCTTGAGTAGTTTCCACACATGCATGCACTGATCTTACTCATGGAATACTCGAGGAGCCGTGGAAGATGTCCAGTTTTCTGTTCACCTCTTTCTAGTACTTTGTCTGATGGTTTGTAGGCAGCTTAGTTTCTCTGGAAATTTCGCACTGTTTCTTCAGTTTGGATTCCCAAGCTTTGCCTGGGTCTCCCCGCCTTGCACTGAGGCCTAGAAACTCTCAAGATAGTAGGCTGCAGCAGTCTTAGGCTCACTTCTTTATTTCCCAGTGTTCCACAATAACTGACTTCCTTGCACAGTACCCATTATCTTCAAAACTATTTTTACATCTTCTGGCCATATATTGGTTCTTGGAGGTAGGAGTCCATCCAGTCTGTTACTTCATCTTGGCTGGCAGCAAAAGTCCTCTTCACTGATTTTAACATCAGTAGCTTTACAAAACTATTTTACAGTACCTCTGTAAAATATGCCAGTGTTATCTTCCTGATTTTCAAATAAAGAAAATATACAAGGCAAACTTACATATAATCTTAATAAATGTTGAAAAAATTAAATTATCTCTAAAAATCCAAGACCAGAGTCCTATAAATCTCAGTTTTAGGACCAGGACTAGTGTTCTTTTTCTGTCATCCCTTATAAAGTGAAGTACTCATCAAAATTAAGTAACTCAGTTAAAAGTTAACAATGTAAGTGTGTTTGTTACTTACAGGCCCCTCCCTTAAGGAAAGAAAGCTGTGTAGTCAGTGCCACCATCATGTTCATAGCAGATATCTATCCCAGGATGAAAAGTGATTGCCATCAGTAATGTTCTCTACTCCTCACATGTGCCTAGCCTTAAAAAAAGGAGAGAAGCCCTACACACCATAAATATTGCTTCCACTTTTCCTATGTTCTTTAAACCTCTAAACAGCACCAACTCAAAGATCTCTAAGTATTATAAATAAACATCTAAGACTTAATTACAAGCTTTTATCTAACTTCTTACCTGTGTGATTTAATAACTTAATGTCTATGTTTTTAGGAACATAGCTACAGTGTAATGGACAGTCCAAAGAAACTTAAGCATAAATTAGATCATGTGATCAGCGAGCTGGAAGATACCAAGGAAAGTCTCCGGAATGTTTTAGAACGAGAAAAACATTTCCAAAAATCACTGATGAAGACAATCAGGGAATTAAAGGATGAATGTCTGATAAGCCAAGAAACAGCAAATAGACTGAATGCCTTCTGTTGGGAGTGTTGTCAGGAGAGCATAGAGAGAGATTATATTTCATGAAATAATATTCTGTTCTACCTGAAATTGGCATTGGTACAACTTTTTAGAAAATACTTGTCATTTCCATCACTAAATATATCCATCATTTAAAAGTGCTTCTTTTGCCTCTGAAGCATACTGTGTTATAGTTGTTATCCAAAGACTTTTTTTGAAAATGTGCAAGCATATGTGGTAGTTATCATGGTTTTGTGTGACTTGTGACAATTATGTTTTTATAGGCCTGAACTAGTGCTAGGTCACTGTTGTAAGATGTTAAAATCTGAAGAAAATTGTGCAAGACTAAGATCAGCACATGATCTTAGAAACAGGAACTACCTGTTTCTTCTGCACAAGACTTGTGGCTTCTGAGGAACAGAGTATCATACACTTTATGGCATGGTGAATTTTACTTAGGAAGCACAGTTCATTTATAGCATATATCCATCTTGGATCCAATCCAAGGTGCTTTAGTTGCCAATAACATTAAAGGGTCTTTTTATAAGGCTTCCCATAATACTGAACTGAGAATTACACCTGGTGAAGATCTGTTGGCTTGAAAATCGTTAAGAGCCATGAGTTGTCAGTCTTTCAATACAGGACATCATTCCTCGTTACTAAGAGCACTTTGATGTAAACCAATATAGCTTTTAAAACAAACTGTCTTATTTTACAGTGGCTAGTTACTCTGAAAGGTCTGGGCATTTTGCTTTATGACTGTTATTTCACCATAAAGGTATATCTTCATAAAGGTATTTTTGAATACCAGTATTAGCTGAATAATCTTAATGCTGCTTTGTATTTTATAGAAAGTAATTTTGCTGACATTTTTAAAAAACACAAAACATAGATGAAACCATTAAGATTTTAATAGTTGTGGCTGTTCTAGTTTAAGGAATTTGAGAGATTAAAATGTTTTCTTTATTGAGGAGAGTATAGATTATTGACCAAGGGCTTTTATTTAGAGAAATAAGTGAAACAGCTAGTTTAAAATAGCTTCTTAAAGAATATACAAAAAATTAACTTAGCTATTTTCTGTTTGATCCAAGTATCAGAAATTTAGCTCTTCTCCTAATTTCTTACTAAAAACAACCAAAACTGTCATAAATACTCTGGACTAGAATAAAAACTAGCTAAAGCCACACTCTGTTTTGAAACGCATATATACATAGGTGAGCCTCATTTAGAAGTTCACGCTATCATGGTTAGAGTTTGAGTATCGGTTGTTTCATTGTAGTATGAATCACATTTTGTGCTGATTTGCTCATTGTAATTTTTTTTTGTGTTACATTGATATTGGTAAGGATACAGTCACTTGAACTTTTTTGTACTTAAGAATTTTCTGTTTTATTGTATGTTATGTTTTTATGTGGGATTCTAAACCTTCCCTCTAAATGGGATTTTTACCCACTTACGAGAGAGAAGCATTATGCTTTACATTTTTACTATTTAAAAAAAGAAAACCAAGCCTTTCCTTAGCTACCCATTATTTACTTTAGTTATTTAATTTTGAAACCATAGCAGCCACTCTGGTAACAAGTTTGGGTGTGATCTTAAGTATTATGGAGATACTTTGGAGATGTACTTTTTCCCTCACTCTATTTGTGAGCATATAAATTTTAAAAAGACACTAGAAGACAGAAAGTAGCAGGATGTGTCCCAATACAGTATCTTGATTCTAGCGTTCTGCTGGCTGCTTAGAATAAATCCAGCCTGGAGGGGCTTTCCAAGAGGGAGGTCCTGGATCTGCTTCCATCACCTGCACAAGCTCTTTGGCTGCCTGTGTTCACATCACTGGACTTCCGTCACCGTCCCTAAGATCAGTGAGGATTAGGTAACTGTGAGCAAATGTGGTACCATGAAGGACCTGGAGCTGCCCCTTTGTTCTTTATTCTTGGGAGGAAATGGTTCCAGTAGAAATCTAGCATACAAAACAGGATCCTCGCCACCTACCACCCCAAACACGTACACAATATATACCTCAGCCCTCCGTTCCCAGCGATTCCAGCCCAGCCCAGGGAAGAGCTGTCCTGCACAAAGCAACACCGAGACATCCCCCACCCACAAGTTCTTCAGGCAGCTAAGGCTGCCTAAGGGTTCTAGTTTGCTTTAAAGCTTGGAACAGCCTCTGGATCCTGGAACACACCAGTATACCAGTTCAACCTCAGCACCAAATCAGGTACGAAGGACTTGACGTGGCATTTTTCTCCATGTCAAGTTTAAATTTCTGGAAACAGACTTTGGTTGCTAAAGATAATTACAATTATACCATTGTCTTTAACTTGAGAAAAGATGAGATGTATTATATGTTTAGTTTTAATAAAGATAGAATTATTAGAGAAATAATTGAGGGTTGAAAAATCCATTATTTATTTGAAAAATAAAGTATGTTCTCCAGTGAGATGTCTATGTGGTTTTTATACATTCAGTTTGTCAATAAAATTTGTAGAGAAAAATGAGATTTTGCTGTCATTTCTTTGGCATCTTTTCTGTCCACAAACCACTCTGACATGGTGTCTGCTTGATTGGATGTCCTGAGTGGCGCTGGGCTCCCCCCAATCATGACCTGGCCATGGAGCGCTTTCCTGCTTTGGGCCTCACTCAAAACTGGCACCAGTGTATCGGGGATAGCACTGTTCCTAGGTGTTAAGGACGCTGACTCCAGAACCCAAAGAGGCCAGTCAAGCATTGTACTTCCTTCGTGCTAGAAGTTGCAGCGATTTGTTTTTGACTGTAGAGGGGATGATGTCCTAGCAGATTAGATCAGTGGACTTTCCTGCCCCCAAAATGTAATAATGTTACAGGCTTCTGAATTTATTATAGATTTTTTTTTCTACTCTGGAGCACATGTGCCTTAAAAGGGTCTCCAATTTGCTCATCCCATTGGATTAATGTAATTCCCTGATAAAAGAATTAAGCAATTTTCTGGTTTAGGTCTATTTCAATATAGCAGGAACAAAAGCATTCACATAGCCTGGGGCAAGACTGTACGTGTTCCATGCAGATGTAACTTGCTTCTGATCCTTGTCTCTAATATGAATGGAAAAGCATGCAGGCACCAGATCAATGGCTGCTTAGCAGGTACCCATGGTCATGTTAACCTGCTTTAACAAAAATAGCACATCTGGCAAGGCAACTGTGTCAAGGCTACTGCTTGGTGAGTTTGCATTAGTGAGTGTTATCCTGCAGGATCTGTCTAAATTTTGCAGGTACCAGAATGGTTAACTAAATGACGAAATGATGAGGCCACTACTCCTGCATTCTATAAGTCCATAAAGGTGGCACCTGAAGCCCCACAGAAAACTGAGACAGGTGATGGACACACAACAGTAAGCGGCAGAGGCCTGAGACTGCTTTCCTAGGAAGGCCTGTGGAGTTTGATCTTTTCCGGCATGATGGGAGGCTTCCCAGCATTCCCTAACTGGAAAGAGTGGCTCACTTGCCTGGACTGTATTTTATTCTAAACACCTGCCTCCTGTTTGGGAGTCTGGAATTTGGGAATGTTAGGGAAAAGGTGCCTCTATGACCAGCACCCAGGAAAATGTGGGCATTGAATCTTTTTTGCTTTCTAGTTTTTCCTTCTGGGCTTTTTGTTTTTATTTTTGATACCAAATCTTTAATGAGCTTCCCTGGTAGACAACACTGCATACATACTGTGATGATTGAGTGCTACAGGGATTACGTGTCTCGTGTCACTGCGTTGGAGGAAAAAAAGACTCAGGGTCTTGCATCTGGCTTCCTCCAGATTTTGTACCATGTGCCTTTGGCTGATTTTCCTCATTTTTTTGTAGGGGTGGGGAGTGATGGTACATTTTCTGTCAGTCTAGCCATGAATAAGATTATATTCTAAATTTTATGAGTCCTAGTGAGTCCCCAAACCCGGGGGTGTTTTTGGGGACCTTGACATGGATGGCCCTCTGGAACGGTCCAGAGTTGGGCCTTCATGGCCCTGCATCAATCAGTCACTGGACGTGGCTGCCTGGGTAGGGGGCGTTCACTTCAGCGGAGACAGTTTCTGGGAGGGAGGGCTGGCCATGAGGTTTCTCTGCCAGCAGCTGGAAGAAGAATTTTGTCCCTGAAGCAGGTGCTGGATGGTGCTTCCGAGTGTCCATTCATTCCTTAAACTCTCCCTAGCACACACTCGCTATTCTGCTCCTACCCAGAGGTACCTTGTGATCTAACACTCTCATCACTGAAGAGCAGTGATATGTCAGCCCACTTCAGAGTGAGGCTGCTCGAGCAGCTCCCTCTAGTCATAACCGTGTGCGTTTCCCAAAGACGGTTCTGCATGGTGGGGACTTGGGGGATGCAGTCATGTATCAGTGATGGGGAGACGGTATGGGTTAGTCATTCTGCATGGCCTTCTAATGCCATCGAGAGATGTGGTCAGCACAGGAAGGATGAGGCTGCTGCAGGCAAGCTTATGTGGTGTCCTATTGGAAACCAAAGAGTGGGGCCAACGCTATGGCGTAGCAGGTAAAGCCACCACCTGCAATGCCGACATCCCATGTGCGTGCCGGTTCCAGACCTGGCTGCTCCACTTCCAACCCAGCTCTCTGCTATAGCCTGGGAAAGCAGTAGAAGATAGCTCCTGGCTCCTGGCTTTGGACTGGCCCAGCTCTGGCCATTGCAGCCATCTGGGGTGTGAACCAGCGGATGGAAGACTTCTCTCTCTGCCTCTACCTCTCTGTAACTCTGCCTTTCAAATAAATAAATCTTAAAAAAAAAAAAAAAGGCAAGGAGTGCATTCTAAAAGAATAACAAAAAGTGTAGTAGGAGTGTATAGTAAACACATATCAATACCACTTATTATCATTGTGTTATACACCGTATATAATTTTATGTGCCACAATTTTATACACCCGGGAGCACAAGCACAGATTCCCACCAGGATCACTCTAAGCATGTTGAACTGTATAACATTATGACAACTGTAACTGTAATGTCACTAGGCAATAGGAACTTCTCAGCTCCATCATGATCTACTGGACCACTGTTATACATGTAGCCTGTTACTGGCTGAAATATTGTTATGCAGTGCAGGACAATAATACTTTGTATCAATGTTTAATAGCATTTGCACTAGATTCAACATAGTCTGGGTAAAGATGGAAAATCTGATGAACTGGTATGGTGCTATGCTTGGGGTGCGGTTTGTCCCGTGAGGGTTCCTACAGTGGAGGTTTGGCTCTCAGTGTGGCAGGTAGTGGGACTCGTAGAGGTGGGGCTTAGTGGGAGGCCCTTAGGTGGCTGGAGGCTTACCCTTAGAGGGGATTAAGGTAGTGCTCACGTGACCCTGACTTCTTGAGAGAGTGGGTTGTTAAAAGAGCAAGCCTTTGATCTCTTGCTCCCACACACATTCCCATCACGAAGCCATCTGCTATTGGGCCCTTCCCAGAGGCTTCACACGTGAGGCTACTCAATCTTGGATGTACAGCTTCCAAAACTGTGAGCTAAAAAACTTTGTTAGAAAGTAACCAGCCTCTGGTGTCTCATTATTGTAATGAAAACAGTAATACACAGGCAATTTACAGAACCACCTCAAAACCTAAAACAATGCCGTCTTGGACTCCTGGAATGCTTTTCATCCCATAGTGTCTTTAATGTATCCTCAGCTGTTCTTCTGCCAAGAGAGCTTAGGATCATGCAGTGTCCACCAGATCAGAAACGGGTTCAGAGGTTTAGCTTCATACATACATATATGAATACAGAATGTTTTCCAAGCATTGGAATCCATCCCAGTACCTCCACCATGACTCACAAATCTGTCTGTCCAAACTCCACTTCTGTTGATTGCACACCCTTCACCTCATCCAGGCATAGTCCTTTCCACTCTGTCTCCAGATGGTCCAAGTACATGGGTCCCTGCCACCCACGTGGGAGACCCAGAAGAAGTTCCTGGCTCCTGGCTTCAGCCTGTACCAGACTTTGCTATTGAAGCCTTTTGGGGAGTGAACCAGTGAATGGAAGCTCTTTCTCTCTCTCTCTCTGTCTCTCTCTCTCTCTCTCTCTCTCTCTCTCTCCCTCTCTCTGTAACTCTTCCTTTCAAATAAATAAATAAATCTTTAAAAAAGAAAAAAGTAAGGAAGGGAGAAAGGGAGAAAGAAGTTAACAGCAGATCTGACAGCTGATCAGAATCTCGAGCTTTATAGAACAAAAATGTTTTATTAGATAAGGAACATGAAGTCCACAGGGTGTGCAGGATGCTTCCCGCAAATCCTAGCAATGAGTGCCTCCTGGAGACAGGCATCCGGCCACAGTCTTGCCTGTGACAAGTACTCAATACACACTTTGAATGCAAATAACGGGTACTGCTGCTTATTAAAACAGTAGATTTTAGATTGTACAACTGTTGCAAGGCTACACTCTCCTCTCTCTCTAACTCTACCTTTCTTTCTTTCTTTTTTTTTTTTTTTTAAACAGGCAGAGTTAGTGAAAGAGAGATAGAGAGAAAGGTCTTCCTTTTTCCGTTGGTTCACCCCCCCCCAGAGGCCGCTACGGCCGGCCCATTGCAGCCAGCGTGCTGCGTCGATCCAAAGCCAGGAGCCAGGTGCTTCTCCTGGTCTCCCATGCGGGTGCGGGGCCCAAGGACCTGGGCCATCCTCCACTGCATTCCCGGGCCATAGCAGAGAGCTGGACTGGAAGAGGAGCAACCGGGACAGGACCGGCGCCCCAACCGGGACTAGAACCCAGTGTGCCGGCGCCACAGACGGAGGATTAGCCTAGTGAGCCGCAGCGCCAACCAACTCTGCCTTTTAAAATAAATAAACATTTTTTTTAAAAAAAGCAAAGAGTGTCCTGATCATTGAGATATACACTTCACCCGTCTGTGGCCTTCACCCTTATGTTATAGTTTGTTGAAAACATGGGAAATGGTTTTATTAGAAAGAAAATGTGGGTGTAGTAGGCTAAGCCTCCACCTGCAGCACTAACATCCTGTATGGGCATTGGTTCATCTCCTAGCTGCTCCTTTTCCTATCCAGCTCCCTGCGTATGGCCTGGGAAAGCAGTGGAAGATGCCTCAAGTCTTGGGCCCCTGCACCCTCGTAGGAAGGGGAAGCTCCTGACTCCTGGCTTTGGATCAACCCAGTCCCTGCCGTTACAATCATTTGAGGGGTGAACCAGCAGATGGAAGATCTTTCTCTGTCTCTCCCTATCTATAACTCTACCTCTCAAACAAATAAAATCTTGAAAGAAAGAGAGAGACAGAGAGAAAGAAAGATAAAGAAAAGAAAGAAAGAAAAAGAAAATGTAGCTATCCAAAGGATCACCCTCACCAGGGCAACATAGAGATTGGTAGGTTTTCGGGTGAAATGCAAATGTCTTCTACCAAAGAAGCCATGCTAACAAATTATTTTTAAATGTCCCTCATGGCAAATGGACCTACACATGCCCAAAAAGGGCTATGCAAGGATTGCCTGTAAGAGCAGGAAATGGAAGGCCACCCATATGTCCATCAGGTGGTAAATGAATAAATAAAATATGCCCTTAGAACTGAAACATATGCAGCCATTCAAAAGAAAGAAATCAATCCATTGCTGTGGGAAGAAAAGACCTATTTTAAGAGAAAAAAAAAAAGCAATTCAAGAGACAATACAAAATAGTATTCCATTTACATAAATTGTTTAAAACTTGGCTACAAAAGAATTTCTTTGCTTTAAAATCGTAAAACAATATCTAAGTGTGTAAGTGGTGGGGTTGGGGAAGGGGGAGAGGGGAAGAGAACATGAAAGTATGCAGAAAAGGGGTCGGGAGGATGAATGTTGAACTGTTAAAAAAAATATGATAGAAAACGTTGCTATAGTTGGAATGTGGTTTGTCCCCATCAAAACTCATGTTGAGGGGCTGGCGCTGTGGCGTAGTGAGTAAAGCCGCCACCTGCGGTGCCGGCATCCCATATGGGCGCCGGTTCAAGTCCTGGCTGTTCCACTTCCCATCCACCTCCCTGCTATGGCCTGGGAAAGCAGTGGAAAATGGCCCAAGTCCTTGGGCCCTGCACCCACGTGGGAGACACGGAAGAAGCTCCTGGCTCCTGGCTTCAGATCGGCACAGCTCCGGGCATTGCAGCCAATTGGGGAGTGAACCAGCAGATGGAAGACCTCTCTCTCTGTCTCTCTTTGCCTCTGCCTCTCTGTAACTCTGTCTTTCAAATAATAAATAAATCTTTAAAAAAAAAAAAATTGAGCCTTGGTCTCTCGTGCAGCAGCTGGAGCTGGGGCCTAGCAGGAGGTGTTTGGGTCATGAGGGCGGAGCCCTCGAGGAGGAATTGATGTAGTGCCCTCAGGAGTGGCTCAGTTATCCAGAGAGCAGGTCCTTAGGAGGTGTCTGTCCCCTTTGTCCCGCCTCTCTTGCACACTTGCTGCCTGCTGCCTGCTGCCTGCCCTGGGACCCTCACTGCTTGACCTTGAACTTCCAGCCTTCAGAACCACGAGCTCCATAAGTGTCTGTTCTTTATAAACTACCCCAGTCAGGTATTCTGTTACAGAAACAGAACACAGCCTAAGACAAACATTCTATAAATTTAAGTGAAAATCATTTCATCTCTGAAAAACTAGTGGTAGCTTGTTATTGTTACCTTCGTCATCTGCCTGCAACATTGGCTGACATGGGGTCCAAGCCTTCAAGGACTACTCTCTCCTGGGACACAAATCCTTGCCAGCTTAACTACTAGTATTGCAAGAAACTGTAGTCTGATGAGGTGGAGTTCCATGTTTAGTTACCTTGCCTGTGATTGGTCACCTAACATAACCACCTGTGTGCCCTGTTGAGCCCCTCCCAGTACAGCTCTCCCACCTATTCAATGCCTCAGAAAATAAAAGGACAATGGCTTCCAAGTGCTGGTGTCTGGGACATGTTGTACCTTCTCATAGAGCTGATCACAATCTTCATAAATCCTCCTATTTCTGCCATATTGTTTTGTTTCTGATATCCACGTTTGCTCCAGGAGGAAGATTATTATTTTTCAGTAATAACAACAGACAATATTTATAAATGCCCATCTCTATCCATTTTGCTTACATCTTATTAACTCAGTTTACCAATAGGGTAGGTGTAGCATTGCTATCCTCATTTGACAAATGAGCAAATTAAATAGAGAGATGTTGGGGAACTTCCCCAAGGTCTCACGGCTGGTATTATTATTATCATCCAGAGTCATATTGCTGTCAGCTCTGAGCTGCAACACCAGACCCAGAGATTCCGATGCAGCACATGTTAGATCACTGAACATTTACAACATAATGAAGATCAGGCTTCAGTCCATCAATGCGACAGCTCCAAATGGAGCATTTAGAGGCTAAAGGATCCAGCGTGACCTCATCCTGTGTCTGAAGCTGAGGAAAGCCCATAGTTACTCATTACCGCAATCTGGATCCGTCTGATGCTACTGCCCGGCATAGACAGAGCAGCTAAGCACTCAACGTGAGGTCACGTCACCACACGAATCAGCAAGACACGGCAGTCGCCCGTGGGTCGCAGCAGCCCCGAGTCTGTCTAGTCCCCTGGCTGCTCTCAGCTCTCAGGAAGAATGCTTGGAATGACAAAGGAGCGGTCCTCGCTGCAACTGAGAATTTCCACTCCAAAGCCACATCTGTAATCTCTCATCAAATACAAGAGTATAAGAATTAACAGCTCTGCCACTTTTTAACACTAAGCTTAGTGCAAGATCTTCCTTCCATATGTGATTTGCTATTACAGACTATATTGGTAATATTTCAAAATCGGTTTTAGCAAACTATGCAATCTACTGTGTGGGGCTTCAGGTACAGCTGAAACTAGGAGTTCAAATGTAATTTTTTTTTTTCTGATTTGCCTCTAAATCAGAAAACTTAATTGTAGCTTAGCACCTTTCTTAGCTCCTCTAATAATGACTCTGTCCTTTGATCTAGACCCTGTCTAGCGCACTTGGGCCTCATTCCTTTGTAATCATAACCTCTACCACCAATGGCTCTACTCCCAACCTGTGTGTACTGATGGTCCTCTTCCCCACTTAATGCTGTATAATTGTTCAAACCTGGTAAATGCCACTCTTAGGATCATTGGTTACTATCCTCACTCTGTCTTTTATGACCTTGTCTAAATATGATCAGAGTCGGCAAACTTGGAAGGCTTCCATAGCCTTGGCAACTCATGACGACAGCCTAGGGTGGTTACTGGCGCCATAAACTAGAGTGTCAATTTGTTGGGTCAACAACAGGAGCCACTGTGCACTTGCTCCTCATGTGGGATCTCTGTCCTTAATGTGCTGTACATTGTGATTTAATGCTATAACTAGTACTCAAACAGTATGTTTCACTTTGTGTTTCTATGTGGGTGCAAACTGTTGAAATCTTTATACTAAATTGGTCTTCTGTATATAAAGAGAATTGGAAATGAATCTTGATGCAAATGGAAGGGGAGAGGGAGCGGGAGAGGGGAGGGTTGCGGGTGGGAGGGAAGTTATGGGAGGGGGAAGCCATTGTAATCCATAAGGTGTACACTGGAAATTTATATTCATTAAATAAAAGTAAAAAAAAAACAAATGTAAATTAAGCATCTTCTGTCTCCTCTGTTTATCAAGCAGCCACTCCCTTCGTGTAGGGACCTCTCACACCTTCCAGTCCAAAGCAAAATATGTGCCTTTTTCCCAGTTACTCAAGTCCCAAGGGGAGTTTCAACTGGGCCTGACTGATTTGGCTTGAGTCAAATGCTCGTCCTTAAGTCAACCTCTGGAGCCATAGAAATGCTGGGCCAGGACTGTCAGGCATAGGTTAAAGCCCAATCCTGGGGCCGGGAGAAGAGCGAAATGATGGCTTCCCAGAGGGAACTCAGGGCTAGCTGACGAGAACTGCAGCGGGTGCTGGGCTGGGCAAGCAAAAACAATGGCGGGGAGCTGAGAGCAGAGTGTGGTCTCTGAGAGGTGTCATGTGCAGGCCAAGCTGCAGACTGAAGACTTCTGCTTGTGAAGCTCTCCCTGGACATTTGTCACCAAAAACAAGGGGAGCTGTGCAGAAGGACTCCAAGGTGGACAGAGCGCCTTTAAATGCACAAGTGGGTCCACTGGGAAACTTACGGAATCATCAGATCATTACGTTTGGCCCAGAAAATAAACCATATTCCTGATCTGTGACAGAAGGCTTCTCCAGCTCACTGTGGCCCAGGTTCACACACTCTTGTTCGCTCGTTAGCCACTGTGTGTCTCTCCTGGGTAAAGCTCTGTGGCGCACCCGAAATCAGAAGGTGACTCCGCTGAGTAGCATCCCACCCTGTGGCCTTTCCCTGGACACCGTTCTACCCACTGGCCCTAAAGGTATGGCCATGTTGTTATTTTGACATTTGTCAGGGAGAACAAAACAAAAATGTTTGCAGGGTCATTTTTTAGAAATCTTTTATATTGCAAAGTTCCAAACAAAAAATAGAGACTATCATTCAAACACTCATCAATCAGCTTCAGTGATTATTAGACGTGGACAATCTGTCCCATGTCCACCCTGTCCACCCCATCCACTCCCTAATATTTTGCAGCAAAACCCAAATGGCACAGAATCTGAAAATATCTCAATGTATCTCTCTTCAAGATTCAGGGCTCCCATGTCATTTTTAGGCAAAATCATTTAACATTACTGCACCTAAAGTATTTAACACTAATCTTTTAATATCAAACATCCAATCCATATTCATGTTTTCCCAATTGTCTTAATTTTTTAGCTGTCATTTGTTTGAAGCAGACCCCAAATAAATTCCAAGCATGGCAACTGGTTGATAATGTCTATACCATCTCTCTTTTTAAATTATTTATTAATATAAAGAGGGCAGATTTATGCATTCCATAGGTACAGTTCCAAGAAGACAACCACACTTCCCTCACTCCCCTGCTCTCCCCCAACCTTCCCCTCTTCATCTGTCTTCATCACTCTATTCACAGGCTTAATTCATCAACAAATAAAAAGTAGGAAGACCACAGTTCCACAGGAGTATAAACAAGAGCTAACAATGACAATCATATCCCAAAGTGACCATTTCATTTCTATACTTTTTTTGTATTCTATATTAGCTGCCACATTCAGAGAAAGCATATGATATTTGTATTTTTTTTTTTTTTTTTGGACAGGCAGAGTGGACAGTGAGAGAGAGAGAGAGAGAAAGGTCTTCCTTTGCCGTTGGTTCACCCTCCAATGGCTGCCGCGGCTGGCGCACTGCGCTGATCCGAAGGCAGGAGCCAGGTGCTTCTCCTGGTCTCCCAAGCAGGTGCAGGGCCCAAGGACTTGGGCCATCCTCCACTGCACTCCCGGGCCACAGCAGAGAGCTGGCCTGGAAGAGGGGCAACTGGGACAGAATCTGGCGCCCCAACCGGGACTAGAACCCGGTGTGCTGGCGCCGCAAGGTGGAGGATTAGCCTATTGAGCCATAGTGCTGGCCCGATATTTGTCTTTTTCAGGCTGGTTTATTTCACTAAACATAATGGTTTGCAGGGGCATCCATTTGTTGCAGAACACTGGAGAGTTTCATTCCTTTTTATGGCTGAGTAGTATTCCATAGTGCATACAAGCCACATTTTCTTCAGTCAGTCATCAGTTGATGGACATCGGGGTTTATTCCAAGTCTCAGCTATTGTGAATTGAGCTTCAGTAAACACTGGGGTACAAATACCTCTTTTGTATGCTGATTTCATTTACTTTGAGTAAATTCCCAGAAATGTGATGGTACAGCATTTCTTTTAATCTGTAACTTCTTCGCCCAAATTTCTAAGAAATCCCATCTTTTGTGCTACTGTACATGGGTGAGTTGTAAAGATGCTTTCCAAGAGCTTTCACTGCAATAAGCTGACAGCCAGGGTATCAGAGCACATCTAGAATAGTGATTAAGAACAAGAATTCTGGGGCCAGCACTGTGGCACAGTGGGTTAAAGCCCTGGCCTGCAGCTCTGGCATCCCATATGGCTGCTGGTTCGAGTCCAAGTTGCTCCACTTCTGATCCAGCTCCCTGCTAATGCGCCTGGGGAAGCAGTAGAGGATGGCCCAAGTCCTTGGACCCCTGCACCCATGTGGGAGACCCAGAAGAAGCTCCTGCTCCTGGCTTCTGATCGGCTCAGCTCCGGCTGTTGCGGCTATCTGAGGAGTGAACCAGCAGATAGAAGATCTCTCTGTCTCTCCTCTCTCCGTAACTCTTTCAAATAAATAAATCTTTTAAAAAAAAAAAAAAAAGCAAAGAACAAGAATTCTGGGGCTGGTGCTGTGATGCAGTGGCTGACACTCATATCAGAGGGCTAATGTGAGGGCCAGCTGCTCTGTTTCTGATCCAGCTCCCTGTTAACGCACCTCAGAAAGCAGCAGAAGATGACCAAAGGGTGCTTGGGGCCCTGCACTTACAGGGGAAAGCCAGATGGAGTTCCAGGCTCCCGTCTTTGGCCTGGCCCAGCCCCTGCTGTTGCTGCTATTGGGGAAGTGAACCAGCAGGTAGAAGCTCTCTCTCTCTCACTGTCTATCTCTGCCTTGCTCTGTAACTGACCCGGATGTCATTACCATTCTGTTGGCAAATCAACAGGATGACTTCAGAAGTTCTCTAGGACTTCGCCTCCTCATCTACGAAATGGGTGCCTTGGACATGTGACTACGGTGCTTGAAACCCCTTACGGGGGACATCTCAGCAGAAAATGCCTCACAGGGGAGTCATCCAGGCCACCTTGAAGCTGCACCTTCAAGTCATCAAAGGACCCCAAGCCAGCTCAAGGCCTCCCTCCAGCTGACCCAGCGGTGCCCCCAGTCCTCATGCTCCCTGATACAGGCAGACAGCCCTGAGTCACAGCGGCCCTGCCACAGCTGCCCGGATTACCGCGCCTATGCCGGCAACGCCTGGCCCAGCAACGCCTGTCTCAGCGGCTTCAGTCTGGCGCCTCTGCGTCGGGCTCAAGGGCGGCTCACCTTGGTCTCTGCCAGGTGAGACCAAGAGCATAGCAGGGCCTTGCTCCCATACACCGCAGGGGTGACAGTGCCAGGAGAAGCTGGGCCGTCCTCAGGCAGGTACCAGAGGATGCCAGAGCGTGGAAGGCAGTGGCTGACCGGACCTACATGACGTGGGGGAAAGCTGGGAGACCCGACCCTGCCAATGGTGCTGGCCCGAGCTGTTTGGTATTTGAGGTTTTCCCCTGCAGGGGTTTCTAGCTCCCATTTCAGTGACTACAGAAGCCTCCATGTAAGCACCCAAAATCAACTACCAAGAACCATTTTTATTGCAGCTATCGCCAGTAGCTTCAGAATTTGAGCTCCCTAGAATTCTTGGCCACTGGGAAAGAGGGTCTGAGAGGAGATTCTCCCGAAACAGAAACGTGCAGACCCCACTGGAAGGTGGACAAACAGACAGGGAGGAGGTGCTGGCCTCCCCGCAGCCTGGGAAGTGTCTGGTCAGACATGGGTCTCAAGTTATCAGTCACCCCACACATCTATCTGCACATGAACCCCTTGGCTGAGACGTTCTTGCACCATCAGCTCCCAGGATCTTATGTCTCTTCTTATGGGCTTATCCCCTAATCCAATGAAGGAGCACACAGTGCAAATGAGAAAGAAAGAATATGGGGTGGGGCTGGCGCTGTGGCATAGCGGGCAAAGCTGCTGCCTGCAGTGCCAGCATCCCATATGGGCACTGGTTCAGGTCCCAGCTGTTCTACTTCCAATCCAGTTCTCTGCTATGTCCTGCGAAAGTAGCAGAAGATGGTCCAAGGGGCCAGCGCTGTGGCACAGTGGGTTAAAGCCCTGGCTTGAAGCGCTGGCATCCCATATGGGCGCCGGTTCTAGTCATGGCTGCTCCTCTTCTGATCCAGCTCTCTGCTATGGCCTGGGATAGCAGTAGAAGATGGCCCAAGTCCTTGGGCCCCTGTGCCCATGTGGGAGACCCAGAAGAAGCTCCTGGCTCCTGGCTTTGGATCAGCACAGCTCTGGCCGTTGCAGCCATCTGGGGAGTGAACCAACAGATAGAAGACCTCTCTCTCTCTGCCTCTCCTTTCTCTGTGTAACTCGGACTTTCAAATAAAGTAAATATTAAAAAAAAAAAAAGAAGATGGTCCAAGTCCTTAGGCCCCTGCACCCACCTTGGAGACCCGGAAGAAGCTCCAGGCTCCTGGCTTCAGATCAGCCTGGCTTCGGCTGTTGCAACCATTTAGGGACTGAACCAGCAGGTGGAAGACCTCTTTCTCTCCCTTTGCCTCTGCCTCTGCCTCTATGTACTCTACCTTTCAAATAATTAAATAAATCTTTAAATATATATATATATATATTTTATTAAAGAAACTAAAAGTAGTAAATATAATAACCTTTTTTTTTTTTTTAAAGAATATGGGGTATGTGACAGCCAGGGTGTTTCAGAGCAATAGAACTGGTGGGATGTGCAGGATGTGTACAGAGAGAGGGAGAAGACAGGACTATATTCAGAAAACTGGAGATCCCTGGGGACGGACACTCCTTGGCCTGGCTCTCCCTGACAAGGACATGCACGGACATGGGGCAGGCACAGGCACAGACCCTTCTCACTGCTCTCTCCCTAGATGTGCCTCTAACCATGAACTCCACCACCATTTTTTTAAACATTTATTTATTTGAAAGGCAGAGTTACAGAGAGACAGAGACAGAGAGAGAGAGAGAGGTCTTCCATCCACTGGCTCACTCCTCAAATGGCAGCAATGGTCAGAGCTGGGTGGATCCAAAGTCAGGATCCAGGAGCTTCCTTCAGGTCTCCCACGAGGGTGCAGGGGCCCAAGCACTTGGGCCATCTTCTACTGCTTTCCCAGGCCATAGCAGAGAGCTGGATCAGAAGTGGAGCAGCCGGGACTCAAACTGGCGCCCATATGGGATGCCAGCACTACTGGCGGGGACTTTACCTGCTACACCACAGTGCCGGCCCCTCCACCACTATTTACTGAGCACTCAATACATGCCAAGCACTGAGACTAAAACTAGTCAAGACTCTGTACACTCAAAAATAAGATGTAATTGTACATTTTACGTATATTTTACCACAATTAAAAACAATTTTTTAAAAGATAGTTTTTGCCATCAATGGCCTCAAATGTAGAAGAGGGAGGGCTGCTGTTATAGCATAGTAGGTTAAGCCTCTGCCTGAGGCGCCGGCATCCCATATGGGCACTGGTTTGTATCTCAGCTGTTCCTCTTCCATCCAGCTCTCTGCTATGGCCTGGGAAAGCAGTGGAGGATGGCTCAAGTGCTTGGACCCCTGCAACCACATGGCAGACCCAGAAGAAGCTCCTGGCTTCCAATCGGTTCAGCTCAGGCCATTGCTGCCATTTGGGGAGTGAACCAGCAAATGGAAGGCCTTTCTGTCTGTCTGTAACTCTGCCTCTCAAATAAATAAATAAGTCTTTTAAAAAAAAAAATCTAGAGACTGAAGAAACAGGGAGAATAGAAGATGGCAGAATAGGGAGAGAGCATATTACTTTAGTCTAGGGGAAGATAGTTTTAAAAAAGTGGATCTACAACGAGAATTACAAAACATTAAAGAAAGAAATAGAATAAAACACACAAAAAATGGGAAAATCTTCTATGTTCATGGATCGGAAGAATCAATATCACCAAATGTCAATACTACCAAAAACAATTTACAGATTCAGTGTTGTATCAATCAAAATATCAAGGACATTCTTCTCAGATACAGAAAAGATGATGCTGCCTCTGCCTGCAGTGCCGGCATCCATATGAGTGCTGGTTCGAGTCCTGGTTGCTTCACTTCCAATCCAGCTCCCTGCTGGTGCACCTGGGAAAGCAGTGGAAGATGGCCCAAGAGCTTGGGGCTCTGTGCCCACATGGGAGACCTGGAAGAAGCTCCTGGTTCCTGGCTTTGGATTGGCTCAGCTCCATCTGTTGCAGCCATTTGGAGACTGAACCAGCAGATGGAAGATCTCTCTCTCTCTCTCTCTCTCTCTCTGTCTGTCTTTCAAATAAATAAGTAAATATTTTTAAAGAAAAAAAAGAAAAAAATGATGCTGAAATTCATATGGAACATATGGAGAACCCGAATAGCTAAAGCAATCTTATACAACAAAAGATGGAGGCACCATAATACCAGATTTCAAGACACACTACAGGGCAGTTATAATCAAAACAGCCTGGTACTAATACAAAAACAGATGGGTAGACCAATGGAACAGAACAGAAATGCCAGAAATCAACCCACGCATCTACAACCAACTTATCTTCGACAAAGGAACTAAAATCAATCCCTGGAGCAAGGACAGTCTTTTCAACAAATAATGTTGGGGAAACTGGATCTCCACATGCAGAAGTATGAAGCAAGACCCCTACCTTACACCTTACACAAAAGTCCACTCAAAAATTGATTAAAGACCTAAATCTACAACCCAGTATCATCAAATTATTAGAGAACATTGAAGAAACCCTCCAAGACAGTGGCACAGGCAAAGAGTTCTTGGAAAAGACTCCAGAGGCACAGGCAATCAAAGCCAAAACTGACAAATGGGATTATATTAAATTGAGAAGTTTCTGCACTACAAAAGAAACACCCAGGAAAATGAAGAGGCAACCAATAGAATGGGAGAAAATATTTTCAAACTATGAATCTGACAAAGGATTAATAACCAGAATATATAAAGAGATCAAGAAACTCAACAACAAAACAAACAACCCAGTTAAGAAATGGGCAAAGATCTTAAACAAGCATTTTTCAAAAGAGGAAATCCAAATGGCCAACAAACACATGAAAAAAATGTTCAGGATCACTAGCCATCAGGGAAATGCAAATCAAAACCACAATAAGGTTTCACCTCACCCCCATTAGAATGGCTTTCAAACAGAAATCAATGAACAACAAATGCTGGCAAGAATGTGGGGGAAAAGGTACCCTAATCCACTATTGGTGGGAATGTAAACTAGTACAGCCACTGTGGAAGACAGGAGGGAGATATCTCAGAAATCTGAATATAGATCTACCATATCACCCAGACATCCCACTCCTGGGAATCTACCCAAAGGAAATGAAATCAGCCTATGAAAGAGTAATGTGTACCCCCATGTGTATTGCAGCTCAATTCACAATAGCTAAGATATAGACTCAATCCACATGTCTGGTAACTGAAAAATGATAAAGAAATTATGGTATTTGTACACCATGGAATACTACACAGTGGTAAAAAAGAAAATGAAATCCTGTCATTTGCAACAACAAAAAGGATGAATCTGGAAAACATACTTAGTGAAATAAGCCAGTTCTCCCCTAATGTGATAACTAATAGAGTAACTAAAAGGTAATCGGTAATCTATAAAAGTGAAATTGACACTTTGAGATGCAGTGGCTGCATTGCCAGACGTCATCAGTCCCTGGTCCCCCGCAGTCTCCAGCCCCACTCCCTTAGCTGAAAAGTTTGACTGCCCTGCATTTTTGATTGCAAATCAACCTTGTACTAAAATTGGGTCACCGGATTGAGGACATTCCCCTCTCCTATACATCACATCTTTGTGTTTGGTCTTCTATTGGGGGTTTCTTTTTTAGAAACCCCAGGCCCCAAGCAAAGTAACTCCCACCTGCGCGTAGCCCCTAGATCAACGGGAGCCCATTGTGCCATCATCGAAATCCCCTGAGATGCAGTGTCATCAAAGGAAGGGCCACCAACACTGTGGACCAACCTGGACCAGGACACAAGTGGACACTTCATCTCATAGCCCCACCTTCAATCCAGGAACTTTATCTCTAATCCCTTAGGGAGCCCAGGAATGAAGCAACAGCTGCCAGCCAGCTCCTTGCTCTGTGCTTTGCAATAAACATTTTATTTCTTTTGTGACTCCAATGTCAACCATTTGCTTTCTGCACATTGGGTGAGAAGACCCACTTTCAGGGGTTCTGTAGCAAATGGCAAATCTTCCAACCAGCTTTGGGGATGTTCTACAACACTTTAAGAAATATGTTTTTATTTTAAAGTAAATAGGAATTTTTGCAAATGAATCTGATGATACACAACAGCTTCAATGATTTTAGGTGTTGTGAACAAGGATCTACTTCATACTTAACAAGCAAAAAAGAAGATATAGCAAGACTTAGTTACTCTATGTGCCACTTATAAAAAATATTAGAATTCCCTGATAAAATTTTTAAATTTTTTTAAAAGATTTATTTTTTTATTTTAAAATCAGAGTTACAGAGAAAGAGGGAGAGTCAGGGAGAAAGAGATTTTCCATTCGCTGGTTCACTCCCCAAATGGCTGCAACAGTTGAGACTGGGACAGGTTGAAGCCAAGAGCCAGGAGCTTCTTCCCAGTCTCCCACATGGTGCAGGAGCCCAAGCACTTGGACCATCATCTGCTGCTTTCCCAGGCCATTAGCAGGGAACTGGATCAGAAGTCAAGCAGCAGAGCCGGCACTGTGGCATAGCAGGTAAAGCCACCACCATATGGGCACCAGTTTGTGTCCTGGCTGCTCCACTTCTGATCCAGCTCTCTGCTATGGCCTGGGAAAGCAGTAAAAGATGGTCCAAGTCCTTGGGCCCCTGCACCCGAGTGGGAGACCCAGAAGCAGCTCCTGGCTCCTGGCTTCGGATAGGCCCAGCTCTGGCTGTTGCAGCTATTTGGGGAGTGAACCACCAGATGGAAGACCTCTCTCTATCGCTCAATCTCTCTCTCTCTCTCTCTCTCTCTCTCTCTCTCTCTCTCATTCTCTCTCTGCCTCTCTGTAACTCTTTCAAATAATAAATAAAATTTTTTAAACTTTTATTTAATAAATATAAATTTCCAAAGTACAGCTTTTGGATTACAGTGGCGTTTTCCCCCCCATAACTTCCCTCCCACCCGCAACCCTCCTATCTCCCACTCCCTCTCCCATCCCTAAATAAATACATTTTTTAAAAAATTGGAGCAGCTAGGACTTGAACCAGCTCCCATATGGGATGCCAACATTGCAGGTTGTGGCTCTGCCCACTACATCACAATACTGGACCAAACTTTAAATGTTTTGTTCCTTTATTTTAAAAATTTCAGGACGGTAGTTGCAGATGCAAAGGTTATTTTTCTTCTGTTATTTGTCTTTAATGACATCTAAGTTGAAAGCCCATTAGATATCTCAAACAGAAAATAAAGGATCAGAAGAAAGAGCAAACATCATTCAACTGAAAATTTGGTTAAATCAATTACCATACATCTCTAACATGAAATCCTGGGCAGTGGTTGAAGCGGCGACATGGATCTGGTTTCACTGGCATGACCGCGTGTCTGCAACGCACTTCCCGGAGCGGCTCCTGCAATACAGACCGGTGGATGGAAACTGAGAAATCACGTTTCTCAGCTCCTGTTCCCATACCCTCCAGTACTTCCTCTCTCCGCAGTCAAAACCCTTTCTGACGTCCCTGCTAGAGTGTAAGCTCCAACAGAGCAGGAGCCCCCCCTTGAGCCCCGGCAGCATCTGGCGCGTGAATAAATCAAGCCAACACATAAGGAGGTGCTGAATGGGCAAGCAGTGCCTTGATGGAAGGGGCTGCGCTTGCTTGGATGCCGAGTCCTTTGCAAATCACTGCCAGGCCACTTAATGATCTCCTCCAGAACTCCGCCAAGAACTCACATCAATCCTGTAGAACTGACCATTTTATCGCCTGTGAGCGTTCGCTTTCCTACTCCTTTGGATGCTCCATTGCACAGCCCCTCAGTGGGTCATCAGCCTTGTATTTTGTGTTCCCTGCTGCTCTTTGTTGCGATGTCCAGGAAGATGCTGTGTTCAAAGAGGAAGTCAGAAGACTTCCTCTTTGTGAGCGATGGTCTGGCCACTGCAGCCTCCTCAGAGAACGAGCTACAGGCTATTATTTAACTTAATAATCACCTCAACCACTGCCTTCCACAGGGCAGGCACAGCGGCTGGAGTCTCAAAGCTTCCCTTGGAGGGAAGCACTGTAAATCCCATTTTACAGATGAGGCACTTGAGACTCTTAGTGTGTCTCAGGACTCATCACAGGTTGGAGCTTTTCCTAACTCCAAAGTCCAGGCTCTTAATTACCTGTCACCACACCCTCTCACTCCTCCAGCAGCCGAAGGGTCCTCGAGGGAAGTCAACCCTGGCCAGAGGTGTCTTGCCCACCTTAGGGGCAATTTGGTGACTCCAGAGGGCCCGGGAAAAACAACTCACAGAGTCACTCTCCCAAATGCTCCCAGGCAATGGCCACTTAGAAAGAGAGTTTTCTGACACTGTCACCTGCCTTGGTCTCCTGGACAAAAGCAGAAACGGAGCCCAGCCCCTGCAAACCACTGGGGGAGGAAGCCTCTGGGGAGGGCGCCCCCTCCTGGATGTTTTTTTAAATGAGTCGGACACACAGAGCGGCGAGTATTTCCCAGACAGCTTCTTTGTCTTTCAGAAGACACACACACACACACACACACGAACAAGCACAGAGAAAGCACCAAAGAGGGAGAATTGAGAGATTAAAAGGATAGTGAGGGTGTGGTGATCCAAAATCCGACCGCAAGGCGAGCTGAGTGATGTTTGCTGTCATTACCAGAAGCTTCTGGTTGACAAATACTGTCTGGTATTTCCTTGCTGATTCTGTGCCCCTCACTGCAAGCCCTGGCAAACCCTAACGCTGTGGCCCACTATGCAAATGACCTGAGTCACGCTGCTGGGACTTACCCGTTCCCCTTTAAAGCAACGTGGAGTTCAAGGCAGTGCTGGCACAGGGTGGAAGCCATGGCTTGCAGCCCCAACTTCTCCTGGCTCCTGGTCTGCTGGTTGGCGGTCACTGTGGCAGAAGGTAAGGACTTCATATATCACTGGGGGGTCTGCAAACTCCTGCATTGTGTGGAGAGACAAAATCGGCTCCAGGATTACACACTCCTATGAACCCGAAATACACATCCAAGGCCTCCATCGGCCAGTGTGGTTAGAGAGATGGAGATTGGATTTTCTCACCCGAAGACCTTGGCGCAGACTCAGCACCAAGTCTGTGGCTGTAGACATCGGGACTCTCTCACAGGAAGGGCCACAATTAATAAAATTCACTTTCGTGGGATTGTGAAGACTGGGTGAGCTCGCAAAGCTGAAGAAACTCTTCCAGCTAGAACATTTTACAACAGCACCAGTTATTACTATACACTGCTAACAGCCTTGACCTTGAATTACAGCCCTGTCTGCTGTTATAGATCTCGTGCAACACAAGGATTTGCACGTGGTTGGTGCTTAGTCTCTATCCATTTAATTAACTTCACCTGCTAAGCAGTGTCTTGGCACTCTTTCTTCAGGGTTGTATTGGGTTAACTTCCTCATTGTTCCCATTTCCTTTCCCCCACTACCTAATTTCCAGGTGGCTTGTGCCTTAGAATTGGTTTGCAAACGCCTAGGGAGAGGTAAGAAAAGGGTAAGGAAGGAAGCAGAAAGCAAAAAAAAAAGGTGAAGGAGATTCTGGCGGGGACTGGGCCTGGCATCTTTTTCAGTTTTCCTCAGTTACAGAACAGCAGCTAGAAGTCTCTGGGGTCAAATGCAGCCCTTCTGCCGGTTCACACCCCCAGGGGGTGTTCAGGGGCTCAGTAAGACCCTTGGAATCCCCCAGCAACTTCCCTGCTTGCAGCCAGCAAACCCATGACAGATCAGAGAGGGGACAAGAGCTGGTCATGGGGCACCCAGAGATCCCCTTATCCAACCTCTCCACCAACTCCAGCCATCAGGAGATGAGGAGGTGTAGCTTATAAACAACACCTGCCCCCAAATTCCAAAGCAAGGCTCCCCCAATCATCACCTGCTGAAAGTGACATCACAAGGAGGCATTATATGGGGCAGATGCTTGCTTGGCCTAGCGTTGAGACCACATCCCAGGAGTGCCTGGGTTTGACTACCAGTCAGGCTCCTGATGCCAGCTTCCTGCTAATGCAGATCTTGGGGGGCAGTGGTGATAACTCAAGTAATTGGGTTCCTCTTACTCATGTGGGGGATCTGGATTTCATTCCAGGTTCCTGGCTTCTGCCTTGGCCCAGCCCCCACCTAGTCGGGCCTCTTATAGGCATTTGGAGAAAGAACCAGCAACTGGGAGCATTCTTCTCTCTGTTTCTCACATAAATAAAAAATGAAAATAAAAGAGGCATCATAAACAAGACTGACCTCCTGCCAACTTCTTTCCAATTTTTTTTAAAGATTTATTTATTTATTGGAAAGACAGAACATCAGAGAAAAGGCGAGAGAGAGAGAGAGATTCCATCCATTGGTTCACCCCCTAAATGGCTGCAAAGATCAAGGCTAGGCCAGGCCAAAGCCAGTAGCCAGTAACTCCATCAGAGTTTTCCACATGGGTGCAGGGGCCCAAGCTCTTGGGCCATCCTGAGCTGCTTTCCAAGGTGCATTACCAGCGATCCGGATCAGAATTGGAGCAGTGCCAGGACTTGGACCCACACTCCTATATGGGATGCCGGCATCACGGGCAGTATCTTAACCCACTGCACCACAACACTGGCTTGCTTCTTTCTAGTCTACGGGAATGTACAAACATGGGCCTTCTGCACTTTCCAGAAGGCTTTGTAGCTGCATAGCTAAACAAGTTATGATGGAATGAGAGATTTCCTCTATTCACATATACAAAACATGAATTGAAACTTGAGACTTGATTTCTTGAATTTGGCTCATTCTTCTCCCACAGTCGCCTGAGATCCATCAAATGCAGCTTCAGTCTGGCCCAGCAGCTCAGGTCCCGGCCGCTGCTCACTTACACATATCCTGAGTCTGCCAGTCAGGGTCGTGAGCGGCTCCCCACCCTCGTCCACCTCTCTCTCTCTCCTCTGTGAAGCAGCTGCGCTGCCCTCTCTCCCTGCTGTCACCTTTGTGTGTTGCAATTCTGCTTCAAGTCCTAACATTTCAATGCCACCATAGTCTTGCTTCTGCAAAGCCTTTCCTAAAATATGTAAATTTTACATTACAATTTCTCTGTCACCTTTGTGCACTTGCAGCTACTGGCACATCACCCAGGCTGCCTTCTGCCCTGAGGTCCTGGTCCATAGTCCACGTTTATCTTTATCATCATTAACTTCTCTGCCTCCGGCACAGCCCCTGAGATAGCAACCTGCACATTGCTGGGATGACTGAACAGCACCGAGACAGTCATTCTGTGATTGTACAAAATCAGTGCAGTTACAGTTACTATGAGTAAATTAACCACGGGATTTAAATGTATTTCCTTCTGGCTCAATTCTGAAATTTGAGATGTTTTCTAAGACTCCGTGCATCCTTAAACATCAAACATAAAGCTTACGTTTCTTAATATCAGTGTAGCTCACTACAACCAGCTACTGTCTGCCCAAATAACCACAGACTACAGGTAATTATAAAAAAAAAATTCTTCACATCAGTGCCCTTTTTGCTAGAAGGACTGACTGTTGGTATGTCATGAATTTCATGTTTAGACTATAATAAAGCCACTTAAAATATATCTAAATTCCAAGAGATATTTTGGCTCGCTTTTTAATTATACTCTAATTTTTTTAAAAAAGATTTATTTACTTATTTGAAAAGCAGAGTTACAGAAAGAGAAGGAGAGACAGAGAGGTCTTCCATCCATTGATTTCACTCCCCAAATGGCCACAATGGCTGGGGCAGGGCCAGGCAGAAGCCAGGAGCTCAGAACTCCATTCGGGATTCCTATATGGCTCACAGAGACTCAAACACTTGGACCATCTTCTGCTTTTCCAGGAGTGTTAGCAGGGAGCTGGATTGGAAGTGGGGCAGCAGCGACTTGAACCAGAGCTCATATGGGATACCAGCATCACGGGTGGCAGCTTAATCCTCTGCAACACGTCAGCCCCTATACTCTAATCTTTAAAATAAACTGTTAAGGAAAATTTTCTGGGGTTGGAATTCAACAACATTCACTGAGATCCACAAAAATATATACAGAACATTCCACTTTTGCCTGTTCGTCACTGAATCCATCAAATACTCAACGAGCACCACTGTGTGCCAAGGCAGGGGCCTGTGCTAGATGCTGGGGATACAGGCAGTGACCAGCGGAGCAACAGTCCCTGTTTTTAGATGCCTAAGACCAGAAGACCTTCCTCTATCTGTCTCTGTCTCTCCATCTCAAGCTCTCCTTCTCTCTCCTGCATAGTTGTGGCACAGCAGGTTAAGCCACTGCCTTGCAAAGCTGGCATTCCATGTGAGTGTCAGTATGAGTCCCAGCTGCTCTGCTTCTGATCCAGCTCCCTGCTAATGTACCTGGGAAGGCAGAGGAAGACCGCCCAAGTCCTTGAGACCCTGCATCCATGTGGGAGAAGTGGATGGAGTTCCAGGTTCCTGGTTTCAATCTGGCCATTGCAGCCACCTGGGGAGTGAACCAGCTCTTCCTCTCTGTCAGTCTGCCTTTCAAATAAATAAATAACACAAAAATCATCCCACTATCCCCAAGAGGTAGAGACATGGTAACTTTTACAATTACAGAAACTGAGATCTCTCTGAATCAATTCAGTTCTACCTGGGCACTGTGCTTGGGACGAGAAGACGGTAGTCTACAAGATGGTCAGTGGTGTGCTGTGAAAGGGGACTCATCAGAAGCCCTCGAAACACTGCAAGGAGCCTTAATCCACCTTCAGATGGGGAAGGAGTCCCTGCGGATAAGAGACTTGGAGTCTGGAGAGGAGTTGGTCTTGCAAACAGGGCAGGCAGTGGTACTCTAGGCCTCTGGAACAACTTTTTAGATGCTTAACACTAGAAGATCTTCCTCTATCTGTCTCTATATCTCAAGCTCTCCTTCTCTCTGCCTTTCAGATAACATGAAAACAATATATATTTTTTTTAATTTTTGACAGGCAGAGTGGACAGTGAGAGAGAGAGACAGAGAGGAAGGTCTTCCTTTTGCCGTTGGTTCACCCTTCAATGGACGCCGCGGTAGGCGCGCTGCGGCCGGCGCACCGCGCCGATCCGATGACAGGAGCCAGGTGCTTATCCTGGTCTCCCATGGGGTGCAGGGCCCAAGGACTTGGGCCATCCTCCACTGCACTCCCTAGCCACAGCAGAGAGCTGGCCTGGAAGAGGGGCAACCGGGACACGATTGGTGCCCCGACCAGGACTAGAACCCAGTGTGCCGGCGCCGCAAGGCGGAGGATTAGCCTAGTGAGCCGCGGCGCCGGCCAAAAAACAATATTTTTTTAAAAAATGCCAACCCTGGGAGGCAGCAGATGATGCTTCAAGTCCTTGTGTTCCTTCCACCCATATCGGAGACCTGGATTGAGTTCCAGCATCCTCCCTTCAGCCTGACCCGGTCCCATCTGTTGCAGGCACATGGGGAGTGAACTAGTGGATGGAAGACCTTTCTCCATCTGTCTCTGTATCATATATACATATATATATATATAGAGAGAGAGAGAGAGAATATGTATGTATATATATGTACATGTATATGTATATGTGTATGTGTGCATATATATCCACCCAGGACCACTGATAACTTTGGCCAAAGCAGCTTTTGTACAGTGGAGGAGGCAGTGTCAGCTTCTAATGGATTAAACAGGTACAGAAAAAAATGGAATCAGTCCTTGTGTAGACTTTTCTTTAAAGAAAAAAAGTTGGGACCAAAGAAGTTCATGGCAGAGCATCTCAACTTTCTCCATGAAAGAGCTCAATAATCTACTAAGAAAGGGAGTCAGAACTTCAGTGAGAACTCCCCAAATGAACGAAGATAACTGAGAAGTTTGAATGGGGATGGGAGGGGACAGCAAAGGCTTAGAAGACCATGGGAACAGAGCAGAACAAAGATAAACAAAAGAACTGCTGAGCGGTGTCAACTCAGCCAAAGGTAGAGACCATGAACGGTACGCCCCTGTTACTCAGATCTAAGGCCTGAATTGTGTAAGGTGTGGCAGTTTCCCAAACCAAGCCCTGTGGCTCCCAAATTTAAAACAGCAGTGCTAGACAATCAGTGACCTGACACAATCCCCATGTGTCTGGTTTGCTGGAGGGATGTATTTTATGTGGTGACTGGAGCCAGTTTCTCCTTGACCTTGAGCCCTTGGAAATTTCCAAAAGAGAGCTCTTAACACTACTGGACATCCCAGAGCCTGGGAGAAAAACTGCCCGGCTCTCACACCCAACTGTCAGAGGAGGCTTTGGAGGGTAGCCTCAGGTTTCAGGAGCTGAGATGAGCATACGGAGTAGAGCTTCACAGAGCGCAAGGCCTAGCCAAGCCTGATCTGACAGCAAAATGTTAAGATGGGTTCAAGACGAGGCTGGCTTCTCCCACAGTGACGAGGTTCTGGGCAGAAATTTTTCATGTTACACAAGTTCAGAACTTATCAGAAACAATGAGTAATGTGGGAGTGAATCATCTTTTGTGGCTCAAAGCGTCTTGATCTAATTTCAGTCATGGGATTTTGACACCCAGTAGTCTGAGTGGGTATGGGGTTAGTATTTCAAATAGATGCTCATTCAAAGTAGCTTTCAAGGAAAGTAGAGCTGGAGGTGGGGTGACTTTTATAAGGATCTCTCCAAGCAGAACAGAGGTTACTCCCCTCATCACTCCATTGCCCCCCCAGTCTCTCGTCTTTCCGTCTCAGAGGCTGTCCCCATTCCACTGATTTTACGTCAGCCTAGCTTCTCTGCTTTCTCCACATCTAAGAGGCCAAACTCAGACTCTCCAGCCTGCAGCCGACACCTTCTGTTCCCCTTGTCCACTGACTCTCACATGAGAACCTCACTGGCCACTGACCAATCACCGAGGGTCCGTCAGCAGTCTAACCAGCTTTGCAGTGGAAAGTGTGCAGGGCTGCCCTTCCCAGGGGCTGTGCATGAACTAGAACACCTGGAAGGGACTGGGGGCATGGGCAAGTACTGAGCAAGAAACCTGAAACCAGGTGTCCTAGAAGAGAAGGGAATCATGTTCTCAACTGCCTAAGGGAAGCGCATTTTTCCGTCATTCACACCGGGCAGCTCTGTGCAGGCCCATTCTGGTAATCCTCTAAGGCGTGAAGGAACACTTTTCTAAAGCAAAGTTTACTTTTTCACAGCCAGTGCAACACTTGAACTTGACCTCAGTTTTTTTTTATGCCAAATTTCTTCTCCAAAATGAATTGCATCCTGGTCTTCAGCACTCTCTTCCCTGCTGCACTTGGATGCCTCCCACTTCTCTCAGGATCAATGTCCCTCCTCACCCAAGTGAGGCAGAACTGTCACAGTGATGGCCTTTGGTGGAGGTCACTTTTATTTTGTAAACACTGTCTTCCATTGACTTTTATTTAGTTATAATATGGACACAAAATCCACAAATCATTTTTTAAAGATTTATTTATTTGAAAGGCAGAGTTATAGAGAGGCAGAGGCAAAGAGAGGTCTTCCATCTGCTGGTTCACTCCCCAATGGAGCTGGGCCAATCCAAAGTCAGAAGCCTGGAGCTTCTTCCAGGCTTCCTACATGGGTGCAGGGACCCAAGGACCTGGGCCATCTTCTGCTGCTTTCCCAGGCATATTAGCAGAGAGCTGGAATGGAAATGGAGCAGCCGGGACTGGAACCAGCACTCATATGTGATGCCAACACTGCAGAAGGCAGCTTTACCTGCTGTGCCACAATGCCTACCCCATATCCACAAATCTTAAAGGCACAGCTTGACTACATTTTACATAGTAATATACATGTCTGTATATGTATAAACATTTATGTGTATACACAAAAGATCTTCAAAAAGTTCATGGCAAATGGATATTATGAAGATCTATGCATGACTTCAAGGTTTTTTTTACTAAATTTATTTTTTAATTTCATTTTTCACAAATGTTTAGAAGTACCCTCATACATATATATGTATATAGATGTAGATATGTGTGTGTATACACAGGAGATCTTCAAATAGTTCATAAGATGCAGGCGTTTGACCTAGAAGTTATGATGCCAGTAGGGATGCCCACATCCCATATCAGAGTGCCTCGATTCGAGTCTCAGCTCTGCTTCCAATTCAAGCTTCCTGCTAATGTACACTCTGGGAGGGAACAGTGATGGGTCCCTGCTATCCACATGGGAGACTTGGATGGCTCCTGGTTCCTAGCTCCCGGCTTCAGTTAGCCCAGCCCCACTGTTGCAGGCATTTGGCAAATGAACCAGCAGATGGGAGCTCTGTCTGTCTGTCTCTGTTTCTCTGACTCTCAAGTAAATATATCAATAAAGTCTAAAAGAAGTGCATGGAAAACATGTCATGAAAAAACTACGTATGGATTTCCACATTTTGGGAGTCAAAATAAATTACCCTACATTTGAGTTCCATTTGTCAACTTTCTGAAGCACCCTCTTATCTCTACATCCATGTAACAACCACCCAGATCAAGATAAGAACATTTCTAGAGTTCCCTGGTTACTCTTTCCACTAATTAACAACTTCTTCAACCCTAAGTCAAGTATCACTGTAACTTTTTTATTATATATATTATATATATTATATATATTATATATATTATATATATATATAATTTTTGAAGGTTTATTTGAAAAGCAGAATTACAGAGAAAGAGGGGGAGGCAGAGAGGAGAGGAAGGGAGAGAGAGAGAGGAAAAGAGACAGAGAGAGATAGAGAGAGAGAGGCCACAGTGGCTGGGACTGGACTAGGCTGAAGCCAGGAGCCTGGAACTCCACTGAGTTCTTCCACATGGATACAGGGACCCAAGCACTTGGGCTATCTTCCACTGCTTTCTCAGGTGCATTAGTAGGGAGCTGAATGGGGAGTAGCCAGGACTTAAACTGGCACTCATATGGATTGCTGACATTACAGGTGGTGGCTTAACCCACTGCATCACAATGACAGCCCCTTAACTATAGATTGTGCTTGTTTTTGAACTCCATATAAGTGGAGTCCTACAGTATATATGTTTTTGTGTAGTATGAATTCTTTTGCATCTAACCTCTTCTGCTCAAGAGAGCATGCATGGGATTCATGCATGCTGTTACGTAGTCCTTCCTTTGTGTTGCTCAGTTTCACTGTATGAATACACAGTCTGTGTCCGCATTTTCCTGTGGAAGGACCCTGGGTGTTCCCAGATTCAGGCTGTTTTGCGTGAGACTGCTATGAACGTCCATGCGTTAGTCTTTTTGACATATGCACAGAGTTCCCTGGGGTGAATTCCTCAGAGTGGAAATCCTGGGACATTAGGCGTGTCCACCTTTCATTCTACTGAGCCCTGGAAGTGTTTTCAGACATGCTCTGAGATCTCCCTATGTCTCCCTTCCCATCTTCCTCCCCTGCCACCCCCCTGAAGTACTTGCCTCCCTTCTGCTCCTGTTACCTGGTGACCGTTTGCTGACTTGCCTTTTCCTCCCCACAGGACAAGAGGTTGCCATCCCTCCCGCAGTGGCCCCTACAGACTGTCAGATCTTCACTCTTACCCCCTCGCCCACCACGAGGGCCCCAGCCACCAGGGTGCAGCTCATCACTAGGACACCCAGGTGTCCCTTCCACAACTTTCCCGGAAGAAGGCCCGGAGTCCACCTTGGGTTTCCAAACAGACCTTTCTTCCCTCCCAAGTGCAACCACCGTTTTGTATTCCAGCCATTTTACGGGCCGCACGGTCGCCTTCCTCCTAACAATTTCCCCAGGACAAGACTTTATAGCGATAGCTCATCTGAAGAAAGCAGAGAGGAGAGGGAAGCCAGTGCCTCAGACTAGGTGAGAAGATCGCCACTCTTTCCTGACAAGAAGGAGTAGATTTGAAGACTAAGTTTCCTAGACACCGCTGGTCAGAAATTGTTCTCTTGGTCAGAGCGAGGTGCATCTGCAAAGTGAGCTTTCACAGAAATCACACAGTCAGGCCAAAGAAAAAGTTTGGGAGAGTCTGACTATAGATAATATATTGAAGATACAAATTAAATGATCTAACCCTAACAACATTTATTTTCACTGCAATCTTTAATGTTAACTTTTTAAGCAACTCATACAAATGATGGAAATCTCTCACTGTTTCTCCTGTTGTTGTCATCTAGACACTAACTAAATGATAAAATTCTCCTCAAGCTGTCACATGGTACCAGGCTCAAAAGCCTAATTAATGTTACCTGGATGTGCTGGCACCTCTGGAACTCTGAAGACATCAGTGTTCATTTGACTTTGGGAACCTTGTATTTTTGGGATAGTATGAGCAAAAAGTCCACAGGTTGCATTCAGTGGTTATTAGTTTGGCCTCTCCTCCTACAACCTCCCTTTCATGCCACTCATCTTGCCTGTGACAACACAATTTTGGTTTTACATATGTGCCCGGTGGCTTACACTTGTGCTGCTCAAGAACTATATGCAGAAGTTACTGCTGCTGCTATGGCTGCTGCTACAAAGAAAAAACAAGACACAAAGAAGGGGCTGGCACAGCAGGTTAATGCCCTGGCCTAAAGCGCCAGCATCCCATATGGGTGCTGGTTCGAGATCCGGCTGCTCCACTTCCAATCCAGCTATCTGCTATGGCCTGGGAAAGCAGCAGAAGATGGCCCAAGTCCTTGGGACCCCGCAACTGCATTGGAGACCCAGAAGAAGCTCCTGGCTCCTGACTTTGGATTAGTTCAGCTCTGGCCATTGCAGCCATTTGGGGAGTGAACCAGCAGATAGAAGATCTCTCTCCTCCCTCCCCTCCCCCTCTTTCTGCCTTGGCCTCTCTGTAATTCTGCCTTTCAAACAAATAAATAAATCTTAAAAAAAAAAAAAAAAAAACTTAACAGTTCTGAAATCTTGTTCCTTATGGGCAATTGCAGACATCAGGTAAACTAAGACAAATCAATGGTTAATTAGCAGCTTTATCACTCATCACTGCAGCTATTGAGCTATTGTAGAAAGCAGCCTCCTCCAATAGAGCTTCTTAGGAAGAATCTTACAAAACAACTCCAGAGGGGCCGGCATAGCGGGTTAAAGCCCCGGCCTTCAGTGCCGGCAACCCATATGGGCGCCAGTTCAAATCCTGGCTGCTTTACTTCTGATCCATATGGGTTGCCAGCACTGCAGGCGGCGGCTTTACCCACAGCGCCAGCCCCTGTGGCACATTTAAGTCACTGTCAGCAGTGGGGCTTGCTAAGTTCCTGATTGAAAATGAAAATTTTAAAGGAGGTCAAATGTTTTTACATTTGGGAATCTATTTGAGGAGGTCTGCTAGTTTGCCAGCGCTGTCGTACGAAGTAGGACAGACGGGGTAGCTTAAATACCAGGAATGTCTCTTCTCACAGTCCTGGAGTCTCAAAGTCCAGGATCAGGGTGCCACCAGTGCTGGTTTCCTGAGTCCTCTCTCCTGGCCTTGCAGATGCCCATGTGCTGATGTCCCCCTTGTGGGACCAAATTTCCTCTTCTTACAAGGACACCCAGTCAGAGTGAATTAGGGTCCACTAATTGATGGATTCATTTTAATTTAGTCACCCCCATTAAAAGCCATTTCCAAATACAATCACATTCCAAGGTACTGGGGGTTAGGACTTCAACATACGAATTTCAGGGGACAGAAGTGAACCAGTAATGGAAATGTCCAATTTTGATAGTGGTAACGCCAAACTCCCAGAACAACTCCATAAGAAAAGTTGGCTCTGGTTTTAAAAAAATGCAGGATTACAATGCTCAGTTACTTTTACACATAAGTAAACACAAAGAGGCTCAGCATGTTAAGCCACCACCTGAAAGGCCGGCATCCCATATGAGTGCCAATTCCAGTCCCAGTTGCTCCACTTCCAATCCAGCTCCCTTCTAATGCGCCTGGGAAGACAGCAGAGGATGGCCAAAATTCTTGGGCCCCTGTCATCCATGTGGGAGACCCAGATGCAGTTCCAGACTCCTGGCTTCAGCCTGGCCCAGACCTGGCTATTGCAGCCATTTGGGAAGTGAACCAACAGACTGAAGACTGACCTCTCTCCTTCTAGCTCTCCTTCTCCCTCTCTCCCTGTAATTCTACCTTTCAAATAAATAAATAAATCTTTAAAAAAGAGAACAGAGAAATATGATGTTTTTAAGCACAGAGAATATTTGACTTCTTTTTACAATAAAATGCAGACAGATGTCAGATTCTTACAGGCAACTCCAGGCTTTTTTCTCAACAGCAGAGAAACAGATGAAGGATGGAGGGGCTAAAGAGGAGCCAGACCTGAGCCTGCTTGTGTGGGGCAAGCAGCGCTCCACATCTTGGCCACTCCCAGAACCCACTGAACATGGTGAGAGCTCTAACCCGAAAATCACACAGATGTGCAGCAGTAGCAGAACAGATGGCTTGGTTTGGTTTCCCACATGGGAATGCCACACAGCAATGGAAAACAGTGGCTTCCTGCTGGGCACGAGGACATAGATGAGTCTGACAGATTTCACTCTGGAGGAAGCCAGACACAGAATACATATAGTATGACTCTGTGGATGCAAAACTCAGGAACAGGTTAAACCCACCCGTGGTGACAGAGTCAGAGGTGGTAACTGGCAGAGAAAGGGCAAGAGGAAGCCTGGAGGGAGCCAGAAGCCACCCATATGTTGCTTGATCTGTGTGGCAGGTACATGGGTGTACATATTTATCACACTATGTGGTTAACATTTATGTATTTTACTATATATGTTGTGTATCAGTTGAAAAAATTCATATACTAAAAAGAAATCCAATAAATATACACTAATTACAATTATGTCTTGTTTAGCAAATAGGCATTTGAATATTCTGTTGACTTGTTGTACGGCAGATCTAGCAGAAGTTCCTCAAGTATTTTTTAGTACGGACCTATACGAATTTGCCTATCCCCAATAAGGGAACATATTTAAGCCTTGAATGTAACCCTATACTCATACAGTTACTAGCCAGAGAACCACAAAAACAGAAAGAAAGAAAAAAAAAACACTTTCCAAAGAGAAAATCTCTCAATTTCAACATGGGAAATGCACAGTAAACTTTGACTGGATAGTAGCAGTGCAATGATTTGTGTGTAAAGAACCATCACAAATGAACAAGTACACTCCAAAACTCTGGGCCCAGATGTGCAGATCTCGAGAGTGGCTGGTGCAAGCTGGCTTCCCATCCTCTTGCCTACCCTCTCCTCTCCAACCCATCTCATACTGCACTCTTCTCTCGCTCCACCCCACACTGTCTAGCTTGCTCACTCCCTCCTCAGGGCCTGTGCCGTGCTGGTCTCCGTCTGAAAGGCTCTTCCTACTGAGATTTCCTCTCTCACTTCTTTCAGGACGTTCACAAAATGCCACCCTCAGCTCCCAGGCCACCCTACTGTGCAGGCACAGACCCACCTCCTCTCCCGGTTCCCAGCTTCATTCCTCTTCCTAGCCCTATTCACATTCAATCATCTATATGCATTCCTAGATATCCTGTTGGTAATTTGTCCAGATTTTTGTCCTTTTGTTCATTCTTTTATCATCCCCAGGACTTAAAAACAATGTCTGCACATAGTAAGGAATCAATAAATACTTGTTAATAAATGAATTTTAAACGTCCTGATAGTCAATCCTATTTACTCCCAAATAAATTCCCACTTATCAGAGGATCCCAAAATTCTCTTCACCTAGAAAAAAGAACCACTGAGGAGAGAGAGTTAAGGCACACATATGCCTCCCAAATAAAACAGTTGCTGAACCCTGATGCATGCTTTCAACCTCCTTCCAGCAATTTTAAAACAAACCATTCTGTTTCACTACAATTTGTCTCCCAGTAGTTTGTTAGAAGATGGTTTGGAATGCTAACCAGAACTAGAGAATCTTCCAATTTAACAGACTACATAATTTTGGAATTTTTCAGACTTTTGCTAGCAGCATCTATCATTTTAAAAAAAGAAAAAACCCTCTGAGTCCAATCTTCTTTGTAAAATTCTTCTTCCAATGCCTAGTCAAGACATGCAAGTTCTCCTGGTGAGGTTAATTATTTGAGGTGGCCCTTGAAACTGTTATGCTTCAAATATCCTTCCAACAGGCACAAACTGTTTTTCCACCAATAAAATTTATGTACTTCCTGGCTTATGTTCTAAATAGCCATTTTACTACATGTTCTGCACATAATATACACTCTAACTTCTTTGGAAATATCAGAATTTCCTCCATTTGGACAGACGCCCACTCTCAGGACAGGGTAGAGTTCATATAGGGCAATAAATATGCTTTAGAGTTCTGTTTCATGTTGGCAAAATATTCACACTTTTCATAGTCTCTTTTAAGTTTTCTTTGGTGATATTTTTTCTTTCAAATAAACATGTGTAGAGTCTTAATGGTATAAATTTTAGACACAGATGAGATAGCTTATTTCTCCTAGACAACATTAGCTTCTGACCTTTTTCAAAATCAGAATTGGATCCCCACATGCAGAAGTATTTAACAAGAGTACTACCTTATACCTTATATAGAAATCAACTCAAAATGGATCAAGGATCTAAATCTACCACCTGATACCATCAAATTCCTAGAGAAAAACATCAGAGAAACTCTGCAAATGGATAAATAGGATTACATCAAGCTAAGAAGTTTTGGAACAGCAAAGGAAACGCTTGACAAAGTGAAGAGGCTACTGACAGAATGGGAGAAAATTTGCAAACTATGAATCTGATAAAGGATTAACACCCAGGATCTACAAAGAGCTCAAGAAACTCAACAACAACAAAACAAACAATCCAGTTAAGAAATGGGCAAAATATATGAACAGGCATTTTTCAAAGGATGAAATACAAATGGCCAACAGACACATGAAAAAATGCTCAGGATCACCAGCCATCATGGAAATCAAAATCACAATTAGGATTCACCTCACCCCGGTTAGAATGGTTATCATCCCCCCAAAAAAGAAAATAATAAATGCTGGCAAGGATGTGGGGGGAAAAGTACACTAATACAAATACACTGTTGGTGGGAATGTAAACTAGTACAAACATTATGGAAGACAGTATGGAGGTTTCTCAGAGATCTGAAAATACATTTACCATATGACCCAGCCATATGAAATCAGTGGCCGGCGCCGCGGCTCAATTGGCTAATCCTCTGCCTTGCAGCGCTGGCACACCGGGTTCTAGTCCTGGTCGGGGCGCCGGATTCTGTCCCGGTTGCCCCTCTTCCAGGCCAGCTCTCTGCTGTGGCCTGGGAGTGCAGTGGAGGATGGCCCAAGTCCCTGGGCCCTGCACCCGCATGGGAGACTAGGAGAAGCACCTGGCTCCTGCCTTCGGATCAGCGCAGTGCACCGGCCGCAACACGCCGGCCGCGGCGGCCATTGGAAGGTGAACCAACGGCAAAGGAAGACCTTTCTCTCTGTCTCTCTCTCTCACTGTCCACTCTACCTGTCAAAAAAAAATGAAATCAGCATACGGAATTAACCTAAATGTCCATCAACTGATGACTAGTTAAAGAAAATATGGTATATATACATAAGGCACTACACTCGGTCATAAAAAAGAATGAAATCCTGCCTTTTACAACAAAATGTATGCAACTGGAGACCATTATGCTTAGTGAAGGCAGTCCCAAAAAGACAAATACTGTATGTTTTCTCTGATACATGGTAGTTAACATAGAATAAAAAAAAAAGCCCCAATATATAAGAATGAAACTGACATCTTATAATTTGATTATGCTTTATAGCCCTTGTCTATATTCCTGTGCAAGAGCGGTGTTTCTATTTTTTACTTGGTGAATGTGATGGTTAGTGGTGTATTAAGCTTGTGATTACAAAATAAATAGAAAGTATGCTTTGCAAAATTAAAGAAAGAAAAGAAAGGCAGGCAGGGAGGTTGAGGGAGGGAGAGAGGGAATTATGGCTATCTTAGAATTATCTCTATGAAATATGTGAAATCTGTTCTCTTTATATCAGTAAATTTTTTTTGAAGTCAAGATTTCAGTGGGCTGTGCACATGAATTAGCTAACTAACAAGGTTGCAAATGTGTTTGGGGCAGCACCATGCAAACCTCCCATTCTGCATTCCCAATACAATCAAGAAAGCAAGCCAGTGCTAGTGTCGGTGCAAATTTTAATTTCGCATTCATTGTGGGGATTGACTTAGTTTGCTACTTACATAGACATCATACTTGAAAACTGTGTTTCCAATTAATTTCCAAGATGCTCAAAGCCTTTATTAAATTGGCATTCTTGGAAGTAGCCTTGATTGGTCTTCCTACCATTTGTGCCTTCACCCACCTGCCCACATTTCATTTTGTGAGGCAAACTTACTTGCATATTTCTCAACTTTTTTTTTACTTTGACTTGGGATTCCCAGCAAAGTCCACAGCTCCTGTCTACCTCCCAGGTTCCCACCAGCCTAGCCCTTCTCCAGACATTGGCTCTGCTTTGCTGACCTCTAAGTCACCAGCCACCTGCTGACATTAGGGGAACTCTGACATAAAGACAAGATGTCTCTTCTCCCAATCCATTTCATAAACTCCAGGAACCTGGACCACTAGAGTGCTTACCTAGAAACATCCACTAGAGACTGCCATGCCACTGGTGGGACCATCTGATGGCTGGCCATGCCTGTGTTAGACTAAGTACTCCTTAACCCGGTGCCCTGATATGGAAAAAGACCATTAATTGAGTGCATGAAAAAATGAACAGAAAATACCCTGTGGGTAAAATTCATGGCTGATTTTAGCTTTTGGATAAAAAGCTTGGGATGGGTCTGGCTTACAGTGAATGGGGCTTGCCTGCTACCTCTGGATCATTGCTTGGCAGCACTGGGCAGTCCTGGGCAAACCAGCAATAGCTCTTTCCTAACACTTCTTAAATAATTCCTGTCTATTCCAGCACAAGTACATTGCATTCATCCCTCAAGAGGCAGAACTGCTCATCTCCCACTAGTTTATTTCCTCCCATGATCCAACAGGAGAAAAGGGACCTGACCACCTTACATAAGACAAGTGTAAAGAAAAGAATAATATTCTGGCTGGCTTGCATTTCCTGACACAAAATAATTTTTTGTCCATAATATATTTAGAATATATAAAAACTAACATGACTATATAAGGGTACTTCAAAAAGTATGTAGGACATGGAATTAAAAGATAAATCTATTTTGGTACAAAAAGTTTTGAAAACCATGCATAGTTTTCCCATAATACACATTAATATACTCACATTATCTGAATCTAGTGTTTGCCTTTGTTTTCAGAGGTAAGAAAAATATTTAGAGGAAAATAAAATAAATATTTACTCCAAAATATGCTTTACCTTTTTTTAAGACACTGTGACAGTTTTTCTATTGTCCATTCCATGTCTCCACTGCCTTGTAGAAGTCACGTGTGCCATGGACAGGCTACCACAGCCTGAACTAATCAGCATGATCCCACTTCCCTTTGCTTCTGTTAACACAGGCAAGGGAATTTAACAGAGGCCTGAGGTCTAAGACAGTTAGCAACTGGTTCAGAAACGAACTATACAAATTAGGCTCAAGAATGGTGAAGTTTTGTTTGGTTGGGAAACTCTTCTCCTCCTCTTTGGGAAGCAAATGAGAAAGCACATAACCCCAGGAGCCTGAAATTCCAAAGTTTATATTACCTAAACAAGAATGGCTTTTTTAAAACATGAATTCCAGATCTAAGTAATCATGGCCATATATTTGTTTCAACATCATTGAGTGACACTTTTTAATTCTATTATCTTTCCTGTAAAATATGAATAACACTTCTACTTTCATAGAGTTACCATTGGCAAGAAGAAAGCACTGTGTTAGACAGTGTGAAACAAAACAAGATAAACAAGATGTGGTTCCTAATCCTCAGAGCCACTGACAATCTAGTGGGGCAGTGATGTTGAGTATTATCCTTGTCTGTTTTCCTGACTGTTAGGAGATCCCATCCTGGTCTGGGGTCAGGAAAATATGCTGAAGTGAGATACAGTGCTTTCATTTCTTTCTCCTTTTCTATATTAATTTATGTTAGCTGACAATACACTTTCCAAAATTTTAGTGGAAACTTCTTTACATCTATAGATATCCCTGTATGCCAATGCAGCAAACAAAGGAATTAAATAAGGCTGTGCAATGGGGAAGGGGGATTAATTTTCACTGAAAACAAAGGAAAATGACATTTCATGGGTGGTTTTTTGAAGGAAATTTCTCAGTATATAATACATTCAACATCAGAGATAAGTAAGTCCCTAAAAACACAAAACTCTAAATCACAAGTTACTTACGAGTGATGATGTCGACATCTGTGGTAACGTACTTCTCAGAAGGGCAAGTTAAGAAGTAGGTAAGCCGCATGTTAATTATATTTTCAAGTTGTTTCATGTCTAAAACTATCAAGAGAAAAAATAAGACCCTTTAGGAAGCAATGTGAGAACACAACATTTTATCCACATAGCAGAGTGTTAAGGGTCTCTTTCTAATGTCAAAGCACTTAACACAGAACAGTAAATAAAAATCCATTTAGTCCTATTCATTAAGACCAGCTTGAATCTTACGAGCATACATCTCTTTCCCTGCCAGTGGTTTCCTTATATGGACGAGGGCTTGGAAAACAAGTCAATCACATTTCAGCTCAGTTTGACCCATAGCTTAGAACAAATCCAGCCTTATATTGTAGCACAATCTAGATAAAGAACCAAAAGTGAGAGCCACATAAGAAAATATATTTTTATGTTCCCATTTCAATGGGGTGCCATACATTCTAACCAAGCAAGGGATTCTCAATCAAGGGAACCAAGTCCTAAGCCTGTGTCTGTCATAACTTTTATCAGGCAGTCTCTATAAGACATGTTATTTTATCACCATGCTGCTGGTATCACCAGCTGTACAGAAAAATTAACTTACCCTTGTTCCAAAGTCTCCACCCACCAAAAAAAATAATTAACAGATTATTTCAAAACTATTTGTTAAATACCATATATTTATTTATTTTTATATTATTTAAAGTTGCTTAATTAAATAAATCTAAATTAAAACCATCTATGGAGCTTAGTAAGATCATATTTATTAATTTTAAAACATATATATATTTACACACAGCAAGCCCATTGTCTCCCACTACAACATACATATTTCATTAGCATGTGACTAAATCATATCCTGGTACAGAGAAATTAAACAACCTTAAGCTGAAAAAAGGATGAATTTCGTTCACTATCTACAGCCCCAATTTTCAAAATTTTATTTTCTATTAATTCTGCCAAGGTTCTAATCAGATATGATCTTCAACTCTCAAAATGGATGTAGAGTAAATAATTTTTTGTTCCTTAATTCTAAAATTTCCAAGTTGTTTTAATAGACATAGATACCAAAAACAAGTATAAAATCACATGGTAACTGATCCTAGATCCTCAGGCATTGAGCTAGTATTTTCACATAAAAATAGCACTGGACATAAGTTGGAGTGCCATTTGGCTTTAAGTATTGCCTGCTTTCCATGCTGTAGAGTTTACTGGCAATATTTCTCAAAGTAAAAATAATAGTATTTTAATATGAAGCATATTAATGCCAATATACTATTTTTTCCCAGCATGTTAGGCATAATAATCTAGTCAAACACCTGGTCAGAGGCTAAAATAGAGTTTTTAAATGAAGACCAATTTTTAATTTAAACACCACCTATGCACTTGGATATCAGAACCACTTATTTGCCTCCTATGAATGTCCTATGATTTGAGGGTCAAACATCTAAGGTCAGAATTTTTATTTTAGGCTCCTAAGAGTAATAGAACAAAGTTTAGTTAAATTCATGGGCTAAGTTACAGTCAATAGCCTTTGGAAAAAACAATTCACTATTAATCAGTTAAGGCAAAAAACTCACACAAATTCTGGTTCCCTTAACAACTATTCTCTAAAACGATAAATGCAGAGCATAGCTGAAAACTCAGAAATCAAGAATCTGGGGCCAAATTGTTTTAACCCCTAACTAAAAATGTGTGGACCCTCACATTAGAAAAGATGTTTGGAATGCAGATAAATGACTTTGCACTCTGGTGAAAAGCTTTTGGGAAGGCCTAAATGTTTAAGGAACAAAAGGACAAGAACTCCTTTGCTAGTCTCACTCTCAAACTATCAATGGGTAAGAGTGCAATCCCAAAGCCTCCTTGGCTGAGCGGTCCAACAACAACTGCCCAGAGAAAAGTAGTTCATTCTGACCCACAGGTCACCCCATCTCCTATCTCGTGTGTATACTTCTTTTTTTCAGTACAAACCCCTCCTCCTCCACTTTTGTTCCAATTATGTTCTTCCGCACAGGAACATTTAGCACCAGAATCTTAAAATACAGAGGACTCTCCATGTCAGACTTGCACTAAATCATTAGAAATAAAAGGTTTCACTGCCAGATTTGCATTATAGTAGTTCTTATACCAGTACAGAGGTCACAACACACTGACCAAACATCAGCAGTAATCACAGAAACTAAAAGATATTCATCTTTCCATGGATGGCAGTTACTTACATCCCTTTCTGCCTAAAAACAAGTGAGATTTTTTAAAGTATATTTTTGGAGTTAAGTTAGGGTAAAGGAAACAATTTCTCTTACTGATCCCAGTTTTCTTACCACCCCCCATCAAGCCCACTCCCACATAAATGCTTACATTTATACAGATAACACAAAGTTCAATGCATGACATTTTGTAATCTCTCTCTTCTTTCTCACTCACTTTCAATCTTACATAACTTTAAATACACAATTTTCTAACAGCAAATACACATTCATGTAACAAGAATCACATCACCCCTCTTTCTAGATACATCTTGAAATAGCATCAGTGGACTTGAAAGGTGATGGGATAACAGTGGATGAGTACTTGTTCAATCTTCTTTTGAAACATCTCAAAGTCTTTGTTGTTCCTTCTTCTGCAAAGCCTTTCTTAGAAAACACAAAGCAGTTCAGAAGAAAACCCTCAAAAGCGCTCATCTCTCCTCCTAGGATATCAGCATCTTTGTTGGAAGAGGGTGGCATCCCAAGAGCTAGAGCAGCATCTAAAAGGACAGACGGATATATTGCCAAATATTTTACAAATACTCTATCTAGAAACCTCACTTGTTTTCTCAAATTTTGGTAGGTACTATGGAGTCTAAGAAAATCGTACATCATATGTATCAAAACCAAGATTTTAAAGACAATCTCTAGGATAATTACCAATAAAAACTATAATGTATAACACACTATCTCCTTTTATGCGAACTATTTTTGACAAAACAGATCTAAGTCCTGTAGGGCCTGAAGTTTAAACAAAATCCTTTTTTTAAAGTTTTTTTATTTATTTATTTGACAGGTAGAGTTGCAGACAGTGAGAGGGAGAGACAGAGAGAAGGGTCGTCCTTCCGTTGGCTGCAATGGCTGGAGCTGCGCCAATCCAAAGCCAGGAACCAGGTGCTTCTTCCTGGTCTCCCACACGGGTGCAGGTGCCCAAGGATGTGGACCATCCTCCACTGCCCTCCCAGGCCATAGCAGAGAGCTGGACTGGAAGAGGGGCAGCCGGGACTAGAACCAGGGCCCACAGGGGATGCCAGTGCCGCAGGCAGAGGATTAACCTACTGCATCATGGCACCAGCCCCTGAAGTCTACACAGTTTGTATGAATTAGTTGTTCATAGTTCACATGAACTAACCCAAATGAATGAATTACAAATACCTCTTCCCTAAGCCTTGAGAGGGCCTACAAAATGAGGGATTAAACATACTTTTGATGACAGCACAGTAAATTCACTTTTTTTTTTTTTTTTTTTTTGACAGGCAGAGTGGATAGTGAGAGAGAGAGACAGAGAGAAAGGTCTTCCTTTGCCGTTGGTTCACCCTCCAACGGCCGCCATGGCCGGTGCATCGCGCTGATCCGAAGCCAGGAGCCAGGTGCTTCTCCTGGTCTCACATGTGGGTGCAGGGCCCAAGCACTTGGGCCATCCTCCACTGCACTCCCAGGCCATAGCAGAGAGCTGGCCTGGAAGAGAGGCAACTGGGACAGAATCCAGCGCCCCAACTGGGACTAGAACCCAGTGCGCCGGCGCTGCAAGGCGGAGGATTAGCCTATTGAGCCGCAGCGTCGGCCTGTAAATTCACCTTTAATGTCACAGATTTTAAAACTGCTTTGTGGGGGTGGGTGCCAAGGCACAGCGGGTTAAGTTGTGGCTTGGGTTGCCCACATCCCATACTGGGGTGCCTAGTTTGAGTTTCAGCTACTCTGTGCTTCTGATCCAGCTTCCTAATAAGGCACTGGGGGGTGGCGGATGACAGCCTAAATAGGTGGGTTCCTGCCACCAATGTGGGAGATCCAGACTGAGTTAAAAATATCTCATTTTTATTATCATTCAAGAGATCTCATTTTTCTTTCTCCTTTTTAGTTCTGTTTGGGGCGTTTTTGGTCTAAAATGTTGTATTTAGGGGTTAGCACTGTGGCACAGTGGGTTAAGCTGCTGCCTGCAACGCCAGCATCCCATATTGGCATCAGTTCAAATCCCTATCGTTCCACTTCCTATTCAGCTCCCTGTTAATGGCCTGGGAAAAGCAGGAGCAGATGGTTCAAGTATTTGGGCTTCTGCTACCCATCTGGGAAGCTCCTGGCTGCTGGCTTCAGCCTGGCTCAGACCTGGCTATTGTAACTATCTGGGGAGTGAACCAGCAGTTGGAAGATCTTTGTCTCTCCTTCTTTCTCTGTAACTATGCCTTCCAATTAAATAAATAAATGTTATATTTAAAAGCAAGACAATCATTTAGAATAGCAATGATTCCTTTTTATTAGGAAAAAGATTGTCGAGTAATCAATCTATCTTGCTTTATAAGCTCCTAGGGCAACTGACTGATAAGGGAGACAAGTACATACGCTTCTTGAACACTTGTTCCCCTGAATTCACATTACTATAGCTAATAAAAAACAAGGTATTAGTGCAAGAGATGTAAGCTCTATGGAAAGGCATTTCATCTCACAGACAAAGGCTACTTCTAGTTTTCTAAGTAGCACAATTCTTTTTTTTTTTCTTTCCTTCTTTTTTTTTTTTTTTTTGACAGCCAGAGTGGACAGTGAGAGAGAGAGACAGAGAGAAAGGTCTTCCTTTGCCATTGGTTCACCCTCCAATGGCCGCCACGGCTGGCGCACTGTGACCGACACATCGTGCTGATCCGAAGGCAGGAGCCAGGTGTTTCTCCTGGTCTCCCATGTGGGTGCAGGGCCCAAGCACTTGGGCCATCCTCCACTGCCTTCCCGGGCCATAGCAGAGAGCTGGCCTGGAAGAGGGGCAACTGGGACAGAACCGGCTCCCCGACCGGGACTAGAACCTGGTGTGCCGGCGCTGCAAGGCGGATGATTAGCCTATTGAGCCGCGGCGCCGGCCACAATTCTTTCTCTATCAGGAGTTCTCATGGAATGAATCACCAAAGAAATGTTTCAAGAGAAAAATTTATTCAGCAAGCCACAAAACACTTCCTGTGAGAGGTTACCCAGCTTTAAGTATGAGAAATCAGACCTACCCAGATCAGAACCACCACGTGATCTTCAGTGCTGGTGCTCCATCCAAGGCGAATCGGCCTCTGAACCATCTGACAGGGGAGATCCTGACACCTATGAATTAGCAATACAGTATCATGGGTTCTTAGTACCTGCAAAACACCAGTCCCCAAAAAGTCCAAATCCAATTATTCAAATATCAGATGTTTAGAATTAACTATTCCTAGCTCAGGTTGCTTACTTGCATGGAATAGGACAGTGTAAGAAGGGTTATTCTTTGACTTCTTAGTTTATACTATGTTAAACAACACTTTTGCATTTCCATGGCCCATTATAATCCATCTTTTTGATATCACAGATGTTCAAAACGCTGTGTTTGGGTTAAGAGATTAATTCCAGGGGCCAGTGCTGTGGCAGAATAGGTTATGCCTCCAACTGTGGCGCCAGCATCCCATATAGGCACTAATACGGGTCCCCACTGCTCCACTTCTGATCTAGTTCCATGATGACCTGGAAAGGCAGTGAAGGATGGCCCAAGTTCTTGGGCCCCTGCACCCATGTGGGAGACCATGATGAAGGTACAGGCTCCTGGCTTTAGCCTGGCCCAGCTCTGGCTATTGAGGCCATTTGGGGAATGAACCAGTACATCACTTCTCTCTCTCTCTCTCTCTCTCTCTCTCTCTCTCTGTGTGTGTGTGTGCGTGTGTGTGTGTATGTTTCCCCCTCTCTAACTCTGCCTTACAAATAAATAAATCTTTTAAAAAATTCACTCTCTTACTCCCTCTGCCTTTCACATAAAATGAAAATGAAAATGCTTGCAAATATATAAAATCCAACAATCCATTGAAAATGGGCAAAAGATTTCAGCAGAAATTTCAGCTAAGAAAACTAAATGTAAAAATCTATATTCACACACACAAAACCATTTTAGTATATACAAAAGATCATCACACTTCATTTTTTATTGTCCAAAACTGTAGATGACCAAAACATACTTGGGCTGGGAAATGGATAAATTCATAAAAGGGGATGTTACTCAGCAATAAAAAGGAACACACTATGGATAAATGCAGCAATATGGCTGAAGCTCTGATGCAACGTAAGACAAAGAAGAGCAACTCAAAACTATATAATGTATACCATTTTATTCCACAAATATGAAATTCTGGGAAAAGCAACCTATACAGAGACAGAACCTAAGAGTAGTTGCCAGGGATTAGGGAAAGCAGAGAGCTTGATCACAAAAGGAGAGAATTTGGGGGGAAGGGATGAACCTACAATTTTTCTTGAATGTGATAGTGGTAACAAGACTCCATGTATTTATCTAAACATACACCAAAAATAGTGAATTTTACTCTATGAGAGTTAAAGATTAATGATTGTTACTAATTATAATGCACTGAACAATATAGGAGTCTATCAGTCTAGAGTGGTGTAAATAATAAATGTTAAATTTAATGACAAATAATACATTTACATAGTGCCAAAGTACTCCCCTTATGAAATTCTTATTAATTATAAAGGGAAAAGAAGAAACTTCATAATGAGAAGCCTGTCGGACATCACCATAAGTAATCAAAGTGAACATCTGAAATCCTGCACCACCAGAAAAGATGCAATGAAAAGAATATGGTGGGGCCTGTGTTGTGGTGTAACAGGTAAAGCCACACCTGTAACACCTGCATCCCATATGGTGCTGGTTTGAGTCTCAGATGCTCCACTTCCAATCCAGCTCCCTGCTAATGTGCCTGGGAAAGCAGCAGAGGATGGGCCAAGTGCTGGTGCCCCTGCACCCACATGGGAGACCGGGAAGATGCTCCTGGCTCCAGTCTGGTCCAGCGCTGGCTGTTGCAACCATTTGGGGAGTGAACCAGCAAATGGAAGATGGAAGATTTACCTCTCTGTCTCTCTCCCCTACTCCTCTCTCTGTAACTCTGCCTTTAAAATTATAAAATAAATCTTTAAAAAGAAAAAAAGAACATGGGACCATTCTGTGCTTTTCCCACCAGATACATGATCAGACTTCGTTTAGTCTTGAGGAAACATCAGTCACATCCAAACCAAGGAACATCCTTGGCATGTTATAGTCATGAAAAACAAGGAATACTAAAGAATTATTCCTGACCAAATGAGATTAAAAAGACATGACAACTAAATGCAACATGTGGTTCCAAACTGTACCCTTTCAATGTAGAGGACAATATAAGGATAATTGGCCATACTGAGCAGGGTCTGGGGACTAGCAGCAGTATAAATTTCTGATCTGTGCTATGTAAGAGACTGTCCTGGATTACAGGAGATACACACTAAAGCATTCAGAGTTGATGGGACATCACACTGGCAACTTACTTTCTAATGGTGTGGGGAAAATTAGGTATTCTGCCCTAATTTCTTCTTCCAATGTTTTCTGGAAGTTTTAATTTGTTTCAAAATTAAAAACAGTATTTCCAAAGAAACAATTGCAACCTCCCGGTCATACTCCAAACCAGTCAGACTCTCTGGAGGTGGGGCTCAGACAGCTATACTTCTAAAATCTCCTTAGGTCATTCATTCTGCTACCAAGATTAAGAACCCCTGCTCTAATCACCAAGTCATCCCATCTGTAAATAATCCTTTATCTTCCTTCCATCTGCTTGGCACCAACTTAGTTTTTAGTAGATCCAGTGATTACACCGATTCTAAACAAACACTACTTTTGTTGTTTTATTTAGTGGTGCTCTGAAATATATTTAGTGTTACCTAATGTGTCTAGAAAACACCACTGATGGAGAGAACATCTCTAAATATTTCTTAAATGTGTAACTTTGAATGAGCATGAATATATAACATGTGTAAGTGTGTAGAGGGTGAGAGACTGGAGACAGAGTCCATGGGTCTTGCAGTATTTAAATAATACAAATCTATCTTACTGATTGTTCCAGAAGGCATATAATAGACCTTATAAATGTGAAAATGTTTGCTTTATGTACTGAAGCAAAATGTAGGTCAATGGATTAACGAATACCAGGAAGGAAGAGTATGAGGCAAGTCACAGTTCCTACCAGAAGGACTTCTACTTTTGTCTCTCATTTTTTTTTCTCCTCCCATACAGATTTTCCACCTACAAGCTCGAGTTATTTTGGTGCTGATTTATGTAATTTGCTACACCTATTTACTCCTTTCTTATATTTTAAATACAACTGGAAATCGAACAAATTAATTGAGGTTAATGAATCCAAAACCAGGTTATAAATATAAATAGTGTAGAACAGCAAATAAAAACCTTGAGGAAGTATGAAGGCAGCCAAAGCCTTTCTTCCACTGCATGAAACTGGATTGGGTTATGTTAGCTCCGAAAAGTGTTCTGAACAATACTGTACTGATAACAAGCAAGTACAGAATTCAACACCTTTAAAAGCAACATGAAATCTAACTGTAGAAGTACACAAGAAATTTATTGAGGCTCTGTAGAACCTAAGTGTGGAATCTGTGACAGTGATGAATCCACACACAACAGAAGTTTGTTCCGTTTTCATTAAATGTGGCTAAAGAAGTTGGCGGCAAGAGATAAGGCAAAGCAACAGTGGCAATAAATCTTTGGCCCAGCATCTCTAGGCAACTACCCTTGTTTGTGGAGCGCTCTCCAGGACTATGGCAGAGCAACAGCTGGAAAAGCATCCACATGGTGAGGAGGCAGCATGCAGGTACAATCCAATGCAAGGGAAATGCTTTCATGATGAGGAAGGGGAAATAAGTCTGAAAACAGAAATCGCCCACTTTCAGCAAAGGTGAGAAATCCCACTGAAGAAGTAAAAGGAAAGTACAATGATCCGTACTCAACATTTATAGCAAGATATGGCTAACTCAGGAAATTTAAGTTTTCCAGTTTTCTTAATGAAAAATCAGTGATGTGGCCATTGTTGATATAAGAGTAGCAGGAATACACATGTCCTGAAGAGTTAAAAGAAATTACAGAGGGGTCGGTGCTGTGGTGCAGTGGGTTAAAGTCCTGGCCTGAAGCGCCGGCATCCCATATGGACGCCGGTTCGAGACCTGGCTGCTCCACTTCCATCCAGCTCTCTGCTGTGGCCTGGGAAAGAAATGGAAGATGGCTCAAGTCCTTGGTCCCCTGCACCCGCGTGGGAGACCCAGAAGAAGCTCCTGGCTCCTGGCTTCGGATCGGCACAGCTCCGGCCGTTGCAGCCAGTTGGGGAGAGAACCATCGGATGGAAGACCTCTCTCTTTCTCTCTCTGTCTCTCTGCCTCTTCTCTTTCTGTGTAACTCTGACTTTCAAATAAATAAATAAATCTTTAAAAAAAAAAGAAACTATAGAAAAAGACAGCTAAATGGAATAACAAACTTTTAACATGGATGGAGTGGATTGTCTTGGAAAAAATGTCAAATAGACAATTCATTTTGAAAGAATAAACACAATTACAGTTTTACTCTTTGAAAGTTAGGTTATAATTTTGTGGTTAATGCAGTGAAATACTATAAATTACCAGAAAACACATAGTTCCATGAACACATGGTTCCATGAAGACCGCTAGTCTACACACAAACACAGACACATACATATGTCCCACCTATAAAAATGGATTATTCTACATTGGTGAATGTTTATGTAAATATAAATGGAATAAGGTACCAAGTATAAGGAACCATAAACCAAATCTTAACAAGTTAAGTTTTATAGACCCCCCCCCCAAAAAAAAATCCTGTCCAGTGCTTAAAGGAAAATCCTAAAATACAAAAATAGTAAATATGAGAAACACACAAGTGCTATCCAACCTATAAAGAGAATTTCTGTACCTGATGTACTGTAATGTTGGATGTGTGCAGATCAATGGCAGCCAGAGAAGGAATTCGAGATTCTAAAAGAATTTTGTTCTCCTTTCTTATGAGCCTAGAATTTCGAGCTATCGATAAAAACAACCATAAACAGTGGGGAAAAATATATAGTTTGTTAGTATTTCACATTCTATATCTCTTTCAGTATGTTACACAATTTGCCTATATAAGTACATAGTTAAATATATAAAGTTATTGTGAATTTTTATTTTTAATATTGCTAGTTTATTTACCATACATTGTAACTAATGTAAACCAAATGGATGAAAAAAGTAAAAACACTGTAAACATACCGATGCCTTCCAAGGCTCTTAGTTCAGGGAGATGATTATAGTTTAGTTCAGGCAAACGGACATCTGTCTTGGAGTACTCCCCTCTTTTCTTGTTTGCCTGAAGGAGGTTCTTTTCACTAGAGACCTAATGTCATCAGAATGGTTAACACAAATCAATTAGCTTCAATATAAGCAAGGCTCTCCCTCTTTTGTTACTACTATGTTCATATCCTAAAACTTGTGCAACTGAAAGGCTAGAATAGTCATTAAAAAATAAAACTTGGGGGCTGTGGCATAGTGGGTAAAGCTGCCACCTGCAGTGCTGGCGTCCAATATGGGTGCCGTTATGGGCCCCGGCTGCTCCACTTCTGATCCAACTCTCTGCTATGGCCTGGGAATCCAACTGAAGAAGGCCCAAGTCCTTGAGTTCCTGCACCCGTGTGGGAGACCCAAAAAAGCCCCTGGCTCCTGGCTTTGGATTGGTGCAGCTCCGGCCATTGTCATTGTGGCCATCTGGGGAGTGAACCAGTGGATGGAAGACCTCTCTCTGTCTCTCTCCCTGCCTCTGCCTCTCTAACTCTGTCTTTCAAATAAATAAATAAAAACTTGGAAGGATGCTTATGACATAGAAAACAATTTCACCCACTGAATTTGTTAAAATTGATAACAAGTGGAAAACTCTGTGGCTGTAAGTTTTCTCCATCTCCAGTGTCAGTTCTGAGAAGCAGTGAGAAGCTAATGCCGGGCATCAGTGCCCTGGTAACTTCAGGCCACAGAGGCCAGGCCTCACGACACTTCCTGGCCTTTTCAGCAGACAGCTGCTGCTGTCTACGCTGTGAACCATTTATCTCCATGTGTACGAGCACCTCTCCTCCTAGCTTGTTTTTTTCATTTTCCCAGTAAAATCTTGTTACTCATTTTCTATATCTGTCCTTGTCCAGGCAGCACTGACACCAGTTTCCTGGGAATATACTTTGTTAAGTAAAGAATATAACTTCAATTATTCTCCTAATCTTCCTTAGAACTATTACTTCATAGATCATAGAGTCAGAAAAATAAAGTGAGAAATAGCAGAAGCACAATTCTGCACCTTTATGAATTTGACACTCTTTCCATCTTTCTCATCTGAGAACCAAAGAAGCCCTATTCTCTACATTTTCAAAAGAAGTGATGCATAGAGAGATTATGTGATTTGATAAAAGAAATTCACATGGATATGAGGAAATCACAGATATATATATATATATATATATAATGAGACACATACAATAAAAAACATATATAATGACAACATTAAACCACTAACGTTTCCTGATGCCCCAAGTGTACTATTTTATGAATTACACAAATCTGCAAAAAATTCTTCAAGGTTCTTATAATAGGTTTTTAAGTCCTTTCTTTATATTTTCTGCCTATTCTTTTATTATTTTTTTTTAAATTGATTTTACTTATTTGAAAGGTAGAGGGAGAGGAAGAAAGAGAGAGAGATCTTCCATTTGCTGGTTCACTCCCCAAATTCTGCAAAGGCTGGGGCTGAGCCAGGACAAAGCCAGAAGCCCGGAACTTCATCTGGATCTCCCACATGGGTGGCAGAGGCCCAAGCACTTTGGGCCATCTTCTGCTGCTTTTTCAGGTGCATTAGCAGGGAGTTGAATGAGAAGCAGAACAACTGGAACTCAAACCAGTGCTCCAATATGGCATGGGATGCTAATATTGCAAGCAGCAGCTTAACATGTTGTGCCACAATACCAGTCCCTGCCTACTCTTTTTTTTTTTTTTTTTAAGATTTATTTATTTATTTGAAAGGCAGAGAGAGAGAGATCTTCCGTCCAATGGTTCACTCCCCAACTGGCTGCAGCGGCCAGAGCTGCGCCGATCTGAAGCCAGGAGCCAGGAGCTTCTTCCGGGTCTCCCAAGTGGGCGCAGGGGCCCAAGGACTTGAACCATCCTCTGCTGCTTTCCCAGGCCATAGCAGAGAGCTGGATCAGAAGTGGCGCAGCCGGGACTAGAACCAGCGCCCATATGGGATGCCGGCATTTCAGGCCAGGGCGTTAACCCACTGAGTCACAGTGCCAGCCCCAGTCCCTGCCTACTCTTGCAACAGACTATGTGCTAAGGCTCTGGATTCAAATCAACTATACAATAAAAGAATTAGTTTTAAAACACTGTCTGCAAGTAGAAAAAATAAAATTTTAATTAAGTTCAAGCTATCAGATTTATACATTCAAAGAATACCAAATAAGGCACATAATACATATTTAAAGTAGTATCTTTATTCATATCTCAGATACAGGACATAAAGCATGGGGGATGGACACTGATATTTGACAAAGAAGATAAAGTAGGCTTAGCCCTGCCTGCGATACTTCTCACTAAAACATTCCTTAATTATATTCACTAATCTTTACTGCCTTTCTTACTTACTTCTTCCAAAGAAGAATAAACAGAAATAGAATCTAAAATTATCAGCTACCGATGATATCAATTCCAACAAAATGTTATTGAGCCAGCTACTTTGAAAAGCCTAGTTACTAAAATGATCTCCCAAAGCAGATGAGGATTAGGAAACCCAAATAGTCACAAAGAAATCAATAGGGTGCAGGGCCGGCGCTGTAGCACAGTAGGTTAATCCTCTATCTGCAATGGCAGCATCCCATATGGGTGCCAGTTGAGTCCTGGCTGCTCCTCTTCCAGTCCAGCTCTCTGCTATGGCCTGGGAAAAGCAGTAGAAGATGGCCCGTACCAAAAAATGGAGAAATCTTCCATGTTCATGGATTGGAAGAATCAATATCATCAAAATGTCCATTCTCCCAAAAGCAATTTATACATTCAATGCAATACCAATCAAGATACCGAAGACATTCTTCTCAGATCTGGAAAAAATGATGCTGAAATTCATATGGAGACACAGAAGACCTCGAATAGCCAGAGCAATCTTGTACAACAAAAACAAAGCCGGAGGCATCACAATACCAGATTTCATGACATACTACAGGGCAGTTGTTTTTTTTTTCTTAAGATTTACTTATTTATTTTTAAAGATTTATTTATTTATCTATTTATTTGAAGGGCAGAATGACAGAGAGGGAGAGACAAAAAAAGAAAGATCTTCTATCTGCTGATTCAATCCCCAAATGGCCAAGGCAGCCAGGTCTGGAGCAGCTAAAAACCAGGAACCAGGAAATCCGTCTGGTCTCCCACACAGGCAGCAGGGGCCATCTCCCACTGTCTTCCCAGGCAGGTCAGCAGTAAGCTGGATTGGAAGCAGAGTAGCCAGGTCTGGAACTGATGCTCTGATATATAACACTAGTGTCACAAGTAGCAGCTTTACCCACTGTACCAGGATGCTGGCCCCAGTGTGGGGTATTGAGCACAAGAATGATGATGATTCGTCTTCTTTTAAAAAGCAGCATTCTGTCGAGAATAATAATCTTCCATCCTGTGCTACCTGGGAACCTCATACATGCCTCCACTGTTACAACTTGATGCTATGTTTTAATTTGTTGATCCTCTACTAGACTATGAACTCCATGAAGACATTCAGTGACTTACTCATAATAGATGATCAATAAATATTTGTTAAATAGGAATAAACAGAATACTTCCAGTAAAGGTATAGGATGGATGAGATAACAAGATAATTTATTTTCTCAACCACTTTAAAAAAGAACAATCAATAAGCATCAGATTAGGAAAGTTTACTGTTACCAAAAACATTAAAATAGATGTCATTGTAGCAATATTTTATATTTAAACTTTCAGACTAATGAATTCTATACTTATGACTATTACAGGCTAGGATGATATATGCTTAATTGAGGTTTTATTTATATGTCTCCAAATAAAACCCCCAGGTCTTGACTGCCATATTTAATATTAATACAAGTCAAGAACTAACAAACATTTGTTCTTCTACTAAGAACAGTTTACTCACTGGTGTGGTCACATTCATATTATAAATGCCTGATGGAGAATGTTTATTTGGCTTAACAAATGGAATACAATACTTCTTAGTCTTTTCATCCACTCTGTAACAAAAAAAAAATTAAGACAGAGCAGTAATTATTTTTTCAAGCACCAAATCAAGAGCCACAGCACCAAGTGTCATGCAGTTTAATCAGAATTAGACGCCTACTCTCGAATATCCAATGCACATAAATCTGTGAAACATCCTATCCCAGATCACTACCCTCATGCCTCCCACCTTGCCCCCCACTCCTAACATAAATTACCCTTCTTTCAGCAATATTCACAAAAGGAACTTTTCTGTACCACTACATGCTTATAGTCACACCATGCAGCACACCCTCAAACCACCTCTTTCTTTTCTTACGACAACCTCCTTTCACATTATCAGACCAAACGGTTGTAGATTCTCTTCACCTTAAACAATTACAACCATACTTCCTAGGACTCAGGGAAATTCTTTTGATTAAATACTAGTAATTTTCACCATACAAGCCAAAAAGTCTTTTGAAACAGTTATCTGACAAAAATAAACTTCATACAGAGTAAAACAATGTGGATGAATGGACAAATACTTATAATTTGCAAATATGTTCTTAAATAAATTTTAATTATATTTTCCCAATTCATACCTGTAACTCTGAACTCCTGGGATAGTCCCCATTCCAGAATTAATTCCAGGAGCAACTGCAGAAAGATTGTGCGTAAGGGGGGGAATGGCCATGCCTGGATTCCTTGTGTGATCCACACTGACATTGCTGCAGTCTCTGAGGCTTGTGGGAGGCACTGCTTTGATGTGGCTTGTCCCACTGTCATTCAGACAGCTGGCATTTGAAGCTCTATTGCCTTTGTCAACTTTTTCTCCATCGATTTTTGACCCTTTTATTTTAAATACTTTAGAATCCTTAAATTTGGAGTCAGCATTGGTATCCTGACCATTAATAAAAATGTTAAGGTTAGTAATCTTTGGAAGATGAAAAATCATCTCTTCCTAAAAAATACTTGTCAGCTAGAGCAGAAATTCACATATATCACCTTTTTGTGCTCATTTTCTTCATTCTTCCTGTAAAATTAAAATTAAACCCAGATTCTTACTCATTATTATAAAAATACAAAAAGACCAGAAATACAATTCAAACTAACTCTGATACATACATACACATACACATAAATTTCAGTGGGAAAAACACAGGAGAGGTATCAAAAATGTCACTTATGTTCTTATGTATTCATAATCATCAAAACATAAAACTGACAGCCCTTACTTCTTTCAGTTCACTTGTTGGGAGGCACTTGGTGGTAGACTAGAATTACCTTAAAAAGGACAGATTCTGAATAATTCACCAGGAAAAGCGAACTGAAAATACATATCCAGGGGTCATCGCTGTGGCATAGCAGGTGAAGCCGCTGCCTGCAGTGCTGGTATCCCATATGGGTGCCTGTTTGAGTCCTGGCTGCTCCACTTCTGATCCAACTCTCTGCTATGGCCTGGGAAAGCAGTGGAAGATGGCCCAACTCCTTAGGCCCCTGCACACATGTGGGAGACCAGGAAGAAGCTCCTGGCTCCTGGCTTCAGATAGGCTCATCTCTGACCCATTGCAGCCAATTGGGGAGTGAACCAACGGATGGAAGAGCTCTCTCTCTCTCTGCCTCTCTTTCTCTCTCTGTGTAACTCTGACTTTCAAATAAATAAATAAGTCTTAAAAAAAAAATACATAGCCAAATCTCAACTTCAAAACACTCTACTTTATATAAAATTCTAAAATTATATTTTTCTCTCATATCCTATAAGGAAAACAAGTGGAGTATGTGTGCATGTTTGTGTTCTTTGTGTGTGCACATGTGTGTATATATACATGTGTCTTGGTGTTTTTGGTTTCCTGACAAGCATGATTGCATAGACTGGTAAGCAGCAAGCACTCAAACATTATACATTAAGTTTTCATAGTAGGTAATACATACAGAGAAGACATGTTTTTACAATGAAGGTAGAAATTAACAACTTGTTGACCACTCAAAAAACTTAAAAAAAACTTCATTTTTTTCCCTTAAATTTAAAATTCAAAACATATACATTTACCTGTACCACTAGTGTTTTTCTTTCTTCACCTAAGGAATCATCCTTTTCCTTTTCCTTCTTTCTGTTCTGGGATTTTTTAGATAAAGATATATTTTTGGCATCTTTCTGTACTTTTATCTGTAGTTCCTGAGAAAACCTACATAAAAATGCATTTGTCAATAAAATAAATTGGATGAGACAGATAAGCCTAGGCAAAACTTGAATTTCAAGATTTTTATTTTTAAAATTTGAGTGCAAAACTGGGCTGTGTTATTCAAAATGGGAAAAGTCATGACCCGGATTAGCAGTTCCGAAACAGCAATCTGTAAACCTGTGGGGGATGCCTGGAAACCTTCCAGGAGATCAGTAAAGACCAAGCTATTCTTAAAGAGATTCTGTTCTCTTCACCATGTGGCACTTGCACTCAGTACCAAAACAATGAGGGCACCTTACCAAGAATCCAAGCAGTGACATCAAACTGAACCAGAAGTCATTGTTTTCTTCATAGCCACGTAGTCTCAATTTTCTTTTAAAAAAGCAATTTTACCGGCCGGCGCTGTGGCTCAACAGGCTAATCCTCCACCTAGTGGCGCTGGCACACCGGGTTCTAGTCCCTGTCGGGGCGCCGGATTCTGTCCCGGTTGCCACTCTTCCAGGCCAGCTCTCTGCTGTGGCCCAGGAGTGCAGTGGAGGATGGCCCAAGTGGTTGGGTCCTGTACCCCATGGGAGACCAGGAGAAGCACCTGGCTCCTGCCTTCGGAACAGCACGGTGCGCCGGCTGCAGCGCACCAGCCGCAGCGGCCATTGGAGGGTGAACCAATGGCAAAAGGAAGACCTTTCTCTCTGCCTCTCTCTCTCACTAGCCACTCTGCCTGTCAAAAAGTAAAAAAAAAAAAAGTTTAAAAAAAAAAAAGGCAATTTTACTTAAGAATGTCCCTGACAGTAGTAAAAAGGTATTGATTTTACCAAAGTTACACACGTTTTTTTCACATTCTGGGTGACAAAATGAGAGCATGAGTACATCTGCTACAAACCAAAGTGCATTGGTTGTCTTAAGGAAAACACTTGTGTGACCGTTTGCAAAACTAAAACTATTTGCATGAAACAGCATTTTTACTTGAAAGAGTGGCACCAAAACAATGATTATATTATAATATGTGGGGCATTTGGCAGTCATTTTCCTTTTAAAAATAAACAAAGTGTGCTAGTCACTCAAGGAAAACAAGAGGTAACATTTGTGTCAAAAATAAAATTCAAACTCCTATGCAAAAATTAGAATTCTGTTAAACTTGGGCTCACCACTGTGATCCTAACAGGTTCCTAATACTTTCCAAGACTTTCCTGATGAGCTAGAGTGTGGCCTTTTGCTACTAAAAAATGATGGTAAGTATGTAAACATTTTTTAAGATTTGGTGGCCGCATTGTAGTGTAGCAGGTTAACCCTCTGCCTGCAATGCCAGCATCTCATATGGGCATTGGTTCCAGTCCCGCCTGCTCTACTTCCAATCCAGCTCCCTGCTAATGCACCTGGGAAAGCAACAGAGGATGACCCAAATGCTTGGGCCCCTGCACCTGCATGGGGGACTAGAAAGAGGAGCTGCTGGCTTTGACATAGCCCAGCCTCAGTCACTGCGGCCATTTGGGAAATGAACTAGCAGATGGAAGATCTCTCTCTTTGACTCTCCTCCTCTTTCTGTCATACTTTCAAATAAATTTTTTAAAAAATCTATTAAAAACATTTTTAAGATTTATATAATCCATAAAACTAGTATTTTACAAATTATTTTGCATGATGCTAGAAAAGAATTCATGGGGGACCAGCATTGTGGCGTAGTGGGTTAAAGGGTCGCCTGCGATGCCAGCATTCCATAAGGACACTGGTTTGAGTCCTGGCTGCTTCACTTCTGATCTAGCTCCCTGCTAATATGCCTAGGAAAGGAGCAGAAGATGGCCCAAGTGGCTGGGTCCTGCATCCGTGTGGGAGACCTGGATGAAGCTCCTGGCTACTGGCTTCTCCCCAGTCTAACCCTGGCTGTTGCAGCCATTTGGAGAGTGTGCCAGCTAATGGAAAATCTCCCTCTCTCTCTCACTCTCTGTCTCTATGGATGTCTCTCTTTCTCTAATTCTGCCTTTCAACTAAATAAATCAAAACTGTAAAAACAATTATGTTTCTAAAAGAGTATGCATGAGTAAAAGACATGTTCTAAAGGCAAGACAGACAAATGGATTTTAATCTAACAGAGGAAGAAAAATTTATTGATAAAATTTCTGATTCCACAGTGTATCTACACTTTAAGAAAATACTGTCAGAGGTTTGGTTTAGAATTGAAGAAGAATATCCACAATTATCTTTAAACGTCTACTTAATAATACTCTTTCATTTTAGAGCTATGTATATTTGTGAGGACAGAGTTTCTTCATATATTTCAATAAAAAAAAAACACTGTATCAACACTCACCGAATACCGATATAAATATGAGACCCCAGCTGCCTTTTATTAAGCTAGATACTAAAGACATTTGCAAGGATATAAAGCAATGTCACTACCACTCATCTCACTATTTTTATTTTATCTGTCGAACTGTTGCCAGCAACTGAGCAGCACAAAAAACCATGCCAGCATCTTTGGCAACCACAGGTTTGGCCCTTTAAGGTCTCTGGCACATTGCAGTGTCAGCATCATAAGACTTAGTGTAGTGTAACTTTGGCAGCAACAGGAGATACACTTTTGCAATAGCACTGGTACCCAACATGATGGTATCACACAGGTGGTAGCAACACAGAAATAAGTGACTGAAATGGCAGATGTCACTACCAGGAGACAGAAAGAAAAGCATGAATTCCTCTTTCATGAAAAACAAGGCCATGAATGTATAAATGTAGGAGACTGGCCCCTGGGAGCTGCATTATTGTTAAGGGTGGAGGAAGCACATGTAAGGTTTTTTTCTACCTGCCCCTCTTCAGTACAGGGATGGTTGGCTGCTCAACACACTCCCCCCCCCCCCTTTTCCTTTCTTTGAACTGTGTACAGTGAAAATTGTCTTTACTGTATTTTTGTTCTCTGGTAATGTAATAAGCATGATGGTGCCTTCTATTAATACATCATTCCAGTCTTGCTGGTAATTTTGTACAGTATAGTGTATGAATTGCTGTGCTGCAAAGCCAAACAGCTGCAAAATGTTGAAAAAACATTGAAGTATATAAAAATTGCAGTATCTTTAAAATAAAAAAAAAAGGTGGATGAAGCGGGGCAGACACTTGAGATCTTGCAAAAGTACGTAGGAACAGAAATTGGATAAATGCTGTCTGTGACTGATCTGGAAGTCTTCCTTCACTCTAGGTTGGAATGACATAGAAAACCTGGGTCAGTACCATACCGCTCAGCAAACCCATCCATCTGAAAGAAATCATGGTGTAGGAGCTCAGCACAGAAGGGCCTTTTGTCTGGGTCAACATGTAAGCATTTCTGAAAAACCAAGAATACACATCGTTCATACCCAAGAAAAACTGCCTGTATTTAAATTCCTAAAAATAGAAAATTCTTTATAACCAATGGATTTTAGACATTTGCAACCAAGGATAAAGAAAAAGCACAAACCTAAATAATGATATCAATCACTGCTAATATCACACACACACAAAAGACCACCAGACATTTACTATCTCTACATGGAAATATACAACCCTCCTATGAAGCAGTCTTGCCAAAAAATCAACCTGATTCTAGTCAGGTTTCAGCTCTATTATGAGATTATAAGAAACACGGTACACAGAGGAACATGTTAAACTACATCATATGGACAATTCTATGAGATGAACCACTTAGTTTCATTAACAAATAAACTGCAAGGTTTAAACAAAAAAGAGATGAAGAAGAGCTGACAAACTGTCTTAAAAGGCAAATCAACAAACTGGGATCCACAGTTTTCATCTGGATCTTAACGGTAAGAAGAAATGATGTGAAAATCAATGAAATATGGAATACTGATTAGACAAAATATTAAGGAATTGCTGTAAATTTTTAACATCTTTATTCATTATTTCCACTTTATTTGAAATGTAGAGAGACAGAAAGAGAAATCTTCCATTCTCTGGTTCACTCCCCAAATGCCAAAGCCAGAAGCCCAAAACTCAATCCAGGCATCCCAAGTGGATGTCAGGGACCCTAGGTACTTGAGCCATCATCTGCTGCCTTTCAGGTTGTGCAATAGCAGGAAGTCAAATAGTCAGAAACTGAGCTAGGCCCTCTGATACGAGATACAGGCATTCCTAAGCCACTGCTCCAAACACCCTCCCCTATTGTGAATCTTTAAAAGTCAAAATCATCGCTGAACAGAAGGGAAAGAACCTATGACAGAACCTACTCTGCGCTTATTAATGTGCTACATGCTTCAACAGATATTAATTCATGGTCTTGCTGTGATTCATTGAAATCCTCTCAATGCCAGCAAAAACAGACAAGATTCAATAAGTTGCTTTAAATGAACAGAAAAATTTCTATGTGTTACTGTACACTTTCACTATGTAAGTGAACTGATATAATGTCTGGGATTTGCTTCAAAAAACTCTTGAAAAAGTTGAAAGTAGTATGGATAGACTAAGGATTATCATCTGTTTTCTATTCTATGTTGAAATTTCTATAACAAAATGCTTAAAAAGTTGTATGATTCTACCAAAGGGATACATGTTAGACAACAGCTTTTTAGGTTTATTTTCTTTAAATCCCTTTACAGATATACCATAAAGCAAGCCACAATGAACAGTATTTCATCTATTACAAGATTATTTAGGAAAGTAGAAATATATTAAACAAAGAATTTGTTATAATTAGTTACAAGTTTACATTTTTCCCATGAGTTAGGGAAAACAAAACAAAACAAAAAAAAACTTGATTAAACAGTATATAATCCAGGTGTTTTAGAGATAATTATTTTTTTAAATTTTTTAGAAAACTTTTATTTAATAAATATAAATTTCAAAAGTACAACTTTTGGATTATAGTGGTTTTTCCCCCCATAACCTCCTTCCCACCTGCAAACCATCCCAAGAGATAATTATTTTTATCAATACTCTGGGTAACCCTCACTAATGAGAAATTTTTGAGCTAATAATCCTAAAAGGTCAACTTTTAGAGACAACTTGATCCAAGTGAAAATTTCCCAAACATCTTTCTTAGTGAAATACAAAACAAAGGGCTGACACTATGGTATAGTGGGTAAAGCTGCCACCTGCAGTGCTGGCATTCCATATGGGTGTCAGTTCAAGTCCCAGCTGCTCTACTTCTGATCCAGCTTTCTGCTGTGGCCTAGGAATGTAGTGAAAGATGGCTCAAGTTTTTGGGCCCCTGCACCCACGTGGGAGACCTGGAAGAAGCTCCTGACTCCTGGCTTCGGATCAGTCTAGCTCTGGCTGTTGCAGCCATATGGAGAGTGAACCAGCAGATGGAAGACCTCTTTCTCTGCCTCTGCCTCTCTGTAACTCTGCCTCTCAAGTAAATAAATAAAATTTTTAAAAAGATACAAAAAAAAGTAATGTGCATTTATAAAATAGCTTCAGTACATCCAGTAGCTAAGCAAAAGACCCCTTGACAACATACTACAGGTCACAACCTAAGTCTTACTCATTAGTATTTTCTACTTTACCCTTCTTTTCATGTTCTTGTCCTACTTTTCTTCTCTGTTCCATTTACACAAAACTTGCATTTTAAATGTTAAGCATTAAAAAAACTGTATTTTGGCCGGCGCCGTGGCTTAACAGGCTAATCCTCCACCTTGTGGCGTCAGCACACTGGGTTATAGTCCTGGTTGGGGCGCCGGATTCTATCCCGGTTGCCCCCATTCCAGGCCAGCTCTCTGCTATGGCCCGGGAAGGCAGTGGAGGATGGCCCAAGTGCTTGGGCCCTGCACCCGCATGGGAGATCAGGAGAAGCACCTGGCTCCTGTCTTCGGATCGGCAAGATGCGCCGGCCGCAGCGGCCATTGGAGGGTGAACCAATGGCAAAAAGGAAGACCTTTCTCTCTGACTCTCTCTCACTATCCACTCTGCCTGTCAAAAAAAGAAAAAAAAAAAAAAACACTGTATTTTTATGTTTTTGATGAGGATGTTTTCACAGTTAAAAGATGCTACATGACACTAAATGGTTTCTTAGCGAACTTCAACATAGATCAGATTCTCAGGCCTTTGTCTCTGAAGTACCCACACCCCAGCATCACCATCAAATTATCTAAACTCTTCCTTTTTGTGCAAAAATTAAAATGATGTAAAATGATGAGAGGAAATCGTTAACTTACAAGGTAACTAGACAAGAGAAAAAGAGAAAGCCAAGTCTCTATGATGGATACGCTCCCTGTCAGAAAGTGACAAGAGGGGCCAGTGCTGTGGTACAGTTGGTTAAGTCTACTTCAAATCTCGGATGTTCCACTTCAAATCCAGCTCCCTGCTGCTGGCCTAGGAAAGCAGTGGAAGACGGCTCAAGTACTCGGGCCCTTGCACCCATAAGAGACCTGTAAGAAGTACCCGGCCTCCAATTGGCCTGGCTCTGGCCATTGCAGCCATTTGGGGAGTGAACCAGCAGATGGAACACCTTTCTTTCGTCTCCCTCTCTCTGTCTGTAGTTCTGCTTCTCAAATATATAAATAAATCCTTGAAAAAAAAAAGTGACAAGAAAGAGTAGGATTACCTTTGCTAAATCTATCACAACTCCAGAGAGCTTGGGATAGCGTCTTTCAAGAGGTTCTGATTCCTTGATTTCAGGCAACCTTACTCCAGCAAACACAGGATTTTTATAAAACAGCTCCTGGTGTCTTGGAATTAGATTACCTGGAAGTGAAAAGAGCACATACTCTGTCAGCACAAAACATGACAGGAACAGGGAAGAGATAGGTACAGTGGAATAGAAGAAACAGTGGAGCTTGGGGGCTCTCAGTATGCAAAATTAATCAAAGACAATGCTGCTACTGTCACGGAAAATGGCGGTTTTTATGGTGGCTTTGACTCATTTAGAAAAGTTCACACACTGCTATAAATAGAACTGAAGGGAGGGAGCCTAGGAAAAGGACAGGTAAAGATCATTTTTATAACTTTCCAGATGTCAGTACCAGCATTTATTTCTAATACAGTGTAAAATGCTGACCAAAGCAATATAAATAGTCATGTGGATAGAATCTAATCTTGATAAAACAATTCTATCCTTTAAGAATTTAATTTTTGGGGCTGTAGGCTAAGACTTGGCTTGCAGCGCTGGCATCCCATATGGGTGCCGGTTTATGTCCCAGCTGCCCCTCTTCCAATCCAGCTCTCTGCTGTGGCCTGGGAAAGCAGTCAAAGATGGCCCAAGTGCTTGGGCCCCTGCACCAGTGTGAGAGACCCGGAGGAAGCTTCTGGCTCCTGGCTTCAGATCAGCCCAGCTCCTGCTGCTGTGACCATTTGGGGAGTGAACCAGCAGATGGAAAACCTTTCTCTCTGCCTTTGTCTCTCTGTCTGTAACTCTACCTCTCAAATAAATAAACAAGTAAACTTTTTTTAAAAAAATAATTTAGCTTTTGAGAGACGAGCATTTAGCACAGTGGTTAAGTCGCCATCTGGGTCATCTGGGTATTGTATCAGATTGCCTAGTTCAAGACCTAGCTTCTCTCCTGTTTCCAGCTTCCTGTTAATGTGCTCACTGGTAGACAGAAGGTGATACCCCAAGTATTTAGGTCCCTATCATGCACATGGGAAACCAGGATTGAGTTCTGGGCTCCTAGCTTCAGCCTGACCCAGCTTTAGCCTTTGCAGACATTTGGGGAGTGGACCAGTGGGTGGAAGCTCTCTCTCCATCTGCTTGTGTGTGTGTGTGTGTGTCTAACTTTCTCTCTCTGGCTTTCAAATAAAATGAAAATTAAAAAAATTTTTTAAATGATTTAATTTTTGGTGAACTCATTTGCTACCTGTATCTAAAGTCAGATTTGAGCATTTTATTTTTTTCTCAACTTTAATGCCTACTTTATATATGAAAATTCTATGATAAGAAACCATGGTACTATTTATTGAATTTCTAACATAGAAGCCTAGAATCAAATAGTTAAATTAAGCTCAAGTGGTTTCCCATTATTTCCATCTTCCAAATTCTATCTTTGAACACGAAGTTGACTTTCAACAAATTTAAGGCCTTGATTGCCTAACTTTGAAAATTTTATATAAAGCACTAACAACAAAAGTCCAACCTGAAGCAAGATTAAACCACCTTGGAAGTCTTCTGTCCCTCACTCATCTTGAGGGCTAATAACATTCACACTACACCAAATGCTTACTGACTCAAAGATAATAAACAAAACATAGAGAGAACTCTTCTATCCACTGGTTCACTTCTCAGTTGCCAACAAGGGTATGCCAGGCTGAAGCCAGAGTCAGGAACTCCTCCTGGGTCTTCCACATGGGAGCAGGGGACCAACTGCAACCACCTGCTGCCTCCAGGCTGGATAGAAAGCAGAGAGTAGCCAGGACTAGCACTCGGATACTGGATGTTTACAGGCATTCCAAGCAGCGTCCAAACTCACTCTGCCAAAATGCCCACCTCAGTCTCTGCTATTTTCTTCTCTGTTGATGAGGTAAGGGAGGGGGTGAATGTGAGTAAGAACACATGTATAGTGGCTGCACTGTGCTGCGGCCAAGTAAGCCACAGTCTGGGACTCTGGCATCCCAAATCAGAGTGTGAATTCAAGTTCTGGCTGCTCCATTTCCGATTCAGCTCTGTGGTAATCAACTAGGGAAACAGGGGAAGCTGGCCCAAGTACCTGGGCCCCTGCCACCACATGGGAGACCTGGATGCAATTCCTGGCTCCTGGCTTCCACATGGCTCAGCCTGACCTTTGTGGTTACTTTGGGGAGTCAACCAGCAGACAGATCTCTCTCTCTCTCTCTCTCTCTCTCTCTCTCTCTGTGTGTGTCTCTCCCTCTCTCAGTCAAATGAATAAATAAGTGTTTAAAAAAAGAACAAATGTATATGCACTAACATCTGAGGGTTTTTTCCCCCTGTTTTCTTCCTATCTTCACTTAAAACATGTATCACTGTTAATACACCAGCAGCTTAAGAACAACACAAACAAATGTACACAGAGGAAGACCACAGCTGAAATTTCAAACGCAAGTATGTGATCTTACCTAAACACCTCATAATAAGATAAAGCTGATCAATATCAGAGTCTCCAGGAAACAGGGGTTCCCCCATGAGCATTTCAGTTACCAGACAACCAATGGCCCACACATCCACAGCTCTGAAAGAAAAGCAATGAGATATAAAATCTGGCATCCTAATATATTTACAGTGAGTACATTTGTTCTGCGTATTACTAGTTGGCATTTTTGGTATTGAAAATAGTAGTAGTATGCCTTAAATTACCTATAAAAGACATTTCCCTGTCAGTTAAAAGTTCTAATTCCCAATTTCACCTAAGTGAGATTTCCAAAAACTTCAATCATGTGATATAAGAAAGAAAAGGCTTTTGAAAAGCCAAAATAGTTTTTATGTGCACTTTAAGCTGGAAGTAAGATTCTCAGGTTTCCATTTAGAGCTTAATCTTTCCTTTTTTAAGACATAGTCCTAACAAGGATCAGTCTATTCCATGGTACACTGAGAAAAGCAAACTAGAGAACGGAGGTAGTTGTTGAGGACAGCTAGAATAGCAAAAACCAAAAGCTTAGGGATAAATTTGAAAACTCTCAAAATCAATAAGAACTCAAATTATGATGGTGTCATTTAGCACAGGGACATCAACCTTGAAATTACTTAAGGTCATTGCTGAATTATAAAATGATACAAAAATTATAGCACAGTAATAAATTCGAACTCAGAAAAATCAAGGAAATAGTAAAGAATGTTTAATATGCTCTGAAAATATAATAATTATATAAAAATTTTAGAAAGATTTCTATCAAAGGCAGCAAAAGTTATAATGCATTTTTCTTTTTTAAAGATGTATTTATTTATTTGTGAGGTAGCGTTACAGAGAGAGAGACAGAGAGAGATCTTCCATTCGCTGTTTCACTCACCATATGGCCACAACTGCCAGATATAGAGCTAGGATATAGCCGTTATAGAGCTAGGAGCCAGGAACTTCTTTCGGGTCTCCCACATGGATGCAGGGGCCCAAGCACTTAGGCCATCTTCTGTTGCTTACCCATGTGCATTACTAGAGAGCTGGATCGGAAGAGAAACAGCTGGGACTTGAACTGGCACCCACATGGGATGCCAGCTATGTAGGCAGCAGCTTAACCCACTGAACCACACTCCGGCCCCCATTTTTCTTTGAATTCATTTATGAAGACAATTTGTGTTTTTAAAATACTTCTAACCTGGGGCCAGCGCTGTGGCATAGCAGGTTAAGCCACCACCTGCAAAGCCAGTATCCCTTATGAGTGTGGGTTTGAGACCGGATGCTCCACTTCCAATCCAGCTCCCTGCTAATGCACCTGGGAAAGCAGCAGAAGGTGGTCCAAGTGCTTGGGCCCCGCACCCATGTGGGACATCCAGAAGAGGCTTCTGGCTCCTGGCTTTGGCCTGGCCAATTCCTGGTTGGTGTGGCCATTTAGGAAGTGAACCAGCAGATTGAAAATCTCTCTCTCACTCCCTCTCCTTCTCACTGTAACTCTTTCAAGTAACAAATCTTAAAAAAAAGAAATACTTCTAACCTTGCCTACTTTACTTTGCCTCATTCTAACAGTGTCAGCCTTTTTCCATCAATGTTAACCTCTCTTTACAAGTTACAAAAATATCTATTTCCAACTTACAATTTAAAAAAATCACTTATTTAATTTCCCTTTTAAAATAAGTATACTCACCCTAACTTGTTGCTTAAGAGTGTTTAAAGGAGAAACACCAAAAATGACTAAAAAATCTCTTTATAAAGTTCCCTAAACTCAAACTTTTCTTTCAGGGTTAGAGGGACCATTTATTATACTATAAACAAATCCCAGACTTAAAATCTGCTCCCTTGTATTACTGGTGTCTTACTTGCCATACTTGACATCACCAACCAGTAGTTCTGGAGCTCTGTACCATCGAGTTGCCACATAATCAGTGTAAACCTCTCCGGGAGCTGCCAGTGTCCGTGCAAATCCAAAATCACATAACTTGACAACGCCAGACTGGGAGACCAATATATTCTCTGGCTTTATATCTCTATGTATGATCTAAGACAAAAGGCATAAGACAAAATATCTGACACAAAATTCATCACTTTTCAGCACTTGCCATGTATAGGGCAGCTTTCTGTCTCTACAAAGAATACAAATAAAGTACATAAAAATTGTCCCCAGCTTTAAATAACCTAGGACCTGGCTGGGCAAGAAAGAACACTCACGCTTGAAATTTTGTTTAAATACTCCAAGATAAAGGGTAAAATAATATAAAGTTGTCCTTCCGAATCCATGGGAGATTGGTTACAGGACTCCCAATGGATTCTGAAATCTGAAATGCACAAGTCCCTTATAAAAATGGCATATTATTTACATATGAACTCTGCACATCCTCAGGGGGCCAATTTTAAAATTAATTACCAAATCAACTATTGGTTAAAGACTGCTTTCAAAACTAAGAGACTAAGCTATCATTAAAGAATGGGAATGTTCAAGAAAAATTTTTATGAAAAGGGGTAGGCTTGGGGGCCGGCACATAGCTCACTTGGTTAATCCTCCATCTGCGGCGCCAGCATCCCATGTGGGCGCTGGGTTCTAGTCCCAGTTGCTTCTCTTTCAGTACAGCTCTCTGCTGTGGCCCGGGAGGGTGGTGGAAGATGGCCCAGGTGCTTGGGCTCCTGTGCCCACATGGGAGACCAGGAGGAGGCACCTGGCTCCTGGCTTCGGATTGGTGCAGCGCCGGCCATAGTGGCCATTTGGGGGGTGAACCAGTGGAGGGAGGACCTTTCTCTCTGTCTCTCTGTCTCTCTCACTGTTATAACTCTACCTGTCAAATAAAAAAGAAAAAAAGAAAAGGGGCAGGCTTGGGACAGGTGCTGTGGCATAGCGGGTAAAGCTGCCACCTGCAGTGCCAGCATCCCATATGGGTGCTGGTTCAAGTCCCAACTGCTCCACTTCTGATCCAGCTCTCTGCTATGGCCTGGGAAAGCAGTAGAAGACGGCCCAAGTCCTTAGGCCCCTGCACCGGTGTGGGAGACCTGGAAGAAACTCCTGGCTCCTGGCTTCAAATCGGTACAGCTCCAGCAGTTGCGGCCAAACGGGGAGTGAACCAGCAGATGGAAGACCTCTCTCTCTCTCTGCCTCTTCTTTTCTATTTAACTCTTTCAAATAAATAAATAAAAACTTTAAAAAAAAAAAAAAAGGAAAGAAAAGGGGTAGGCTCTAAGGTATGTCTTTTATTTCAGGTATAACATGCATAAATGTAGAAACATAAGGGGAATGCAAGTGAATGTAACAGGGAAACCAAGAGTGGAGATGGAAATATTTCACGAAACTGTTGGGATTGGGAGTAGGATCTAGAGGAAGGTTGGATAATGGGTACCAACACAGAGATAGAAGGAAGACATGGAGTGACCAGGGTGGAGTAACTACAGTTCATAAGAGTCTACTATATATTATGAAGAACTAGAAGAGAGGAGCTCCAAACATAAAGAAATTATAAGGAGATGGAAATGCTAATTATATTGATTATCAGTACACATTATATATCTTGGAATATCACATTGTGCCCCCATGAACATGTGTACACTGTTACATGTTAGTAAAAAATATGTAGAAAACCCTTGTGGGATGTGAAAAAGTAAATTAAATTTTTTTAAGAGAAACTATGGGGAAATGTATTTAGACTACAGGTTGTATGACAGGGAGGAAGGCTGCCTCAACTCCAGCCTGGGAAGTGAGAGCTTGTGTCACAGCCCCAGAAAGCTACGGACATGACATGACCAGTGTGGAGGTTAAAGACGTTGGTCATAAACAAACTGAAACAGAGAGAAGGACTACAGGCAAGGAGAGCAGTGGGCCAACTATGAGGTGACACGGGTTCAAACTAGGCCAGTGCTTGGAGGAATGTACAGAAGGAGATACGGTTTAGAATCATTTTTAATTGAGATCAACAGAGTTCAGGAGTAATCTCAGATATTTTATTTCAACCTAAGAAAAGAAAATAAAAAGAACGGTGGTTCTACTACCAATAATAGAGAAATCTTTGCAATGTTTATTTTGAAGGAATCATTAGTTAAGTTTTAGCTATATGAGCTTTGGATGGAGTGCTGAGCACCTACAGAGAGGTATCCATCAAGCCGTCAGAGATGTAAAGAGCGTTAAAAAAGGTCAGGGGTTAAGATTTCTAAAGAGACTCAAAGAAGAAAACAGGATGCCGGGATAGAGACAAGGTTAAAAATTCTACACGTAGGTAAAACAAATTATTGACCAAATTCTCTAATATGAGTAAGTTTTATTTCAAAATTTTAAAAAATTTGTTTTCAGTCTTTTCAGAAGACAAAATGGCAGTCTGCCATTGATGACAGTGTTTCATAGGCTACCCACTTTTACTGTGAAGACACAGGTCCAATTCCAGATCACCTGTGCCGGCACAGAAAGGGCTGAATTGGAATTTGAGAGACTTGGGCACTAGTCTCAGGTTTTCAGTACAGCCTTAGACAACTCAATATTTCTGGATCTATCTTTTCATTTGCCAAATTAAAGGGATAAAGTACATGACTGCCATGCTCCCTCCTAACTAATACTCATGATTTCTGGCAACAACAGAACCTAAGCATAATCAAGATGATAGGAACAAAATTTTTTACTAAAAGCTATCACTGCAGACTGGGGGTGTGGGGCAAAGAAAGTTTTACAAACAGCATAGGCTCTGACATGGATCTTTAATATTAGGTATGACCTAAATAAACTATCACACTTACTAATTTCAGCAAAAAAAAATTTTTAGGAGTCTCAACAACCTTAAAATTTCCCATAGAATTGGGTCAAACTTGAAATGACAGCAAACTTAAATTTGTTTTTAAATATATTTACTGAGCCTAACTCACAAAAGGCTTAAATTATATTTTAAATTATTGAAATCCAAGTATTCACAGAGATACATGTACAAATGAATAATGTATAATAATAACAGTGCAATAAACATTTTGATTTTCTTAAAAGTCAGACATTTCATCCTATATGCATATGTGTATATAGGTTTCCATGTACACAAGTGTATTTTTGCCATTCCCACCATAATATCTCTCTGCTTTAAGAATAGAAATAACTAGGGCCAGTGTTATGGTATAGAAGGTTAAGTCACTGCTTGTGATGCCAGCATCCCGCATCAGGAGTGCCAGTTTCTGAGTTTTGGTTTCTCTGCTTTCAACTAATGTGTCTGGGAAGGCACTGCAGGATGGCCCTTGTATCTGGGCCTCTGCCACCCACATGGGAGGCCAGGATGGACTTCCTGGCTCCTGGCTTTTTGTATGGCCCAGTCTTATCTGTTGCAGCCCTTTCAGGAGTGAACCAGCAAATGGAAGGTCCTTCTCTATGTGTATGTGTGTGTGTCTCACCCTGTCACTGTGCCTTCCAAAAAAAAAATAAATCTTTTTTTAAAAAAATAGAGTAGAAATAACTGCCTAGAAAACAAAACCTTAGCATATATTTCATTAATATTAGCAACAGCAACATAGCTAACACTTGATCATTTATATTTTGAGCACCATTCTACATGTTTTATGTTTTAACTTCCTCTATCTTCATAATAACCCTATGAGATATATGTCATTATTATCTCCATTTAACAGTGGGATAGGAGTGAGGATTGGAGAAGAGCTCCGAGAGGCTTGAGGGAAAAAGTGCTATGAAATCATAATCTAGGAGAGTTTGAGAGCACATGGGCCAGGAAAAAGTAGTGTAACTGTAAGGCAACACAGAAGCTCCCTTGAGGTAACTGATCATAAATTATTAGAGTAAGATCAGTTCTCTCCCCATAAAATATTCACATTTTATATGGTTTAAAGAGATATATGAATGCTCTGCATGGAGCTGCTTGGTATTAAAATCTACTGCTTTATTTATTTATTTTTATTTTTTTGACAGGCAGAGTGGATAGTGAGAGAGAGAGAGACAGAGAGAAAGGTCTTCCTTTTTGCCGTTGGTTCACCCTCCAATGGCCGCTGAGGCCGGCACATCTCGCTGATCCGAAGCCAGGAGCCAGGTACTTCTCCTGGTCTCCCATGCGGGTGCAGGGCCCAAGGACTTGGGCCATCCTCCACTGCCTTCCCGGGCCATAGCAGAGAGCTGGCCTGGAAGAGGGGCAACCAGGATAGAATCCGGCGCCCCAATCGGGACTAGAACCCGGTGTGCCGGCACCGCAAGGCGGAGGATTAGCCTGTTAAGCCACGGTGCCTGCCAAAATCTACTGCTTTAAAGACAGAATGGCACTCATGCCAGCAGCATTTGTCTCCACAGTGCCTGCATGTAATAGAAGATCTAAAGCTACTAAATGGGTTACTAAATACAGGTTGATTAGTCATGAAAGTATAAAATATATGTATATATATATATGTCATAAAAGTATAAACTATAAAGGGACACAGAAGCAAACATAGGCAGGACACATTCAAATATTCTTCAATAACAAGAAAAATCAAAGACTTTTTTGTCTACTAAATCCATAGGCAAGTCTGTCCTTAGTGTGGAGTTTAAACCCCTGACTTCAAAAGTACAGGCCCATTAGGATGACACGCTTATGCTTTTTATGAGGAGCCTGAATCAGTGCCACTGAGTGTGTGATTCAGTAACACCTCATTCTAGGCTGAGTCTCTGCACACTCCACATTATTATATTTTACATATTCTATCTCTGTAAATGATGATTTTTCTTTCTAACATATAAACTGGCATTCAATCTCCCAAGCTTGGTCAATGGACTAGAATGTATATATTCTCACAGTTAGTTTTCTCAAAATGAATTTCCTGAACCTGGATCATTCCAAAGTTGTCAGGGGATCACTTGAAGGGCCTCCTAAGGAAGGCCAGACAGTGTTATTCCTAGATGAAAACTAGATATCTGCCTCTGCTGAGCAATTTCCATACTGCACATATCTTAATTACATAATAAAACCACAAAATAAAAGACAGTGAAAGAAATAAAAACAATGAATAAAAAAAGGAACACATCAAATGTTTAGGTCATAGATACAGAGATGTGTTTCCTTCTTTTTAGGATTACTTTTAGCTTTGAAATTTTCTACCATTAATGTTTACTGCTTTTACAATCAAACACAAAATCATTTAACACATTTTGTAAAACTGATACAACAGGAGTATTGAATTACTCATTTTATACCTATAGGTGCCATTTTTCTCGCAAGTGCTTTCATATGATACTCAAAAGCTATAAAATGATTTTGATAGACTATAGGATAAGGGTAGATTTTCTTTTCTTTTTTTTTTTTGGCAGGCAGAGTGGACAGTGAGAGAGAGAGACACACAGAGAAAGGTCTTCCTTTGCCGTTGGTTCACCCTCCAATGGCCGCTGAGGCTGGCACATCTCGCTGATCCGAAGCCAGGAGCCAGGTACTTCTCCTGGTCTCCCATGCGGGTGCAGGGCCCAAGGACTTGGGCCATCCTCCACTGCCTTCCCGGGCCATAGCAGAGAGCTGGCCTGGAAGAGGGGCAACCGGGACAGAATCCGGCGCCCCAATCGGGACTAGAACCCGGTGTGCCGGCACCGCAAGGCGGAGGATTAGCCTGTTAAGCCACGGTGCCTGCCAAAATCTACTGCTTTAAAGACAGAATGGCACTCATGCCAGCAGCATTTGTCTCCACAGTGCCTGCATGTAATAGAAGATCTAAAGCTACTAAATGGGTTACTAAATACAGGTTGATTAGTCATGAAAGTATAAAATATATGTATATATATATATGTCATAAAAGTATAAACTATAAAGGGACACAGAAGCAAACATAGGCAGGACACATTCAAATATTCTTCAATAACAAGAAAAATCAAAGACTTTTTTGTCTACTAAATCCATAGGCAAGTCTGTCCTTAGTGTGGAGTTTAAACCCCTGACTTCAAAAGTACAGGCCCATTAGGATGACACGCTTATGCTTTTTATGAGGAGCCTGAATCAGTGCCACTGAGTGTGTGATTCAGTAACACCTCATTCTAGGCTGAGTCTCTGCACACTCCACATTATTATATTTTACATATTCTATCTCTGTAAATGATGATTTTTCTTTCTAACATATAAACTGGCATTCAATCTCCCAAGCTTGGTCAATGGACTAGAATGTATATATTCTCACAGTTAGTTTTCTCAAAATGAATTTCCTGAACCTGGATCATTCCAAAGTTGTCAGGGGATCACTTGAAGGGCCTCCTAAGGAAGGCCAGACAGTGTTATTCCTAGATGAAAACTAGATATCTGCCTCTGCTGAGCAATTTCCATACTGCACATATCTTAATTACATAATAAAACCACAAAATAAAAGACAGTGAAAGAAATAAAAACAATGAATAAAAAAAGGAACACATCAAATGTTTAGGTCATAGATACAGAGATGTGTTTCCTTCTTTTTAGGATTACTTTTAGCTTTGAAATTTTCTACCATTAATGTTTACTGCTTTTACAATCAAACACAAAATCATTTAACACATTTTGTAAAACTGATACAACAGGAGTATTGAATTACTCATTTTATACCTATAGGTGCCATTTTTCTCGCAAGTGCTTTCATATGATACTCAAAAGCTATAAAATGATTTTGATAGACTATAGGATAAGGGTAGATTTTCTTTTCTTTTTTTTTTTGGCAGGCAGAGTGGACAGTGAGAGAGAGAGACACACAGAGAAAGGTCTTCCTTTGCCGTTGGTTCACCCTCCAATGGCCGCTGAGGCTGGCACATCTCGCTGATCCGAAGCCAGGAGCCAGGTACTTCTCCTGGTCTCCCATGCGGGTGCAGGGCCCAAGGACTTGGGCCATCCTCCACTGCCTTCCCGGGCCATAGCAGAGAGCTGGCCTGGAAGAGGGGCAACCGGGACAGAATCCGGCGCCCCAACCGGGACTAGAACCCGGTGTGCCAGCACTACAAGGCGGAGGATTAGCCTGTTAAGCCACGGCGCTGGCCTATGGGGTAGATTTTCATATTTTCATACTTTCTAACTAGGCAAGAGAACATGAACTAACAAATACATAGATCCTCAGGTATTTGCATTTGTCAAAACTCATCACTTAAAATTTTTGCATTCCACTTAGTAAAAAGTACCTCAAAAAAAAAAAAAAAAAACAACCCAGAAAACAAATATTTAGTGTTTCAGTGTACTGACGTCAGCAACTTACTTTTAAAATCATAATTAAGTAATACAGGTTAATAGTTCACTAATAGTTGAATAAATATATAATAAAGCAAATACACCAAACAGTTAATAAGTACAGAATCTAAACAGCAGGTATGCAGAGGAATGGCTAGTCATTATGTACCCTTACAACTGTTCAGTATGATCTGAAAATCGCACAATAAAATGTTGGGTGAGGGGAGTTAGAAGACATGTACTATGATACAAGAAAATTATCAATATCAGAGTAACAAAATTCATTCTTATTTTACTGATTCAAACTTTAAACAAGTGCCTCACTAGATAAAGTAACTGGTATCTGGATAGTCGATGATTGCCAAATAAGTACTTAAAACGAATACTTACATTGTGACTGTGACAAAATCCAATTCCATTAATAATCTGAAACAAATACTTTTGAACTACTTGGTCATCTAGTCCATTTGGAAAGAGTTCCAAGTCATCAAGAATTGTGTGGTCAACAAATTCAAAGACTAGGTACCATCGTTTTTTTTTCTTACACACCTCCAACAGATTCACCAAATTTTCATGCCTCAGTTGCTGTTATTAAAAAAATGCAAAATAGTTTTATAAGATCAAATTAATCTAAAATGGATGTTAGTATAAGAGAAACATAAATAAAATGTATATACAACGTAAATTATAAAAGTATATTTTGGTTTTTGAATTACAATTGAAAGACCATATTGCTTCTTTCTCCTCTCAGAGAACACAATAAAGCCAATGAGAAATGCAACACCATTGATGAAACCAAGAAGGATCTATGACCGTTAGCCACAACAAACATGATGGGACTACCAAATGGAGTGTGGAAAGACACCAACAGATCACCTGTGGCTACAAAGTTGGCAGCGGGAACATTCTCTGAAGTTGGTGAAATATCTGGAAAGAAACGTAAATTCTTCTTTGCTATAATGGGAATGGGACCTCTCTTCTTTTCCCCTCCTCTCCCTCCCCTCTCCTCTCTCCTCTCCACTATCCCCTCCCCTCTTCTCTCAGTGGCACAGCAGGTTAAGCCGCCAACCTCGGCACAGACATCTTATGTGAGGGTGGCTCAAGTCCCAGATACTCTTCTTTCTAGCTCCCTGCAAATACACCTAGGAAAGCAGCAGAGGATGGCCCAATTCCTTAGGCCCCTGCACCCACATTGGAGACCCAGATGAAGCTCAAGCCATCACTGTTGCCCTCTAGAGCCTACATTAGTAGAAATCTGGAGTCAGGAACCAAACTCAGGTAACTCAGATGTTGGACTCAGCATCTTTTTTTGTTTTTTTTTTTTAAGATTTATTTATTTATTGAAAAGGCAGAGTTACAGATAGGCAGAGGCAGAGAGAGAGGTCTTCCATCTGCTGGCTCACTTCCCAAATGGCCCCAATGGCTGGAGCTGAGCCAATCTGAAGCCAGGAGCCAGGAGCTTCCTCTGGGTCTCCCACATAGGTACAGGGGCCCAAGGACTTGGGCCATCCTCCACTGCTTTCCCAGGCCATAGCAGAGAGCTGGATTGGAAGTGAAGCAGCCGGGATTCAAACTGGAGCCCATATGGGATGCCAGCACTGCAGGCGGTGGCTTTTCCCACTATGCCACAGCTCCAGCCCCAACTCAAGCATCTTAACCAGCATCTTAACCATGAAACTAAACATCCATCTCAGTGATTATATTTTAAAAAGAAGATGACTACCTCCTTGATGGTAGCAGAGAAAGTAACTTTGACCTACCCTCCTATTGAGAATCCTTGAAGTTAGATACATTTTTTTTACAAAAAGATCTATTTATATATTTGAAGGACAGAAGTACAGAAGAAGAGGAAGAGGGAGAGAGAGAAGGAGAGGGAGAGAGAGAGGGGAAAAGGGAGAGAGAGAGATCGATGGATCTTCCATCCCCAAATGATCGCAATAGCTGAGGCTGGGCCAGGCTGAAGCCAGAAGCCTGAAATTCCATCTGGGTCTCCCACATGGGCAGTAGGCCCGTGGGCAGTAGGGGCCCAAATACTTGGACCATCTTCTGCTGCTTTCCCAGGTGCATTAGCAGGAAGCTGGATCAGAAGTGGAGCAGCCAGGACTCAAACTGGCGCTTATCTGAAATGCTGGAATTGCAGGTGGCAGTTTAATCTGCTACACCATCAGGTCAGCTCCAAAAGTTCTAAAATTTCTTTGTTAAATCTTCTTAAACATCAAAATAACCAAAAAGATAAGAATTACTAGGCCAAAATAAAAAACTTGAGAATCCAGAAAGCTAACCTCAAGAATTTGCTATGAAGTTACAAGTGTGACACTCAGCTTTGATTTTCATGGTCCCACAGGGTTAAAACAGAAAAGTTCAAAATCCAAAAGCCTTCTAAAGTTTGGGTCTCTGAGAATCCACCCCTATGTTAAGCTAGGATCCCAAGAACTACACGTTCCAGAGCAAAAATGGGTAGAAATAAACCAGGCATCGCTAGACTTCACATCACCCGTAATGGTTCAAGAAACCTCAAACCTTGAACATAGATTAAAACATTGGGTTGGGGACATCCCCATACAACAGGCAGAAGCAAATCAGTATCATCTCTGGAGGAATATAACTTAGCATCCAAATATTTCTAAAAATAACTTTCCTTTTTTTTTTCTGACAGGCAGAGTGGACAGTGAGAGAGAGAGAGACAGAGAGAAAGGTCTTCCTTTGCCGTTGGTTCACCCTCCAATGGCCACCGCGGCTGGCGCGATGCAGCTGATCTGAAGGCAGGAGCCAGGTGCTTCTCCTGGTCTCCCATGGGGTGCAGGGCCCAAGGACCTGGGCCATCCTCCACTGCACTCTCAGGCCACTGCAGAGAGCTGGCCTGGAAGAGGGGCAACCAGGACAGAATCCGGTGCCCCGACCGGGACTTGAACCCGGTGTGCCGGCGCCACAAGGTGGAGGATCAGCCTGTTGAGCCACGGCGCCGGCCTAAAAATAATTTTTCAAAAACAATATTCAATACAAAAAGATAATGAGAAGAACAGGAAAACAAGACACCATAAGCAAGGACTTTTAACTTAAGGAAGTCCTGGGCTGATAGCATGCCTATATCCAACAGCAACCAGAACTGGGAAACTTTCAATGTAAGCAATGTTTTTCCCTTTATTCATTTGAGAGGCAGAGCAAGACATACAGAGAGAAAAAGTGGGAGCTCCTACCGACTGGTTCACTCTCCAAATGCCTGCAATAGCCAAAGCTGGGCAGGGCTGAAGCTAGGCACTCAATCCAGGTCTGTCATGTGGGTGGCAAGAACCCAACTACTTGAGCCATTACTGCTGCCTCCTATAGTCTGCATTTACCAGGAAGCTAGAATCAGTAGCCACAAACAGGTTTCAAATCGAAGCATTACAATGTGGAATTTGGGCATCCCAACTAATGGTTTAATTGCTAGGCCAGAGGACCACCCAGCCCAAATAAAAATGTTAATTAGTAAAAGCAGTCAATTACTACAGGGGACAAAAGAAGACTGGCTACCTAAGGTAAATTTCAAAAACAGCAAATAAGAGCAGCTACTGCTTTTAGAGCTGAGGGAAAGTACACAAGAAAGAACTAAAAATTTGAAGAATTCCCAACCAGCATCAAGAACTCAATCTTTCTTGGAAAGGGCATGGTTGTCAAAGAGATGTACGATTGCCAGTGGTGAAGATCTTTGCCAGAGGATGCGGGCCAAAAATCATAAAGTGGCCAGCCAGTTGGCAGACAAACTTACCAGAAAATGCAGAGTCCATAGTTGGTCCATGCTGCAGTGCATAACCAGACCTCCCACATGGTGATCTGCCTCCAGCTAGCCAGCAAGAAAGCACACCAGTTCTGGAAGAAAAGCCTCTTCCTTTTGCTAAGTACTCAAAACATCCTTCCATGCCCTCTATTTATTGACAAAACCCCAAATCCAACCAGTTGGCAATAGAGAAATATTTGAAATCTCCACAAGGCAGGTCAAAAAGAGTTATTTGGAAAATATGACTACTGGCATAGTGCATGTGAACATGGAATAACAAAATAAAAATCTCTAAAGGAAAAATACATACATCCGAGCCTCAAATTATTCCTAAAAAATAATGTTTTTGTTTTTGTTTTTTTGACAGGCAGAGTTAGACAGTGAGAGAGAGAGAGACAGAGAGAAAGGTCTTCCTTTTGTTGGTTCACCCCCCTAAATGGCCGCTACAGCCAGCATGCTGCACCGATCCGAAGCCAGGAGCCAGGTGCTTCCTCCTGGTTTCCCATGTGGGTGCAGGGCCCAAGGACCTGGGCCATCCTCCACAGCAGAGAGCTGGACCAGAAGAAGAGCAACCGGGACAGAACCGGTGCCCCAACTGGGACTAGAACCCGGAGTGCCGGCACCACAGGCAGAGGATTAACCTAGTGAGCCGCAGCGCCGGCCAAAAAAATAATGTTTTAAATATAATGTCCAGAATAAAATCAAAGACAAGCAGACATACAAAGAAATAAGATACTATAAGTAAGAAACACCAGAAAATATAGACAATCTAACAGTTGAAGAATGACTTTAGATATTAGAATTATCACAAGAAGGTACTACAAAAAAAAAAGCTAGCCTCAAAAATTTGAGTGAACTATAAAAAGTGACTAGCAGATTTGAACCCAACTAAAAATTCTAGAATGGAAAAGTACAATAATCTGTTTACAATAATAACAGACCACATAATTTATAACAACTATCCCACTGATTATAAATAGAAAAGCTACTCAAAATACATAAAACAACTACTTGAAGGGACCAGAGAGATAAGATGGTTTAAAAAAACACTTAGGCTAGGATCTAAAAGAAGATAGAAACCCAGGGAACTGAGCCAGGCAACAGGGGCAGTCTTTCTCTTAACCCTAGAAATATATGGCAATTCAGATGGGAGACTAAAAGGCTCAGTGGCACTTTTAGTCTTTTGGGCCTAAAGTAGCACTAATCTGTGACATCAGGTAAGAAGAGGGACAATGTTGATGATATTCTTTCACTATGGGAAGAAAGAGAGTACTGGTGATATTGTCCAATTCCAGGAGAGTCGAGTCCTTAACCCTGGGCCATGTCCTTTGTACATCATCTGCAATATATGACTGCATTATTACTCACTCACTATCTCACCCAATTTTGTGGGAAAGTAGGACAGAGCCAGCTTGTCATGGTCACAGCTACCAAGGCAATCTAACCCGAGCTTATCTGGGCTGGGTCTGATCTCAGAGGTGCCCCAGGAGGTGAGGAAGTTGGATATCTGGAGGCTCTGGGCCTAAAAGTCCAAAAATTATGAGTAAGTGTGAACCATCAGTAGACTGTCTTAGGGACTACAAACCAATCTCAAATCACATAAATACCCTAAAATGCATTAAGATGATATCATATTTTTTGCATCCTTTTTTTTCCCCCAAAGACCTTTTCTTTAAAGAGTACAAATTTCATAAGTAGAATTTTAGGAATATAGTGATTCTTCCCACCAAAGCCACTCTCCTACTCCCACCCCACCTCTTCCTCCCTCTTCCATTCCCATTCCCATTCTCAATTTTTTTTAAAGATTTATTTTTATTTATTTGAAAGACAGAGTTACAGAGAGAGGTTGAGACAGAGAGAGAGGTCTTCTATCTGCTAGTTCACTCCCCAGATGGCTGCAATGGCCGGAACTGTGCTGATCCGAAGCCAGGAGCCAGGAGCTTCTTCCAGGTCTCCCACGTGGGTGCAGGGGCTCAAGGACTTGGGCCATCTTCTACTGCTTTCCCAGGCCTTAACAGAGAGCTAGATAGGAAGAGGAGCATCTGGGACTAGAACCGGTAACCTATATGGGATGCCAGTGCTTTCAGGCCAGGGTTTTAACCCACTGTACCACAGTGCCAGCCCCTCCCATTCTCAATTGATTAAATTTCAATTAACTTTATACACAGAAAATCAACTCTGTACTAAGAAAAGATTTCAACAATTTGCATGCAAACACACACACACAGAGAACAAGTTTTACAGTTAATTCTCATAATACAACTCATTGAGGACAGAGGTCCTGCATGGGAAGGAAGTGCACAGTGACTCCTGTTGTTAATCGAATAATTAACAATCTTCTGTATGACGTCAGTGATCACCCAAGGCTCTTGACATGACCTGCCAAGTCTAGGGAAGCCTTTTGAATCCACAGTCTCTGTCAGTATTTAGATAGGACCATAAGCAAAGTGGAAGGTCTCTCTTCCCTTTAGAGAAAAGTATATCCTTCTTTGATGGCCACTTCTTTCCACTGGGGTCTCACAGAGATCCTTCATGTAGGACATTTTTTGACACAGTATCTTGGTTTTCCATGTGTGAAATGCTCTCATGGGCTTTTCAGCCAAAAGAGAATGTCTTAAGGGCTGATTCTGATGTCAGAGTGCTATTTAAATGATTGTCATTTTATGAGTCTTCCCATGTTGGAACATTCTCTCCTATTTAATTCCATCTATTATTATTAACAGACACTTGATCATATTTATACAATCTCCTTAGCACTTAATCCTATCTACATGATCACTTTAACACTTAATATAATCATTTTAGCACTTAAGATGGCATTTTTACCACCCAACTTAATGGGATTTGGGGTCCCATGGCAAGTTTTTAAATTGTACCCTTAGAAGTAAAGTCCACAGGAATGTATGTAGAACTATAAAGATTTACAGTTACAAACTTCCTCCTCTCTTTCATAGTCCCACTCCTATTTTTTACTGAGATTTATTTTCAATTGACTTTATACACATATGATTAACTCTATGTTAAGTAAGGAGTTCAACAAGTGGTATGAAGAAGAAAAAAAAAACTGTTCCTCGACAATCAAGACAAGGCCTATTCTAGTCACTGCTTCTCAAAGTGTCAATTTCACTTCTACAGATTTCCTTTTAGGTGCTCTATTAGTTATCACAGATCAGGGAAAACATACGGTATTTGTCCTTTGGGGACTGGCTTATTTCACTACGTATGATGTTTACCAGATTCATCCATTTTGTTGCAAATGACTGGATTTCATTTTCTTTCGACCATTGTGTAGGATTCCATAGAGTACATATCACATAATTTCTTTATCTAGTCTTTAGCTGACAGACATTTAAGTTGATTTCATGTCTTAGCTATTGTGAATTGCACTGCAATAAACATGAGGGTGTAGGTAACTCCTTTATTGCTGATTTCATTAACCCTGGGTAAATACAAAGAAGTGGGATGGCTGGGATATATGGTAGGTCTATATTCAGATTTCTGTGGTATCTCCACACTGTCTTCCATAGTAGCATTACCAGTTTACATTCCCACCAACAATGGATTAGGGTAACATTTTCCCCACATACTCACCAGCATTTGTTGTTTGTTGATTTCTGTATGAATGCCATTGTAAATGCAATGAGGTGAAAACTCATTGTGGTCTTGATTTGCATTTCCCTGATGGCTAGTGATCCTGAGCATTTTTTCATGTGTCTGTTGGCCATTTGGATTTCTTCTTTTGAAAAATATCTATTTAAATAATTGCCCATTTCTTCACTTAGTTGTTTGTTTTCCTGTTGTGGAGTTTCTTGATCTCTTTAAATATTCTGGTTATTAATCCTTTATCAGATTCATAGTTTGCAAATATTTTCTCTCATGCTGTTGGTTGCCTCTTTACTTTCCTGTTTCTTTTGCAGTACAGAGGCTTCAAATTTGATATACTCCCATTTGTTAAATTTGGCTTTGACTGCCTGTGCCTCTGGGGTCTTTTCCAAGAACTCTTTGCCTGTGCCAATATCTTGCAGGGTTTCCCCAATGTTCTCCAGTAATTTGATGGTATCAGGTCATAGATTTAGGTCTTTAATCCATTTTGAATAGATTTTTGTGTAAGGTACAGGTCCTGCTTCATACTTCTGCATGTGGAAATCCAGTTTTCCAAGCATCATTTGTTGAGACTGTCCTTGCTCCAGGGTTTGATTTTAGCTCCTTGGTCAAATATAAGTTGGTTGTAGATGCGTGGATCGATTTCTGGCATTTCTATTCTGTTCCATTGGTTTATCCATCTGTTTTTGTACCAGTATCAGGCTGTTTTGATTATAACTGACTTATAGTGTGTCTTGAAATCTGGTATTGTGATGCCTCCGGTTTTGTTTTAATTGTATAAGGTTGCTTTAGCTATTCGAGGTCTCCTGTGCCTCCATATGAATTTCAGCATCATTTTTTTTTCTAGATCTGAGAAGAATGTCTTTGGTATTTTGATTGGTATCACACTGAATCATAAATTGCTTTTGGAAGAATGGACATTTTGATGATATTGATTCTTCTAATCCACGAACATGGAAGATTTTTCCACTTCTTGTGTCTTCTTCTATTTCTCTCTTTAATGTTTTATAATTCTCATTGTAGAGATCTTCGACATCCATGGTTAAATTTATTACAAAGTATTTGATTTTTTTTGGTAGCTACTGTGAGTGGGACTAATCTTAGAAATTCTTTCTCAATCGTGGCATTGTCTGTGTATACAAAGGCTGTTAATTTTCGTATATTGATTTTATATCCTGCTACTTTACCAAACTCTTCTATGATTTCCAATAGTTTCTTGGTGAAGTCTTTTGGATCCCCTATATATAGAATCTTGTCATCTGCAAATAGGGATAGTTTGACTTCCTCTTTTCCAATTTGTATCCCTTTGGTTTATTTTTCCTGCCTAATGGCTCTGGCTAAAGCTTTCAGCACTATATTGAATAGCAATTGTGAGAGTAGGCATCCTTGTCTGGTTCTGGATCTCAGTGGGAATGCTTCCAACTTTTCCCCATTCATAGGACACTGGCCATGAGTTTGTCATAAATTGCCTTGATTGTGTTGAGGAATGTTCTTTCTATCTCAATTTGCTTAGAGTTTTCATCATGAAAGGGTGTTATAGTTTATCAAATGCTTTCTTACATCTGTTGAGATAATCATATGGTTTTTGTTCTTCAGTTTGATAATGTGATGTGTTACATTGATTGATTGATTTATCCCTGCATGCCAGGGATAAATCCTACTTCGTCTGGGTGAATGTTCTTTCTAATTTGTCGTTGGATTGGATTCAACTGGCTAGAATTTTGTTGAGGATTTTTGCAGCTATGTTCATTAGGGAAATTGGTCTGTAATTCTCTTTCTCTGTTGTCTCTTTCTCAGGTTTAGGAATTAAGGTGATGATGCTGGCCTCATAGAAAAAATTTGGGAGGATTCCCTCCCTTTCATTTGTTTTGAATAACTTGAGAAGAAGTGGAGTTAATTCTTATTTAAATGTCTGGTAGAATTCAGCAGTGAAGCCATCTGGTCTTAGGCCTTTCTTTGTTGGGAGGGTCTTTATTATCGATTCAATTTCTATCTTGGTAATGGGTCTCTTTAGGTTTTCTGTGTCTTCATGGCTCAATTTAGGTAGGTTGCATGTGTCCAGGAAGCTATCCATTTCTTCTAGCTTTCCCAGTTTGTTGGCATACAGTTCTTTGTAGTAACTGCTGATGACAATTTTTATTTCCATGGTGTGTTGTTACATTTCCTTTTTCATCTCTAATTTTATTGATTTGAGTCTTCTCTCTCCTTTTTTTGTTAGTTGAGCCAATGGTATGTCAATTTTGTTTATTTTTTCAAAAAACAGTTCTTCATTTTGCTGATCTTTTGTATTTTTTTTATTCAATATTGTCGATTTCTTCTCTAATTTTAATTATTTCTTTTCTCCTACTAGTTTTGGGTTTGGTTTGCTGTTGTTTTTCTAGATCCTTGAGATGCATTGATAGCTCATTTATTTGATGCCTTTCCAATTTCTTCATGTAGGCACCAATTGCTACAAACTTTCCTCTTAACACTGCTTTTGCTATATCCCATAAGTTTTGATATTTTGTATTATCATCTTCATTTGTTTCCAGAAAGTTTCTGATTCCTCTTTTGATTTCTTCTATGACCCACTGTTCATTCAGGAGCATGTTGTTCAGTCTCCATGTGTTTGCGTATGTTCTAGAGATTCCTAAGTTGTCTTCCTTATTCTTGTTTCTTGAATTTGTACATTTGCTGTTCGGTATTTGTGGAGATATTTGTTGGTTTCTTTGTTTTTTCACTGTGACAGCTTTTATCTTTGTACTATTCCTCTGTAGATTAGTGGAGTGTCTGCTTTCAGTGAATATCTAGAGGTGTAGGGTGAATGTGGCCAGGGATCTCTATTCAGCTCTCCAGGGTAAAAGGGTGTGTCTGAGGTGGCACACCCAGGTTTGGTGTGGTAAATTTTTTTTTTTTTAATCAGAAGGGAAGTTTGTTCTTGTCTGTTGGTGTATATTCAGCTGAGCTCCTCTCCTCAAAGGAGACCAAAACCTGGGCGCTTGCCCCAGTGGGCATATTATTATCTGCTCTATCACAAGAACCACACAAATGATCTGTACAGTCCTCAGTGTAAGTTCAAATTCCCCAGCAATGTTCCTTGCCAGGTAACCAGGGAGCCCTGAGCATGTGGAGCCTTCCACAGCGACTGCCCAAAATCCAAGCCACACCCTGAGTCCTCTCACACAGCCTCAGTATTTTCACAGTCCAGGCACACAAGCCTCCCACAGTCACAAGCACCCAGCCCCTTGTCTGTTCTCCCCATCAGACTCTGGAGTCTCTGCTTGGCTGGTTGCTGGGTGTGGACATGGGCTAGTGCAGCTGTTACACATGTCCAAAATGGTGACTCCTCTGTATCAGCTTGTTACCAGACACCATCGTGGGGGAATCAGGGAGAGATAAACATGTCCACCTTTGCTTTTCCTCTCCTAGTTTGGCAGGTACACTATCCCCCACAGGCCCCAAGACAGGTTCCCTATAGGCTCTTCCTGCAGCTTTTTAGCCAATGGCTTGGGCTGCTGTGGTCTGGTCTCACCTCACTCTCCAACACTGGTGTGGAGGCTCTTGGCTATTGAGTTAATGAGTTGTGCATGTCCACGCACTCCACATAGGTCCACTGTGTCCCTCCAATTTGCATAGAGTTTCCTCTGCTGTTTTCTCCCTAACTCTTCCCTGAGACAGCACTCTTTCCACTTTTTAAACTCTCTTCTCCTAGACTAGAACTGCAAGCTCCCTCCCTACTCTGCCATCTTAATCCCAACCAATATGAGAATGTTAATACCACCAATTTTCTTGCAGTAACAGTGCCCTTAGAGTCTCACAGTGGCAAAAATAACTCCTCACAGCAGGAATAACATCAGCCAAAGACCCAAATATGTCCACAATTTCAAAAACTCAATACAAGTAGGGCTAGTGCTGTGGCAGAGTAGGTTAAGCCTCCACCTGCGGTGCTGACATCCCATATGGGTGCCAGTTTGAGTCCTGGATGCTACATTTCTGATCCAGCTCCCTACTGATAACTTGGGAAGGCAGTGGAATAAATCCTTAATAATAAAGAAATACAGGTATATCAAGACTTGATGAGAGAGAGAGAGAGAAAAGAAGAAGGAGGAGGAAGAGGGGGAGGAAAAGAAGGAGAGGGAGGAGGAGGAGGAAAAGGAGGAGGAGGAGAAGAAGAAGAGGAGGAGGAGGAAGAGGAAGAAGAAGAAGAGGAGGAGTAGGAGGAGGAAGAGGTGGAAGAGGAGGAAGAGAAGGAAGAGGAAGAAGAGAAGGAAGAGGAAGAAGAAGATGAAGAAGACATTAGAAAAAATACATAGGAGATCCAGATTGCAAAATTACTGGATATGGACTCAGAAAAGTTTATTATTAAAGAGTCAAGAAGCAGAGTGAACCAAACTGTAAACTGTAAGAAAAGAATCAAATAAAATGCTAGAAATGAAAAATATTTTCAACTAATAAATACTAGAATTTAACAGATTAGAGACAGCTAAAAGAGAGTTAATGAATTGTAGAACAGATCAGAAGGAAATATCTAGAATTAAACATGAAAAACCAAAAGGATAAAAAAACACAAGGGGTGGGTATTCAGCAGTAGTTTAAATGTTGCTTGGGATGCCTCCATCCCAAATCAGAGTACCTGGGTTTGTGTCCTGCTTTCAAATCTGAGTTCAGCTTCCTGCTAAATGTGCATCATGGAAGGCAGCAGTGATGGCTCAAATACTTGTTCTAACACTGAGAGCCAGAACAGTAGAAGCCTGTCTCAAACATATTAAATGTAATTAACACCCAACCTAGAATTCTACATCTTGTGAAAATAAGTCTTTCTTTCTTTCTTTTTTTTTTTCTTTTTTTTTTTTTTTTTTTTTTGACAGGCAGAGTGGATAGTGAGAGAGAGAGACAGAGAGAAAGGTCTTCCTTTTTGCCGTTGGTTCACCCTCCAATGGCCGCTGCGGCCGGCGCATCTCGCTGATCCGAAGCCAGGAACCAGGTGCTTCTCCTGGTCTCCCATGTGGGTGCAGGGCCCAAGCACTTGGGCCATCCTCCACTGCCTTCCCGGGCCATAGCAGAGAGCTGGCCTGGAAGAGGGGCAACCGGGATAGAATCCGGCGCCCCAACCGGGACTAGAACCCGGTGTGCCAGCGCCGCAAGGAGGAGGATTAGCCTGTTAAGCCCGGCGCTGGCCTGAAAATAAGTCTTTCAAACACAAAACAGAATAAAGACTTTTATCAGACTAACAAAAATGAACACCATTTCTTAATAGAAGATCTGCTTTAAAGACAATAATGTTCTCTAGGGGCCAGTGCTGTAGCAGAGCAGGTAAGGCTGCTGCTTGAGATGCCGGCATCTCATATAGGCGCCAGGTCAAGCCCCAGCTGTTCCACTTCTGATCCAGCGCCCTGAAAAGGTGCCTGGGGGCCCCTGCCACTCAGGTGTGAGACCTGAAAGATGCTTCTGGCTCCTGGCTTCAGACTGGCCCAGCATTGGTGGGTTAGGCCACTTGAGGAGTGAAGCAGCAGATGGACGATCTCTATCCATCTCCCCTCTCACCCTGTAAACTCTGCCTTTCAAAGAAATAACAATCTTTTTTTTTTTTTTTTTTTTTTGCCAGGCAGAGTTAGACAGTGAGAGAGACAGAGAATTATAGACAGTGAGAGAGAGAGACAGAGAGAAAGGTCTTTCCTCCGTTGGTTCACTCCCCTAATGACCGCTACAGCCAGCGCTACGCCGATCCAAAGCCAGGAGCCGGGTACCTCCTCCCAGTCTCCCATGCGGGTGCAGGGACCCAGGTACTTGCACCATCCTCCACTGCTCTCCCAGGCCACAGCAGAGATCTGGACTGGAAGAGGAGCAACCAGGACTAGTACCCGGCGCCCCAACTGGGACTAGAACCCGGGGTGCCAGTGCCACAGGCAGAGGATTAGCCAAGTGAGCCACGGCGTTGGCCGAAATAACAATCTTAAAAAATTAAAATAAAAAAGAGGGCTGGCTCTGTGGCACAGCAGGTTAAAGTCGTGGCCTGCAGCACCAGCATCCCGTCTAGGTGCGGTTTGAGTCCCAGCTATTCCACTTCTGATCCAGCTCTCTGCTATAGCCTGGGAAAACAGTAGAAGCTGGCCCCAAGTCCTTGGGCCCCTGCACCCATGTGGGAGACCCAGAAGAAGCTCCTGGCTCCTGGCTTTGGATCAGCTCAGCTCTGGCTATTGCAGTCACTTGGGGAGTGAATCAGCAGACGGAAGACCTCTCTCTTTCTCTCTCTCTCTCTCTCTCTCTCTCTCTCTGGCTCTACCTCTCTCTGTAACTCTTTCAAATAAATAAAAAGTAAATTTAAAAAATTTTTTAAAAAGAATGTGCTCTAAACACAAGGAATATGAACTCAGATGGAAATTCAAAAATGTAGGAAAGATAGAAGAGTAATGGGAAGGATACATATTAGGTATATCCTAACAAATACTGACTGAATAAAACGAGGAGATATTTAAGTACATTTAGATCTAATTCATGACAGCAATAATACATATTTCCCTGTTGAAGGGAAGGAAGCTAAGGAAGGGGGTAAACTACAGTTAACATTTCTAAGATTCTTGCATTATAAAAATAACCATTTGGGTATTTGTAAGTCAAGTTGATTTTAAACTGCAATATCTAGTAATAATCTCCAAAAGACTAGCAAAAAAACGTATAATGAAAGAATTAAGAGAGAGGCTGGCGCCGTAGCTTAACAGGCTAATCCTCTGCCTTGCGGCACCGACACACCGGGTTCTAGTCCTGGTTGGGTGCCAGATTCTATCCCGGTTGCCCCTCTTCCAGGCCAGCTCTCTGTTATGGCCCGGGAAGGCAGTGGAGGATGGCCCAAGTGCTTGGGCCTTGCACCCGCATGGGAGACCAGGAGAAGCACCTGGCTCCTGTCTTCGGATCAGCGAGATGCGCCGGCCGCAGCGGCCATTGGAGGGTGAACCAACGGCAAAAAGGAAGACCTTTCTCTCTGTCTCTCTCTCTCACTATCCACTCTGTCTGTCAAAAAAAAAAAAAAAAAAAGATCAAAAAAAGAAAGAAGAAACCCACAAAGGGTTAAACAGTGTTCAGGGACTAGATACAATACTACAAAGATATCCATTCTTTCCAATTAGGTCTACATAGATTCAATTAAATTCCTCGAGTATTGTATGAAAATTGATAAGATGATTCTAAATGTGTTAGTACATAAAAATGCAAAGTGACAAAAATAATCAAGACAATATTGCAAAAGAAAGATAAAACTTACAAACTATAATAAACATGACTGTAGGATATTGATGCAAACTTAGACAAACAGATCAATGGAACAGAATAGAGTAGAAAAGTCATGCCTAAATATAAGAATATGTGGCAAAAGGATCATTCAGAACAGTAGAGAAAAGATGGTATTTTCAATAAATGTTTCTGGGACAACTGGATATCCATAAGAGAAAAATCATAATATTTGACTGTGCTGTATAGCATTAAGTAAGATCAATTCACTATGTGTTAAAATCTAAATATGAGGCTGGCATCGTGGCTCAACAGGCTAATCCTCCGCCTTGAGGTGCTGGCACACCGGGTTCTAGTCCCGGTTGGGGCACCGGATTCTATCCCAGTTGCCCCTCTTCCAGGCCAGCTCTCTGCTATGGCCTGGGAAGGCAGTGGAGGATGGCCCAAGTCCTTGGGCCCTGCACCCGCGTGGGAGACCAGGAGAAGCACCTGGCTCCTGGCTTCGGATCAGCACCATGCGCCGGCCGCAGTGGCCATTGGAGGGTGAACCAATGGCAAAAAGGAAGACCTTTCTCTCTGTCTCTCTCTCTCACTATCCACTCTGCCTGTCAAAAAAAAAAAAAAAAATCTAAATATGAAAGGCAAAACTATGAAGCTTCTAGGTGATTATATAAAAGGATATCCTACATTCTAGACAGGGAAAGATTTCTTAAACAGAACATAAATAACACCAACCATAAAAGATTGAAAATTAGACTATATTGAAATTAAACTTCTATTTACCAAAAGACAGCACTCAGAGAGAAAGTTCAGATTAAAGAAGACATTTTCAATACATATAACTGGCACAATGACTTATACTTAGGGTTATAACTGGGAAAAGGCTTCAGGGGTCTTCTGAGGTCTGAGGCTTTCTTATCTGATTGGTAACATATATATACTTTTTTATAATTCATTGTTTTGTACCTTTCTCTTCATGTCTGTTTAAGTTTTCAAAAAAATGAGTGAAACTAGACTACATTGGTTAGGAATGCATCACTGGTACACGTGATGAACATATTAGGATAGTGTTTACCTCAAAGAAGAAGGAAGGTCAGTGACAGGGAGGTACATGGAAAGGGCTGTTAGCAACACTGACCTGGACAAGAGTTCCATGAATATCTGTTTTGCAATAATTCATCAAGATAGAATTATTGCTTTGTGCAGCCTATATAAGGGTCATATTTCATGATTTGAAATTTTAAAAAAATACTCCAAATTTACAACTTATTGATGGAGACTAATGGCATACTGAGGAGAGAATTAGTAAACTAAATGACAAGTCAGAATAAACTAAGCAAAACAATACACACAAAAACAAATATAAAGAAAAAAAGGTAAGAGATACAGAGGATTCCGTGAGAATTTTAATTTATGTTAAGTGGAGCCCCAAAACAGAGAAGAAAGGGAATGGGCATGAGGGAGAATTTTCCAAAATTAATAAAAGAAACCATATCACACATTTATGAAGAACTAATGAATTCTAAACAGGAGTAATTAAAATACATTCACACTAGAAATAAAGTAAAAACTACAGAAAAACAAACTTGGAGGGAAAAATAAGTAGTTAGAAAACCAAACTAATTTGTGCTGTTCAGAACCAAGAATGCCTATTGCATGGATGGAGGAGGAAAGCAGCAGGTACCAGAGGAGGCATGGAGGGGTTTTGGAGGTGAATTTCACATTCTGTTTCTTGACTTAGATGCTGGCTATGTGAGTTTGCTCAGTTTTTGAAAATTCACAGAGCTCTAGGCCACATCTAATACAAAAGGGAAAATCAGTCTCCCCCATCAGACTGTTGCCATTCCAGAAAATGGCAACATCACTCCAAAGGGAGGCAGTTCCTGTGAAGGGCACCAGAGCAACTCTGAGGAGACTTCAGGCACATCAATGCAGAACTCAGTCTCAGAATTATGTGGTATTTGTATTGTCTGGAGAAGGATAAAAGTAGTAGATAATGTTAGACTTGAACAAATCCAGAGAACCACCAAAGCAGAAATACAATGTACAGTTTCCAAACTACTGGAGAAAGAAGGGGGAATAAAAGGTAAATGTAATCAACCTAAGGGAGGGAAATACAATGAAAAACGGGACTGGTTAGACAAACAGCGTGTATGAAGGTGGCAAATTTATAGTCAAAACACATTAGATATTATATTACCTGTAAACGAGCTAACTGCTCCAATTAGAAGACAAAAATTAACAAACAAGATAAAAGGGGGCCGGCACTGTGGCACAGCGGGTTAATGCCTTGGCCTGAAGCACTGGCATCCATCCCATAAGGGCGCTGGTTCTAGTCCCAGCTGCTCCTCTTCCAATCCAGCTCTCTGCTATGGCCTGGGAAAGCAGTAGAAAATGGCCCAAGTCCTTGGGCCCCTGCACCCATGTGGGAGACCAGGAAGAAGCTCCAGGCTCCTGGCTCCTGGCTTTGGATCAGCACAGCTCTGGCCGTTGCGGCCATCTGGGGAGTGAACTAGTGGATGGAAGACTTCTCTCTCTCTCTCTCTCTCTCTCTCTTTTTCTCTCTCTCTTTCTCTGCTTCTCCTCTCTCTGTGTAACTCTGACTTTCAAAAAAAAAAAAAAAGAAAAGAAAGAAAAAAACAAGATTAAAAAAAACAAATTGTATCTATATGTGTTCAGAAGAAACTCATCTAAACAAAGATTCAGAAAAATCAAAAGTAAAAATATGGAAAAATAGACACTGTGGAAACACCAAACAAAAATAAACTAATAGGACAGGCATTGTGGCATAGTAGCCTAAGCCGCTGCCTGCAGCAACTGGCATCCCATATGGGTGCAGGTTCAAGTCCCAGCTGTTCCACTTCCAACCTAGCTCCCTGCTAATGCACCTGGGAAAGCAGCAGCAGATGAACCAAGTTCTTGGGTCCCTACACCGACGCGAGAGAACTGGAAAATGTTCCTGGCTCCTGGCTTCAGATTGGCCCAGCTCTGTTTGGTGCAGCCATTTGGAGGGAAAACTACCAGATGGAATACCTTTCTCTCTGTCTCTCTTTCTCTCTATAACTCTACCTCTCAAATAAATAAAATATTTTTAAAAATACATAAATAAAATAGTGTAGCCTTAAGATCAAGACAAAATATTACTACTTCAAAAGAGTTATTTCATGATAACAAAAGATTTGATTCAATATGAAAGAAGAATAACTAATGTGGATGCACTAATTATATGGCCTTTCTGGTAACAAAGTTAATCATAAACTGAATGACAATGAAAAGCAGACAAATCAACAAACACAAACGAAGATTTTAATGCAAGTCTTCTCAGTACTGGATAGAACAAGCACACACAAAAATCAGTTAAGAATTTAAAAGATGTGTCAATGGAATTAACAAAGATGGCCTGATGGATATACATGGACTACTTTTTAAGCACACATAGAATTTTTTTAATTGACTGCATTCTGAACGAAAAGCAAACACTAAGAAATTTCAAAGGGGAGGGGACTGGCGCTGTGGCGTATCAGGTAAAGCCACCGCCTGCAGTGCCAGCATCCCATATGGGTACTGGCTCAAGTCCTGGCTGCTCCACTTCCAATCCAGCTCTCTGCTGTGGCCTGGGAAAGCAGTAGAAGATGGCCTCAAGTCCTTGTGCCCCTGCAACCGCATGGGAGACCTGGAGGAAGCTCCTGGCTCCTGGCTTCAGATCAGCACAGCTCCGGCCGTTGCAGCCAATTGGGGAGTGAACCAGCGGATGGAAGACCTCTCTCTCTCTTTGCCTCTCCTTCTCTCTCTATGTAACTTTGACTTTCAAATAAAATAAATAATTCTTTTAAAAAAATAAATTTCAAAAGAATAAATTCCTATACAGTATATACTCAGGTCACAATGTAGTTATATCACAAATACCAGGGGAGAAGAATATAAAAAACTTCTACATGTTTGGAAATTAAGACATATATTATTAAATAATATATTATTAATATTAATAGTATTAATTGAAATCCAATTAATAATATATCAAATAATGTATAATTAAGATATAAATTATTAAATAATATATTAATAGCTATTAAGGGAAATATAGCAGAACTGAGAAAATATTTTAAGCAATCAAGATTTCTGGGATATATACCATGTAGTCCTTAGACAGAAACATATCCTTAAGTGTATGTATGAGGGGAAAAAGGCTGAAAATTAAAAAAGCATCCATCTCAAGTTAGGAGAAAGAACTCCAAAACAAGTAAGAAGAAATAACAGAGAGCAAGAATTAATGAATTAGAATACAAATACTCAACAGGGATCAACAATGTTAAACTTGGTTCTTTCTAAAGATAAAATTGATAAATTTCCAGTGAGTTAAGAGAAAGAATGAGAGTACAGTAGACCTGAGACGGCTGTCCTTACAAAGGTCTACGTGCAAAATGGGCCCTGGACAAGCCTCTGGTAATCATCAGCAAGGTTCCCTCCCCTTCATTATCAGAACTGATCCAGTGGCTCACTGTGCAAACAACACTATGTATGCTGAATGCATGCATTCTTTCTGGGTGTCTAGAATCTTGGTCAGAACCAGAGAGTGCCTGCGTGGCTGACTACCAAAAATAAAATGCTTAGGGAACTATCTCATAGGTGCTGTCAACAACTCATTGCCAGAGGAAATAAGCACATCCTGTGTGACCCCACTGAACAGGACTCTTGGAAGCTTATGCCAGGTCTCCTGAAGAATTCACCAATGTGCCTTTTCCCTTTGCTGATATTTCTTTATATCCTTTCACTGTAATATACCATAGGCAAGAGTACAACTATACACTGAGGGTGCTGAGTTCTCCTAGTGAGTCCAGGCTGGAGCAGGGGGATCTTTAGGCTACCTAAAATGAATGATTGATAGGGTAGCCAGGTATTTACAGAGAGAAGGAACAAATACTTTTAAAATCATGTTTAGAGGCTAGTGTTGTGACACAGTGAGCTAAGCTTCTGCCTATGACACCAGTATCCCATAATGGAGAGTCAGTTCAAGTTCTGGCTGTTTCCAAATCAGCTCCCCGCTAATGTGCCTGGGAAAGCAGTGGAGGCTGACCCAAGTATTTGGGCCCCTGGCACCATATGGGAGCAACAGCCATTTGGGGTGTGAAGCAGCAATGAAGATAGAAGATCCCTCATGTTTACACCACAGGATAAATAAATTCGTATAGTCATTTTATTTCTTATTAGTGCCAAAAGAAATTTATACTTTAGACCTCATTATGAAAATAAAACAAATATAAAAACATGATAATAATTTTCTACAGCCATAACTTAACCTTAATCAAGAAATTACTCAGATTTTTTTCTATTAAATATATGCATCTACTCACCTTTAGTAACTTGATTTCTCGCATAGCAATTTTTTTAACCATTTTGTCATCATCACTTTCTAGGAACTTCTTGATGGCCACAATTCTTCCACTATCTTTATTCCTACACTTCATCACCATTCCATAACTCCCTTCTCCAACCAATCCAAGGTTCTCATATTTTTCCATTTTAATTTAAAGCCCGTAGGAATTTTTATTCCTATGGAAATCAATACAGAGAGTTAACAAGGTTTGGTATATTAATTTCCTCTACTGTTCCAGCCAAATAATTATTCCCTACTTGCTTTCCATATTAGAGCAATTGCCATGTTCATAGCTGTCCTGTGTCAACACAATTTCATAGTATTTCCCTGCCTACATTTCAAAATATTCATACATATCTCATAATAGACAACGCAAATGGAATCGAAACTATTAACCATAGTATTTTTACAATGTATAAGAGAGACAGAGAGGGAGAGATATAAATATTTCCCATCCACCAGCCCATTCCCCAATAACAACAGTCCCTGGCTGTCTTAAATTTAAATTACTAGGGCCAGTTTTGTGGTGCCAGCTCCTGCTAATGTACCTCGGAAAGCATTAAGATCATGTTTAGGGGCTGGCGTTGTGACACAGTGAGCTAAGCTTCTACCTGTGACAACAGCATCCTATAATGGAGTGCTGGTTCAAGTCTTGGCTCCTTGGCTTCCAAACCAGCTCCTTGCTAATGCTCCTGGGAAAGAAGCAGAAGATGGCCCAAGTGCGTAGGCCCCAGACACCCACGTGGGAGAACCAAATGGAATTCTGAGTTCTTAGCTTCAGTCTGGCACAGCCCCAGTCATTGCAGACATTTGGGGAGGAAACCAGAGGAAGGAAGATCTCTTTCTCTCTCTGTCCCTCATTCTCTGTCACTCAGCCTTTCAAATAAATAAAATAAAATATTTAAAAATAATAACAAGAAATTAAATATTGAACTACCAAATACAGTATGTCAAAATTACTTTAACTTGATTATTCACTGTAAGTTTGAGTACTGATCTGAACTTTGTGTTTTGAATAACATTTTATGATTTCTGAGTCAAGGCAATCCTAATAGAATCTTTCCAATGACTGATTAAGTTTTACTAACAACTGATGATGATCCAGCAATCGTTCTACTACATGTTTTGGTGCAGGGAAAAAATTACTTTAGTTCCAATACAGATTTTAATTCATAAGGTTTAGCTGGAATGCTATATAAAAGCTATTAAATCACATCTTTGAAGTTAATTTTTTTTTAAAGATTTATTTATTTATTTGAAAGGCAGAGTTACAGAGAGGCAGAAGCAGGGGGAGGAAGAGAGAGAGAGAGAGAAAGGTCTTCCATCTGCTGGTTCACTCCTCAGATGGCTGCAACAGCTGGAGTCGCGCCTATTCCATGTCAGGAGCCAACAGATTCTTCCGGGTCTCCCACATGAATGCAGGGGCCCAAGTCCCTGCACTCACGCGGGAGACCTGGAAGAAGCTCCTCGCTCCTGGCTTGGGGGATCAGCGCAGCTCCAGCTGTTGCGGCCATCTGGGGAAGACCTTTCTCTCTCTGCCTCTCCTTCTGACTTCCAAGTAAATAAATAAATATTTAAAAAAAAAAGTCTGACCTTCAAAAGAATGAAAACAATCCCAATCAACACCAACTCATTTCATTATTTCACTATCAGTTTTGACAGGAGCATCTACTATGAACCATTTACAGAGCAGTGTCCCAACCCCTCACTTCCCATACATATGACATTTTAACTTCCACTTAACTTCTAGTATATATTTGTAAATAAAATGTCTGTATTTGAAAAAAATTGTTTCAGTGTAATTCCCTCCTTCCTTGCCTTAATTCCCCCCTTCCGTTAGGAAAGCATGTTCTATTAAGGATGAGGTTTAGGGTAGCAATGCCAACCCTTCTAAAACACTTTGGAATTGATGCTCTCCGTATTTGAATATGCAAAGTGGACAGAAGTTACCTGAAGCCGGCACCGGCTTCAGGAGCAGGCTCTCTCTCAGGCATCTCTCAAGCTAACACCACGCAGGGGCCACCTCCAAGTCTGTTCTCCCCACAGTCTGCACTTTCGGACACACCCCATGGCACACAGAATCCTGAAGTATCACGTCCACAGAGCCCCTTGTTTTCTGAAACGCTTACTCATAAACTTTTAACTTTTCATCTCTTCTTGAATAATCCAAACACCCGCCTCACTCACCCAAAACAAAGCCAAACAAAAACCAACCCGGCCAATGTGGTCTTTCTGGACAAATGCCCTGTAAACCATACGGTTCTAAATACCAACAATTTAGGTAAAATACTGGACAATGCCATTCCTTTTATATATATATATATATACACATATATATATTTAACTGTATATTATTTATTATATATGTTGATTATATTATATATATATATGTTGATTATATATAGTTAAAGACAGATTGAATTCTGCAAAGAAAGCAACGAGCTAATCGGTTCTGTAAGTATTACACTTACTGTTTCTTCAAATCCTCTCGCATGGAAGGTTTTCAACTTAGGAACACATCTGAGGCGAAATGCATGTCGCTCGCAGGTCTAGAAGTCGCTGCCCTGCACACCAGCAGCCCCAGCGCCGCGGCGACAGCCCCTGCCGACGCAGTCCCGGCCCCCGGGGGAAGCAGGCAGGGAGGCCGAGCCGCCTCGGCCCGCCGGCCGCAAGCTCACAGCGCTCAGGGCCGCCGGCCGCATGCTGTCGTCAAGGCAACGGCCTCACTCCGGCCCCAGCCATGGGCACAGTCCCCCGAGAGGGACGCGTCCGCGGCGGGCAGCCACACGCGAGGAGGCCGAGGCCTGTGGAGAGATTGCCCGGGGTGCGAGGGCCCCGGCCTGTCTGCACCGCCGGCGCCCGGCCCCTGGAGTCGGCGAACCAGCACCGCTCCAACTAGCCCGGGGCGGAGGCGTTGGTCGCTGCTCTGCAAGGGGGCGGGCCCTCACACGCCCCGGCCCGCCCGAGCGCCGGCAGCCTCCCTGATTCTGATTGGCCAAGCGCTGTCGTCAGGCCCCGCGATTGGCTCGTCGTCCAGCAGCCCGCCCCTTCACCTGGGGCTCGGCTCAGTCTCGGCTCCCTGACGCGCAGACGCCTACACCACCCGGGCACACCTAAGTCCTCAGGTTGGGAGGCGCCCTTCTGCCTTCGCGCGCCAAGACTTCTGCCCGCTGTAACTGAGTGGGAGGCGATGTCTGCCGCCCCCCGAGAGGGTAAAGGTGGCGGGCACGGAGGCCTGTGGAGAACGCGGTGCAGTGTTTCGCGAAGTTTCCCTGCCCAGGGCGGGGAGCCGGCCTGGCGCCCTCACCCCTGCCTTCGGCCTGGCCGCCGTCGCAGGCTTCTGAAGCTTTTCTCTCACGGGGCGGCAGGGCCAGTAGGGGGAAGGTGGGACTTGAGGACGACAGTGTGGGAGATGGGTGCAAGGCAGGCAGGCGATGACAGACCTGACGCCAAGAGGGAACCAAGGCCCCTGACAGTGAGGGAGACGCTTGGGGCGGAGCCGGGCCGCACAGGACCTGAGTGAAGCCAGGGGAAGGGCTGGGGTGGTTGGGCAGCTGGAAGACATGCACAGCCCGGCGCGTGGCAGCCACACGGGGTGGGATTGGGGCTTAGGATGTTTAAAAGTTAAACGTAACTGTGTGTGTGACACGGGCCGACTGGATCCACGGCTGGGCAACGCTGAAGCAAGTCAAGAAACAGGATGGTCCTCAGTTTCAAGGGATTTGAGGCAGTGAGGAGGCCATGTGGTCAGTTATTTTCACAGTCATGGCAACATTTTATATTCCTATTTGGACTCTATATATTGAAGAGCGAGAGTTTCCTGGGTAGCATTTTATACCCCCAGTCAATATTGAGGTATTAATGATTAAACATTCCACTTATAATCTTTTAACCTGCTTAATTACCTCCGTCAAACGGATTAAAACCGAATTCCTAAGCCCATAATATTGAGAACCAGATCTGGAACCTGGGAATGGAAAAAGTATAATTCTTTATGTGAAAGCCAGAGAGACCATCTTTTTTTTTTTTTTTTTTTTTTTTTTACAGGCAGAGTGGTCAGTGAGAGAAAGAGACAGAGAGAAAGGTTTCCTTTTTGCCGTTGGTTCACCCTCCAATGGCCACATCGCGCCAGCCAGTGCACTGCACTGATCCAAAGCCAGGAGCCAGGTGCTTCTCCTGGTCTCCCATGCGGGTGCAGGGACCAAGCACTTGGGCCATCCTCCACTGCACTCCCGGGCCATAGCAGAGAGCTGGCCTGGAAGAGGGGCAGCCGGGACTAGAACCTGGTGTGTTGGCGCCACAGGCGGAGGATTAGCCTATTGAGCCGTGACGCCGCCCCAGAGAGACCATCTTGGATCTGCTGGTTCACTCCCCAGATGCCCACAACGGCCAGAGTTGGGTCAGGCTGAAGCCATGAGCCAGGAATTCTATTCTGCTCTCCCACATGAATGGCAGGTACCCAACTTCTTGAGCTATTACCTGCTGTCTCCCACCTGTGCATTAGCAGGAAGATTAAATCAGGAGTACAAGCAGGACTCCAGCCCAGTCTCTGTGATATGGAATGTGGGGGGCCTCAAGCAATTTAACTGTCGTGCCAAAAATCCTGGACCCTAGGATCTGTCTTCATGTAGCAATTAGCTCTCTTTTTAGCTGTGACCAAGTTGGAGGGAATCACACCTTATTTGAAAGAGCAACAGAGAGAGAGAGAGAGATCTTCCATCTGCTTGTTCACTTCTCACATGCCTGCAATAGCTGGGATTGGGCCAGGATGAAGTCAGGAGCCAGGAACTCCATCTAGGTCTTCCATATGGGTAGCAGGTACTCATGAATTTGATTCATCACTTGCTGCCTCCTAGGATGAGCATTAGTGGGAAGTTGGATCAGAAGCAGAGACAGGTGTCCCAGAAGGGCTCTTAGGTGTTGCACCAAATGTCTGACCCTTATCTACAAGATTGTTGAAGAACAGGTAGCATTATGTGAAACAGAGAAATATTTATAGGGAAAACCAATGAAGAGAAGCTTTAGAGTCAACAAAATGACTTAATGAAATACCATGTAGTAGAAATAAGAAGACAATAGAGTATGAAAAGGGCTTAGGCTTGATGAGGTATAGAGAAAAGATGAAAAATTGAGAAAAGTATAGGATAGACATTAGTTGGCTAAGACATTCTCAGCAAAAAACTTCATTTTGGGGCATCAGCATTGTAGTGCAGCGCGTAAAGCTACCACCTGTAATGATATTAGCATCCCATGAGCTCTAGTTCAAGTTCCTGCTGCTCCATTTCCTATCCAGCTCCCTGCTAATGCACCAGGGAAAAACGCAGAGGATGGTCCAAGTACTTGGACCCCTACAACCATGTGGGAGACCCCAGTGGAGTTCCAGGTCCTCCCTTCTGCCTTGGCCAAGCCCCAAATATTGTAGCCATTTGGGAAGTCAGCAAGGAAATGGAAGATCTCTTTCTCGCTCTCTGTAGTTGTCATAGAAATAAATCTTAAAAAAATTTTTTTTATTTTTTTGCATAAAACGGTACTTCTAAGATTGAGGTGCAAGAAACTGAAGATAGAAATTCCTTGAAATAATTATGACAAGAGTCATTTTAATATGAAAGGAATAATACAAGATAGTCAAATGTGCCCACTTGAGCCTGTATCCTGTGAGTTGACAGTGAAACCAGCTGACCCTGTTTCATATGACTTGGCAACTTAGGGACAAGAATGGGAAAAAAATAGATGGTTTATAAGCTACCTTTATCAAAGAATTAACTGGTAGTTCAAGGAGATTCAACAAAGGACTAAAGCAGTCCAGGATGCTGGAGAAAGCATCATTAAAACCAGTTACCATGGGCTTTACCTAGATAAGATGATCAAGTGTGATAGCAGTTAGCTAATCAGCTGAAAATAAAGAGGCAGTGAGGGACTGGAGGTCATGGTGAGCACAGAGAGGAGTAAGTTTAATAGGTACAAAAGAAGAGGAAGAAGTTACCAGAGAAAGCAACTGTTATTTCAATCTTGGAAATGCACAAGATGATCAGTTCTAAAGGATAGAATATACCTTTGGGTAGCCAAAGTTTATCAGAGAATGTCACAGAGTTCAAAAAAACCTGAGGTTATAGTGTGACATCATTAACATGAACTATGCAGGTAGGACTACAGGGGAAGAGATTGAGAGGAACACTGTAACTACTGGAGAAAGTTCAAATGTTCTAAAATCTAAAGAAAACGATGTGAGAGTACATGAGAGGGACACGGAGACAGAAGAGCTTGAGAGGTGGCAGTGAAACATGGGTGGAAATAGAAGCACAGGACTCAGCAGTTTCACTGCTAGGCATAACCTAAGATAAATGAAAACATGTTTATGAAAAGTCTTATACAGAAATGTTTATAGCAGCCTTACTCATTATAGCCAAAAAGTAGAAACAACCCAAATGTTCATCAGCTGAGGAATAAATAAGATGTGGTATATTCATTCAGTGGAATATTAGCCTCTAGAACAAAGTACTGATTCATGCTACAACATACATGAATCTTGAAAGCATTTAGTGCAAGAAACCTGACAGAGTCACATATTATTATGATTCCATTTACATAAGGTTTCCAGCATGGATAAATCCAGAAAAAGTAGTGTAGAGCTTAACAAGGGCTGGGAGCAGATGGGAATGGGGAGGGGGGGTGACTACTAATGAGTATGTGGTTTCTTTTGGAGTAATGAAAATGTTCTGGATAATGGTGATAGTTGCACAAAATTGTGACTATACTAAAAACCTGCAACCACCTAGGGTGTGAACCATCAGATGGAGGACCTCTCTCTCTCTCTCTCTGCTTCTCCTCTGTGTAACTCTTTCAAAAAAATAAATAAATCTTAAAAAAAAAACCACTGTATATTTGAGGTATTACGTATGTTGGTGATATCAATAAAAATTAGACTAAAATGGGGTAAAAAATATATAGCCCCTTCCAATGAATTTATTTATTTTAGCTTAAACAGACCCTTCTTTTCCTCACATTAGCAATCATTATGTTAAATGACTTCACAAAAGTCATTCTCTACTTATCTTGGCTTTTATTTATTTTCAATATTTATTTATTTGAAAGAGTTACAGAAAGGGACAGAGGTACTCCATCTGCTGGTTCACTACCCAAATGGCGATAATTGCCAGGGCTGGGCCAGGCTAAAGCCAGGAACCTGGGTGACAGGGACATCTTCCATTGCTTTCCCTGGCTCATTAACAGAGTTGGACTGGAAGCTGAACAGCAAGGATCCACTCCAGTGCTCATATGGAATGCCACCATTGCAGGCGGCAGTTTAACCTGCTGCACCACAATGCCAACCCCCTACTCTGGCATCTTAAAACAATGTGCATGGGCTATTTCCTTGCCCTCCCTTCTACCCCCAAAGCTTCTCACTTAGGTTCCATGAGATCTTGATTGATCATGAGTTTTTTAGTGCAGTGTAAGGTTCTTCATTTCAGTATATTACAGAATATGGAACTATGAATACAATGCACCATTCTATTAAAGAAATGGACTCATTTTGAAGGTCTGAGGTTCTTTGACAGGACACTTGCCACAGAAGTTAATTTTGTTGGGGCTGGCAGTGTGATGCCCAGCATCCCAGTTGAGTGCTGGTTTGAGTTCCAGCTGTTCCACTTCTGATCCAGCTCCCTGCAAATGCACCTGGAAAACAGCACAACATGACCCAAGTGCTTGGGCCCCACCACCCATGTGGGAGACCCAGAAGAAACTCTTGACTTCGGCCTGGCCCAATCTCAGCCCCAGCTGTTGTGGTCATTTGGGGAGTGAACCAGAGGATGGAAGCTCTCTCTCTCTCCCTCTTTCAAATAAATAAATTTTAAATTTTTGTTCTCAATCTAATAGCTTATTTATTGACTTCATTATTATATTAAAGTTATTAAGGAGGAAAAACCTACCCTCTAAATCTTTTAAATGTCCATCATTTATTTATTTGACAGGCAAAGTTAGACAGTGACAGACAGAGACAGAGAGAAAGGTCTTCCTTTTCTGTTGGTTCACCCCCCAGATGGCTGCCACGGCTGGCGCGCTGTGCTGATCTGAAGCCAGAAGCCAGGTACTTCCTCCTGGTCTCCCATGCGGGTGCAGGGCCCAAGCGCTTGGGCCATCCTCCACTGCCTTCCTGGGCCACAGCAGAGAGCTGGACTAGAAGAGGAGCAACCAGGACTAGAACCCTGGGTGCCGGCGCCGCTGGCAGAGGATTAGCCTAGTGAGCCGCGGCGCCAGCCCATCATTTATTTTCACATACTTGCAAGATGAAAGGCAGCCAAAGAGCATTCTTCTGTCTGCTAGTTCACTCCCCAAGTGCCTGCAATAGCCAGGGCTGGGCCAGGTTGAAGCCAGGAGCCAGGAACTCCATCCAGGTCTCCAATGTGGATGTCAGGAACCCAAACACTTGAGCCAACACCTGTCCCCCAGGATGCATTAGCAGGAAGCTGGATTGGAAGTCGAGTAGCTGGGAGTTAAACCAGCACTCCAATTGGGATATGGGTGTCACAACCAGTGGCTTAATTTGCTGTACCGCCTAATCAGAATTATTAACCGCTTATTTAGGCCTCAACTAGGCCAGAAAGCTTGAAGTATACTATTCCACTTATTGTGCCACATCTCAATCACCAACACATCTACTACAGTGATGTGAAAATAGGAATCCATTTCTCAAATAGTACATATTCTGTTTGCACTATTAACATACTTCTTATAATCCTCCCAACTCATTTCCCTCTAGCCTCTACCCCATTCCTGTTTTCATAGCAAAAAAAAAAAAAAAAAAAAAAAAAGTATGTTCACTCATTCCATTTCTTACCTCCAGTCCTCTCAAGTTTCATCCTTGTCACTCCACTGAAGAAATTCTTACCTGGCCCATAAAAATCTCCTGCTCAAGATCCTCCACATTTTCTGTTTTTGATGGCAACTATGCAGATGACTCCAGTGTGATCTTGAAGGTATCTACTGAAGTTGGTAGCACCTTTCTTCATGTGTCCTTAAATGACTAAATGTGTCTGGGGGCCGGGGGGTGGGGCAGCCAGCTGGCCTCTTCACCACCACTCTCCTGATACTTTTAACTTGGAGAGAAAACTATTGTCTGAGCCATTAATTAAACATCTTGGGATCTATTTACTACCACAGCTTGAAGTAACTACTTCACTTGCTATTTTGACTTTTAAGGTTTTTTTTTTTTTTTTTCACACAACAGCTTATCCTTTTCCCTCTGAGAAATTCAGCTTTCTGCGACACCAATACTTGCCATGTTTTGTCTCCCTGTTTTCTTTGCATTCTCCTCCTGTACTTTAATGCTGAATTTAAGGAGTCACAGTTGAGCCTGCAGTGTCTTTTCCTTTGTAAACTCTTTTACTAGATAATCTCATCTTATTCAAAGACTGCAAAAATCTATATGCACCACTCACAGAATTCCCAAACCATATATATTTAATTACATGGCATTTCTTCTTAGACTTCCTGTGGGCATATGAAATGTAACACAGTTACAGCAGATGTGTTGATTTCCCCAAAATAGTTCACTTATGCTCCTCTCTGAGTACCTCCTTCCACCTAAATTGCATAAAATCCCTGGGAGCCCTATTTCTGATACATTCAAATCCAATACATACACAACTCTTTAAGTTCTATCTCCAGAAAATATCTGATCACTTGAGTACTTATCACCTTTTTCACTGTTAAAAGCTTTATCCAAACTACTCGTATCACCTGGCAGCTCTTTCTAATTCAGATCACATCAAGTCCTATTCAGTTACCTAATCCCATTATACAACTAAAATCCAAACCTCAAGACTCTACTCTCAATGTAACTCTACCTATCTCTTGGTGTCCATCATCTGCATTGCTCTAATGGCACACTGACCACTTAATGCATCCTGGAACACACCAACTTGCTTTGAACACATGGCCTCTGCATTTGTTCATCCACTTAGAATGCTCTTGCCCAGTTTCTCAAGGCTGCCTTCTCATCAGGTCTCCAATAGATCTTCCTTCATTTACCACCCTGAATAGCCTCATCTCCAGTCACTATTAGTAGTTCTACTAGTTAACCCAGCTATGCCTGAGTTAATCCTTTTCTAAAATAAATGGTGCTGCTTCTCATGGGAATTATTACTAGAACTAACCAGAACACATCAGGATTGAAATTACTTAGAAGTTTGTTGCCACTCCCTCAAGATGCAAGTTTCCTAAGGGTGGGATGTATCTACTGTTATTACCAGCTAGCACCTAGACAGGTTCCTGGTACATATAAGATGCTAATAAATATTAACTGTTGTCCAAGACTTTCTTACTTCTTATACACATAGTTGTTACTAAGTATTATTTATGCCTGCTTCAAAACACCACTTTTAAGTTATTCCTGATAACCATTCACCTTCCAAGGAAATGTCTCTCACATTCCTCCCCCCACCTTCTGAATTCGAGAGGCCACTATCCTGACCGCATCAGGCAGTTTTCAGTTTTGAGGTTCTCCAAATTTTAACCTCATAAGAAAAAATTACAACTTAAAAAAAGTCATAGACACAGTATTCAACATACATGTAATCTTGGTTCCAGGTCTCATCTCTGCCTTATCACTTAATTCTGTGTTCCCGAATGCAGTTCTGATTAAGGGATCCTTAATTTTAGGCCTGCTAGTGCTAGAGCTTGATTTTGCAGTTTTGTAAAATAAAGCCAGGATAAAAACCCAGTGTATTCAGCATTCAAGTAACTGGTCCTGAGGTTGACTTTATAAAAGTCCTTTAAAGCAAATCAACACTTTGCAAATCCAGTATTTCAAACTGTTTAATACTAGAGTAACTATCATATCCTTTCTGAACCTGTCTCTGCCTGTAAAATAGCTAGCTATATTTAGCTCATCTAAATGGTCAAACAGACCCTATATCTTTCCCTCAGATATAACAGTCCTGAACTACAACAGCCCATCAGTTCTCCTGCTTCCTTTCTTGTCGTCCTACCACTCATTTTCAAAATAGCATTGCTGTGTCACTCATACTTAATACTTTCCTACTGCTTTCTATGGCAATCAGCAAAAACTCCCAATAAACTTCTTTTTTGTTGTTAATTAATTTTAATATCCTGATTTAGCTTACAGCACTGTGGTAACATTCTTGTTGTTAGGAAATGGCATTTAATGCTATGAAACATTATATGGGACAATATATATTTAAACCAATAAACTTCTTAACTTGGCTTACAATCTTTCATGATCTCAGCCCTTTACTTCTTATACTTTTTACCGCACAGGTATTCCTTAACTTATTCCACCTATCCCAGTCTCCTGTAGTTAACCTCAAAGCTTTGCAAATTTTACGGGCTTTGCATATTTTACAAGTCAGTCCCTGTGCTTGGAGTGCATGCAGAATCAATGTCAGCTAACACCTACCTAAAGTTGCACTCAGCTACTTTGTATCTCTTACTTTGATGCTTTGCCTAGCATTTATAATTACTTTTCCATTATTGAGTAAACAAGCTCAATATGCCTGATAGAGGTGATCAATAAACATTATTCAAGGTCTTCATTAAAATATAAATAAGAAATAATCTGAAAAGAGAAAATGAACACAAATGCCAAGGTAATTAAAGGGACAACCAATGGGCTGGAATATGGTAGTTCATAATTCTTTAGTTTTTAATTGTGGCAAAAGCTGCATAAGTTACCACTTCATGTATTGATTTTGAAACAAACACGACATGCCAAATTATACTCCTAGGTAGCCTGAGCTTTTCAGGTTAAGCTCACAACAAAACCCCCTCAAGGGCACTAATGCCCTTTTTCCTTAAAGGCTTTTTTCCTTTGTGTTCCCATCACTCACTGCAGGGATTCAGCTTGACATGACCATGGCCATCTAGCTCTTCAAGTGAACCTGACAGCTCAAATCCTATAGGATAACCAGCCATTAAGACAACATACCACTGTTATGTGGCATCTGAAATCCTAATATTTCTTGAGAAAGTCCAGGTGCATTCTGATACGCCATGGACCACCTTTGTCTAAGAAATCTTTTTTCCTGCCTGAAGAGGGGATCCACTTGCCTGCTCAGGACTATGCTTCTATCTTTAAATCACCTCATTCTTCAGTTGCACCCCCTGCCTTTGGCATCTGGTTCTTATACACCAGGTTTTTATACCATTTTATTTCTCCAATACACGCTGAGAAACCAGATTCTTTAATCACTTGTTCCCACACAACACATAGCCATTTTACTTGCAAATTGGTCATATTTAGATTACTAGCACCACTACTCTATCATAGCTTCCAACTGAAATACGGCAACCTCCCTTCACCCGATTTTCCCTAGTTCATTACTGAACTTCAAGTTGTTTAGTCTGTAAACATTTCAAAATAGAAATCTAACCACTTATTACATCCCTTCCACATCTATCCACTAGTCAAAATCTTCAGCTTCCCATCGATCTTGGGGATAAAGATCAATTTCCTTGAGTTGACAAGAACAATTATGGTGTAGCCCCTAGCTACCCTCTTAAATATATACCCATCCACTCTCACCTAAGGCTTCACTTTTAACCTGTTTCAAGAGCAGGGGAACATTAATTCATTTATTAACAGTACCTAGAACAGTGCCCAGCACTCTTGAAGCTCCATAGTTAAGGATGAATTCAAGGAGCCAGTGATCAGAAAAATATGAACAAGTGTTCTTACATCCTGGAATATGGAAAGCAATAGAGGCAGGCAGATAGAAAAGGAGTGGAAGAGATGAGGATTCATTTTTAGGCTAATAAATAGATAAAATCAGAGGTGAGCATTATTAAGACAGCTAAGATAGACATAACTTAAGTCAGACAAAAAATCATTTTGGACTTCCTTATTTTGAATTATCTACCACTTCCAAGGAGATGTGGCCAAAAAGGATACTTTAAACATGCTTGGAACGCACAGAAGGTCAACAGTAGAAACTCAAGTGGGTCATTAACACTAAGAGCCAACACAAAGAGCCCACTATGTTGTTTTAGATGCTTTATACATTAACTCACAAAACCCTTGTAATATCCCAGTGTACAAATGAGAAACAAGCACAGAAAAGGGCTCACCACAGAACGGTGGAACTACCATTCAAGCCAAAGCTGTGTGCTTCTAAAGGCCTGCTCTAGACCATTTTATACTATACAGATGAAAGCTAATATTTGACTGAAATGAAACCACAGAACATTTAAGAAAGAACAAATTGGGGGAGGAGAGAGGTATGAAGGGGCAATAGGAAACTTACAGATTTTTGAGGGGCTGGCGCTGTGGTACATTGGCTTAATGTCCTGGCCTGGAGCACTGGCATCCCATATGGGCGCCAGTTCAGGACCCAGCTGCTCCACTTCTAATCTGGCTCTCTGCTATGGCCTGGGTCCTTTTGGCCCCTGTACCTGTGTGGGAGAAACCTGGAGGAAGCTCCTGGCTCCTGGCTTCAGATCAGTGCAGCTCTGGCCATTGTGGCCAATTGGGGAATGAGCTGGCGGATGGAAGACCTCTCTCTCTGTGTGTAACTCTTTCAAATACACAAATCTTGAAAAAAAATTTTTGAAAACTTTGAGGAGCCAGCATTGTGGCATAGGAGATAAAAGCCAACACAGGCAACACTAGAATCCCATATGGGTACCAGTTTGTGTTCCAGTTGTTCCACTTCTGATCCAGCTCCCTGATATTGGCCTGGGAAAAGCATCAGAGGATGGCCCAAGTTTTGGGCCCCTGCACCCAAGTAGGAGTCTTGGATGAAGCTCTTGGCTTCAATCTAGCCCAACTCTGGCCGTTGCAGCCATCTGGGGAGTGAACCACCACCAGAAGTAAGATCTCTCTCTCCCTGTCACTCTTTGAAATAAATGTTTAAAAAAATAAGTTTATTTATTTGAAAGGCAGAGTGACAGAAACATCTTTCATCTGCTAGTTCAGAAACCTAAATTGGGGCTGGGCCAGATGTAAGCCAGGAGCCAGGAACTCCATCCAGGTCTCCCACATAGGTGGCAAGAATCAAAGTTGGGGGGGGGGGCTGTGGCACAGCGAGTAAAGCCACCGCCTACAGTACCAGCATCCCATATGGATGCCGGTTCGAGTCCCAACAGCACCACTTCCGACCTTGCTCTCTGCTATGACCTGAGAAAGAAGATAGCCCAGGTCCTTGGGCCCCTGCACCTGCATGGGAAGACTCGGAGGAAGCTCCTGGCTCTTTGCTTTAGATTAGAGCAGCTCCAGCTGTTGTGGCCAATTGGAGAGTGTACCAGCAGATGGAAGACCTCTCTATCCTTCTCTGTGTTAACTCTTTCCAAAAAATAAATCTTTAAAAAAACAAAAAGAATCTAAGTAACTTGGACTATAAAGTTACCCAAATAACTTCACTATTTAGAAATTTAACTTAATGCTGCAAATGATTTTATACAATTACCTTCCATGTGAACCTTCTGGAGTCTATCAAAAAACTTTTTCATAACTTTGATTGTTCATTTATCCAGTTAATTTTAAATAATTTAGAATTCTTGCTTCAAATTGATCAGAAGTCTGCTACTTTTCACCGAACTGAAAGTGATGCAGCAGCTTTACCAAAACCCCCAGAGATCAGTTAATTTGGTAACTAACAGAAGGCTAGAGAGCAGGAATTTAGCCTATAAGACTCCTACATCTTAAATCAGAGCACCTGCATTCCATTTCCAGCTCTCACTACTGACTCCATCTTCCTGCTAATGCAGACCCTGGAAGGGAGCAGTGATGCCTCAAGTAATGGGTTCCTGTCCCTCACATAGGTGGAGACCTAGACTGATTTCCAGGCTCCTGGTTTAAGCCCTGCCCCAGGCACTGAGGGTATCTTGGGCGGGGCGGGGGAAGCCAGTGGCTATGAGCTCTCTTTTTAAAAAATTTTTTGAAGTGCAGGTATTTGGCATAGCAGCTAAGAGTCTACTCTGGACACCCACCCCATATAGCAGTGCCTGGGCTCAAGTTCCAGCTCCGCTTCTGTTTCCAGCTTCCTAGTGAGTACATGCTTGAAAAGCAGGTGATGGCTCGCACTTGGGTCCCTTCCACCTATGTGAAATACCTGGAATGAGTTCCTGGCTCTTGAGTGCATTTAGAGCATGAACCATTGGATGGAAGAATGCTGTCTCAATCTCTCCCTCTGCCTTTCAAATAAAATAATTTTTAAAAACACTATGCTAGTAATCTTCCCATCAATGTTTAAACCTGGGTCTGCATATATTTTACTCATTTGGTAATGCTAAAAACAGACTTGTAATCCTAAAGCATGTTAGACATAATCCCTAAGTTCAGATAGCCAGTTACTTCATTATTTAGGAATTCTTCACTGAAAAAATTTATTTGAAAAGCAGAACAACAGTGAGTGATATCTTCCATCTGCTCCCCAAATGGTTGCAATTGCTAGAGCTGGGCCAGGTCAAAACCAGGAGCCAGGAACTCCATCCAGGTTGCCTGCACTTGAGACATCACCTGCTGTCTCCCAAGTGCATTAGCAGAAAGCTAGCTTGGAAGCAGAATTGCTGGGACTTGAACTGGCACTGACATGGGAAACTGGTGTTGTGACAGCTTAACCTGCTGCACAACGCCAGCCCTCATTTAGAAATTACTTAATGTAACAAAAATGGGCCGGCGCCGTGGCTTAACAGGCTAATCCTCCGCCTTGCGGCGCTGGAACACCAGGTTCTAGTCCCGGCTGGGGCACCGGATTCTATCCCGGTTGCCCCTCTTCCAGGCCAGCTCTCTGCTATGGTCCAGGAGTGCAGTGGAGGATGGCCCAAGTGTTTGGGCCCTGCACCCGCATGGGAGACCAGGAGAAGCACCTGGCTCCTGGCTTCAGATCAGCGAGATGCACCGGCCACAGCGGCCATTGGAGGGTGAACCAGTGGCAAAAAGGAAGACCTTCCTCTCTGTCTCTCTCTCTCACTATCCCCTCTGCCTGTCAAAAAAAAAAAAAAAATGATTTTATACAATTACTTTCTATGTAAATCCACCAAAATCTACCACAAAAAGAAACTGTTCACTTTATCCAGTATTAATTTAGAACTCTGGCTCCAAACTGATCAAAACACAGAATGCCATTAACAAATTAAGGGTCTTTACTGATCTGTAAAATATAAATTAAGATGAGCAAGTTGATCTAACTTAAAGGGAAAAAATTCAAACCACTACCTAATTTTCTGGTCAGTCCCCAATACAAACTTGTAAAGGCTGATAAAGAAATCTTACACAGTGCTATGAATAGATCACCAGGAAAAGTTCATCTGTATCTTCTCTACTAAAAAGTTTCAAGTTCTGAAACTGCATACACCTTAAGTCTTTATTTTTCATTTGAAACATAACTAAATGATCACTCCTCTTTTAATATTCGTGTAGTGTAGAGCTTGATAAATGTGCTCCAATTTCTGAACTTGGGTAATATCCATAATTTCAGATAATCTCAATTTTCTCATCCTTTCCTTCTGATACATGAGGTAGTAATCCTTGAGAGAGTTAAGATTTAAGGAAAAAGTGTTCAGCAGATTGTCTCACTTTTCTTTTCTTACTGCTTTTCAAATTCCTTAACTTGCATACCATGTTCAACTGTTAAGGTTTTACTCTTTCATACACCAAATCTCACAAATAATAATACGCAGTTTCTTTCAGAACAGTTCTTATTTTTACTGAGGTTGTATGAAATGCAACCAGAATATTTGGGAACATTAAAAACTACAGATTAAATTAGGGACATAGATAAATGCTGCAGACATCAGTAGTTTATTGTTTGTTTAGTCCAAACACATTCAAAATGGAAACTCAAAGAATATTCTCCACCTGAAACAAACTAGATTCTACTAGCATATAATGCTTAACACATTACAGCAATAAAGATGGTAATCCACTGTCTTCTATACCTACTAAAGCCAAGATGGTAAAGCCAATTTGGTTGCAATAGTGTCATAAGGATAGAATATTACCATCAAAAAATAAAATAAAATCAGCAAATAACAATAATGGTAGATGAATATTTTTACTCTGTTTCACGAAAAAGGGGACAAAATGTTAAAAGTCCACAGTACTGCAGGTGAACAATCACCATGTAAACTTCTCCATATGATGTTTTAAATTTTATTCATGGTATGTAAAGACTGAAGCTGAATGGCTCTTTGCTCTAATTTTCTATTACACTTAACAACTGTCATTACTTTTGGTGCCAAAACAGTTTTCACGGGGAACAGGGCAATATTTTGGACTGGAAATTACACACACACACGTATACACACTCACACACACTATACATATATATACACCCACATCTGTGTGTATGTATATATACATATATGTAAAATGAGGAGGAAAAAATAGTAGAGGAAAAATATGGTTGGTGGAGGAAGGGATGGTTGGGGGAGAGAGACCCAACACTGACAAAAAATAGCCACTTATTTAAAAGAAGTTTGAATAAAGGCGTCAAAACTTCAACGTAATTTTCTGGTTAAGAACTTCAAGTACTATACATCAGAAAGTGTAAAACTGTCAAATCAACAAATAAAAAAAATCTTAAGCCCCCTAAAATGGAAACTATGAAAACCTGTGTCCCTAAAATATATGCAATAGTGCAAGTCTTTTCCTCCAACATGGAAGACCTCATTCAAAGGGGAAAAAAATGGACAGAATTTTACTCATATTGCCCAGTATATGTAAAACAAAACATGTTCATCATTTGCTAGTTTACTAAATAGCAAACAGTTGCATAATTCAGAACCAATTTGTTACTATGTCAAGTGCATTTTTTTGTGTTTGTTTTTTTACTTAGAATGGAGAAGTCTTCCATGCTAACAAGCAGCTTTAAGTGGTCACAATTATTTACCCCACTTCTTGCCTGAAACATCAGAAACTGGTATGTACTGATTGCTCCAAGCATAACATTGGATAACCTTTGCCATAGCTGTGGTTTACTGGAACTTCCCATACAGACAGACAATACTCCAGCAGCTACAAACTTTGCTCACAGAATTGTTTAGAGATTCATGTAAAAATAAAAGATGTCATCCCAGACTTAAATTCAGGAGCCACTCGGGTGCTGACATCAGTTCAAGAAATTGTGCAAAATGAATGACAGTTCCCTGCCCCCCAAATAGAAAATGCAAACACTTAAGAGCTGCTGTTCTTTCCCTCCGAAAATTGCAGTATCCTCACTTCAGGTTTACTTGCCATTTATGGAATCTAACCACTTTTAAAATGCCACTAAAAAGTACATCAAACTGATAGACTTTTCTAAGCATTCAAGTGATTTCAACGGTCACACTGAAGCTAAGAGAAATGTCAACTATAGACTTACTCAAATAATTGACTTCCTCCTCCCTCCCTCCCAAACACACAAGACTCCCTCCCACAGAGAGCAAAGTTGTTAACTGAAAAACAAGATAAATAATATGCTAGTCCATTTTACTGATTTTAAAGATACTGCAATTTTTATATACTTCAATGATTTTTCAACATTTCGCAGCTGTTTGGCTTTGCAGCACAGCAATTCATACACTATACTGTACAAAATTACCAGCAAGACTGGAATGATGTATTAATAGAAGGCACCATCATGCTTATTACATTACCAGAGAACAAAAATACAGTAAAGACAATTTTCACTGTACACAGTTTAAAGAAAGGAAAAGGGGGAGGAGGAGTGTGTTGAGCAGCCAACCATCCCTGTACTGAAGAGGGGCAGGTAGAAAAAACCTTAGATGTGGAGCTACTACATCTGGTCTAATATTTAAGACCATAACATTTGAAGTTCTGATTTTTGTTATTTAGTTCGTAACTAAATGATTTCCTTCTGGAATATACTTGTAGTCTTGTTAAGGTTTATGTGTACTCACGCTGGTCACAGCAAGCAGACAAAATGCCCTCATCATTTCACAAACTATTCTCTAATGGAAAAGAAGAAAGATATTTTTTTTTCCCTGTTGCCTCCTGTTGCAGATTTCAATGTTAATGAGTTCAGAGTACCCATTAGTGCATTTTGATGAGTGCATAACAAGTTTCTGTTGGTTTGTATTTTTGGGGGGAAGCCAAGAAAAAAGGCAAGATACTCCATTTGCACAAATTGCACTATTTGTGTTTCCAACATTAATAGGCAGAAACAGTAACACTTAAACAAAATGTGCAGCAGAGGATTTTTTTTTTTTGACTCAAAGGACCTGAATTCAGTGGACATGTCCTTTTAAGTTCATTTTGTTGTAGACAGTTTAAGATATGGTCATTTCTCAGTCCTTAATTCTCCAAGTCTAGATTTATAAATTAACAATGTGAATCCTGTTGTGAAATTGGGGAAATAATGTCCACCTCAATTTAAATGATAACCAAAAGATGCTTTGCACATCAAAGAAATGATCAAAAAGGCTGTGTCACATTCCAAAGCCAAAAAAATTTACAAGAATGCAAACACGATGAATAATGTACCACTGTCAAGCCTTTGCCAACAGTGGAGCTTCAGCGGCGCTGTCCTGTGAAGCGGCCTTCCATTTGCCCGGTTCCTCTTCCAGAGCCAAGTTTCTGTGCCATGCCACCTCTTGGAGGAGGTCCTCTTCCATCACGGTCACGCATCATTCCACCACCCACTATTCCACGGGGACCACCAGGACCTCGATCGTTGCGCCTAATATCTCTGCGATCATCACCACCACCTCTGGTTTCTCGTTCTCTTGCAGCTCTTGTTTTTTTCTCTTCCACATTTAAACGTACTTCCCCTCGAAACATAATTGGCTTTAAGAGGGAAGAAAAATATTTACATGGGCAAGTTACATATCAACAGAAATATATTATCTTGTACAGAAAAGTTAGAAACTTCTCAGAAATAGGATAACATTCAAGAAATTCTTACTGTGTTAACTTTCCAATCTTCTTCATCAGAGCAAATACTGAAACTTACAATGACCTATACTGCTGACTTTAAAAAACCTTCTAATGAATATTAACTGCATAAATACTATTTCATAATGAGCTAATTTCAGCTTTACTAACAAGATTTTCTAAGAGTATAAAATATCAGACTATCATATACAAAATAAATAATAATAAAGTATTGAATTATACCCTTTAAATCACTTACTTTTGCAATTAAGATTCTCTGAACTGGTTCAGAGTCATCAAAAACCACAAAACCAAAATTTGGAAGCTTTCCCCCAACACCTTTGGTATTGATGCGAAGTTCCACGACGTTTCCAAAACCTGCGAAAATGTACATTACATGAGCATTAAATATTTTAACAGTATTTTGATGGCTATATTGTTCAGGATGCATAACTTTAATCTTGATCCATTTAAAAGTAAAATTTGCAAACTGCTTTACCTAGAGACAACTAAGATACAGTCATCCATGCAGTTCATCGCCTAAGATACCAACAGGTGAACTGGCTCTATTACCTTTCTTCATCTTTATTAATCCTTTCCTAAGGACAGTTACCTGCATAGTTTTGGAAAATCTTAATTTTGATTTGTATTTGCCAAATAAGTTCTATCTCCCAAGTTAAGACCCATTCAGCTGTTTCTCCTAACCTCTACTAAGTTAGAAACATCTGAAACACCAACTACCTTCTGATCAATTACAGTAAGACTAGTAATTGGACACAAAATAGAAAGCTAAACCACCAAAGTAATTGGTGGAATAGATGTTTGGCCTAGCAGTTAATATGTCTCCTAACAGAGTGTCTGGGTTAAACCCCTTGCTCTGGCTCCCAATTCTAGTTTCCCACTAGTGAAGACCCTGGCAGGTGGCAGGTGTTGGCTCAAATGGCTGGGTCTCTGACACCCTCATAAGAGATTTGGATTGATTCCCCAACTCCTTGCTCTAGGATCAGCCTGGCCATTGAAGACATCTGGGGGAATGAACCAGTGGATGGCATCTCTCTGCCAAGCTGTCTCTCAAATACATAAATTTTTTTTTTTTTTTTTTTTGACAGGCAGAGTGGATAGTGAGAGAGAGACAGAGAGAAAGGTCTTCCTTTTTGCCGTTGGTTCACCCTCCAATGGCCGCCGCGGTTGGCACGCTGCGGCCGGCGCACCGCGCTGATCCGATGGCAGGAGCCAGGGGCTTCTCCTGGTCTCCCATGGGGTGCAGGGCCCAAGGACTTGGGCCATCCTCCACTGCACTCCCTGGCCACAGCAGAGAGCTGGCCTGGAAGAGGGGCAACCGGGACAGGATCGGTGCCCCGACCGGGACTAGAACCCGGTGTGCCGGCGCCACAAGGCGGAGGATTAGCCTAGTGAGCCGCGGCGCCGGCCAATTTTTTTTTTTTTTTTTAATATTTATTTATTTATTTGAAAGTCAGAGTTACACAGAAAGAGGAGAGGCAGAGAGAGAGAAGTCTTCCATCTGATGGTTCACTCCCCAGATGGCCGCAACGGCCGGAGCTGTGCCGATCTGAAGCCAGGAGCTTCCTTCGGGTCTCCCACGCGGGTGCAGGGGTCCAAGAACTTGGGCCATCTTCTACTGCTTTCCCAGGCCATAGCAGAGAGCTGGATCAGAAGAGAGCAGCCGGGACTAGAACCGGCGCCCATATGGGATGCCGGCACTTCAGGCCAGGGCGTTAACCTGCTGCGCCACAGTGCCAGCCCCTCAAATACATAAAATTTTAAAAGTAGTAAATATAAACTGGTTATATTATAAAAGTGTTTTATGTAGGTTCTGCTTATTTAAAACAATTTTCAAAAAATTGAAATTTTAATTTAGAAGTAAAATAAACCACTTACTCATGAAGAATTCTTTCAGCTCATTTTCATCAATGTCATGCGGTAAGTTACCAACAAAAAGTTGATGACTGTCTGGATAGCGAATTATTCTACGGTTGTCAGAGTCATTCTGTTCCATATCTCCCCTGCCTGAGAACAGGAATTAAAGTTTACAATGTCATAAAAAAACTAGTTCAAAGCAATAAATGTAAAAACCACTTAATACTGATATTCCTGTTTTAGTTTAGTAAAATCAAGTTGAGCTCCTTGCAAAGAGAAAAGAAGTTATCTCTTATTAGTAGGTTAGTTAGAGAATAACATGACACTAACCTGTAAAGTGAGGGTACTGACTAGACTACTAAAGTCTCTTCTTCTATATCTTACTGATTTGATTACACAAGTCAAATATTAGTACTACATGTATTCTTCTTTATGCAAACTATTGCCATTATCCAGGAATCAATACATTTCATATACTGAGATTTTCTTATTATTTGCTTATTAGTCTTTTCGAATTCATAAAATAAATGTTTGGTTGTATGACATTATAGCCAAGTCAGTAAATTTTCATAGCAGTAGTATCTCACTTACGTATCTTTCATATATATTAGGCTACTCTACCATAAATAATTCTATTTGATCCTCCAATTACACAATGAACACAGTGAGGCATTTAGACACGTATTATGAGAAAAATTTATATAATTCAATGGCACAAGAGAAGCTCAGAATTTAAGGGAGCTGATCAACATCATTTACTTAATCAGGAGCATAGCTAGGACAAACCCCCAGCAACTGTGACTTTTGTTTTAGTAACATATTGCTTATTTTACTTTTTTTGTTTTTGAATAACAGGCTGAGTTTGATGAATACTATCTCCCACCTCCTCCCAAAGGCAAGCTAAGAAGTACTACATATTAGCTAACAATGTAAACAAGTCAAAAATCATGGCAACTTACTTAATACCTAAGACAATCAAAATAAGAAGAATCAGGGTGTGCTTAGTGTTTATCTGTGAAGAGATAAGAGTGCTAAGTAAGAGAGTTAGGTTATTGGCAGCTCGGTTTAGAATTTTTAAAAACCAGTGACAATAACCACATAAAACTTGTCTGTCTTCACACCTTCAAAATACAGGTCTCCACAGTAAATCAACCAATCCTCCCCTGGAAAGTTGGTTTTTCTGCTCTAGACTGCATTTCATCAGGTTACTCACATCTTTAACGGAATTTGATATTACAAAGATCCATGGATAAAACACATGCGTTTTTAATGGTCATTCTTCTCCAACTTTCCAAGTACTAAATAGTAATGGCTATAAAGGGGCTGACTCACCTGGTCTTGGTCCTCTAGGAGGGAAACCAGGTCGTTCCCTAGGTCGTTGTTCGCGCACACGAGGTGGCTGAGATTGAACTTCTGGTTTAGCTTCAACTCTTGGCTAAAATGTAAGGGAAAAGACACACTATAAAGCAATACTTCTATAGGAAAAAAACCAATGCAAGCAACTAGAAACAAATCACTAGCAGGCATGTAATATGTACAATATCTTTAACATAATGTCTTTATGTATGTGGAAAATAAGTTTTGATATTCTGTACCAATCTAGGACTGTAGAGTAATTTTTCTCTTCCCACTCAAGGCTGTGTAACTCACAATAAGCTGCTCTTAACAATCACATTGTTTTCAAAGTTACACCCACACTAGAACAGTATAAAAGGTACTATTATCAAAAAAAAAAAAAAAAAAAAAAATCACAAAAATGCAGGATGAGCCACTTCATGTAAATACATAAACAAAAGTAAAAGCCATCTTTATCAAAGACAAAAATATCTAGTTTGCTGCCATTCTAAATGTTCAGTGCCAGATATTAGCTCCTACAACCCCGCTCCATTATCTCAAAATCAGTATTTTAATAGTTTAAAGCAGTCAATTCCAGCTTTCTCTAGCACCCAGAAAGGGCACCTTTAGTTTTAAATGCACATAATAAAACATGACAAGAACTTCTGGGAATTTGTATGCAGCAAGTCAAGAACTCAGGGAAGTCCTTTAGATTCCTACTTTTCTTCCTTATAAGAAAAACATGCATTCATTTAAAGTTCAGACCCCTCTCCTTCAAGTAAATGTTCCTAACTATATCTTGGGGTAGGAGTGACAGGGTAACTAGACATTTTAAGATGCCTTCCATAATTTCTGTATAAATTAAATATTCCATAGTTTCTGTTTAAATTATTTATTAAACATATTAAAGCAACTGTTTTAAATTTTTTTTAAATCCACATTTGCGATTACCCTTCCCCTTAATATTACAGCATTTTCAGTAGTCCCAACCTCCTCAGGCCATCTACTGCCCAGATATTTATGGCCCAAGAAAGAGACAAAACATATGAACCATCAAAGAATACTGAAAACACTCAGCAGAGACATGGAGAACATCTACTCTAATCAGAAAGCTAGTAATTTCAGTCTTGTCTTTATAGGTGATCATCTCGGGGCCTGCAGTCAAAGTGTGGCTCAAATTCTTTAATCATTTATGTGACTGGATATTGTAATTTGCAAGACAAATTCTAATATAAAAATTATGCTTCTTTTAATGATGATTTATTGTTAATTATTTCAGCCACTGTTAACTAAAAGGTATATTAAAACTCCTACACTAGCAGTTTTCAACAGATCTGCTTGGCCTTCCCAAGTTGTTTTCTTCCATGAAGATGTTCCAATTCCCTCAAGATGAAATTGCTTCTCGTGTTCTGGAATTCCATTAGTTAAAAAATAAGAATTTTGGCCGGCGCCGCGGCTCACTAGGCTAATCCTCCGCCTTGCAGCGCCGGCACACACCGGGTTCTAGTCCCGGTCAGGGCACCGGATTCTGTCCCGGTTGCCCCTCTTCCAGGCCAGCTCTCTGCTGTGGCCAGGGAGTGCAGTGGAGGATGGCCCAAGTACTTGGGCCCTGCACCCCATGGGAGACCAGGAGAAGCACCTGGCTCCTGCCATAGGATCAGCGCGGTGCGCCGGCCGCAGCGTGCCAACCGCGGCAGCCATTGGAGGGTGAACCAACGGCAAAAAGGAAGACCTCTCTCTGTCTCTCTCTCTGTCCACTCTGCCTGTCAAAAACTAAAAAAAATAAAATAAAATAAAATAAAAAAGAATTTTAACCCTCTTATTTTCATTATTTATATTATTTATTCCTATAAGGATCATGTCTAATTTCATATTTTTACTTCTCCCAAAGAACCAAGCAGTATTTTAAGCACAGATGTTCATTAACTGTTTGTTCACTTATAATTAAAATTAAGTTATATTTTTATTTCTCTGACCCAAAATATGTAGGAGAATATTCTGTATCTGATAAGGAGATGCAATAACATCCCCAAGACCACTGCTATCTATATTTAGGTTTCAATCCCATACAGTAATTTGACCTAAAATGTGATGCCTGAAAAAGGCAATTATTTAGAAATTTCACTAAGGGAATCTAAACACACATTACATTTCAGTTTGAATATTAAACAGAATCAAAGGAGAGATATTCTGTTCAAAGTTTAATGAGGCTAGTGTACAACCAGAAGTAAAAGCAGCATAAATGTCCCTTGTATTTAAAAATTTCAGTACAAAGTCTCATTCAATCCAAAGTTTATTAAACAACTTGATGCCCTGGCTTTGACTAATTTAAATTAATTTTTTAAAAATTACCAAATAAAACTATAAGTAACCAACAAAAACAACAACAAAAAAAGGTCTTATTCTTGAAGGTTTTAAAAACAGGTGAATTTAAATAATTTCTAACATCTTACAAATAATTCAAACCATTGATCAGGGAACCTGACTTCAGATATTTCATGTCAGTGCATGTAAAATGTAACACCAAAAAACTAACAATGTACCTTTCAATAACCAATTATCATATGTCAACTAAGCCAGTTGTGCACTTACAATCTTTCAGGCCTGATTTTCATGATTAAATTAGTTGTTCAGAACAGGTAGAATGGCTACTATGCCGCCTACTATTATTAGGGCCTTAAAATTAGTTCCTTGTAACCAGAACATGTGAAAAAATAAGAAATCCCAAAAATGAAAGTCAACAGAATATGAAATTAAAATGAACCATCAAATCAAGTCAATAAAAGCAGATGTAACCACAACTGATAAACAAACTTTTCAATTAAACATAAGCTATTTAGATGAACTAGTTAATTTCCAATTTACCAAGAAAAAAAACTTACCTACTTCTAAATTAATGCCTACCAAAATCCTAGAATTAGATTTACTTTCATCAGTAATCTTGTTACATATGTATGAAATAAAAATGCTACATAAATAACAAAACAAAATTGAAGAGCTATTAAAAGAAGTGGAAAATAGGAATCCACTTTAGATATAGCAGCATAAAGAGAGATCAGAAAGTTCTTTTAAACTTTAAAACTTTCAACACTTTAGTAAAAATTGTTTTAAGGGAGCAGGAATGGAAAATACAACCTAGTTTCCTACAATTTGAAAAATAGCTTAAAAGGTCACAGCTTAAAATAACTTGGGATGCATAACTTTTCCTGAACAATAGACTAGAATCTGATTTAGGCAATCCTTAATACAGATATCTACATTACCCTCCAACAAGGAGCTAAAGAAGGCAGAAGTTTGCATGATTCATCCAGGGAGCCTGGTATCCAAATCTGAATTTAAAGCCTATTCCATAGCTGTCTTGACCACGGGTGAGTGACTCTAGACCTCAATCTTCCTCTCTCTAGAATGATAAAAACAGTAACCATGCTCCTCAAAGGTTGGTTGTGAGGGTTCAAATGAGAATGAATACAAAATACTTAGGCACAATGCCTGGTAAACATTAAAGGCACAATAAGCACTAACTTTTAACTATTTAAAATAAATGTAGTCAACTCTCTAACAATCCAAAGATTCCAAATTGAAATCTGGTAAGAAATGAAGGTTTCAGAAGAAAAGCCACAAGTCATTTATAAGGTCTTCATATGGGGTGAAAATCACAAACAATACTGGACAAACTGATTTTCTTCATTAAGACAGAACTCTGTTTTATGATTGAAAAGTAACCATCATTTCCTGAATAACTGGGAAATAAAAAAACAGACACACACACAAAAACATGTATAATGGACTGTGTATTCTATTATGTTGCTGGTTATAATGTATACTACAAAGTGGCTAATAAGCACTAGTTATTTAAAAAACAAATCTCAGTTTTGACTGTTAGAGCATATAGAAGATGTTTAACCACTTAAAGTGTAAATTTTCTAGTGAAATGAAGTTTAACTCAAATGTAAGGGAAAAGAATTGGACACCCAGTAGCTGTACCTTAAAACTTAATTAGAATTTAGTTAACCCTCAACTGTACCTAACAATATATTAGATGGCCATTGTCTTATTTTCACATTTTTTGAAAGTTCTGAAATGGATAAGATGACAAACAGACAAAAAGCAGAATACTGGAATGATCAGTTAATGTGAACACTACAGTCATAAGTTGGTACAGGCTTCAATTAAATGGTGTGAACCGCTTACAGAGAGAGCTGAGGCAGTGTATTTTCTTTTAAAGTTTCCATTAAAAAAAAAAAAAAGATTCTTTAAAATGTCACATTAGTTTGTGCCTTTCCAATTTCTTACCTAAGATAATTTTTGTAAATAAAATTTAGAACTTTTAAAAAAAGGAACATGTTTTGCTACTCTAAGAAGCCTTTTAAATAACAATATTATATACTGATAAAACCAACTTAATCTGTATTCACACACCCAAACCCCAAATACCACCTATGTAGATGATGAATGGAGATTCAGCACTTAAAGTGGGTGCACTGACATTTAATACAATTTTTGTATATTTAATTCATAATTTGATTGACTCATTAAAAAAAAGTATAAAAAAATAAGCAGTTGGCAATGTAACAAGGATACAATCCAATGTGTTCACAGATTGGTTACCTGTGAGACTGGTGCTTTAACATGGGGTGGAATTCCAGAGGAAGAAACAGTACCACTAGGAGGCAGGTTTTTACTGGTCACTGAAGCCCAGGAGAAAGCCTGCAGGAAATGCAACAAACCTAGACTACTAATCATGGAAAACCACCAACATTCCTATAGGGAAACTTCCAAATATATATTTTCTTTTCATTTCTAAACTATTGCTCTATATTGGAGGATTCCTAGAAGAAAGGCACACACACACATGCCAGTCTATGTGCCTGCTTTCAAAATCTCATTATGCAAGATTTATGACTCTTGTTTTGACTGAGCTATTAAATAAATCCACAAGCAAGTGCCTACATACTCTAAATAGATGAGCAAGTGGCAAACAAAACCACTAACAACATGCTGAAATATATAAGCCTAGTAGAACCAATTTCTTTGTTCTTTTAGGGAAAGACAGGGTGTGTGATGGTGTTAAGGGGAGAGGGGAAAGATAGGAAAGAAGAGAGTACTAGCTGGAAACTTAAACAGACATTAACAAACTGAACAAGGAAATCTCTCACTACCCAAAAATACTTTAACCTACTTTACAGAAGATAAAAGAAGTTTTAGGTAAGCTTACATGATACACTATGGGTGTCACTCATCTTTCCAAGATTTAATTGGTATAAGTAAGGAAACTGATCTCATTTAAGCTACAAACAAGTAAACAAGTATCTTTTAATTACAGACCAATTTTTCTTTTTCTGGTAGTTGGGATATTCCATGACTCCTGGTGCTTCTGTGCTTAGAGAATTTCATAGAGAATCAAACAGCAACTAATAGCCTCACACATGGACCCGAAAAAATTGCATGTAAGTTATCAAACCTTGCATACAAAGATTAATCTTAAGTTATAAAATTCACAATTAGTGCTAATTTTTTAGGGGAAAAATTAAATTTTCCTCAGTATAACAAAGATCTCACAGCTTCTTTCATATACATAAAAAAAAGCAGAATACTGTATTAAATAATTTAACACATGCTTCATTACTGATACCAAATATCAAAGTGATGGCAAAGGTCTGAAGAGTTTCTCTGATCTAACCTTTGGTGGCTCTTGTGGCAGAGAAACAGGTTCTGCAGGGGGAGGAGTAGTAGATTTCTCCTCTAATTCTTCTAAATTCTTCTCTTCCACCTGTGGTTTCAGCTCCTCAGTCTTTGTTTCCGATTCTGGCTCTGGCTCAGGCTCATGAGAAGATTCTTCTAAAGGCTCCTCTATGCCATTACTGCAATAAAATATTTAGTTCTCCTTTCAGTATGAGTAAAATGATCAGTTCAAATAAGATGAAATTCAATTCCTTTTCAATCTCTTAGACACAACTAATATAAAACATTCATTTATAGGACTTTTTTCTAGAAAAATTTCAATAAAAATTAGAAGGCAGAAAAGAGCAGTATTCATAAACAGTTCTATTTACAAGCAATTCTTTTAATGACACCACTTGAAAACTAGACTACTGACAATGTTTTCTTCATGTTAACTATAAGCCCCACATTTTATAATAAAATGCTCACTAAAGACTCCATATTATCAATAAGTGAAAACTAGTTTGGTACAAACCATGTTCAATTTTCTGTGTAAAGTTTTATTTCTGAAGTTTAAGGTTTTTGCATATGTATGCAGAAAGAGAAAGGGGGGGAAAGGGAGAAATAGACCTAAATAGCTAGTTTTATCAATAATTTATTTCTAACAATAATTCTTAGAATAAAAACCACCTTGCAAAAGTTCCTTTACAGTTCAGACCAAATTTAACCTTGCAAACAACTATTCTTACGTCACAGGATGAGCTTCGTAATAACCACTGTTCGCATTTTCTTGCACAGGTTCAGGAGATGGTTGCCTTTCTTCTTGTTCCTCTTCTACTTCATCTTCTGATTCTGACAATAAAATAATATATCACAGATTTTTTGCAAAGAAGATTTACATAATTTCAGATAAAAATTTTCATGTTTAAGGAATTGGTATGATAGAAAAAAAGAAAATTGGTAAAGTTTTCACAAAGATATTCAATTGCACTATTCCCTGTTCTCTCAAAAAACTGATAAGCAGACTGAAGCGTGGTATTTATTATACTCTAATTCAGTTTCCTTTGTCACACTGATGTAAACATGGCAATAATGAAAAACAAAGAAAAAGAATCCAGTACCCTTCAGTGGGAAATTTATTAAAATAATTATTGCAAAGCCACCAAATGAACAGCCAACAAGGATATATTAAGGGCAAAAAAGATTTGAGTCAGCATAATTCCATTTCTATAAAAATGTTAAGTACAGGATCCAAAGCAATTCTGTAGTTAGCACCAAACATGGATGAGACTGATGGAAGAAAATTTTTCACTTCCTATGTCTGCTTTTTATGTAACTTCATATAATGAACATCTATATCTTTTGTAACAAAGAGGAAAAATAAGGAGTAAAGGAGGCTGACTCAATTAAAATAGATGCAAATTGGGGTGGGCGTTGTGGCTTAGCCGCAGCCTCCAGTGCTGGCATCCCATATGGGCACCAGTTGGAATCCCAGTTGCTCCACTCCAATCCAGCTGTCTGTTATAGCCTGGGAAAGTAATAGAAGAGGGCCCAAGTCCTTGGGCCCCTAGACCCACATGGGAGACTGGGAAGAAGCTCCTGGCTCCTGGCTTTGGATCGGCACAGCTCTGGCCGATGCAGCCAACTGGGGAGTGAGCCAGTGGATGGAAGATCTCTCTCTCTCTCTCTTTGCAACTCTTTCAAATAAATAATCTTTAAAAAAAAAAAAAAAAGTAGATGCAAATTTCTCTAAGTCTTATAGAAATCAAAGTGTCCTTAAAAGTACTGGTAGAACCCTTCTATCAACAAAGTAACCTCACCTTCATCAAGTTCTGGTTCAGAATCACCAAATACTTCATCTTCATAACGAAACATGTCATTGTGAACATAAAACTTATTTGGAACAGATCCCTATAGGAAAATAACATGTAAATAATCCATAAATGTCTATAAATTTGGGCTTAAATAAAAAGAACAAATCACATGACATACATAATTTCCTTCTTAATATATATTTTGCAATCAATATAATTTCCCAGAGTAGATCATGTTATGATGTTAATATAAAGTAAACTCTAAAAAGATCATTCAAGGATCATCAGACCTCACAAAATGAATATTCAATAGAAAAGAGCCAGTGCTATGGTGGTAGCCAATAAAGCAGCCACCTGCCAACGTCAGTATCCCATACATATGGGCAACTGGCTCAGTCCCTGGCTGCTCCACTTCCAATCCAGCTCCCTGCTAATGCACCTAGAAAAGCAGTAGAAGATAGCCTAAGTCCTTGGGCCCCCAGAATCGTGTAGAACTGTAGGAAGCCCCAGGCTTCTGGGCCTGGCAGAGTTCCAGCAGTTGCAACCATCTGGGGAGTGAACCAGTGGCTGGAAGACCTCTTACTCTCTGTCATCCCCTCTGTGGTTCTGCCTTTCAAATAAATAAATAAATAAATAAGTCTTTAAAAAAGTAACTTTTGAGACATACAAATATACCTTTTGTATTATTGTTGATTATTGCTGTAATTAAATGTCCATTTACACACTTGTATCACTATCTGACTTAATCCCCAAGTAGTCAAGGCACACTTGTATACAAACCCAAATAAATTTCAATAGACCCAAAAAAAACTTCTTTAAAATAACAATATGCAAACCTAAGCCTATTAGAATAAACAGACAATTCAACCAAGTATATGAGCCAAATTAAATTATATAAATGAAAGCTAAGAGAAACGGAAACTTACTTCAGGAGCCAGAACAAAGGTCTGCATGAACTTCCTCTCCGGCTGTCCACTGTTAGACAGCAAACCCATGACCTGGACAACTACTCCATCACTCAAGGTTGCATGAGCATCCACGTGACGAATCTTAGTGTGACATTCACTGAAGTTCAAAGATAACACTTTGTGGTGTATATCCTTTATAAGGAAGAGGGGGGGAAATGTGATTACTCATTACCTACAAAATGCTGTATACCTGCCCTCACTGATTGCCTCTAAACTCTAACATGTTAACAACTTAATCTGTTTCATTTGAATCCATTTCCCATTATGCTATTATGCACCACCGCCAGACTGATATTTCTAAATCATCTTTTTTTTTTTTTTTTTTTTTTGACAGGCAGAGTGGACAGTGAGAGAGAGAGAGAAAGGTCTTCCTTTGCTTTTGGTTCACCCTCCAATGGCTGCCGCGGTTGGCGCGCTGCAGCCGGCGCACCGCGCTGATCCGATGGCAGGAGCCAGGGGCTTATCCTGGTCTCCCATGGGGTGCAGGACCCAAGCACTTGGGCCATCCTCCACCGCACTCCCTGGCCACAGCAGAGAGCTGGCCTGGAAGAGGGGCAACCGGGACAGAATCCGGTGCCCCGACCGGGACTAGAACCCGGTGTGCCGGCGCTGCAAGGCGGAGGATTAGCCTAGTGAGCCGCGGCGCCGGCCTCTAAATCACCATTTTCAACATGCCACCTCTCTATGTAAGATATCACAGTTCCCTGTTGTTGTGCTTTCTATAGCTTTCTACAGCTTTCTCCTACTTTTCTTTGATAAACATTTAGCTCTTCTCACAAACTGTACTGACTGATCCTTGACCTCACACTTAATTTTACTTTACTTTGGTACATGCTGATGGCATTTTTTTCTACTTCCAATTTCTTCTTGTTTGGTAAAGTCAAGTCCCACATCTCTCCAAAGGTTTCCTTTCAAGTCCTAAGAAGCATATATTTCCGTGCATTGCTATAACATAGTTTCAACCACGGGTATACAAACTTAATAAACTGTCTTAAGTATTCCACGTATAAGAGATACCAAGGATGGGGCCAGCACTGTGGCATAGTAAGTAAAGCTGCCACCTGCAGTGCTGCCATTCCATATGGGCGCCAGTTCAAGTCCCAGCTGCTCCACTTCCAATCCAACCCCCTGATATGGCCTGGGAAAGCGGTAGAAGAGGGCCCAAGTCCTTGGGCCCCTAGACCTGCGTGGGAAACCCAGAAGAGGCTCCTGGCTTTGGATCAGCGCAGCTCTGACCGTTGCGGCCAATTAGGGAGTGAGCCAGCAGATGGAAGACCTCTCTTTCTCTCTGCCTCTCCTTCTCTTTCAGTCTGACTCTGACTTTCAAATAAAGAAATCTTTAAAAAAAAAAAGATATAAAACATCCCATCTTCTCCACTGTATCCATCTCAATGCAGTATCACAGTTTACAAAAAAATGAATGTTTAAGAACCAAGAGCACTCTAGATAACTACTGATACATAAATTCCAGTTACTGATGATCATACTGCCAAAAAAAAAAATCCATGGGCACAAGAAGGCTACTTTTGAAATCTCTATCTTAACATACAAAAACAAAAATCTAAATCCTTATGACATAGTACTTACATTCTGGCCATAAACCGCTTCCTGGGGCTTCCCACTAGCGTCTACACCACCGTGAACATAGGAGGAATTCCTGCCATAAAACCTGCAAAACCACCAATAATTAAAGATTAATGCTGAATTCTCAAGAGAAGGCTAGGAGGTAAGAGGTCCACATATCAAACACATTAGGTTCCAGGCCCAGCTATGTCACTAGTTGTTGAATGTTGAGCAAGTTACTTAACTCTAAGTTCAGTTTCCTTGGTTACAAAACCAGAACAGTAACTGTTTCATATGATTGTTTTAAGGATTAAATGAGTGTAACGCACATAGAATGTTTAGTGTATGTAATAATCATTACATTCTCATCTAATTCTTATCACATCTTTCATACATTTTTTCTGATACAAAAATGCACTTATCTAAATTTGTTTTGTAATCCATTGCTCCCAAATAATTCCCCACTCTCCAGAGCTCCAAATTGTTATTAATTCAAAAGGCTTATATTAAAAGTTATATTTAAAATAACAAATTCAGAGATCAGGTTAAAAAAAATCAATTACTTTAGAATTTAATTTTTTTTAATATTTTTATACTGCCCTTAAATATATGATAAATTATAGTCTTTCTCTGGCATTACCTAAACTTAGCAATTAGAATTAACATCTTTTTAAATTAAGGTTATCAAAGATACAATGTTTGCCGGCGCCGTGGCTCAACAGGCTAATCCTTCGCCTAGCGGTGCCGGCATACCAGGTTCTAGTCCCGGTCGGGGCGCCGGATTCTGTCCCGGTTGCCCCTCTTCCAGGCCAGCCCTCTGCTATGGCTCAGGAGTGCAGTAGAGGATGGCCCAAGTGCTTGGGTCCTGCACCCCATGGGAGACCAGGAGAAGCACCTGGCTCCTGCCTTCGGATCAGCGTGGTGCGCTGGCTGCAGCGCGTCAGCCGCGGTGGCCATTGGAGGGTGAACCAACGGCAAGAAGACCTTTCTCTCTGTCTCCCTCTCTCACTGTCCACTCTGCCTGTCAAAAGTAAAAAAAATAAAAATAAAAAAAGATACAATGTTCATGTTTTTATAGAGTTTAGCACTTATTGTAATAAAACAAGTAAGATGGAAAGCCAAGACACTGAGGCAAAAAATGTCCTACATGAAGGACCTCTGTGGGTGAGGCCCCAATGGAAAGAAGTGGTCATCAAAGAAGGAGGCAAGAGGGAACTTGCACTTTGCTTATGGCCTTGTCTATATACTGACAAAGTTTGTGGACTCAAAAGGCATCCATAGCCTAGGCAGCTCATGTCAAGAGCCTCGGATGGTCACTGACGTCACTTAAGAGTATTAATTATTAAATTAATAACAAGAGTCACTGTGAACTAACTTCTCATGCAGGACCTCTGTCCTCAAAGAGTTGTATTATAACTATGCTTAAGTGCTTCCAAAAGATGTATCATACTTGGATGCTTCCTTAAAAAAAATCAATTACTTTAGAATTTAATTTTTTAAAATATTTTTATACTTCTTTTTTTTAAAGTTAATTAAGTTTCTAAAAAAAAAAAAGTGAAATTAACTTGAAGATGTAATGACTTTGAACCCTTGTCTTGACTAGTTGAGGAATGGTTTTTTTTTTTGCTTTTTTTTTTTTACCATGCAAATTGTTGAACTCTTTACTTAGTACAGAGTTGGTCTTCTGTGTATAAAGTTAATCGAAAATGGATCTTAGTGGAGAGTGGGACTGGGAAGGGGAGAGACAGGAGGAAGAGAGGTGGGAGAGTAGATGGCGAGCACATATGGTGGGAAGAATCACTATATTCCTAAAGTTGTACTTACGAAATGCATGATGTCTAAATTCCTTAAATAAAAGGTTTCTTTGGGGGAAAAATAAAAAGATTTTTTAAATAAATAAATAAAACATGTAAGAGTTTCCACTATGCCAATAATGTTCTGGGTGCATTACATCTTCTAACAACCTCACAAAATAAATGCTAGTATCTAAATGAGCAAGAAGAGGTTAAATTAACTTCCCCCCTAAGGTCATAAACCTATCAAGCCAGGCGTGGACAGTCTGATTCCAGCATCTATACTATATCTAGTATTTTGGATATAGTTCTTGCAGGATTTTAATATATAAGAATATAACTAACAAGCAACATACATTAGAAATGTATATTTAAGGATATTAATTACAGTGTTGTTTATAACAAGTGAAAACAACCTGAATTTTGATTAAGAGGTAAATGGCTAAATAACCTAGGTATAAAACAGAATTCTATGCTGTTAATGTTGTAGATTCTTTTTTTCAAATCTTGCTTTTTCTTATCAGCCAAATAAATAAATAAAAAGTTGTGGGGGGTGGGAGGTGGATATTGGTCTAGCTGTTAATACACTGCTTGGGACAGTTGCATCCCATATTGGTGCTCCTGGATTCCAGTCCCATATCTGCTTCAGATTCTAGCTTCCTACTAATGTGTACCACCAGGAGGCAGCAAGTGATAGCTCAAGTACTTGGGTACCTACAACCCACATGGGAGACCCAGGCTGAGTTCTTGGATCCTGATTGTTGTGGGCATTTAGGGAATAAACTAACAGATGGAAGATTTCTTTCTCTTTATCTGTCTCTCAAATACACATTCATTTATTTATTTTAAATGCTAATAATAAATATAAAAAGACCAAATTTCAGATACTGAAAGCCCCTGTTTTCACATTCTGTCCCCAATTCCCTCATAGACACCGTCAACAAGAACATCTTTATTTCTGAGCATTTATTTTGAAAAGTAGAGAGAAGACAGAGTCAGAGATTTCCCTTCCCATCCACTGGTTCCTTCCCTAAATGACCACAACAACCAGGCCAGAGCCGGGAGCCTGGAACTCAATCCATGTTTCCCATGTGGCTGGCAGGAATCCAACTACTTTAGCCACCTGCTGCCTAACAGGGTACCCATTAGCAAGCAGCTGTAATCAGAAGTACCAGGGCTTGAACCCAGGTACTCTGATAAGGGATCTAAATGTCTTAATCGCTATGCCCATACACCCACCCCAGGGTTGTTGTTGTTGTTGTTGTTGTTGTTGTTTTCCTTTTGGAAGGGGAAGAGAATATGTTAGTTATACTTTATATATACTGCATCACAGAATAGAACAGATGAGTTCCACATCAGAAGTGGGATTGAATAATGACTATAACAATTCATTTATTTCCTGAGTGATCTTGGATGAATTACTACTATCCTTACTAATCAAAGGCTCAGCAGTTGGATATGTATAGTGAGATAACAGAAGTACCTTCATATTCCTAGATAGTCATGAAGATTACATGAGGTGATATACCTATATAAAAGTACTTAGAAAAGGACAATAAAGAGTAAATATAAAAATATCTCTCGGACTAAGACAGAATATATTTTTTTAAAGATTTATTTATTTATCCAAAAGTCAGAGTTGAGAGAGGAGAGAGGTGAGAGAGAGGGAGAGAAAGATATCTTCCATCCACTGATTCACTCCCCAGATGGTTGCAACAGCCAGGATTGGACCAGGCTGAAGGCAGGAGCCAAGAGCTTCTTCCAGGTAAGACAGAGAATATTATACATATGCTTAATAGTGCAGGGCAAATGGCAAAATCTAACTTTATACAGATAAAACAAGTTAGTCATTTTAACCACCTAATTCTTACAAGAGCTCATTATCTTCTAATTGCTAAGGCACACCCAAAAGAAAAATCAGTAATACTCAATATAAGTTTTTCATTTCCATATCAAAAAAAAAGTAGGCCTAAAGAACTCTTGTCAAAGTAATAAACAAGGCCACTGTCACCTTTTTACCAAGGAATACTACTATTTTGCAGATGAGAATAAAAATTTTCACAAGAATAATCATTTAACTGATTCATTTACTAACACTGTTTACAAAAACTTAAAAAGCTAATTAAACAGTTGATTTCAAATTACATTATGGAACACATTAGTTGGTCAAACCCAGTACATTTTTAAAATCAAATATAAAAGACAAGAGCATATGAAAAGAGTATGGGTGAGTGAGTGCGTGTGTGTATGTATCAGGACACCACACAAAATGCTCTCCTCGCACTGTGAGCTACAGTAAGAAAACCTTAGAATAATAGTTTTAGCCAATGAATGGTTAAAATATTGGATATGGTTAGAGATGTTTACAAATATCAAGTTATGAGACAAGGGCAAAATATATGTAGTCATACTCAAGAGAATAAAAACAACTCGAAATGTTAAATAATCTTTAAAAATTTTACCTGTGTAAATATTCTGGAGCTTTATTCAGCAAAGTATAATATTGCCTCACAAATTCCCGCCCTACAAGCAGCGGACTGGGCTTCTCCATAACCATTTCTTTGCTGCACAATGTCAAATGCTGAGGGAACAAACACAAGAATATAACGATTAAAATGCCACCTTTATAAACCACCATGAAGTAAGTTTTCTTTAAAAAAAAAAATGTTTAAATCAAAACCACGATGAGGTTTCACCTCATCCCGGATAAAATGGCTTTCAAACAGAAATCAATAAACAACAAATGCTGGCAAGGATGTACGGGAAAAGGTACCCTAATCCACTGTTGGTGGGAATGCAAACTGGTACACAGCCACTGTGGAAGACAGTATGGAGATGCCCCAGAAATCTGAATATAGACCTACCATATGACCCAGCCATCCCACTCCTGGGAATTTACCCAAGGGAAATGAAATCAGCATATGAAAGAGTTATCCATACCCCATGTTTACTGCAAGGCAATTCACAATATTCACATTAACTAAGACTTGGAACCAACAACCCAAAATGTCTGTCAAAGATAGGTACATCATGGTATACCATACAGTGGTTAAAAAAAAAAAAGGGGGGGGGGGGAGAAAAAAGAAATCCTGTCAGTTGCAACAAAATGAATCAAACTGGAAAACATACTTAGTGAAATAAGCCAGTCCCAAAAGGACAAATATTATATATGTTCTCTCTGATCAGTGCGAACTATTAGAGCACCTAAAAGGTAATCTACAGAAGTGAAATTGACAGATGTGATGACTTTGAACAGCCCTTGTCTTGACTATTGAGAAAGTTTTTTTCCATACTATTGTTGAACTCTTTACTTAGTACAGTGTTAATCTTATGTGTACAAAGTTAATTAAAAATAGATCTTAGTAAAAAATAATGGGAATAGGAGAGGGAGGGTGGGAGTGCAGCTACAGTGGGAAGAATCACTATGCTCCTAAAGTTCTATTTAAGACATACGTGAAATTTGTACACCTTTAATAAAAGGTTTCTGGGGAAAAATAAATAAAAAGAGATAAAAAGAAGAAAAGTAATATTTACTTTCTTCTATTTGAAAAGCAGAGAAAGAGAGTGAGAGACCAACAGTGAGATCTTCATTCACTGGTTCACTCCCCAAATGCCCACAACAGCCAGCTCTGGGCCAGGCCAAAGCCAAGAGTCAAGAACTCCATCTGGGTCTCCCAAATATTTGGGCCATCTTCCCATCGCCTAGGTGCATTAGCAGGAAGCTGGATCAGAAGAGCAACTGGAACTCAAAATACAAGATATGATTATCCCAAGAGACAGCTTAATCTGCATAAATCAGGACATAAAGATATATCAATCATGGAAAAGCACTATGATTTGTCTGCATTCTCCTAGGAATTATACCAATTTCAGAATGCTAGAATGAGTAATAATCAGCTGTAAACTCAGTACTCAGAAATAACCCTTTTTTATACTTGGTGTATGTCACTCCAAACTTTTTTCAATTAGCTGGTATCCAACTACAAGAGGCGCTGTCAGGCCAGATGTTACAGCACAGCAGGTTAAACCACTGCCTGTAATGCAGTTGTAGCTGCTCTACTTCTGATCCAGCTATCTGATAACGTATCTGGGGAGCAGCAGAAGGTGGCCCAAGTGCATAGCCCCCTGCCACAGGTTAAAGTTGCTGCCTGCCTCCCATAGGGGCGCCGGTTCATTTCTCAGCTGCTCCACTCCGATCCAGCTGTCTGCTATGGCCTGGGAAAGCAGAAGATGGCCCAAGTCCTTGGGCACCTACATCAGCATGGGAGACCAGGAAGAAGCTCCTAGATCCTGGCTTCGGATTGGCATAGCTACAGTCCTTGCAGCCAACTGGAGAGTGAATATTTCAAATAAAAATTAAAAAAAAACAAAAACAAACAAACAAAAAAAACAAAAAACCTTTCAAATAAATAATAAATAAATCTTTATATATAAAAAAAAAAGTAGCAGGGCCAACGCTGTGGGCACTAGGTTAATCCTCCGCCTGTGGCGCTGGCATCCCATATGCGCACCAGTTCTGGTCCTGGTTGCTGCTCTTCCAGTCCAGCTCTCTGCTGTGGCCTGGGAAAGCAGTGGAGGATGGCCCAAGTGCTTAGGCCCCTGCACCCGCACCAAAGACCAGGAGGAATCATCTGGCTCCTGGCTTCGGATTGGCATAGCTCCGGCCATTGTGGCCATTTGGGTAGTGAACCAGCGGAGGGAGGACCTTTCTGTCTCTCTCTCCGTCTGTAACTCTACCTGTCAAATAAATAAATAAAAATATTTATTTAAAAAAAAGTGGCAAAACTAAGCAATTAGATAACCAGGAAGACAGTGGAGGATGGCCCAAGTGCTTGGGCCCTGCACCCTCATGGGAGACCAGGAGGAAGTATCTGGCTCCTGGCTTCAGATCGGCGCATCGTCCTGGCCGTGGTGGTCATTTGGGGGTGAACCAACGGGAGGAAGACCTTTCTCTCTGTCTCTCTCTCTTACTGCCTAACTCTGCCTGTCAAAAAATAAAAATAAAAAATAAATTGCTTTTACATAAAATATTATGTCCAAAATAATTTTCAACTTGTTAAATTACAAAAATATTAGGAATTATTTCTTAATTTGAGGAATATCATTTTCCTCTTCTTTCTTTGTATGTCCAAGTTGTCTACAGTTAACACTATTGTCATTGTATCTCAAATATCTTATCACATAAAGTACATATTTAGTTCTTTTTTGAAACAAAAATAAAAAGGTTCAGAATTCATATATGTAAAGAAAGGTTGAAATATAGTAAAGATTCATTACAGCAAAGTTCAAGAGGCTTCAAATTGTCATTATGTATACACAGTCACTCAAGTATGATGGCCATTACAACATCAATTTAGACTGGTGACAGGAAGGGCAGAAGAAGTGGCTAATAATATATCTATTGCATTAATTACTTTTTTTCTTTTTCTTTTTTTTTTTTTTTTTTTTTTTTGGACAGGCAGAGTGGATAGTGAGAGAGAGAGACAGAGAGAAAGGTCTTCCTTTTTTTTTTTTTTTTTTGCCGTTGGTTCACCCTCCAATGGCTGCCGCGGCTGGCGCATCGCACTGATCCAAAGCCAGGAGCCAGGTGCTTCTCCTGGTCTCCCATGCGGGTGCAGGGCCCAAGCACTTGGGTCATCCTCCACTGCCTTCCCGGGCCATAGCAGAGAGCTGGCCTGGAAGAGGAGCAACCGGGACAGAATCTGGCACCCCAACCGGGACTAGAACCTGGTGTGCCAGCGCCACAAGGCGGAGGATTAACCTGTTGAGCCATGGCGCCGGCCTCATTAATTACTTTTATTATAACATTCAAACAAGGTAACCTGAAAAGTGAACTTAAGAATGAGGGAAGGTTGGCCGGTGCTGTGGTACAGCAGATTAAAGCTCTGGCCTGAAGCACTGGCATCACATATGGGTGCCAGTTCTAGTCCCGGCTGCTCCACTTCTGATCCAGCTCTGCTATGGCCTGGGAAAGCAGGAGAAGATGGCCCAAGTCCTTGGGCCCCTGCACCCATGTGGGAGACCAGGAAGAAGCTCCTGGCTCCTGGCTTCGGATTGGCACAGCTCCGGCAGTCGCGGCCATCTGGGGAGTGAACCAGCAGATTGGAGACCTCTTTCTCTGTCTCTACTTCTCTCTATAACTCTTTCAAATAAATAAAATAAATGTTTTAAAAAGAAAAAAAAAATGAGAGAAGGCAACGCTAACCTGGTAAAATCTGAACAGCCATTCAAGCAGGCTACCCATAGTACATTTTTGTTTAAGGTGCTAGAGGTGGCTCCCATAGTGGGTGGTGAAACAAAATTAAACTGTTTCTCAGAGATGGTGTCTCAAATAACTACATAGTACTTACAGATCAGTTACTTCTTTACAATAACTCTGATTTGAAATGGCTCAGAATTTAGAGAGCTAAAATATAATTAATTGATGAAAATCAATCAGAAAGTGAGGATATCAGAGAAAAAATACAGCAAAAAACAAAAGTAAAAAGCAAGTCACTACTTTACTTATCCACTAAATAATAACAGGCTAATCCATGTGATTCTTTAAAAACAACTGTCATCTCACCCACCTTCCAATTATCTGCTCATCTCCCCATTTTCTTCCCTAGAGTAAGGAGATTAATTCAGTAAGTAAAGAATGACAACAAAGAAGTATTTGGGACAGATTATAGGTGAACCACCAAACAAGGTAGTTTGGGAAGATTTGGAAAATATAAAATTTGTGTTTGTAATTCATGCACAGCCAACTATAAGGAGGTTAAGAGAAAGGGAAAACTGTGATTACTAAAAGGAAACCTACCATTTTTATTCTTCATGGCAAAGTACCCAAAGATCTGGTAAGCAATTCCTCAATTTGTGTGTCCATTATTTTTTTAAAAAAAATATCAAAATAAAACTATGAATACAGAGTTAGAAATTTTTATCTATCTACAGCCATTAAAAAAAAAAAAAAAAAAAAAAAAGACCTTTCCAGAACTCAATTTCCTAATTTATAAATTAAGAGATCTGGTCAAACTGACTATCCGGAGGCCCGCAAAGACAGCCAAAACTAAAGGATACTTATGGACAAAACAATCTTTACAAGATGGTTAGCTCTAGCACCTTTAAGGAGAAGAGAAAATGTTACCGACTAATACCTTCCTAGAGGAAATAAAATTCCATGTATCAGACCCGACTTCTTCTAGTGACATCTGAAAATAGGGAAATGACTTCTACGCAGAAATACATACATAGTGTATGGCCGGCGCCGCGGCTCACTAGGCTAATCCTCCGCCTTGCAGCGCCGGCACACCGGGTTCTAGTCCCGGTCGGGGCACCGATCCTGTCCCGGTTGCCCCTCTTCCAGGCCAGCTCTCTGCTGTGGCCAGGGAGTGCAGTGGAAGATGGCCCAAGTGCTTGGGCCCTGCACCCCATGGGAGACCAGGAGAAGCCCCTGGCTCCTGCCATCGGAACAGCGCGGTGCGCCGGCCGCAGCGCGCTACCGCGGCGGCCATTGGAGGGTGAACCAATGGCAAAGGAAGACCTTTCTCTCTGTCTCTCTCTCACTGTCCACTCTGCCTGTTAAAAATAAAAAAAAATAAAAAAATAAAAAGAAATACATAGTGTAAAATTTTCTCTGGCACATCAGCTCTAGACAGACACAGGCTGTCTCATGAACAAACTGCCTTTTATTTGTTAATTAAAAATATTATCAACACTATTCATCCAGATCCCAACATGATTACATCATTCCCCTCACTTGATATAGCCTCAACTAATTTAGAGACTCAACTTATTTTATTTTCCAACTCTGTCCATCCCTCAGAAACTCACTGTGAATTTTCATCAACATTCTTTTTCTATCTGTTCCTGTTTTATAAAAATGTTTCCTTCCCATGTGCGTAAACTAGATCCTGAAGCACATCTATTCCAGCTTTCTGGGGCTGCTCTACCTCAACAGTCACCATTTTTTCTGAATCTTTTAATCAAACACATTGAGAGAAGAACAGAAGAAGAAATAAGACATATAAACAAGTAAGATACAAAAGAAAATTATGTTGGGCTTCATATGATTTTAATTTCAAAATATCTAGTTAAAAAAAAACACAACTCTCAACCAAAGCTACACTCTTTCCTCCCTTGACTAGAACCTGAACTCTTAAGTAAGATATGTCTTTTGTTGTTGTTGTTGCTTACTCTTCAGTTAAAAAGAATTACTTCTCTAATGAGGCTGCCTTCAAAGCAAACAATCTCAGACTGTATTAATATAGACACACTACCTAAAATGTACTGGCAGCTCTGATTGAATGTAATGAATAGAAATTACAGGAAGGTAGATTTCAGTTTCAATATAACAATAATAACCAGGACTGTTCACATATCAAACAGAGGTACTTCCTGAGTAGCTATAAATATTCCAAAGACTAACTGTACAATTTAGTAGAAATACAGTAAACAAGTAGTAAGTCCAAAAAAAAAAGTAAGATTAGGTTGTTCCAATACCAAGGTTCTAGAATTCTGTTAAAAGGAGCAAGGAACTTTTACTCATTCCATGCCTTTCTACCTGTAATGACTGAAACCCCATTCATTCATTTGGGCCTAGCTAAAACTCTGTCCCCCTAGAAAATCTTTCCTGATTTCTCAATAGAATATAATTCTTTGCTCAAACTCTCTAAATTTTCTGAGCCTTTATCATGGCACTTTATTAATCATATTCTGTCCTCAGTTACTAACTGTGCATCTGTTTTTCTTCTTCACTACTCCCATCTCAAATACTGCAGCTCGGGGCCAGAGCCATGATGCAGTAGGTTAATCCTCTGCCTGCGGCACCGGCATCCCATATGGGAGCAGGTTCGACTCCAGGCTGCTCCTCTTCCAATCCAGCTAACTGCTGTGGCCTGGGAAGAAGCAGAAGATGGCCCAAGTCCTTGGGCCCCTGTACCCACATGGCAGACTCGGAAGAAGCACCTGGCTCCTGGCTTCGGATCAGCGCAACTCCGGCCGTTGCGGCCATTTGGGGAGTGAACCAACGGACGGGAGACCTTTCTCTCTGTCTCTCCTTCTCACTGTCTGTAACTCTACCTCTCAAATGAATAAATAATTTTTTTTAAAAAAATTGCAGCTCTACCTTGAATAAAATTCTCTAGAAATTCATAATTCTCAATAATCCAATGACCAATATCCCACCCTCTCTCTCCTCCATGTATCTGCATTATCACTGCTGATCACCTCCCTCTTAACTCTAGAAGAGTTCTATAAGGCAACTTTCCTTCCTTTCAAAATGAAGACATCCTCAAGGTTCTGTCTGCTCTCCTGGCAATTCCAGGTATTCTAATGGTTTCAGCTCTTGTATCCACCTCAGTTTATGTCTAGTCTCTACCATAGACTCATATTTTATATTTTTAGCCATGTGCTTTACATCTACACAGGACCTCTTAAGTAAACCAATTCACCTAACAGCATCATTACCTACTTGACTTGGAAGCTTACACACTAAGTGACTTTCTCTCTCCCGGCTTTGTCAAATTGTGAAATCCTAACAACTCAAACATCTCTTGGAATTTGTGCTCTTCTTTCCGCTCCCATTGACTTTTTAGTTCTTCCTCAAAAATCTTCTACTCTCCTGAATCATGTGTAGACTATACTATGTAGAGTAAAATCCAAACACCTAAATGTGTTTAGAAATGTAAAATCTGAGGCCATGGTATAAACCTGATAGAAATTTAATTAAGACATGAGAGTTGAGACCATCATACCACCTGGAATCCCTCCACAGAAATGCAGTCTGGGACTGGCATTGTGTCACAGCAGGTTAAGCCACTGCTTGCAATGGCAGCATCCTATATAGCTATTTCCAATCCAGCTCCCTGCTAATGCTCCCAGTAAAGCAGCAAAAGATAGCGCAAGTACTTGAGCCCCTGTTGTGGGAGACAAAGATGGGAGAGTTCCTGGCTCCTGGCATTGGCCTAGCCATGGTAGCCTTTTGGGGAGCAGTAAGACCACACTCTTCTGCCCAAAGAAATGTAAAGAAGGACACACAAGTCTTAAGAGATAATTATCTCCATATATGAGAAATATTACCATAAAGACTGCGGTATGTGAACTGGAATAGGACCAGAAAGCTAACATCAACAAAAAGTGAATATTTCAAAGCAGAGCTAGAAAACATTTTTTTAGAGAATGCCTACATCTTCAAAACCTCACACCACCAATCTTTCCACTCTCACTTGCACTTATTACTCCCATTTCCCTTTCAGGAAACCAAAAACCCTACACAAATGCTTACTATAGGCCCTAGCTAGCAGTGTTTTGCTCCTAGGAGATGTAAGAGACATTTCCATTACAGTATCTACCATTGCTCCCTGACAGGATTAGAAAAATTTGAACCAATCCATAGGAAAGACAACTTCCAAAGAGAGAAGCAACCCACTGACACATAAATGGGACAGGAATTTGGCCTAGAGGTTAAGATGCTGAATGTCACACATCAGAGTACTTCAGCTGGATCCCCAACCCCAGTTCCTGATTCCTTTCCTGTTAATGTCAACCCTGGGAGGCAGTGCAATGACTCAAGTAATTGGGTTTCTGCCAGCTACCTACGTAGGAAAACCGCATTGAGTTCCAGGCTCCCAGCTTCGCTGCTGCCCCTCACTCAACCCACCCACTCAGGTACGGACACAGGTGTCCAAAGCAGCAACTTACCACTGCACCAAATACCGTCACTATGTTTTGTCACTTCAACAAAATGATTGTAGAACTTCACATCCACATATAAGAAATATTGTCTGACCCATATTCTACACCAAGCATAAAAACTCAGTACAATTCAACTACAGACATCAATGTAAAACCTAAGAACTCAAGGCTTCTAGAAGAAAACACAAGAGAAAATCTGTGTGGCTTTGTGGTAAGTGAAGATATTAAATAAAAGACATTAAAGACAAAAGATATTAAATAAAACACAAAAAGCAAAAATGAAAGGAGAAAATCCTATAAATTAGAGCTCATCAAAATGTAAAACATCGGGGCCAGCATTATAGCATAGCAGTAAATCCCCCTCCCCCCCCAACATCAGCATCCCACATGGGTTCCCCGCTGCTCTACTTCAAATCCAAATTCCCTGCTAATGTGCCTGGGAAGAAAGCAGAGAATGGCCCAAGTCCGTGGGCCCCTGTCATCCACTTGAGTGATCTGGAGAAAGCTAGGGCTCCTGGCTTTGGACCAGTCCAGCTCTGGCTGTTGTGGCCACTTGGGGAGTGAATCAGAGGATAGAAGACCTCTGTCTCTCCCTCCCTCTCTCTAGATCTTTCAAATAAATATGTCTTTAAAAAAAAAAAAAAAAAGGAACTGGCGCTCTGGCACAGCAGACTAAAGCCCCGGCCTGCAATGCCAGCATCCCATATGGGTGCCGGTTCAAGTCCTGGCTGTTCCACTTCCAATCCAGCTCTCTCCTACGGCCAGGAAAACAGTAGAGCATGGCCAAGTTCTTGGGCCCATGCACCGGCATGAGAGACCAGAGGAAGCTCCTGGCTCCTGGCTTTGGATCGGCGCAGCTCTGGCCATTGTGGCCAATTGGGGAGTGAACCAGAGGGTGGAAGACTTCTCTCTGCCTCTCCTTCTCTGTGTAACTCTTTCAAATAAAATGAATAAATCTTAAAAAAAAAAATTCCACAATGACGTAACACTACACACCTATGACAATGGCTAACATTAAAACCTATACCACATATCCAGCAATCCTATGCCTATATATTTACCCAAGAAAAACAAAAGTATGTCCATACAAAGACTTGTATGTTGTGTGTAGCTTACTAGTAAACACCCAAAACTGGAAACAATCCAAACGTCCATTAGCCAAGTGAATGGATGGACAAATGTGATAAAACCAGAGACAACAGAAAGGAATTACTGGTACACATTTCAAAAAAAGTCTGATAAAAAAGGTTAATGATGCCGGCGCCGCGGCTCACTAGGCTAATCCTCCGCCTTGCGGCGCCGGCACACCGGGTTCTAGTCCCGGTCGGGGCACCGATCCTGTCCCGGTTGCCCCTCTTCCAGGCCAGCTCTCTGCTGTGGCCAGGGAGTGCAGTGGAGGATGGCCCAGGTACTTGGGCCCTGCACCCCATGGGAGACCAGGATAAGCACCTGGCTCCTGCCATCGGATCAGCGCGGTGCGCCGGCCGCAGCGCGCTACCGCGGCGGCCATTGGAGGGTGAACCAACGGCAAAAGGAAGACCTTTCTCTCTGTCTCTCTCTCTCTCACTGTCCACTCTGCCTGTCAAAAAGTAAAAGAAAAAAAGTGCACAGGAGAACTTCTGAGCTGATGGAAATGGCATGGAGGTGGTCTCAACTTCAAAAAGTTCATGGAAATACAGCTAAAAGATATAAGCTCATTTATGGAAAAGAAATTGAAATCCATGTAGTTTTTCACTGCATACATTTTCCATGAACTTTCTGGAGACCCCTGGAATATATCTGTCCAAAGTCTTCCAGATGCATGCAAGACTAATGTCCATAAATTAAAGCACTATTTCAAAATTTAAAGAATTATGCTTCATTATGTCAATCATTTCATAAGCATTTATGGAGAATCCACCATTAAGAATTTGGAAGAACAGCATAGTACCCTGCAAACCAACACTATTCAACAGTCAAAATAGGGTAATTTACTTATTAAGATAATAAAAACGAAAATAATAGACAATATACAGTATTATCAAGAGTGTAGAGGAAAATGGACTCTTTCACATACATTGCTGGTAGAAATATAAACTGTTATAATCTAGAGATTATACTATGTACTCATTAAAAATACAAAAGAATTATAGACAAGAAATCCACAACAGTTAAAAGTTACAAAGTGTAAAACAATGTTACAAATCTTGCCCTTTTTTTTTTTTAAAGGCATGATACAGAAATAAATACTTGTTAGAAGTACGGGGGCAGGGCGGCCGGGCAGAGTCCCAGCTTCACTCTATTCCAGCCTCTTGCTAATGCACACCCTGAGAAGTAGCAAGGCTGGGTCCTGTCACTCGTGTAAGAGACCCAGACTGAGTTCCAGGCTCCTAGCTTCACCCTGGCCCAGCCCTGCTGTTGCATTTGGGGAGTAAATCAGCAGACTTGAGATCGCTCTCTCAAACAGATAAATGTATGTGTACATATATATTAAAAAGTGGCCATGCTAATGATTTTTAGAACATTTGAAAAATTGATTTAGCACAGCTAGTAGAACTAAGAAATAATCATTGCCATTATGTCTACATTAGCAACAATATTTCTAACAAAATATTATTTGTTAAAGTCTGAATGTGTTGGCCGGCACCGCGGCTCAATAGGCTAATCCTCTACCTGCGGTGTCGGCACACCGGGTTCTAGTCCTGGTTACCCCTCTTCCAGTCCAGCTCTCTGCTGTGGCCCAGGAGTGCAGTGGAGGCTGACCCAAGTGCTTGGGCCCTGCACCCGCATGGGAGACCGGGAGAAGCACCTGGCTCCTGGCTTTGGATCAGCGAGATGCGCCGGCCACAGCAGCCATTGGAGGGTGAACAAACGGAAAAGGAAGACCTTCCTCTCTGTCTCTCTCACTGTCCACTCTGCCTGTAATAAATAAATAAATAAAGTCTGAATGTGCTTAAATGTTAGCAACCAGTAATTGAGGACACTGAACAGCTAGGGGGAAAAAAAAAAACATAAGTCAGCATCCCACATGGGCACCAGTTCAAGTCCCTAGGCTCCACTTCTGATCCAGCTCCCTGCCAATAGATCTGGGAAAACAGAGGAGGTCAGCCCAAGTACTTGGGCCCCTGCCACCCACGTGGGAGATCAGAGGAAACTCCTAGCTTCAGCCTGGCCCAGCCCTGGCTGTTGCAGCCATTTGGGGAGTGAACCAGCAGATGGAGAATTTCTGCCACTCAGCCTTTCAAATAAATAAACAAATCTTCATAAAAACCATGGTATCTTGGGGCCAGCATTGTGGTGTAGCAGGTTAAGCTACTGCCTGATAAGCCATCATTCCATATGGGCACCAGTTCGTATCCCAGCTGCTCCACTTCCTATCCAGCTCCCTGCTAATGGCTGAGAAAAGCAATGGAAGATGGCTCAAGTGCGTCCGCCTGGCCCAGCCCTGGTTGTTGAGGCCATCTGGGAAGCGAACCAGCAGATGAAAGATCTTTGTTTCTCTTTCAAATAAATAAATCTCAAGAGAAAAAAAAGTGGTATCTTAAAAAAAATCCACACATACAAAACATGCTGGAATAAAAAATGGTCAGCTGTGTAGACAAAGAATAGTAAGATTAAACTTACTGGATAGACCTTGTTCATCTTTAATGTTCCAAAAAAATAAAGTACAAAATATTACTTGATGATTTGTTGTAGTCATTATACTACTGTCAAAGACTAGAGAACCACAGTACAAAATACAAAGCTTACAACTAAAGTATGATTTCACTTATATAAGGCAATGTACACAATGTGAGCAAAAGAATAAAATTGACTTTTAAAATCCACTATGGACAGTAAAATAATCTCATACTCCATCAGTACTCATGAATTTATTACTGAAATAACATCTTTTAATCTTAAAACTTTTGTTTTACCCATATAATGATAAAATGACTAGATCTACAGAAAAATCAGAAAATTGAATTTTAACTGTTAATTTCAAACACTTGGGCATCATAAACACCACCACAACACACAGGTTTGTATCCTTAATCCAAAGAATCAGAGATCTGAAATGCTCTAAAATCTAAAACTTTTTCAGTTTCAATTTTGAACCATTTTAGATTAGGGATGCTCAGCCGGTAACACAAATACCACAAAATCTGAAAAACTCTGAAATACTTTTGTTCCAAGCATTTTGAATAAGGGATATTCAAGCATCAAAACGCACAATAAAAAAAATCACTCAATGTAAATTACTGGTGTGAAAATCATTTCAATGCTTGAAGAAAATAACCAAAATGAAAACTAAGGAATCATGTTATTAAAAAAAAAAAAAAAGATGGCCGGCGCCGCGGCTCACTAGGCTAATCCTCCGCCTTGCGGTGCCGGCACACCAGGTTCTAGTCCCGGTCGGGGCACCGGATTCTGTCCCGGTTGCCCCTCTCCCAGGCCAGCTCTCTGCTGTGGCCAGGGAGTGCAGTGGAGGATGGCCCAAGTGCTTGGGCCCTGCACCCCATGGGAGACCAGGAGAAGCCCCTGGCTCCTGCCATCGGATCAGCACGGTGCGCCGGCCACAGCGCGCCTACCGTGGCGGCCACTGGAGGATGAACCAACGGCAAAAGGAAGACCTTTCTCTCTGTCTCTCTCTCTCTCACTGTCCACTCTGCCTGTCAAAAATTTAAAAAAAAAAAAAAAAAAAAAGAGGCCAGCACCACGGCTCACTAAGCTAATCCTCCACCTAAGGCGCCGGCACCCTGGGTTCTAGACCCAGTTGCTCCTCTTCCAGTCCAGCTCTCTGCTGTGGCCCAGGAAGGCAGTGGAGGACAGCCCAAGTGCTTGGGCCCTGCACCCGCATGGGAGACCAGGGGGAAGCACCTGTCTCCTGGCTGCGGATCGGCCGGCCATGGCAGCCATTTGGGTGGTGAACCAACTGAAAAGGAAGACCTTTCTCTCTGTCTTTCTCTCTCTCTAACTCTGCCTGTCAAAAAAAAAAAAAAAAAAAAAAAAAAAAAGAAGGGGGGGGGGGGTTAAAAAATTGGGACCAGGGAAAGGTGCCATGGTGTACAGGTAAAGGCACGGCCTGCAGTGTAGGCATCCCATATGGGCTCTGGTTCAAGTTCCAGCTGCTCGACTTCTGATCCAGCTTTCTGCTATGACCTGGGAAGGCAGCAGAGGATGGCCCAAGTCCTTGGGCCCCTATGCATTCAAGCTCCCAGATCCTGGCTCTGGATTACCCAGCTCTGGCTGCTGCAGCCATTTGGGAAGTGAACCATCGGATGAAAGACGTCTCTGGCTCTGCCTCTAACTCTGCCTTTCAAATACATAAAAAAAAAAAAAAAAAATTGCGGCTGGCGCCATGGCTTAACAGGCCAATCCTCCACCTTGCGGCGCTGGCACACCGGGTTCTAGTCCTGGTTGGGGCGCCGGATTCTGTCCCGGTTGCCCCTCTTCCAGGACAGCTCTCTGCTATGGCCCGGGAAGGCAGTGGAGGATGGCCCAAGTCCTTGGGTCCTGCACCCGCATGGCAGACCAGGAGAAGCACCTGGCTCCTGGCTTCGGACCAGCGAGATGCGCTGGCCGCAGTGGCCATTGGAGGGTGAACCAACGGCAAAAAGGAAGACCTTTCTCTCTCTCTCTCTCACTATCCACTCTGCCTTTCAAAAAAAAAAATTGGGGCCAGTGTTGTGGCACAATGGGGTTAAGCTGCTGCCTGCAACACCAGCATCCCATATGGGTCATAGTTTCCATCCCAACTGCTCACTTTCTATCCAGCTCCCTGGTAATTAATGCATCTGGGAAACAGCAGAAGATGGCCCAAGTCACTGGGCACTTGCCACCCACATGGAAGACCCAGATGAAGTATCAGGCTCAGGCCTGGCTAAGCGGCCATCCGGAGAGTGAACCAGTGCATTAGTGAGTGGAAGATCTCTCTCCCTCTGTAACGCTGTCTTTAAAAAAAAAAAAAAGTCGAAGTCCATCAAAATGACACTTAAAAAAAAGCTAGAAAACATTTCAGCCCTGAAAAGTTATATGTGCTGTTATCTTCTTATGAAAAGATTATTTCTAGCAACAAGTTTTCTTTACCAGAAACAATGCTGTGCTAGGCCAGGGCTTACCTCTACAACAGGATACTTTCTTACTCCATATCCCCTCTTGGAGACCCTCACTCAGTGGGGGCTGGCTCACACCAGCCAGGCCCATTCTCAATGAGCTAAGGACTATTTGCATTTTCAATCACTAACCACATATTACATATTAATACTGGAACTTTCCAATATTCCAGATGGTCTTTGTTTAAAGTGACTTTAATAATCAAAACAGCAGTGTATCTTTTCAGAGCAGTGACCTTAAACTTGCTGTGGCAAACCATAGAACAAAAGCTTCACAAAGAAGATTTAAGAACCACAGTGATAGAAATAAGTAACAAATCCAAGTTATGGATTAATAAGCCTCTCCTCAGGCCCCAATGGTAAGACAAGTTCTGAAGTTCAGAAGCTATGAAAGGTGGCCAAGCATTAACAAAGGACAATGCTGTTGCACAAAAATAAAAGCACACCTTTACAATACGCTTTAAAGTTTAACAAGTAACCTGTATGTTCATCTCCTTGAACTTCACCTACAGCAAAAGAAAAGTGATGTTGAGAGCCCAAGGAAAGGAGTTCAAAGTCCTTAGAGTCGTAAGAAAGAGAATTTGAAATCAGCTCTGCTGCCTAATTATGTTTTCTTTACCCCTGGTGAAGAACTCTTCAGAAGGATGAAGAATCAAGAATACCGAAAAATTTAAAAATCCAATTGTTATCTAATGTGAAACTATTGGGAAGAGTAAAAACCAAAGGAATGTAACATAAAAGGAAACCAGAATGTCATTCTCAACAAGTATGGATCCAAAACAGGGCAAAATACCTAGAAATTGGAAGACAAAAAGTAAGCTCTGAGGCACAGCAGTTAAGGAAAAAAAAAAAAGACTACTCCTGAGGCTAGGCCAAGGACTAAGGGTTCCGGGAGAAGAACCAATTTATTCTATTAGCTACTAAACTGTCTGCCAGTTAAGAGTTAACTACATTATGTTTGTTGACTAAATTTTTACTAAATTTAAGGTCAGAAGCAATCCTTAACTCTGTGCCTTTCAAAATATGCATTAAAAAGTGGTCATCCACTGTCTTCATACCCACTCAACATAACTGTGTGGGGGAAAGGTCTTTTTAAAGCAACCTAGAGGGCCAGCGCTGTGGCGCAGCAGGTTAAAGCTGGGTCTGCAGTGCTGGCATCCCATATGGGCGTGAGTGCTCCACTTCTGACCCAGCTCTCTGCTGTGGCCTGGGAAGGCAGTAGAAGATGCCCAAGTCCGTGGGCCCCTGAACCCACACGTGAGACCTGGAAGATGCTCCTGGCTTTGGATAGGCACAGATCCGGCAGTTGCAGACATCTAGGGAGAACCAGGAGATAGAACACCCTTCTCTGCCTCTGTGTAACGCTGCTTTTCAAATAAATAAATAAATCTTTTTTTTAAAAAATAAATTAAATAAATTTTAAAAAATAGAGCAACCTAGGAAAGAATTTTCAATCCTGATGATGGGTAACAGCAATAATTCTGCAGGACAAGGAAGCAGTTAAGAATCTAAAGATATTATCAGTAATTATAAATTTCCAGTAACTGATATTAAAATTGATTTTTGATCTCTTGTAAGAGCAAATGTTTCCCACACTTTCTTTAAGCCAGAATTTGCCTGCTGACAATTAAACTGCTCAGCTAACAGAGCACCCAGTTAAGTTAGTCTAGCTGACTATCAATTAATCGCTCGGCTTGTTTTCTTTTTAGCCTCCTATTTCTGATACCCATTCACTCCAAGCATTCTCTGGCTCACTCCAAGGTTGATGCTTGTTTACCATTAATAACACAATAACCCTGAAGATTCAACTACCTGAACCATGACAGCTCTCAAGCAGTAAGGCAATTCATGTGAGATCTGTATCCTCCCCACAATTCCTTAGTAATTTTTCAGAATTAAACAGCTTGTAAAGATTAAATCATAATATCAAGACACAAATGAGTATTCCAAAAATGTAAGAAAAAGGTAAGGTAATATCACCAAAGAAACAACACATAACTCAGTCCTAAGACGTTCAAACTGCTATCTTCTATTTTTTAAAGATCAAGAATCTTGGATTTCTAAAAGACCACTGGATCCTAGCAGGGCCAAATGTTTACTTAAAAACTTTGTTCACATGCCTAAGGCTATACTAACTGCCAAATATGGAGTTGGACAAGGAACTGCCATCATCTTCCACTCTAGCTCGGGGCTCCCTTAACTGCAGTTAAGGTTTCCTAGTCCCAGGTACTTGCAACGCTAACGTTTGGAAAACCTACTAAGAGGGATGATGCCTTGAACCTAAAATCAGTATCTGAGCCTAAGTTAATTTCACAACATACAGAGAAGAAAGCAACTTCTACTATTCCAGCCTCGATGCATCACTTTTGTTTTTGATTTTCAAGAGCAAAGGCATATCCTCCCAAAGTCCGTTAAAACATTAGGCATACCTTGGGGGGCGGGGGATGACCTATGCGGAAAATTTTAGACGCAAATCTATACTCGCTGCATGGGGCTCTGTGAAACCGGCTTTTAGAGACACAGGAGAAATTCAACCAGATTCGACGAAATAAAATCAACACAACCTAGGGAAGCCTATGCTTCCCCCCGCTGGCATCCTCCCACCCACTCCCCAAAATAAGCGGAGAGAGAAACCCATTCCCCCAAGCACTGCAGTGTTTTTTTTGTTTTGTTTTGTTTTGTTTTTCCTATTCCTGGGTCAATAAGCGATCCTGTGCATGAAGAGGGCCGAGGAAGCGCACGTTACAAGCCCGGTATCCGAACGCGTTCGGGATAAGCCCGAGGGGGGAGGGGGCCGAGGGCGCCGGAACCTCGGGCGCGGGGCAAGCCGAGCGGCGGCCGCCTTCAAACCCGGATTCTGTTTCCGCGCACAGAAATGGTGCCCAGAGGCCGCTACTTTCGCGTCTGCGTCGCTTCTGCCTCCGCCGACACAGCCTCCTCTCCCCTCCCCCACGGGCGGGGCGGCGACCGCGTCCCCGTTCCGAGAACCGCAACCGAGCCGCGGACGAGGCTGGGGCGCTCCCACCCGGGAAGCCCGCTCCCCCACTCCCCGCACGCGGCGCCCATCAGCGAGCCCCGCGCGCGGCAGGGGGCCCCCCCACCCACCTCGCCACCTCCTCCGCAGCCAGCCTCGGCCCCACCTGCGTGGCCCTCGCGGCCCCCTGCCCGCCCCGCGCGCACCGGTCACCTCCCTGCCCACGCGGCCTCGCATCCCTCACCTGGGAGGGCAAAGCGCGGCTCTTCTCCTCTCTCTCACACACACACACGCGCGGCAGCGTGGGCAGCCGGCAAGAACAATGTCTCGCGGCCACCGCACCTCCACACCGGCGCTCACGCACAGCACGGGCGCCCGGGCCGCGCAGCCGAGGCCAGGTCCCCCTCCGACCATCACGGCGGCCGCCCCTCCCGGCCCCCGTACACACCTCTAACCAACGGCGGCGGCGGCGGCTAGCTACGTCGCGCGGAGGTCAGCGGGCGAGTCGCCGAGGCCCGGCTGCGGCGGATTCTTCTCGCTGGCCGCCCCCTCCCTCCGACAGACCCGAAGCGTCGGAAGCCGGAGAGCCGCGAGCTCCTTTCCCCCTCACAAGCACCTCTTCCCGGGCGCCAGGCGCTGCGACAAGGAACACGGACGTCCCGCCCCCTTTGCCGCCGCCCCCTCTTATTGTTTTACCCCTGCCGAAAGGGCCAGGGAACCCCCCAGCACGGCGTCAGCCAATCAGGCATCTCCTCCGCGAGCCGGCCCCAACCTTCTCGCGTCCCCTCTGCGGAGCACGCGCAGTCGGCCGCCGCGCTCGCGTACTCTCCGCGCCCGGAAAGCCGGGGAACCGGAACCGGCCTGAAGCCGGGCCGAGAGTCCGCTGATTTGACGTCACAAGGAGGCTGCCGCTCGGCCGCCCCGCGGCCTGAGCCTCGCCGCCCTCGTTCCACGTCGCGCTTGCCGGAGCCGGTCTCGCCGCAGTGCTGTGTCCTGTGCGCTGCTGCTTCTGTCCCCTTTAGGTGGCTAAGGTTGAGGAGGAGGGAACGGGTGTCTGCTGGGTGCTTGCTCTCAGGGCCTCAACGCAGCCCACCTCTGGGGCCGTTGGCCCACTCAGCCCACCTATGTTGTGTCTTAGCCCATCCGAGGAAATGGACGGAGTGCTTTGAGGTCCCACCGAGGTCCCACACGTCCCAAGGGTTCAAAGCCAAATGTAGCAACGGGCGTACTTGGTGCTTGGCCCCGGGGCATAGGAAAATGGGGTGTGGGTTCTACAGAGCGGAAAAGCCGTTCTTTGTGTGCTTTTCATGTATTTAAGCATTGCCACGTACATACAAAGCACTTCACCTGCTAAGGCCGGGAAGCAAGACATCCCGGGAAATACAGGAGTATGGTCCAGTCCTACAACCACGGCCAGGCTTGGCCCCCCGGGCCAGACCTGCGGAAGACCCTGCCGTGTGGCCTTGATTCATTCAAGGGAAAGGCCACATCTTGACGTCAAGAAAGGCACTTAGGTCTGGCAGTGCTTCGTTTTTGTTTTTTTGGTTTTTTTTCCCCCCGGAGAATATCAAGATGGCAGAGGAATTTGGGGATTTGAAATTTGGAAATGAAGGGCTGAAGAAAATGGGGAAAGAAACGGAAGAGCAATTAAGAAAGAGCAAACGCACTGCTGCCGAAGGCCTCACCGTGGCGCAGGCCAATGCACGTCATTAGTCTTCCTCACAGGCCTGTCCCGGCAGCTTTTACTGTGTTTTACAAATGTGAAAATAGGTTCAAGAGGCAATGCCAACATTTGGGCCTCCAAAGTCTACACTGTATTCACCTTAGACTCCTTGATTTGTTAAATGCATAATGCACAATACACAGAAAACCCCTTAAACCATCATTATACATTACATGCAGATTATTCGGTAAGACTTGTCTGGCACTCTATTTAATCGAAAGGCAGAGTTACAGATACAGGAAAAGAGTGGTCCACTGGTTCACTCCCTAATGACTCGGGCTGGGCTAGGCATAAGCCAGGAGCCGGGCACTCTTCTAATGTACTCTATGTGGTGACGAGCCTCATACTAAACCCTATGTATTAGTTACTATTTTATGCCCATTTTACAGATGGGGAAACTGAGGCTGAAAGAGCAACTATTTACCTGGAGCTGGGATTCAGTTTGCCTCCGCATTCGTGGAGTTGCAGATACTCCCATTGTATTAACTGCCACAATTTACTTAGCTTCTCTACTGTCGACTGACATTCTGATTGCTTCCAGTTTGGGGCCCTTATGTCCAGTGCTGCTGAGAATCATCTTCACTGTGCACAGATGCAAAAGTTTCTCTAGAGCAGTGCTTCTCGGGCCTCACATCAGAATCACCTGGTGGGCTTGTTAAAACAGATTCCTGGACTCCACCCTCAGGGTTTCTGATTCAGCAGGTCTGTGTTGGGGCCTGAGGATCTGCATTTCCCACGTGTTCCCATGTGACACTACTGTAGCTTCTGGTGTCCAATTGCACAGTCGGATGACTATAGATAATAATGATGTACTGTATGTTTCCCTAACGTCAAAATGCAACAAGAAAAAATTAGAAGAAAAGACTTTGCTTTCACCATACTGAAATGATAAATGAGAAGATAGATACTCTTATTGATTGGACATTATAGAAAACTTACATGGAACTCCCTAAAATATGTGCATCTTTTATTTTTATGTCCCTTAAAACTTTTACAAGAAACGTAGGAAACACTCTTAGCTCTGGAGCTATATAAAAGGGGGCACCAGGCAGCCCCTGATGTTGGTGCCCAAGAAGACTTCAAAATGGAAAAGGGAATTAAGAGACGTTTATTTCAGTGCAAGAAAATATTGAAATCCATCCGTAGGTTTTTCATAATATCTTTTTTCCATGAGCTTTTTGAAAGCCCCTTTTATACACATGGATTTCAACTTTTTTTTGCAACAAAATAAATTTAACTTTTTTTTTTTTTTTTGACAGGCAGAGTGGACAGTGAGAGAGAGAGACAGAGAGAAAGGTCTTCCTTTTGCCGTTGGTTCACCCTCCAATGGCCGCCGCGGTAGCACGCTGCGGCCGGCGCACCGCGCTGATCCGATGGCAGGAGCCAGGTACTTCTCCTGGTCTCCCATGGGGTGCAGGGCCCAAGGACTTGGGCCATCCTCCACTGCACTCCCTGGCCACAGCAGAGAGCTGGCCTGGAAGAGGGGCAACCGGGACAGGATCGGTGCCCCGACCGGGACTAGAACCCGGTGTGCCGGCGCTGCAAGGCGGAGGATTAGCCTAGTGAGCCGCAATCCCTTTCTGAAGTACCTTCACATACCGGTAATTGGAGATACTGGTGGGGGGGGGGGGGGGGAGAGTCAGCTATCTTCAATTTCAGTAAACCACCCTCATCTAGTCTCCTATAATGTAATTTTTAGCCTTATAAATAGCTCTCTAGTCTATGCCCTCTGCGTGTCTACCCGTAAGGCCCTGTTTCTCTTTCCAGGATGATTGCAGCAGCCTCCCAGCTAATCTCCCTGCCTCTCAAACACAGCCTCCAGGGGCTGGCGCGGGGCTATAGTAGGCTAAGCTTCCACCTGCAGCCACCATCCCACATTGGCCCTGGTTTGTGTCCCGGCTGCTCTTCTTCCGATCCAGCTCTCTGCTTATGGCCTGGGAAAGCAGCAGAAGATGGCCCAAGTGCTTGGGGCCCTGCACCAGTATGGGAGACTTGGAAGAAGCTCCTGGCTCCTGGCTATAGATCAACTCAGCTGTGGCCATTGGGCCATTTAGGGAGTGAAGCAGCGAATGGAAGACCTTTCTGTCTCTCCCTCTCTGTCAGTAACTCCACCTTTCAAATAAATTAAATCTTAAAAACAAACAAACAAAACGACAACAGAACACCCTCCAGGAAGCAGTCTTTGCCCCCACATGCTCAGGGAGGCCAGCATGAATGGGATCCACGGTGCCCAGGCAAAAAAACCTTTCAGTCCCACTCAAGTCCTTCTCACACCACACAGCCAATGTCAGTAAGCTTCTGTTCCCTCTCTTCAACACTTTTTCTGAATTAAACACTTGGCATCACTTCTGTAGGGACCACAGCAGTCCAAGCCACCTCTGCGTGCGGTACCAGCTTTCAGCTTGGTCTGGAGGCTTCCCCCTTCCTCTTTCACAGCCCGTCTGCCTCGAGCAGCCAGGTGGCCTCCGCCAACCTTCCTTAGACAGCACAGCACCTCGGCCTACGATGCCTCCCAGACTTGGTCCTTACCTGCGACTTCCGCCTCTTTCTGACAACTGTTTTCTCTCACACCACCCGGCTTTTCCCAGGACATTCCCATCATGCTCCCATCCCAAGGCCTTGGATGTGACCCTTTATCAAAAGTCTGAGAAAAAACAAAGTGAACCGCATCTACTGACTTCTCCCTGGGCCCCCATTAAATATCTCACTTGAGCACCACAAGGTGAGGCAGTGTGGTTTCCCCTCACTCAGAACACCTTTCTTAGACTCTCACTTAACCTACTACTACTGAAGTGGCCTGCTGGCTGCTAAGCGGTAATCTGTGGCTATCCTTGTATTTTGTAAATACAGTTTCTCTTCTAGAATCTCTGTTTTTATAAATAGTAAGCAAATGGCAATCTACAGGTTTTCTGGTATAGTGTCTGCTTCAGAATAGCTCCTGGGAGTCTTTAAGATTCCTGGATTCCTTCATTCAGGAGCCACCACTGGGTGCCAGAGTACTAGACTCCAGGGAAGGCAAAAACAATCCCAACTGTCTACAGGAGCTGGGAACAAGAGGCAGAAAGGGAGAAGAAAAACAGAAAAATACAGGAGAGGCATCCAGAAAAACAAGCAGGGAAACAGAACAGAAGGAACTGCTAAGTGATACACTAGAGATACTAAATATTGTACTTCTCTATAACATTGTTTTTGCATTTATAATTAGTATCTGATACCCTCCATACACCCCTCCCACACACACACACCTGTAAGTACCATGAGGGAAGAATTCTCTTGCTGGCTTCTTCCATTCAGTACGTTCACTACTGTTGTCTGACCATTGTGGGAACATGGAGGAAGTACAGTTTTTCTCCAGGAATTTCTAGAATTTTTGGTGGTTTTGCCCAAACTTCTAGAATAGTCTATGATTTATCACTCTTCTTTCCTGATTAATAATGATAACTCTTACAGCTATGGGTTTTTCCCCTGCCAGTAGTTCAGGCCACATCCCATTAGTTGTATTCCCTCCTGTGGTTTTTCTAAAAAGCTTGGAAATTTAGTTTACATTTCTTCAACTCAGTTACTGTCTGAAGAGAACTATACAGAATTCTGAAAGTGCGGATTTTAAAAATGTAAACTTTCTGTTATTGCTTGTTAGTTTATTGTGGGCTGTGAATACAGTCTAAGTTTGCACTTTTTTGAATTTGTCAAAATTTCTCCTTGTGCCTAATACAGATACAACTTGTCTGAATTGTCTCTAAACTCTAAACTATTGAAATTACCTCTTTCTGCTCTAGTTTGTTTTTCCCCCTTCCTATTAGGTTTTTGTTTTTTTTTTTTTTTTTTTTTTTTTTTTTTTTTTTTTTGGACAGGCAGAGTGGACAATAGAGAGAGAGAGAGACAGGGAGAAAGGTCTTCCTTTTCCGTTGGTTCACCCCCTCAATGGAGCCAGGTGCCCCCTCCTGGTCTCCCATGCGGTGCAGGGCCAAAGACCTGGGCCATCCTCCACTGCACTCCTGGGCCACAGCAGAGAGCTGGACTGGAAGAGGAGCAACCAGGACAGAATCCGGCGCCCCAACCGGGACTAGAACCCGGTGTGCCAGCGCCGCAGGCAGAGGATTAGCCTAGTGAGCCACGGTGCCGGGCCCCTATTAGTTTTGAACATTATATGTCAACTTTTTAAGTTTCACAGATCTTGAAAGTTGCAAAATTGATAAAAAGTAAAATTCCCTTACATAAAAAATAAAATGCCCTTACACTCCTCCACATGTTAACATTTACTACATTTGATTTTACAACTTCATTGATTTTCTCCATCCCCTTGTCTTTTTCTCTTCTCCCAGAAGGCTGTCAATCCCCTGAGCAATCTAATTTAAATTACTTTGTCTTCATGCTGTGCCTACTACTGTGCTTGGTACATTGGTACTCAATACTAATTACTGAATGAATGAATCCCAGGAGTTTCAAAGAAACCTGTAGGTGGTTTTAACAGGTTCCTTGCCAAAAAATGGTAGACTGTGCCCGGTGACTTCCATACATAAAAAAGCACCTATGGGGCCTGCACTGTGGCATAGTAAGTTAAGCTGCCATCTGCAGTGCCAGCATCCCATATGGATGCCAGTTCGAGTCTGGCTGCTCCACTTCCAATCCAGCTCTCTGCTGTGGCCTGGGAAGGCAGTAGAAGATGGCCCAAGTCCTTGGGCCCCTGTACCCACATGGGAAACCTGAAGGCAGCTCCTGTTCCTGGCTTCGGATTGGCTCAGCTCCAGCTGTTGCGGCCAACTGGGGAGTGAAGCAGCAGATGGAAGACCTCTCTCTCTGCCTCTCCTTCTCTCTCTGTGTGTGTGTAACTCTCACTTGCAAATAAATAAATAAAGCATCTAAACTATACTCTCCTCCATACATTTATAAAACTATATGTCAGTTTTGGAAATATACTTTTAAAAAGGATTTAGAAGAGGAACAAGCATAAAAACAGGCTTTAATGTTGATACAGCACTATATTCCATCCACAAACTCATCAATTCTAACATCCTTTTTAACAAAAGCGAAAACCAAAATTTCTCAGCATGACTGTTCTGTCCCTTGTCAGCACATAGTATCAGAAAACACAGGAGCTCTGTCTGTCCCAGCACTAATGCTAGTTTCATCACCTGGTTAATGCATGGTCTGCCAGGACTCTCCAGTGTAAAGAAGCTCCTGGCTCCTGACTTCAGATCGGCCCAGCTCCAGCCATTGTGGTCATCTGGGGAGTGAACCAGCGGATGGAAAACCTGTCTCTCTCTCTCTCTCTCTCTGTAACTCTTTCAAATAAATAAATAAAATCTTAAAAAAAAAAAAAAAAGGCAACATACAAAGAATTAGATTATGAGATTACAAAAATAATCTAGCCAGAACTGACCAGTTCAAATGAGTTCTATCCAGTGCTCATTATCACAACAGCTAAAATCATCTCAGGCTAAGTGATCTAATGGGCACACAAGGCAATGTAGCAACAAGGGATCATGTAAATAAATGAGCCATCTACAGCAGGTGGCCTCTTGTCAGACAAGAGTATTCCAGCCATCGCTGGAACTACAAGGTGCGTTTCAAGTCTTACATTCTGGATTGATGTCTCAAGGTTACCCGATTCTCTCCTTTGATTTAATGCTCACCAGCCCACCGTGACACAGAGGAGAGAGAGCCTGAGCCTGGCCAGGGCGGCTATTCTGTGTATTGGGAAGGTATCTCTCCCTTTGTGAGATGGAATCCTGGTGTTAGTTTCCTTTGTCAAACAGCATTCGGGAGCCAGACTTCCTCCTGATCCAGGAGGCAGGGGCGTGGCGGAAATGTAGCTGGAGAAGTCTGAGCTGAGCAGCAAACTCTCCGCTCTCCTACAGAAGCATAAAACACCCAGGGGTCCGGCTAGTTTTCTAACACTGGTCAGGTAGTTCACTTCCTGCCCTTAGTTTCTGCATGGATAAACAGCCCAATTTGGGGTGATTGTGAGGATGGTTGATAGTGTTCAGCACCACTTCATGTATGTGCAGATCCCTGGATAAAACTGGGGCAAATTTCACCATCAGGGTCCCCAGTCCACTGCACACAAAAAGTCACAGCCAGCGAACCCAGGTCTCCCTCCATCCATCCACTCCCCACTCGTCACAGGTCAGATCTTTGTTGGTTGGCAGTTGTAGATAAGCCACAGTCTATGTCTTCGCCTTAACTAGCAGCCAATTCAGAAGGCTAAAGAAAAGGATGTAATACTTTTGAAAGCAAATTTGTTTCTTTAATCTCCTAGCAACCAGGCTATAAACTCTTGGGGTAGTAAAACACCAACTGAATGAAACATACAGGGCACTCAGCAAGCAGAGAAATCTCACAGGTATGGTTGGGGAAAGATCTCCCTGAGAAAAGCGAGCCGCTGGGAGAGGCAGTAAAGGCAGGATGGCTTTCTCCTCCCTGAGCCAGCTCAGAGGCAGCATCAGCCCTTACCTCCCTTCCACCCACTCATTTCTAGGGGAAGCCACTTCCTCCTCATGTCAAGGTTGGCTGAGCTCTGGCTTCTAGCCCCAGCACAGAATGGTCTGTGAGCCTGACCCCAGCAGGAAGCGTGGAAGAGGTTCATGAGTAAGGTAGGGCTCCTCCTCTGAATCAAGGTGTGCCCTCGCCTTCCGGACACCCCACAGCTGGCTCCCACCCCCATCCACATGCTCCTCCTCCAGGCCTCCACACTGCCCGTGCCTTGTTGACTCACACTATCTGGGTGGCTCCTGGCAGCTGAGTCACACCTGCAGGGAGCTCCAGTTACTTTCCTCTAACTAGCAGGCTTCTGGATTCCAGCTGGGCCTGACCCTACTCCAGAGCCATGACCCCAAGTTACCCAAGTTCTCGGTGGTGACCTGAAAAGGAAAAGAGAACTGAAAGTTACGGACCAAAGTTTGCTCACACAAAAGCACTCACAGATAAAACGTGTTCGTAAAAGCAATAAGCTGGATGCAGTTTCTTTTTTCCTCTAAGCGAGCAAACACTACAGAGAATCCCAGAGACTTTCGAACCCTTAAGCAGAGGACGAATAGGAGGTTGAGGAGGAGAGGAGGAAGAGGTTTTTCTACAAACAGAACTGGGAAAAGATGAAAAAGCATAATTAGTGATTGTTAAGGAGTTCCAGATTTGGCTGCGCCGTGGCTAACAGGCTGGTCATCCGCCTTGCGGCGCCGGCACACCGGGTTCTAGTCCTGGTTGGGGCGCCAGATTCTATCCCGGTTGCCCCTCTTCCAGGCCAGCTCTCTGCTATGGCCCGGGAAGGCAGTGGAGGATGGCCCAAGTCCTTGGGTCCTGCACCCGCATGGAGACCAGGAGAAGCACCTGGCTCCTGGTTTTCGGATCAGCACGATGCGCCGGCCGCAGCGGCCATTGGAGGTGAACCAACGGCAAAAAGGAAGACCTTTCTCTCTGTCTCTCTCTCGCTATCCACTCTGCCTGTCAAAAAAAAAAAAAAAAAAAAAAAAAAAAAAAAAAGTAGTTCCAGATTTATTTGCATGTCTTTAAATGTTGCTGTAAAAAGTTTTTAACCTGAAGTCTGTGCCATTCTGGGGGGTAGGCATAGGTATGAACATTCTGTATTTTTGTGTGTGTTTATCATTTATTCATTTATTTAGCTACAAAATATCCATCGTCCGTTATCTTCTGAAATGGGTCTAGACCAGTGGTCTTGGCCCAGTGGTTAAGAAACTGCTTGGGACAACCGCATCTCATATCTCCCTGGTCGGTTTGAGTCCCAGCTGTGTTCCAGTCCCTGCTTTCTGCTAACACGGACCTGAGGAGGCAGCAGACAAGACACAAGTACTCAGGGTCCTGTGGGGAGCCATGTGGAAGGCAAATAAGGAGCTACTGGCTCTCAGCGTTGGTCTGGCCCAGCCCTACCTGTAGAAGGCATTTGGGGGAATGAACTAGTAGATGGGAAATCTTTCTCCCTCTTTTGCTCTTGCTCTCATTCTCTCTTTCTTTCTGCCTCTCAAATAAAAATTCTGAAAAACTATTTCTAATGGATCTGGGTCCTAATAGGTTAAGAATCAATGATTTCCTGGAAGGCTCTGGACACTGCTTGAGGCACCATGTAAGAGTGCTTGGGTTCAAGTCCTAGCTCCATTCCTGATTCCAGCTTCATAATAAAGTACATCCTGGAAGGCAGCAGTGATGGCCCAAGTATTGCATACCTGCCACTCACATGGAAGACTGGAATTGTGTTCTCAGTTCCTGGCTTTGGCCTGATCCAGCCCCGGCTACTGCAGGCACTTGTGAAGTGAACCAGGACACAGAGGATCTCGCTCTCTCTCTCGCTCTCTCTCTCTTTCTCATTCTGCTTTTCAAATATATGAAAATAAATTTTTAAAAACTATTTTAAAAGAACCAATGATCTAAACCATGCTCTTTTTCAATGTATACCTGGTAGCAATAAGTTGTTTGTTGACATGAAAGCTTTATAGTATAAAGAATGCTATTTTTATTTTTAAAATCATATTTAAATAAAGTACTATGGGGGAACGGCATTGTGGCACAGTGGATTTAGCTGCCGCCTGTGACAATGGCATCCCATATGAGTGCCAATTGGCGTCCTAGCTATTCCACTTCCAATCCAGCTCCCTGCTAATGTGCCTGGGAAAGCAGTGGAAGATGGCCTAAGTGCTTGGGCCCCTGCCACCCATGTAGGTGACTCAAATGGAGCTCCAGGCTCCTGGATTCAGAATGGTCCAGCCCTGGCTGTTGCAATCATCTTGAGTGTGAACCAGGAGATGCATCTCTCTCTTTTTCTGTGTGTGTGTGTGTGTGTGTTTCTCCCTCTCTGTTAGTCTGCCTTTCAAATGAATTAAAAAAAAATGTTCAATAAACTAATTTTAAAAAGATTCGGGTGTGAATAAATAAATAAAGTACCGTGCCAACCAATGACCTGTTGACTGGAATACTGAACTACTTCCCAGTCTCGCTCTTGTACTATGGTTACACTACATGCTGATATTCAGGGAGGCTGGTAAAGGTGGCATAAGCGCTCCCTTCATATTTCTTTGCAATTTCTTAACCTATATTTGTATCAAAATAAATATTCTCTAAAAATGATTTACAAAGTCAGCATAGGTTCTAGAATTGGCTTCTTAATCCCAGACAGTTCTGCATTTAAAACATGCTTGATGTTAGCCATGTTATTAAGGCCTCTGAGTCTGCTTCCTCATTTGCAAAAAGGCACAATTACAGTTCCTGCCTCACAGAACTGTTGCACGCCCAGCTCTCAGCACGGTATCTGACACACAGAGCATGATTCAACGTCAGCCCTCAGGATCATTTTCTAGCATAAGGGCATAGCTAAACATCACCTTTCACTGGGGCCAGAGTCATGGCTTGCAGACACAGTTCCAAAGAGGAAATACACTCGGTGTAGTCTTGGAAACCCTAAACTATACAGTGACAGTGAATATCATAAACAAGGAGCTGCCCTTTGAAACTGCGAAGGAAGAAAATCGGTGTAACAGAGAACCGGGAGTTATGAGGGAAGGAAGAAGAGAGATACACATGTGCACATACAAATGCATACCACACAAAGCAAAAACCAGGGAACAAGACCAGGTTTTTAATGGATGTTCTAGACTATATTTGTTCCATACCAACAGTGTGCTTAAGGATCCTGAGGGCTAGGCTCTTCATCTAAGAGTAGACAAAGTAATAACAATGTACACTTCACGAAGATGGGCATGTTTTCCACTAAGGATTATTTAACTAAACCTAGTTTGCAAAGGGGCTATTATCATGTCTTTTTCAAAGAAAAACAAAAGGATGGTCATATAATTAATCATATTTACTAATCATCTGCTTTCAAGGAGTACACACACTCAAGGAGAGACCTGGGCAAAGAACATTCACATCACTGGGCTATGGGTGTGGTTCTTCCTCTAGGGTTCCTGTGTTGGAAGGTTGGGCTCTAGTGTGGCAATGCTAAGTAGGACCTTTAAGGGGTGGGGTCTAATGGGAGGTCACTACCCGCCGCTCCTTGCACTCTGGCTTCCTGATGTGGCACCTGTCTTACACATGCTCCTGCCATGCAGATACCAAGTACCATGAGGTCCTCACCTGAATTGGCACCATGCCCTGCACCTCCAAGCTGTCAGCTAAGGAAATCTCTTTTCTTTAGAGAATACACAGCTTCAAGTATTTTTGTTACAATAACAACAACAAAACCAGACAAGTATGCACCATTACATAATGGTGGTTTTTAAAAGGAAACTTTTACAAAGATTTATTTATTTATTTGAAAGGCAGACTTATAGAGAAAAAGGGAGAAACACAGAGAGAGAGAGGGAAAGAGAGAGGGATCTTCGGTCCATTGGTTCACTCCCCAAATGGTTGCAACAAATAGGGCTGGTCCAGGCTGAAGCCAGGAGCCTGGAACTCCATCCTGTTCTCCCACATGGGTGCAGGGGCCCCAAGCACTTGGGCCATCCTCTGCTGCTTTCCCAGGCACATTGGCAGGGAGCTGGGTCAGAAGTGGAGCAGCCGAGACTCGAACCAGTGCTCACATGGGATGCCAGTGTCGCAGGCAGCGGCTTAACCTGCTACACCGCGACGCAGGCCCCACACAATCATGTTTAAGAGAGATTTGCATGGGCACAGTGAGCACAGAGAAAAGGGAAAATTGTGTTCACCTAGAGGTTCTGAATACCTGTGGGAGATGCCCCCTGAGCTCAATCTTGAAGGTGGAATAAGAATGAGCCAACAAAGCAAGTGCCCCAGTGATCAACTGGGGTTGACCACTGATGGAGTTCCAGGCTCCCATCTGGGGCAGCAGCGGGATGCACACTGCCAACCACGTGCAGTTTGGTATTGCCACCAGATCAAGTCCAGAGCAGGGCAGGACCCACAACAGCATTAACACAGCAGAAATGGAGAAACAAAAGTAAGGGTTCACTTAATGGGTTTTCTTCTGGCTTTCCCACTGTAGCTAAGTGCTAGAAGAAACATCTATGTACAGAAGAACTTTCACAACAGACTACCAACATCTGTGAAGACCACAGACAGACATTAAGTCAGAAAGCTGGGCACTAATTTCCACGAGCAAGCTCCAAGCTCAGCATCTCTTCCTTACTTTCTGTGTAAATAGTTGTTAAAATATATTTAAGTTTTAAGCACATAAAAGCAGTACATTGCTTTGTTTTTCCTTGGAACTGGCAGGGATCCAGTGACCTTTCTTACAAGATGTGGGTTCTTCAGGGAACCCCAGAGGAAGCTGGGGTGACAGACCTGGAAACCTACAGAAGGAAGCCTGGCCATCTGTTTTGGGATGCATCTTCCCATCGTTTTTGGAGAAGTCTGCTGTGAAGACAGAAGCATCACTGCTAACTTTACAGGCATGGGGAAGTAGTATGCAGTGGTTTTTGTGTGTTGTGTGTATGTAAAACATCACAGAGCCTATGTTTTCAATCCTTCGGTTCTGGTTGGCCTCAAACCAAGACACTGACTTCATCATACCCAAGTCATTCCATGAGCAGTGAGGCTAATTATGGGGAAGAGGGCACAGCACAAAACCTGCATCCCTTGCCCCTGTGGGAGTCTCATCAGGGCACCTCAATGTTCAAATACATTAGTAATGGCCTGATCCACAAAACTTTTCCTGTGCTCCACGCTGAACAGCAAACCTTCTTGGTCCATAAAAAGAAATTCCACAGGGAACAAATTTCTGTCAAAAGTACTTTGCCACAGTTAGAAGCATTTCGCTAGCTTGCCTGAGAATGGTGACAGTACAGAGAGAAGAAACTGCTATGGGAACCAGGAGTAAATTAGATGACACTTGGGGACATTTGATAGTGTGTTTAAAATGCATGGCAAGTGCTCGCTTCGGCAGCACATACACTAAAATTCATGGCAATCCACGACTGCTGAAGCCATATCCTTACATTTTCTTGTAGGCATACAAACACTACTTTGTCCCTCGCTATGTGTTCAGTCTTATAGTTAGATACTCCCAAACACAAGTTGGCCTATGATATTAAATACTAGATGTGAAAGAGAAAAAAATTAACAGGAGAAAAATCCTAAGCCATTCCCAAAGACATGCTAAAATAAAAGGATCTCAGGGAAGAACCCAGATAAGTAATTCTGTCTCTCCTGTTTGTGATCCGTAGTCAGTCATTATGAGTTTCATATTGTTGTTCTCTTTTGAGAAGTTCAAGTTTAATGACTTGCACAACTAGCTCTGCATGACCCAGATGCTGTCATTTGTCCTCAACAATATCACTCTTCTGAATTTCAATTCCCAAACAAATCCTTAAGGAAATGGATTATTTTCATACTGACCAAAAGAGACAGCTTATTCAATAAATCATCTGAAGAATTTTAGTTGTAACGAACCCTTCCAAATAATTGGTTCTGAAGCAAAATGGTTTTAATACATCAAAAGATCGTACTGGCTACAGGCAATTATGCGGGTGAATCTCATAAACCTAATGTAGAGTAAAAGAAGCCAGACACAAAAGAGGATGGTCTATAATTCACTGGCATAAAGTTCAAAAGGAACAAAACCAACCAATCTGATTCTAGAAATCAGAAGAGTGGTTACCCTGGAAAGGGGGTGGTGTGAGGGAGCTGCCAGAGGCTGATAAGGGCTGTGATACCTCCTCCCCCTCCCTTCTCTTCCCCTTCCTGAGTTACAGAGAGAGAAGGATGGGGGGAGAGAGAGAGAGAGAGAGAGAGAGAGAGAGATCTTCCATCTGCTGGTTTGTTCCCCAAATGGCCACTATGGCTTAGGGGGGACCAGGCCAAAGCCAGGAGCCTGGAACTCCAACCAGGTCATCCACGTTGGTGGCAGGGGCCCAAACAGGGAGGCTATCTCCTGCTGCTTTCCCAGGTACAGTAGCAGAATCGGAACAGCGGGACTTGAACCAGAGCTCCAATATGGGATACCAGCATTGCAGGAAGCAGCTTAACCTGCTGTGCCACAGTGCCAGCCCAGGTGCTGGTTTCATGACCCAGATGCTGGTTACACAAGTGAATTCAATTTGCAAATTTCAGTGCTCTGTACACATAGAGCTTATCTTTTTTTTCTATATGTATGTTATATACCTCAACAGAAGCTATAAATAAATTAAAATAACAAAGATCATCATGGGTCCAGCATCAGTGAAACACCTGAATTAAAAACCCAACATTAGGAGTTGGCACTGAGGTACAGCAGGTAAAGCCATGGCCTGTGACGCCGGCACCCCATGTGTACAGGTTTGTGTCCCAGCGGACCCAGCTCCCTGCTGATGGCCTGGGGAAAGCAGCAGAAGATGGCCCAAGTACCCAGGTCGCTGCCACCCATGTAGGAGACCTGAATAAAGCTCCTTGGGCCTGGTTTCTGCCTGGCCCAGCCCTGGCTGCTGCAGCCATCTGGGGAATGAACCAACTGAACAAGGAGCTTTCCTGGCCTCCCCCTCTCTCTCTATAACTCTCTCAAATAAATCAATAAATCTTAAGAAAAAAACTCGAGTTTAGAGTAGGGAAATGTATATATAGAGAGAGAAAGAGAGAGGTACATAGTGGTGGCTTAGGGCTGGGGGCAGTGGGGAGGGTGGGGACAGCAGGGCTCACAGCTGAAGGGCAATTTCTTCATGAGGTGATGAGAATGTTTTAAAATTGATTGTGGTGATGGCAGCACTGGTCTGTGGAGACAGCAAAAGCCATTGAATCAAAAGCTTTAAGAAATCTAAACAAGGCCGGCGCTGTGGCTTAACAGGCTAATCCTCCGCCTTGCGGCACCGGCACACCGGGTTCTAGTCCCGGTTGGGGCGCCGGATTCTATCCCGGTTGCCCCTCTTCCAGGCCAGCTCTCTGCTATGGCCCGGGAAGGCAGTGGAGGATGGCCCAAGTCCTTGGGTCCTGCACCTGCATGGGAGACCAGGAGAAGCACCTGGCTCCTGGCTTCGGATCAGCATGATACACCAGCCGCAGTGCGCCGGCTGCAGCGGCCATTGGAGGGTGGACCAACGGCAAAGGAAGACCTTTCTCTCTGTGTCTCTCTCTCTCACTGTCCACTCTGCCTGTCAAAAAAAAAAAAAAAAAAAAATCTAAACAAAAGCCCAAACCGACATCTGAAGAACTATGATTTTATAGTTTTTACATTTTTAAAAAAAATTTATTTTAATTTATTTGAAAAGCAGAGAGACAAAACAGAGCTCTCCCATCTGCTAGATCATTCCCCAGATGCCTGCAACACCCAGGACTGGGCCAGGCGGAAGTCAGGAACTCAGTCCAGGGCTCTCAGCTGGCTGCCAGGGACCCAAGTACGTGGGGCCTCCGGCTGCTGCCTCCCAGAATGCACATTAGCAGGAAGCTGGACTTGAAAAGCAGATACGTTATCATCTGAATTGCTTCATCTCTGGACCTGGCCCAGACCCCGACTGTGTGTCTGTGGAGTGAGTGAAGACGCACATTTTCATCTGCGGGAAGAGCTCCATCCACATACCCCAGTTCACTGGCCACCCAGGCCTCTCCCAGCGTATCAGTGTTCTACATCCTCTCTGTAAGCACGGGCTCAGCAAGGGCCAGCATGGTGCGGTCAGGGTGGTGGTTCCCGACCTTGGCCGCATGATGAAGTCACCCGGGGAGCACTGAAAGCTACCAGGGCCGGAGTCCTGCCCCTGCAGATTTTATGTCTTTTGGAATGGGGTATGACCTAAGGCATCCAAATTTCTTCAAACCAAACTCTGGATACATTACGTATCGCTACATTGCCTAACGCACATAGAGTCCGCAGCGATTCTAATATGCAAGGAGAACTGAAAAACACTGGTGTAGTGGTTGCCACAAAGAATCGCAAACCTAAATTCTCACACTGCTGTTTCTCAGCTGTGTGACGTGAGTAAGCTATTAGATGTCTCTGACCTTCAAGTATGACTTTGAGACTTACCTTGTACGAGCTGGGTTAAAAAAAAAAAAAAGTTGTCCTTCTTTTCTTTCCCTTCAAAAACTGGAGAATTTTATAAATGAAAAAAGAAAGCCATAACCTGGCACCTGCTGCCAGGCTCCACTCTGCTCTTCAGGTCCTGCACCAGACTTGTTCCGACCCCATAACCAAGTCTCTGAACTTGTTGTGCTCCCTGTTCCCTGGACGCGCAGACGGAGAATCTGATCCCGTGCTGGCTGGCCTCCCAGGATGTGGTATCTACACCACCTGTCAACTTGCTCTGATTTTGGCTTCTCCTGCTCCCCCTACTTTATTCCTGCTGAAAAGCCAATCAAGGCACACAATAGGCTTTGAATTGGCTCTTAAAGATCAGGCAGGAGTGAAGATTTGGATCAAGGAGAAAATGGGATCCGGCAGTCCAGACAACGGGGCATGAGGGGAAAAAGGAAAAGCTGTGAACACACAAGGTGGCAGTGAACATGGAGGGCCTTGGAGGGGCTCATGCAGCCCATAAGGGGTCTACTCATCCCTTGTGGTGTTTAGAAGGTTTTGGAACAGGTTGCAGGCATTTAAAATTCTACTCTCGAGGTGGATGTTTGGCGCGGCAGTTAAGCTGCTGGATTGGGACCCCTGCAACCAGCACTGGAGTGCCTGGGTTCTGGTCCTGGCTCTGCTCTCCATCAGTAGCCACTGCAAGTCGGTGAGGAATGAACCAGCAGACAGGGGCTCACACTATTTATCTTTCTCTGTCTTCCTGCTCTCAAATTAATTTAAGAAAAAAATTGGAAGATTTCACATCAAAACCCCAATGTCCAGCTTCTCTTGAAAAAGACGGGAATCTGGCCACAGGGGATCTGCTTTTGCCTGTGGACACAATGGGGAGGAGGAGTCGCTGCTGCTCGCTGGGGAGGGGACTTTCTCCAGCCAGCTGACAGCTCCTCGAAACATACACCGGCTTCATAGGCCCTGCTGGCCTACCTCTGCAGGGATCGCAGGTTTCAATCTCGGCTAGCCAGGCCTCCCCTCAGTGTTCAACAATTACTTAGTCAATGAATAAATTAAAATGAGCAGTGAGACTCAGGAGAGAGAGCCTTGGAAAACCTTGCCCAGCACTCTGATGGATGTGCACAATGCTGGAGAGCAGGTAGGTACCTGAAGGTCTTTCCCAGGCAGCAGCATGATCAAGGTGAATGTCAGAGAACACTGTAGCAACTGGCACAAAGAACCAGTATTTTAAAAAGTGCACGGAGACATGGAATGAAAAGAAAAAAAAATCTTGACATCCATACATAGTTTTTTCCTAATACCCAATTTCCATGAACATTTTGAGGACAACTAGTTCTCCAAAAAAGACCTTACCTACATTTGTGGGATACTAAAAAAGCTGGGCCCTCCAACCTTTCACATGATGCCCACTTGAGAATAAATAATAACACAACAAAATGCTAGTGAAAGTAAAAAGCTTAAACATGTGCTTTAATGGTCTCCACTTGTACCTCACCAAGTTCCAGGAAGGATGTGCGATGACACTAGAAGACAGGTAGACTGAAGACAATAAAACAGAAGCCAAGAGAACCAGATGTTTCACTCACTGGAGAAAGAACACATAGACAGAGACTGAAATCACACCCAGGAGTTCTCGGAGGTGGGCAGTGTGGTGCAGCGGGCTAAGCCACCCACCACCTGGGACGACCGCATCCTTTATCTGAGTGCCTAGGATCCAGTTCCACCTCTGCTTCCCACACAGCTTCCTGATAAATGTGCACCTTGGAAGGCAGCAGATGATGTGGCTGCTACCCACAGGGAAGCCCAGATGGAGTTCCAGACAACTGGCTTTGGCCTGGCCCAGCCCTGGCTGTTGCAGACATTTGGAGGGTGAACCAATGGATAAAAGATCTCTCTGTGTCTCTGTCTCTCTTTCCCTCTCTCCCTCTCTGTTGCTCTGCCTTCCAAATGTTAAAAAAAAAAAAGCATTTTTTTTCAAAAAAAAATTTTTTTTTCACAGGAAAGGGTAGAAGCCAGACCATGAGGGGTTAAGAAAGTAGGGGTAAGGAAGTTAAGAGAGATGCCCAGCAAATTCGTTGGTATTTATGGTAGCAAGGTTTGAGCTGTGTTTGTTTTGGCTATGAAGTTGCTAGGTTATGACAAGCACACACCGAACTCCTGACCTGGAGCCCCTCTCATGCCTGGAACTCCGAGAAGTCACCTGGATCACCTACTCTTACCTAGCCCTAGGTAACAACTCTCTTCATTGCATTTCTTCCTTTTCCAAGTGGAAGCCAGTGGCTCTCCAGTCCACCTGCAGTGGCCAACAGTGCATCCCAGTGGGGGCCATGGTGCACAAAGCCTCCTGGGACCCAGTATCTGGGGAGTGGGGAAGGATCAGCGAGCAGCAAGCCAACTGTGAAGAAAGGGGTTAGGTCCCTGCCTTCTGTTTGCACATTTTTTTTTCCCAGTGCCCAGAGACCTTGGCAAAAAAAAAAAAAAAAAGTCCATGTGCAAATGATGTGGGCACAGCAAACAATCGCCAGCTCCCAGCAGTTGTTACCAGTCATCAGTGCCGTCATGGAAAGAGGACTAAATCAGGAGTGTGGCCGCCTGCTAATTTTATCATTGTGATCCCTGTTCACATACACACCACGGTAACATGAATTCAACTCACAGCACTTCCCCAAAGCAGGGGCTCGGATACACATGCTCAAGTAGCGAGAAAATAGGCCTATTAATGACAAGTTGGAGAGAAGGGAGATGTGTTCTTGAACATATGCAGGTTTAATTTTCACCCCCCTACAAAGATACACAAATCAGGCTGTTTTGGGAATGGTACCAAGAATGGCAGACCTTAGAGCACATTCTTTATGGAAACATAAATCATGAATTAATGTATTTTGTTGAGATATTTATGGATGAAATGATATAATGCCTGGAATTTGCTTCAAAATAATAAGTAACATGGGAGGAGAGGGTAAGAGTTTAGAGAAAATAAGATTAGCCTTGGGTTGATAATTATTGAAGTGTGGTGATAGGTGTGTGGAAATCTAATATATTATCTTGTCAACTTTTACTGCTTTGACATTTCCATATTATAACGATTTTAAAAAATAATGTACCTCTGAGTGTTAGCAAGCATCTTGTAAGCTGAGACAAGTAATATGGGGGGATGGGATATGTAATATGCCTACTCCAATATGCAGCTAATAGAAAAAAAAAGTCACAAATGAGTAATTCATAAAGAAATAAGGCCAATCATATCAAAACATACTCAACTTCACTAATTATGGAAGACAGGTAATGGCCCCACCAAAGAGATCTCCATCCTTTTGCACAGCCCTGTGAATATCTTACTTTACATGACAAAAAGAGAATTTGCAGCTAGGAGCACACTAAGGATCTTGAGCTGGGGTGGTTAGGGGAGCCCTGCGCCCTCAGCAGAGTCCTCATAGGGAGGCAAGAGTGTCCATGTCAGAGAGAAGGCTGCCGCCCTGAATGACACTATGTTGCTGGCCTTGAAGATGGAGGAAGGGGCCAAGAGCCAAGACATGTGGGTGACCTCTAGAAGCTGGCAGAGGTGGAGTAACTGATTCCACTACCGTTTCCAGAAGGAAGCAGTCCTGCTGACACCTGACTTCAGTGTGGTGACTGGTTGGAGGGACACACACAGCATGCCACCTGCCCTCACTGTAAATTCTCTGGGCCCTCGTTCTGCCTATCGAGCAGCCTCCTACTCTTCCAGACAACTTTCGCAGCTGCTGACTCTCCAGTCTCCTTTGGGGCATGCTGTTTGCAGGAGGGAGGGGATCCATCACACCCCCACAACAGGGTCCCGAGCAACCAGAACACAGGCAAACTCTCCCCAGATCGACACATGTGAGCATCTGTGCCACCTTTACTACACTGTGGTTTTCTCTGAGCCAATCCCCACCACCACCTCCTCTAGAACATGGCTTCTGCAGCTCTCCACAATCATCAGCCTCTCCCTCTCCATTGGACTGCACCTGTCAGCCCAGACACCTGCTTTAGAGCAGCCCAGGTTACAACACACCTCCCGACAATATCCCCCTATAGCTACTACTCCATTTCTCTGCTTCTTGCTCTTCATCCATCCTCAGCCCAGTTACACACAGTAGGAATCATTATTCCCGAGGCACAGAAGAGGAATCAGAGTCTTAGAAAGGTCTGGGTAAACCGTCCCGATCTGTACCTCAGTGAGCAGCTGGCTCAAAAGCTGTGCCCTTCAGCCTGGGCCTCAAACTTCAGCTTCTTCTTCCACCTGTCACTTGGCCTGCCCAGCCAGCCTCCTGTAACATTAGCCTTGCTTACATTTCTCATACAGGGTTCCCAAGATTTGATCCCAATTAGTTTATGAACCACAACATAACATTTTGATTTTGAAACAAATAAGGGTATTTTTGAAAGTTTATGGAGAATGACATTAAAAGACAACTGTAGGGGTGGGCATTTGGCCTAGCAGCTAAGATGCCCATGATCTATGCTTGGAGTGCCTGGGTTTGATTCCTGGCTCCAGTTTCCAATTCCAGCTTCCTACCAATGCAGACCTTCAGGCAGTGGTAATGGCTCAAGTAACTGAGTTGCCAGATCCAAGATCCAGACTCCAGCTAGTGAACAAGAGCTCTCTGGTTTTTTTTTTTTTTTTTTTGCTTCTCAAATTAAAAAAGGAATAATAATAACTTTGTTTTGGTACAAAACACTTTGAAATCCATACATGTAAGGGGTCTTCAAAAAGTACATGAAAGAACTACGCATGGATTTCAATTTTTTTTGTAACAAAACAAACACCTTATAGTTTCATTTTCCCATAAACTTTTTGACATATCCACGTATATTTTAGATTTTATCTGTGTCATCACATAGACGTAATATTTTCTCTTGTAGCTGCTGCATTTACAAAGAATTCTATGAATATTTCCCTAAGCTATGAGGCTATATTGTTGTAATCTATAATATTATTTACGCATACATTTCTTATTTTCATTTTAAGTAACACATGCTCAGTACAAAAAATGTAGAAAATGGAAAACAAAAATATAGCTACCATAATTACACAATTACCCCCACTGAATAAAAAATATAGTTATCACCTTCATCTCCTTCAAAGTTTTCATGTGTGTTCTTTCTAATTCTAATCATGCAAATATAGAAAAGTAATCCTGCATTTATCCATTAAAATGCACAAAAAGATCAACATAAAATATAAAAGCACCAGTACTTAAGGATATGTGATAAGGATACTTAATCCAGCAAAGAAAAAATGAAGAAAATAAGTGTCTATCAACAGAAGCACAACTTCATAATTCACTTTTTCTTAGATTTTTTTTTTAGATTTATTCATTTATTTGAAAAGCAGAGGGGGATAAAAGAGAGAGAGAAAGAGAGGTTTCCATCCATTGGTTCACTCCCCAAGTGGCTGCAATGGCCAGAGCTGTGCATATCCAAAGCCAGAAGCCAGGAGCTTCTTCTAGGTCTCCTACACAGGTGCAGGGACTCAAATCCTTGGGCCATCTTCAGATGCTTTCCCAGGCCATAACAGAGAGCTGTTTAGGAAGTGGAGCTGCCAGGACTTGACCAGTGCCCATACGGGATGCTGGCATTGCAGGCAGCGGCTTTACTGGCTATGCCACAGTGCTGGCCCCATGCCTGTTTTTCTATAGAGTGGAGATAATTCTAGTACTTCATTGGATTGTAGAATTACCTCAGATAATATATGGAGAGCATACAGCATATTAAATAGCAACTACCTGAGCTGTAAGCAATAATAACAGATCGTCTCCTCACCCTTCCCTTTCCAGCTCAGGTCAAAGGTCTCTAACTTGGCACCACTATTCCAGACAGTCTGTTCCTCTTTCAGTTTCCAGATTCCAACTAGATGAGATTATTCTGTTAGCCTAACAGATACCAGTAGAATTTACTCCTCCACTCCTGCCTCCCACAGAGGTGAGTGTTGCTGAATTTTGTCAGTAGAGACTATGTCTCTCTCGTGGACATAAACTTTGGCCATAATTTACCAACTCTAACCTTCCAGGTATTAGAGGCTACTCTGCCAACATCCCTGTTTTTTCCCCTTTCTCTCTTTTCTTTTTAAGTTGTTATTAATTTATTTTAGGGGCAGAGAGAAAGAAAGAGCAAGACAATGCTCCCATAGGCTTGCTCACTGTCCAAACAATTGAGACCACCCTGGTTGAGCCCAGTTGTACCTGGAAGCCAGGAACCCAACCTTGGTCTCCCACAGGGTGGCAGGAACCCAATTACTGGAGCCATGATCTGCCTCCTCCCAGGGTCTGTACTGGCAGGAAACCAGAGTAGGGCATAGGAGCTGGGAATTGAACCCAGGCACTCCGTTGTGGGGCAATCCAGGATGCCAGTGTCTTAACTGCTCAGCCAAATGCCTGCCCCTTCCTTTCTCTTCTGAGAGTCACTTCTCCCTTGGGAAACTTGAGTAGAAAAAAATCTGTCTTTTTTTAACCATGTACTTAGTTGTCTTGTTCAGTTGGGCATCTCACAAAATCAAATAGTTCAAATAAAATTTCCACATAGACTAGTGCCTGGTACAATAACTATTTGTTGAATGAATGATATTATTTTATTTTATTGTTAAAACAGAGGTGAAGAAGCCATTTGGTATTGCAGTTAAGATGCCACTTGGGACACCAAATTCCCATTCCGGAGTGCCTGGGTTCAAGTCCCGACTCTGCTCTCAAATCCAGCTTGCTGCTAATGTACACCCTGGGAAGCAGCAGGTGACACTGGGTCCCTGTCCTGGAAGACCTGGATCGAGTTTTTGGCTCCTGTCCTTGACCTGACCTAGCTCTGGTCATTGCAGACATCTGGGGAGTGAATAAAGAGATGGGAACTCTGTCTTTTTGCCTCTTAAATAAGTAAATAAATAATATTTTAGGATGTACTGCTACCCTTAAAAACAGAGGGAAAAAAGGATTAGGCAAAACCAGACTCACAATTTTAAAGCATTTGGGTTAAATACTATCTTTTTTTCTTATCTTCTTATAACTTGCCCACAGGAATCCTGCTGAGAAATCAGTTTATACTTGGAGCAAAAGCAGCTGCAGATGGAATAAATACTACCCTAGTCACTGTGTTTGCTTCTATTTGCTTTATGCTGGCCACCGGCTTGAAGGTTTTGGGGTTCAAATCCAAATAGTGACATGTTAGAGAACAATTTCATCCATTTGTCTTCTATGCACTGGAATACTCTCTGGAGTAAAAAGACAGATTTTGAAGGAGTCCAGAAAATGCCACTATTGCACAAAAACTACTTTGAGCAGAGGCATTGAGTCCCTGAAGTCTCTCAACTGTCCAAAAGCAGAGCGTCCCAAAATAACTCCACTGTTAACTCCCCTCACCAGGAGCAGCCAGAGAAGACGATCTTACCACCCACCCAGAAGAGAAGTCTCCACACCACACCTGGACAGACACAGTCACCAGGCTATCATGAATCTCATTTATTCTCAAAGGACCCATGTATGTCATTTATTTCTCCCTAAGTACTCTTCTCCTTCTATCCTATTAAGATGGTATGGGGGCCAGCACTGTGGTGCAGCAGGTTAAAGCCCCAGTCTGCAGTGCCTGCATCCCATATGGGCACTGGTTCAAGTCCCAGCAGCTCCACTTCCAATCCAGCTCTCTGCTCTGGCCTGGAAAAGCAGTTGAAGACGGCCCAAGGACTTGGGCTCCTGTACCCACGTGGAAGACCCAGAAGAAGCTCCTGGCTTCAGATCTGCACAGCTCCATCCATTGCAGACATCTAGGGAGTGAACCAGTGGATAGAAGACACTCCCCTCACCCCCCTTCTCTGCCTCTCTGTAATTCTGCCTTTCAAATAAATAAATAAATAAATCTTTTTTTTTTTAAAAAAAGAAGATGGTAAATAGGGCCTGGTGCCATGGTATAGCAGGCACTGGTTCCAGTCTAGGCTGCTCCACTTCCTAGCCAGCTCAGCCCAGCCCACTGCCGCCATTTGGGGAGTACGCTAGCAGATGGAAGATCTCTCTGTCTCTGTCTTTATGCCTTTCAAATAAAAAAAAAAATCTTAAAAAGAAAAAAAAATGGTATAGAGGCCCTAGATTCTAACCTCTTCTGCTGAGGGACCAAGGGGTCTGTGTTCTTTTCTCCAATGCACAAATGAATCCGAGGAAGAGGCTTAGATAAAGGTCTACGGAGGAAGCAGATTTATCAGCAAAGCACTCACTACATGCTCAGGAGGGAGTGCGGGCACCTTCTAGGGTCCTCTAGGGGATCTGGGGGCAGATGGTACCTTGGGCAGAGATTTCCAGTCTTTAGTGACTGCCCATTTTCTTTCTGTCATGGCATCAAGTGCATCATGGGAGATGGGGTGTCAGCTATGGTACTGTAATAATAGTACAATGGGCTGCAGGTCATCACTGGGATGCAGCCAGTGGCCATGTTGGATGTTTCCATCTTGACTTTGTGCCAACAGATTCCCAGTGGCCTTGGGAGGAGACTTTGGAGGAGGGATGGGTGTGGGGCCTATTTCCTCCGACCCTTCACCCAATCCCTTACCTGTAACACTTAGGGTCACATTTTTCTGCAAATTCCTACAAAGACATTTAAAATATGATTAGATTTTGTCTTTTCTTGTGCTAAGTGCTAAACTTTTGTCATCATTTGCAGGCACCCAAGTACAGATCCTAGGAGGGGAAAGAAAAACTCTTTCCTTACGACTTTATAGTCTGATGTTTCTAAGATTTCTTTGCAGATGCCAAATTTTTTGGAAAGATTATTTATTTTGTTCATTTTATTTGAAAGGCAGGGAGACAAAGAGTGAGAGGGAGACAGAGGGAGATCTTTTATCCACTGGTTTCCTTCCCAAATATTCCCAAGAGCCAAGGCTGGGCCAGACAAAGCCAGGAGCCTGGAACTCAACCCAGGTCTTCCATGTGGGTGGCAGGGATCCAAGTGCTTGAGCCATCACCTGGTTCCTCCTAGGATGCACATTACCAGGAAGCTGCCATCAGGAGCAGCGCCCACACCAGAACCCAGGCACTAGGATATGGCTTGTGGGTATCCTAAGCAGGGTCTTAACTGCCAAATGCCAGTCCCCAAATGCTGACTTTGAAATCGTCTCCTGTGCCCTGCTCTTTGAGAAAGCCTATGTACAGTGGTGGCAGCAGGACTACAGAAGGAAGCTGCTGCAAGGGCATTCCTGCCCTGGCGAGCCCTTGGCCCCTCCACCCACCCTGCAGTAGCAAATGGGACCGGCATCAGGCAGCAGAGGCACGGCAAAGGGGAGAGACTCCCAAGGCAAACCTGGGTCACAAGCAGAAGGGCAAGAGGTCATTCTCAAAAGGGAACAACAAGGAGCCCCGGGGAAAGTTTCAGGGTGAGTCTCCCGTGATTCAGGCCTGAGCCACCACAGCGGGACAGTCTTGGCTCCGGGCTGGGGAAAACAGTCCCCTGAGCTCCCTTAGCTGAGGGACAGTCCTTACAATCCCCACATCCTCTTGCCAAAGCACTAAGCAGGCACTCAGTCAATGCCATGACTGCAGGAAGGGAGCAGGCTCTGACTGCCATCTGGCTTCCCCCAGCTTCCCGCGGGGACTCTGCCTCCAGGGAGCACTTCTCACACACCAACACATGGGCAAACTAGAGTGTGGGTAGGGTCAGGGGGCAGAGGGCACTGCCACAGGGTTTCAAAGCTCCCACAACAGTTCTGAGGACCAGACAGTGGGGAGGGGGGCAACCAGCACCCCAGGAGGCTGCCCCTCCCCGTCCTTCCACCCATAGCACCAACCCTTAGCCAATTACCTAACTCTCACTGGTTTTCCCCTTCCCAAATCCTGTCATTCAACTAGTACCTGTACGTGCTATGAGGAGCCATGCAGTAAAATGTACAGGACCATGAAAGAGACAAACAGGGATCCTAGCCTCAGGGTGACCGCAGACTGCACAGCCCGGGCTACAGGCGAGCCCACCATGGCGGCACAAAAGCCCTGAGAGAGGCCTACGGGAGCACCACTTCTGGAGGGCTGAGGGAGACACCTGCCAAACTCCAAACTCCAGGCTGAGTAGGAACCCACTTTGTGGATGGAAAATGGATCAAGTTGACGCCAGAGCAGAGGTGAAGGCCTGGATGTCAGAACAGGTGGGAACTGAAAGGTGTTTGGTCAAAGCTGGAGCCCAGAAGGGGAGGGAGGGAAGCCAGGAGCAAGGTGGCCTGGGAGGGTGGGCCTCTAAAATGCAAATATATTTACATTTTACCTTGAGGGCAGGGGAGCTATTGTAGACCACTAGCCTAGAAGCTTTCTTTTTAAAAATGTATAGAAAGAGGGGCTGGAATTGTGGCACCCCTACAAGGTGGCACCCCATAGAAGCACTGCTCCACTTCCAATCCAGCTTCTTGCAAATGGCCTTGGAAAGCAGTGGAAGATGGCCTAAGTGCTTGGGCCCCTGCCATCCATGTGGGAGACCCTGATGGAGTTCCAGACTACTGGCTTCGGCCTGGCCTGGTCCATCCCTTGGCCACTGAGGCCATCTGAGGAGTGAACCTGTGGGTGGAAAAGCTCTCTCTCTGCAACTCTACCTTTCAAACAATGAAATATTTTTAAAAAAATCAAAATATAATGAAGGCTACAGCAAGAAGGAAGGTCTGAGAAAGACAAAGGGCAGAGACCCCCCCTTTCCCACCTGTCCTATCCTAGGCAACCCGCATAATACCTTCGCCTCTGTGCACAACGGCCTCCCTTTATGTTTTCTAGGGCGTTTCATTTCCTTATGATGTTGTGATGAATTTAATCGAAAGATAATTTTAACCTGAATATAATTTTCATTTTATGGCAATATTTCGTGTGTGTATCTCAGAGTGGATGCTTCTTTACACAGATGAACTTTAGATCTTAGGCAAAATGCATAGTCCACTAATTTCTATGAGAGCATTTTTTAAAAAATTTTTTTCTCTAACCTCTAGGCCTACCCTAGTGTAGGCTCCATGCCAATCTTGGGAGATGCTGCTCTTAGCGGATAATCCCCCGTCTCTGGAGTCGCAGGTCCCGTTAACAGCTGGGTTCCTGCAGCCTGCGGGCATCCTCACAGATGCAAATTGCCCCCTACAGGGACCAGAACCCAGGACAGACAGGCCAGCACCACCAGGCTACCCGGGAGGTACAGGTGCACACCCAGAAAACAAGAGGCAGCAGCCCACAGGAAATCTTTTGTTTTACCATTTCAACAGAAGTCAGGAATTCCTATAGCCAAATTCAGGCAGCTTTACACCTTCCTATGGAGATTTCCTGTGCATTGTCTCCAGTCGGTTTCCCTGTGGTGATGACCTGTAAAGCTTAGGTTAAAAAATAAAAATGAATTTATATTCATTAAATAAAAGTTTAAAAATATATATATATAAATAGATAAAATAAATCTAAATAATAAAAAAAAATAAAATAAAAATGAAAGGCCTGTGTGGGTCTGCGCAGTCAGGCTGGGAGAGCCAGAGAGAACACGGGACCTGGGGGAAGAGAGGCCCCAGGGGAAGAGCAGAGGCCTGGAAGGCAGGTTGGGAAGGAGAGTCTGGCACCGAGAAGACCGAAGGCTAGGGAGTGGAAAGGCCCCCAGAGCTTCTTCTCCAGCCACTTCCAGGATCCCCTAAGTGACCAGGCATGGTCCTTAAAAAGGACAGGTAAGTGTGAAATCGGACACCCTAAAATCTACACTGAAATGTGGCCCCTTCAAGTTCCCTAGAAATGCTATGGGGGTGCCACTTGTGCTACAAGAATGCAGCTTGATAGGAGAAAGAGCTTCTTATGGTCTGCACTACAAGGTAACCATGGTGAACAGCAGTTAACTGTACCCGGGTAGAGAAGATGTTGAGTGTCCCTGACACAGGAAATGATAAATGTCTAAGGTGATGGATCTGCCCGATGTGATCATCAGAGTGTGCATGTACTGAAATACCACACTGCATCCTATGTATGTGTATAGTTATGTGTCAAGCAGGAATTTTGTAAAGGAAAATTTAAAAACCACACACACACACACGTCAAGAGGTAGAAGAGGGCCAGGAAGAACGAAGGAGTATAAAGGACTCTTAACATCTATAGACCAGTGGATGCCACATAGTTTTACTGTCTTTAAAAACTCATGGGTGGCAGCAGCAATGGCTATCATTCACTGAGCACAGGAATAGCGCTGGGCCTAATGAACACTTGCTATATGCTAGGTCCTATTTCCAATTCTGTACATTCACACACTTATTTAATCCTTCCAACAATCCTATCAGGTTGGTTCTAAAAACATCTCCATTTTATACATGAAGAACTAAGCTCGGAGAGGCTAAGTGACAAGATATGTAACGCATACGTGTGTTTCCTACTTATACTTGAATCCCAATTATGTTTATAAGCCTGGATACTCAGGCAGTATTTTATATTCTTATATACTATTGGGTCTCCGGAATTAGATTGGGTTTAAATCGAAAGCTCTGCCCCTTGCTGGCTATGTGATGGGAGCCAGATGACTATAGAAAGGGCATTAATAACAGCCCTACTCTACAGGGTTTATATTAGTTAACACATGCAAAGCCCTTAGAACACTCTGAAAGATGGTCAAAGTTGGCCACTACTCAAGGCCCACATTAGAGCACAAGCAGCGAAGTTGAGGGAAAGGGCAATTATGCATAGCAATGAGAACTGAGAGCTTGCAGCCTTAGCAGCAAATGGGAAATTTAAAAATAGATACAAATGACCAAAAACTAGTACATTAAATGTGCTTAGTGAGGGAAGATTGTACTAACAGACAGGTACATACATGATATGCGACCCGCTGGCCCCCACGTAAGAACCACGCTCATGGCCAGAGTAGGTTAAGAAATGGGCCTGAAATAATATCTGGAACATTTAAGACAATTTCTAAATTAGTGAATAAGGAGGTCACTGATGTTTTTTTCTATAAAGGATTATTAACGGTTAGCTTAATTATAATCCTATGGTTTAATAGATCAATTTAGAAAAAATGTTGACCAGGCATTAGTCCTGTCAAACATAAATTTTATGAAATTAAGAATGAATTTGGGGGGCCAGTCTGTGGCTCACTTAGTTGATCCTCCGCCTGTGGCGCTGGCATCCCATATGGGCACCGGGTTCTAGTCCCGGTTGCCCTTCTTCCAGTCCAGCTCTCTGCTGTGGCCCATGAAGGCAGTGGAGGATGGCCCAAGTCCTTGGGCCCTGCACCTGCATGGGAGACCAGGAAGAAGCACCTGGCTCCTGGCTTTAGATCGGCGCAGCACGCTGGCTGTGGCGGCCATTTGGGGGGTGAACCATGGAAGGAAGACCTTTCTCTCTATATATATCCAAAAAAAAAAAAAAAAAAAAAGAATGAATTTGGGGGCCAGCATTGTGGTGTAGCAGGTAAAAGCTGTCGCCTGCAGTGCCAGCATCCCATATGGGAACCGGTTGGAGTCTCAGCTGCTCCACTTCCAATCCAGCTATCTGCTGTGGCCTGGCAAAGTAGTAGAAAATGGCCCAAGTCCTTGGACCCCTGCACCCCCGTGGGAGACCTGGAAGAAGCTCCTGGCTTCAGACCAGCCCAGCTCCTGCTGTCACAGCCATCTGGGGATTGAGCCAGCGGATGGAAGACAGACCTCTCTCTCTGCCTCTCTCCCTCTGTAATTCTACCTTTCAAATAAATAAATGAACCTTTTTTTTTTTAAATGAATTTGTATTTTTCACACTTTATGGCACTTATTCAGAGAACATTAGATTTAGCAAAAGCAGAATATATTATTAGCTCTCTGCTATGGCCTGGGAAGGCAGTGGAGGATGGCCCAAGTGCTTGGGCCCTGCACCCCATGGGAGACCAGGAGAAGCACCTGGCTCCTGGCTTCGGATCAGCGCAATGAGCAGGCCGCAGTTGCCATTGGAGGGTGAACCAACGGCAAAAAGGAAGACCTTTCTCTCTGTCGCTCTCTCTCACTATCCACTCTGCCTTAAAAAAATAAATAAATAAACTGTCCTTATAAACCAGATTACCTAGATGCACATCACAGCTGCTTACTTCCCTGAGGGCTATAGCTCCTGGCTCAGCTGTAGACTTGACAGCAATGGGTCCACAGCCTTACGGGGGGAAGCAGTGCCTCCTAGAGGCCAACATGCTGGAGGCAGCACTAATTTGAGAGATTAAATATGGGGAACATGATGATATTTCGGTCTAGTTCACCTTCTCTGCTAGGATCTTCTGCACTAAGTTTAAAATTCGAGATTTAATGGTTTCATTTATATATATATATATATATATATATATTTTTTTTTTTTGACAGGCAGAGTGGACAGTGAGAGAGAGAGAGAAAGGTCTTCCTTTTTGCCGTTGGTTCACCCTCCAATGGCCGCCGCGGTTGGCGTGCTGCGACCAGCGCACCGTGCTGATCCGATGGCAGGAGCCAGGTGTTTCTCCTGGTCTCCCATGGGGTGCAGGGCCCAAGAACTTGGGCCATCCTCCACTGCACTCCCTGGCCACAGCAGAGAGCTGGCCTGGAAGAGGGGCAACCGGGACAGGATCGGTGCCCCGACCGGGACTAGAACCCGGTGTGCCGGGTTCTAGTGATCATTTATATTTTAAAATATAATGTTGGAAGGGCCAGTGCTGTGGCTCACTTGGTTAATCCTCCGCCTGCGGCACCGGCATTCCATATGGGCACCGGGTTCTAGTCCCAGTTGCTCCTCTTCCAGTCCAGCTCTCTGCTGTGGCCTGGGAGGGCAGAGGAGGATGGCCCTGGTGCTTGGGCCCCTGCACCTGCATGGGAGACCAGGAAGAAGCACCTGGCTCCTGGCTTTGGATCGGCGCAGTGCTGGCCATGGCAGCCATTTGGGGGGTGAACCAACGGAAGGAAGACCTTTCTCTGTCTCTCTCTCCCTCACTGTCTGACTCTATCTGTCAAATAAATAAATACAATTATATATATATATATATATATATATATATATATATATATATATATATATAAAATTGGAGAGGATTCTCTGTTCCAAGGGTTGCTAACCTGTGAATGATGATTCCCTTCAACTCCATCAGCCCACTCTGGACTCTAACTGGGGGAGGTATCAAGCAGTCAGCTCTGCTCTGGAACTCCTTGCCTTCAGTTTTATGAGAGGATAAAAGCTAAAGTTGGCTAGTTCCACTGGAGAGGAAAAAGCATCTCACTGCATACCTGTGCCAGCTACTAGATACTAAATTATTATTGAACATTAACAATAGCTTACATAAATGATGAAGTGTCGACTGTGCTTCCTTCTTGAGCCAGTGAATGACTCAACATCAGAAGCCAAGAGAGGAGAGGGTCCGGTGCTGTTGCGTAGCATGTAAAGCCACCACTCGCAGTGCTGGCATCCTGTATGGGCACCTGTTTGAGTCCCTGCTGCTCCACTTCCAATCCAGCTCTCTGCGATGGCCTGGGAAAGCAGTAGAAGATGACTCAAGTCATTGGGCCCCTACACCCACATATAGATCCAGAAGAAGCTCCTGGCTCCTGGCTTCGGATCAGCACAGCTGAGCAGTTGCAGCCACCTGGGGAGTGAACCAGCAGATGGAAGACCTTTCTCTCTCTCTGCCTCTCCTTCTTGCTCTGTGTAACTTTCACTTTCAGATAAATAAATAAATCTTAAAAAAAGAAGAAGAAGAAGCCAAGAGGACAGTCTCTCCTGTCCCCATGTGTTCTGGAAAGATCACAACTTTGTCACAGACTAGACATAACTAGGAAACACACTACTGTGTAATCCATTGGCTGGTTTTCCCCATCTCAAAAATTGTCCACTCCCCCAAAGTGAGGCAGCATAGCAGGGGAATAAAACTGTGACCATGGTTAAGCAGCTGACAGGGGCACCACTGAAAAAGCAGGCGAGGGGACAGGCTCTGCAAATAGAAATCGCAGATCCAACCCCTGTCACTCAGCTTTGTCACCTCCCAGAAGTCACTTGGCCTCTCTCCTTCAATGGTTTCCTCCCGCATAAAAAAGAGATGAAAGTAGGAGTGCTGGGACAGCTAAATGTTTAGTACAAGAAATTCCTAGTAGTAATTGCCATGAAATAATACTGATTACCACTGAATATTTCCAAAGTCGTCATAACTGGATATACCAGATCTCCTGACCACCACCCACCATCCTATGGGCCAGTAAAAGGAAACAAGGTAATTATTATGGGACAACATTTATTAAGCACAACTCCTGACTGGACTAGGGTAGACACTTGACCCAATCAGATTCTCAGAGTCACACTGGATGGGGATGGGGAGTTGGCCTGTGAGACCATGTTGAGTTGGGTCTGGGGTCCAGGCAGCAGCAAACCAACGTCACTGATAAGCTTGACATACCTAGTATGTGGCAGCAGAGGAGTTAAAAGACAAAGCTAACCTCAGAGAGAAGAGAATGGAATAAATTCACCAGGAAAAGCACAGAGACTATGAAGTCTGACACAGAGAGACAGACACATGCCCAGCACACAGCACCCGCATGTTGGGTCTCCAGGTCTCACAAGGCCAGGCTCTCCAGATTGAAAACCTCCAGAACAACTCCTTGAAGAATCCCCTCAAGTTTTCCACCCACCCTGGTTTGGCCTGACTTCCTGTTCCTTTAACAGGAGGGGGCGCTAGACTCACTGAACTTCTTCACAGCCTTTCCTTGTACAGTTTCAGGATGGCGGGGCTGGAGGCACACCTCTGGAGAGGTGAAGGATGACCCCCAGGGGGAACCGGAGATGCAAGTTTCAATGACAGCAGAACCTTGGCATCGACATATGGAAAGCCCCAGAGGTCTCTGTCAGTGAACCGGCATTTTAAAAGTGAGCAAAAGGCAATATAGCAGTCCAAGCAGAAGCCTGCATTTGTATCTCAGTTGGGCTCTCAATCCATGCATACAGGCAGTCTTTAAAGATTTCATGGAAAATGCATGCTATGAAAAACTAGGCATAGTTCAAAACTGTGCCAGCCACCAAAATAAACATCTTTTAATCTAGTTTTCCCCATACTTTTTAAAGTATTGTTGTATTCTCAATTCATATTAATTTCTCAAACATTTGTGTGTGTGTGTGAAGATGACATAGTTCAGGAGTATTTGCCAATGTGAAGGATTCAGGAAGGCCACTTATACATCCCTCAGGAAGGTCTATATTTTAAGGCATCTTTCAAAAACAAAAACCTAGCAGGCCAGCGCTATGGCATAGCAGGTTAAGCCACTGCCTATGATGCTGAGATCCCATATGGATGACAGTTTGAGTCCTGGCTGCTCCACTTCCAATTCAGCTCCCTGATACTGTTCCTAGGAAAGCAGTGGAGGATGCCAACTGCTTGGGTCCCTGCACCCATTGTAGGAGACCTGGAAGAAGCTCCTGGATCCTGGTATCAGCCTAGCTCAGTCCTGGCTGTTGTGGCCATTTGGGGAGTAAATCAGCAAATGGAACACATCCCACCCCCCCTCTGTGCGTTTCAAATAAATAAATTTTAAAAAATAATGCTCTTCCTATTGTATCAGATTCTCCTTCTCCAATAATCAAACTGTCACCTACTTTATATTAAGCAGAAAAGAGGAAAGAAACAGAGGAAAAGAAGAATGGGAGGGAAGAAGAAGGAGATGGTACCAGAATAGATGGGAATATGGGCCCAGGTAAGAGCTGCAAGGTGCGATCCCTTGAGCCTCTTTTCCCAGGTTTTTAAGGGCTCCAGATCATGTTCTCTGCCAGAACCATGTTTATATATGTGTTCTAAGTCTATTGTTATTTGTGATGATATTTTTTAAAAGGTTTAAAATTATGGGAAAGTTGAAAGAGGAAAACACCAACCAGTATCCTTCCATCTTATCATGCATAACTATTCTTAACTGGCATCTTACTACATTTCGTTCTAAGCTGATTCTTATGTGTATATGTTATACTTAACTGTGATCCTTCCGTGTATATAATTCTCTATTCTGATTTATTTCTTTTCCACCATCACTTCTTATTTTTGCCATGCAATGATATTATTTCATGCTTCTCAATATAAAGTTCTTAGTTACACATGGTGAGATTTTTGCTGCCACTAGGTATTAAATGTTCATGTTCTTTCAAACTGATTCTGTGACAAGGGAATTTTAAAATTCCAACTCTTATAGTTGGAAGCAGAGGAAAGATTTTTACAGTTCTTTCTTTCCATTAAATATTTTAAGAACTGCAAAGAATCAATGAAACACATGATTGTGTTGATTTATAAAGCTGTGCAAATGTCATCATGCTCAAACTATTTTCCTCTCCCAGATCTTCCCAGATTATGATCACTAGGTGAAGAAATAAACAGCCACCTCCCCAAAAGAAAAACTATCTCTGACGATGAGAGCCTGAAAATATCCAAAGACAAATAAATCTGACTCAGGTTTCCATTCAATATGTGCATATGCTGTCTTCATCTAGGAAACAGGACCACACAGCATGATATGGTTTTAGTTGTATTAACCAAAAGAGATTAGGAGAATACAGAATTTCTTTTTTTAAATAAATATTTTTTATTTCTATTTTAAAATAAATATTTATTTATTTATTTGAAAGGCAGAGTTACAGAGAGAAAGAGAGAAAGATAGAGAGATCTTCCACTTGCTGCTTCACTTCTCAAATGGCCACAATGGCTGGAGCTCGGCTGACCTGAAGCCAGAGGCCAGGAGCTTCCTCCAGGTCTCCCACGTGGGTGCAGGGGCCCAAGCACTTGGGCCACCTTCTATCACCTTCCACGGCCATTAGCCTGGAGCTGGATCAGAAGTGGAACAGCCAGACTGGAACTAGCGCCCATATGGAATACCAGCTATGCAGGGGGCAGTTTAACTCCCAGAAAACAGAATTTCTAAAACCAGCAAAAAGAACCTGTGATGGAGTAGCCAGATTACAGCTTGCACACCTGTTCTGCCATTTACTGCCTAGGAAACCAGAAGTGATCAAACAACAAAACAAACAAAAAATACATGGGTCTCAGGTTGGGGAAGGGCATTTTTAAGTGTCAACCATCATTTAACTTATCACTTACAACTATGCTACTATTAGGTTGGCAACTTGTTTATCTGGCTCTTGTTCTTATCTCTTTATTCAGAGAATATGCCTATACTCAAACAAAAAAATAATGCTTTTCCCAGATACGCTTGTAGCTAAGAGTGGACATGGCTTTTTTATTTGACAGGCAGTTATATATAGAGAGAGAGACAGAGAGAAAGGTCTTCCTTCCGTTGGTTCACTCCCCAAATGGCCGCCACGGCCAGCGCTGCGCCGATCCGAAGCCAGGAGCCAGGTGCTTCCTCCTAGTCTCCCATGCAGGTGCAGGAGCCCAAACACTTGGGCCATCATCCTCCACTGCCTTCCCGGGCCACAGCAGAGAGCTGGACTGGAAGAGGAACAACCGGGATTAGAACCCGGTGCCCATATGGGATGCTGGTTCCACAGGTGGAAGATTAACCAAGTGAGCCATGGCGCAGGCCTTCTATTTACTTATTTATTTATTTTGAAAGTTGGGGTTACAGAGAGGGAGATCTTCCATCCACTGGTTCACTCTCCAGATGGTTGCAACAGCCAGAGCTGGGCCAGGCCAAACCCAGGAGCCAAAAAATTCATCTGAGTCTCCCACGTGGGTGCAGGGGCACAAGCTCTTGGGCCGACTTCCACTACTTCCCCAGGCCATTAGCAGGGAGGCAGATCAGAAGTGGAACAGCCAGGACACAAACCAGCACCCACATGGGATGCCAGCATGACAGGCAGTAGCTTTGCCAGCTATGCCACAACACTGGCCCCATGAACAGAGTTCTTCACAAGATGGGTGGAAGTTGGAGAGTAAAGGGGCATCCTGTCTACAAAATCCTCTCAGATGGTGCACAGGGGAAATGGATATATTTACAGAGAAAGTAACGATCAAGCAATTGGGGCACAAATGTTAACGTCTGAGGAACCCACATGATGGGGCCACCGGTTCGAGTCCTGGCTGCTCTACTTCTGTCTCAACATCCCTGCTGATGGCCTGGGAAAGCAACGGAAGATGGCCCAAGTGTTTGGGCCCTTGCACTCACATGGGAGACCAGGAAGGAGCTCCTGGCTCCTGGCTTTTGGCTTCAGACGGTCCCAGCTCTGACTATTGAGGCCATTTGAGAAGTGAACCAGCAGATGGAAGACCTCTCACTCAGTCTGTGGCTCAGCCTCTCAAATAAAAAAATAAATCTGGGGCCGGCGCCTTGGCTCAACAGGCTAATCCTCTGCCTTGCGGCGCTGGCACACCAGGTTCTAGTCCCGGTCGGGGCGCTGATTCTATCCCGGTTGCCCCTCTTCCTGGCCAGCTCTCTGCTATGGCCCGGGAGTGCAGTAAAGGATGGCCCAAGTGCTTGGGCCCTGCACCCCATGGGAGACCAGGAGAAGCACCTGGCTCCTGGCTTCGGATCAGCGCGGTGCACCGGCCACAACGGGCCGGCCGTGGCGGCCATTGGAGGGTGAACCAACAGCAAAGGAAGACTTTTCTCTCTGTCTCTCTCTCTCACTGTCAACTCTGCCTATCACAAAAAAAAAAAAAAAAAAAAAAAAAATCTGGGGCCGGCGCTATGGCACAACAGGTTAACGCCCTGGCCTGAAGCACTGGCATCCCATATGGGCGCCGGTTCAAGACCAGGCTGCTCCACTTCCTGTCCAGCTCTCTGCTGTGGCCTGGGAAAGCAGCAGAAGATGGCCCAAGTCCTTGGGCCCCTGCACCCATGCGGGAGACCTGGAAGAGGCTCCTGGCTTCAGATCAGCACATCTCCGGCCGTTGCAGCCAATTGGGGAGTGAATATCGGATGGAAGACCTCGCTCGCTCGCTCGCTCTCGCGCTCTCTCTGTAACTCTGACTTCCAAGTAAAATAAATAAATCTTTTTAAAAAATTGTTTAAAACAATCTTAAAAGAATCTAGGTGAAGGCTATACAGGTATTCTCTGTGCCATTTTTATAATTCTGACATTGGTTTAAAATAAAAGCTTGAAAGGGAAGAGGAAGGCGGGTTCAGTCAGAAGATACTATTTGCCCTTCACTTTTGCCCTTCATCCGGTGCAGAATGAAGACACAATGCTAGCAGTGGAGCAGCCAGTTTGTAACCACAAACACAAAGGTGGACAGCCGTGCACAAAGATTCCAGCCCTCAGCCCAGGTGGCGTCCTGGAGCCTCTGTATCAGTCTTGTACTGCCTGCCTCCTAATTTATTTGAGATGTTCTCTGGTTTGGCTTTCTGTCATGGTATATGGTAATCACAATTGAGCTAGCAAAACCAAGTCATTAGCCCAAGGTCACACAGTCCTGAAGTGACAGGACCAGCATGAGGATCCACGAGAAAGTGTGGCTTTCTGGTGGACATCATGCTGCAGCCCAGGCTTCTCTCCGCAAAACAGAAACAAGAATTTCTAGCAGTCCAACGAGATACACATGGGAGCCTAAGTACGGCAGGCAGGGCCTGGCACAGAGGATGGAGCCGCGAATGTTTGCCGAATCAATAATTCAAGACACTGAGCACATCTGTTTTCAGCATTCTGGTATACTGAGCTATTTTAAGGACTGGGGAAAAAAAACACCGTATTTCTGTGGGTGTGATACTCTAGCTGCAGATATTAGTCAGCAATTTCATTCAGCTTCTTGAATCTCTCTCACCACTCCAACCCCCTTCCTCTTCTTTGCCTCCTCTCCCTTGCATGCAAACCTTTCTCCCCTTTATCAACTGGCTACTGCAACTCCATCTCTGCCCAAAGGGAGGGTGTGGTACTGACTAGGGAGCAAAGCTCCTTGAGCAAAGCAGCTCACTGGGCTGGGGAAGGCAAGAATTATCAGACTGCAGGAAGGACCAGCCTTCCCCAGATGGCAGGAAAAAAAAAAAAATCAAAACTGCTGCACCAGGCAGCCCTCGCCTCTAGCCAGGACCAAGCAGCTATCCAAGGGCGGAGGCTCCAAGAGGAGTTAAAGCTGCAGGAAGACACTGGATCCCAGCCAGATCAAACCATCAGACCTTCCCCCAGAGCGCTTCTGAAGTTGGTAGGACTTGCTGGGACCATACATTCAAATGAATTGTGTGAAGTGTGTCACTCCACTGGTTTCTTTTTAATGGTATGGATTCCAAACTTTTTAAAAACAAAGATCCGGATACTTAATTTGCCTCAAAATAAATACACAAATGCCTGCAGACTCATTTTGCTCCAACCTGGACACCAGAGTCGGAGCTGGACAGCAGCACCCCCACAAGACGGGGAATGGTGGCTGCAACGGTGGCTGCAGAGTGGGATTCCCTGTTCGCATACCTGCCAGAGGGGGAGTTCTTCTGGGACTCGGGTCTGGATCCCTCCGAGTCTCACTGCAGGCTGGAAGCAGGATGGGGGTAAACAGGGGCTTCTCTGGCTTCATGTGCTATTCTCAACTAGCACAGCATCTGTGAGATCCCGAGCAAGGCAGCCGCAGGGAACAGAGGCCAGCAGGAAGACGTCTCTTCACCTCTCTGAGCTTATGATCTTCCCGTCTTCATCCCCCGACTTTGTCCATGGACTCCTGAGCTGTCCACACCCTTCGTCCACTCCTTTCCTCAAACCACCTGTGCATGCTTGTTCTGGACCTGCCCCCCCGCCATGGACAAGTTACTAAGCCCGCCATTATGGTCTGAGGGCTGCATTTGTCCATCATAGTCTATTGGCACCTGACAGCCAACACCGTTAAACAACTGGAATTGGGGAAGGAGGGCAGCTTGGAAAAACTGTGGTCCAGGTCAGCTACCATGTGCTGGCCTGGAGGCCCAGACACCCTGGTAAACTCTGATCTCAAGAGACAATCAGTCCCCTCCCTCTCAAAGAGATCAGCTGCAACTTACTCTGGGATCTTGGCTTGTTCCTGAAGGGAGCAGTGACTCTAATAAATCATCTTAAGCTTCCACGGATTCTTGGCATTAAGCAATAATGTGAACTTCCAAGGCTCTGGCCTAGCTATGGAATGGCACAGTAAAATCCAGGCCAGTCAGGCCCTGCCTGTTCAGCTGGCGGGGAGGAGGAAGACTCGGGCTTGGGGAGGTAACAATCAAATTTTCCACAGTGACAGGGCCTGGATCTGATAAGTTCATCCCTCGATGACTTTATCAAAAGAGGTTTGGAAACCAACATAGGAATTTCCTAATTCAAATGTTTCATAAGTAAGCAATACTGTTTATGGCATTTTCTTAAAGATGGAAATACAGCTGGACTACACTTTTTTTCAAAGGTGTACTTTCACTTGCAGACACAAATACAACTCAATGTACAATGAATTAAAGGATGCAATGTGATCTTCAGAGCCTTTTGCAGAACCAAGGCTAGCGACATGCTCGTAGCACTGCTGGAACAATATTTTTAAAAAAGACAAAACTGGCAAGCAGTGAAGTCCATTAGGGGATAGAGTAAGCTAGAGCAACAAATCTTCTCCTGACATTGTACTGTAGTTTTCCTTTAAGGAACACCTCTGTTTCTCAGTTGTTGTTGTTTGTTTGTTTTTTTAACATTTATTTTTATTTTAAGTTCAGAGTTGGGGGGGGGGGAGATTCCATCTACAACTGGTTCACCCCTGCAGAAGACTACCTGGCTGAAGCCAGGAGCCAGGAGTTTCATCCAGGACTCCCATGTGGGTGGCAGGGGCCATACACCTGGGCCATCTTCCACTGCTTTTCTCAGGCCATTATCAGGGAGCTGGATCAGAAGTGGAGCAACCAAGACTCGAACAGGCACCGCACCCATATCAATGCTAGCATTGTAAGTGGCAGCTTTACCCGCTATGCCACAATACTGGCCCCTGTTACCCAGTTCTTTTGCTGCAAGTTCTGCAATAGGCTTCAGACTTCCTTGCTTTAGAGGTTAGCATATGACTCAAGGCCAACAGAACCTCTCCAGCCTTGGACTACAGGAACTGGCTCAACACATGGACATGTGACCCAGTCAGACTGAATGAGGCATGAGGAAATTTTTGCTGGGGCTGCTAGGAGAGAGGTTTGGAGACTTCCTGATAAGCATGGACCTGAGAGACTGTAGGATTGCAGGTCCTGGTAGTTACCTCTCCCGACTATGGAGCGAATAAAGAAACCAATGAGGAATGCAGAGCCCAGAAACAGTGACAGCCGATCCTAGGGACGCAGACTCGATGTTCCCAGATCAAACAACATCTGAAATAATAGACTTTCCCATAACATGAGCCATTAAAAGTCCGAGTTGATTCTAGTACAGGGTAATATACTTAAATATTAAGAAACTGATGATACAGGGACTGGTGCCTGACACAGAGGTTACGACATGGCTTGGGGCACCCATATTCCATATAGGAGTTTTTGGGTCTGTGTCTTGGTTCTGTTTCCAATTCTAGCTTATTGCTAAAGACAACCCTGGGAGGCAGCAGGTGATGGCTCAAGTAGTTGGGTCCCTGTCACCCACATGGGTGATCTGGATTGAGTTCTGGGCTCCTGGCTTTGGCCTGGCCCAGCTCCAGCTATTGCAGCATTTGGAGAGTGAACCATCAGATAAGACAGCAAAGAAAATGAAATTGAAGATACCTATCAAAGATGGCCTGGGTCTCCTCTCTACCTTCATTGAGTTCTTACAGTTTCAAGTACTAAGCACTATGAACAATAAAGATATTTATCTAATACTATCCTTAGAACAACCACATAAGATAAGTAACAATTACAGTTCCTTTCAGAAACAGGAGAGCAGGAACACCGAACTGTGGGAGCACGTGAGGCACCTCAGCTACGCCAGGTGCCAGGTGCATGCCTCAGTCACATTTCACACCTCCTAAGAGACAGGAGCTTCCGAATGGTTTTGTTCAAATGAAACAGGAAGTGTAAACAAATGAAAATAATCAAATGGAGCAGAATGATGGCCCAGAACCCTCCTTCCTACGTCTTCCTCCAGGAGGGAATTCCTAAGACTTTAAACAGTATTTTGAAAAGCTCTTCAGAGAACACAATAAACCCCTATAAGTTGATATGGAACAATCTCCAAGGCACAATAAATGGGTAAAAGCAAGATAAAAAATAGCATATATGATGTTATATTTATTTGTTATTTTTAAAAGGAGGGGGATTATATATTTGAGGGTGCTTCTAAAAGTTCATGGAAAATAGAAGATGTTTATTTCAATGCAAAAATTTTTAAATCTATACATTCAAGGAGTCTTTGAAAGGTTCATGGAAAATGTACATTATGAATAAAACCATGCATGGATTTCAAAGTTTTTTGCACCAAAATAAAATACTTATCCTTTATTTCCATTCTCTAACTTTGGAAGTACTCAAATGTGATTGTGTGTCTGGAAGGATACACAGAATGGTTTACAATGATTGATTGGGTGGCCAAAGAGAGACAGAGAGACTTTACTATATGCCTTTTTGTGCTTTTTATTTTAAACACGTCTAAAAGAAAACAAGAGGAGCTGGCTTTGTGGTACAGTGGATTAAGGCTGCCAGCAACACCGCCATCCATTATGGGTGCCACTTCAAGTCCCAGCTGCTCCATTTTCAATCCAGCTCCCTGCAAATGCCCTTAGGAAAGCAGTGGAAGATGCCCCAAGTACTTGAGTTCCTGACATCCACATGGGAGACTAGGAAGGAGTTCCTGACTCTTGGTTTTAGCTGGCCCAACCTCAGCTGTTATTGCCATTTGGGGAGTGAACCAGAGGATGGAATATCTCTCTCTCTTTCTCTGTCTCCACCCCCTTCCCCATAACTCTGTCTTTTAAATAGATAGATAGATAGATAGATAGATAGATAGATAGATAGATAAAGGGGTCAGTGCCATGGCGCAGTAGGTTAATCCTCCGCCTGCAGCACTGGTATCCCATATGGGTGCTGGTTCTAGTCCTGGCTGCCCCTCTTCCAGTCCAGCTCTCTATTTTTTTTTTTTTTGCCAGGCAGAGTTAGACAGTGAGAGAGAGAGAGACAGAGAGAGAGTTATAGACAGTGAGAGAGAGACAGAAAGGTCTTCCTTCTATTGGTTCACTCCCCTAATGGCCGCCACGGCAGGCGCTGCGCCAATCCGAAGCCAGGAGCCAGGTGCTTCCTCCTGGTCTCCCGTGTGGGTACAGGGACCCAAGCACTTGGGCCATCCTCCACTGCATTCCCGGGCCACAGCAGAGAGCTGGACTGGAAGAGGAGCAACCGGGACTAGCACCCGGCGCCCCAACTGGGACTAGAACCTGGGGTGCCGGCGCTGCAGGCGGAGGATTAGCCAAGTGAGCCACGGTGCTGGCCACCAGCTCTCTATTATGGCCTGGGAAAGCAGTAGAAGATGGCCCAAGTCCTTGGGCTCCTGCACCCACGAGGGAGACCAGGAAGAAGCTCCTGGCTTCAGATCGGCATAGCTCTGGCCATTGTGGCCATTTGGGGAATGAGCCAATGGAAGGAAGACCTTTCTCTCTGTCTCTCCCTCTCACTGTCTGTAACTCTAACTCTCAAATAAAATAAATAAAATCTTTAAAAAATAAATAAAATCTTTAAAGAAAAAAAGAAAGAAAGAAAAATCATTGCATCATGTATGCATCTCAAAGCAAACAGCAATGGAGAGGCTGAGAAGGTCATTTCAGTGGGCCAAGATCTGACCCTAAAAATATAAGTCCACTTCCCCAGAGACATTGAGCTTCACCTATGATAAAAATTACTGAATTAGTCACTAAAAGCCACCACAATGCTGCTAAACTAACACTAGCACCTTAAAAAGTTATTCTGAAACCTGGATTCGGACTCTACTGCAATGCTTTGCTATACTCTAGAATTTCTACCCTTCTGCCCTAAATGGAGAGTGGGAGCTTCCCCATCTATGGAATTCAGTCATCCATTAAAGTTAACAAGTGTTATTATATGTCACATCCTGGTCTAAGCGCTGGCCACAAGGCAATTCACAAAAGGACTAAGATCCTTGCCCTGATGTCATCAGAATTCTAGTGGGGGCAAAAGACAAGATAAATATGCAGAGTATATATGTATATACTGGGGCCAGTGCTGTGATGTAGTAGGCTAAGCCTCTGCCCATGGCACTGGCATCTCATATGGGCGCTGATTCGAGTCCTGGCTGCTCCACTTCTGATCCAGCTCTGAGCTCTCTGCTTATGACCTGGAAAGCAGTAGAAGAAGGCCCAAGTGCTTGTGCCTCTGCACCCGCGTGGGAGACCCAGAAGAAGCTCCTGGCTCCTGGCTTCAGATCAACTCAGTGTCAGCCGTTGCAGCCATTCGGGGAGTGAACCAGTAGATGGAAGACCTTTCTGTCTCTTTCTCTCTCTCTCTAACTCTGCCTCTCAAATAAATAGATAATTTTTTTTAAAAAAAGTATACACTGTGTTTCATTCATCCTATTATGACCAGTCTCTCCCAGTTTTATGAAGGGTGCATCTTACAACACTCTCTAACGTACAGCTGATGGCTGAGTAGATCTGATGAAATATGGGCAGTGTAGACAAGAGAATAATGTATCAGAGAGATATGTGCTAGAGACAAAAATAAGTAGAGCCGAGGAAGAGGGAGCAGGGGGAGGCAGTAACTTAGGAAAGATCCATGTAATGTCTGAGCAGACATAAAGAGGCTACACAAAGAACAAGTCCACAGGCCCTGGAGCTGCAGGCGGCTAGGGAGCTGCCCCTCTCAGAAACAGCAAGGAGGGAGGAGGAAGCTGGTGTGGCTGGAGGAGAAGTGAGAGAACTCAGGACAGGACATGGGGTCAAGGAGAAACCAGAGGGGCCACACTAAGCAGGGACCTGGAGTTCACCTTTCTTCTTACTGCACAATATTTGTCGTGAATCTGCAGAGATAAGACAACACAGTACAAAGGGGCACGGGCTGTGGGGCCACACTGCTACCTGATGTCCCAGCTCTGCCACTTCTGAGCAGTGTGACACTGGTCAACTTACTCTCTTAACCTGTTTCCCCATCTGAAAACCAGAGCTAATGACACTATTCACCCCGCCCCCCCGGGGTTGTTATGGGCAGTGAGCAAATTATTTCACGTAAAGCACTTTGAATGAAGTGCATTGTGATGGTGGGTCTGTCACTGATTTCATCATTATCACGTTTGTTTGTTTTTTAACTCTTTGTTTATTTATTTAGTTTATTTGAAAGACAGAGAAAGAGCGATTCCACACCTACTGGTTAACTCCTCAAATGCCCACAACAGCTGGCCAAGCCAAAGCCAAGAGCCCAGAACTCAAGCTAGGTCTCCCACACAGGAAGCAGAAACCCAGTTACTTGAGCCATCACTGCTGCCTCCCAGGGTGCACATCAGCAGGAAGCTGGAATTGGGAGCGGAAGCGGAACTCAAAGCCAGGCACTCTGACACAGGATGCCCCCATCCCAAGTGGGATCCTAACCGCTGGACCAAACCCCTACCTCATTATCAATTTACTTTGCTGAGGGTTATTTGCTCAGTAAACAGTAATGAATAGTTATATCAACAGTATTTTTGGACCCTAATTTTCCAGAAAACTAGAAAAAAATTTTTTAAATGTTTTAAAAATTAAAAAAAAATTTTTTTTTAAATCTGTACATGGGGTTGGTGCTGTGGCATAGTGGGTTAAGCTGCTGCCTGTGAGGTCAGCATCCCATATGGATGCTGGTTAGAGTCCCGGCTGCTCCACTTCTGATCCAGCTCCCTGCTAATGCGCCTGGGAAAGGCCCATTTGGTTTGTCACTGCACCCACATGGGAGACTCAAATGAAGCTCCTGGCTTCATGCTTCAGCCTGGCCCAGCCCTGGCAGTTACAGTCATTTGGGGAGTGAGCCAGCAGATGGAAGATCTCTGTGTCTCTCCCTCTATCTCTGCAATCCTGCCTTTCAAATAAATAAAGAAACCTTAAAAAAAAAAAAAACTGTACATGATGATTTCTTTCAAACACAAATTGCCATTTCTATTACTCCTAAGCAAACACAGAGACTGCACCACCTCACCACCACTACCTCCACTAAAAAACAATCTTTGGCAATGATATTTAATTGTCTTTGCTGAGTTTTCCACTAGAAAGGAAGGAAGGATGGGAAAGGTGAGCCACCAAACAAAGTAATTTTTAAAACATAGATTTCACCCCAATGAATTCTGTTGTCAGGTGTAGTTTAGGAAAACTTAGAAATATAGAAAAATTTAAAAACATCCTTATTTACTCAAAATTTTGAATTCTATATATTTTAATGGCACATGGCACTTATTCTGAATTTATTTATGAAAATCAGAAGACTAAGTTAGGCAGTAACAGCTCTTTCATGTTGTCTCCTCCTTGACTTACTTAAGCAATGGTTCTTCAGCAATTACCATGCTAAAGGAATTACATTAGATGATCAAAGGGTACAGTCGAGAATAAGGCACAGTCCTGAACTTGTCTCTGTATGACCAGGAGTCACAGAGAACCCCCTTTCTCTTAAGTAAGAAGTCCATTTCAGGGTTGTTCTGTAGTGATGGTGCCTCTGCTCCCCTTCAAGACCCTAACTGGGGACAAATCAGCCACTACACCCTGTCTGTCTCCTTCTGAGGCTGGAGGTCGGGAGCAGCTTGCACCTGCTGTGAGACAGCAGAACCCGGGCAAGACTTGGGGCCAGGGAGCCTGGACAACTCCAGCCTCGTCACCTCTGCACCCATTGTCCACTGCTCTTGCCCACAGTCCCTCCTGCCCAGGGGATGCTGCTAAGGAAGAAAATAGGTCAAACGAAGGGGAAACTCAGTCAGCTGTTACCAGTACACTCACCAACGTTTACAAGTAAACAGCACATTTTGACAAGACCAAAGTGAAGATGCTGTGTTTTATTACTGAGCCACAGGAGCGGTAGCCCCACTCCAAGCCACAGCCTTCTCCCTGACCATGGGGCGGTGAGGTTCAGGGAGCGGTGAGGTTGGGGTGAGACCTGGCCAATGAGGTTCTTTGAAGTTCTATGTGCACAGTACTTGGTGACAAAAATGCGGAGCACCGATTGGTTACTTATTTTAGGCTGCAACAAAATGCCCCCGTGGAAAATGTCTTAAGCAAAATGTCAAGTGTCTAGTTTTAAAGCAGAGGACAATGCTTAGAGCACAGTATTTTTGGCAAGACAATCCCACCCATTCCCCAAGTCTCCCAGGCTTAAAATCTTGGCACTAGCAAACGAACTTCCACCACAGCCTTTGTGATAACATGCTCTGTACAATTCTACTTTAGAGATGAAATCGGACCTCCTACTCAGCACAGTCGTCATGTTCATTCAATGATTTATTCACTTATCCATCAGCACCGCCTTCTATGAGACAACACTATGCCACAGAGACACAAAAATATGAGTCCTGCCCCTAACAGTTCATTAGGTTGTAAGCACTTGCCATAAGTGAGCAACTACTGTGCTAGCCTACAGACACACACCCAGATTTCAGGGAGCTTTTCAGGAGATGATGTCCCAGGGGAGTCTTAAGGAACTAGCAGGAGTTTGCCAGGTGAAGAGGGAGGGAGGGGCAGGGCAAACTGAGGCATGAGAAAACCGCCCCGTGGAGCCTGATCCCAAGAGGCCCCTGCGGTTTGCAATTTATTGTACAGAGAACCGGCAGCGCTGGAGGCGTCCAGGAAGAGGAGTGACAGCAACAGCTGTTTGGTGGTTGTCGGGCTCATGCAAGGGTGGACCGGAGCTCGGACTGCAGGGAAGCCAGGCCCGAATGCGGACCAACTCCTCGGGAGGCTACTGCTTGATCTTAGTGAGAAACTATGTCAGAGGCAGGCGGGTTGGAGAGCAGAGGACCTAGTTGAGAAACAGCCTATAAATAGAAACGATCGGACTTGACTATCGATGGAGCACCGGGGGGGTGCAAAGCCAAAGTCCCACTCCTGCCGGCTTCCTCCCTCTACCTTGGGCAATTATTTGGATAGTGGGACCAGAGAGCACCGCGGGGCACAGAGCAGAAGCAGGGTATTGATTTTCTTTTTCTCGACGGGAGGCTCAGAGAGAGGATGAGTTCAATTTTAAACGCTGCACCTGGGACCCACGGGGAAGGCAGGGGCTGCGGGCAGCACGAGCCAGTTGGCTAGGGAGACCCTGCGCTTTCCAGTCTCAGGAAATTCACAGGAGTACTGCAGAAGCTTAAGTACCTGGCATACCGACTTGAGAAACAAATGACATTTTGCATTTTTGTAAGAGCCCTGCAAAGGCAAGCTCCGCGCTGCCAAACTGACGCCGCAGAACAATGGACTTGTAATTTCTCTTTTCTTACTCGAGCACGCCAGACGCGGGGTTCGCGGGCTCGCCTCCTCACCGCACTTGGGAACAGCGGCGTACCTGGTGTCAGATCCAGGAATTCCTCTCCGCGGCTCTGAGGAACAAGCGCTGGGAAAGGCGCCCTCCAGTGGCGCTGGGAGGATGGGGGTCCAGCACCCTTCCCACCACCAAACAAAGCCCTGTGAAGAAATGCGATTGACAGGGATCAGAGGGCCACCACCACGCTGGCGCCGCTAACCCGAAAACCCAAAAGGGAACTCGCAGGGCCCGGGACCCCCTTACCTGTCACGCTGGCCGGAGGAGAATGTCACTTTCGACTCAACAAAACAAGCCCCCGGGTTGGATAGCTCGCAGCCGAGTTCCGCTCGGCGGCAATTAAACACCCAGCGAGCCAAAACGCGTAGTCTAATCCGACCCTCTCCAGCCGGCAGGGCCGGGCTTCGACCACGTGGGTGGCGGCGGCCAGCAGGAGCTATCCGCGGAGGGCGGGGCCTGCGGCGGGGGCGGGGCCTCGCGGTGGGCGGGGCCTGGGCGGACCCCTCACTAGGTGGCTCCTCTCCTCTCCCCTTTTGCCTTCGCCCTTCGAGTCGCCACGTAATGCCACGTCTCCGCGCATGCGCATCTCGGCCGGCGGTGGCGGCTGTTTCCGGGCTTAGGGGGCAGGAGCGGCCGCGGAGTAGGAGGCGGTGGCGGCGGCGGCGGCGGCGGCGGCCGGGGAGTGCCGAGTGCGGGCTCGGGGCCCCTGCGGAGGGCAGGAGAAGTTGTCTTCTTTCCTTTCCCGAAGAGGCTGTAAAGCCGGTGGCTGAGCGGCACGATGAATTTCCTCCGCGGGGTGATGGGGGGTCAGAGTGCCGGACCCCAGCACACAGAAGCCGAGACGGTGAGTGGAGCCGCGGGGTCCGGGACTTGGGAAGGGTCCGGGCCAGGACGGGGAACGGAGAGGGCCAGAGGGCCTGGAGGTCGCCTCCCGCGCGTGGGGGACCCACGAGCCGCCCGCCTCTCCGGAGACCCCCCCCCCCCGAGCTACTTCCTCACGGCTCCCGCGCAGCCCCCCGCGCGGCGGCTCGGCCCGGCTGACAGCGGCCGCGCCCGGTGGCCCCGCAGGCCCCGCGGCTCGGTGGTCCCGCCCGGGCAGGCACGGATCCCGGCCAGAGGCGGCCCGACCCGCGCGCCCCGCGGGCGCTGCCCTCCGCCTCCGCCGGCCGAGAGGAGCCTGAAGCCCTGCTCCCTGCCTCCTGTCTGGAAGCGGGGCGCTGGGGAAGACTGCATGGTTTAAAGCCCAGCTGTTGGCGACAGCGTGTGGCTAAGAATAAAACCATGCTCTTCGGGGCACAAAGCCACCTGCTCCCGTCCCGTCAGCTGGGAGGACCGGCCTTAGTTCAGACCCCGGCTTTCCGGGCTCACCCCGGTATGTGTCATGTGTCCGGTGCTGTGTCCACTTTGGAAACACACCTCTCGCCTTCCGTGTGAACAGGATTTGCAAGGACATTTATTTTAAACGTGCGCTGCAGAAGACTGTTTGATAGCTGCTTCGGTGTTAGGTTATGGGATAATCTTAGTTGAAGTGTGATTCTACTGGAAATGCGTGTGTATGGCCTTGTTTTAAAAATAAAAATAAACTTTGTGTTTGAGAATAAGCTGAGATCTACAGAAAAGTGGGTGGGGTATGACATTTTAAAGTTTGGATAGACAGCTGTGTTACCCGGATTCTGGAGGGTAGTAAGGGTGGCTTTCATTCGTCCAGCTCTTACCTGGTGCTAGGTCTTTTGCTGAGCTGTTTATCTTCCACATTCTTCTTTAATCCTTAACTACCCTGCAGGATAGGTGATGGTAGCCATCCTTTACAAATGAAGAAATGAGGTTCAGAGAGGTGAAGTCATGTGACCGAGGTCTTAGAGGTGAAGTCATGTGACCGAGGTCTTAGAGCCAGTATTCCGTCAAGGTGTGCCTGAACTTCAAAGCTTAGACTTTATTGCTGATGCCCATACTTCACTACTTACCTGGGCATTTTGGAAATCGGGGTAATGCTGTTAAAATTAATTGCTCATCAGGGTTAGAACTGTTTAAAGCAGAAGTTGAAGGTCGGTGAATCTGTTTCCTTCATTTGAAAATCAGATCTGTCTCTGTCACACACACACACAGAAAGAGGCTATTTGACACACCTTGTCCAGTCCCACACAGCAGCAAGGCAAGGCAGTGAGCCCTGTTACAACACAGAGTTGTTCTCCCTGGGTTACCGTAGCCACAGCCTACCCCTTCAGCCCTGCTTTCGTCTCTCCTGTTGGCACTGGTGTTTGAGACCTGTTTGGAAGAGTGATTTATGAGAGCATGCTTTGGAGTTAGATCTGGATTTGCATCCTGACCTTCCCTCACTTGTTTGGATTGGGCAGGTGAGAGATGGCGAATACACTCTAAAATGAAGAAAAAGGCCTGCTCGTCAGGGTGGGATGCGAAGGAGTAAAGTGAAATAAGAAATAGAAATAGCCTGGCACGGTGTGGGAGTGTCCTTTCATATCATCCAGGTCGAGGCTTCTCCTTGTACAGGCACAGAGTACTAAAGCGGTTTGCACATTATTGCAGAGTTGGGACCCAAATACCTTGAGCATGTCGTGGTGAACGGGACAACATGGTTTTTACATCATGATGTCAAAATGATGCTGGAGCATCATGTGTGGGTACTGTAGATGGGCACTGGAAGTGGAGTGAAGGCCTTGTTCTAGCCTAACGTGGAAGATGCACTCTCAAAATTGAAAAAGTGATGTTTACTCACGCGTTACAGCTTGAGGAAAAGTTGTTTCATTATCTCATTCCATCAGGAAGTACAATAAGGACTCCTGGGTCACTAATTTAGATGTATTTATAGAGCTTCAGTGGAGTGAGTAGTATGATATTACATGTTGTCATTGATGATCTGATCTGACCTGGATATTTGAGTTTCTAGAGCCTGGAACCTCTATCTTCTGTATCATCATTTAGTGCTTTCTTATATATTTTTTCCTTTTTTTTTTTGACAGGCAGAGTGGACAGTGAGAGAGAGAGACAGAGAGAAAGGTCTTCCTTTGCTTTTGGTTCACCCTCCAATGGCCGCCGCGGTTGGCGCGCTGCGGCCGGCGCACTGCACTGATCCGATGGCAGGAGCCAGGTGCTTATCCTGGTCTCCCATGGGGTGCAGGGCCCAAGTACTTGGGCCATCCTCCACTGCACTCCCTGGCCACAGCAGAGAGCTGGCCTGGAAGAGGGGCAACCGGGACAGAATCCGGTGCCCCAACCGGGACTAGAACCCGGTGTGCCGGCGCCGCAAGGCGGAGGATTAGCCTAGTGAGCCGCGGCGCCGGCTATTTTTTCCATTTTTGCAAAAGTAAACAATGTTTTCTTCATTGTAATTTTCTTTGAATGACCCATGTCCAACAAATCCCATCAGCAGCGACTTCTTTTTTTAAATTTTGTTTATTTATTTGAAAGTCAGGGTTACACAGAGAGAGGAGAGGCAGAGAGAGAGAGAGAGAGAGGTCTTCCACTCCCCAATTGGCCGCAACAGCTGGAGCTGCGACATTCCGAAGCCAGGAGCCTCAAGCTTCTTCTAGGTCTCCCAGGCGGGTGCAGGGGCCCAAGCACTTGGGCCATCTTCCACTGCTTTCCCAGGCCATAGCAGAGAGCTGATTGGAAGCTGAGCAGCCAGGTCTCAACCAGCGCCCATAAGGGATGCTGGCGCTTCAGGCCAGGGCGTTAACCCAGCAGTGCCTTCTTTTATCTGCATCTCTAACTTCTTTCCCCTACCAGACTACAGACAATGTCTGGCTACTTTTGCATTTTTAACTAGATAGCACAGTTCTTTGCTTTCTACCATTAATACATATCTCATCCCTTCTAGACTCTTAAAGTATCTTTAGGGAAGAATTCATATACATTTTTATCATTGTTATTCCATAGTCACAGAGGCTCAATATAAAATGAATTCATTATGGTCTTATTTAAAAAGAAATCACAGAGTTATAGCAGCTTAAAAAATTAGATATTAAGTCAATGCTTTTAAAAAGACTTGACAAATCAGAGTTCTCAAATGATTGAATTCTGTTTATTAGGCAGAGGCAGAGAGAAATAGAGGTCTTCCATCTGCTGGCTCACTCCCCAAATGATCTGAAGCCAGGAGCCAGGAACTTCCTCTGGGTTTCCCATTCTGATGCAGGGGCCCAAGGCCTTGGGCCATCTTCTACTGCTTTCCCAGGCCATAGCAGAGAGCTGAATCAGAAGTGGAATAGCTGGGACTCGAACCAGCGCCTATATATGGGATGCTGAGGCTTTACCTGCTACGCCACAGCGCCAGCCCTGTGTCAGTTTTTACTTAGGGATTTGAAACAGAGACATCAGATTGGAGGAGGGGGGCTGGTCACTCCCTAAATGCCTGCAATGGCAGGGCTGGCAGCTGGGAAGCACAATCCAGGTTCTCACCTGGGTGGCAGGAACCCAGTTAGTTGAGCCATCACTGCTCTCCCCCAGGGTCTGCACTGGCAGTGTGCTGGAGTGGAGCTGGAGCCAGGAATCAAACCCAGGTACTCCAAAGTTTGATTCCATGTCTTACCCACTAGGCTCAGTGCCTTCTGCTTTTCTTAGTGAACTTAAATATTTATCTTCTAAATGTATGAGAGTTTCATAAGGGTGTCTCCAAGAGCTCATAGAAAAAGAGTTAAAATAAGCTTATTTGATACAAAAAATTTTAGAAATTCTTACAGTACACATTTTATGAACATTTTGAAGACCCCTGTGCATGGATTTCAATTTATTTTTGCACTAAAATAAGCTTATCTTTTAATTCCATTTGCCACATACTTTTTGAACTACTCTGATGTTATTGCTTATGCCTACCACTAAGCTTTTAAAACTCTGTAAGCATTACTTTAACTGGCATTAAAATGTTCTTCAGAACCAGTGAATTAGTTATGTCACGGGTAATCAATAATTCTGTAACGTTCTGGTATTTTAAATTCAAGATTTCATTCATGTTAAGCTATTCTAGAATTCAAGTCCTTTTTATTTGCTAGCTCTTTTTTACTTGAAGTAGAACCCTGATTTCTGATGATTGATGTCTCTTTACCTTTGTCACACTTTGCTGGGTGCAAATAAACACTATTATAGTACAAAATCCTCAAAGTTTTTGAATACTCACGCACTTAGTTTTACATCTACCTCCCAGCTAGTATCTTTTTTTTTTTTTTTTTTTTTTTTTGGACAGGCAGAGTGGATAGTGAGAGAGAGACAGAGAGAAAGGTCTTCCTTTGCTGTTGGTTCACCCTCCCAATGGCCGCCGCGGCCCGTCGCGCTGATCCGAAGCCAGGAGCCAGGTACTTATCCTGGTCTCCCATGGGGTGCAGGGCCCAAGCACTTGGGCCATCCTCCACTGCCTTCCCGGGCCATATAGCAGAGAGCTGGCCTGGAACGGGGGGCAACCGGGACAGAATCCAGCGCCCCGACTGGGACTAGAACCCGGTGTGGCCGGCGCTGCAAGGTGGAGGATTAGCCTGTTGAGCCGCGGCACTGGCGTATCTTTTTTTTAAGTGAATTTCCTGAAAATTCCAAGAGAAGCTTTAACTAACTGTGATGATAAAAATCATAGGGATATTTTTTGTTCTTAGGTTGGATTGTGAGGCATGACAGTTGCTGAAGTCCAGAAAAGACATACAAAATTGCTATAACTGTTGGGATGTGCCTTTTTAAATCAAATTTTGATAGCTGGCTCAGAAAGCAAAGAACCAGCCATCCAGTTGTTATTAAAGTGTATGGCTTGAATTTAGACATTGTTTTGGTTTAGTCAAGCACATTAAATGCCATATTACTCTTAAGTATGTGATCTGAAATTCCTATTTAGGTTGAAGTTTCCTACTCTGTTAATAATCAGGTCAATGTCATAGCTGGAATGAATTATCCTCTCTTGGTTGGTCTTGCAATAACAATCTCAGAGAAAAACATAAATGATTTGTGTTTTTTTTTTTGACAGGCAGAGTGGACAGTGAGAGAGACAGAGAGAAAGGTCTTCCCTTTGCCGTTGGTTCACCCTCCAAGGGCCGCCACGGCTGGCACGCTGCTGCCAGTGCACCGCGCTGATCCGAAGGCAGGAGCCAGGTGCTTCTCCTGGTCTCCCATGGGGTGCAGGGCCCGAGCACTTGGGCCATCCTCCACTGCACTCCCGGGCTACAGCAGAGAGCTGGCCTGGAAGAGGGGCAACCGGGACAGAATCCGGCACCCCAACTGGGACTAGAACCTGGTGTGCCAGCGCCGCTAGGCAGAGGATTAGCCTGTTGAGCCACAGCGCCGGCCATGATTTGTGTTTTGAATTACTTCTATATCCAGCAAAAGAGTGTCTTTTAAAAGTAATATCTATTGAATACTACATGATTTTTTTTGAAGGTTAATTATATAGATTATTCTAAGATCATGTTTAAAAACTAAAACTAAAATCTGTAAAACTTTACATGCCATAGATTTCCAAGGTGTGTTCCAAGAAAATGAAGGGATGGTCTTGAAAAAATATTTGTTACCAAAGAAGTGTGTTGTGTCATGATCAAAAACAAAACAGGGCTGGCGCCGCGGCTCACTAGGCTAATCTTCCGCCTAGCAGCGCCGGCACACAGGGTTCTAGTCCCGGTTGGGGTGCCGGATTCTGTCCCGGTTGCTCCACTTCCAGTCCAGCTCTCTGCTGTGGCCCAGGAAGGCAGGAAGGCAGTGGAGTTTGGCCCAAGTCCTTGGGCCCTGCACCCTCATGGGAGACCAGGAGGAAGCACCTGGCTCCTGGCTTCGGACCGGCGGCGCGCCGGCCGGAGCAGCCATTTAGAGGGGTGAACCAACGGAAAAGAAGACCTTTCTCTGTCTCTCTCTCTCTTACTGCCTAACTCTGCCTGTCCAAAAAAAAAAAAGAGTAGGGTTTCTAAAAAAAAAACAAAGCAAAAATACCTCTAATATTTATCTGGTTTTGGCAAACAAGTGCTGTGTTATAATTTCAAATGGAGGTACAAAGTAATCTATTTATACCAAATTTATTTGAGTAACTTATTTTCTCCAGCTTTTTGAGTATTGTTTTCAGAAAAATATTCAGCTAAAAGTTTTCCTAGAAGATACACTTCTTTAAAGTATGCTACATTTGAAAAGAGTCCTCTGTTACCCTTGGCTTTGTGGAGTTCATGAAGTGTTGCTCATTGAAGTACCTAACAGGCAAAATAAATCCTGGGGCTTTAGGGTTTGTGAAGTGGTTGACATCATTCTTGAATCAGATTTTTGAAGAGAGAAATGTAAGAATTCACTCATATAAACTTGTGGATAGTGAGTACTGTTTTTCTTTTACATATTTGCCTTTTATTATGTACACTGCTCTGTATTCCGCTTTTTTGTCTGTTATAGATGTCATAGAAAAGTTATGCTTATTATTTTTATGCCTGAGGTAGAAATGCCATGAATATTCTCTGTATAAAAATTTATTTACCTTTAATTTGAAAACTTTTGTAGTGTTAGATTGTGAGGAGCTAGCATTTGTGATGGGTCATTTGGTGACAAGCTTTGTTACAACTCCTTGCTTGAAAGGATGTCCTTTAGGAAAGGCTGGTTCATTACTTGGAGAAAGCATGGAGAATAAATAAAGCAGTATATTACCTGGCTGGCATATGGATGATTGTAGTGGGAATGGATTGTGCTGGATTCGTCTGCAAAGAGACTTGTGTTTGACTTTGTGTTTGACTTGATGTGTGCCCACGTCTTTTTATAGATTTTAATAAATTGAGGTCATCTAAAGATAAGATTTGCTTTTGCGAAAAAAAAGAAAGCTGAGGGGAGTTTTTGCTTCTTTTTAAGTCTTCTCATTTACAGAGTTTGGTTTTAAAAATAATTTCTGCCTCTTTTTTGTGTTCTAAAACAGTAACTTTTTTTAGTCCATGAAAATATTACAAGGGAACTGACTCTTAGCTAATATGAATTATTTTAGACCTACAATGAATACGCATGGTTAGGGAAGTTCTGTCCTTGAAAAGTACAGCTATGTTCAAAGCTTCATGAAGGCAAGATTATATCATAAAATAATGTGAGTTATTAAAGTGTGAGATAAATATTTGTTGGACAAGTGATTGGATGCTTAGATTTAATTGCCATTCCTGTTCTTCATTTTTGCATGTCAGTTAAATAGTTACTAAATTTTTTTCAAAGGACTTTTATTAGGGATTTTGAGGAATACTACAAACTGTATTATCCCTGTGTCCTTTAAACCCTAAGCATACCTTTACCACCCTAGTTTCATGCTGTCTTCTTGTTTTCCCGTTTTCGTTTGTGGCAGTTTTTTGTTTTCACATCTCTCATCAGTTTTTTTCTTTCCTGTTCACTCTTCTTCCCCCTGCTCTTTTGGTCTCTGCGTATCATTACTGAATGTAAATAAATGACACTATTAGCGAGTGAAAAAAAATTTTAATTGACAGGTTATTACACTATGATTCTGATTATTCTCAATTTACCATTTGCTACTGGGATAACCTGTCTTTTTCTTGCTTATTGAGTGGAATTGTGAATCTCAGGTGGTGATTATTGAAAACAAAGAGATGTCCTGATGCTCAGTTGCCTGCATGAGCTCCATAATGTTATACATGTTTGCTAATTAGACTTTCCCTATAATAAACAGTATAGAAAGGTTTAAATCCTCTTCGATCGACTGCCATCTTCAACTTCAGTTCTTTCTCCAGAGGTGACCACTGTTATTTTTTGAAACAAACCCTTGTAGACCTTTATGCATAATCATGCATCTTTGTAATATAAAATTATATATTTGTGTGTACATTTTTATTTCTTTTTACAAAATGGTATATTGTTTTATAGTATCTTGCCGCTTACCTTTTTTGTTGATTGATGTGCCTTGGAGATTTTACCTTGTTAAAACTTAGACTTACTTTACTAAAAATTATGTAAAATACAGGTTTTCTGTTACTTTTTTTAAAAAGATTTATTTATTTATTTGAGAGGCTGTTACAGACAGAGACAGAGAGAGACAGAGAGAGATCTTTTCATCTGCTGGTTCACAACCCAAATGGCTGCAACAGCCAGAGCTGGGCCTGTCTAAAGCCAGGAGCCAGGAGCTTCTTCTGGGTCTCCCATGCAGGTGCAGAGGCCCAACCACTTGGGCCATCTTCTACTGTTTTCCCCAGGCCATCAGCAGGGAGCTGGATTGGAGGAGGAGCAGCCAGGACTCGAATCTGAGCCCATATGGGATGCTGGCACTGCAGGTGGATACTTAACCTACCATGCACAGCACTGGCCCCTTTCAGTTACTTTTGTTAATTACACAATACTCCCTTTTAATAGGCTGCTAAAATTTTTTCAAACTAGAATCCATTTCGAATTCATCACTGTCTTTCTTAGATCATCTAGTATTAATTAGCACAATATGAAGCACTCAAAAACCTTGTCTCAAATTGTCCTTTCTATTTCTTCTAAATAAAACTAACTGGTTTAAATTTTCCTGAAATATATTTTTTTCATCTTTGCAACTATTTTTCGTTTTTGTGAATATATAGAACCCTGTTTTGTCTAAGAATCACAAACTCAAATTTCATTTAGATAGCATCAAGGAAGTAGATCAGCTCAGAGAAAAGAGCAGAGGTTTGGGTTGAAACTGGGGGTGCAGGCGTTGAGGCATAGCTGGTTAAGTTGCCATCTGCAGCACTGGCATCCCATTTGGGCAATGGTTCAGATCTTAGTTGCTCCACTTCTGATCCAGCTCTCTGCTAATGTGCCTGAGAAAGCAGCAGCTGATAGAAGATATTCTCTCTTTCAACTTACCTTTCAAATGAAACTGGAGCCTGCATGTCCTGATATGAAGAAATAGTCATTGTTCGGCTCTACCCAGGTGTTGCCTCCAGTAATATAGGCCCAGAGCGTAAACTTTTTTTTTTTTAATTTTATTTATTTATTTGAGAAGTAGAGCTACAGACAGAGGGAGAGAGACAGAAATGTCTTTCATCCGCTGGTTCACTCCCCAAATGGGCACAAGGTTAGAGTCTGGCCAATCTGAAACCAGAAGCCAGGAGCTTCTTACCAGTCTCCCACGTGGGTGCAGGGTTCCAAGCACTTGGGTCATCTTCTACTGCTTTCCTGGGCCATTGGCAGAGAGCTGGATCAGAAGAGGAGCAGCCAGGACATGAACCAACAGTTGTATGGGATACTGATGGTCATATGGCATGCTGGTTCCACAGGCCAAGACTTAGCCAACTACACCACAGTGCTAGCCCTCAGAGCAGTTTAAATTGGTGTTGAATTCTATCCTACCACCTAATTAAATGATTCTATAAATATGAGCAAGTTATTTCTCATATTCCCTGTTTCAGTAATGGTACTTTATAGGTTTTTGTGAAGTTTAGATTAATTTTAAAACATGACACTTGGGGCCAGCACCTGGCATAGCAGCTAAAGCCATCACCTGCAGTGCCAGCATCCCATGTGGGCACCGGTTCGAGACCTGGCTGCTCCACTTCCCATCCAGCTCTCTGCTATGGCCTGGGAAAGCAGTAGAAGATGGCCCAAGTCATTGGGTTCCTGCCACCTGCATGGGAGACCCGGAGGAGGCTCCTGGCTTCGGATCAGCTCAGCTCTAGCCATTGCAGCCAGTTAGGGAGTGAACCAGTGGATTGAAGACCTCTCCTCCCTCTCTCTCTCTCTCTCTCTCTACCTCTACCTCTACCTCTACCTCTACCTCTCCTTCTCTCTGTGTGTAACGCTTTCAAATAAATAAATAAATCTTAAAACAAATATATATGACACTTTAGAACAGAGCACATAGTAAGTGCTATTATGCCACTTTTTTTTTTTTTTTTTTTTTTTTTGACAGGCAGAGTGGACAGTGAGAGAGAGAGAGACAGAGAGAAAGGTCTTCCTTTTTGCCGTTGGTTTACCCTCCAATGGCCGCTGCGGCTGGCGTGCTGCGCCGGCGCACCGCACTGATCCGATGGCAGGAGCCAGGTGCTTCTCCTGGTCTCCCATGGGGTGAAGGGCCCAAGCACTTGGGCCATCCTCCACTGCACTCCCTGGCCACAGCAGAGAGCTGGCCTGGAAGAGGAGCAACCAGGACAGAATCCGGCGCCCCGACCTGGACTAGAACCTGGTGTGCCAGCGCCGCAAGGCGGAGGATTAGCCTAGTGAGCCGCGGCGCCGGCCTTATGCCACATTTTACCAGTTCTAAGATGCATATTAGTATCTGAAGTCAGGATGCATCTTATAAATTATAATTGGGGGGTGTGTCTTTTTATTGGTAACATATTAAAAATTATGAATTTTTTAAATTTATTTGTTTGAAAGAGTTACAGAGAGAGGTATAGACAGAGAGAGAGGTCTTCCATCCGCTGGTTCACTTACCAGATGGGAGCTGTGCTGATCCGAAGCCAGGAGCCAGAAGCTTCTTCCCGGGTCTCCCATGTGGGTGCACGGGCCCAAGGACTTGGGCCATCTTCTACTGCTTTCCCAGGCCATAGCAGAGAGTTGGATCGGAAGAGGAGCAGCTGGGACTAGAACTGGCACCCATATGGGATGCCAGCGCTTCAGGCCAGGGCGTTAACCCACTCTGCCACAGCGCCAGCCCCATAAATAAATCTTAAAATAAATATATAATATATATGACACTTTAGAACAGAGCACATAGTAAGTGCTGTTATGCCACATTTTACCAGTTCTGAGATGCATATTAGCATCAGAAATCAGGATGCATCTTATAAAGTATAATTGGGGGTATGTGTTTTTTCTTGGTAATATATTAAAAAATTATGAATCTTGGCCGGTGCTGCGGCTCAATAGGCTAATCCTCCACCTGCGGCACCGGCACACCGGGTTCTAGTCCCGGTCGGGGCACCGATCCTGTCCCGGTTGCCCCTCTTCCAGGCCAGCTCTCTGCTGTGGCCAGGGGAGTGCAGTGGAGGATGGCCCAAGTGCTTGGGCCCTGCACCCTATGGGAGACCAGGAGAAGCACCTGGCTCCTGCCATCGGATCAGCGTGGTGCGCCGGCCGCAGCGCGCCAGCCGCGGCGGCCATTGGAGGGTGAACCAACGGCAAAAAGGAAGACCTTTCTCTCTGTCTCCCTCTACTGTCCACTCTGCCTGTCAAAAAAAAAATTATGAATCTTAAAATTGTTGATTTCTTAGATTGTGTGAAGTATGGTGTTAGCTACAATTAGTGCCAATATTTTTTCAAGAAAATATAGAAATCTGTATTTCTATATGAGTCTTTAATCTTTCAGATGTTGGCTTAAAATTATTTTAAAAACTATATAGATCAAATACATTTGTCAAATGGTATAGTAAGTATAATACATTATTGCTTATTAGATAAAATTAAGTATTTTTGAGGTATTCTAAGTTTTAAATATTACATAACCTTAGAGTTCATCTAATTTACCTTGCATTTTGCAGATGATGGACTGACTTAGAATGTATTTAATGTAGAGTTGATCCTTATTATTCATCAATTACTTATTTGCAAAATCACCTGCTCACTAAAATGTACTTGTAACCCCAGAGTCAATGATTGCAGAACTGTCCTGGTTACTCATGAACATGGATAGAGTAGTGAAAAATTGGAGTCACTCAATGTACACATTCCCAGATGAGATCAAACAAGGTCATGGCCTGTCTTATCTCAATGCGTAGTGTCAATAAATGGCCTTTGTGTAGTCTGTTTAGTATTGTATTTTCTGCATTTTGTTGATTTTTTTTTTTTTTTTTGTAGTGGGGATTTTCTTGTTAAAAATGACCCCAAGAGGCAGGCAGGCAGGCAGGCAGGCAGGCACAACAATTAATCCCCGCATCCCATATTGGAGTTCCTGGGATTGAATCCTGCCTCTACTTCTATCTAACTTTCTACTGGGAGGCAGCAGATGATAACTTAAGTACTTGGGTCCCTGCCTGACCAAGCCATGGCTGTTGAAGGCATTTGGGGAATGAACCAATGGATGGAGGATCTGTCTGTGCTCTGTGTCCCTTATTGCCTTTCCAATAAAATTTTAAAAATAACAATAAAGTACACTACGCCACTTCCCACCCCACCCCCTGTGTTGTGGCCACTGCCTATGTTGCCACTGGCATCCCATATGCATATGAGCAGCACTTGGATTCCGAGCTGCTCCGCTCCCAATCCAACTCCACGCTAATGCTCCTGAGAAAGCAGCAGAAGACAGCCCAAGTTCTTGGGTCCCTGCCACCTGTTTGGGGAGACCTAGATGGAGTTCCTGGCTCCTGGCTTCAGCTTGGGCCAGCCCTGGCCATTGCAGCCATTTGGGGGAGTGAACCAGTGAGAGGAAGACCTCTTTCACTCTCACTCTCTCTCTAACTCTGCCTTTTAAATAAATAAACGCGCATTTAAAAAAGAAAAGAAACCCTGCCTCGCTTGGTTAATCCTCCGCCTGTGGTGTCAGCATCCTATATGGGCGCCGGGTTCTAGTGCCAGTCGCCCCTCTTCCAGTCCAGCTCTCAGCTGTGGCCCGGGAAGGCAGTGGAGGATGGCCCAAGTGCTTGGGCGCCTGCACCGTGTGGGAGACCAGGAAGAAGCACCTGGCTCCTGGCTTTGGATTGGCTTAGCGCCGGCCGTAGCAACCATTTGAGGGTTAAACCAAAGGAAGGAAGACCTTTCTCTCTTGTTTCTCACTCTCACTCACTCACTCACTCACTCACTGTCTAACTCTGTCAAATAAAAAGAAAACCAACTCCTAGCCACCCTTGAGGGGCGGGGGTTGTGCTGTCTAGAGTTCCTAAGCACAGGAAAGCTGTGATGTGCCTCACAGGGAAGGTAGGTGTGTTAGACAAGCTTCATTCAGGCGTGCATACTGACAGCTTTCAATGAAATACATCTTTCAATGAAATACACCTAAGATTAGTTTTCTATCTTATCTGTGGTCAGAAATGTGACCAGATGGTCTTGCAAGGTACTAACTAACCTTGTAATTCCCTTAGGATCTTTGTTTCTGTATTCACTAATCCAGTGTTCCTGGTGACTTTTTAGAACATAACTACCATGGAAAACAAGAATTGAACATTTTCAGAAAGCAGATGAATAGTAAGTCAATCAGATGGAATGTTGAAGCAGATAATAGGATAGAAGCAAGGTCTAATAATATTCTGAAATTTTTTTCCTTTGAGTTATTGAAGCAATAGTGAAAACATGCTTATTGCAAACACACTAATTTTAATTTTAATTAGTGTGTAGTCTAAAGTCACCTCTTTCTTCCCTTAGTTTCATTTCCCATCACCAGGAGTAATCTCTAATATAGTTCAGTGTGCAGCTTTCCAGAGTAAATACTCTGGGGTTTCAGGTGGTCAAAGGTCAGTGTTGCAGTACAGTGCAGTTAGTAATGTTATTCACTCATTCATTCACTGAACAAATAATAGTGTTGCAAGTTTCATGGGGGCCACGGTCACTGTAACCTGAAAGCAGTCGTCTGTGATTAAGCAAAGTTTGGAAATTTAGGCTAAGCATTTGAAAGTTCTATACAAATGAATAATTGTATAGTTGTTCTAATTTAAAAAAAAAAACCACAGAATTAATCTTTTATATGCTCATGAGCACTTGTGATTTCACTTTTCTGGTAACTTTTGTTTTAAATGTTTTATTTCAAAAGCAGACATGTAGGAAGAGAGATAGACAGAGATCTCCAGTCTACTGGTTTACTCCCCAAATGTCTGTAACAGCTGGGGCTGGGCCAGGCTGAAGTCAAGAGCTGGGAACTCAATCCAGTTCTCCCAGATGGGTGGCAGGAACTTACCTATTTAAGCCATCACCTGATGCTTCCCAGGATACACAGCGTTGTGGCACAACGGGTTAAACCACTGCCTGCAACATCAGCACCCCCTGTCATAGCACCAGTTGGAGTCCTGGCTACACTGCTTCCAATCCAGCTCCTGACTAATGTGGGGAAGGCAGGAGAAAATGGCCTGAGTACTTGGACCCCTGCCACCCATATGGGAGATTCTGGTAGAGTACCACGCTCCTGGCTTTGGCCTGGCGTAGCCCCAACCATCCCAGCCATTTGGAGAGTGAACCAGCAGATGGAAGATCTCTTTCTGTCTCTTCCCTCTGTTTCACTCTACCTTTCAAATAGATAAAGTAAACCTTTTAAAGGGTGATTGCTTATTCATGATATCAGGCTTAGATTCTGGTTCTTTTTTATTATAGAAAAACATTATTTGCACTCCCATTTACAGAAAAGCTGTAGAAGCATATAAAAGGAAAGACCTTCATGAATGGACGTTTAGAGTATTTCTGTTTTGTTTCTTTTGCTATTGCAGTGCTGCCGTGATTGTTCTTGTACTTGACTGTATGTGTGTATATATCGCTCTAGGAGATGTGTTTTAGAAGTTTAATTCATACAGTGACTGTCCCAGACACTTACCCTTGAGGATGCCTGGCCTCTTAAATTCAGTCTCGGTTAGTTATTCCTTTACCTTCTCACAACCCTTCATGCCTTTGCCCATTTCTACTGCCCTGATGTTTTTATTTACTTTATTGTAGTTAACATGAGCTGATGTCTGCTTTTTAGTCTCATTTCTTTCCACTCCAACTTGTCATCTCAGAAAGTTTAATTCTGAAAGAAAGAGTACATTAATTCCTGGCATTTTCTTAAGTAATTTTTTAGTGCTGGTTTTTCCTCATGTAGTTGGTAGCTTTTGATGATGGGTGTCCTAGAGTAAGGCTCCAGCTCCCTTAGAACAAGGAACTACCCACCCTGGCTGGTCTGGTAGTCACGCTAGTCAGGGCCCTTAGTGGGCTGGAGAGCAAGTGGAGCTGTTCATGGGACTGCATTACAATATCCCCCTATTTACAAAAAAAAACCAACCAAACAAACAAAAAAACAAAAACCTTGTAGTTCCTGTAGTTTGCACCACAAGCTTGGACTCATTTCTCTGCAAGGAGGAGGAATATGAGCTTTGGAGTGCAACATCCTAGCTCAGTCAGAATCTGACCGTGCTACCAAAGTGGCAGTGTATTTTGGGGTGCATTGCTTTGTTCAGCTGCTATAATGGAGGACAGAAAACAAAGAGGCTGGCGCCGTGGCTCACTTGGCTAATCCTCCGCCTAGCGGCGCCAGCACACCAGGTTCTAGTCCTGGTCGGGGCGCCGGATTCTGTCCTGGTCGCTCCTCTTCCAGTCCAGCTCCCTGCTGTGGCCCGAGAGTGTAGTGGAGGATGGCCCAAGTGCTTGGGCCCTGCACCCACATGGGAGACCAGGAGAAGTACCTGGCTCCTGCCTTCGGATCAGCGCAATGCACCGGCCACAGTGGCCACTGGGGGGCTGAACCAACGGCAAAGGAAGACCTTTCTCTCTGTCTCTCTCTCTCACTGTCCACTCTGCCTGTCCAAAAAAAGAGAAAGAAAACAAAAGATTTAAACTAAGAGTTTATGTCTTTTCTCCAATAAAAGTCAAACTAGGAGGGGGCATGTAACCTAGTACTTAAGACAGTTGCATCCCGCATCACAAGTACCTGAATTTGATTCCAGCTGCTGCTCCTGATTCCAGCTTTCATCTAATAGAGACCCTGGGAGGCAGTGGTGATGGCTGAAATAACTGGGTCCTGCCACCCACATGGGAGACCTGGATTGGCTCCCAGATTTGATCCCAGCCTTGCTGGCGTTTTAGGGAGTGAATCAGTAGATACGAGAGCATGCTCTTGCGTTCCCTCGCTCTCTCTTTCTGTCCCTCTTTTTCTCTCTTTTTCTCTCTGCCTCTCAAATAAATAAAAATGTAAAAGTCCAACCTAGTGGGCACTCCCTGCAGTGATGTAGTTCTACTTCTTGGGATGACGCAGAGGCCCAGGTGCCACTTGACCAAAAGGGTATGAACATTTTAGTTTCAATAGTAGTTTCAAATTGCAGCTTTTTTAGTTCCCTTCCCTTTGACAGAACATGAGTAGGTTCATTATCTCTTTGTTTATCCTTGATAGTAGTATTTAAAAGATCTTTATTGAACTATACAGAAAAAATAAGCTTCTGTAAATTTTCACAAAGTCAACACAGTGCTGTAAGCACTCTGATAAAAGAGCTGAATATTACCAGCACTCAGAGGTCCCCTGTGTGCGCTACTTAGTGACTCCCAAGAGTAATCACTAAATTGACTTCTGGTGGCATAGTTTGATTCTGTCTGCTTTTCTGTTTTATAAAACTTGAGTCATTTAGTTCACAGTACTCATTTTTATTCTTAATTTTTGTGACTGATAGATTGAAAAAAAGATCTCATTGCTATTTTAACTTTTATGTACCTTCATAATGACTGAAATTGAGATTTTCTTTGTGTATCTCTCATGGCTTTTTTTTTTTTTTTTTTTTTTTTTTTGACAGGCAGAGTTAGACAGCGAGAGAGAGAGAGAGAGACAGAGAAAGGTCTTCCTTCCGTTGGTTCATCCCCCAAATGGTCATTATGGCCGGCGCGCTGCGCTAATCTGAAGCCAGGAGCCAGGCGCTTCCTCCTGGTCTCCATGTGGGTGCAGGGCCCAAGGACCTGGGCCATCCTCCACTGTACTCCCAGGCCATAGCAGAGAGCTGGACTGGAAGAGGAGCCACCAGGACAGAACTGGCGCCCCAACCGGGACTAGAACCCGGGATGCCAGCACCACAGGCAGAGGATTAGCCTAGTGAGCTGCAGCGCTGGCCTCTCTCATGGCTTTTTTAAAAAAAAAAAAAATTAATAGGGCTCAGACGTTAGCTTGTTTAGAACATAAAATAAGAACTGAAAATAAGAACAAAACAAACCCCCAAACTCCAGGATTATGATCATCACCCTCCATTATTCCTAAAGCTAAGTTTCTCCCAAACATCATTTAGCTTTATGTTTTTGCTTTCAATGATTAAAGAGCTTCTAGACTACAAAAATCATTATTTGGCACAGGTACCTATATACGCTAGCTGAAGTTGGGGCTGAGACTAGAGCTCAAAACTCTGAGTGGTACTTGGATTACGTACTTCAAAGGTGGTAAGAATTCCAAACCTAGAACCAGTGCTTGAGGCAAAAAAAATGCATAGAGAAAATTCCCTGCTTATAATCATCAACTGTAAAACTACTTTGAGAAATAACAAAAATGTTCAAGACCCACGTAGAGCAAATTGCAGTGCTACTCATGAAAACTATTTTTGGATTAAGAAATTCTTCAGACTGAGAGTAATGACATTGGTGTTTTCAAGAGATGAGTAAGTAGTTTTCCTAATGGTTAAAAAAAAAGTTGATCAGTTTAATAAAGTTATATTGATTCCATTTTGAAAGACACAATATAATTGTCAAAGTAAATACAGTTTAATGTAGGATGATTTCTAAATGTGAACAGTTAGAATGAGTAAGAAAATAAAGCCAGACTCAGTTGTCATACTTTCTCTGCAGTATGAAGAAATGCAAATCAGCACAGAAAAGGCTCTTAGAAATCCTGCAGTGCAGAAACTGATTTAATTTTGTAAAACCCTGTGTTTCTCACTTGCTCTGTGATCACAGAAATTCTATTAATATCTTCCAGGACACTGGAAGTCTGCAAAACATAATTTGGAAAATGCTGTGTATATTTAAACATCATTCATGTTTTACATAAGGTATAAAACATTGGAGGGGCAAAACCAGGATCTCATTTTATAGAATTTTTGTAAGAGCCATCATTAAGGAATATTATGATAAATATCTGAGCTAAAAGGGGCCTGAATATAGCGGTTTTTAAAAAATATCTTCTTTATAAGGTATTTTCATATATTTTCACCCAGTCTGTGGCTTACCAGTTACATGCTCTTAGTGTAGTGATTTTTGAAGAGACACGAAGTCCAGTTTATTATGTTATTCTTTTATGCACTCTTGTATGCATTTGAGATGTCTGCCTAATTAGAGATCACTGGGATTTTCTATCCTATGCTTTCTTATAGAAGTTCTATAGCTCTAGGTTTCCAAAATTCTTTTTCAAATTTTATATATTTACCTATTTGAGGGACACAAAGAGAGAGTGAGAGGTTCACTGACAGAGGGAGAGAGTTCCCATTCAAATGCCCACAATGGCCAGGGCTGGGCCAGACCAAAGCCAGGACCCAGGAACTCAATCCATGTCTCCCTGTGTGGGTGGCACAGACTCAGCTGCTAGAACCATCATCGCCTACGGTCTCCCAAGGTGCACATTTAGCAGGAAGCTGTAATCAGTAGTGCAAATGAGGCTCAAACCCACGTACTGTGATGAGATGGGGGCATCTTAACCACTAGGCCAGATGCCTACCCCACCAAAGTCTTTACCCGTGCTCAGAGTTTGGTACATTTGCCTTCACTGCGCCCATAATTTACATTTAGTTTTATAATTTGCTTTTTTTCCCCTCACTGTTTATTATGTCATGGTATTTTTGCATAGATACAATTAATTCTTTTGAACAGCTGCATAGTATTTCACCAAAGAATATATCTCAATTTATTCAGCTTTTTTTCTGTTGATGGACAGTTGTTTGTTTCCAATTTTTTCTGCTGTAAATAATGCTCCAAGAATTATTTTAAAATTCAGCTTGAATTTTAATTCATATATTTTATCATAGGAATATTTTTTTCCTTCTACATTTTGAGGCACACTTAAAACTTCACATTTTTGATATGTATAGTTTTAACTTTCCTTATAACCTAGAGTGGAAGTGTTAGAAACATAGAGTGGAAATTTTAGGATAAATTTATATGGTTAAACAATTGTTATTTTAAAAAAAAATTAAGTAACTTTCTATCTTGCAGCATAACCCCGTTGGATTATGTATCCTGTTTGGTTAAAACAATGATAGTGATATATTTAGAAAACTGATTCTAGGCCGGCACCGTGGCTCACTAGGCTAATCCTCCGCATGCGGTGCCGGCACCCCAGGTTCTAGTCCCAGTTGTGGCGCCAGCTTCTGTCCCGGTTGCTCCTCTTCCAGTCCAGCTCTCTGCTATGGCCGGGGAGTGCAGTGGAGGATGGCCCAAGTGCCTGGGCCCTGCACCCACATGGGAGACCAGGAAGCACCTGGCTCCTGGCTTCAGATCAGTGCGGTGCGCCGGCCGCAGCGCGCCGGCCATGGCAACCATTGGAGGGTGAATCAACGGCAAAGGAAGACCTTTCTCTCTGTCTCTCTCTCTCACTGTCCACTCTGCCTGTCAAAAATAAAAAATAAAAAATAAAGAAATTTTGGGTAACTTTATAGTCTCCTTTTTCATCTTGTAATGTTATTTTTGTTTTGACAGATTCAAAAGCTTTGTGACAGAGTAGCTTCATCTACTTTACTAGATGATCGAAGAAACGCTGTGCGTGCTCTCAAATCATTATCAAAGGTCTGTAATACTTAGTTAAATTTCTGAGTTTTGTGTAATTGAATATTAGTTTCTTTAATAACATTTTCCTTTTCTTATGTGCAGAAATACCGCTTGGAAGTGGGTATCCAAGCTATGGAACATCTAATCCATGTTTTACAAACAGATCGGTAGGTCTCTTTTTAATGATTTTTCTTCCTAGTTTTTGTTGAACTTTTAGCTAAATCGTAAGTCAGCATCACTGGTGAGAAGTTACTGACGTACTAAAGCTATTAAATTTTACTTTCAGTTGTCATTTCAATAAATATTTATTAGACACTGGTTCCAAGCCATAGTGTTAAGCTTTGAGACATAAAAATGGAATGAACTAACTGTTAATTAAAGGTGTAGGTTTTGGGCATTTGGGGAAATGTCTGTTTTGATACTAATTTATATTATAGTATATCAGTTATGTAGACTTAATTTTTAGGGAAATAAACTGCAGATATAAGAGTTAAGGGTTAAATCTGAGCAAGTCTTCTGGGGAAGATGATTCAGCTGATTGTAGCCCTTTCTATTTTTAAGGGGCTTTATCTGCATCTGTGTTGTTTTTTTTTTTTTTTTTTTAAATATTTATTTATTTTATTTGAAAGTCAGTTACATAGAGAAGGAGAGGCATAGAGAGAGGTCTTCTATCTGCTGATTCACTCCCCCAATTAGCCCCAATGGCCAGAGCTGTGCCTATCCGAAGCCAGGAGCCAGGAACTTCTTCCAGGTCTCCCACACGGGTGCAGGGGCCCAAGCACTTAGGCCATCTTCTACTGCTTTCCCAGGCCATAGCAGAGAGCTGGATTGGAAGTGGAGCAGCCAGGACTCAAACTGGTGCCCATATGGGATAGTGGCACTATAGGTGGTGGTTTACCCGCTGTGCCACAGCACTGGCCCCTCTGCATCTTTGTTTTTAATTGTGCATGGATAACTTTCAACTCTTATCTCTGGTTGAATATGTCTTAAAAGATTAATTGCTCATCAGACATTTCTACTACACCAAGATCTCTCACAGGTGCCTCAAATTCAAAATGTTTACCCCCTTTCACTACCCCCCCTTTTTTTTTTCTTGATAGGCAGAGTGGGACAGTGAGAGAGAGAGAGACAGAGAGAAAGGTCTTCCTTTACCATTGGTTCACCCTCCAATGGCCGCCGCGGCATGCGCATCTCGCTCGATCCAAAGCCAGAAGCCAGGTGCTTTTCCTGGTCTCCCATGTGGGGTGCAGGGCCCAAGCACTTGGGCCATCCTCCACTGCCTTCCCGGGCCATAGCAGAGAGCTGGCCTGGAAGAGGGGCAACCGGGACTAGAACCGGGTGTGCCGGCGCCGCAGGCGGAGGATTAGCCTAGCAAGCTGCGGTGCCGCCTTACCTTTTATCCTGAATTTATCCCAGTTGGTAGTACCTTTCCACTCAAGCCAGAATTGAAGGCTTCCTGTTTAACTGATCCCCCTCCTTAACCCCTTCCGCCTATGTAGACCCCCAAAACCGCTAGAATCCTTGATTTCCTTTCCATTTCCTTTGTAAACCTTAGTTCTAGCCTTCAGTAACAATCATCTAAACCATTTTCATAGCCTCTGGGTAGTCATTTTTAGCTAACAAATTGCTTGAAAACTGAGCGACTCAAAATAAGAAGTAATTTATTACCTCAGTTTCAGTGGATCAGGAATTGAGGAGTGGCTTACCTAGGCAGGCTCAGGGGCTCTTAGGAGGTTAGAGTCAAGATGCCAGGCAGGACGTCATCTAAAGGCCTGATTGGATCTTCCTCCCCAAGCTGTGGGGCTGCTTGAGTTTCCTCATGATATGGCAGCCAGCTTCCCCCCAAGCAATCCTAGGAAGAGAACAGAGAAAACCAAAATGCCTTTTATGACTTAGTCTCAGAAGTCATGTACCACCAGTTCCACCACATTGCAGTTATCAAAAATTAGGTTCTGCCTTTTAAAGGGAGGCATATCAAAGAGCTTTGGACGCAGTTGAAAAACTATCATTTTTCTTTTTTCTTTTCTATTTTTTGACAGGCAGAGTGGACAGAGAGAGAGAGAACAGAGAGAAAGGTCTTCCTTTGCCGTTGGTTCACCCTCCAGTGGTCACTAGCGGCCGGTGCACTGCAGCCAGTGCACCTTGCTGATCCGAAGGCAGGAGCCAGGTGCTTCTCCTGGTCTCCCATGGGGTGCAGGGCCCAAGGACTTGGGCCATCCTCCACTGCACTCCCGGGCCAGAGCAGAGAGCTGGACTGGGCCGGCCCATCTTTTTTTTTTTTTTTTTTTTTAAGATTTCATTTCCTTGTGTACTGTTCTAGCTAGAACCTCCAGGTCAAGGCTGGATAGAGGTGATCTGTATTCCTGATCCTAGGGAGGAGGAATGACTGATCACCATTGCATATGATGTTAGTTGTGAGATTTTCATGGATGTTCTTTATTGTGTTGGGGAAGTTCCCTTCTATTCTTAGATCTGCATTAGTCTCTTAAAAGGTGCCCCTCAGAGTCTCAAAATCGAAGAAGCAGTTTTTAAAAACCCACTTTTGATTTTTATATCCTGTGGGTGGAACCCCTTTTGGTCACCTATCTTTGTTTTCATCTGTCATTCTTGATCACTTTTTCATATTCACTGAGTCTTTGGTAGCACTAGTCTCACTTTGCTTTCCACCACACCATTACCACGCTACATGATTTCAAAATTTGTCAACTACAAAGCCCTATACTTCCTGATTTTATAAATAGTATATATAGGGCCATTACTTTGGCGTAGTGGGTTAAGCTGCCACTTGCAGCACCAGCATCCTGTAATGGGCAACAGTTCAAGTCCCAGCTGCTCCACTGTCCATCCAGTTCTCTGCTAATGTGCCTGGGAAAGCAACAGAGGATGGCCCAAGGGCTTGGGCCCCTGCTTCCCCGTAGGAGACCCAGATGAAGCTCCTGCCTCCTGATTTTGGCCTGGCCCAGTGCAGTCAGTTGGCAGCCATTTAGGGAATGAACCAGCAGATGGAACATCTCTGTTTCTTGTCTCTTCCTGCCTCTGTAGTTCTGACTTTCAAATAAATAAATGAATCTTTAAAATAAATAAGTAGTACATGTTAACATGCAATCTTTTTTAAGAAGATAAAGTATAGGGAAGGGGTACAACTTCACTAGTCCAAGTAGAGATAATACTATTGTGTATATACACACACATAAAATTAACTGGGTTGTGCTAATTTTGCTATTTTAAAGTTGAGTTTATTTTACAAATGTATAATTTAAAAATTATATAAAGACTCAAACACACACACACGTGTGTGTGTGTATGTATACATATACATATATACACACAAAAGTTTCTAAATGGGATTATACTGTCCATTAATTTTGGATTCAGTTCTTCTCCCATTTGACTTTATGGAAAGAGTTTTTTAATTACTATGTCATTAAATATGCTTTCAAAATATAAGGGTATGTTAAAAAGTTTGTGGAAAATTGAATTAAAAAATAAGTTTATTTAAGTTCATGGAAGATGTATTAGGAAAAATACATGCATGGGATTTAAAAAAATAGGGGGTACCAAAATATATCCTTTAGTTCCAGATTTTTAACAAACTTTTTAAAGTATCTTTGGATAATTTTCATTGTTGCCTTATATGTATGAATTTTCATACTATTCTTTTTATGGACATTTAAGTTACTTCTGATTTTTTACAATTATAAATAAACTTTTACACATTCTTTATGGTTTGTGCTCTGTTTCTTAGAGTAGGTTTTTAGAAATGGAGTTAATAACTTACATAGTCTTAATAAATAACTGTCAAAATGGACATATAATTTATACTCTACCTGGCAGTGTTTGAATATAATAATTTCTTTTTTCCAGTTCGGATTCTGAAATAATAGGTTATGCTTTGGACACACTATATAATATAATATCTAATGATGAAGAAGAAGAAGTAGGTAAGTTTCCAGTTATTCTGACTGTGTTTCTTATACATAATATTAACTGGATTGTATTAGTTTTGCTGGTGTTCAAGTTAGTTTTATTTTATAATTCCATTTATAAGGCTGCTGCTGCTGCTGCTGCTGCTCCTTCTTCTTCTTTTGTTAAACACAGACTTAAAAAAGACATAGCCTTAGTCCAAGAAGTGTATCATTAGGATACTTGCTTTGTGACATTATAATGAGATGGATTGTGAACTTTTTAAAAAATATTTTTCCCTCTTTGTATTTCGTTTTAATTAGGCAGTGTGCATAGGTAGGTCTGAACTAAATAATCATTTTTCGCTATAGATTAAAAATCAAAACTTTTTTATATAATTGTTACTTCCAGATGACCAGTACAAAGGTTCAAGAATTTTTTCCTAATAAATCCTAAAACTTTTTACAGAGGACTTATATTGATTTACGAAGAGGAACAGCTTGTTGAGTTTAGAATTTTTTTTTTTTTGCCCTTTATCTTAAGTCTGTTTGGTATGAAAAGACAAGAATCAATTTGAAATACACACATTTCTTCAGGACAACCTCTTTTTCCTCTTTTGTTTCAAAATGCTTGCATGCTTAAAAGAAGGTAGTCTGTTATCTACTTTATTGTTTATGCAAAATGCTTGCTCGAAGTCTGTGTTCATTTTGTTCTATGGCAGAAACCTAGGCAGTAAATAACATTACACACTATTAGCATGCATTCCTCAACCATACGCTGTTGCAGTAGGAGTTAGTGGGTTTTCAATTGTTGTAGACACTCTAAAGGATGGACAGTCATCTACTTTATAAACCTAATGTGTGTTAAAATCATGATCTTCTGAAATTCTGAGTATATTAATAAGCGTAGATATATATTGATTTTGCTCATATTTTTGTTAAAATAAAAGTATAGCAGAAGTATCTATAAATGTTAATGTCAGAATTTTAGTAATAGGAACATTTAAAAGTAGGCTGTGTTGAATAATCAATTCCTCACACTTTATCTTTTTTCTTAAATTTTTCTTTTGATGTCTAGCAACAAGTTAACTTTGTTAATTTCTCAGGGGTAAAAAATATTTGGTAAACATAATTTTGTACCCATGGAAAAAGACATTGTTGATCACATGCCAGCACTTAGATACAACACCCACAAGAATACCTTTGTGTGCTTCAGTTCTGTTGTTGATACTTTCTCTTCATGGCTTCATCAAAAGCTAATTCTTAACTGACACAGGAGCTCCATTTTAGAGTTCTTCACCTTGGAAGTTTTTTAATGCTTTAACGATAAATCTGTCTCATAATCCTAAAAGTACAGCATATGCTGTATCTGCCTTAGGACATCTCCTGTGTTTGACTTAAATGAGTCTCTTTTTTTGAGAGATGATATTGCTGATGTGATATTTTGAGTTCTTATTTATGTGTATACTATTACATAAAAATTATTTTATCACCCACTTTTCATTTATTTTTGTCTACCTTTTCAGATGATGTTGAAGGTAAAAGATTGCATTTACATATGCATGATGCTTTTAGGTGTAATTTTTGGTAATATAAAAGGACACTGTCAAATGATGTTTATTTTGGTTAAAAAAACCAGAGATTTGTATATCAGAATTCCTTAATTAAAGAGAAATATTTGTTAATCTTATTTTGCTATTATTCGATGGCTGCTAAATCTGTTTACTGTTCAGAATGCAAGAAATATACTAGTGTATCTTTTTAAGAAATTAAAGCTTTTTCTCTGATAGGACAGTCTATTCAGAATTGTTTTGTATATACTTCCTGGAAAAAGATTGAGAGTTAATTTAAGAATAATATTTGGATATATATACATATATGTGTGTGTATATATATGTGTGTATATATATATGTGTGTATATATATATATATATAAAACCTATATTCAATAAGGATGGAAAGCATTCCAGTTCAAAAATATTTATATATTGATATTGTCCCTTTAAAATAGTGCATGCACAGTAATATCTATTTACTCACTTTTTTTACATTAATTCTTATAACTCATTAATATTTTTGATGATTTGTTTCAAGTTTAATTACTTTTAACATTAATAATTTCTTCTTAATTAAAGTAACCAAATTTTACTTCATTTTGTTCTATCAATTTTTCTGACATTTAACTTTTCTAAATGAGGAAAGAAATATTCTTATCTAAAGTTGGGTTACATGATACATAAAAAAATTGCCTATGCTTAACAAAGAAACTAACTTAATTTAAGCCGCATGACATTCCATTTTGTGGTGCTTAAACCCTTTGGCTGAAAATAGAAAAGAGGCAGACATTGAGGTTCCTCTGATGCCAAGCTGTTCCTTGTTGGATAGGACAGAGCAGTACAAAAAGGCTGCTTTGTGGTTTCTTTTTTTTATTGGTCTTATCTTACACAGATTATAGTAAGTGCACACTAAAGGATGTAAAAAATAAACTCAGCCCTAGGACTCGTAAATTATATATAGTATGTGAGAGAGGATGGTTTATTTTACTTACATGTGTAATAGATATTTTTCGTGGTTATAATTTTAGTTTACAACTTTTAGATATAGGTAGTGTAGTAGTTTTAGCTTAATTTACTGCTATACCAAAAGCTTTGTCTATTAACTTAATTGCTTAACTAATCTTGGGGGACCTTGTTAAATTCAAAGTACTGTCTTATAATCTATAGCTTCTGAAAAGAAGTAGAGAATATCTCACTAATACTTTGTAAAATTTATACTATTAAACCAAAATGATCTTTGGAACAGGATTGTATTTTAGAGGTTCAATTCAAAATGTAGATTTTTAGTATATACTGATAAGCTGCAGTATTTTATATGGTGTAGCTACAGAATGAGTCAAAGATATTATATTAACTCAGCTTCCTGCTAAGTATTAGCTCATACCAGTGCAAACACTGAATTAAACCTTTTCTGGTATTAACCTTTCATTCCTTGAAGTATCAAACACTAGAGAGCGATCTGTATTAAAAAGGATCTTGGGGTATGGGCTGTGGCATAGTGGGCTAAGCTGCCACCTACAGTGCCAGCATCCCATGTGAGCACCAGTTCGAGTCCCGGTTGCTCCACTTTCATTCCAGCTCTCTGCTATGACCTGGGAAAGCAGTGGAAGATGGCACAAGTGCTTAGGCCCCTGCACCTGCATGGGAGACCCAGAAGAAGCTCCTGGCTCCTGGCTCCAGATCTATACAGCTCCAGGTGTTGTGGCCATCTGGGGAATGAACCAGCAGATGGAAGACCCCTCCCTCCCTCCCTCTCTCTCTCTCTCTCTCTCTCTCTCTTTCTCTCTTTTCTCTGTAACTCTGCCTTTCAAATAAATAAATAAAAAATATTCAAAAAAAAAAAAAAGGGCGGGGTGAGGGAGTCTAGGGCACAGTGGGTTAAAACTCTGGCCTATAGCACCGAAATCTTGTATTCTTCATGCACCCCCATGGGAGACCCAGAAGCAGCTCCTGACTCCTGGCTTTGGATTGGCCCAGCTCTGACTTTTGCAGCCGTTTGGGGAGTGAACCAGTGGATGGAAGACTCTGTCTGTCTGTCTCTCTCTCTCTCTCTCTCTCTCTCTGCCTCTCCTCTCTCTGTGTAACTCTGACTTGCAAACAAATAAATAAATCTTTTTAAAAAAAAGGGAAATACTGATCGGAGCCAGCACATTTTTAAGCCACCTCTTGTGATGCTGGCATCCCATATTGAAGAGCCAGTTTGAATCCTGGTTATCATGCTTCCTGTCTGGCTTCAGCAGTGGCCCAGACTTGGCTGTTGTGGCCATTATGGGGGAGTGAACCAGCTGACAAAAGATTTTCTCTCTCTCTCTCTCTCTCTTTCTCTCTCTTTCTTTCTCTTTCTTCTCTTTTTCTGTCTCTCCCCAAATCTTTGTGTCTCTGCCTCTCTGTCACTCTGCCTTTCAAATAAATAAATCTTTCAAAAAGAAAGGAAGATACCAGCCAAAGCTTAAACCCATCATTTAGTTGTATACATTTACCTCCACAAATACATTTCAACTTTTTTTTTTTTTTTTTTTTTGACAGGCAGAGTGGATAGCGAGAGAGAGAGAGAGAGACAGAGAGAAAGGTCTTCCCTTTTGCCATTGGTTCACCCTCCAGTGGCCGCTGCAGCCGGCGCATCTCGCTGATCTGAAGCCAGGAGCCACATGCTTCTCCTGGTCTCCCATGTGGGTGCAGGGCCCAAGCACTTGGGCCATCCTCCACTGCCTTCCCGGGCCATAGCAGAGAGCTGGCCTGGAAGAGGGGCAACCGGGATAGAATCCGGAGCCCTGACCGGGCCTAGAACCCGGTGTGCCGGCGCCGCAAGGCGGAGGATTAGCCTGTTAAGCCACGATGCCGGCCATTTCAACATTTTTAAAAACATTTCGTCGTGTAGCCATAGCTCAGTTGCCGGCCTTTTGAATAAACCTGATTTCCTTGCATCAACTCTTGACTTTCAAACAGGAAGCAGCCCTGATTTTGGGTAACAATAGAAGAAGCCATCAAGTCTATGAATATTATTTCCTCCTTTCTAGATTAGCTTTCAGTTTTTAATACTGCCCAAAAAAACAAATGGACTTTTATTTGGAGCTTTTCTTAAGAAGTCACAAACTTTTTTTTTTTTATTTAATGAATATAAATTTCCAAAGTACAGCTTATGAATTACAAAGGCTTCCCCCCCACCTGCAACCCTCCCCTTTCCCACTCGCTCTCCCCTTCCATTCCCATCAAGATTCATTTTCAATTCTCTTTATATACAGAAAATCAGTTTAGAATATATAACGATTTCAACAGTTTGTCCTCACATAGCAACACAAAGTGAAAAAATACTGTTGGATTACTAGTTATAGCATTAAATAACAGTGTACATCACATTGATGACAGAGATCCTGCATGATGTTTTTTAAAAAAGATTGATTACTTTTCTATGTAATTTCCAATTTAACACCAAGGGTTTTTTTGTTTTTTTTCATTTTCAATTATCTTTATATACAGAAGATCACTTCAGTATATACTAAGTAAAGATTTCATCAGTTTGCACCCACACATAACCACAAAGTGTAAAAATACTGTTTCAGTACTAGCTATATCATTACTTCACCGTGGACAACCTATTAAGGACAGATCCCACATGGGACATAAGTACACAGTGACTCCTGATGTTGATTTAACAATTTAACACTCTTGGCGTCAGTAATCTCCCTAGGCTCTAGTCATGAGTTGCTGAGGCTATGGAAGCCTTTAGGGTTCGCCGACTTCGATCCTATTCTGACAGGGCCATAGTCAAAGTGGAAGTTCTCTCCTCCCTTCAGAGAAAGGTACCTCCTTCTTTGATGGCCCCGTTCTTTCCACTGGGATCACACTCGCTGAGATCCTTCATTTAGGTCTTCTTAGAAGTCACAAACTTTTGACCCAAGCATTTAGTAAGCAAAATTGTTTGACTCATTTTAAGATTTATTTGAAAGTCAGATTGACACAGAGAGAGCTCATTCTTTGGTTCACTCTCCAAATGGCCACCTTGGCCCAGGCTGGTCCAGGCCAAAGCAAGGAGCCCAAACTCCACCTGGGTCTCCCACCTGGCCAGTAGGGACCCAGGCACTTGGGCCATTTTCTACAGCTTTCCTAGGCAAATTAGCAGGGAGCTGGAGCAAAACCGGAGCAACCAGGATTCCAGTTGGCACTCTGATAGGGGTGCTGCCACAACACTGGCCCCATTGAGTATTGTAAAGAATTTGAATAAACTGCCAGTTTTATAAATGGAAAGCTTTCACATCAATTTCTGTATTTTAGACTTCGTTTTTTAAAAAAATGTGAGGACTGACAACATCTGGGCCTGTATGCCCACCTGGAACCGAATAGCTCTTTTGCTACCCTTAGAATACATACTGTTACATCTACCCTGTTTTTTATTTTTGACAGGCAGAGTGGACAGTGAGAGAGAGAGAGACAGAGAGAAAGGTCTTCCTTTTGCCGTTGGTTCACCCTCCAATGGCCGCCGCGGCCGGCACGCTGCGGCCGGCGCACTGCACTGATCCGAAGGCAGGAGCCAGGTGCTTCTCCTGGTCTCCCATGCGGGTGCAGGGCCCAAGCACTTGGGCCATCCTCCACTGCACTCCCGGGCCACAGCAGAGAGCTGGCCTGGAAGAGGGGCAACCGGGACAGAATCCAGTGCCCTGACTGGGACTAGAACCCGGTGTGCCGGCGCTACAAGGCGGAGGATTAGCCTGTTGAGCCACTGCACCAGCTTCTACCCTGTTTTACTCTTAGCCTGCTTTGCTCTCATCCATTACTATCCCACACCTGTAGTTGAGTTTATATTCTCTGTTATTGTCAAACAAATAAACTCCCTCTCTCCCTCCTCCCCTCCCTCTCTGTAACTGCTTTTCAAATGAATAAATAAATCTTTAAAAAAGATCAAACCACTATACCACCCAAAATCTGGGGGGATTTTTATTGGGCACAGGGCATTTAACACCCTGGGAATCAAAGCTTCTATTTATAATTTTTTTATTATTATTATTTGAAATACTGAGTTACAGAGAGAGGTACAGACAGAGAGAGAGGTCTTCCATCCGCTGGTTCACTCCCCAGATGGCCGCAATGGCTGGAGCTGTGCCGATCCGCAGCCAGGAGCTTCCTCCCGGTCTCCCACGTGGTTGCAGGGGCCCAAGGACTTGGGCCATCTTTCACTGCTTTCCCAGGCCACAGCAGAGAGCTGGATCGGAAGAGGAGTAACCAGGACTAGAACCGGCGCCCACATGGGATGCGGGCGCTTCAGGCCAGGGCATTAACCTGCTGCACCACAGCACCGGCCCCTATAACTTTCTAATGAGGGAAATTTTCAAAAGATTTTCTCAGTTCCCAGATTGCTGTATCTTTTCTAATTTCTTTACAGTCCCTCTTTCCATTGTCCTTGCAAACAGGAAAAGTGTACAGTTTTTGCTACTTAACCTGGTATAATTTTTCTTTCAGTACTACTCATAAATGCACCATTGAGCTTTGAAAATCACAATTTACCAAGTAAGATTGTACATTGAGGGTGTGCAGATAATTAAGACACAGAATTTCATCAGTTCCCAGAGCTACAACAGGAAATCCTCCATGCAGATCCATTGCAGAGAATGCCCCTTGAATCTTTTCTAGTTATGTTTGACTGTTAGGCTTCCTTGTGTTCAAGCTTGCTTTGTAACTTCAAGCTGCTGCCACCTTAACTTAATATTCTGAACATACCCAGTGATCATGCAGTGTAAAATTTAGTATTCATTTCTTTCTGTCATCCCCTCCTCCACATTTTTCCCCTAAGGTGTAAATAGTGACTGCTTTCCTAAGCAATTCTTCTGAAGCAACCACTAATCTAAGAAATGAGACTTAAAGGACAAAAAAGAATAGTTTACTGATGGTTAAAAAAGACAGTTTATTTTATTTAGAATCCAAGCACTCAAAGACCACTTTGTGGGTAGATTGCATGTAACTTCTATGAGAAAGAAACAAATAATTGAAATACCAGTATCAGATCGTATTTACAGACAAGCAAGTTTCTGTAACATCATAGAATATATTTTTTAAAAGATTTATTTATTTATTTGAAGGAGTTAGAGAAGGTGAGGCAGAGAGAGGTCTTCCATCCACTGATTCACTCCCCAGTTGGCTGCAATGGTTGGAGCTGTGCCAATCCGAAACCAGGAGCCAGGAGCTTCTTCCGGGTCTCCCACATGGGTACAGGGGCCCAAGGACTTGGACCATTTTCTACTGCTTTCCCAGGCCATAGCAGAGAGCTGGATCAGAAGTGGAGCAGCTGGGACTTGAACTGGCACCATATGGATGCCAGCACTGCAGGCAGTAGCTTTACCTGCTATGCCACAGCACTGGCCCCTATAATATATTTTTTACACCTTTGCACTCTTAGTGACAATACTTGCTTTTTAAAGAACACTGATTTTTGTTTACTTGAAAGGTAGAGTGATAGAGAAAGGCTGAGAGAACAAGAGATCACCCATTGGCTAGATCACTCCCCAAATGGCCCCAACTGCCAGGAGCCACGAGCTGAGACTCCATCCAGGTCTCCCGTGTGGGTGGCAGGGGTTCAAGTACTTGGGCCATCTTCTGCTTTCCCAGGCACATTAACAGAGAGTTGAATTTGAAACAGAGCAGCCAGGACTCAAACTTTCACATGGGATGCAAATGTTGCAGGCAGCGGCTTAAACTACTATGCCACAATGCCAGCCCCAGTGATAATGCTTACTGATGGTATCTGTAAGAATCTAAATTTTTTTCTGAATCACCTAAAAGATATTGTTCAGTTCTGAATTATTTGAAAACTTAGTGGTACACATATAGCTTATGTTGTAAATCCTAGGACTGTGGTTCTCATAGAGGATAATGTATCCCCTCCCCATCCTATCCCCAGCACATTTGGCAATTTCTAGAGATAAAAATTAAGAGTAAGTAGAAAGCACTGGTGTCTTGTGGGTGAAGACCAGGGATGCTGCTAAATACCCCATAATGCATAGGGAGCTTCTTACAACATACTTATGTGGCCTGAAATGTCAACAGTGCCAAGTTAAAGAAATTCTATCTTAGGGATGATGATGGTGGTGATATTTATTGATCATATGATTAACCAAGCACTCTGCTAGATAGTGTACTTATTTTCAATCTTCACAGAAAACTGTGTGAAAACCATTGTCCCTGTTTTACAAATAAGTAAATGGAGATTTAATACACTTAGGCTGCTTGCCCAGAGCACTGTGGATGAGTGGTTGTATGTAAATTTAATTGCTTTTGCCTAAAATCCTTTGCAAGCTTCTGTAGTCTTGCTGTATTGCCACTCGGGAAAGTATTTGACTACTCCACACCTTAGTTCTGAAGATAAACAGAAATTACCTCTACTTGTGTTAGTGATGTTACTTCATTTCTTGATCATGTTAAGTTCGAAGATGGCATTCAACCTTTTAGTATTCTTTGACAGTTAATCACTCGTTCTTCCTTGAAGTACTTTTTTCATTTGTTCCGTAGTCTCCCTGGTCCTGGTTTTCTTCCTATCTCACTGGCTACTCTTGTCAGCTTTGCAGTTTCCCTCATTGCCCAACCTTTTAATGTGACAATGCCCACGACACAGAACTCCTTCCTTCTCTATTCTCTCCCTTAGTGTTCTCATCCAGGCTGTGACTTCAGACATCCAATGTGTGTGTTCAATCCAGACCTCTCCACTGAGATCCAGAATTGTATATTCATTAACTTACTTGATATCTATTACTTGGCTTTCTTTCTCCCCAAACACAGCATAATTGAACAGTAATAGTCAAATGATAGCTGCACATTTATCAGTACACCGTTTGATGAGTTTTTACATGTGTATAAACCCTTGAAGCCATCACCACCACCACCAAAATAGTGAGACCATCCAAAAACTCCCTGTGTTTATTTGTAATCCATCCTTCTTCCTACTTTCCATACTCCATCACAAATCTGTTTAGTTTGTGTTTTTCTAGAATTTTATATAAATAGATCATGGAGTTATACTTTGGGGGTGTAGAGGAATCAGGCTTTTTTCTCTCAGCATAATTTCAGTTTTATCTGTTGTTATATATCAGTGGTCCACCCCTTTATATTGTTCAGTTTTGTAGTTTTATGTGACTATATAACCATTTTAAAATCCATTCTCCTGGGGCCGGCGCTGTGGTGCTATGGGTTAACGCCTGAAGCGCTGGCATCCCATATGAGCACCGGTTCGAGACCTGGCTGCTCCGCTTCCTGTCCAGCTCCCTGCTGTGGCCCAGGAAAGCAGTAGAGGATGGCCCAAGTCCTTGGGCCCCTGCAGACCTGGAAGAAGCTCCTGGCTCCTGGCTTCGGATCAGCACAGCTTCGGCTGTTGCGGCCATCTGGGGAGTGAACCATCGGATGGAAGACCTCTCTCTCTTTGCCTCTCCTCTCTCTGTGTAACTCTTTCCAATAAATAAATAAATCTTTAAAAAATAAATAAAATAAAATCTATTCTCCTGTTGGTGGATATTTGGGTTGTTTCCAGTTTAACTATTAAAGTTTGCTTATCTTGCTGTTACCAATTTTTTAATTTTGTAATTAAGCTTTTTTATACAATTCATGAATTTCACGTATAAATATGTTTTTCTTTTTCTTTACTAAATACCTAGAAATAGAGTGGCTAAATGATATAGTAGGTATATATTTAACTTTATAAAATTTCCAGACCATTTTCTTTTTTTTTTTTTTAAAGATTTATTTTATTTATTTGAAAGACAGAGTTACAGAGAGAGGTAGAGACAGAGAGGTCTTCATCCGATGGTTCACTCTCCAGATGGCTGCAATGGCCGGAGCTGCGCTGATCCGAAGCCAGGAGCCAGGAGCTTCCTGCAGGTCTCCCGCACGGGTGCAGTGGCCCAAGGACTTGGGTCATCTTCTGCTGCTTTCCCAGGCCATAGCAGAGAGCTGGAATAGAAGAGGAGCAGCTGGGATTAGATCCAGTGTCCATATAGGATGCCTGCGCTTCAGGCCAGGGCATTAACCTGCTGCACCACAGTGCCGGCCCCTCCAGACCATTTTCAAAACAGTACCATTTTACTTTCCAGCAGTATCATGTGAGTTCCAGTTTCTCCACTACTGTCCAACATTTGGTGTGGTCGGCTTTTGTTTTTGGTTGTTTTATTTTATTTTGGTTCTAATTAATGTATATTGGTGTCTCAATGTATAATGATGTCTCATAGTTTTAAATTGTAGTATCTCCCTAGTGAAAGAGATGCTAAACAACTTTTCATATGATGTATCTTTCTTCTGTAATGAAGTGTTTTTTCAAATTTTTTTTGCCTTTTTTTTCAACTGGGTTGTTAAGATTCATTTATTTGAGAGGCAGAGAGTCAGAGAAAGAGGGCAAGAAAGATCTTCGATCTGCTGGTGCACTCTCCAGATCACCACAACAGCCACGATTGGGCCAGACTGAAGCCAGGAACTTCATTCTGGTCTCCCGGGTTGGTGGCAGAGGCCCAAGCACTTGTGTATCATCCACTGCCTTCCTGGGTGCATTAACAGAAAACTGGATTGAAAGTGGAGCAGCTGGCACTCTGATGCAAGATGCTGGCATGGCAAGTGGCAGCTTAAGCTACTGTGCCATGACATAACCCGTTTTTGTTTTTTCTTGATCTGTTTGTCTTTTTGCTTCCATGGCTCAGTCTTGATGTCTGTAGCTATATAATAAATGTTGGAAATTATGCAGTGGGTGCCCTCCACATTTTTTCTTCATGGTTATTTTGACTGTTTTAGGTTCTTTGAATTCATATACCACTTTTACAATCAACTTGTCAGTTCTTACAAAAAAAAAAACAACGAGATTTTTGATTGGGATTCTCTTGACTCTGTAGTCCTATTAAGGGGAAACTAACATCTTAACAATATTATGCACCTACAACAAGAATACAGTCTATCTGTAGATCTTCTCAGCCATAATTTGGAGTTCTCAGAATACTCATTTAAGTCATACACATCTCCTGTTAAATTTATCCTTTTTGATGCTATTGTAAGTAGTTCTCTTTTTTTCAGATTTATTTATTTATTTGAAGGCAAAATTACAGAGAGGCAGAGAGAGAGAGGTCTTCCATCTGCTGCTTCACTCCCCAGATGGTTGCAATGGCCAGAGCTGTGCTGATCTGAAGCCAGAAGCCAGGAGCTTCTTCTGGGTCTCCCAGTCGGGTGCAACGGCCCAAGAATTTGGGCCATCTTCTACTGCTTTCCAAGGCCATAGCAGAGAGCTGGATCGAAAGTGGAGCAGCCAGAACTTGAAACAGAACCCATATGGGATGCAGGCACTGCAGGCAGTGGTTTACCCACTAGGCCACAGCACCAGCCCCTCATTTTTTAAAGATTTACTTACTTATTTGAGAGAGGGAGAGACCTTCCATTCTCCTGGCTTACTCTCCAAATGGCCACAATAACCAAACCTAGGGGCTTGGAACTCCATCCAGGTCTCCCACATAGGTGACAGGGGCCCAAGTGCTTGGGCCATCTTCCATTGCCTTCCCAGCTAGGAGCCTTAGCAGGAAACTAGATTGGAAACAGAACAGCCAGGACTACAACTAGTGCTCATTTGGGAATGCTAGCATTACAGGCAGTGGCCTAACCTGCTGCACCATAGTGCCAGCTCCAGGTTCTGTTTCTTAAATCTCAATTTCTAATTGTTCATTTCTACTGTACAGATAATAAAACTAATTTTGAATATTGACCTTTTCACTTTGCCGATGGTCTTGTCTAAATACTGATGGAGTTTGTGGTCACAAAAGGCTTCCATAGCCTTGGTAGCTCATGGCAAGAGCCTTGGGTGATCACTGAGGTCATAAATAAGAGTGTTGATTGTTAAATTAACAGAACTCATGGTACACTTACTCCCCTTGTAGGACCTCTGTCCTTATGAGTTGTACTGTGAGAATTAACTGCAAAACTTGTTCTCAAACAGTACTTTACATGTTGTGTGTATGTGTTCAAATTGTTGAAGTCTTTATTTAATATAGAGTTGTTGTTCTATATATAAAGTTAATTAAAATCTTAAAGAAGAATGGGATGGAAGAGGGACTAGGAGGTGGGATGGGAGGGTGGATATGGGGGGAAAATCACTATATTCCTAAAGTTATACCTATAAAAATTGTATTCATTAAATAAAAGCTTTTAAAAATTTTACCTTTTTATATTGTGGCTTTGCTAAGCTGACTTATTAGTTGTAGGTTTTTTTTTTTTTTTAGATCTACAGGATTTTTCACATACAGAAAAATGTCATCTGTGAATAAAGACAGCATTATTATTCCTTTCTAATCTTAGTGCCTTTTCTTCCCCCCCCCCCCCCCCCCTTGGCAGTGACTTAAGATCTCCAGTACAGTGGTATGATTAGAACTGGGAAGAGGGGACATTCTTTCTTCCTGCCTGATCTGAAGGGGAAAACATTCCATCTTTCACCATTAAGTGTTGTGAACTGAAAAATCAGAATTTGGCTGAAAAGTGGAAGTTGGAGTTTATTCAGCTAGTTAAACTGAGGGTTTAAACCCAGAAACAACCAGTCAGTTGCCTAAGCTGGCTATTCTGTAACCCTGAGTTTGGTTACAAGTTTCCTACTTTGTCTAGCAGGATGAGTACATGTGAGTATCAGGTTCAAACAGTACAGATTTATATGGGGTCATCAAGCACACTGGAAGTCAAAGAATACTTCACCAAAAACTGAAGAGCACTAGGTATTAGTTAGCAGACTTGATCATTGGTTACAAGAGAGAATACACTACATTCTCATATCTGATGTTATCTGTATGCGAGAGAGGCAAACAATGTGGTTGTTAATCACTTTTCCTATGATGGCCCTGAGATGGTGGAGATCACTCCCTTCTATCTTGCTGCCCTGAGAACTGGCCTCAAGGCATCTTCCTGGCACAGACAGTATCCTGGCTGACTGAGGCCTCTGCAGGATTAGGTCCACAATATGATGTTGGCCGTAGGTTTCTTGTTGATGTCTTTTGTCTTCCAGTGTGGTTAGTCTCCCATGCTGGTGCAAGGGCCCAAGGAGTTGGGCCATCTTCCGCTGCTTTCCTAGGCCATAGCAGAGAGCTGGATGGAAAGTGGAGCAGCCGGGTCTCTATCTGGCGCCCATAAGGGATACTGGTGGTTCAGGCCAGGGCATTCACCTGCTGTGCCACAGCGCCAGCCCCAGTGATTCAAACTTAATATGTCCAAAACTAAACTTCTTCCTTGCATCTCCCACAGATTCCCTTCTCAGTAAATGGCAACTCCATCCTTCTAGTCTTTATACTAAAACCTTAGCATTAACTCTTCCATTTTTTTTTCTTATACCTCTCTCTGCAGTATGTCAGCAAATACCATTCACTGTCTTTCCATAAAAATTATGATCCTCAAGATCTAAACTGCCTCTATCTCTTACCTTGATTATTTGTCTCCCGACCTGTGACCCCGTTTCCCTTTCTCCTGCTGTTCTCAGCTGAGCAGCTAGAGAAAGCCTTTTAGATCTAGAGTATTTGTTATTTGAGTAATATAGTTCTAAGATGATTAAGAGAAAGATTTCTTAATTTCTGATGGATAAGCCTAGCATTGCTGAGCACTTACTCAAAACCATTTCTACTTTTGGTTTCTTCTTTACCGTCTTTTTCATCTACAAATAATTAGATGGGATTATCACTATCACTGTTGGATTGCTTTACTTTCCCTATCAGCTGCTGATATTTTTTTCCATTTCTATATTATGTTAGTATTAAAGTCTCAGATTAAAAGGTTATAAACAGGTTTAATTTTGACTGCCGACTGCACTGGTTTATAGTCATTGCCTTGAGCAGCAGGTAGAAAAGGATTTTGACTCTAAGGGGTATATGACCAGGTAATTGTGTAGGTGAGAGAATGGGGATCAGTGGATTTGCCCTCTCTAAACTGAGTTTATGATGTGGACAGATGTAACATGATAGTTTGCCTTGGCAATTGGTCTTTCCATTTTGAGCAATCCTTTACATTGGTACAAAGTATATTAAAACAATAAATACTGTTTGGCCTAAAGACTTCTAAACATTAAGGAAGATATAAAATCTTTTAAAGAATAAATGAGAAATTAAATTCCCATATCTGATTTTGTTGCCAAATAGTTATATAGGATATATTATTTATTTATTTAATTAAAAAAATTTTTTTTGACAGGCAGAGTTAGACAGTAAGAGAGAGAGAGAGAGAGAGAAAGATCTTCCTTCCGTTGGTTCACCCCTCAAATGGCTGCTACGGCTAGCGCACTGCACCGATCCGAAGCCAGGAGCCAGGTGCTTCCTCCACGTCTCCCACGTGGGTGCCGGGCCCAAGCACTTGGGCCATCCTCCACTGCCTTCCCAGGCCACAGCAGAGAGCTGAACTGGAAGAGGAGCAACCGGGACAGAACCGGCGCCCCAACCAAGACTAGAACCCAGGGTGCCAGCGCCGCAGGTGGAGGATTAGCCTAGTGAGCTGCGGCGCCAGCCAATATAGGATATATTTTTAAAAGACAACGAACAGGGGCCGGCACCGTGGCTTAACAGGCTAATCCTCCGCCCTGCGGCGCCGGCACACCGGGTTCTAGTCCCGGTTGGGGCACCGGATTCTATCCCGGTTGCCCCTCTTCCAGGCCAGCTCTCTGCTATGGCCCGGGAAGGCAGTGGAGGATGGCCCAAGTCCTTGGGCCCTGCACCCACATGGGAGACCAGGAGAAGCACCTGGCTCCTGGCTTCGGATCAGCGAGATGCGCTGGCCGCAGCAGCCATTGGAGCGTGAACCAATGGCAAAAAGGAAGACCTTTCTCTCTGTCTCTCTCTCCCTATCCACTCTGCCTGTCAAAAAAAAAAAAGACAATGAAGAATATTCAGATTATTGGTTTAGTTTTATATTATTTTTACAGTAATATAGTCAGCAAAGACTGTATGTTCTGCAATGTTTCAAGACCATTAGAGAGGACAACAGTGTTGAGATATCATTTACATATAATAAAATTTGCTCTTTGAAGTTGTATAGTACTGTGAATTTGGACAAAAATACACAACAGTATAACCACTACCACATTTAAGATCAAACATTCCCATCACCCCAAATAGTACCCTTAGGCCGTAATAGAAGTTTAACTTGCACGTGTCCTTGAAAGAGTATTTAAATATTTTTCTTCAGATACCATATTTAAACATTTAAAGAATAAAAATGTACTTAAATGACATTGAAAATTATTTTAAGAATATACCTTAATATCATCATTGTGATATTGCTACCAGCCACCGTATTCTAGTGTTGAATTACTTAGATACCAGGAAAATTATCATTTCTGCCTAATTCTTCAATGAAAGGATACTTTAAAATAATATAGCATCATGTTGAAATACTTATCTTTGAATATTACAGAGGAAAATTCCACAAGACAGAATGAGGATTTGGGAAGCCAGTTTACAGAAATTTTTATTAAGCAGCAAGAAAATGTCACCCTCCTGTTATCCTTATTGGAGGTAAATGGGGAACTTCGATTATTTTTGTCATCTTGATTAGCTATTGTTGCCTTTTTGGGTGTTAGTGAAGAAACATTGTGAACATTCCCTTAAAGATAGTGAAATTTGTTGTATCATAGCAAGAGATGCACTGTGTGTTTCAAGAAATATATAATCTGTTAAAAATACTGTCCACTTCTATTTTTACAAACTACTGTTTTATTCCATCTGTAACAGTTTAGTCAATTCAATCAGTTAACTATTTTCTTTTTGTTGCTTTTTATTTCTTAAATTACAGTTTAAGTGTTTGCTAAGCTCCCATTTTTCCCTTGTGATTTCTGTTACCACTACTAGTTGAAAAAAGATGTTTTTTTTTTGAAAATGTGAAGTACAAATGTTAAGTGTTTTATATTCTTACATTTCCAGGAGTTTGATTTCCATGTTCGGTGGCCTGGTGTGAAGCTGCTTACTTCACTTTTAAAACAATTAGGGCCTCAGGTGCAACAAATTATTTTAGTTAGCCCCATGGGTAAGTAACCTAGCTTCCTTTTATCATTTTGATTGAAAGTATGTACTGTGGCCTAGAGAAGGGAAATGAAATGAATGGTGTGTTATAAATTGTTTATCACTTGAATCACTTTTTGTATTTTTGGTCTACCAGTATTTTTCACATGAGCATATATGTTCCAGGTGTTTCAAGACTGATGGACTTACTAGCAGATTCCAGGGAAGTTATACGTAATGATGTAAGTCACATTTGAAAAAAAATCCAAGAACATGTAACTTTTTTTTGTCTCTTTGCAAATGAAATCTTTGTTGGTCCTTATTCCAAGTCATAAGAAGTCAGATTTGGGAAATTAGGCTAGCAGTAAATCTTAAGTCTTTTTAAGGCCACATTATTTCTGTTTCCTGCCTGTCTGATATTTTGTGTTAGGCAAACCACTTTTTTTTTTTTAAGATTTATTTATTTATTTGAAAGTCAGAGTTACGCAGAGAGAGAGAGGGGGGGGGGGGTCTTCCATCCGATGGTTTACTCCCCAATTGGCTGCAACAGCTGGAACTGCGCGGATCTGAAGCCATGAGCCAGGAGCTTCCTCCGGGTCTCCCACGTGGGTGCAGGGGCCCAAGGACTTGGGCCATCTTCTACTGCTATTCCAGGCCATAGCAGAGAGCTGGACCAGAAGTGGAGCAGCTGGGACCAGAACCGGCACCCATATGGGATGCTGGTGCTTCAGGCTAGGGTTTTAACCCGCTGTGCCACAGCGCTGGCCCCAGGCAAACCATCTTTGCTATCCAAATATATTCCTTCCACACATTTTGGATTTCTTCCACTCTATTCTGAAAGATTGTATTTAACACTGAACTCTATCTCCAGAATCTCTTTTCCTCCCAAAGAATAGAGATGTCCCAGGCATGAACTGTGCTAACTTAACAAAGCATCACATTTAGAATCCTCACCTTGTTTGATTGAGTATGTTTTTCAAAGAATTTACCTTGGTAATCTCTGCTTTATTGTAGAGCATGATTTGCTCTGCAGTTACTTTCCATTCTGGTTTATTTTAATATTTACATCTAAGTTTGAACATTTTGTATTGAAGTTGTATTTTTCTATATTGTTTCTTCCACCTTGATTAAAACTCCATAATACTTTTACGTAACAGTTGGAAAAATCTCTAGATTCTGTAGCGAGACGATCCTATTACGTTCATTAACCTCAGTATTTACAGTGAGATGCCCAAGAGCCACCGAAACCAAGTGGCAGTGTCTGTTAGCTGTGTTTTCTTCATGTTTGCCTTTGTGCTTGCTTGCTTTGTGCCATTCTCATCCTAAGCTCTAGGAAATGTCATTTCCATTGCTTTTATCCTTACAACTGAAGTGCTCTTGACTTGCAATCTGCATAGTTTTTTTAAAATTTTGTTGTTTATTTGAAAGAGCAATAGAGAGATCTTCATCCATCTGCTGGTTCACTTCCCAAGTATCTGCAGCAGCCAGGGCTGAGCCAGGCTGAAGCCCAATCCAGGAACTCCATTTGAGTCTCCCACATGGTTGTCAGGAACTCAAATAGTCCTGCCATCCTCTCTGTCTCTAAGGCACATTAGCAGGAAGCTGGATGGAAAGTGTGCAGCGCCAGGACGTGAATCAGGCACTCTAGTGTGGGATGCAGACATCACGAGGGGTGACCTAAACCACTGAGCTATTAAAATTTTGTAGTATACAAAATATATATTAGTTCAGTGTTGTATATAGGTAATGAAGTTAAATAGTAATGTAAGGAGGACTTTTTTATTCTTTAATGTTTAAATTTATCTTTTAAGAATTATCTTATTTAAATGAGCATCCATCTGTTAGAAATTTGGGGTATGTTTTTATACATAAAATTTGACTATGTATCTTAAACCTAAGTTTCTACTCTATTCTCTTGGCTCTCAGCTTAGATAAGGATGTGATACAAACTGTTTAATAAAAACATTATCTCTCCCTGGATCTCTGTTAATATCATTATTATTTCATTTTCATATATTAAACTGCTTTTTTGGAGTAACTGCATAAGCTTGATTCTTAAGTCTGCTGTTTTCCTTTAACTCTACCTTTTTTTCTGTTCCTAACCTTTTTTCCTCAGTTTTTATTTGAGAAAGATAAAAATGATTCTCAGTTGATTTTCACTATGTTTATGTTTAGTAGTTCTTTTTGCATTATAACATCTGAATTTTTAGTTTTTAAATGTTTTATGGCCATATTTTCAATAAACTTAAGAGGAAAAGAAACTTCTATTGAGAATTTATGTAGTAGGTTTTATAGAAGTCATTTTATCTCTAGTAGTTTTTATTATTTTTTAAATATTTATGTATTTATTTGAAAGGCAGAATTACACACACACACAGAGATCTTCCATCTGCTTATTCACTCACCAAATGGCTGCTATGGCCAGAGCTGAGCTGATCTGAAGCCAGGAGCCAGGAGTTTCTTTCTGGCATCCCACATGGGTACAGAGCCCCAAACTCTGGAGCCATCCTCCGCTGCTTTCCCCAGCACATTTGCAAGGAGCTGGATAGGAAGTGAAACAGCTGGGACTCGAACCACTGCTCATATAAGGTGCTGGCTCCACAGGCGGCAGCAGCTCTACACACTAGGCCACAGTGCCATCTCTTAGGTTTCACTTTCTTTTTTTTTTTTTTTTTTTTTTTTAAGATTGATTTACTTATTTGAAAGGCGGAGTTACAGAGAGGCAGAGGCAGAGAGAGAAAGAAGTCTTCTATCTTCTGGTTCATTCCCCAAATGGCCACAACAGCCACAGCTGGGCCAACCCAAAGCCAGGAGCCAGGAGCTTCCTCGAGGTCTCTCACTCAGGTGCAGTGGTATGCCATTTGGGCCATCTTCTGCTGCTTCCGCAGGCCATACCAGAGAGCTGGATCAGTAGAGCAGCCGGGTCTTGAGCCGGCACCCATACTGGATGCTGGCATTGCAGGTGGCGGCTTTACCCGTTATGCCACAGCACCAGCCCTAGTTTTTACTTTTAAGAACTGTGAGAAAGGTATTATTATCCTTTTACATGTGAGTATGCTGTTAGAATTTGTATAGTTTGCTTAATGTTGTGCAACTATTAAGTAAGGCAGCCAGTTTTTAAACCTACTTTCTCTAACTCAGAGCCTTCTACTGTATTCCTTCTCTTTGTTAGCAATTAAACGCAAGTTGCTTCACATCTAAACATCTAAAAATGACCACTTTTACTTTTCTCTCATCTTAGTTTTGAGACTTGGCAGGCAAATGAATGTATCAAGCTCAATAAAGTTGTGGGCACTTTTTGTCTCATGCAAGTACTTATCTGTCCAGTACTGACAGCCAGCAACTGATTAGCTTCTGAGGGACTTTGGAACTATCTATTTGCTGGTCCTCCTCCTCTGAAATAATATCTGTGCCTTTTTCTTTTTCCTTTTGTTTTTTTTTTTTTTTTTTAATAAAATAGTTGCCCTCTCTGAGCATCACAATATTGTTGGGTACTTAGAGCTTCATCAAGTACTTGTTTGATATACCTAAAAACAGAAATATGTAATAAGCAGAAAAGTGTGTTTTTATTAGTTAATAAATAGGCTTTAAAATATATAAACTAAATCCCAACTAAACAGGCTTGAAGAAAACTAAAAGAGGCAAAAACCAAATTTATTGCTGTTCATGAGACATGACTTTTCATCTTTCTTCTGTGGACTTAGAATCAAATTTAGGGCCAAATATTTACATGAATTCCTGTACTTTTTCTGCTCAAATGTGGTGGTGGTTGTTGATTTATGTTACTAAGTCAGCCTTTCCATTGATCATATTGTGGAGCATGTATAGTGGATTCCTGAGACAGATATAATCATGTTCAGCTCTCTTAAGCCACAGTGAAAGCTACGTAGTGATTGATGAGTATGGAAGAATTGTGTATTGTACAGTGGAAAGAGAACCGAATCAGGAATTGTTTCACATGAATCCTGGCCTGCGCTGAAATTTATAACTTTAGGGGGAAGGAGGCAAATTGCTTAACTTTCCAGTCTTTGTTTTCTCCATATGTAAAGTGAAGGAGGTGGACTTATGAAATTCCATGATTTTGAAAATGTTTTTTAAATGTCTTGTAAATATTGTACTCTGTTAAACATTGTCTTTCTTCTCCATAAGGGTGTCTTACTACTGCAGGCACTGACAAGAAGTAATGGAGCAATCCAGAAAATTGTTGCTTTTGAAAATGCTTTTGAGAGACTACTGGACATTATTACAGAGGAGGGGAACAGTGATGGAGGTATAGCGTGAAGAGATTCTTTTTGTATTCACTAAATTGTTAGCTTCCAGGGAATGTGTCCAGAGGGAGAAATGGAGGCTCAGACCCTACTTGACATCTCTCTTTCACTCCGGCATGTTGCATGTGGATTTTTTTTTTTAATCCTCTTTGATATTTGTTAGACTTCTGCAATCTGGATTGGTGCTATTCTTCATTTATGGAAGATCTTAGCTGTATCTTTTCAGATTCTGTTCTGCCACATTTTCTGTGGGATTGGTGAATGTGCAGCCTTGCAGATTTAGTACAGGGAGTTACAGGCAGTTGAGGTGGAAGTAGAATCGTATATTGAGGGTGAAGGGAAAAGACACAGTTGAGAATTAACAGAAAGCTAGAAATGGTGTTCTGGCGAGGGGAGAGCTCTTTGCTGTGATTAGGAAGACTTGAAGTATGGGCCTTGGCAAGGGTGCTCACCACGACTGTACAGCAGTGCAGACTGTCTCTCTGTGTGATCTCCCCACAACAATGCTAAGATGCCTAAGTGCAGTGTGGGAAAAAAGGCAGTTTTTCACAGGGTTAGGCCCGTTCCAGCAAGGTGTCATGAATAGGTAGTGAGACAGGAGAACTTAGTATATTATCTCTAGAATGGAAGGAGGGAGAGTCAGTACCATCAGCTGGAAAGGAAGGAAGTAGAGACAGGCAGTTTCTACAATAGGAGAAAAGCGTCTGTCTGTAGAGTGGAAAGTCTCAGGGAAGCTGTAAAGCAGGTAAATGAGCCAGAAGGATAGGAGGTGTAGTCCGAGGGCGAGGATTATCACCAGAGTTGGGGCCACGAACTGAGAGGTCTAGGTATTACTCAGACTGCTGTCGAAATTAAAATAGCCAAGAATGACAGAAGAACTTACAGAGAGGAGACTTGTCTGGTTTTGATTAAAGTGACAGAGAACTCTCAACTCCTGGTTTACTTCTGAAGTGTCTGCAATGGCCTGGGCTGGGAGGGGTCAGAGCCAGGAGCCAGGAACTCAATGCAGGCCTCCCATGTGAGTGGCGGGAACCCATTTACTTGAGCCATCACCACTGCCTCATAAGGTCTGTAGTTGCAAAAATCTGGAGTCAGAAGCCAGAGTAAGGTGTTAAACCCAGGCACTCCAATGTGGGATGTGGGCATTTTAACTACTTGGCTAAACACCCACCCCAAGAAAGATGGACCACAAAGCCAGTGATGTTTTCAGAGGACAAAGAGTAGCAAAGAGCTACCAAAGAGCCTGAGTCATAAGGGAACAGACTTTTTAAGAGAGGGTAGAGGACCTGTAGTTGGGAAATGCACTGGGCTGGGAGGACCTAGATACAACATGCTGACTCTAATCTACCATGGGATTGAGAGCATCAGCTGGCTTCAGTTGAAAAAGTTATAAGACAGGGCTGCAGTAGGTCTTACTAACTAATATTTGAAGGTTTCAAGTAGGATCATGAAAGCCTTTGAGAGGAAATTAAGTGGAGAAGAGGAAACCAAAGCTTTATGAGATGAAAAAAATGAAAGAACATACAAGTAGATAAACTGGAGAGGTGTATGTTTTTGCAGGTGATTGAGGAAAACAGTGTGGTAAATCGAGATAGAATTAATTAGTCTTCAGGGTTGCTAAGACAAGTTCCAATGGTTTGCTGTTACTGATTGTGGCCTGAAGCCTCCAGGATCCACTTTGTGCACACTGGAAGGAGGCTGCCAGTTGTAGAGGGGACTTTCACAGTCTTTTTCTTCTGGTGCCAGAGGATGCTTATTCATGTGTCAAATCCCATAGAACTTTACAGCACAAAGAGTGAACTCTACTGTAAACTGTGGACTTCAATAACAGCATCTGTATTCATTCATCAGTTGTAACCAGTATTACCATGCTGATACAAGATGCCAGTAATAGGGAGAACTAGGAGGGGCAGAGTATGTGGAAACTTTATTTGTTCTCAGGTTTTCTATATACTTTAAGTGCTCTTAAAAAGAAATCAGAGCAAGCTATGTGGCGCAGTAGGTTGGACCACCACTTGGAATGCCCACATTCCATATCAGAATGCTGGTTCAAGTCCCAGATGCTCCGCTTCCAATCCAGCTCTCTGATAATATTCCTAGGAAACAGCAAGTAATGGCTCAAGTGCTTGAGTTCCTGGCACCCACGTGGGAGACCCAGATGGAGTTCCTAGCTGCTGGCTTTAGCCTGGCCCAGCCCTGGCTTTTGTGGCCATTTGGGAACTGAGCCAGTGGATGGAAAATCTCTCATTCTATCACCTTCCCTCAGTTGTTCTGCCTTTCAAATAAATAATCCATTGCTGTAAGCATACAGCTTAACTCAAAAGTTGGATATACTGGAAGAGCCTCCCAGCCGTGAGCGCCCAACATCAGTCCGGTATGCTTTGCAGAGGAGGTAGATCATTGGTTTCTGTAGTGTGTGGTGAAGCAGAGATCAACGGGAGTTCTCACTGTGATGATGGTGTAGATGGGAGTGCCCTGGAGAATGGTGTGCTGTAAGCAAAGAAGCAGAAGGGTGAAACAGTGGAGAACAGGAACCATGAAAAACACAGGCCAGAGAGCTGTAAGGACCATATTCAAACAATGTCAAGTGCTTCTTAGAGATCAAGTAAGATAGGATTGGTTCATCTAACCAATATTTAATAGTTAGCTACTATGTATATACCTGATGTCTTGTCTCTATCTCTCTCTGTCTCTGCCACAGATAGGTGAGCAAGGCTTTTTCAAATTACTAGTGGAGAAGCAGACACTACCTGATAATAAAAGTAGCAGGCTGCTATGCACATGTAGCTGGGGTCTTAGAAATCATTTCTGAAGAAATACTCTTTAAGCCGGGATTTGAATAAACAATGAGTTACTGAGATGAATGATGGTTAAATACAGAAGTGAGGAAATCGCTGGGGGACCTGGGAAAGAGCACACAGTGCAGCCAGTGGCTGTCGGGAGTCAGGATGAGCTGCCTGCCTTGCCACGCCGAAGATGGGCTGAGCATGGAGACTGATCTTTTTGAACATGTTTGTGGGTTGGATTTCAAATTTTATCAGGCTTAACACTTTGATTTTATATTCTCTCCCCAGGTATAGTAGTTGAAGATTGTTTGATTTTGCTCCAAAACTTGTTGAAAAACAACAATTCCAATCAAAATTTTTTTAAAGAAGGCTCATATATTCAGCGTATGAAACCTTGGTTTGAGGTTGGAGATGAAAATTCTGGCTGGTCTGCACAGAAAGTGACAAACCTACATCTAATGTTACAGGTATACTCCTCAGTCAAATGTGATAGCAGTTCTGACAGCAGTCCTTTCACAGAAAAGGATATGACTGTTTGGTAAATGCAGGATACTCAGCTGGTTTCAAGAGGGCTTTAACAACCCTTTCACTGTGGGAGTTGCTGCCCCCACCCCATCACCCAGCTTCAGTAATTACTAACATGTTGATTGTATTTCATGTTTTATTCCTCTCTCTTGTCCTGCTATGTTAAGACAAAATTCAGTCATGGCCGGCGCCGTGGCTTAACAGGCTAATCCTCCGCCTAGCGGCGCCGGCACACCAGGTTCTAGGCCCGGTTGGGGCACCGGATTCTATCCCAGTTGCTCCTCTTCCAGGCCAGCTCTCTGCTATGGCCAGGGAAGGCAGTGGAGGATGGCCCAAGTCCTTGGGCCCTGCACCCCATGGGAGACCAGGAGAAGCACCTGGCTCCTGGCTTCGGATCAGTGAGATGCGCCGGCCGCAGCGGCCATTGGAGGGTGAACCAGCGGCAAAAAGGAAGACCTTTCTCTCTGTCTCTCTCTCTCTCTCTCACTATCCACTCTGCCTACCAAAAAAAAAAAAAAAAAAATTCAATCATACAGTTTCTTGGTGGGCTTTACATGAGAGACTAATAAGTTACATTAATGATTTGAATTTTTTAAGCCTGTTTTCATAAAATAACTTTTAATATTCAAAATAGTGAAGCTCAACAAATAACTCCGTTCAGCAAACATTTACTGAGAGCCAGGCATTGAGTACTAGAAAATGAATGATAATGTGCCTGCCGCCAAAGAGTGATAGTCTGGGTCTTAAGACCTATGTATGTGCTTATTTATTTATTTATTTATACACAAGTCACCTGTAATTTTAGTTAAGCTTTATGGTGAAAGCTTGGTGGTGACAGTAAAAGGGAGGACAGTGGGATTCCAAATGGTTTCTGCACCTGAGAAAAATTTGAAGTTCTTGAAGTATTTTACTTTTTTTTTTTTTTTTTTTTTTTTGATAGGCAGAGTGGATAGTGAGGGAGAGAGATAGAGAGAAAGGTCTTCCTTTGCCGTTGGTTCACCCTCCAATGGCCGCTGCGGCCGGCGCATCACGCCGATCCGAAGCCAGGAACCAGGTGCTTCTCCTGGTCTCCCATGCGGGTGCAGGGCCCAAGGACTTGGACCATCCTCCACTGCCTTCCCGGGCCATAGCAGAGAGCTGGCCTGGAAGAGGGGCACCCGGGATAGAATCCAGTGGCCCAACCGGGACTAGAACCTGGTGTGCCGGCGCCGCAAGGCAGAGGATTAGCCTGTTAAGCCACGGCGCCGGCCTTTTTTTTTTTTTTTTTTTTTCTTTTTTTTTTTAAGTATTTTACTTAATTACTTCTTTATTGAAGTGACCTTCTCCAACCCTTTAAGTCTATATCAACCTGTGAAACTTACACACTGTCTAGTGATCTTCGTGGTTCTTTGAACGTCTCTAAACCCTGTCTACCTCTGAAGCTGATTTCAAGACAAGTTGGTTAACCTCTTTAGTGATCAGAGTCTGAATATTGTCCCACGCCCTGGGAGTTGCCTGCATGGGACTGATTGATAATTAGGGTGACCAGGTGCCCCAGTTTGCCAGGCCAGTCTTCCCTTTGTAATTACTAATGGTGTCCTCTTTCACTTTAAAAATGCCCTGGTTTGGACTATAAATTATGTAGTTACCCTATTTAAAATATGCCTAAAAATTGTTACAAAAGTATTTTACAGCAGGCTGTGGTCACAGAGCCCTTTCTATGTATATTTGTAACTCCATCATTCCTATCTGTCTTGTTAGTATTGCATATTTCAAGAATTTATTAATCTTTTATGTTCTAGAAACAGCAGCACCAAGTAGAGAGCACGATACCTTTGTCCAACACTGCTTTCTTTATTTTTATTTTTATTTATTTTTTTATTTGACAGAGTTAGTGAGAGAGAGAAAGGTCTTCCTTCTGTTGGTTCACCCCTCAAATGGCCGCTATAGCTGGCACGCTTTGCTGATCTGAAGCCAGGAGCCAGGTGCTTCCTCCTGGTCTCCCATGGGGTGCAGGGCCCAAGCACTTGGGCCATCCTCCACTGTCCTCCCGGGCCACAGCAGAGAGCTGGACTGGAAGAGGAGCAACCGGGACTAGAACCCGGCACCCATATGGGATGCCAGCGCCGAAGGTAGAGGATTAGCCAAGTGAGCCACGGCGCCAGCCCCTAAAACTGCTTTCTTAAAGGAAATTCCTCTGGAAAAGTAAAGCTGACATTAGAGAGAGTGAGAGGATCATAAGAAAACATTTTCTGCCAAACATGGAAAGTTTAAATTGCTTGAAGGGCCTGTTCATGTTTTGTAGTTTAAAGTACTATGTAGAGAATTACTGTGAAGAAGATGTCAATTTATAGAGTAGTATTTCACCAAAAAAGTTTTTGAGTGTAGCATACAAACAGAAAAATACAGTATTGTAGTTGTGTAATAAGTTGGTTCTTTAAGTATTCCCTTTTTTTTAAAGATTTATTTATTTTGAAAGTGTTACAGAGAGAGAGCTTCCATCTGCTGGTTTACTCTTCAGGTGGCCACAACGGTCAGTGCTGGGTCAAGCCAAAACCAGGAGCCTGGAACTTCATCTGGGTTTCCCACATGGGTTGCAGGGGATCAAACACTTGGGCCATCTTCTGCTGCTTTTCTCAGGCCAGTAGCAGGGAGCCGGATCAGAACCGGAACAGCTGGGACATAAACCAGAGCCAATATGGCATGATGGTATCATAGGCAGCAGCTTAATCTGCTGTGCCACAATGTTGGCCCCTATAATATTCTTGACTTCAAAAAAGTGAATAAACTGGGGGCCAGTGCTGTGGCGCCACAGGTAAAGCCCCCACCTGCACTGCCGGCATCCCATATGGGCACTGGTTAGAGCCCAGGCTGCTCCACTTCCGATCAGCTCTTTCCAAGTCCTTGGGCCCCTGCACTTGTGTCGGAGATCGGGAAGAAGCTCCTGGCTCCTGGCTTCAGATCAGCACAGCTCTGGCCATTGCGGCCAATTGGAGAGCGAACCAGAAGATGGCAGACCTCTCTCTCTCCCTCTCTCTCTCTCTCTCTCTCTCTCTCTGCCTCTCCTTTTCTCTCTGTAACTCTGACTTCCAAATAAATAAATCTTAAAAAAAAAAAAGAATAAACTTTAGCTTTCATCAAAATTTATCAAAAGAGCTTTGTCAGCTCTGTTTCAGCCATTTGGGGGAGTAAACCAGTAGATAGAAGATTTTCTCTCTGTCTCTCTCTCTCTCTGATGGTTTATCTTTCAGGTATATGAAAGTAAAGTTTTTCTCTCTTACATATAAGTCTTGAAGACCATAATCTTCAAAGCAAAGGGACTGAGTTAATTTATTTTAGTGTATTCTTCACCTCAAGAATCAAATATATCTTGTGCTATTCAACCTTTAGAATACTCTTTTTTTTTTTTTTTTTTTTTTTTTTGGACAGGTAGAGTTAGAGACAGAGAGAGAGAGACAGAGAGAGAGGTCTTCCTTCCATTGGTTCACTCCCCAAATGGCCGCAACGGCCACCACTGCACTGATCCGAAGCCAGAAGCCAGGTGCTTCCTCCTGGTCTCCCACGCGGGTGCAGGGGCCCAAGCACTTGGGCCATCCTCCACTGCCCTCCTGGACTGCAGCAGAGAGCTGGACTGAAAGAGTAGCAACTGAGACTAGAGCTCGGCACCTATATGGAATGCCAGTGCCGCAGGCAGAGGATTAACCAAGTGAGCCACGGCACTGGCCCCTAGAATACTCTTTCTTTATAGCAATATTTAAAGTTGTATACCATGTCTCTACTACAGTACACCAAATGCATTATTGTTTTTCTTTTTGGTTGCATACATTCTAATTGGGATTATTCAGTATTACAGTTACAGTCATAATTGAATTCTAAGTAATTGAAAACTGAAATTGATCTTCTTTGGGATTTTTTTCATTCAAATTTTACAGACAAAAATTATTGGAAACATCTTTTAAAAAGCTGTTCAGTAATATTTTAACTTTTTCATAGCATTTTAATTTTATAACTAGTTATTTTTTTTTTTAAGATTTTATTTATTTGAGAGGTAGAGTTACAGACAGTGAGAGGGAGAAACAGAGAAAAAGGTCTTCCATCCATTGGTTCAATCCCCAGCTGGTTAAGCCACTGCTAGAATGTCCTCATCCCATATCTGAATGCCAGTTTGAGTCTCAGCTCTTCCACTTCTGAACCAGCTTCCTGCTAAAGCATCCTAGGAAGCAACAGATAACGTCTGAAGTGCCTGGCCCCCTGCCATGCACATGGGAGACCCAGATAAAAGTGCAGACTCCTGGCCCAGCCCTGACTGTTTCAGCCATTTGGTGGAGTGAATTTGTGGATAGAAGATTCTCTCTCTCTCTCTGTCTCTGTCTCTGTCTCTCTCGGTCTTTCAAGTATATGAAGTAAATAACCTTAAAAAATTAAAATCGCGTGATTATGTTTTCAAAAATCCTTGTCAGTTGGAGGTGTATACATGAATATATTTATGGGAGAAATGACATATTGCCTGGCACATGCTTTAAATAGTCCTCCCCCCAAAAAATAAATAAGAGAAATAGGGATAGGTGGGAAATAAATTAAGGGAAGAAAACAACAACAAATCTGGTAACCAAAGTTCCAGGATAGGAACCAGTCAGTGTACAATGCTAAAGGCTCTCCTTAGTGACAATTTATTAACCAGTCCTCTTGGCAGTGTGTGTTAAGCCAGACATGAAAACATCAAATAATCTGTTTCTTCATTACTCACTGATTCAGACTCTGCTGATTCCTAGTCATCTTTTTATTTTCCAACAATAAAAATACCACTTTTCAGGCCGTCATTGTGGCATAGCCAGTAAAGCCGCATCTGTGACACCAGCATCCCATATGGGCACCGGTTCTAGTCCCAGCTGCTCCATTTCCAATCCAGCTTCCTGCTAATGTGCCTGGGGAAGTAGCAGAAGATGGCTCAAGTGCTTGGACCCCTGCATCCATGTTGGAGACCTGGATGAAGTTCCTGGCTCCTGACTTCAGCCTAGCCCAGCACTGCGTGTTGTAGCCATTTAGGGAGTGAACCAGCAGATGGAAGACCTCCCTCCCCCTCAAACACTCTGCCCTTCAAATAAATAAAATACATCTTTAAGAAGAAAAAAATACCACTTTTCAATCCTATTTATTTTAATATTTAACTCCCCCCTAGCCACCCCTCCACACACAGATCCCCTTTCTCAGTGAGTCACAGTCTTTGATCTGCACCAGCTATAGTGATGAGTGTCTTGAGTGCTCAGTCATACCACTACCACCATGTGAATTCTGTTTGTAGGCACTTTGCTTATACCAAAGTAGTTCATTAATATCTCATTTGACCTTGATATGTAAGAGTTTGTATGTACATGTAACTAGTTTTAAAATGCATGATATATAGCCAGCGCCGTGGCTCAACAGGCTAATCCTCCGCCTAGCGGCGCCGGCACACCGGGTTCTAGTCCTGGTCGGGGCACCGATCCTGTCCCAGTTGCCCCTCTTCCAGGCCAGCTCTCTGCTGTGGCCCGAGAGTACAGTGGAGGATGGCCCAAGTGCTTGGGCCCTGCACCCGCATGGGAGACCAGGATAAGTACCTGGCTCCTGCCATCGGATCAGCGCGGTGCGCCGGCCGCAGCGCGCAGGCCGCGGGGACCATTGGAGGGTGAACCAACAGCAAAGGAAGACCTTTCTCTCTGTCTCTCTCTCTCTCTCACTATCCACTCTGCCTGTTAAAAATAAATTTAAAAAAAAAATGCATGATATGTTTAAAGTTATTTTTCTTTTGTTTTATTTATTTTATTTATTTAAAAGGCAAAGTTAGAGAGAGAGAGAGAGATATCTTCGTTCCACTGGTTCACTCCCTAAATGGCTACAATGGCCAAGACTGAGCCAAACCGAACCCAGGAGCTTCATCTGGATCTCCAGCATGGTTGCAGTGGTCCAAGCACTTAGGGCCATCTTCCGCTGCTTTCCCAGGCATGTTACCAGGGAGCTGGATCAGAAGTGGAACAGCCAGGACTCGAACCTGGCATCCATCTGGGATACCAGCATCGCAAATGGTGGCTTTACCAACTATGCCACAACACTGGCCCCTAAAATTATTTTGAAGATGTGGCTGTGCCTAAATATAGGAGGTCTTCAAAAAGTTCACAGAAAATTGCTTTACAGGAAAAAACTATACATGGATTTAAAAATCTTTTTGCATAGAATAAATTTAACTTTTTTTAAAAAAAAGATTTACTTATTTATTTGAAAGAGTTACACAGAGAGAGAGAGAGTCTTCTATCCGCTGGTTCATTCTTCAGTTGGCTGCAACGGCTAGAGCTGTGCCAGTCTGAAGCCAGGAGCCAGGAGCTTCTTTCAGTTCTCCTACACTAGTGCAGGGGCCCAAAGACCTGGGCCATCTGTTTTCCCAGGCCATAGCAGACAGCTGGATTGGCAGTGAAGCAGCCAGGACTCGAGCCAGCACTGCAGGCAGCAGCTTTACCTGCCACACCACAGCACCAGCCCCAACCTTATCTTTTGATTCTAGTGTCCCATGAACATTTTGAAGTGCTATCTTAGTTGTTGTCTTTTCTTGTGGTTCTAAAACTTCATGTTCATATTCAGAGTATTTGTAGAATTGTAGGGATTTAATTAGTACTAGTGGGGTCGGCACTGTGGCGTAGAGGATAAAGCCGCTGCCTGCAGTGCTGGCATCCCTTAGGGGCGCCGGTTATAGTCCCAACTGCTCCATTTCCGATCCAGCTCTCTGCTATGGCCTGGGAAAGTAGTAGAAGATGGCCCAACTCCTTGGGCCTCTGCATCCGGAAGAAGCTCCTGGCTCCTGGCTTCGGATCAGCACAGCTGCGGCCGTTGCAGCCAGTTTGGGGAGTGAACCAGTGGATGGAAGACCTCTCTCTCTGCCTCTCCTCCTCTCTGTGTTTAACTCTAACTTTCAAATAAATAAACAAATCTTTAAAAAATAATAATTAGTATTAGCAATTAACAAGACCGACCCCTTGCCAAATTAATAAATCTTCCTACCTTGTCTCCAGTTATTAGTTTAGCTGCTCTTTAAATATTTCAAGTTTAGAAGGAACTTGGTCATCTCTTTTCAGACCTGCAGATGCTGTGCTTGTTGTTTGGGACACAAAAGTGACCAAGGCAGTTTCTGGTCTCTTGGAGTTGAAGTCACCCAAAGGAGATGTGCAGCAGATAACACAATGAGTCTGCCCTCTCACAGAGCTGTTGCCAGGGGAGCACGAAGGAAAGAGCTCCCGGGTTTTTTCCTGTGCTTCCCGGGTTTGCTTCCTCCGTCAGAGTTGCCTGAAGCCTTTGCAGTTCTTTAAAGAACAGATTTCCTTTTCTCTCTCAGCTTGTTCGCGTACTGGTATCCCCCACCAACCCTCCCGGTGCTACCAGCAGCTGCCAGAAGGCTATGTTCCAGTGTGGGTTGTTGCAGCAGCTTTGCACCATCCTAATGGCTACTGGAGTTCCTGCTGATATCCTCACCGAGGTAAGCATGGCTCAGGAAGAGGCCACACTCCGTGCAGATTGGAATCAGGAATCCTAGGAATCAGATCTCACTGAAGAAAATAAACAGTTGTAGTTAACCCTTATGTGTTCAATTCTTCCCTGATATTATCAAGTGAAGATAATGACAGTGTTGATTCCAGAAGGTGTACTACAGGCCTCAGGTTTTATAGGATTTACTGCTGAAATTCAGCAGATCCATCCAAAAGGATTTTTCATTAGTTGATTGTATGCAGCAAGACAAGAAATTTTTTTTAGCCCTTTTCTGTCTGAAAATGTCATTACTTTGAGAGCTGGGTGTGGGATTCAGGGTTGGAAATCACAAATACAGCTTTCAAAACATCATTCTAAGGTTGTTCTGAGAAGTCTGAATCCTGAGCCTTTTTCTTTCTAATATAACCTGTCTTTTCTCTAGAAACCTGAGACCTTTTCTTCATTTCTGGTTTTCTGAAATTTACTGATGGTGTGCTGTAGTGTAGTTCTCTTCCCCACCCCTCCCGCACAAGGCCCTTTGAGCTGGGGATAGATGCCTTCTGTTTCAATTATATTTTTGGTATTCCTTAATTCTCTCTTCTCTTCTGCACCTCTGTGAACACATTATTGGATATTCTGAATCTATTTTGTCTTTTTAAAAATCATTTTAATTGACAAAATTGTGTGTGTTTATCATGTACAACAGATTGCTTTGAAATATGGTTTCATTTTTTATTTTGTTGAAGTTCTTTCAGTGTCATCCTTAGGTTGAATTTTTAATTTACTGCATTTTAAATTTGTTCTCTGATTTTAAAATTTTAAAGTAACATTTTCCTCTTTTGTAAAAACAGATTTTATTATTATTAGTCTTTGTGGGCTTTTTTGAGACTTTAAATATATGTGACCAACTGTTATTTTTGATTGGAGACCCATGCTTGGTGTTTTGGAACTTTATCTTGAGAAAGTGTTACAAGATTATAATGCTATCACAGATTTTTATCTTTTTTGTGTCTGAATTTTGACATTTAAAAATAAAAGCAGTATATAACATTTTTTCTTCAAAAAAGGTTTTCTTCTTAACTTTTTCTACCTTTTTGTTTTTTTTCTCCCCTTAACAGACCATAAATACTGTATCAGAAGTTATTCGAGGTTGCCAAGTAAACCAAGACTACTTTGCTTCTGTAAATGCACCGTCAAACCCACCAAGGTAGGAGAAGGGAGATGGTTGTTAAGATGGCCTATATATGGGCCCAGCATTGTGGCGTGGCCGGTAAAGCTGCCACCTGCAACACCGACATCCCCTTTGGGCAATAGTCCCTGTCCCTGCTGCTCCACTTCCAGTCTGGCTTCCTGCTAATGTGCCTTGGAAGGCAGCAGAAGATGCCCTGAATGGTTCCCTGCCACCCACCTAGGAAACCTCGAAGAAGCTCCTGGCTCCTGGCCCAGCCCTGGCCATTGTGGCCATCTGGAAAGTAAAGCAGCAGATGGAAGTTCTCTCTCTCTCTGTAACTTTCAAATAAATAAATCTTTTTTAAAAAATAAAAACCAGATATCCTCTATATACTTCTTAGTCCTCTATAATAATTCAGATATATGTTATAAAGTAGAAATCTGATAAAATAAATATTTTTCTAAGACTTACTTATTTGAAATGCAGAGTGATAAGGGGGGGGAGAGAGAGAGAGAGAGAGAGAGAGAGAGAGATCTTCAATTTGCTGACTCACTCCCCAAATGCCCACAGCAGCCAGAGCTGGGCCAGTCCAAACCCAGGGCCTGGAACTCCATCCAGATCTCTCATGTGAGTGTCAGGGACTCAAGCATGCAAGCCATCACCTGCTGCCCTCCAGGCACATAAACAGGAAGCTGGATCAGAAGCAGAGGCAGGACTTGATCACAGGAACCCCAAACATGGGATGCAAATATCCCAAGCTGTGGCTTAACTCTGTGTCACAATGCTTGCTGCAATACTGGTATTTTAAAAGAGTGGTAACATTACATTGATCTTTGGAACTTAGATATGTAGGTTCAGATAACACCTTTTTCACTTCCTAGTGATGTCCCTTAAGCAGGCAGATTACCTCATTTCTCTCAGCTAGTTTCCCTTTGAGATGGAGAATGAAATCCTAAACTTGCTCATGCTCTGGCTGTGATTCTTCAGTCAACAGAAATGAATTGCTATTCATACATATATTCATATATAATGATTTGTGTACCTGGTTGCAGTGTTTTGTTTTGTTTTGTTCTTTTCCTTTCAAATGCAACAGGCCAGCGATTGTAGTGCTTCTCATGTCCATGGTAAATGAAAGGCAGCCGTTTGTCTTGCGATGTGCTGTTCTCTATTGTTTCCAATGCTTCTTATATAAAAACCAAAAAGGACAAGGAGAGATTGTGTCAACACTCCTGCCTTCCACCATTGATGGTAAATAATTTAATTCTAATTTCTCTCTTAAGAAAGAAAATAATTGTCTTTCAAACTTTTAATCGAATCTGTCTCTCTGTCCCTTAGCTTAAAATACTGTGTATGGCTCGGGGGAATTCCAAAGCCTAAACATGAATTTAGAAAACAGGCTTTGGAGTCAGACCACAGTTTGCATTGTAGAATTTCCACTTCTCTTGCTGTGTAACTTTGGACAAGTTGTTTTTAATTTGAGCCTTCTATTGAGTTGTGGGGAGGTAATAGTCACCTCACTAGAAGTAGTCTGAGGATTCGTGCATTACATGTGTGAATCACTCACCCAGATACCTAAGGTAATAGATGCCAACAAACAGAACTGCTGTTGGTAGTAATTACCATTCTAAAGATAACCCTACCAGAGTACACAGGGCATCGTGGTCTGTTGTTCTAGTACAGGTCATAGTCTTGCCTTTTCTATGGCTTCTTTAAATACTTCATTTTACCAGAGGTGAATTCTTTAAACATTTGCCGTTATTAACTTTAAGAGCAATTTGATGAAGAAGTAATTGGATATATCAGTGGAGTTCATTTGAATCACATACATTCTGAGTTTTTGGTCAAAACTTTGTTACACTTACCCAAAATTTTTTGTATAAAATCATTACCATAAAAAATCAGATAAGAGGAATAATTGAAATGTTATTGCCTTAACTTTGTTTTAGAAATGCTATTTTTAATCATGATAATTACCCCCAGGAATATTATCATTAATTTAACACCTAAAGTGTCATAATATGTCTTCATTCTGCTACTTCTAAGATTCCTTTCTCTCATAATTTTGTTTTGAAAAGCAGACTTTCATTGTTTGGAAATGTCACATAATACTCCTGATTAGTAAATCTTGAAATAGTATTCAGTAGTATTTCTTACTATTTGGGTGTGTATAAAAGACAGCAATTCTTCTAAATTTGATTTCCTCCCATCTTTCTAGCAATGGGAAACTCAGTTTCAGCTGGTCAGTTACTATGTGGAGGTCTGTTTTCTACTGATTCACTTTCAAACTGGTGTGCTGCTGTGGCCCTTGCCCATGCTTTGCAAGAAAATGCAACCCAGAAAGAACAATTGCTCAGGGTTCAACTTGCTACGAATATCGGCAACCCTCCAGTTTCCTTACTGCAACAGTGCACCAACATCCTATCACAGGTATAACACAGCATGAAACTTCTCCAGCTGGGAAAATGATTCAGCTATATGCCTTGATGTCAGTGATAACAGCGATTTAAGGATGCCCTTAGAATGTGCAGATGAAAAAGGAAAGAAAGGACTTAAACTCACTGTAACCAGAAACAGTTTTGTGAAAAGAAAAATTTTATAGGGCTGGCCCAATAGTTAGTAAGGTCTGATTCATGGTGGAAATACATGTTCTGAGCAGAAAGGTGGTTTTGATTTTATTTTCTTTTTAAGTCATCCATGATGTTTTTGCATATCAGTTTCTCTTTTTTCTAGGTGACTGAATTGAGGTTAGTTGATGAGAGGGAACAGCATAAAGAAGATGGTAGCTGTATGCCTCCCTCGTTTTCTTCCCAGAGCAAGATTGTTCAAAAACAAAAACAGAGTAGCAGTCCATGGCATATGTAGTTAGTCAGTGTCCCCCCTTGATGTTTGTGAGTCCTCAAGTTCCCAGCACATATACCTTATCTAATAAGGCGTAGAAAAACATCACTAAACATTTGAGAACAACAAAACTCTGTTGAAGTGTGGATGCTAGGTATTTAGAAATGTTACTTTCTATGAAGTGACTTTCCCACATGTGCCAGCCTTGCTGTTGAACAGTTCAAGTTCATGCTTTAGCAGAACCAGGAAGTCACTGACATTCACAGTCACTCAGGGAGGATAAAAAATGTGGCCAGTCTAAGATTGCCACCCTCTTTTTTTTTTTTTTTTTTTTAAGATTTATTTTATTCATTGGAAAGACAGTTACAGAGAGAGGTAGAGGCAGAGAGGTCGGTCTTCCATCCACTCGTTCACTCCCTAGATAGCCGCAATGGCCTGAGCTGTGCCAATCCGAAGCCAGGAGCCAGGAGCTTCTTCTGGGTCTCCCATCTTCTACTGCTTTCCTAGGCCACAGCAGAGCACTGGACTGGAAGTGGAGCAGCCAGGACTAGAACTGGCGCCCATGTAGGATGCCGGCGCTTCAGGCCAGGGCATTATTAACTCGCTGTGCCACAGTGCCAGCCCCGATTGCCACCCTCTTACCCACCCATGTGATACTGTTCTGAGTTCTTTAATTGTGAATTTTGCATCATTTGTTGAATTTTTCCTTATTTTGAGCTTTTAAAGAAACACCAATGTGATCCACAGAAGTTACAGAAGAAAGCTTAAAAATTGACTATAGTGAAGGAGTAGAATGTTGTTTAAAATTGGTTTACTTCCATTAAAGCTTATTATATCTTTGATTTAGCACTTCTTTCTTATAAGAAAACTACCCCAAACTTTCTGTATCTTAATTAATATTTGGCATTCTCATGTTGCTATATATTTAAAAATAGCCTTTTAAAAGCCAAACAGTAATTAACTGTCTGACTCCAATTCCACAGACCTTGCTTTAACATTGTAATTACAACTGGTACATAGTAAGAAAGCCTAAAGAGGTGATGTCTTCTCCACAAGGTGCTTTAAAGTTAACCCTTTATCCTCTAAAATATGTATCATTTTTATGCAATAAAAGATTAGAATTATCCAGTCCAAAATTATTGGCTTGGGTATGTAGAAATATTGTGAAAGAATTCTGAGGGGTTTTCTAGAATCCAATTTTTCTGGAGTAGTGATATTTATGAATAATTTTTAATGTATAATTTGCAGGGTGATAAGATCAACAGACGGGTATGTATTATTTGATTCAGCTTAGGCATTTTCCTCTTACAGCAAGGCTTTTTCTTTGTCTTGGGTTTTGCTGATATTTTTAACTGCTTGTTTGAATTTATATCCTACTCACACTTATATGTCAGCAAGTTTATCTCTATCTTACCTGGCTCTCCAGTTTTTCTCCGTGGGATTTTTGTTGTGGTGTTGCTAAGAACTATGGGAAAGAGAATCTGAAGCTGTATACTTATGCTTCCTCCAGGGCTGCTTGCACTTTCTGGGATTCCTTGGTTTTGGTTTTTTGTGAAGCTTGTTTCTTTATTTCTTCTAAAACCATTTCTTAGGAAGTAAAATTTAGGGTTAAGAATTTTGTCTATAGTTAATCATGTATGAAAGATTGAGATGACTTTTATATTACTTAGATTATTTTAAACATGTAATAGTATCATTTTGTAATTTGAAAGATTTTAAGTTAAATAATACAGATTATCCTGGGTATAACTCATAAACTACAGCTACTGTTGGGGTTTAGTTCTTGATGTGTGTGAGTAAATTGTTTTTTGTGTTTGGCTTGGTTTGGGTTTTGTTGGTTTGTTTGGTTGGTTGTGTTTTGTGTATTTTAATATTTGGCAAAATAGAAGTGGGCCTTAATATCCATGGTTGGGCATGTGTTTTAGTACATATGAATTGTGTTTCTATATGTGAGCATGATTTAGCATGTATTAATAACACACATATATTTGACAGCGGTGGACTGTTGAGGTTTTTATATTAGAGACTAGAGATAAGTATTCAAGTCAGTCATTTAAAAGAGTATTGTTTGAGACACTAATTTATGCACTTTAGTAAAATGTACACACCTGATATGTCCAATCTAATTTTTTTTATGTTTATTTATTTGAAAGAAAATTCCCGTCAGCTGGGTTACTCCCCAAGTGCCTGTAATGGCCCCAGCCAGGGCCCAAGCCAGGAGCTACAAACTTACCCAGATATCCCACATTGATGGGAGGAACCCAGTTACTTGAACCATCCCCACTGCCTCCCAGGATCTACAATAGCAGGAAGCTGGAGTCAGGAGATAAAGCAGAGTATCAAACCCAGATACTCCAGTGTGGAACATGGATGTCTTAATGACCACATTAAACATCCACTCGCAAGCGGATTTTTGATGTTTGAATTTATCTCTGTAACCACCACCCAAAAGATGTAGACTATTTTCATAATTCTAGAAAGTTCCATGATGTTCCTACCCTTTTTTCCCTTTTCATGTCCCAGAGTCTACCACTAGAAAGTGATCTGCATCATAATATGTCAGAACCTCCTTTTAATGCTGAGCAAAAGACATTTAAAATGTTGGCTTTTTAGGTTTTAAAACAATGCAAGATATTAGATTTGAAATGTAGAAATGAGAGACATTTTTATCTAGAATGTATAATAGGGGAAATTTGATTACTTATGACAAAGAATATATGATTCCACTTCAAATGTTTTGTTTGAAATTCTCTTCTATCCCATTCTGTGGCTTCTAATAAATAAACCTTCAGAACACTGGGAAAATATCATTTAAGCCTCCATTTGTTTCTCCAAATATCAGTGGTTCATGTACTCAGGGGATGATAGAAAAGGATGTGCACTTTTTCTTATATTTCAAATAATTGTTCATTTTATAGTAAAGCATTTAACCCTGTATTTGATATATGAGTTACAGATTTTTTTTCGCTGACATCATATTTGTCTTTTGACCTTGGTGTTGTGTCTTGATTTGTTTTTTCCCTTATACTTTTCTTTCATAACTTTAGCACTTCGGTTTTTGGTATTTTTTAGTTTGTTTGTGTTTTTTTGCTTTTTGCTTTTTTTGAGAGGCAGAGGACTCTCATCTACTTGTTTATTCCCCAAATGCTCACAAGGGCTATACTGGGCCAGGCCAAAGCCAAGAGCCAAGAACTCAGTCTGGATCTTCCACTTGGATGGCAGGAACCCAACCACCTTAGCCATCACCTGTTGCCTCCCAGGATGTGCATTAGCAGGAATATGAAATCAGAAGCAAAACCAGGACTCAAACCATCACTTTTTTTTAAATAAACCTTTTTTTTTTTTTTTTTTTAAAGATTATTTACTGGGGTCAGCATTGTGGTATAGCAGGTTAAGCCTCCACCTGATACACTGGCATCCCACATGGGTGCAGGATTGAGTCCTGGCTGCTCCATTTCCCATCCAGTTCCCTGCTAGTGTGCCTTGGAAACGCAGCAGAAAATGACTCAAGTGTCTGGGCCCCTGTACCGATGTGGAAGACCCAGAGGAAGCTCCTGGCCACTGGCTGTGGCCTGGCCTAGTGCTGGCTGTTGCAGCCATTTGGGGAGTGAACCAAAAGATCTCTCTCCCTTTGTCTCTTTTCTCTGTAACTCTACCTTTCAAAAACTTTAAAAATAAATGAATAAATCTTGAAAGATTTACTTACTTACGTGGAAGGTTGAAAGGCAGAGTTATAGAGAGAGAAGCAAAAAGAGATCTTCCATCCACTGACTGACTCCCCAAATGACCATTAATGGTAGGGGCTGGGCCAGGCTGAAGCTAGGAACAAGGAACTCCACCTGGGTCTTCCACATGGGTGGCAGAGGTCCAAGTACCTGGGCCATTCCCCACTGCGTTTCCAGGCACATTAGCAGGGAACTGGATGGGAAGCAGAGCCACTAGGACTCAAACTGGCACTCGGACACGGCTGCTGGCATCACAGGCAGCAGCTTAACCTGCTGTACCACCTCAGACCATCGTCTTAACCACTAGGCCAAATGCCTACCCCATCTTCAGCATTTTAAATCATATTGGAAAGGCCTTCCCATTTCAAAATTTAAGGAATTTACCCATGTTTTCTCTCATGGCTTCTAATTTCTTTTTTTATACATAACTTTGTTTTTCAATGAACAGTATATAGTTCCACTGATCTTTTTCTAGACAGCGGTCTAGGTGTCCCAATGTTTTTAAAGTGCACCTGTTACCAAATAGATAGTTGTTTGCTATGTTTTCCATACAAAGTCATCCCTCAATGCCCCTGGTTTTTGCATCTGAAGATTTAACCAGGCTGGTGCCACAGCTCACTAGGCTAATCCTCCGCCTGCGGTACCAGCACCCCGGGTTCTAGTCCCGGTTGGGGCGCTGGATTCTGTCCCGGATGCTTCTCTTCCAGTCCAGCTCTCTGCTGTGGCCCAGGAAGGCAGTGGAGGATGGCCCAAGTCCTTGGGCCCTGCACCCACATGGGAGACCAGGAGAAGCACCTGGCTCCTGGCTTTGGATTGGCGCAGTGCACCGGCCATAGCGGCCCACGGAAGGAAGATCTTTCTCTCTGTCTCTCTCTCTCACTGTCCAACTCTGCCTGTCAAAAAAAAAAAAAAAAAAAAAAAAAAAAAAAAAAAAAAATTTAACCAACCCCATGACAAAAATTTTCAAATTTTTAAAAATATGTCTGTACTAAACATATATAGGCCTTTTTGTCATTATTCCCTAAACAAAATGCTGTATAATAACTATTCACATAGAATTTCCATTGTTTTGGTGTTACAAGCAATCTAGAATGACTCGAAGCAGGAGGATTTGTGTAGGTTATATGCAAATGCATCTTTTTATGTACTGGACTTGAGTATCCTCAGATTTTGGTATATCTACGGGAATTCCTAATCCAATTCTCTACAATACCAATAGACAACTTTTTTTTTTTTTTTTTTTTTCAATTTGACAGGTAGAGTTATAGACAGTGAGAGAGAGACAGAGAGAGAGGGAGGTCTTCCTTCCATTGGTTCACTCCCCAAATGGCCTCTACAGCCGGCGCTGCACTGATCCAAAGCCAGGAGCCAGGTGCTTCTTCCTGGTCTCCCATGCGGGTGCAGGAGCCCAAGCACTTGGGCCATCCTCCGTTGCCCTCCTGGGCCACAGCAGAGAGCTGGACTGGAAGAGGAGCAACCGGGACTAGAACCCGGCACCCATATCAGATGCCGGTGCTGCAGGCGGAGGATTAATCAAGTGAGCCACCAATAGACAATAGACAACTGTACCAGCTTCCACTGGTATTGAATCTATCTAGGCTTGGCATACAATTCCATTTCTAGTCATGATTTGGTATCCCCTCATTACTACTCTTCATTTGTTTCACAGTATCCCTAATTATTCTTTTTTGTTTATTTTTCCATATTTTATTGAAAATGAAGTTGTTTAGTTCCAAGAAGAAAATGACTTTTGGTCTTTTAATTTGAATCACATTGATTTTATAAATTAGTGTTACCATCTTCATGAAGTTAAGTCTTCCTAAGAGCATGGCTTTATTTTATTGGCATATGTCTACTTTTGTGCTCTTTAGGAATATTTCACATTTTTATTTCTTTAGATTTTATACCATTTTGATTAATCTCATTCTTGAGGACTTTATCTTTTTTGTTACTATAATAAGTAGAGTGTTTCAGTCTGTCTTCAACTTTTTCTTATTCTTCAGTTAGACTCCAAAGGGCAAACTTCAAAAAGATTGAGATTAGTATGGAATTCTGGTTTTGCTGTCTTAGACATCAGTTAGTGGTTTGGTAGGATGCTCCTTTAAAAAAAATTTATTTATTTGAAAGGCAGACTTTACAGAGAGAGAGAGAGAGATTGAGAGAGAGATTGAGAGAGAGAGAGAGAGAGAGAGAGAGAGAGAGGAAGGGAGGGAGGGAGGGAGGGAGAGCGGCATCTTCCATATGCTCATTCACTACCCAAATGGCTGCAACAGTTGGAGCTGGGCAGATCTGAAGCCAGGAGCCTCTTCTCAGTCTCCTAGGGATCCAAGGATTTTTACCATCTTCTGCTGCTTTCTCAGGCACATTAGCAGGGAGCTGGATCAGAAATATAGCATCCAAGGCTTGCACCTGACCGACAATGACATCACAGACGGCAGCTCTACCTGCTATGCCACAGTGCTGACACCTATAGGATACTCTTAAATACACAGTATAGATACATTTGGCACCTACAAATGGTTATTCTGAGTAATAGTAAAATTCCTTTATATGATCAGTGAGATCAATAGAACATTTTCAATTTTTAAAAATATTTTATTTATTTAAAAGACAGAGTTACAGAGACGGAGAGAGAGATTTCCATCTGCTGGTTCATTCCCAAAATGGCTACAACAGCTGGGACTAGGCCAGGCCAAAGTCAGTAACCAGGGCCTACATACAGGTCTTCCATGTTGTGTGAGGGGGACCAAGGACTTGGGCCATCTTCTGCTGCTTTCCCAAGAGAATTAGCAGGAACCTGGATCAGAAGTGTAGCAGCTAGGACTCAAACCGATTCATATGGGATGCCAACATTGCAGGCAGCAGCTTAACCAGCTGCACCACAATGCCAGCCCCAATGTTTGCTGTTTGTTTTGTTTTGTTTTAATATTTATTTATTTATTTATTTTTATTTGAAAGGCAGAGTTACAGAGAGGGAGAAGCAGAGGCAGAGAAAGAGAAATCTTCCAGCCACTGGTTCACTCCCCAGATGGCTGCAACGGCTGGAGCTGAGTCAATCCAAAGCCGGGAGCAGCCAGGAGTTTCTTCCCGGTCTCCCATGCAGGTGTAGGGGCCCAAGCACTTAGGCCATCTTCTACTTTCCCAGGCCATAGCATAAAGCTGGATTAGAAGTGGAACAGTCTGGACACAAACCAGCACCCATATGGGATGCCAGTGCCACAGGCGGAGGCTTAGTCCACTACCACACAGCGCCAGCCCCCAACATTTGCATTTTTAACTTGAGTAGTTCTAAAATCTCTATGGCACATAGTCAATTGAGAAATAACTATATCTTTTAACTTTCCAATTTATATAGCTAACATGAAGATACGTTGTAGGCACAGTAATGACTCAGAAGCAGGCAAAAAGTTAAAACATGTAAAAATTAAATTTATGGGTTTTTTAAAAGATTTATTTATTTATTTGAGAGGCAGAGTTACAGATGGGGAAGGAGAGAGAGAGAGGGAGGTCTTCCATCTGTTGGTTCACTCCCCAGTCGGCCACAGTGGCTGGAGCCATGCCCATCCGAAGCCAGGAGCAGGAGCTTCCTCCAGGTCTCCCACAGAGGTGCAGGGGCCCAAGGACTTGAGCCATCCTCTACTGCTTTCCCAGGACATAGCAGAGAGCTGGATAGGAAGTGGAGCAGCCGAGACTCGAACTGAACTAGTGCCCATATGGGATGCCAGCACTGCAGGTGGTGCTTTACCTGCTATGCCACAGCGCCAGCCCCTGATTTTGCTGAACCAATTAATTTTAGTATTGTTAATACCTGGCAGCAGTATGGTTTGTGGTTCCTGACACTTAGCTAATTTAAATCTCCCCCCTCCCTTATTATGTTTGTGATTTCTCATTATCTAGTATATTATGACTGAGTTTTATAGCATGGTTTATTTTCTTGTTGGTATAGTTTCTCATGGAATTTATCTAAAGAATTCAGATTATCACCTTGTATTTTTCTTGATGTTTTTTGAATGGAGCAGATTTTATCCTTTTATCAGGAACTTGTTTTAAATTCTGATTGAAATTTCCTAAGTTTACCTGTCAGAATTATTGTAAAGGTTATGAGATGAACAGATTTTTTTAAAAAGATTTATTTATTTATTTGAAAGGCAGAGAGCTACAGAGAGGCAGAGAGAGGAGTTTTCCATCCATTGGTTCACTCCCCAAATGGCCACAGCAGTCAAATCTGGGCTGATTGAAGCCAGGAGCCAGGAGCTTTTTTGGGTCTCCCATGTGGGTGCAGGGGCCCAAGGATTTGGGCCATCCCGTCCTCCACTGCTTTCCCAGGCCATAGCAGAGATCTGGATTAGAAGTAAAGCAGCCGGGACTCCAACTGGCGCTCATATGGGATACCAGTGCTGCAGGCGGCAACCTAACCTGCTATGCTACAGTGCCAACCCCAACAGATTTTTTTTTTTAAAGATTCCACATCATAATTTTTTTTAATTCTGCAGACCAGGTTTTTCTTCTGACGTATTTTCAGTAATTGGATATATACTATAAGGATGAACCAGCTCTGATTTCTGCAGTGTTTATTTTCAGAAATGCCACCTGTGGTCAGTGCAAGAATGTACTGTCTAGCTCCATTTTAAACTCTGGATTCTTGATGCGTCTTTTACAAGATGTAAAATTCTTTTTATGCAGATAGGGATCTCAGGGATTTATTTTGAATTTCATCAAAATAAAATGAATAGAAAGATTTTTGTTTGAACAAAAAATTAATAGAATGAGATTTCTGCCATTCCTCTATTGCAGGGAAGTAAAATACAGACAAGAGTTGGATTATTAATGTTGCTTTGTACGTGGCTAAGCAACTGTCCCATCGCAGTAACACATTTTCTTCACAATTCAGCCAATGTTCCATTTGTATCCTTTATGTTTTAGTAACCTACACGTAAGTATCTACCATAGATCTGCTTTGTATCTTTTCAGTTAAGTAGCTCTGTGCCCAAAATGTTCGAGCTCTCTACCAACTTTTTTAAACTGTTAAGGTTGTAATGATGCTTACTTAAGTTGTGTGTACCATTGTTTTAGGATGGCTTTGGAATATGTAGAGAGTGTCTTATAGGAACTTGTATGTGAAATACATGTCAAGTTCAAATTACAAAATAAAGTACCGAAATACAGTGAATCCTTAGCCTCCTTGACAAAGAGTTCAGCTTACAGGGCAAATTGCAGAAAATCTTGGAGAAGAAGAGCAGTTGGTCCAAGGCCTGTGTGCCCTTCTACTGGGCATTTCAATTTACTTCAATGATAACTCACTTGAGAGCTACATGAAGTAAGTATTAGGAAATGGCTAATCAATGGCAGCAAGAGAGAATGATAGTGTTTATTTCTGCCAGTATGTATAGCCAAGCTTCTATGTTTCATTATGATTTGGTGGTTTTTTTTTAAAGCATCTCAATATGCTTATCTCTGTAGAGAGAAGCTAAAACAATTAATAGAGAAGAGGATTGGCAAAGAGAACTTCATAGAGAAACTAGGATTCATTAGCAAGCATGAGTTATATTCCAGAGCATCTCAGAAACCCCAGCCAAACTTTCCCAGTCCAGAATATATGATATTTGATCACGAATTTACAAAGCTGGTAAAAGAACTTGAAGGTAAGCCGATAATGTTTGTACTGCTATTCATTAGAAAATAATTATGATTATGTTGTGAATGTATTTGGATACAAGCAGTTTTTTAATAACATACATGCTGTATTTTTTCTGTATCTTGGGTTTTGTTTTGTTTTTAAATATTTAGTTATTTGAAAGGTAGAGTTCCAGAAGGAGAGACCAAGAAGGAAATTTTGCCTCTGCTTGCTCACTCCCCAAATGACTACAACAGGCCAAAGCTAGGAGTTTCTTCCAGGTCTCCCACATGGGTGCAGGGGCCCAAGGACTTGGGCCATTGTTTGCTGCTTTTCCAAGCGCATGAGCAGGGAGCTGAATTGGAAATGGAGCAGCTGGAACTTGAACCAGCACCCATATAGGATGCCAGCACTGCAGAATGTCACTTAACCTACTGTGCCACAGCAGTGGCCCCTGGATACATGCAGATTATATGAAAAATATAAAAGTAGATTATTTTTCCTAGTTCCCAGTCTAGACCATTGAAGGACTTTGACTTTCCTGTAAGACTGGAAAGATTCTTTCTTACCTATAATGGAGTTTGGTTGTGTGTTTTTATTAAGTCTTAATAATAAAATAGTCCTTAAAATGTTTAAGACAAAATTTAAATAGCGTTTCATTTACAGGTGTCATAACTAAGGCAATTTATAAATCCAGTGAAGAAGATAAAAAAGAAGAAGAAGTAAAGAAAACATTAGAACAACATGACAGTATTGTGACCCACTACAAAAATATGATTCGAGAACAAGTAAGTACTAATCAGTTGTACTGTCTGGTTGTTAATAGATACTTTCTACTATAGGGAAGATTTTCCTGGTATTTCAAATGAAAGGGGGGATACAGAAAGTAAAATCATTCTTTCCAGAGTATCTTAAGTATTCATCAAACTGAACATCTAATTGTGCTAAGCACTGTGCAGGAAATGTGGATAAAGCACAAATTGTTGTTCCCGTATTGGCCCCTCCTGTGTGGAGACAAATCCATAAGTAAATTATTGGAACACACATCTTACAGCACATTCAGTCTAGTGTCATAGTTCAGTCAATGTAGATTGCAGCACAGAAAAGCACCTAACTTAGCTAGGTAGGGGCATGGTAATCGCAGAAAACTTACTCCTAATAGGATGAACAGAAGTAAGCAAGGCTTACTTTAAACACTATCTCATTTAATTTTTACAGTACCCCTATGAAGCAGTCATAGGAGTTTAGATTTTAGTTTAGATAGATTAAATAGATTTTAGATTAAATAGAATAAGTATCTTCGGTTTAGAAAAAATAAGGAAACTGAAATTTAAATTAGAGAATTTAAGTTTGCCTGGGGCCCTCAATAATTGATAGATGACAATTCACATACATATGTGTTAGTGGGACTGCAAGGCTCATATTATATGGTACAGAGGGGACAGCTCCAAGAAATGACCAAACTAAAGAAGATAAAACTGATAGTGGGCTGCAGGCATTGTGGTGCAACAGGTTAAGGTGCCACGTGGGACATCCCCTCCCATATTAGAGTACCTGAAATTGAGTCCTGCCTCTGCTTCCAATCCAGCTTCCTGTCGTTGTGCCAAGGAGGCAGCAGATGATGGCCCAAATAGTTGGGCCCTTGCCACTTATGTGAGAGACCCAGGTGAAGTTCCTGGCTTTGGCCTGGCCCACCCCTGTCTGTTGTAGGCATTTGGGGAGTGAACCAGCAGATGGAAGATAATCTCTTTGTCACTCTGCCTTTCAAATGAATAAATAAACCTTAAAAAAAAGTAAAAACGGTCAGGACTTGTAAGCCATCACTTGAGAGGCTCACATGCCATATTGGAGTACCTGGGATCAAGTCATTCCTCCACTTCCAGGCCAGCTTGTTTTGCATCCTGGAAAACAGCAGATCAGAGATAAAGTATTTGGGGCTATGCCACCCAAGGAGGAGATCTGGATATAGTTCCTGGCTCCTGGCTTCAGCCTGGCCAAGGCCTGGCTGCTGCTGGCATTTGTGAATTTAAGATTCATTTATTTATTTGCAAGGCAGAGTTACAGAGAAGCAGAGAGAGAGAGAGAAATGTTTTCCACCTGCTGGTTCAAATGGCTGCAATGGCTGGAGCTGGGCTGATCCAAAGCCAGGAGCCAGGAGCTTTAACCGGGTCTCCCACATGGGTACAGGGGCCCAAGCATTTGGGCCATCTTCAGTTTTCCCCCAGGCCATTAGCAGGGAGTGGGATCAGAAGTGGAGCAGCCTGAACTTGAACTGGCGCCCATATGGGATGCCAGCCCTGCAGGCTGAGGCTTTACCTGCTACTCCACAAACGCCGCTCCTAGCTTTCTATTACTGTTGTTGTTGTTACAGGCATAACCACAGATGGGAAGGGTTTTGTTAAATTTCCCAAAAAGTATTAACCAAAAACATGGGTTAGAAACAAATCCAAAGTCTGCTTGTAGTTTCTATCCTTGGCAAAATTCACTGGAAAATCAGTCAACTCCTATTTACTGAGCTCCACCATTAACAAGGTGCTATGTCAGCTGGTATTAGACCCCCTGCTACTGATCGAAACCCAGGACGACAGGGAGCTGGGTTCTAACTGGGGTGCAGAGGGAAGTCCCAGCTCCCTGCTGGCCAGTCTGCTCAATGTGGCAAATGGCTATGGGCCTTCCCTTACAGCAGGTCGACCAGGAGCATTAAGGTGAACTAAAGTCCCACCTCTGCTTCCAATCTAGTTTCCTGTCAGTGTGCACCTAGGGAAGCAGCAGATGATTGCCCAGGTAGTTGGATCCCTGCCACCCACAGAGTTCCAGATCAAGTTCCCGGCTCCTGACTTCAGCCCAGCCCACCAATGGCTGTTTAGGCATTTGGGGAGTTAATAGGCAAATGGAAGATACCTCCCTCTCTCTGTTGCTCTGCTTTTAAAAAATAAAGAAAGATATAAGAAGAAAAATTAGCTGGTGAAAAAAACAGGCTGTATCCCTGACTAGATTTGCTAAGTCTGTTTCATGTCACCTCAGGAAGTTCTTCCACCAACCAGAAACACTCCATTCTTCCCTTCTTCCCACTGAATACCAAACCGTGGAAAACTAACAACTGAATGAAATTCTCCCAAATAATCTCAGGGGCAGATGTTCCCAACTTCAGCCTCTCCCTGGACAATGTAGCTGATGAGTGAAAAGACCACTGGGGTGAGAACTGGGAGATCTGGCTTCAGGGTTTGTGATGTTGAGTTCGTTGCTGGACTCCCAATGTCTCCTTTGTTTATCTGTTCCATGAAGGCACCACAGGTGGAGATTAAACATGCACACAGAAGATTCTTAACCTGGCATTCAAGACCTTCTGTGAACGAGGCCCATCGTCCTTGCAGTCTGGTGCTTAGACCACCAGAGTTCACAGTAGTAATTGCAGCACTGAGACTGTCCACAGCAGTGTCCTGCGTCACAGATGTAGCTCTGATTGTTGATACCCACACGGGCTTCCTTATCCTGCAGGGGTTCAGCCCTGGCTGACAGGGCTGGACAGCACCTAGAGGAGCAGAAGTGCTGTGCCACCCAGGAACCTACTCCTCTCCATCCTCCTCCTGCTCCTGCTCCTCCACCACGGAGCCTTCACCTCTCTCCTCTTCCCCCTTCTCCTCTACCTCCCTCTCCTTCTCCTCCCTCTTCTTCATTTCTTCTCCTGTTTCACTCTTCTTTCCCGCTTCTGGCTCTTGCAATGTCTTTTAATGTTAAAAATAATATAATACAGATGCATGTGTATAGACACATACCAAATTCCTTAAATCATTTGGTATATATTTATTAATGATGTGATGGGATATAAAATAAGGTTTTTCTAATTTGATTTCCCTCTTTTTTTTTTTTTTTAAGATCTATTTGTTTATTTGAGAGTCAGAGTTAGAGAGTGGGAGAGACAGAGAGGTCTTCATCCACCGGTTCACTCTCAATGGCCTCAACGGCCAGAGTTGGGCTGATCTGCAGCTGGGAGCCCGAAACTGCAGGTCTCCCACATGGGTGCTGGGACCCAAGCACTTGGGTCATCTTCTAATGCTTCCCCAGGCCATCAGCAAAGAGCTGGATCAGAAGTGGAACTGCCAGGATTTGAACTGGTGCCCACCCCTGATTTCCCTCCTTAATTGCAGTGAGATGGAAGGCTGTGCCACAGTGTTTATTACTGGGGCCTTACTTGAAATCTTGCAGTCGTACTGCATGTTAACTTGCCTTATTGCATGTACTGTGTTACTGCTTAATTATTGGGTGATTTCAGAAGTAAAAAGTACTCAAACACCCTAATCCAAAATAACCTCTTAATTTTTAGATTTATTCATCTTAACGCTAACCAGTATGGATTTAAGACAGTTGAATTATGTTTTGCTTTATAGGATCTACAACTTGAAGAGTTAAAGCAGCAAGTTTCTACCTTAAAATGTCAAAATGAACAGCTACAGACAGCAGTCACACAGCAAGTATCTCAGATTCAACAACACAAGGATCAGTATAATCTTCTTAAAGTACAGCTAGGTAAGAGTCGTGTTCCGGTCATTCTGTCTTCAAGAGCCGGACAAGTCAAATTGTTTTTTTGGGCTAGTCTTTGTCTAACCTTTACTACCTGTGCAAACTAAATCCAAACAACATTGTAGTTAAGATGGGTCTGTGGAGTTTGAAGCCCAATCACTTTGCTGCCTATTCAGTTATCTGACCCCTTGGTTCTTAACCCTGGCTGCACATTAACATCTCCTGAGATGCCTTTTTAAGATACCAGTGCTGAGATCCCATTGGAGTTCTGACTAGTCTGGGATTGGATTCAGGCCCCAGTAATTACTACTGGCTCCCATTGTAATTCTAATGGATAGCCCGTTGAGAATGAGCCAGTCTTTCCATTTTCTTGTCTGCAAAAGGGAGTTGAGCAGAGTAGCTGTGTCACCTGAGAATTTAATAGTATATGTAAAATATCAATATTCAGGTGCTTGTAAATAGTATCATCCCATAGTGCTTATGTTTGGAAGGCTAGCTACTTAAAAGTAATAAAACTTTTTTATTTATGTGGAGTGACTAAAATTTTCAGGGAAAAAACTCTTCTTTCTCTATTTGTGACAGTAACTTGTTAATTATTTTAGTCCATGTAGAAAGCTATTCCTCTGTGAAGAATTTTTTTTTTTAGATTTATTTATGGGCCAGCAATATGGCATAATGGATTAAGGTACCACATGCAATGCCAGTGTCCCATATGGACACAGGTTCAAGTCCCAGCTTCTCCACTTGCAATCCAGTTCCTTGCTAATGCATCTGAGAAAGCAGCAGAAGATGGCCAAAGTGCCTGAGCCTCTGAGAAAACTGGATGGAGTTTCTGGCTCTTGCCTTCAGCCTGGCCCAGCCCTGACCATTGTGCACCAACAGTTCACTCCCCAAATGCCCACAATGATGAGGGCCCGGTCAGGCCGAGGCCAGGAGCCAGAAGCTCGACTTGGGTACTTGAACCATTATCTGATACTTTCCAGGCACTTTAGCTGAGATCTGTATTGGAAGCAAAAGAACAGGAATTCAAACCTGCACTCTGATAAGAGATGTGGGTATCTCAAGTGGTGACTTAATTTACTGTACAACACCACCCACCCCTCTGAAGAGTTTTTAAAGGAATTTTATTATCTTTTATTTTTATTAATTTATTTTTATAATTGAAACTAGTATAATTTTTTTTTTTTTAAGATTTATTTATGTATTTGAGAGGTAGAGTTACAGACAGTGAGAGGGAGAGACAGGTCTTCCTTCCATTGGTTCACTCCCCAAATGGCTGCAATGGCTGGAGCTATGCTGATCTGAAGCCAGGAGCCAGGAGCTTCTTCAGGTCTCCAATGTGGGTCCTGGGACACAAGCCCTTGGGCCATCTTCTGTTGCTTTCATAGTCTATTAGCAAAGAAGCTGGATGAGGAGTGGAGAACCCAGAACTCAAACCGGTCCCCATATGTGATGCCAGTGCCACAGGCGGAGGCTTAACCTGCTATGCCACAGCACCAGCCCCAAAACTAATATAATTCTTAATCACAGATCTCAGCAAACTGTGCAGCTTAGTAAAGGTAAACCTTTTCCTCCCAGAAACCCTGAAAATATCTTCAGTTCACTGTTTTTATCAATACTTTCTTCATCTAGGATGAAATACACCACCAGTATAACTGAATGAAGAAAATTATATTTGAATGTTATATTTATATTAAATTCCCATCTTCTAATTCCAAAAATGAAAACTTGAGTTTCCTGCTGCCTTTTCAAATTTTGTGCTTCTCCAATAGGAAAAGAAAATCAGCATCAAGGTTCTCACAGTGATGGAGCTCAGATGAATGGCATTCAGCCAGAAGAAATTGGTAGATTGCGAGAAGAGATAGAAGAATTAAAAAGTAAGCAGGAACTTTTACAGAGCCAACTAGCTGAAAAGGACTCTCTGATTGAGAATTTGGTAAGTGAATGTCTTAAAGTTGTAAATAAGAGGACAAAAATAATTCTCATTATCCTGCTTATTTGTTTTGCTGAATCCCTTAAGCTAGAGACCCATACACTTGAGTATCCCTTATCTGCATTGCTTGGGGCCAGAAGTGTTATAAATTTTTATTTGAGGGGGGTGGGTTTTTGGAATATTTGCATAGATATAATGAGCTAGATATCTTGGAGATGCGACCAGCATCTATACACAAAATTCATATTTCTGTATACACTTGTGCCCGAAGTTCATTTTATATAGTATTTTATTGCTTCTACACTTTGACCACCCTACACATGAGGTCAGGTGTGACATTTTTCATGTGTGGCATCATATCAGCACTGAAAAAGTTGTAGACTTTGTGGAGCATATCAGATTAGGAATGTTCAACCTGTACTAAGATTTTAGATTTCATTGTTATGCGACTTAAACGAGATGTTCTTGAGTACGTGGAAATCACTCAATACGTGGCTTCTTTTGTACTCTTTCTCCATGTGACCTCAGATGAGTGCTTAGATTTAGTGAATGATTTGGGATAAGTATAAATTTATTAGATAAGGGAAAGTTATAAAACAGTATTTACTCTGTTGAGTTTTTGGTTTTGGTATAAACATTAAAATAATGTGGACTTTTTTGGTAAGTATCTATATAAGCTACAGCTTATATGTGTATAGTTCTGTTTCGGTTTTTTCCTGTCTCTTTAGACCCAATTTATGTCATAGTTTATTTCTACACTGTTTGTAGAAATCTTCCCAAACATCTGCTGGCAGAAGTGAACAGTCTTCTGCAACAGCTTCAGCTGGGGATTCTGAAAAGGTTGCAGAATTAAAAGAGGTAATTTTCCAGCTTTTTCCAAGTTCTGCTTTGTCTTGTTTTGATTATAATAGAGTAATAGACAACTGAGTCATCAGATCTAAGCAAAATTTCATGGTTAAGACAGCCATTTGAAAGTCCTAAGCTGTTTTTAATTGTACAGTAATGATATTTTGCTTTATATTGTATTTTTATTTTTCAACAATATTTTTGATATTTCAGTGAGATCTCAGTATCCATCCAGATTATTTGGAGATTATATTGGACTATATATAAAATCTTACCTCCAGTTTTCATATACTATTGACTAAGATAATTACTTGTCTAAATTTATTGGATATTTAAATCATTCTCTCCTGAAGATTGCTGAATTTTAGATAAGAAAAGGGATAAACAGGAGGTAAATAAGCTTTTTCTGCTGTGGAAATTTAAACTAGCTGGAAAAGTTAATTAAGCTTTTCTTCTATTTGGTTAATTTATAAAATTGATAAGTTCCTATTAAACTAGATAGTGCAGATTTATCTCTCTAATGAGAAAACTAATTGTATTTATTCCAGAAAAGAGAGAAAAGAATTGCTTGCATGAGGAATTAAATGGTGTAGTAATTGGAGGAAAAGCCTAGAAAAGAATCCTATTGCTCATTAATGTGTTTTCCCTAAACAGATTGTTGAATCTTTAGAACAAATTTCCTTTCCTTCTTTTCTTCTCTCCTTCCTCTCATATGCTTAAAGGAATGCATGCTTCCTTAAAAAAAAAAAAAAAAGAAGAAGAAGAAAAGAAAGAAAAAGAAAAGAAAATCCAAGCAGTTCTCGCATAGGTGGTGACCATCATTGCCAGCTAGGACTGACTGCCTTCTGCCTCCCTTCATCAGCTGGCCCTAGCCTGCTGGCATGGCTGTTCTGAGAGAGCAGTGACTGTGCATTGTCTTTAATGAATCTGTTCTTCAGAGCAGATTCTAAAGTCAGACTTTTAAAAAATCTCTTGTCATTAGGATTGTCTCATCCCCAGTTTTTACCCCTAATGTTTTGTTTGTGTGGTGAAAAATAATAATACTCTTGGTTTTATTAACTCTACACTGAAGCAGTATTAATATGAAAGGGAATTAAGTTAATATGTAGTCTTTTTGTAAATTTTTAAAAAATATTTATTTCTTTATGTTAAAGTCAGAATTACACAGAGAGAGGAGAGGTCTTCCATCTGCTGGTTCACTCCCCAGATGACCGCAACAGCTGGAGCTATGCCAATCCGAAGGCAAGAGCCAGGAGCTTCTTCTGAGTCTCCCATTCTGGTGCAGGGGCCCAAGGACTTGGGTCGTCTTCTGCTTTCCCAGGCCTTAGCAGAGAGCTGGATCAGAAGTAGAGTAGCCGAGACTAGAACCGGCGCCCTCGCCCTCGCCCTCTTTCTCTGTAACTCTACCTTTCAAATAAATAATGTTTTAAAAAAGAGAACAAAAATCAATTTTGAAAGACAGATGCCGTTCACTGATTCATTCCCCAAATGCCTTCAGCAGTGGAAGTTGGTTGGACCAAGCCAAAGCCGGGTGCTGAGAACTCCATTCAGGTCTCCCATGTCGGTGTCAGGGCTCAACTATATGAGCCATTGCATCATCTGCTGCCTGCAAGGGTGTGCATTAGCAGGAAGCTAGAATCTGGAGTACAGCCAAGACTTTAATGCAGGCACTCTGAAATGGGATGGAGACGTCCCAACTGACAGCTTAACTGCTAGCCCAAGCACCCACCAGGAAGAGAACTTTCTGAATGCTAGTGTCATTGTCTCCAAACACTGCCCCATGTCCTGGGGAGTGGGAGGAACCACCCTTGGTTGAGAGCCTCCCTTGCTTTCTTTTTCTGCACTTTTGGGTGAAGAGAAGAGAAGAGAAGAAGGTTAGAGAGCTGGATAGTTCAGCATTCATTCCCCGTTTTATTGTGGTAATACTGCTTTCATCTGTGATGCGCCCCACCCCCAGTCTGGAGGTACCCTGTTTTGCACTTCCAGGTACAAGCCTCTAGGCTTCTGCCAGGAGAGGAGGAACAGTTGCCTGATGCAGGAGTTTGGGACAGGGTTCTAGTGGGCTGTTTCTTACACTTACAGCCAACCCTGCAGTTTTGAACCCCATTTTACCTAATCTTCCAGAAGTAGCTAATGGTGCTAGTTGGCAAACCCTTTAGTGTTCTGCAGGCTTTCTCAATGATCAACCTAGGTTTCAGCTTTCCCAGGAGCACTTAGTCAGCTACCTCTGTGATTTGCTCCCTGACACTCCTGCTGTTCCCTCATACTCTTTGTCTTTGTGGATGGGTCCCCTCCCCCCTCCTTTTCTTTGTTTCCTTCCCCCCTCCCTCCATTTATGGTTTTTGAAAAATATTTATTTACTTATTTGAAAGTCAAAGTTACACAGAGTAGGGGAAGATAAAGAGATCTTCCATCTACTGGTTCACCCCCTAGATAGCTAGAACAACTAGGGCTGGTCCAATCCAAAGTCAAAAGCCTAGAACTCCATCTGGGTCTCCCACATGGGTGCAGGGGCCCAAACACTTGAGCCATCTTTGACTGCTTTCCCAGGGGCATTAGCAGGGAGCAGGATCAGAAGTGGAGCCGCTGGGACACACCACTGGCACCCACATGGGATGCTGGTGTTGCAGACTTAACTTGCCACCAGCTGCTTAGGATTTTGTTGAATGAGATCTCAGGAGAGAGCAGAAATAAATGAATGTTAAATTTGCCATCTTGAACTAATCTTTAGGCAGATTGTCAAATGTGAAGTTGTGATATTAGAAGGCAGGGTGAAGAAAGGAAATAGTTGTTAAAATTTTTTTTCTGGGCCGGCGCCGTGGCTTAACAGGCTAATCCTCCACCTTGCGGCACCGGCACACCGGGTTCTAGTCCCGGTCGGGGCACTGGATTCTATCCCGGTTGCCCCTCTTCCAGGCCAGCTCTCTGCTGTGGCCCGGGAAGGCAGTGGAGGATGGCCCAAGTGCTTGGGCCCTGCACCCGCATGGGAGACCAGGAGAAGCACCTGGCTCCTGGCTTCGGATCAGCAAGATGTGCCGTCCGCAGCGGCCATTGGAGGGTGAACCAACGGCAAAAAGGAAGACCTTTCTCTCTGTCTGTCTCTCTCTCACTATCCACTCTGCCTGTCAAAAAAAAAAAATAATAATAATAATAATCTTGAAAAAAAAATTTTTTTCTGGGATGAATGTTTGGTGCAGCGTATCAGAGTGCTAACTCTCATCCTGGCTACTCCACTTCCCATCTAGCTTCCTGTTAGTGCACACCTTGGGAGGCAGCAGATGATGGCCCAAGTATTTGATTCCCTGCCACCCAAATGAGAGGCCCGAATTGAGTTCCAGACTCTTGGTTTCAGCCTGTCCCTGTCCGAGCTGTTGAGAATATTTAAAGAGTGAACCAGAGATGGAAAAATCTCTGTGTCTTCTGCCTTTCAAATAAAATGAAAATTCATAAATTAAAGATTTTTAAATAAAATGTGTTCAGTACATAGACATTTCCTTGATTAATTAATGCTGTTTATGCTATGCTTAACTGTTTTTGGCTCTTAGGAACTGGCAACATTAAAATCTCAATTAAATTCACAATCTGTGGAGATCACCAAACTACAAACAGAAAAACAGGAGCTGTTACAAAAAACAGAAGCATTTGTGAGTTGATTCTTTTTTTTTTTTTTCCCTGTTGGAAAAGTAGTAAACAGAAGGTTGATGTGTTATTTTTCAGCCACAGTGAAAGTGAAGCAAATTTATCACACAGCACCTTCTTTCTCTCGAGAGTGCTCGCTAGCCAGAGTGCTAGTAACACAGGCTTCTTGGCCAGGTGGCAGCCATCCTATAGACTCAGCAGGGAAGCTTATTTGGTTGCTTAATGGCTCTTCTAGATGGGGTTATCTTCAATCCCTGCCCCTGCATTCCAAGCTGGCAGCGTTTCTGCTGGTAAATGATCAGAATCCTCGCTAGCGTTGCATGACATCGGTGGGAGTCGCACAGCCTCATCTTAGCTCTGTCTTCTGCTGAGACGGTTGATTGAATCCATGCGTCACAACCATGGTCGTTTTATAAATGATAGCCCAGCCAGCCACGCCCTTGTTGTTTTCTCCTAACAGGCTTTCTCATTTTTTACAGTATGAATAGGCTTAGACTTTTCCAAGTCTTAAGTTCTGATTCCTTCAGTTGTATCTCTCTTCACATTTTATTCTAAGCTTCAGGAAGACACCAGGCTGTACCCCAACACTTGGCTTAGAAATCGCCTCAGCTAAATATCCATGCTGTCACTTGTAAGTTCTGCTGTCCACAAAGTACTAGCACACAGTTCAGCCCAGATCTCTGACCCTTTGTTAGAATAGCCTTCCCTCCAACTTGCAGTACTGCGTTCCTTGTTTCCATCTGAGACTTCACCAAAAGCGCCTTCAGTGTTCGTGTTTCTACTAGCATTTCATGTTCTGCTCTGTTCATAACCACTTACGTCTTACCACAGAAGCATTCAGTACAATTCTTTTTTCTTTCTGAGCCTTCACCAGAATCACCTTTAATGTCTAACTTTCTTTTTTTAGTAAACATGTTGTAGTTAGACATTAATATTATTTCTTTGTTTATTCATTTGAGAGAGAGCTCAAGGCAGAGAGAACAAGATACACTTGTTTACTCCCCAAATGTTCGAAGTAGCCATGAAGCCAGGAGCATTGAACTCAGTCCAGGTCTCCCATGTGGGTGGGGGGAACCCGACTACTTGAGCCATCACTGCTGTCTCCCTGGGTCTTCATTCGCAGGGAGTTAGAATCAGGAGCTAAAGCCTGGTATCAAACCCAGTCACTCCAGACTGTGATACTGGCATCCCATGGGTGCTGGTTCATATCCCTGTAGCTCCACTTCTCATCCAGCTAATGGCCTGAGAAGAGCAGTGGAAGATGATCCAAATGTTTGGGCCCCTGCACCCATTATGGGGGACCCAGAAGAATCTCCTGGCTCCTGGCTTCTACCTGGCACAGCCCTGGTCGTTGCAGTCCTCCAAGGAGTGAACCAGCGGTTGGAAGATCTCTCTGTCTCCCTCTCTGTGTTACTCTGACTTTCAAATAAATAAATAAATCTTGGAAAAAAAATTAATCCTAACCACTCCAGTGTGAGACATGGGTGTCTTAACCAGTGGCTTACCTGCTAGGCCAGATGTGCTCTGCTGATGTCCATATTCCCAGCAGTATTCTCTTCAAAGTGTTCAGGCCTTGTCTACCATGCACCTTAGAGCTCTACCAGCAGCTACACACTACCCAGTGCCAGGGTCACGTCCTCATTTGTAGATATTTGCTGTGTGAGCATCATACATCTTGATGTTTTGTAGGAAAAAAGTAAGGAAAGACTAAAAAACTGCGATTTAAGAGTACTTCTGTAGCACTTAACAAAATACTTGCATTTTGCCAACTAACGACATTTGTCTCAATTTATCTACCTGTCTGGGATGAACATAACCTACTGGAAGTTTCTAAGGAAAAAAAGACTAGGAAAAATAGTCTCTGCTTGTTAGATGCTGTGTTACAGCCACAGTGGAACTGTCTTGGTGACTTTTTTTGGCTAACCTGTGGCCGCTCAGCCCAGCCTTCCTCGTGCTCTGGTTGAGATGTGGTGTTGCTCCACTGTTGCGGAGCTCGTTAACTGGAGAACATTTTTAAAAATAGGAAGAATGTTGAATCACCACTTTGGGAATTCACGTTGATTGTAACTTTGAAGAAACAGGTTTTTTTCCAATGTCTCCTTTAGGCAAAATCAGTTCCTGTGCAAGGAGAGGGTGAAACCCCTGCTGCTACTAACAGTACTGACGTGGAAGGAAGACTGTCGGCGTTATTGCAGGAGACTAAAGAACTAAAGGTTGGTTTCTGGTGGAACTTGTGTTGCATATAATATGAAAATGGGGGCCGGCACCACAGCTCAATAGGCTAATCCTCCGCCTAGTGGCGCCGGCACACCAGGTTCTAGTCCCTGTCGGGGCACTGGATTCTGTCCCAGTTGCCCCTCTTCCAGGCCAGCCCTCTGCTGTGGCCCGGGAGTGCAGTGGAGGATGGCCCAAGTGCTTGGGCCCTGCACCCACATGGAAGACCAGGAGAAGCACCTGGCTCCTGTCTTTGGATCAGCGCAGTGCGCTGGCCGCGGTGGCCATTGGAGGATGAACCAACGGCAAAGGAAGACCTTTCTCTCTGTCTCTCTCTCTCTCACTGTCCACTCTGCCTGTCAAAAAAAAAAAAAAAAAAAAAAAAAAAGAAAGAAAATGGGAATTTTTTTTCATTTAATCTCTAAAATCCTTAGATTTATGAAGAAAGCTAGTGAGATACAATTTTATCTCAGTATTTCCTTTCCTATTTTGATGATTAAAGATTGCACAAAAAATTTTAATGCCATTTCTTTTTTTAAAAGATTTATTTATTTATTTGAAAGGCAGAGTTACAGAGAGGCAGAGAGAGAGAGGTATTCCATCCTCTGGTTCACTCCACAGATGACTACAGAGGCCGCAGCTACACTGATCCAAAACCAGGAGCCAGGAGCTTCTATCTGGTCTCCTATGCAGGTGCAGGGGCCCAAGGATTTGGTGCATCTTCCACTGCTTTCCCAGACCATAGTAGAGAGCTGGATTGGAAGTGGAACAGCAGGACTCAAACCGGCACCCATATAGGATGCCCGCCCTGCAGGTGGCCCCTTAATGCCATTTCAAGTAATGGTGCTAGGTATTTGAAATAGGAGTATATATGCATGTGCAATGAAAATGCAATTCATTAATATTTATTTTATTAACATCTGTATCCAATTATAATAAAAAGTACAAATTTGGCTAGTATACAGGCCACATGTAGGCTAAGGAACACAGGCACAATAGATCCTATTGTTGATAGGGACATCAGAATAAATAATATGAAGAAGGAAATGAAGTAGCATTAATAAAAATGACAGGGCGCCAAGGCATTTGGCTTGGTTGTTATACTCCAGCCTAACAACCTGTTGATGTCAGTGCTTAGTGCTCAGCTGTGTTCAGTACCTGGCTCTGCTACTAACTGCAGCCTCCTGCTACTGCAGATTGTGGGAGGCAGTGGTCGTGGCTCAGGTAACTGGATTCCTGTCAGCATTCACTGACTGGTTGCATTCACTGTCCCAGCTTTGGCTTGGCCCAGCCTTGGCCTTTGCAGGCATTTAGAGAGTGATTCAATGGGTAAGAGTGCTTAAACTCATATTCTGTCTGAATGTCTGTCTCTCTCTCTCTCTCCCTTTCTCCCCCTCCCCCTCCCTCCCTCTTTCTTTTTTTCTTTTCCCCTCCCCCTCCTTCTCCCTCTCTCCTTCTCTCTCTCTCTCTCTCTCTGCCTTTTGAATAATTTTTTTTTTAAATTTTTTAAAGGCATAAAGAAAAAATGAAAAAAGAATGATACTATGTAATTGTGCTTCTTGGATTGTAGACAGACCATTTTTTTTCTCTTGGAGATTTATTTATTTTATTTGAAAGGCAGAAAGAGACAGAGAGAGACCTTTCATTGCTGGGTCACTCCTCAAATGCCCACAACAGCCAGGGCTAGGCCAGGCCGTAGCCAGCAGCCAGAAACTCCATCCCATGCAGATGAAAGGGGCCCAGGCCCTTGACCACCATCCACTGCCTCCCAGAGGCATCAGCAGGAAGCTGGATTGGAAGGGCAGAGTAGCCAGGAATCTTGGCCGTCTGGTACAGCAAGTGCACTTAACCCACTGTGACACAGTACCTACTCCAAATTATTGTATTTTTATACAATGGATTTTCTTTGAAATTATTATTCTTTCCCATTTACTTGTGTATATGAAGTTAGAATAATTTTTTAGCTGAGTTTTGAGTTCTAATTCTTTTTTCTTTCAAATTTTTTATATTTATTTATTAGAGAAACAGAGAGGAAGAGATATATATAAACAGAGGTGGAGCTTCCATGTACTAGTTCATTTCCCAAATGGTCACAACAGCTGAGGTTAGGCTGATCTGAAACCAGGAGCCAAAAACTCAATCTGAGTGTCTTACATAGGTGGCAGGAACCCAGCCACTTTAGCCATCACTACTACCTCCCAGGGTACTGAACCCAGCTACTCTGAAATGAGGTGCTAACTGATATCTTAACCATTAGGCCAGTTCTAATTCTGGTGTCAGCCAGCCTTCTGCCATATGTTTTGTGTCTCCATTTATTTTGTTGTTGTTTTTTGAGAAACCACACATAAAAACAGAAAGGCTCCCATCCACTGATTCAGTCTCCAGGTGTCCCATAACAGCCAGGCTGGCCACAGCTGGGAGCCAGGAACTCAACCTGTGTTTCCCATATGTGTGGCAGGGACCCACTCCCCAAGCCATCACCACTGCCTCCCAGGGCCTGCATTGGCAGGTAACTGGAATCAGGAGCCAGAGCTAGGAATTGAACCCAGGCAATCCAGTATGGAACCCAGGTGTCAACCACTAGGTCAGATGCTAGCTCTTCTTAGGATTTTTTGAGGAATGGTGAAGTACTGCTGTGTGTTAAACTGCTTTTTAAATAACCATCCGTGATGAGTAGTGAAACAAATTCTTGTGTTACTAGATATGTGTGTATCATGTCTGATATTTGACATTCCCACCTTTTTTTTCCTAGAATGAAATTAAAGCTTTGTCTGAGGAAAGAACTGCTATTAAAGAGCAGTTGGATTCGTCTAACAGCACCATTGCCATTTTACAAAACGAGAAAGACAAACTAGAGTTGGAAATCACTGACTCCAAAAAAGAACAAGATGATCTCTTGGTGCTGCTGGCTGATCAAGATCAGAAAATACTGTCTTTGAAGAATAAACTCAAGGATCTTGGTCATCCAGTAAGATGGGGATGTTGATGTGTATTATGTGTTATGTTATTTTATAATGCCTTCTGTAGAACGTTAGTACCACAGGGAGAAGTGGTAATACAGGCACTGTAACATGGGTTCATGAAGTGGTGTCTGTCCTCTGTCTTGCTTCCACTGTGTTCAGTGAATTGACCCAAGATACAGATTAGGTTCAGTGTTCAGCACTTGTAGACTGTCTTTTGGATCCTAAACCTAGAAAGTGAATTGATTTGATTGTCCCTGTGATGACAGGACTGTCACCCTCCAAGTGTGCCATTGTCTTTGGCCATATTCAGTCAAGATTTGTATAGAGGGTGGGTAGTCATCTGTCAGCAAAGTTGACCAATAGATCTCATTTGTGTTAAAAACGACAGGGAGACTTGCGCATTAAATCAGGTGGCTTATATTCTGTAATTATTAGAATATGGAATTTATTAACAGTGTATATTGATACCTAATGAACGTGAAGTAAACACATCTTAATGTTAAACTTGTATTTTTCCCTTAGGTTGAAGAAGAGGATGAACTTGAATCTGGAGACCAGGAAGATGAGGATGATGAAACTGAAGATAGTGGCAAGGACCAGGATCAGGGCTACCTTTAAAATCCCTAGGGATGGTAGAGATCATATTGTAACTCAGAAGGTAGAATCCTAACAGTGCTTTGGTTTGCCTCCACAAGAAAATAAAGATTTAGAAACCAAGTGGAAAATACTCACTAATAAGGCTATTGATGTATTTTTTAAAGGTTGCCACCCATGTTGAAAACCCTAAAACTCTTAGCTTTATGCAGAACACACATCTTATATTTAAATTCATCTGAACTATCCTAAAATATAATTTGCATAGAATTTCAGACACCAAAAATATACCATTTGAAGGCATGTGGTGGCAGTGCTATTTGCCTTAGTTCATTGGTTGCTTTCTTTTCAGAACCTATGACTATGTACTAACACATTTTGATTTAATATATATTGAATGGGAATCATTTCTAAATGCAACCTTTGAGTTCTTAGCTGATGATGGTTTCCTTTTCAAGAAATGCTTTTACATAAAGGCAGGTTAACGTGGCCTGGGGGTGGTGCAGATCCCCGCCGTCCGTCAGAGCAGGGGAGGCCAGTGCAGCACAGGGTTCTTCCAGCTGACCGCGTCCTGTGGCCAGTGAGGAACGGAAGGGTGCTAGCACAGCGATGTGGAGGGTGGTTCCGAGAAGCTCTGGCAACAGTGTGTTAACATGTTTGGTTTCTTTTTTATTTTAAGCTAAACATCAAAAGCAAAATTACAAGTTAACAGCTCACACAGCTCAGATTTAGTACTGTTAATTGATTATCATCAAACATATTCTGTTTCTAGTTTTAAAAAGACCCAAACTATGATTTATATAATTTATTGGCATTTGTGCTGAATAGGTTTAAGTCAGATAATAGATTTTTAAAAAGCAAATGAAGCGATGTGTCAAAATTTAATGTTTTCGTAATAAAAATAGATAATATGTTCACTTAATCCCTGGTCATGGTTCCCTTTTTTTAGATTTTGAAAGAAGTATTTGATTGCTAATGGACAGTGAGGCAAGTGGGAATAGTGAGGGAAATTCTCTTACCCTGAATACTTTATTGTAACTTGTTACGTGGCGTCTCACGATTAGAACTGGTATTTGAGGGAGCTTGTGGAGCCACTGTGGAAATGGAGGAGGTTGGAGAGGGCTCGGGTGTTTCCAAATTCAGAGTTGGTGTTCTTAGCGATACTTTTCTAAAGTGCCTTTACGTCAAGGCAGGACAGCCGGGGCTGTGGGGGTTAATGCGTGAAATCTGCCTCTTGGGTCCAGGAGCAGTTTGAGCAGTCCACTGTGAGGCCAAGGCTTTTGTAAGAGGAGGGGTGTTCTTCACACCTGAGAGAGGCAGGTGGCTGTGTGTGACAGCATCTGTGAGTACTGCACCAAGTCCCCTGCCACGGCCACTGCTGTCCTGAGACAGTGTTTGCCATCAGAGAACTACGTGACTGGCACTGGACAAGCCCAGATTCCATGAACTCTCCTGAAGTTGAGACTGCATCATGAAGAGTGGGCTAACGCTGCCTTTCAGGCTATCGTGAGAATAAAATGGATCGGGAATGAGAATTCATGAGTGTGGAATACCGCAGGTCATTGGAAACAACGAAGTCAGTGTGGGCAAGCTGATCTCAGTCACTCAGGCTGGCCTGGAAGGAGACACGGGAGGCCTTGTAGCTGTGCAGCTCAGCTTGGATCCGAAAAGGCTGCAAGGTTGCCCTTCGAGTGTATCGTAGAACTGTGACCGAAACTGCTGCTCTGTTACTGGTTGCTGTGCTTTGAGCATTTCAGGTGTTGAAATCATCACTCCCAGTCCAACGGTAGTAAAAGATCGAGGCTTTGGAGAGTGATTAGGTCATGGGGTCAGATTGTTGCCCTAACTAAGACTAAGAAAGATTCCTCACCTTCCACTGGGTGAGGGTAGGTTGAGATGATGACCATCTGTAAGCACACAGGCCCTGACCATCATGGAATCTGCTGGTACCTTGATCTTGGACTTCGCAGCCTTCAGAATTTTGACAGATTTGTTGTTTTCTATGTCACCCAACTGATGGCATTTTGTCTTAACAGCCCAAACTGACAAAGACAGATGGCCTGTATTTTGCTTTCTCATTTTGCTTCTGTACGTGTCTTTTCCAGTGCTCATTTGTCAACCCTCTCATTAAGAGTGGTTTCCATGTACTTAGAGCTACAACAGAGTAGCCACAATCATGAAGCATGATTGGTTCTTACAATTTAAAACAGTTAAGGGTAGTTTATACCCGTAAGACCTCTAAAAAATAGAAATCACCCAAAGTTACTGTAACAGATAAAGTAACATTTTAATTTTTTGAGTTCAGGGCTGGCATTGTGGCATGGTGGATTAATCACTGCCTACAATGCTAGGATCCTATATGAACAACAGTTCCAGTCCCAGCTGCTCCACTTCTTGTATTTATTTATTTGAAAGGCAGAGAGGGAGAGACAGAAGAGAGATCTTTCACCCACTGGTTCACCCCCAAAATGGACACAATGGCAGGAGCTGGGCCATCTTCCATTGCCTTCCCAGATGCATTAGCAGGGCCAGTTGCTCCACCTCTGATCCAGCTTCCTGCTAATGGGCCTGGGAACGTAGCAGAGGATGGCTCAAGTGCTTGGACTCCTGCCATCCAAGTGGGAGTCCCAGCTGGAGTTCCAGGTTCCTGGCTTCTGCCTGGCCGGGCCCCAGCTACTGGGGCTATTTGGGGAGTGAACAAGCAGATGGAAAATTCTTCCTCCCCTGCCCCCATAACTGCCCTTCAAGTAGATAAATCTTGAAAAAAATTTAATTTGTTAAGTTACTAGAGTCAAATTATGCTAATAGAAAATCAAACCCATATGTTTTTGTAGTTTCATCACAAATAAGAGCCTCATAATCCCTGTTGGAACTAGTAATCTTCACTGATGTAGTAAGACTTAGTAAATCATGCAGATATAGGCATTGGGGACATAGCAATGAAAAAAAAAAGTCCCTTCCAAGGTGTAAGTTGCATTCTAGAGTAAGTGACAATCAGCAAAAATCTAATACAATGTTAAGGTCTGTGTGGCTTCTGGAAAGGAGTTTGCATTTTATCCTATTAGATTTGGTTTCTATTTTAGAGATCACCTCTCTACTATATTAAGAATTACCTATAGGGAGGAAGCTAAGAGAGAAAGCTTAGAGACTAGGTGGAAAACTTGGGGAAGTCTAAACAGAAGCAGATGTAGTTCAGATGCTACATATGAAGTGATAGGATTTGTGTGTGACTTGCAGAAGTAGGAAAAGGGTGAGTCCTAGAGAGTGGTGGTGGGGTTTGCTGAGTTGAAGATGGGGAGCAGCAGGTGTGGAGTGCTGACCCAGGGTTGTGTTTTTATGTTGGCCAAGTTTGAGATTCAAATCCATACATCATACAGGTAGGTATGTTCAGTGGGCACACAGAAATTGGGAGCTCTTGAAGCTAAAATAATGAAAAATGAAAAACAAGCAGAACTTAAATCCATGCAACAAAAATAGGTTCCTTTCGAGGGTGAGTGTAGAGAAAAGGAAGCCAAGAACTGAGCCTTGCAGCCGTTCCGAGACTTGAGATTGGGAAGAGCTCTCAAGGCATAATGAGCAAGCAGATAATCTTATTTCAAAAACAAATCTGCTTATTGGAAATAAAGGGAAAACTGAGAAAGTGATAACCTTTGAGCTGATTTCCTACTGTAGTTTTGGAAAATGAACCAATTCTTAACATGGCTTTAATGAGACATTATTTTGTTGATGCAGGCTATTTCTTACTAGTAAACGTAATTAAACCTTTTGGAGGAATCTGCTAACCAAACAGAAGATAAATTATCTGAGGGAAATAATTTTTTACAATTAAATTAGGTCATATAAATCTTGTGTTTTTTAATGCATGCTATTTGTCAAATTTCCCCATTTCTTGGGGATTAATGACTTCCCTGCTAAAACCTCTAAAAAGAAGCTATTCCTGTAATTATTCGACATCTGTATTCAAAAGCTTTAAGGTTTTCTCTTACTTTGCTAAAATGAGAAGAGAAAACGTTTAGGTGTGATATATTACTTATCTTAAAATGTGGTTTCCCGGCCGGCGCTGTGGCTCACTTGGTTAATCCTCCACCTGCGGCACCAGCATCCCATAGGGGCACTGGGTTCTAGTCCCGGTTGCCCCTCTTCCAGTCCAGCTTTCTGCTGTGGCCCGGGAAGGCAGTGAAGGATGGCCCAAGTGCTTGGGCCCTGCACCCGCATGGGAGACCAGGAGGAAGCACCTGGCTCCTGGCTTCGGATCGGCGCAGCACCGGCCGTAGCAGCCATTTGGGGGGTAAACCAATGAAGGGAAGACCTTTCTCTCTGTCTCTCTGTCTGTAACTCTGCCTGTCAAATTAAAAAAAAAAAAAAAGTGGTTTCCCTTCCTGCCAAATTGAGTCACTTTTTCTAGACACAGGTTTTTTTCTGTATTCACCTTAAGCAGCTATGACTAGCTCTAGTTCAGAAACTAAGCAGCTGTTGTACAGTAGGCCTGCCTGTTTTTCTCATGCCTGGGTTGTTAGTCTTCCCACTCAGGCTTTTCATTCTAGGTTTTTTTTTTAAGTGTGTGCTTATTTTCATCTACTTGAAAGGCAGAGCAGGGGCCAGCGCCATGGCCCAATGGGTTAAGCTGCCGTCTTCAGCACTGGCATCCGAGTTCAAGTCTCAGCTGCTCCACTTCTGATCCAGCTCCCTGCTGATGGCCTGGGAAAGCAGCAGAGGATGGCCCAAGTGCTTGGGCCCCTGCATCCATGTGAGAGACTTAGAAGAAGCTCCTGGCTTCAGATTGGCCCAGCTCTGGCCATGGCAACCATTTGGGGAGTGAAGCAGCAGATGGAAGATTCTCTTGCTCTCGCTCTCACTCTCTCACTCATTCTGACATAAATAGATAAAATAAATAATAAATCTTGAAAAAAAAAGAAATCAGGGCAACAGAGATCTTCATCTACTGGTTCATACCCTAAATGCCTACAAAAGCCAGTCCTGGGCCAAGCCAAAGTCAGGAGCCAGGAACTCCATCTGGGTCTCCCACATGAGTGGCAGGAATCCAGTCAATGGAACATCATCCACTGCCTCCCAGAATGCATTGGCAAGAAGCTGGATCAGAAGCAGAGTAGCCAAGGCTCAAACTATCACTCCAGTATGGGATGCGGTATCCCAAGCAGTGGCTTAACTCTCAGCACCACAATGCCCACCCCTAGATATTTTTTACTTATTGGAGAGAGCAGGAGCTTCCATCCACTGGTTCACTCCCCAAATTTCTACAACAGCACTTGGCTGGGAAAACACTAGGACCCGTGAACTCTGTCCTGGTCACCCATGTGGGTGGCAGAGACCTGAGTGCTTGAGCCATCACTTGCTACCTCCCAGAGTGCGCATTCACAGGAAGCTGGAGTGGAGCCAGAGCTGGGTATCTAACCCAAACACGCCAGTGTCCCACATGGGCCTCCTAACCACTAGGCTAAATAGCCACCCCTCATTCTGTTAGCTAGCAGAATGTCGGTAGTGGTAAAGGTTATCATGTCACGACTCTTAATAAAGCTCCTCCCCCTCTCTGACCTTTTCCACCCCCAGTACCCGTGTGAGACACATTGCAGGAAAGCTGCATTGCCTCACATCGCAGGAAGGCAGAGATGCACGGCAGCTGCAGTGGGTTTGGACTGGATCTTCTGATTATTTTTTACCCTGGGGTTCTTGACCCACAATAAAGTGGCAAAACTAGAGTCTATAATGGGGCCAGCACTGTGGCATAGCGGGTAAAGCTGCTTCCTGCGGTGCCAGCATCCCATATGGGCACCAGTTTGAGTCCTGGCTGCTCCACTTCATATCCAGCTCTCTGCTATGGGCCTGGGAAAGCAGTAGAGGATGGCCCAGGTCCTTGGGCCCCTGCACCCACATGGGAGACCTGGAAGAAGCTCCTGGCTCCTGGCTTCAGATAGGCGCAGCTGCAGCCATTGCGGCCAACTGGGGAGTGAACCAAAAGATGGAAGACCTCTCTCTCTGCCTCTCTTCTGTGTAACTCTGATTTTCTTTTTTTTTTTTTTTAAAGATTTATTTTATTTCTTTGAAAGAGTTACAGAGAAAGGTAGAGACAGAGAGAGAGAGAGGTCTTCCATCCACTGGTTCACTCCCCAGATGGCCCCAACGGCTGGAGCTGCACTGATCCGAAGCCAGGAGCCAGGAGCTTCTTCCGGGTCTCCCATCTGGGTGCAGGGCCCAAGGACTTGGACTTGGGCCATCTTCCACTGCTATCCCAGGCCATAGCAGAGAGCTGGATTGGAAGAGGAACAGCCGGGACTAAAACCGGCGCCCATATGGGATGCCGGCGCTTCAGGCCAGGGCGTTAACCCACTGTGCCACAGCGCCGGCTCCTCTGACTTTCAAATAAATAAATTAATTTTAGAGGCTATAAAATAAGAAATGGCAAGTAACTTAACAGGCTAGCTTGATTAAGAGTAGAAAGCACTAATTAAAAACTGAAATATGCCTTCATTTCTGTACCGTGTTGCAAATAACAACACACACGTTAGCTCTGTTTCTGTGAGTCGGCAGTCAGCACAGCTTTTGGTCCCAGGCTGCAATCAAGGTGTCAGCCAAGCTGTATTCTCATCTGCAAGCCCACCTGGGGGAGGATCTGGTTCCAAAGTTGATTCAGATGGTGGGCAGAATTTTTTTTTTTTTTCCAAGATTTACTTATTTGAAAGGCAGACTTACAGAGAGATAGAGGCAGAGAGAAAGAGAGGTAGCTCTTTCATCCACTGGTTCACTCCCCAGAGAGCCACAACAGCTGAAGCTGGGCCAACGCAAAGCCAGCAGCCATTAACTTCTGGGTCTCCCATGTGGGTGCAGAGGCCCAAGGACTTGGACCATCTTCTACTGCTTTCCCAGGCCATAGTAGAGAGCTGGATCGGAAGTAGAGCAGCTGGCACTCAAACCGGCACCCATATGGGATGCCGGCACTACAGATAGCGGTTTTACCAGCTACGCCACAGCGCTGGCCCCCAGAATTCATTTTCCCATAGCTATAAACTGAGGGCTTCCGTCTCTTGCCGGCTTGTCGCTGAAGCCCACCCTCAGCTCCTAAAGACCTTAGAATCCCCAGTACCTTACTCATGGCTTCCTCACGCTCACTTCCTTCATCAAGCTAGCAAGGCTGAGTCACCCCTAATGTAACAATTAGGGGAGCAACAGCCAGCACGTTGCCTCGGAAGACAATCATGGAAGTGACGTCATCACTTTTGTCGAAGTCTTAAGTAGAAGCCAGACAGAGCTTACCCACCCTCGGGGAGTGTGTTACACGAAGGCATAAATACCAGAAGGTGGAGAGCAAGTGTTGCCATATTTATTCTTGTACCCTAATTCAGAATAAGCCTGGGGTGAGGGTTGGGGGACGTCAAAATGGTGCCATTGGAAGTGGGTAGTGAGGTCAACAGCAAATGTATCGTGAAACCACAGCTTAGTTCCAGACTGGGATTGTTACCAGTGGAAAAGCAAGGAGGTCAGTAACCATTGGTCAGTAGTAAGTGTACAGTGTACAGCTGTCACCCGAAATCTGGACATTAGTGTCTCAGATGTGTGTTCAGGCCAGGTCTCCACTGACCTTCGTGTCCACCTCACTGTCTCGAATTAGAATCTCCAAGGCACCACGATGTTACAACTGGCGTTCTCCCCAAATCTGGTCCTCTTGTGTGCGTTCAGTACAGTAGCACCATCCTCTATCCACTTACTCAAACACAACATTTCAGATGTTGGTTGGGTTTGACTCCCAAAATTCTCCTATTTGCATTTTCTTCGTTCTTGCTGGCGTTCTCTCCCTGGCTCCCTGCTTGCTGTGCTCTGTTGGGGAGTGTCACCTAGCAAGGCACAGGGGCTACTTCCAGCCAACGGTCAGCAAGGGAGCCCAGGCGCAACCCCAACAGCGCTCAAAAGTGAACTTAGAAACCATTCCTGCCCTCAAACTTTGACCTAGCACCCACAGCCATGCTGACCCTCTGATGGCAGGCTCGGGAGAGACCCTGAAGCTGGGGTCCGGCAAAGCCATGCAACAATCCTCACACCCCAAACACGGAAATGCGTGTGTGTTGTGTTAGGTAGACCACTGAGTTTGGGGGTCATTTCATAGCAGCAATAAGTAACTCATACATGGCATGGGAGTACATAGTACTTATGCCCCTTTTGTTTCTGATGTCTGCTTTCCAGTTTTGGAAATATTTACCATTGCAACTTCCTGCATGTGCCGGGATGACATCTAACTTCCTGTGGCTCTCATCCTTGATGGTAGTTTGGTTCTTTAGGCCATGCGGTCTTAAACAGCAAAAGTGAATCCCCTGCCTCTGCCCCCGGGGCAGTCTTCCCTGCTCTTTCCAGAGGTGCCTGGTGCTTCCTGCAATAAACTGTCCATACACAGAGGGCCCAACTGAGTGAGAAAGGCCAGCCCCTTCACGTGTGAGTGCTTTCCTTGTCTGACCACTGCAGTGCTCAGTAAGTGTTAAAATCATGTTTTCAAGGCAGTGTGAGAGTTGAGTAGCTTTGGGAGCCCGTGGACTTCGGAGACTCCTTGCCTTGCTTGTTGTGCCCAAGTGCTGCATTGGTGCGCTCCTTTGTATGCGTCTCGGTTTCAGCTGGTGCAGTTCCCCTGCATTGCTGCAGCCTCTTGGGGTCTTTTTCATATGTTAATTTTTACCATAAACACTTTGTTTTTCCCACTGATCTCTACAAAGAAAAAAAGAAATTCTTCTTCTGACTTCACCACGTAATTGTCATAATTCAGTGTGCCTGGGAAAACATCGTAAACTTTCAAGTTTATCTTTATTTAACAGAAGCTGTAACACATTATGTAACACATTATGTAATTGAGATTGCTTATAAAAAGATTGCTTATGGATTAAAGGAGCTACTAGATATCTAATAAAGAGAGGTAGTTATGATAATAGGATTTTGAACTTCATTTAATACATCACTTCTATCTAAAAACTTAAAATTTCCGATCTTGGATACTTAATATGTTTGTTTTCCCCTCCTTTTTTAAAATATCCGTGAGAGAGAACTCTGACCTGCTAGTTCATTCCCCAGATACCTGCAATAGCCAGAGCTTAGCCAGGCTGAAGCTGGAGTCAGGAGCTCAATCCAGATCTCCTGTGTGAGTGGCAGGGTCCCAACCAAGTGAGCCATCACTTGCTGCCTCCTAGGGTCTGCACTAAAAGGAAGCAGGAGGGAATCCAGGGCTTGAACCCAGGCATTCCAACACGGAATACAAGCATCCCAAGTAGCATCTTAACAAGCAGGCCAAATGCCCACCTTTTTTCTTAGACATAAATATCTACGAGTCACCACTTCCGATGCCTGCATCCCATATTGGAATTCCTGGGTTCAAGTCCCACCTCCACTTTTCAACTTCCTGCTAATGTGTCTGAGAGGCAGTAGACGATGGCCCGAGTATTTAAGCTCCTGATACCCATGTGAGAGACCCAGATGGAGCTCCTGGCTCCTGGTTTTAAATTGACCCAGTTCTGGCTGTTGCAGGCATTTGGGAAGTGAATTAGCAGATGGAAGGCTCTCTCTCTCTCTCTCCCTCACTCTCTCTCTCTCTCACACACACACACTGCCTTTCAAAGACATAAGTAAATATTTTAAAAACCTACATAGAATTTAGTGCTAAAAAAAATGACAAAGCTCGTCTTTGGATTGCAGGGTTTAATGGATCTTAAACAAGAATCTCTCAAAACTTCCCATATTAAGACAAGTAAATAAATTGATTATGAAAAATATGTAGATACTAGATTCAAAGAAGTGATTTCCTTGTTCCAGTTTGGCCATGGGCATTTCCTCACTGCTTGGTCATAGCTAAAAGGTGCCACAACACGCTGCTGTTTCAGGGGTGGGTTTCTCATCCCAAAGCACTCTTTCTCCTAAGTCAATGATCTCCATCATAGCAGCTAGTATTCAATGAAAATATTTTTTTTTTTGACAGGCAGAGTGGATAGTGAGAGAGAGAGAGACAGAGAGAAAGGTCTTCCTTTTTGCCGTTGGTTCACCCTCCAATGGCCGCTGCGGCCGGCGCATTGCGCTGATCCGAAGCCAGGAGCCAGGTGCTTCTCCTGGTCTCCCATGCGGGTGCAGGGCCCAAGGATTTGGGCCATCCTCCGCTGCCTTCCCGGGCCATAGCAGAGAGCTGGCCTGGAAGAGGGGCAACCGGGATAGAATCCAGCGCCCCAACCGGGACTAGAACCCAGTGTGCCAGCGCCGCAAGGCGGAGGATTAGCCTGTTGAGCCACGGCGCCGGCCTCAATGAAAATATTATCTTATGTTGAGAAGATTGTAATATTCAAGGTAACTGGGGTTGCAAGAAAACCCAATTCAGAAAAAATGAGACGAGAAGAACAGCAGCGACAAGCATACCTCCTTCGAGACACTGTGCTGCTCTAACGGTGAGTAAAGAAACAGGCCGACAGCCAGAGTAGAACGTGAGGTCAGGTGAGAGACTGCTTCTAGGGCAGGGATGCTGCAGGATGCGTGCAGGAGGAAGTGAGGAACCGGGGAGGAGGGCTTCACTGTGCTAGGCTGAGGGAGGGTAAGCTCTGCCAGCACAAGGGGCAGGCATTGCGATGTAGCAGGTTAGGCCTCCACTTGCAATGCCACCATCCCATGTCAAGGCACTAGTTCGAATCCTGGCTACTCCCCTTCCAATCCAATGCCCACTAATGCACCTGGGAAGGCAGTGGAAGGATGGCTCAAATCCTTGGGCCCCTGCCACCCACATGGGAGACCCGGATGAAGCTCCTGGCTCCTGGTTCCTGGCTTTGGCCTGGCCCACCTCCAGCCTTTGCAGCCATTTGAAAGTGAACCAGTAAATGGAAGATCTCTCCCCCCACCCCGCCCCGTTTGTGTGTGTGAGTGTGTGTGTGTGTGTGTGAGAGAGAGAGAGAGAGAGTCATTCTGCCAGAGATTTGCAGGGCATGAGTGATAAGAGTGGCCTGGGACTAGAGGATAAACACTAATCCCTGGGGAAGAGAGCAAGGGACAATATAGATCAGAATGGATGCGAGGGAAGGTAGCCAGGTTTTCTTCCTGTTGGCTCCGTTTTCCCAGTTACATGGGAAGCGAGTTACGGATTGAGAGTAAGAACGAGGGAAGAGGTCTGTGGCAAGTGGAGAAACTGCAGACAGATGCCTGAGAGTGGAGTGTGAGAAACTGAATGGACCCGGAAAATGCGTTCCAAGTGTCAACTCCAGACACGAAAACGTCCACATGTCCAGAGAAAGGAGAGCCGCCTCTTGAGTCTCTTCTTCAGCCTGGGAATCTTTCAGGCCCCAAGACGGCTTCTCTTAAGGAGGGGTTGGTGCCAGGCCTGGGTCTCCAAACACATTTAGGCCTCCCTGGGCAAGTGACCGTGAGTCTGCCTTCTCACAGCACCAATTCCTTGGCAACTCCCAAGTTAGAAGAGCAGTGTTTTGTGCTGGGAGCTGACCTGCCTTGTTTGCTTGTGGAATCCCTGATTGCCCGTGGACTGGGAGAGCCGAGAGTTGCTGCCCAGCCAGACAACTTGATGAAGGGCCAATGTACGCAGGCATGGTCCCCAGCCGCTGTACACACCCAGGGCCCGTGATGGGGGCTAAGAGGCTGTGTATGTGCATTTCATGTGTGTTTGATCCACAGGCAAAGCCCGTGACTGCTGCTGTTAGGGGACAGAATCCTGCTTCAAGCAGGATTGGTATTCAGATCCTCAACAGAATTCGTATTCATTGTCTCATGGTCAGAACTGGCGCACACTCCCCCCATCTACCGGAAACCCAATGGCTGTCAGAGGAAATGACACCATGGTGGTTGCACTGACCCCGTGCACTTCACTCCTAGCACGTGGTGGGTGAACCTGCACACCTTAGAACTCATGGCTTTGTCGGGTGGGCAACACCTGGACAAAATTAAGGTCCCATTAGGAGGAGAGAGAAGGGGCCAGGGGCTGGCATGAAAGGGCCCTGGGTGGGCAGCCAGCTGCACCTGCCATGTGGGTCGGGCATGTGCAGGGGCCAGAAGCCAGCCTGCTCAGTCTCCTTGGCTCTCTGCTGAGATGGGGGGCTTGGGGTCAGAAAGTCCTACTTATCAGTTGATCCTTTCATATTAGAGATGAATTCTATCACAGATCAGATATGTAACTCAAACACCAAAGAAACTAATTTCTCCGTTTTCTAAATGTTTGTGCTTATGTGAAATTCACATTTTAATGGTATTACAATATTTTGAGTGCTAAGTTCTATCAAACAGTTTCCATCACACGTTTTTGAGGTTTCCTACCATGTTGACTGCACAGTGAAATTAATAAAATCTGGGGCTGGAGTTGTGACACAGCAGGCTCAGCCGCTGCTTGCAATGCCAGCATCCCACATCGCAGTACTGATTAGAGTCCTGGCTGCTTCATTTCCAATCCATTTCCTTACTAATCTGCCGGAGAAAGCAGCGGAACAAGGCCCAAGCACTTGTGCCCCTGCTACCCATGTGGGAGACCTGGATGGGGTTCAGGCTCCTGGCTTCAGGTTAGCACAGCCCTGGCCATTGCAGCCATTTGGGAAGTAAACCAGCAAATGAAAAAATTCTCTCTCCCTCTTTCAATCTCACTCTATCTCTCCTTCTGTGTGTATGTGTGTGTGTGTGTGTGAGAGAGAGAGAGACAGAGACAGAGACAGAAAGACAGAGACAGAGAGACAGAAAGAGAGAGAATCTGTCTTTCAAATAAATCTTTAAAACAAGAAGAAATGACCAGTCTGAGGTGAAAAGATCCTCCATTTCATCAGTGTCTTCCTAAACAGTTCAACTGCTTATAAAATTTCCTTTTTCATTTTATTTGAAAGGCAGAGATAGAATGAGAGAGAGAGAGAGAGAGAGAGAGAGAGAGAGAGAGAGAAAATCTTTCATTTGTTAGTTCATTCCCCAAATGTTTGCAACAGCTGGGGCTGGACCAGCTTGAACCTAGAAGCTGGGTTCCATCCACGTTTCCCACATGGGTGGCAGGGACCCAAGGACCTGAGCCTTCACCTGCTGCCTTCCAGAGTGTGCATTAGCAGGGAGCAGGATCAGAAGCAGAGCCAGGTACTCCAGTATGGGATGTGGGCGGCCAAGCAGTGTCTTTACCATTATGCGGCATGACCACGCCTATTTTTGTTCTTTCTTAGCATGCAGGAATCACCTACAGACTGAGCTCCTTAGAAGCACTGTATGCCCTAGCTGGTGACTCCTGGTGTCAACTTGTCACCTTATTATCATACGCATAAATGCAGACGAGTAAGTAGATATGGTACTTGAAGAGACCTCAGTCCAAACCCTCGCTCCAACACTGCACAAATTACTAAAAGTCTATGAATTTTAGTTTCCTCCTGGAGCTAATTATGCCTACCAAATAGAGTTCTGTGAAGATTAAATGATTAAATATTTAATATATGCACATTCGTCTGCTTAGGCTGAGTTATGCCATGGGAACTAATGAGTCCCAGATTTCGGTGGCTTACAACACCCAAAGGTGCTTCTTGTTCACGCCCACAGCCTTGGCACATCGGCTGTGTCTCTGTTCCAAATCTTCTTCATTGGGAGGCCGACACTGATGAAGCAGCTTCTATCTGGGAGAGGCAGGTCTCATGGCAGAGGGAAAGGAGAGAAGGCAGAACCTCACAGTGGCTCTGAGAACTTCGGCAACTAACACTTAATTCCCAGAATCCTCGAGGGATTAAGTGTAAGGAATCTCATCTGTTGGAGCTGAGAATGGTGGGTCTGTGTTCAGCTCACGTGCAGGTCTCTGGTTGGTCCACAGTGCCTGTGACCCTCCTCTGATGTGCCAGCAATGGGACAGTCCTCATATTCTCTTGGGAATTTGGATGATGGCACCGTGGACTCCAGTCATTCTGGGGGCTACTTGTGTGTGGCTGTTGTTTGCTCAGGGCCTGGAGTTCTTATCAAACACCCTCGAGACGTTGTCCACAGAGGAGACAAATGGTTTCACAAGTCTTCCAGAGTGATCTAGAACCTTGCAGGGCCGCTGGACCTAATGCAGCACTCCCTCAACTTGGTGAGTTCATCTTCCGGAAGGGATTGAGTCTAAGAGATTAGAGTCTGAGGATACTGACATCACAGAGCCTGGACAGGGCTGAGTTTCAAGCCCTTCACAAAAGAGACACGCGGCCATGTCTTGTTCCTCTCTTCACTAGAAAAATCCAAAGGCAAAAAGTTGCTTGATTGTTGAGTGTGATTCATATGGAGCATTAACTAACAGAGAGGGGCCAGCCCTGTGGTGTAGTAGGTGAAGCTGCCACCTGCAGCACTCGCATCCAATAAGGGCGCTGGTTTGATACCCAGCTGCTCCACTTCCTATGCAGCTCCCTGCTAATGCGCTTGGGAAAGCAATAGAAGATGGCCCAAGTGCCTGGGCCCCTGCCCCCGGGTAAGAGACCTGGAAGAAGCTCTAGGCTCCTGGCTTCGGATTGGACTAGCTCTGGACTTTGAGGCCATTTGTGGAGTGAACCAGTGGATGGAAGATCTCTCTTTCTGTCTCTCCCTCTCTCTGTAATTCTTTCAAAATAAAGAAATAAATCTTTTTTTAAAAGTTAAGCCGAAGAAGTGTCCTTCAAATTCCCTTTTCCTTCCTGCAGGTTCAAGGACTGCCCTTTACAAGCAGCTAACTAACATGCGCATTTTGTACAATTTTTAGTAATGATTCAAGTTTTTCTACTATTACTCATCAAGTACTTGTTCAATGCGAGGCTGTCCTTGCTACTGGGAATATGTTTCCTGGTTTTTATTCCAAGTTCTTGCCCTCATTCGAGACAAGAATTCAAAGCGGAGGCACAGTTTCGGTGCACGAACGAGAGCAGGATGTATTTTGGGAGAGAGCGGGGACACACATGGGTGCATGGCAGCTGGTAACCCGACGAGGAGGAAAGCTCTCCACGGGAGGGCCAGAGCGCTTGTGGAAAAGGCAAGAGAAGATGTCGGAGAGAGGCAAAAAGAGGCTGCCGTAGCAGCAGCTCCCTTTCCGGGCGGGGTGGTGCCATCACTGAATATGCAGACGTGGGGAGGTGGGTGGGCTTCAGCGTGTGCGGCCTCCTGGGAGTTTCAGGGCGCCGCCACGTAAGCTTGAGCACACAGTTCATCATGGCGTCTCCTCCTTCCCAGTCCCAGAGGAGACAGGTGCATCATGGGAAAGTGGGCGAGGGGGTTGGAGCTGCAGAGACGGAAATTGTGGGAAAATCTCCCGACTCATTACCCCCATCTAACTTTCTGCTTAGTTCCCCTGTAAAATCGTGATCATAACGAGGATTTTTCTCTGGCTAGGTACTTAATCTCTGTTACGTTGGAGGTAAGCCATCTTGGTGAAGGAGTAACAGGTGCATGCTTCCACTGTTTACCTTCTTCTGAGGGAGAAGTTTTTCTGTAGGCTAAAATGCCACTTAACAGCTTAAGCACTCGTCAATGTTTAAAAATAAACATTTCTTATTCTGTGCATCTGTTTCCAGAGTGTCCTTGTCTCTGAGTTCTTCAGTGTTCTCCCCAGGTGTGTGTGTGTTAAAGATATAGATAAACCATTTGGGAGGGCACTTTGGTGGATTTTTTCCAAATGATGCCATAGGACCTTTGATGATGCTTTATGAGCCTTTGTAGTTTATTTGTAGCTCTGTAGCAGATCTGTTCATACTGATGAACCCTTGTTATGTTTGTAGCACACCAAGGCAACTGTAGCTTGATCTTGTCTTGCTACAAACCCAAAGATCTTTGGTTTATGTGCTCTGTTCTAGTAGCATTTATCTGGGCAAGAAATATCCCCCCCTCCCCCTTCATGAAAACTTGTTTAAGTTGTGCTCACCATACTTTTCCTTCATTTTTCTGATTTTCATTTGTTTTACAATCACTTGATAATGCCTACACTTGTGTGACCATTTTGTATATTTTGTCTTTTCTTTAAGAATGTAGATTCTTTTTATTCAAATAAAATTGTGGGACCTTGAATGAAAACGGACCCATTGTCAGTACTGTCTTTGAATATTTTATTGTGGTTTGTTACATAACAGTTGAGGTGTCATGCCAACAGTCTGATTCTTTATCCTTCTTTGCATTTAAGAAAAAAAAAAGCCTTGAAAATTTGGGGCTTTGTTCCCTATTTTCTACCCTGCTTCCTTTCTGTCATTGAAATTGCCCAAGCTGGTCAAATTAAAATAGAATCAAGTTGGGAGAGAATCGCATGTCTGCAGGAACAAAAGGTCTTAGTCACTGTGGAGAGGGTGCTGGGCTGCAGCGCTAACCTTGGCAGACAGCAGAGTTATTGATATCTGCACACTTCTTCACTCAGGAAGTTCAGCGGGGGAAGGTTTCTCTCTTTGCTGTTCTTCCCCTGCATCAAGGTCTCACCAGTCATCTATTGACTATGCCTAAATGATGGTAATTGTTTTAGAAGGCATGAAATATAAATGTTTCCAGTCAGGCACAGGCGCAGACACTGAGCCTACTGTTAATGGCCCACACATCCAATTGCTTTTAATGGAGCTGAAACAACCATTAGGATCTTTTCCAAGCTCTTGAGTATTGGATGCGATTCTTTGCAATTAGTGCGGCAGTGACTTTTAGTTTTGCAGTCCCTGCAGCCATCGTTTGACTTTCAGCAGCCAATCGCTTTGTGCAGGGGTAGATGAGGTGGCTGCTGTGTTTCCTACAACCCCATGGCATTTTTGTTTGTTATTTGTACCTCTTAGCAGATCTTCCTTTGTCCGTGGACTGTTTGATGCCTTGTCTTGGCCAGCATGGTCTGGGCGGTTTCACCAGCACGACAGTTGGGTGAGCTGGTACAGCTTGGTTGAGACTGTGAGACCACATTTTGCTGGATGGAGTGAGGCGTCTTCTCCCAGGAGTGACATCTGCAGTGGGAAAGAGAAATGGACATTGGAATGGGCTCTGCGTCTGCCATCCAGCAGCACAGCAATGTCCTTAAGCAGTCCTTCAAAAGCACTTGGTTGCTTTTTTTTTTTTTTAAAGATTTATTTATTTATTGAAAATCAGTTACACAGAGAGAGGAGAGGCAGAGAGAGGTCTTCCATCCACTGGTTCACTCCCCAGTTGGCCGCAACGCCCAGAGCTGCACCGATCCGAAGCCAGGAGCCAGGAGCCTCTTCCAGGTCTCCCACGTGGGTACAGGGGCACAAGGACTTGGGCCATCTTTTACTGCTTTCCCAGACCACAGCAGAGAGCTGGATTGGAAGTGGAGCAGCCAGGACTTGAACTGGCACCCAAGTGGGCTGCTGGCACTGCAGGCGGCAGCTTTGCCCATTACAGCACCCGCCCCACTTGGTTACTTCTAAGGCTATCGTTCTGCAGGGTAAAAGATGGCAGTGGAAGGAACAAGTGGCCGTTGTTTGTTTCCCAGCTCCTTTCCCTGCAATTTGAAAACATATCCTCCTTTCTGGTCTAAGCCCTTGATGGCCAGCCATGTCTGTAAAGCAAATGGATAAATGGATCTCTAAATTCCATTTCTCACAAGAGCTTTTGTGACGCCTAAGACTGCTATAGCCCAGAGGGATTCCCAGCTGAACAGCAGCCCTGGTACAGCTCAGAAGCTGCTCAGCTCTGGGCTTGCCCAGCTGCCCGTTTTCCTCCCTTTCCTCTTATGTCTTCATCCCGTTCTGATACATGCCTTGGTGGTAATAGCCCAATGTCGTCGAGTATTTCCTTTCCTTCTGGATTCTTTATGATGCACACATTTCTCTCCACAAGGTACAACACAGAAAAGCCCTAGGAGGACTTTACAGTTGTGCCCATCAGGATTTCTCCCGCCTCTTCCATTGCACAGCTTTCTTAATGTGTGTACGCTGTGTCTGAAAACAATAGATTCACTGTGGCTCAGCGGGGCTCCCCAGTCTGCTTCTTTATGTCTTCGATTTAACTTTTTTTTTTTTTAATTTTTTTATTTTTGACAGGCAGAGTGGACAGTGAGAGAGAGAGAGACAGAAAGGTCTTCCTTTTGCCGTTGGTTCACCCTCCAATGGCCGCCGCGGTAGGCGCGCTGCGGCCGGTGCACCGCGCTGATCCGATGGCAGGAGCCAGGTGCTTCTCCTGGTCTCCCATGGGGTGCAGGGCCCAAGGACTTGGGCCATCCTCCACTGCACTCCCTGGCCACAGCAGAGAGCTGGCCTGGAAAAGAGGCAACCGGGACAGAATTGGTGCCCCGACCAGGACTAGAACCAGGTGTGCCGGCGCCGCAAGGCGGAGGATTAGCCTAGTGAGCCGCTTCGCCGGCCTCAATATAACTTTTTAAAAAATATTTATTTATTTATTTGAATGGCAGAGTTACAGAGAGACAGACAGAGAGAGATAGAAAGAAAGAGAGCCTTCCATCAGCTGGTTCACTCCCCAAATGGCTACAACGACCAGAACTGCGCCAATCTGAAGCCAGGAGCCAGGAGCTTCTTCCAGATCTCCCACAAAGGTGCAGGGGCCCAAGCACCTGGGACCATCTTCTACTACTTTCCCAGGCCATAGCAGACAGCTGGATCAGAAGTGGAGCAGCCAGGACTTGAACCGGTGCCCATATGGATGCCAGCACTGCAGGCAGTAGCTTTACCCACTGCACCACAGCACTGGCCCCTGATTTAATCTTTTTTTTTTTTTTATTTGACAGAGTTATAGACAGTGAGAGAGAGAGAGCCAAAGAGAAAGGTCTTCCTTCTGTTGGCTCACTCCCCAAATGGCCGCTACAGCCGGCACTGTGCCGATCCAAAGCCAGGAGCCAAGTGCTTCCTCCTGGTCTCTCATGTGGGTACAGGGGCCCAAGCACTTGGGCCATCCTCCACTGCCTTCCCAGGCCACAGAGCAGAGAGCTGGACTGGAAGAGGAGCAACCGGGACTAGAACCTGTGTCCATATGGGATGCCGGCACTGCAGGTGGAGGATTAACCAAGTGAGCCATGGCACCGGCCCCTGATTTAATCTTTATGCATACTTACTGGTGTGCTGGAGCTGGTTATTGATTTTTAGAAATTTTTTGAACGGTTTGTTAAACACAAGCATTACTAAAAATTGAATTACATAAGTTATATTATATTATATTATATTATATTAAACAAGGTAGGGCCAGTGATGTGGCACAGCAGATTAAGCTGCTGCCTGCAAACACTGGCAAGCCCAGGTTGCTCCACTTCTTTTTTTTTTTTAAGATTTATTTATTTATTTGAGAGAAAGAGACAAAGAGACAGAGAGAGAGGTCTTCCATCCACTGGTTCACTCCCCAGATGGCCGCACGGCCAGAGCAGAGTTGATCCAAAGCCAGGAGCCAGGAGCTTCTTCCGAGTCTCCCATGTGGGTGCAGGGAGCCCACACATATGGGTCATCTTCCACTGCTTTTCCAGGCCACAGCAGAGAGCTGGGTCAGAAATGGAGCAGTAGGGTCTTGAAACGGTGCCCATATGGGATGCTGGCACTGCAGGCAGTGGCTTTACCCACTATGACACAGCACCAGCCGCTGCTCCACTTCTGATCCAGCTCCCTGCTAATGCACCTGGGAAAGCAATGAAAGATGGTCCAAGTGCTGGGCCCTACCAGCCATGTGGGAGGCCGGATAGAGTTCCAGGCTCCTGGCTTCGGCCTGGCACAGCCCTAGTTGTTGTAGCCATTTGGGAGTGAACCAGCAGGTGGACAATCTCTCTCTCTCTCTCTCTCTCTCTAACTCTGTTTTTCAATGTAGATGTAGAGTTACAGAGAGAGGGAGAGATAGAGAGGGATCTTCCACCCACTGGTTCACTCCTCAAACGGCCAAAATGGCTGGAGCTGAGCCTATCCGAAGCTAGGAGCCAGGAGCGTCTTCCTGGTCTCCCACGTGGGTGCAGGGCCCTAAGTACTTGGGCTAAGTTCTACTTCTTTCCGAGGCCATAGCAGAGAGCTGGATCAGAAGAGGAGCAGCCGGGATTTGAACCGGCACCCATATGGGATGCTGGCACTTCAGGAAGAGGCTTAACCTACTGCGCCACAGCGCCAGCCCCATTAAGTAAACCTTAAAAAAAAAAAAAAAAAAAAAAAAAAACCTAAAGGTAATAAGTATCCCACACTGTACACATTTATAACATCTGAGGAGCCACTAACGTCATGTTGCTTCACACGTGTGCCCAGCTCCCTGATCAGTGCTGTCATGGCAAAAACTACACAGCAGCCCTTTGTTGTCCCAGAAGTGGCCGTGAGGCATTCACCAGCACCCCCAGCCCCGAGCCCACCGCCACGCTTTGGCCACCACACACATGCTCCTGCTGTGCCTGACCTCACGGGAGCCTCTTCCTTCTTCCCGTTTCCAGATTCACACCCCCGGCTTGCAGAACATTTCACATCAAGCCACTGCTCTGGCCCTCCCACCTTCACAACGCGTTGTGAAATGAACGAGCAGCTTTCTCTCATTTAATTTCTTTTTTTTTAAATATTTATTTATTTATTTGAAAGGCAGAGTTACACAGAGAGAGAAGGAGAGGCAGAGAGACAGAGATCTTTCATTCGCTGGTTCACTCCCCAATTGGCTGTAACGGCCAGAGCTGTGCTGATCTGAAGCCAGGAGTCAGGAGCGTCCTCCTGGTCTCCCATGCAGTGCAGGGACCCAAGCACTTGGGCCGTCTTCCACTGCCTTCCCAGGCCACAGCAGAGAACTGGATCAGAAGGGAAGCAGTGGGGACTTGAACCAGCACCCATATGGGATGCCGGCACTGCAGGCGGCAGCTTTACCCGCTATACCACAGCGCCGGCCCTTCATTTAATTTCAACATTAAGGGAAGTTCAACTTCTGCTTCTTTACGGCAGCCAGCAGCTTCGAGTCAGCCCTCAAAGGAGTCACCTCTATTGGCTGCACATGAGACACCAGGCCAGCTCTGGGTGAATCTCTGTGACTCGGCCAAAGTCGGATCGAGTGGTCTGCGTCGTGGGCTGTGGTTTTAGTTTCTAATTTCCTTTCTAATTGCTCACTCTTCCATTATCATCAATACCAAAGTCACTCTCTGAAGACACTTTGTCAATGCAGCCATTTCTACGCAAAAGAGAAATTTTTTTGATTACCTCTGAAGAAAACTGGTTTACTTTTAGAATTTCCTGCGCACACTGCCCGTTTCTAAACCTTTTACTTATGAATTCTTCAGTTCAGAACTACTGTTCGCTGCAATCTGGTCTAGCCCTTGCCCGGATAGAGTTCCAGGCTCTTGGCTTTGGCTTGGCCCAACCCAGCCCCAGCCATTGCAGCCATTTAGGGAATGATCCAGTAGATGGAAGATGGATCTCTGTCTCTCTCTGTAACTCTGTCTTTCAAATAAATATTTTTTAAAAAAAATGTGTTGGGTACAGCAGGAAGTTGCAAACAGACTTGGGCAAGGCCGTCACCTCCTGTCCTTCCCCCACAGTCTCTACTGCATCACATCTGTAGACTCCAGCTCTGCAGGGAGTGCCAACCACAGCCTTCTCATCCCAGCCCTCTCTCCTTCTGGGGCCTCAGAGACAGACACGGGTGGTCCACAAGTCCATGTGCAAAACTACCCCAAACACCTGCTTCCCTCTCAGCCAGGCCCCCCAGGGGCAAAAGAGAAGCCCTGTTGAGTTTGATTTGCTCTTTTTATTTATTTATTTTCATTTTATTTGAAAGGCAGAGAGATGGAGAGAGATCTTCTGTCTCCTGGTTCACGCCGCAAATGCCCACAATAGCCAGGGCTGGGCCAGGCCAAAACCAGGAGCTTGGAACTCCATCCAGGTCTCCCACGTGGATAGCAGGGACCCAAGTACTTGAGCCATCCTCTGCTGCCTCCCAGGACGTGCATTAGCAGAGAGCTGGATCAGAAGTGGGGGAACCAGAATGTGGACCAGCATCTCCACTAGGGGGTGCAGGTGTCCCCAGAGTCAACAAGCTGTGCCACACACCCGACCCCTCAAATTGGATTTTCACCTCCTTTCCCCTCCTCTCTCTCTCTCTCTCTCTCTCACACACACACACACACACCCCTTTTCTCCAGTGTGTGCATATTAGTTAAAACGTCCTTTTTTGAACTTCATGGGAATCCTTTTCAGTCTTTGATTTGGAGTCCTTGGTTCCATCATGCAACGCTGCAGAAGCTTTTCAGTTCCTTGGATGTGTTTAAGTGAATAATGATGCCAAAAGCATCTCATGGGGCGAAAGAAAAGCCTTGTTTATAAACAGAAAGCATTGCTCCAAATGCAACATTATCAAAATCAGCAGTCAAGCAATGCACCCCCGTTCCTGATACCAACCCTAGGAAGAAGGTGTGTGGAAGCACAGCTGCTCCTTGTTCCTGAGGCCATGGCTGGGCGCAGCAGGAAAGGTCACCAAGGTCAGTTAGCAACGTCTGTGTTGAGCAAGCCTGTGGGTACAGATGGCTCGTTTGCCATGTATTCGCCATAAAATCTTTTTAAAAAACACCTATCTATCTATCTATCTATCTATCTATCTATCTATCTATCTATTATCTATCTATCTAAAAGGCAGAGTTACACAGAGATGGTGAGAGAGAGGGAGGGAGGGAGAGAGAGAGAGAGAGAGAGAGACCTTCCATCCTCTCATTGACTCCCCAGATGGTCTCAATGGCCAGGGGTGTTTCAGGATGAAACCAGGAACATAGAACTCCATCTGGATCTCCCACCTGAGTGACAGGGGTCCAAGGAGTTGAGTCATTTTCTGTTGCTTTTCCAGGTGTATTAGTGGGGAGTTAAATCGGAAGTGGAGCAACCAGGACTAAAAGTGGTGCCCATATGGGATGCCAGTATTGCAGTCAGCGGCTTAACCCACTGCACCACAATGCCAGCCTGTGCCATAAATCTACATAGATAGGAGACCTTGTCTATCTGTTTGAGAAGAGCAAGAATTGATTCTGTTGGGGATTCACTCTTGTATCCTCATGTTACTGATGAACAAACATGTGTTGCATAAATCACTTATATAAATTCTAAAACGCACATATGAGCCCGTATTTTATCACATCTCCCATGGTGTCTGTGTGAACCAGAGATCAATATTGCTGAGCCCCGAGGCCCAAGCTGAATGATCCAGCAGCCTCACTGGGTAAGTAATTTGTTCCTGTACGGGAGCCTGCAGCAAAACGTGATTAAAATTTCGACTCTGACAAAATGACAAACTACTCGAGCTCGGAGGCTTCTAGGTTGCTTGTGCACGCTGGAAACTGTGATGATGAGTCCCACACTTTCACTTGGAAGAGCACTGTCAGCCAAAGAGGGAGTGCATTCTTCCAGAGACCCAGAAACAGCTGGGGTCTCCCACTTCATCTGAAAGGTTCAGGTGAAGTTTCAGTCTACACCACAACATATGTATTATAACATTGTAGCACGAGTGCTGGCAGGAGGAGTCTGTGTCTCTCCCTAAGACACAGGGCAGATTCTTCTTGTTCCTGGACTCTGGACTCTCTCTCTCTCTCTTTTTTTTTTTTTTTATAAAGCTTTCATTTAATAAATATAAATTTCATAGATACAGCTTTTGGATTATAGTGTTTCTTCCTCCCCTGCCCGCCCTCCCACCCCCTACTCCCTCTCCCAGCCTGTTCTTCATTAAGATTCATTTTTAATTATCTTTATATACAGAAGATCAACTCTATACTAAGTAAAGATTTTAACAGTTTGTACCCACACAGATACGCAAAGTATAAAGCACTGTAAGACAAGTTTTACTGTTAATTCTCATGGTACAACTCATTAAGGACAGAAGTCCTACATGGGGAGTAAGTGCACAGTGACTCCTGTTGTTGATTTAACAATTGACACTCTTATTTATTTATTTATTTATTTATTTATTTTGATGGGCAGAGTGGATAGTGAGAGAGAGACAGAGAGAAAGGTCTTCCTTTTTGCCGTTGGTTCACTCTCCAATGGCCGCTGTGGCTGGCTCATCTCGCTGATCCGAAGCCAGGAGCCAGGTGCTTCTCCTGGTCTCCCATGCGGGTGCAGGGCCCAAGGACTTGGGTCATCCTCCACTGCCTTCCCGGGCCACAGCAGAGAGCTGGCCTGGAAGAGGGGCAACCGGGATAGAATCCGGCGCCCCAACCGGGACTAGAACCCGGTGTGCCGGCGCCGCAAGGCGGAGGATCTTATTTATGACGTCAGTAATCACCCAAGGCTCTTTTCATGAGCCGCCAAGGCTATGGAAGCCTCTTGAGTTCACAAACTCCATTAGTATTTAGACAGGGCCATAAGCAAAGGGGAAGTTCTCTCCCTCCTTCAGAGAAAGGTACATCTTTCTTTGATGGCCCCTTTTCCACTGAGATCTCACTCACAGAGATCCTTCGTGTAGATCATTTTTGCCACAATGTCTTGGCATTCCATGCCTGAAATGCTCTTATGCGCTTTTCAGCCAGATCTGAATGCTTTAAGGGCTGATTCTGAAATCAGAGTGCTGTTTAGGGCATTTGTCATTCTTCGAGTCTGCTGTGTGGTCTGCTTCCCATGCTGGATTGTTCGCTCCTTTTTAATTCTATCTATTGTGATTAGCAGACACTCGGTCCCTTTGATACTTAATCCTAGCTATATGATCAGTTATACACTTAATATGATCACTTTAATATGAAAGATGGCATTAGTACCTGCCAACTAAGTGGAATTTGGAGTCCCATGGCCAACTTTTAGCTTTACCCTTAGGTGTAAGTCCGTGGGACCCTGGACTCTTTTGAGAGGGCACAGCTCCCACGTGGCAGCTCCTTGTGTTGCTTGAGTCACGGCTTCTCCTCTCTCCAGGGTTATCAAGCAGTGTTGCAGTTCCTCTCCACTGCCTGGTTCACTGGCAATGAAACACGGGGCACATAGATAAGGAAGAGTGAGAAAGTGGCGGAAGTTTATTGGAAGAAGCAGAGCTCCTGGCAGCCAACAGGGGTCCCAAGAGTCGCCAGCCTGGACTGCCTGGCTCAGGGCTTTTACACATTTCTGAAGGAGGAAGTTTTCCTGATTGGTCAAGGCCTATGCTAATGAGGTATTCAGGGGACCAACAACGGAGCAGCCTATTTTGCATAGAGGTTCCCAGAGCACTCCAGACGCTCCAGAGAGGTGACTTACGAAGACGCATTGCATGCTTCCCCCTCCCTCCTACAGGGTTATGCCATGTGTGTTTCTTCCTTTCCTTTCCGGGGGCCCCTACAGTCCCTGTCAATATTAACATGTCTTCCATTGCAGTTAACTTTCTTGAATTTTTGTTAAAAAATGTTTTAAAAACTGATAGTTTCAGAAAACACATCATGCATACCGTGGACTGCCAACTCCTCCTAGGGGGCACATTAGGATGGCACATTAGGACCCTAATTGACTCCTGGCTCCTGGCTTCAGATCGACCTCGCTCCAGCTGTTGCGGCAATTTGGGAGCAAACCAGCAGATGGAAGACATTTTGCTCTTTCTCTCTCTCTCTCTCTCCTTCTCTCTGTCTGTAACTCTGACTCTCAAATAAATAAAATAAATCTTATTTTAAAAAAGAAAGTAAAAAGACATAACAATAAGAAGAATAAACCTGTCTGGAAGGTGTCGGCGCATAACAAATCTTCCCAGCCAGATGAATTAATTGATTCACAAGCTTTTATTGGAATTCTGCTCCTGGGCGAGGTTCTCCGGTCCCAACAGAGCAGCAGGGGCCAGGGAAGTCTCGCATCAGAGGTTGGGAGGGCTCCTTTTATAGATGCAGGGCGTGGGGGTTAAAGGTCGAGGCAGGCCTGACCCTCATTGGTTGACCTTTAGGCACCCATGGAGACCTTGACAAGGACATTTCGTCCCTGGAAGTGTGAGTAGGGTCTCTCCATTCCTGGAAGTGTAGGCCTTCTCTCCTTGTGGATCCCAAAGCTACCACTGACATTGGGTTACTGCTACACAGATGTTTGCAAAAAAAAAAAAAAGAAGAAGAAGAAGAAATTAAATTTCTGGGATATAATTGATGAACACAAAGGCCAATTCCAGTCACAAAAAGACAAAAACACACCCACTAAGATATTACTTGAAAATGGTTTTTCATCAGCCTTCAAGTGTAAAAAAATCAAAAGCATTATTTGACGAAGAAGGCTGAATAAAATACCAAATTCAAAATGTCACTGTTGAGCATGATTCTTAAAACATCAAACCTCTGAGAGAGGGAGCGGTGATTGCGGCTAAAAGATAAATAAATAAATAAGCAAACCAAAAGGAGTCCTTGGTAGCAGAAAGATTAAAAATGTGATTTCCAGGTTTTGTGCAATTCTCTGATGACTTCAGGCTGGGATTGCATTTTCACTGGGGAGTCCCGGTTGCAGGCACAGGCAATCAAGAGCCCCAAACTGTTTTCCCAAGAACACAGTGGTGGCCAGGAGCAATTTACAAGCAGGAAAGAAATTGTGTAAGTGGGGGAAAGGTGAGGCTGAACTATGAACAAGCAGAAAGCGCACAGCCTCTGCTGGAGACGCTACCTAACCCGATCCTCGAAGTGCTTCAGATACTCAGTACTGTTAGATAAAGCAGAGCAGATGTCCCTGCACGTCCTTAGGAAACAAACAAACAAACAGAAGAATAGTTGGAAAAATGGAAATCAATGCTAGAATGAGATGCCACCTCACATCCGCTAGGATGGCTACTAACAAAAAAACAAAGCAAAACAAAACAGAAGTGACAAGTGTTGGCAAAGATGTGGAGAAATGGAACCTGTACACGGCTGATGGCACTGCAAAATGGTGCAGCCATTAGGGAGAACAGTACGGTGGTTTTTCAAGAACCAGGAAATGGAATTAGCACTTTATCCTGCAATCGCACTGCTGGGCGTACATTCAGAAGAGCGGGAAGCAGGATCCTAAAAGGTAGGTGTGCACTCACGGTCATGGCAGCGCTCTCCGCAGCACGGACGCAGGGAAGTGGCCCAGACGCCCCGCAGCGGATGAGTGCACAGGCCACATGCGGTACCCAGCGGAATACTTCCTGGCCTTCGGAATGCTAACGCGTGAAGACGGCATGCTAAGTGGAGTCAGCCAGACACAGAAGACACACTGTGTGTGATTTCACTTGTGTAAAGGTGAAAGTCACAGGGACAGACAGGAGGATGGTGTGGCAGGAGGAGTGCAGAGCCTCCGTTTCACAGGAGTTTCACATGACCACATCCTGAAGCTGGATGGTGCTCACAGCTGCACAAGGCGAATGTACTTGGTACCAGGGAACCATACGTGTAAAAGTGGTTACCGTAGTGCACTTACACTATGCATATTTTATCATAATAAAAAAGAACACAAAAGGCAAGAAAATATAAAACATGTTTCTATAATTTTATATTTTACTTCCTAAATAAAAATTGTCCAGTGTTTATAAATGGCAGAAAGGTGTAGATGCTGGTGGTGGTTTGCTTGAAGAACAAGAAATTGGAAAACATATTTCAATGGAGAGTAACATTGAGGTTTGATAGTTCCTGGATTATTAGGGTTCTAGGCGGGAAAGGGGGTAACACTGTTGCCATTGCTTTGACATCCTGGTATGAAGACCACCCACTGCTGGGGGCCACATCTCCTGTGCTGGCCTCTGTTTCCTCCCTGCCCTTCTCCTCACAAGCCCGAATGTGGGCGATCTCTCGCAGAAATCCCTCCAGCATGGCTCCCCTGCAGTGGGTCCTGGGAGGTGACCCCTCACCCTGATACTGAAGAGAGAAGGAGGCAGCTTTGCTACAGGCTCTTGGAATGCAGGCAGGAGGCTGCGGAGTCAGCTGCTGGCCTGCTTGCCAAGATAGGGAAAGTGGAGTTGACCTGAGCCAAATCACTCGGCTTCGCATGTAGGTAAGTGGATTCAGTGTGGCCTTTCCACACAGCAATAGTCCTTAACCACAGAAGCCCATGAATTTCTAGAGGGGCAGGAGATCCAGAGTTTCCATGGATTCTCAGAGGAGTACTGGATTTCAGAAGAAGTTAAAATAGTGGCATAGAACATGTCAGATGTCCTCAGATCCAGGCCGTGTCCTGCTCTGTGTCCCCGTGTCCTGGAGGGAAGTGCTGAGCCCAGACTTAGCTCTCCTGAGACTCCTTCCTCCCCTCTTTGAGAACTGGGCTCAGTGATTCAAACACCATTTCTGAAAAGTGCTGACTCCAAAGTTAGCTTTAGTCACCTTCATTTTAGTATAAATGAATTTAGATTAAAAAAAAAAGATTTATATTTATTTATTTATTTGTGAGACATAGTTACAGACAGAGAGAGGGAGAGACAGAGAGAGAGGTAGGTCTTCCATCTGCTGGTTCAGGTTCACTCCCCACATGGCCGCAACAGCCGGAGCTGGGCCAATCCGAAGCCAGGAGGTGGGAGCCTTCTCTGGGTCTCCCACATGAGTACAGGGGCCCCAGGACTTGGGCCATCTTCTGCTGGTTTCCCAGGCCATAGCAGAGAGCTCTATTGGAAAAGGAGCATCTAATCAGTACCCATATGGGATGCCAGCACTGCAGGGTACTTACCTCCCAGGGTAGTTCTGGTCTTACGGCATCCTGTGAACCAATCACTCTCTGTCTTATATGCTATTTTATTTGTTAAAGATTTATTTATTTATTGGAAAGGCAGAATGACAGAGATAGAGGGAGGGAGAAAGATAGAGAAAGAGAGAGAGAGGGAGGGAGGGAGGGAGAGAGAGAGAGATAGGGAGGGAGAGAGGGAGGGAGGGAGAGGGAGATCTTTCTTTGGTTCACTCCCTAAAGGCCTGCAACAGCCAGCGCTAGGCTAGACCAAAACCAGGAGCCAGGAATTCCATCAGAGTCTCCGACAAACTTGTGTCAAAATTCGCTGTCTCCTAGGTGTATTAGCAGGAAGATGGATCAGAAGCACAGAATGACCGATCTCAAAGCAAACACTCCAATAGAGATGTGGGCACTGCAAGCTGTGGCTTAACCCACTGCACCACGACATCCACTCCATTCCACTCACATAGTTCATTGTGAAAACTGAAACACAGAGCAACAATGAAAAAATTTACACAGTGGATGTCCATTTGCTCACCACCCAGATTCCACCACTGACAGGAGCTCATCATACCTTTTTATCTATCTATCAATCATCTATCATCTATCTATCTATCTATCTATCATCTTTGTATTCAATGTGTTTGATGCCATTTTCTTTTTTTAAATTTTTGTTATTATTATTTATTTGACAGAGTTAGATAGAGAGAGAGAGACAAAGAGAAAGGTCTTCCTTCATTGGTTCATCCCCCAAATGGCCGCTACGGCTGGCACTGCACCAATCTGAAGCCAGGAGCCAGGTGCTTCTTCCTGGTCTCCCATGTGGATGCAGGGCCCAAGCACTTAGGCCATTCTCCACTGCCCTCCCGGGCCACAGCAGAGAGCTGGACGGGAAGAGGAGCAACCAGGACTAGAACCCGGTGCCCCTATGGGATGCCGGCGCCTCAGGCAGAGGATTAACCAAGTGAGCCATGGCGTCAGCCCCTTTCTGTGCATTTTGAAGGTTTATGGAGACTTCTTGCTTCTGAGACAGTGTGAAAAGAAGCATATAGAACAAAAACAGGAAGGAGGCATTTAAGCAACCTGTGGCTGGTTAGCCCACTGGAAGGCAGACTAGACTTCTATAGTTAAATGGTAAGAGAGGTATAAGCACAACAGAAAATGCCTGAACCAGCCTTAGCAGTGTGGAAGCAGACCTGACCAGGAGGCAGTGTGTGTGTGTGTGTGTGTGTGTGGCGGGGGAGAGGGGAGTCCTAACTTGGTTAGAACAACCTAACACTGAGAGAGCTTTCTCTATATCCCCTGTGAGAGACGGATGTGATGTAATTAGTGTGACAGAAGATCTGGAGGGGCAGAGGTTCCCAGTGGTTAAGGTGCTGTTCGGGATGTTCTTATCCTGTATTGGAGTGCATGGTTCAAGTCGTGGCTCTGCTCCCCATTCCAGCTTCCTGCTAATGGAGACCCTGGGAGGCAGCAGCTGTTGACTCAACTGCTTGGATCCCTGCTACCTGTGTAGGAAACCTGGATTGAGTTCTGGGCTCCCTGCCTTGACCCTGCCCAGTCCTGGCCGTTGTGGGCATTTTGAGAAGTGATCCTGCAGCGAGGAGAGCCCCCTCTCTTTGTCTACACTGGGTTTATCAGCCACTGGACGCTTCCTTTTTTGGATTGGCACAAAGGCTGCTTGGTTTTCTTGAAGCTGAGTAGCTAAGCTAAGTGAAGAAGCTGGTCTACATTAGCAATCTACACTCACTTCCAAATCAAACGATCAACATGCATTTACCTTTTGAGCAAAATTCACATATAACCAACACACGGAAAATCTGGACCAAATAGAAAAGAACCACCATTCAGCGATTTTACTCCTATGTATGCCCAAGAGAACAAAAAACATGTCTTTACATAAAAACTTGTACATGAGTGTGCATAGCTACACTAGTCCTGATAACCAAAACGTGGAAACAATCCGAGTATCTATTAGCTGATAACAAATGGCTAAACAAAATGTAGGATACACACACAAGAGGATACGCAACAATAAAAGGGAATGAGGTGAGCATCAGGCTTAGTGGTTGAGATGCCACTTGGGACTCCCACGCCCACGTCAGAGTGCCTCAATTTGAGTCCTGACTCTACTTCCAATTCTAGCCTCCTGCTAATGCGCTTTGGGAGGTAGCAGGGGATGGCTCAAGTAGCCTTGTCCCTGCCACCCATGTGGGAGACCTGAACAGACTTCAAGGCTCCTGGCTGTAGCCTGGCCCAGCCCCAGATACAGACAATGTTTGGAGAGTGAATTAGCACATGAAGGATCTTTCTCAATCTACCCCACTCTCTCTCAGCTTCTCAGGAGCTTCAACCGATCCTATTTCTCTCTGTTCAGAACGCCCTGGAACACACAGGGAGCCCAAACAGGAGGTGGCTGGCATGGAGCCCTGCACTGCACAGGGCGGCAGCGTGGACAGGCCCTGCGCTCTCCCGTCTCAAGCCCAGCGTTCCAGGGCTCAGTCTGACTCAGGGGTGCAAACTCCAGAAAGTCTGGCTTGGAATGTGACTCAGGGACCTGGCCGCTCTCCCTGGCTCATATCTGAAACCAGGAAGTTTACAAAACTCAAGACCTTGAATAATCTTGGAGGACAAACCCCCTAGAAGGAACAGAAACACATGGGGAAATCCCAGTGCAGCGTCTGAGACGGATTGAGTCTTGTGTCAGCGATGAGGTGGTCAGATGTGGTCAGCCGGACTGGGCCTGGCCTTCCCAGGAGCGAGGGGACCTTCGGCTGCTTGACAACCACATAACCCAAGCCCTGGTCTTAACAATTGTCTCAGAACTGCTCACTGACCAAGGATCCATCCGACAAATGGTTCCTAACCCCCTGCGAAACAGCAGAAGGTTTACTTTCAAATCCCTGTGCCTAGGCCCCAGAGAACCAGAGTTCATTGTTCTAGAGTGATACTCAGACCCTGGTATCATTTACAATCTGCACCCACGGATGAGAAATGCCAGCTTAGACAAGGCAGGCTAAAGTCCTGCTCATCTTTGTGTCTGCAGTGCCCACTACAGGCATTCCACAACTGTGTATGGAACGTATGTGTGTACTGGTATCGTCATATTTATTCATTTCTTTTTACTTGAAAGGCAGAGAGACAGAAAAACAGATAGACAAAGAGAGATCTCTTACCTGCTGATCACTTCCCAAATGCCAGAGGGTTGAGTATAAATCAGGCCAAGGCCGGGAGCTGGGAACTCAGTCCGGACCTCCCTTGTGGGTGGCTGGGACCCAATTACTGGAACCATCATCTGCTGCCTCCCAGGGTGCGCATTGGCAGGAAGCTGGATCGGAAATAGAGGCAGGGACTCAAAACAGGCACTCCAGTGTGGAGTACAGGCATGCGAGGCAGGGACTTACCCACTACAGCAAACACTCGCCCCTCGGTGTCGTGTAAACAACTATGCACCTGTGTAGCACTTTCTGGATTTCAAAACACTTTTGTATGTGCTTCTATCATTTAATTCGATTAAAAAGGTAAACTGAAGCACAATAAAATTATTTTTAAAAAGAATTTATTGGGGTTGGCGCTGTGGCATAGCAGGTAAAGCCTCTGCCTGCAGTGCCAGCATCCCATATGGGCACTGGTTTGAGTCCCAGCTGCTCCACTTCTGATCCAGCTCTCTGCTGTGGCCTGGGATAGCAGTAGAAGATGGCCCAAGTGCCTGGGCCCCTACATCCATGTAGGAGATCTGGAAGAATCTCCTGGCTCCTGGCTTCAGGTCAGCACAGCTCTGGCCATTGCGGCCATCTGGGGAATGAATCAGTGGATGGAAGACACCCCCCCCCCCTTTCTCTATCTCTGCCTCTGCCTCTCTGTAACTCTGCCTTTCAAATAAATAAAAATAATGTATTTGAGCAAACAGCAATTTATGAGTCAGGCAGCTTCAAATCAGAAGACATTCAGAGTCTCCATTAAGGAAGCATAAAGGATAGACTTTTGTAGGGTGGAAACTTAAGTGATACAAGAATATATTTCACAGCTAGTGCTGTGGTGTAGTGGACTAAGCCCCCGCCTGCAGTGCCAGCATCCCATATGGATGCTGGTTCGAGTCCCAGCTGCTCCACTTGCAATCCAGCTCTCTGTTATGGCCTGGGAAAGCAGTAGAAGATGGCCCAAGTGCTTGGGCTCCTGCACCCACGTGGGAGACCCAGAGGAAGCTCTTAGCTCCTGGCTCCGGATCAGCCCAGCTCCAGACGTTGTAGCCATCTGGGGAATGAACCAGCGATGGAAGACCCCTCTCTCTCTCTCTCTCTCTTTCTCTCTCTCTCTCTCTCTCCCTGTCTGTAATCTACCTCTGAAATAAATAAATAAATCTAAAGAAAAGAATATATTTCACTGGGTTTAAGGTCGTCTTATTCAGTCTACCCTGCTGGACAGTCTGCAATTGCACAGTTTGTTGGCTGTTTCTGATTCATGAAGCTGAAGTGCTGTTTGTTTTAAAGATAAATTTACAAAAAATAGCTCAAGTTAAGTTTTGCTTATGTTTCTTTTTTTTAAAGATTTTATGTATTTATTTGGGAGATAGAGTTACAGACAGATAGAGGGAAAGACAGTAAGAGAGAGGACTTCCATCTGCTGCTTCACTCCCCAAATGGCAGCAATGGCTGGAGCTGGGCCAGTCGAAAGCCAGGAGCCAGGAGCTTCTTCCAGGAGCCAGGAGTTCCTTCTGGGTCTCCTAGGTGGGTTCAGGGATTCAAGCACTTGGGCCATCTTCTACTGCTATCCCAGGGCCACAGTAGAGAGCTGGATTGAAAGAGGAACAGCTGGAGTAGAACTGGTGTCCATATGGGATGCTAGCACTACAGGTGGAGGCTTTAGCCCACTATGCCACAGTGCCAGTCCCAAGTTTTGCTTACGTTTCTAAATTAAGCAAGTTTAAGGTCATATTGGAGATCCAATTGGCTTTGTCTGATCAGAGAGATTCTTTAGGCCTGGTCTCCATTTTAATTTTTTGGTGTGGAGTAAAGGGATTGTAATTTATTTATTTGAAAGGCACACATGGCTAGGGGAGCAGGGAGAGCTCTTCCATCAGCTGGTTCACTTCCCAAAAGCCTGCAACAGCCAAGGCGAGGCCAGGCTAAAGTCAGGAGCTGGGAACTTCACCGAGGACGCCCATGTGGGTTGCAGGATTCCAAGTACTTGAGATGCCATCTTTGCTGCCTCCCAGGAGCATTAGCAGGAAGCTGGATCAGAAGTGGAGTAACTGGGACTGGCATCTGTACTCTCCTATGGGAGGTAGGTGTCCAAAGTGGCGGCTTAACCACTGCTCCACAATGCCTACTCCTCATTTTAATTTACTTTAGGAATTCTCCTGACTTCCCTGGAAAGTATCATTGTATGATGGCCATTCTTATAGGCAAGGAAATGGAGGCTAAATCAAATAAGGTGATCTAACAAAATCTAACAAAGTCAGCAAATGACCTCCAACTTGTCCACTCATGTTCCACGAGTGGGGTGGCTCTCAGCTGGCTCCAGCTGTGCCCTGGGAAAGTTTCCAGTATGTCATTTGTTCCTCCCATCTTACACTAAGGTCTGATTCTTAAAAAAAAAAAAAATGCTTCCACAGAAAAATTCAAACAAAAAGAAGCAGGAGAATAGCATAATCAGCCCTCATGTCATCAGTACTCAGCTCCAGCAATGAAGACAGGACCAGCCTGGGTCTGCTCATTCCCCCAGCTGTCGGCCCTTATTTTATTTTATTTTTTTGACAGGCAGAGTGGATAGTGAGAGAGGGACAGAGAGAAAGGTCTTCCTTTTTGCCGTTGGTTCACCCTCCAATGGCCACTGTGGTCAGCACATCGTGCTGATCTGAAGCCAGGAGCCAGGTGCTTCTCCTGGTCTCCCATGCGGGTGCAGGGCCCAAGCATTTGGGCCATCCTCCACTGCCTTCCCGGGCCATAGCAGAGAGCTGGGCTGGAAGAGGGGCAACCGGGATAGAATCCGGCGCCCCAACCAGGACTAGAACCCGGTGTGCCGGCGCCACAAGGCAGAGGATTAGCCTGTTAAGCCACGGCGCCGGCCGGCCCTTATTTTGAAACAAATCCCAGTAACACATATCAGGGAACTTAAAAAAAAAATCAATGTCATTAACATACATAAAAATTGACAATAATTCATTAATAGTATCAAATATTCACACATCTTTGGATTATTTCCAAAAATAGTTTCTTTGGTTAGGGATCCAATTTGTTGATGTGTCCCTTAAGCTTCTTTTTTTAAAAAAAAATGTATTTATTTGTCTATTTTTTTAAAAAAATATTTATTTAAGAGAGAGAGAAAGATTCCATCTGCTGGTTCAATCCCCAAATGCATGCAACAGCCAGGGTTGAGTAAGCAAAGTCGGGAGCCAAGAACTCAACCCAGGTCTCCTTTGTGGGTGGCAAGGGTGTGAGTACTTGAGCCATCACCTGCTGCCTCCCAGGAAACATTAGCAGGAAGCTGGATCAGAGTGGAGGTGGGACTCAATCCCAGGCACTCCACTACAGGATGAGAGCATGCCAAGTGGAGGCTTAACCTGCTGCACCACAAAACCCACCCCTCTTAAACCTCTTTTAATCTAGGATTTCTCCTTCTTTTCTTCTTGTTTATCTCTGTGTAACACATTTTTTAAAGAAAAGAGGTCATGTTCCCTATAGGGTTGCACAGTCTGGATTTTGCTGACTGTAACCACCTGGCTTCCTGAACACGGTCTCCTGGGCTCTGTAGCCCCTATAATTTCATAGGTCGACCCAGAAGCTTGGTTATGCTTGGGTTAATGTTTTTTCTAGAAGTCCTTCTCAGTGCTAGAAGGTTTTGCATAAAGGCAGAAATGTTGGAAACAAAACCAAGTGTCCTTGCAGGGCTGTGAACTACAAATTCATGTTTCTGAATGGAGGGACGGACCTGTGTGGCTGTGGCCAGGATTAGCCTGGTTTCTTCTGGGAGGAGCCCTCTGCTAACTCGGTACAGGTGCACCCTGCATCTGCACTTCTCCTTTCCAGCTCTGCACCACCTGGCCCATTTCCCTGTAAGTCAGGTTTTCCTGTGTGCTGGCACCACTGCTATTTCTAGCTAGCTGGTGATGAGGGACCAGCATTTTCTAGCAGTGACTATTAGGACACAGAGCATTTGCTTAGAGTGACATCTAGCAGCTTTTTACAATTTTTCATTGAGCTGGAATAGCCCTTCTTTAAAATGACAGCAAATTCATTTGAATTTTTAAATATGTATTTTATTGTATTTTTTTAAAGATTTATTAATTTGTTTGAAAGTCAGAGTTACAGAGGGAGAGACACACAGAGAGAATCTTTCATTTGCTGTTTCATTCCCCAGATGGCTGCAAAGGCCAGGATTGGGCTAGGCTGAAGCCAGGAACCAGGAGCTTCATCCAGGTCTCCCACGTGGGTGGCAGAGGTCCAAGCACTTGGGCCATCTACAGCTGCTTTCCCAGGCAGGAAGCTGGACCAGAAGTGGAGCAGCTGGGACTTGAACTGGCACCCGTATGGGATGCTGGCATCGCTGGCTTTATTTATTGTGCCACATTGATGGCCCTTGAGGGAGATTTTTAAACATATAATATATGACTCTGTCTGTTGCTTGAGGAGGAAGCTTTCTGTTCCCCCTTTCCTGTGTCTGGGCTGCTTGTTTAACCCCTGCTGTGGAAGCTCTAGCAAACTGCTTCCCAGGGAGGCCTTTTCTTAAGGGAACTTGACCTTCCCACTGTCTCCTGTATTTGACAGTAAGTAAAGCTCTTCTTGGAGCAACTTCTGCTTGAAGCTGATTATTTGATGACACCCAAGAGAACAGACAGTCCTGTGTCTGCTAACACTATTACAAACAGCCGTGCCAACAATGTCTCTTTACCTGGCTTTTGCCTTCTTCAGTGTTTCTGAACATAGTTGTCTGGAGGTGGAATTTCTGGCTCAAAGAGAATGAGCCTTTTGTGCAGCAATTTGTACCTTTGCCAGCAAAGTAGGATGATGACTTTTCTCCATGTGCTCACAACTCTAGGATATTATCACTTTGAGAAAAACCTTCCACAGCTTGACTTTCTTTGTTAAAAGGATTTGTTGTTGCTGCTGCTGCTATGGCCAGATGGGTTCTGTTTGATACCACTTTTCTGACCATTACTCTTCCTGGAGTCATTTTATAGTGAATTGGTAAATTGAAGGTGGATTCCAACTTAGAAACAGGGTATTTTTAATTTTTTTTTGACAGGCAGAGTGGATAGTAAGAGAGAGAGACAGAGAGAAAGGTCTTCCTTTTTGCCGTCGGTTCACCCTCCAATGGCCACTGTAGCTGGCGCATCTCACTGATCCGATGGCAGGAGCCAGGTGCTTCTCCTGGTCTCCCATGCGGGTGCAGGGCCCAAGGACTTGGGCCATCCTCCTCTGCCTTCCCGGGCCATAGCAGAGAGCTGGCCTGGAAGAGGGGCAACCGGGATAGAATCCGGCCCCCGACCGGGACTAGAACCCGGTGTGCCGGCGCCGCAAGGTAGAGGATTAGCCTATTGAGCCGTGGCGCTGGCAAAACAGGGTATTTTTAACCTCATTAATATTCATGAACTTGAATTAGATGTATGGAGTGCTTGCTGAGCGCCCAGGCAGGTGCTGAGACACGATGGTGAACAAGTGCATTGTGCTATAAGGCGGCTCACGGACCAGGGCAGGCTGCTGGCCTGCACAGCAATCACTGCAGAGAGTGAGGGATTTGGGCTCTGCTGGAAGGAACACGAAGCGAGCTGGTGGCTGAGTGTGAGGAGGCAGCCGGGGAGAGTGCTACGGACCCCTTTGAGCTGGGTCTTTGAAAACAAGAGCCCGGCCCACAGGCAGGAGGTCAGCTCCGGGGTAAGGAATGGGAAATACATGGAGCAGGGCTGGCGCTGTGTTTGAGAAACAGAGACTCCGAAGAAGACAAGTTCTCAGAGTCTGCAGCACCACAGAGGATGCCTGCATCCCACATGTGCCTGGGTTCAAGGCCTGGCTCTGCTTTAGATCCAGCTTCCTGCTAACGCGCACCCTTTGATGGCTCGAGGACCTGGGTCCCTGCCACCACACGGAGACCTGGATCGAGTTCCTTGTCGGAGTTCAGTGTCACTGCGACAGCTCAGGGCACTGCCAGGGCCTCACAATTTAAATCCAAATCTTCTTTTTTCTTTTTATCTCTTAAAATGTTTTAAAAATTCGTTTTGATGGACACACAATATTGTACCTATTCATGAGGTACACTGGGATGAAGGCCCACCTCTGTTTTCTTCCACCAGCCTGATGCATGATACGAACAAAACCTTTCTAACCTCTGTAGTTCTCCAAGAACAGAAACAGGCTGCTCCTGGGAGCAGGACTTCCTCCCTGGAACACTCCAGCAGAGTCTGCAGGACACCTGCTAGGGCACTTTGGAGGTTGGACTTAATGCCTGAAGTTCCTTAAAATGCTTTTTTAAAAACAATTTTTATTTATTTTTATGTATTTGAAAAGCAGAGAGAGAGAGGTCTTCCATCTGCTTGTTCATTCCCCAGACTCCAGGGCTAGGCCAGGCCAAAGCCAGGAGCTTGGAACTCAATCCAGGCCTCCCACTGCTGCCACCAGAATCCAGGACTGGAACTCAACAACTCTAATATAAGATACAGGTGTCCCAAATGGTATCTTGGCCACTGTGCCAAATGCCTGCCCCTGAAGTCCTTTGTAATTCTTAGATGTCTCTAAGTCTGTGTCTGGGAAACATTTTTATTTTTAAAGATTTATCTATTTATGGGAAAGACAGAGTTAATAGAGGCAGAGGCAGAGAGAGGTCTTCCATCCACTGGCTCACTCCCCAGATGGCTGCAACGGCCAGAGCTGTGCAGATCCTAAGCCAGGAGCCAGGAGCTTCTTCTGGGTCTCCCACGCGGGTGCAGGGGCCCAAAGACTCTTCTACTATTTTCCCAGGCCATAGCAGAGAGCTGGATCAGAAGTGGAGCAGCTGGGACTTGAACCAGCACCCATATGGGAGGCCTGTACTGCAGCTGGCAGCTTTACCTGCTATGGCACAGCACCAGCCCCCTCTGGTAAATATTTTAAGACATTAATCCAGAGATTAAGAATTTCATGTATTTGTCTTAATTAAAATACAAATAACAGAAAGTTTTGAGCTCTATAGAAATATTCAAATTTCAATAAATGATCTTTTATTTTAAAACATTTATTTTATTTATTTGAAAGGAAGATTTATAGAGAGAAGGAGATTGACCTTCCATCTTCTTTTTTTTTTTTTTTATTTTTGACAGGTAGAGTGGACAGTGAGAGAGAGAGACAGGGAGAAAGGTCTTCCTTTTGCCGTTGGTTCACCCTACAATGGCCGCCGCGGCTGGCGCACTGCGGCCGGCGCACCGCGCTGATCCGATGGCAGGAGCCAGGTGCTTCTCCTGGTCTCCCGTGGGGTGCAGGGCCCAAGCACTTGGGCCATCCTCCATTGCACTCCCTGGCCACAGCAGAGAGCTGGCCTGGAAGAGGGGCAACCGGGACAGAATCCAGTGCCCCGACCGGGACTAGAACCCGGTGTGCCGGCGCCGCAAGGCGGAGGATTAGCCTAGTGAGCCGCGGCGCCGGCCGACCTTCCATCTTCTGATTCACTCCCCAAATGGTGGCAATAGCCAGCAACAGGCTAAGCAGAACACAGGAACTGAGAATTCCATCCAGGTATCCCCCACAGGTGGCAGGGGCCCAAGCACTTGGGCCATCCTCTGCTGCTTTCCCAGGCACATTAGCAGGAAGCTGGATTGGAAGTGGAGCAGCCACGATGTGAGCCAGTATTCCTATGGAATCTGGCATTGCAGGCAGCAGCTTAACAAGCTGCACCCCAATGCCAGCCCTCAATGCAGTGGTCTTCAGAAATTTATGGAACTCCATTTCTGCCCGTGAGTTCTAAGTCCAATATCAATAGTAACCATTGCGTTTTTTGAACAAACAAAGCTCACTTATTTACAACTTGAAGATGCAAATTACAAAACACAGAAGACTTCCAGGACTGTTGGCCTGTTCTCAGAGAACAATGTTTCTGGGAACATAAGCCTCGCTGAAATCATCCTATCTAATTAATACAGCTAAGCTTGGATTAGCTACTTCAGCCATTCTTTGGATCATCAATGTTTTGGTTATCTATGGCCGTGTAACCAATCATCCCAAAGCAAATGGCTTAAAACAACAATAACCACCATGTGTCACAGTTTTGTGGGTTAACTGGGCTCAGCTGGGTGATTTTTCTGCTCCGTGTGCTATCACCTTGGGCTGTCATCATCTGGCCTGGAACATTCAATAAACCCAATTTTGTTCGATGACAAGGAGTGTTCCTGGCAGCCTTCTGCTGTGGTACTGACAGTAGAAAACGCTTACTGATGAGAGTTCAAATTCCCCACTTAAGACACTGTACGAAGTTTTCATATAGTGGCAAAGTGAAATGTCTGCAATTATGTAAAAAGACTACTAAAATATCGTTTTGTCAACTACATTCTACACGGGGCTGGATAAACTGGAGAGGTATATATGAGAATCCACATGTCTACATTAGGCCAGTCACTAAAGAGATTTGCAAAAATGTAAAACAATGACAACTTTTTACCATTTTTTTGACTATGTAGTTACTCTTTTAAAAATGTTGACATGTAATGAATATGCTATTCTTTTTAAAATAGTTAATAATTATTTTAAATACTTCTCAGCTTTAATTTCTAATACACTCTCTAGCAACAGGTATAAGCCACTTAAGCAAAAGCTCTTTGGGAACATCAATAATTTTGCTTATTTACTTAGTTTCTTTGAAAGGCAGAGAGAGACAGAGACAGAGAGCTCTCCCATTCTCTAACTTACTCCCCAAATGCTCAGGAGCCAGGAACTCCATCCAGGTCTCCCATACGTGTGGCAGGGACACAGTATCTTGAGCCACCCCCTGCTCCCTCTCACAGAACACATTAGTAAGAAGCTGCATGGGGCCGCCGGCGCCGTGGTTCAACAGGCTAATCCTCCGCCTTGCGGCACTGGCACACCAGGTTCTAGTCCCGGTTGGGGCGCTGGATTCTATCCCGGTTGCCCCTCTTCCAGGCCAGCTCTCTGGAAGAAGGAGAAGCACCTGGCCCCTGGCTTCGGATCAGCAAGATGCACCGGCCGCAGCGGCCATTGGAGAGTGAACCAACGGCAAAAAGGAAGACCTTTGTCTCTGTCTCTCTCTCTCACTATCCGCTCTGCCTGTCAAAAAAAAAAAAAAAAAAAAAAAAAAAAAAAAAAAAAAGAAGAAGAAGAAGAAGCTGCATGGGGCCAATGCTGTGGCGCAGCGAGTTAACGCCCTGGCCTGAAGCACCAGCATCCCATATGGGCGCCGGTTCAAGTTCCCGCTGCTCCACTTCCAATCCCGCTCTCTGCTATGGCCTGGGAAAGCAGCAGAAGATGGCCAAAGTGCTTGGGCCCCTGAATGCATGTGGGAGACATGGAAGAAGCTCCTGGCTCCTGGCTTTGGATTGGCACAACTCCGGTTGCTGCGGCCATCTGGGGAGAGAACCAGCAGATGGAAGACCTCTCTCTCTCTCTCTCTCTCTCTCTCTCTCTCTTTCTCCTCTCTCTGTGTAACTCTTTCAAATAAATCAATAAAATATTTTTTTTTAAAAAAGCTTCATTCCAGAGTGGAGCTGGCATTCAACACCAGACACTCACATGGATGTGGGCATCCCAAGTGGCATCTTAACTGCTGTGTCAGATGCCTGCCCCTCATCAATAATGTTTAATGTGGGAAAGCGTCCTGGTAGCAAACCATTTGAGAATCTTGAGGTTGGCATTGTGGTGCAGCAGTTTAACCTGAGATGCCAGCATCCCTTATGAGTGCAAGTTCAAGTCCCAGCTGCTCCACTTCCAATCCGGCTCCCTGCTAATGTGCCTGGGAAAGCAACAGAGGATGGCTCAAATCCTTGGGCTTCTACACGCCTATGTGGGATACCAGATGAGGCTCCCGGTTCCTGGCTTCAGTCTGGCCCAGCCTGGCTGTTGTGGCCATTTAGGGAGTGAACCAGAGGAAGAAAGTGCTCTCTCTTGCGCGCGCGCGCTCTTTCTCTCTCTCTCTTGCTGTCTCTGTAAATCCGCTTTTCAAATGAATAAATACATCTTTTTTAAAAAGTGAGAGCTTCAAAATGGGCAAAGGAGGAAATGGGGGCACTGGTCAGAAATAATATGGACTAAGAAATAGTTGGACTAAGGTAGTAGCAACTGAGTGGTGAAGAGGAGTTCAATGTCATAGAAATGAATGGAATATCAACAAGTTATTCCTGATGCATCAGATGTGGGAACTGAGAGAAAGAGAGGAGTCACGTGTTATCTCAAGGGGTTATTTTCTTCAATATGTATTTATTTGAAAGGCAGAGTGACAGGGAGAGAGAGAGAGAGAGAAAGAGAGAAATATCTTCCATCTGCTGGTTCACTCCCCAAATAGCCACAATGGCCAGGGCTGGGCCATGCTGAAGCCAAGAGCCAGGAACTCTTTCCAGGTCTCTCTCACGGGTGGCAGAGGTCCAAGCACTTGGGCCATTATTCACTGCCTTCCCAGGTGCATTAGCAGGAAGTTAGATAAGTGGAGCACCCAGGAGTCAAACCACAGTCCAATATGGGATGCTGGTGTCACAAAACCCTGTAGCAGGGGTTTTGTTTTTGTTTTGCCTTTGGTCTGAGCCCAAATGGAGGGGCATTTACTCAGATAGGAAAGCCCAGGGGAGGAACAGATTTTGGTGGGGGGAACAAGTGGTATGGGGGAGGGGAGCAGGATATGAGGGGTTTTCAGAAAGTATATGAAAAACTATGTATGGACTTCAACTTTTCTGCACCAAATATACCTTCTTAATTCTGTTTTCCACTAACTTTTTGAAGTATCCGTGTATAAGGAGTTTGTTGTGGAACTGCTACGTTTGAGATGCTCGTTAACTATTTCCTTAGGAGTGACGGGGGCTGGAGGTACAACCTGCGGAGTCTCAGCCATATGGACTGCATTCACTGTGCTAACGGATGAAGGGAATGTTCTCTGTGCCTGGCATACGGTGGTAGGGCTGACAGGACACCAAGCCTGGAGTGTGGAGGGCACACAAGGGGGAACCACAGCCACTGCTTCCCAGAAGACGTCAGCGTGAGCCACAAAACACCTGCTGTGAGCTTGTCGCTGTGCTGTCTAGGCGAGAAAGGCAATCCGGGTCAGCAGTTGCCCACCAAGCTCACTGCAACCAAGGAATCCTGAACTGGGACTTGTTTAAGCTGATCATTGTGCCTGGGGGAGCTCTGTGCCTTTTGTCCTGTTAAGCCCCCCCCATTGGTTGGTGCCATGGGTGGAGGCAGTCTCCACAGGCCCTGCCCCCTCGTGTCTCCCTCTGTGTGAGTAAATCCGCAGGACTTGACCTCTTGGCCTCTGAATTAGTCTTTGGATGCCTCAGAGCATCACAATGAAAGGAAGGATAATGTGAAAACAACCAGCAGTTTAATTGTTGGATCTGACCCATTTGCATCAGATGGATCGCATAGAACCATGAATTTGCCACCTGTGCCTGGTCTTTCAGTGATTAAGTCACACGAGGTAAACCTATGCATCATATGTATTCATTGAAATCTGTACCAAAAAAGACTTCGATGCTTCTCTAGATTGTACCCACTGATAAAAATGCAGACTTTTCCAGAATAGTGCAGTAAGAAAATAAGATGTTCTGCAGGAAGTAAAGTGCATTTGTTTTCTACGCTGTGGCTTAAAACAGCACACATTTGGCTGGCGCCGCGGCTCACTAGGCTAATCCTCCGCCTTGCGGCGCCAGCACACTGGGTTCTAGTCCCGGTCGGGGCACCGGATTCTGTCCCGGTTGCCCCTCTTCCAGGCCAGCTCTCTGCTGTGGCCAGGGAGTGCAGTGGAGGATGGCCCAGGTGCTTGGGCCCTGCACCCCATGGGAGACCAGGAGAAGCACCTGGCTCCTGCCATCGGATCAGCGCGGTGCGCCGGTCGCAGCGCGCCAACTGCGGCGGCCATTGGAGGGTGAACCAACCGCAAAAGGAAGACCTTTCTCTCTGTCTCTCTCTCTCACTGTCCACTCTGCCTGTCAAAAAAAAAAAAAACAGCATACATTTGTCTCACAATTTTCATGGGTCAAGAGCCTGGCACAGCTGTGCTGGACCCTCTGCTGAGGGACTCTCAAAGCTAGATTCCAGGTGTTGGCCAGGCCACATTCTCACCTGGAGTCTCAGCCGGGGGAGAAGCTGCTTCTAGGCTGATTCAGGTTGCTTAAGAATTTAGTTCCTTGTGGTCCTATGTTTGAAGACCCAGCCTTTTTTTTCTTCTTCTATTTTAAAGATTTATTGATTTATTTGAAAGGCAGAGTTGGGAGGGGGGCAGAAGGAGAGAGAGCAAGATCTTCCATCTGCTGGCTCATTCCCCAAGTGGCCCCAGTAGCTGCAGCTGGGCCAGGCTGAAGCCAGGAGCCAGGAGCTGCATCCATAAAACCCTACAGATTGTCTGCAGCTCCTGCAAGGCCACCCATAGTTCTGGGCCATGTTCACTCCCTTGACACTGTCCATCATCCTTGTCTTAGTCTGCTGGTTGGAAGCAAATCACAGGTCCCACTTGCACTCCTGGGGAGAGAGTCACACAAACATGAGTACCTGGAGGTGGGAAATAAACCATTAGGGATGTGCTTTGGGCAATCACCTAAGCACCCATTTGTTACACAGGAAAAGAACAAGAGAATCAGAGATGGCAGACAGTCAACCCAAGTAGATGACATAAAACTGGAAAAATCCCTGGACAGAGGCACAAGCCATAATTTCTAGTCTTGGCTGTTATTAACTATATTACATAAACAGCAAGTTCTTCGGATCTCAATTTCCTTAGTTCACCAGTAAAATGAGATGGGTGAGAATTTTGGATTCCAATAATAGAAATGCATATTAAAATACCAGGGAAGCACTATTATTCACCTTTAGAAAAAATTGTAAGTGATCCCACTTAAAGTCTGGGTGTTCATGAACATGTTCATGGTACAACTGGTTTACTCAGTCTTAAAAACCAACAAAGCAACATGCATCAAGCCAGAAAATGTGCACACTTGGGATGGGTGATTTCCTGTGTCAACTGGACCAGGCCAGGGGGTGCCCAGATGTTTGGTTACATGTCGTTTCCGCGGTGTCTCTGAGAGTGTTCTTGAGTGAGGTTAACATTTGGTTCAGTAGACGAAGTAAAGCAGATTGCCCTCCCCTGGTTGAGTGGATCTCAACCAATCTGTTAAGTCCTGAACACAATGAAGGACTGAATAAGAAAGAACTCTCCCTCTGCCTGAGTGTCTTTGAGCTGGGACATTGGTCTGCCTTCGCCTACCCAGACAGAACCCTACACTGTTGTTCTCCTGGGCTTCCAGTTTGCCAGCTACACGTCTTAGGACATCCTGACTTTCATAAGCGTGTGAACTGACTCCTGTGTGTGTGTGTATGTGTGTGCGCATGCGTGTCTTCTATTGCTTCTGTTTCTCTGGAGAACCCAAACTAACACAACACCCTTTGACAGAGTAATTCCACTTCTGGACTTTTATCCTAAGAAAACGTGTAAATGTGGTTTTGTAAAACCAGCCACAGCCCAAAGTTGTTTGCCACAACGTTTTTACAATAAGGAAAAAATGGAAACAACATACATGTATAATAATTGGACAATGGTTCAATAAATTATAGCATACCCAACTGAAAGAAAACTGTGTAACGATTAAGCTAATAATCATGGAGATGATGTAGAAAGTATAAACAGATGTGAATTTATTGAAAAAAAAACAGAACATGAAATTATACAAATACTATAGCTACAAGAAAGAAAAATAATTTTTAAAAGTCTATATGTTTGGGTCATGGGATTACACATACAATTTTTCATAACTTTACCAATATGACATATTTTAAACAATAAATAAAAGGTATAAAATCAAAGCAATGAGGAGGTTGAAGTGGTTTGGAACTGGAGTAGATTTCAAAGTTTAAAAATATTTTTACCTGGCTTTTGCTTTGTAAAGATTCTGAGATGGGGCTGGGGCACCTGTGAAAATAGACACAACCCCCACCACCACCACGTCTGTCTGCACCAGGGATTCCAATGCATACTTCCCAGCAAATTCTCAGCATGAAGTTCCACCAGTCTCTGCGAAGAGGCAGATAAGCCAGCCAGGAGCTTGGCATTGCCCAGGAGGCACCATGGGCTTTGAGCAGCAGGCTGTTCTCAGGGTGCTCCCGGCCTGCCAGGGCCACTGCTGGCAGCGTCCGTGCCGGGCAAGCCGTCTGAGGCGCTGCCCTTGGAGCAGGACCGCTCCACGAGGCGGAAAGCCTCCAGGAACTCGTTGATGTCGATGTGGCCATCCTTGTTGAAGTCGATGCTCCGGGCAAGGTCGCAGATGCAGTCGTCTGTGATGTCAACGTTCATATGAGAGCTGAACAGCTTCCAAGTCTGCCTGAACTCATCCAGCGAGATGAACCCTGGACCGGAGGCAAGAGGACTCCCCAGTGAGTCCGTCTAGATTTCAACGTTCATTTCCTGTGACATCCTTACAAGGTCACCTGCTCTCTTCTGTTAAAAGGAGAAAGACTCCCAAGCCCTATATTTAGTTAAAAGGGGATCACATGAAGCTGCTACGTCACCAGTGGTTCTCAACTGGGAGCAATTTTTTTCTCTTCCCTTCAGGGGATATTGAACAATGTCTGGACTCACAGGTTTTTTTTTTTTTTTTTTTAAAGGTATATCAATTTATTTGAAAGATAGAGCAACAGAGAGAGAGGGAGAGACAGAGAATGACTCTCCATCTGCTAGTTCACTCCCCAAATGGTCTCAACAGCCAGGGTTGGGCCAGGCTGAAGGCAGGAGCCAGGAACTCCATCCTCATCTCCCACATGGTGGTAGGGGCCCTAGCACCCAAGCCATGCTCTGCTGCCCTCCCTAGCACACCAGCAGGGAGCTGGATTGGAAGCAGAGCAGCCGGGACTTAAACTAGCACTCCAACACCAGATGCCAGTGTTGCAAGTGGCTGTGCCATGACCCCAGCACCAAAGTCTGGAGACATTTCTGATGATCACAATTGAGGTGAAGATGGGATGCCACTGCTATCTCATAGATAAAGGCCAGGGATGCTGCTGGTTACCCTGCAATGCTCAACACAAAGCCCAAGACAAAGAACTACCCATCACCAATTTCCAATAGTATCACTGCTGAGAAATACTGCATTAAATCATTCCAAACACATTTTCATTTACTCTCCTAATGAAAAGTCTTTGGACCATATATCCATAGCCAATGGATTTTTTTTAACAAGAGTTCCAAAATTATTTGATGGGAACAGTTTTTGTCAACAATTATGAGGACAACCAGATACATGCACACAAAAGAATGATGTCAGACCCCTACCTCCTACTGTATACAACAATAACCCAATATGGATAAAAAAGCCCAAATGTAAGAGCTAAAGCCTTAGAACTCTTAGAATAAAACATAGCTACAAATCTGTCACCATAGGTTATGCAATAGTTTCTTAGATATGACACACAAAAGCACAAACAACAAAAGAAAATACAAATGGAACTTCTGCAAAGTTAAAAACTTTTGTGCATCAAAGGACACTACCAAGAAAGTAAAAAGACAACTCCCCAAATCAGAAAAAGTATTTGAAAACCATATATTGGTATCATGCCAGTAACCAGAATATGTAAATTATTCTTGCAACTCAAATAAAAAGACAAGTAGACCTGATACTTTTATAGCCCTTGCCTATATTCCCACTAAACCAAAGTCTTTTTGCTTTTTACTTGTTGAACTTCTTATCTGGTGACGCATCAAGCTTCATTAAAAATACGTTATCTCGGCCGGCGCCGTGGCTCAACAGGCTAATCCTCCGCCTTGCGGCGCCGGCACACCGGGTTCTAGTCCCGGTCGGGGCACCGATCCTGTCCCGGTTGCCCCTCTTCCAGGCCAGCTCTCTGCTGTGGCCAGGGAGTGCAGTGGAGGATAGCCCAAGTGTTTGGGCTCTGCACCCCATGGGAGACCAGGATAAGCACCTGGCTCCTGCCATCGGAACAGCGCGGTGCGCCGGCCGCAGCGCGCTACCGCGGCGGCCATTGGAGGGTGAACCAACGGCAAAAAGGAAGACCTTTCTCTCTGTCTCTCTCTCTCTCACTGTCCACTCTGCCTGTCCAAAAAAAAAAAAAAAAAATACGTTATCTCAAAAATGAAAGAAAAGGGGGGCTGGTGCTGTGGCATAGCAGGTAAAGCCACCACCTGCAGTGCCAGCATCCCTTATGGGCGCCAGTGTGAGTCCCGGCTACTCCACTTCCAATCCAGCTCTCTGCTATGGCCTGGGAAAGCAATAGAAGATGGCCCAAGTCCTTGGGCCCCTGCACCCATGTGGGAGACCTGGAGGAGGCTCCTGGCTCCTGGCTTCGGATCAGCACAGCTCTGGCTGTTGCAGCTATTTGGGGAGTGAACAAGCAGATGGAAGACCTCTCTCTCTCTCTCTCTGCCTCTATGTAACTCTGCCTTTCAAATAAATAAATAAATCTTAAAAAAAAAAGAATTGTATCTATAAACTATATTGTATCTGGTAAAAACTAAAAATGGTATTAACTGAATTCTAAAAAAAGGAGCTAAAGGTTTTTAACTGACATTTCTCCAAAGAAGATAGACAAATGCCCACTAAACCCACGTAAAAGTGCTTACCACCATCAGTCACTGAGGAAATGAAACTCTAAACCATCATGTGAAGTCACAACCAAGATGGCGGCTGAGTAAGAGGCTCCAAGGACACCTCCCCACAGACACACACACAAGTTCATCAAGTTACCTTCCCAAGAGCCGTGGAAGCCAAGCGAGAGACCATGCACCTCATGTTGTTATAAGAACAGTCACAGTGAAGAGAGCAAGGAGAGAGTTGCCCACGTCACCCCTCCCCCAGCTCCAGGGCGTATGGAGTGGTGACACTTGTAGGGAACCTGTGACTGTCAGAGCCAGCTGTGACCAGCCTGTGGCCAGTGTGGGTGGCCAGGGGGCTGCCCGTACCACGCTCCATGAACTTTGGGCAGACAGCAAGGGGCCACAGGACTATGTCTTGGGACTCAGAGCTGGGCTCGTAAAACCCCACACTGGCCAGATCCTAATGGTTTCCATCCCCAGGCAAGTGCCCGTGGATGGTCTCTGGACTTGCCCTGGACTCAGGCAGAAGCCTGCGCTCTGCTGAGACAGATTTGTTTTGTTGTGTGGCAGCACCTGCCTCGTGCAGCCTGGTGTGCAGATTTGTTTTGTTGTGTGGCAGCACCTGCCTCGTGCAGCCTGGTGTGCAGATTTGTTTTGTTGTGTGGCAGCCCCAGTGCCGCCTGGCGACCCTGAGACGCACGTGTGACCTAGGGCCTGCCTGAGTAACTAAGGGGCTGTCTCCATCACCGTACCCACAACCTTGGGCTGCAAGGAAGCTGAGCAGCACAGGACTCTTGGGACTCAATGCCAGGCTGGCGAACCCCATCACTGAGCAGAACCTAAGGGTGCCTGTCCCCAGGTCAGCGCCTGCACACAGAGCCTTGGTTCCTGCTTCAGTGCCCAGTGGAGCTCTGAGCTCCCGGCTGAACAGCCTTACACCCAGCCAACATCACCACTGGCTGATGGGTGCAGCACTGGACAGTGAGCCCACCCCAGCTGCACACAGGTCATAGCAGGGGGAGCCTTGGTCCCACCCCAGGCTGCACCGGTCCTGGTGGGCTGAGGGCTCCAGATGTGATGGAGCACTGTGGCTTTTGTAGACACAGGACAAGTCTGACTACCCCTTTTGGGGCATTTCCCTTGTTCATACTGAACAATAACAAATCAACCGAAGATCGGAGGACTGACTGAAACATCAACAGCAGACCTGGGGCAAACTGCGACCAACGCTGCCATCTAGTGTTGAAATAGCAGAAGTATCCATAGGCTCAGAGAACATACACTTAAGAATTTCTCCGCCAGACACAAAGGAAGCTGGTTTGCTGGGAGTAATCCTTCCACGCACAATGTCGCACACCAACAAGCATCAGGAATTTCCATGGCCTCACCCAAAGAACGGAATAAGGTGCCGGAAGCCAAGAAGCCAACCCATCCAGGAAGTGAAATTTCCAAATGCTCAGATGAAGATTTCAAAATAGCTGTGTTATGGAAATGCAGCCAAATCCAAGAGAACACAGAGAAATGCCTCGGTATTCAAGCAGAGAGATCTGACAGAGAGATAGAATTAATTAAACAAAAGCAAGCCAGAATCCTTCAGCTGAAAAGTACACCAAGTGAAGTTAAAAGTGCAACGGAAGGCATCAACAGCAGACCAGATCAAACAGAAGAATCGGTGAACTCACGACAGGCTCCACAGTCAGAGGAGAAAAAAAAGGAAAAAAGAATCAGGAGGAATAGAAAACGCTTATGGGAAATATGGGATGCACGGAAAGAACAGACATTTGAGTTACTGGGATTCAAGGACTTGAGAATGCCAAAGGTGTAGAAAGTATATTCAAAGGGATAATGGCAGAAAACTTTGCACACTTGAAAAATATTCAACTATCCAGGAAGGTCAAATGTCACCAGTTAAAATCAGTGCAACCAGGCCTACCCCAAGACAGTCAAGCTTTGCAAGGTTAAAGATAGAAGATTCTCAAAGCTGCAAGAGGAAAGAAGCAAGTGGGGCCAGCGCTGTGGCATAGCGGGTAAAGCCGCTGCCTGCAGCGCTGGCATCCCATATGGGCACAGGTTCATGTCCCAGCTGCTCCACTTCCTATCCATCTCTCTCCTGTGGCCTGGGAAAGCAGTAGAAGATGGCCCAAGTCCTTGGGCCCCTGCACCCAGGTGGGAGACCCGGAAGAAGCTCCTGGCTCCTGGCTTCAGATCTACGTAGCTGTGACCGCTGTAGTCATCTGGGAAATGAACCAGCAGATGGAAGATATCTCTCTAACTATGACTTTGAAATAAATAAATAATCTTAAAAAAAGAAAGAAAGAAGCAAGTAACACACAAAGGGTCCCAATTTGCTTGACTGCAGACTTCTCAGCAGAAAGCCTAAAGGCAAGCAGGGATAAGACTTTCACAGAGCTGAAGGAAAAAGAATTGCCAGCCAAGAATACTGTATCCAGCAAAGCTTTCCTTCAGGCCCATGTTGCAAGAAATGCTAAAAGGAGCTCTTGACACTGAAAGAAAGAGGCTAGCAAGCAAGAGGAGATTATCAGAAGGTAGAGAACTCCCAGGTTAAGAGTAACAGTGCAAACACATTCATGGTGTGTAGACCATGTGGATCTTTACTGTGAAGATTAAAAAATGATAATCTCTACACTGAAATGCTAAGGCATAGGCAATGTCTGAAGAGCACTGTGGCATAGTAGATTATCATTCACCTGTGGTGCCTGCATCCCATATGGGCGCCAGTTCTAGAACCGACTGCCTCTCTTCCGATCCAGCTCTCTGCTATGGTCTGGAAAAGCAGTAGAAGATGGTCCAAGTCCTTGGG